>NC_087463.1:18300655-19690096 GCF_036321535.1 Camelus dromedarius | reverse complement strand
ACAGTCGAGCGCTGCGTCAGATTTAGGTCCTGAAAACTTGCTGAGCGACCCAAGTGCATCAGGGGTTGGGAAGCAAAAGCCATGACTCACCTTTTTTCTATCTAATCCCAAACTGTGAGACTAAGTTATATGATGCTTCAGCATATCATAAAAGGTTAGGGCGGAGGTTTGTTGCCTTTGACCAAATGTCATTTATTATACAACTTATTTAACACAAAAGAGTTTCGATTTGATCTTTAGTATAAATTATAGAGATAGTAACAGACTAAAGTTTGAGTCTGTACTATGCAAAGGTCCTTGTAAAGTTGCCAGTGGAAATCTGTAAGTCATCTATATGCCTCTTCTGAGCACGTTTGAATCAAGAGTAATGAATAACAGTATTTCAAATAAGAAAAAGTAATTCCTACTGAACCCATGATTTATCATCTATACTAGAACATTTAATCATGAGGATGTGTACATTTTAAAATGAAATTGACAACTTTTTAATCCAAAAAGCCTGTAATAAACATTGTGAAATGAATGCTACTGAAGTAATTTCATGGAAAAGTCTTATTGTTTTTAATCTGGTATCTATACACGTCCAATTTCTAGTGATCGCTTCAAATAAAAAATGAACTACTGACCATTGTTCAGTGATGTCATTTTTTTCAGTTATTTTTTCTCTCTCTTTTATGGATAGAATTAGTCATTATTCACAAGCACCAAGTCTACAAAATTAAGTAAAAATTTAAAGGACTTGACAAATGAATGGATGAACTCCTGAAAACTTTATTGATTCACTGGCTGTGAAACAACATGGAGTTTGTTAGATTATCATCTTTCAGGGATCACAGTCATTTTTTTTGAGATTTATTTTTCTATTTTAAACAGATAGGCTCTACTTATATTTATTCTTCATTTAAAAAAATAAACTTAACTAGTGCCTAAAATCACAGATTTACTGATCACAGATCATTTAATATTCAAGATGTTCTAGCTTCCCCTCCTCCCAAGATATTCAATTACTCAATGGGGTTTGGTTTAACCTTTCTTCAATATATGGGTATTATTCTTATTAGATCATGTGTATTGACCTTAAATATTGGAAGAAATCAAATCTGTATAGCTAATCATTACTTTTCTTAAATATAAAGCTTATGAAACCATTTCAATCTATGGAGAGATAGAAGTCTGACTTCTGGTTAAGCAGGTATTTGATGCATTACTCACCTGTCTATATCAAATGAAAATCTATTTATCTACCTACTTGTCTATCACATACAGTATAGGTAATATATGAATATAATATATATATATATGCATACACCCCACCTATATAACATTGTAGATTTTTATTAAATGCTGCATAAGAAACCAGTATAATGTATGCATTTTTCTAATTGTGATTGATACCTAGATCCTTTTTAAGGCTATGATTAACAAGTGTGAAAGTGACTATGGCACGATGCAGAATTCAGTGAGCTGCTATTGGAGCCGCTTCAATCTACGAAGGGAAGAGAAAAAGGAAGTTTGATCAAGGTCACACCAGGATTAACTCTCTCTTTGTAAAAGAGTGCCACGGGATGTTTAACATCCACACACGGCAGACAAGATCTTGGTTTCACAGCCTCACCTGAATGACCCCTCACATACTACACTCCATAATTAATTTACTTCCAAAAGGATGGAGGTTAAGACAGGTGGGATTTGAAAGGGAGTTTAAATTCTTCCACTGTACACTTAGGAGAACTCAGTACTTTGCCAGTTTATACTTGTGTATGAGACAATTCTTAACCGAATGAAAATATTTTTTAGTGGAGTTCACTTGTTTCATTTCTCCCATCTTAATGGCAGGACTTCATTCTGGAGCAAGGAGGCCTCAGCCCAAGTTAGACTCCTACCACCACCCACCTCCCATCCCCCAGGAACTGGAGGTGTTTAACTTCTTTGATGATGACATTTCAAAGAGATGGTTCTCAGGTCTTTGAGAAAGATATTCCTGTGTTGCTAAGCTGGTGAGAGGCTTATTTAGCTTTTGAAAAGATTTACATACATTTCAAAGAGACTGAGAAAGAAGTTATAATTACAAGTTTTCTAAAGTACACGTTCTAAGTAAAGAGTGAGGAGGAATTTCTTCCCTTATTTTGAACAGGGAAAATTAAGCCTCTTATTTTTTATTTGCTTTTGCCCTTACAGTTTTTTTCTATTTTTAATTTGCTTTTCTTTTTTTTTTTTCTTAAGGTATAAAGCACATACATCTGTCTATTCTTACACGGTCTCCCAATTTTTGTAGATTTTGACAAAGTCTTGAAATCAGGCAGTGAGTTCTACGAATTTATTCATCTTTTAAAGATCGTTTTGATTATCTGGGTCCTTTTCATTTCCCTACTAATTTTTGAATGTGCCTGCTGAGATTTTGATTGGTGTTTCATTGAAACTAAAGATTAGTTTAGAAAGAACTGCTAACCTAACAACATTGTCTTCCAATCATGAAGGTGACATATTTTCATTTATTTGCCTCCTTTCATTTTCAGCCATGTCTCTTAGTCTTCAGTGTTTTCTACCATACACTTTGCTGCACATTTTAAATTCTGTGAGGCCAGTATCAATATTTACGACATTTTCCATTTGCTTACCGCAGTTAATCTATACTTTCCTGCCTTGCCATCTGCAACCTTACTTAATTCATTTATTATTCGTAATAATTTCTTAGGAAACCTTTACATATGCAATTCATCTTCTGCAAATAAGAGTTTTAGTCTTCCTCTCCAGTCAGCTTTTTTTTTTTTTTTGACCTTTTGCTTCACTTGCCGGAGCCAAGACTACACGCAGCAAGTGAACAGGAAAGTTAAGAGCGTCTGGGGCAGGCAAGGCACCGAGGGCATAAAGTGTAAGGAAGCATTGCATTTGCTGCTTTCAAGTGCAGACCGTGTACTTCAACACCCTGACAGGGAGTGTCCCCAACAGAGGGCACTTAGCAGGGGAGGTCCCTGTCCTAGTTGTGAGAGTATTATTTTTAGTTGTTTACTTCCCTGTACCAGAAGTGCAGCCATCCCTACAACTGGATTTTAATTCCTTCTGTTTAAAACAAAAACAAAAACAAAAACCTTTAAAAATCTTTAGCTGCAAAATGATTATTACTGTAGTCAGTTTGTATCAGGTTTGAATAAATCACATCAAATTTCTCGAAGAGGCTCTCTTGATTTTGACCTAAGTTTATTTATGGAAATAGTACATAAGAGAGTTAGGGCTGATGGTATTTCCCCATCTTTAATGCATAGCTCAGAGTCTCACATGTTAGATTTGGAAGAGAACTTACAAATAATCTAAAAATAAGTATATAAATTAAAAAACTACCAATTTACTAATATTCTCTTATTCCAAGTACTAACTACTACCCTTCTCTAATTTAGTCTTTCCAATAACCATGCGAAGTTGTTATTATTAATCTCTACAAGTGAGAATACTGAAAATCAGAAAGAAAAAAAAATCACTCAACTACATCCTCACTGTGAGTTATTGATGACAGACAGTCCTTCAGAGCCTGAATTTTTTATTTAAATTTTATTCTGTGTGTGTGTGTGTGTGTGTGTGTGTGTGTGTGTGTGTGCTGTGCACTGATATATCACAAAGTCTTGAAGAGTGCCAGAGTTTTAAATGACCAGCACTCAATAAACATTTGTTGGGTGGATAAAATAATTTTGATGCTTTGTTAGGTTCATTTCCATTGTCGTCTCTGTTTTTTGGTAATGGCGTATCGCTGACAACATTTACATGAAAATAACTGTCATATTTTGCACTTATATTTGAAGGAGATCTGTTTCTTTGCAGTGAGGCAGTAGGGAAGGTTCAGGACTAACCTTTAGACTTGCCTACACCTTATAAGGTCACATGGGGTCTGTCCTGTGCTGATTTCAGCTTATGTTAAAATAAGGTAAAAAGTTCTCAAAAATATGAAAACGAATATATGTATGTATATACGTGACTGGGACATTGTGCTGTACGCCAGAAATTGACACATTGTAATTGACTATCCTTCAATTAAAAGAAAAGTTCCCATCATGCAGCTTGAACCGTAATGAAAGGAATGTTTCCCAGTAGGTAAGTGTGTTGACAAGGGTGAGCCACACTCATGATGCAGGCCACTAGCCTGCCAGAGTATCTGTCTACAGGCAACAGACCACAGACAAAGACTTCAGGCTCCAAAGAAGAAAATTACTCAAAATTAAGTCAGTTTCTGAAAATAGAGACAAGAAGAAAATCTAGAATAAAAAATAGTAAGCCTAAAAGAGGGTGCAGAAAAAGGGCTGTATCCCGTGGAACAAAAAACGCAATAAGTGACCAACAGGTCATATGTCTTGCTTAAGCCTGACAGACAGCAGCTCCATTTTCCTGAATGAAGTCAGTGACAGTACTGGATGCTTTACGTCAAGATAAATCTTGCAAGTGAGAAGGTTGAATCTACAGATTTGGAACATACTGGGTTTATTGAAAATAACTAAGCGGGTATCGTCAGAAATAATTTTGGTTAAAATGGCTATTCAAAGTATATGCTTTATGTCTATCCTGGGGAAATCCAAGTTGTTCCTAGAACTCATTTTAGTGTTTCTGAGCTCTGTTGGAATATGTGGCATACAAAATATATAACTGATCCAGCTCTCAGGGAGCTTATAGTCTTATATAGGAGACAGACATTAATAAAAACAGCATCGTAATCATGAATGCATTACATAAAACTTACAATCTGAGATTAGTGCTCCAAAGGAAAGCAACAGGCTTAAAGGAGTGTGTTAACAAAGAAATATGACCTATACTGGGGTTTTTGGGATCTTTCCAAAGAAAACGATTTTTAAGTTAATGCTGAAGTTATGGGTGACCAGATTTCCCCACGATAATACATGTAAAATGAAAAGAGAAAAACACAAGGTTGGAGTTTGAGGAACTCCAAGACATCATTTCTTTTAAAAAACAAAGAAGGAATAGACAGACAAGAAGAGAATAAGAGAGAATCAGCCCATGGAAGTCAAGGGAAGAGATATTTCCTAGAAATTCTCCTTCTGAGACCTGTCTGCTAGAGCAGTGGTTCCCAACATGGTAGGTGATTTGGGGTCCTAAGGAAATCTGTCAGTGTCTGGAACCATTTCCAGTTGTCACAGCTCAGGAGGGTGCTACTGGTATCCAGTGGGAGAAGGCCAGAGATGCTGCTAAACATCTTATAGTACAAAGGAAAGGCCCTCACAACAGGTGACTGTCCACTCCAGATGGCCGTGATGCTAAGGATGAGAAACTGAGCACTAGTGTGAGTACAAAGAAGGTAAAGTAGCCACAGACCACATGAGGTGAGAGGAAGCCCCTGGGAAAAAAATGGAAGAGTCATGTTTTGGCATGTTAGATTATAGCTGCTTATAAAACATTCAATAAAGCTATCAAGTAACTACTGCACTGTATGCATCTGGATTCCAGGGAATTTCAGTGATCAAGCTATTGAATGACCTTTAGATGGTATATAATGTTTTGGGATTAAATAAGATCTCCAAGGGAGATCTCCCCTAGAGAGAGTGTGTGCATAGAGAGTGCTTGAGGCCAAAATCTGAGCCCAGTTTTAGGGGTCAAAGAATGAAGCATCTAAGCTTGGAGACCTAGAAGGAGCAGTGACCGAGATAGGAGAAGAACTGTGAGAGCGCATCACCTGGAAACCAAGGGAGGAAAGTGTGTCCAGGCAAACGGAGACTCATCAGGGAGGCGGAATCTGGGAAGAGGTAGGTTATGCATTGTCTAGACAAGACTTGTCACTGTGAACGCACAGAGACTACCCCAGGCTGGAGTGGACTAAAGAGACTGAAGGAAGAAAGGAAATATAGTCAGCAAACACAGGCAGCTCGTGAAGAGTTTTGCCATGAAACAGAACAAAGAAATGGAACGGAAGTTGGAGTGAAATCTAAACATAAGAAAAAAATTTATAATATTAAGATTATGCACATATGCACACTTATTTGCAATACAGTGCAACAGTTACTGGATATCTTCATTTGGCTATCCAACAAGCAGCTAAAAGCGAGCATGTCAAAACATGACTTTCATTTCCCTCCCCAAACTTGTTTCTCTCCAGTCCTTTACACATCATTAACCTTAGTAAATGAATTATCATTCACTCGCTTTTAAAATCTTTTTTGTATATTAGAATATGCTTTATGATTTTTAATGTTCTCTTCTTTACAAATATATATATATACATATTTTTAATTTTGATGCAGCATTCAGTTGAAACTCCTCCGGAAAAATGGTAATATCGATGGATTGGAAAGTTTTCTGGAGCACTGAAGTGTTGAAGTGAGAGTAATTGAGACCACGAGTTAGGAAAGCTAGGGTGATATGTTCGATTTGGGGAAGAAGCTACAGGTCATGTAAAGATTTAAGCCAGTCTCATGGGAGTAGGTAGTCAAAGGAGGTAAAGAAAATACATGTTAGAGGTGAGGAGGAAAAGGAACTACATGACGTGTTGAATGAATCAAATAGTAAAGCAACCAGCACAAGGACCCTGTGCTACTTGTGATGTTAAAAGCTATCAGGAATGATCCCAGAAGTGGTGGAAGGGAATTCAGTCATTCAATAAACAAGGGGAACTAACTAGTTGATTGGTAGCTAAACAGGATGAATTAAAGCAGCAAATGGTACTATCTAACGCCATGAACTTAAAAAAAAAAATCTGGTGATGGAAGAGAAATATTTGAAATTAGGTTAATTTATATTTAATACTTCTGATTATTGTTCAGTTTGTCAGTATTGATGCAGAATTAAGTCTCATTCCTGTAGCCTATTTTAAATTGATATTTTAATAAATATTGACACGGATATTTTAAGAGATACAACACTGAAAGCAGCTTATGTAGAAGTTTTTTGCAAAGCGAGAAGAGAATATTTTAAATTGTGGGTGAAAATATTATTTTTGAGTTCATACGACCTCATAAGGCTATAGGATTCTTCTACAACATAAATGGTTTCATCATTGCTGGAGCAAATGGATTGACAGCTTGCTGAGTTCTGAACTATCTGGAGTTGTTCTGGAAATTTATCTCTAAGGCTAAACAGTGTGGCATCATAATTACTGAGTTTAGAAAAAGGAAAGGCGACAAGGACACTCTTGAATAAATGAAATGTCAAAGCAGGGCTGAAGGCAGCAGTCATGCCTGGCATAGAGGAAATCCTTAATGACACTTTTTACGGAGGTCAAAAAACTCCCTGCAATTCCCTTTAAGTGACACGGAGAAGAGTGATCTGTCAGCTGGAACACTTAAGGCTAGCCAGCTAAATTGGTCTAGGGCATCCTGAAGTAAACCGAATCTAATCTCATCAATAATACCAACACCCCAAAGAGATGTACACAGGAGCAACCTAAAACAAGGAATAATATGAATTTTTATCATGTATCGTAATTTTTCCTTTTTAAGCTCCTGATAAGTAAAACCAAAAGTAATATTTACGTAGTTTCACGTTCCCTTCAGTTGCAGCAAGTCAATCATTTTCTTGTTGCTCCCATCTGAGAGGTAAACGACTTAACATGTAATTTTATACATTCCTCAGAACACACACACACACAATCTACAACACACAACTTCACCCTAATAAATGCGAGTATTCCATTGTGTTTTTTTCTCTTTAGTTATGTTTTAATCTCAGTTTAAAACTTCGGCTAATCAGAACCCCAGTGAGTCCTAAGCATGGAAAATTCTTATCATTTACTGGCTCAGCTGTCTCCCAGCTTCCTTTATCTCCAACTTATAAATGCCTCTAATTGGGCTATTTGCCCAACATTTTCACATTTCAGTATTATGACTGACCTTGAAAAAACTGTTCTGGGATTCCACCGATATGGCAATTACAGTTCCATTATGCCCCTGCTTAACATAGGAGGTATTTAGACTTCGATCAATGTATTCATTGCACTTTTGATTGATAATTATAACGTACCACTTGCTGACTTTCCTGCCATCCTCATTAACTGTCTTGCCACAGTCCAGAAATATAGTTGCAAGACCCTTGACATGCATTTTGCCAGAACTTATCACTCTGTTTTTACACTTACTTGGTGTTTAATTGTTCACTTCCACTATTACAGCCTCCGTGTATTATTTACTGTCGCTTCCTGGCCCTATGCCTTTGGATAGAAGCATCCTTCACCATTCATTCTTATGTCCCTCTGCCTGCTTCTTAGCTGTGCTCTGGTAAACTTGTGATTTCCAGAGTGTCACAAAAGAGCCCACAGAGACTTTGTCTTTAATTACACTAGGGTTTATGAAGAATCTATTTTCTGATTTCATACTTTAAGGTAGAAACTGAAATCTTAAGTATATTGAATCTCACGAATATTACTATTTTTCCTTGAATCAAGGACGTTTAAATGTACTACCCCATCATAACCTAACAATCTGATTTGGGAAGGTGGTGGGATTCAAGGCTTCCATCAGAGTACAAACATGTTTAAACCACGTACGTGGGCAAGACACTGGGAGGGTGAACGCTGTTTTTGTTAAGCTATTTTCCTTCACCACTTAAATTAACTCTAAATGATGGTCTGGGTCAGGACAGAGCAGGTCTTATTTATTTGTGAGGAAAAATGTCGTAACAATTTGTATATTCCTTTGACCTGATAAATTGTCCTCATCTTTTGTAGATATTTCAAGTCATGCTCTCCCCACGTGAAGCACATCTGATATTTGCTCATCTATCTATTTACTGGGTCACATTAGTGAACGTAGTCATCACTGACCCCCTAGACCATCCCAAGCAGTGAGAAGCCTCCTGTGAGCATCCTGGTCTGTCTCCTTCACTCTCTACACTTTCCACCTCTTTCCAGACTCCCATAATTATATATTTGTTTGACTCTGTATTTCCAATTTGGCCACTAGATTTTGTATCTCCCTGTTCCCAGCACCTAGCATGTGGAAGATTTTAACGCATATTTATCCATCTACCTATCTGCGTATCTATCCCTCTATAAAGATGAAAAAGAAAACTAAAAAGTTGATAAGAATGAATAAAATATTCTTCACTTATGAACTACATATGAATCAAAAGAGAGCTCAAGAATTAAAGAGTTGTAGCCATAATCAGTGTAGAAAAAGGCAATTATAACTGTTATTTGGTAAAAATGTTTCCTTAACCCATCTACACATTGCATTATTTTATCTCATTTCCTGAGTTTAATTTCTGCTTAATTAAAGGTGATTGTTCTAATATGTAATCACATCGCTGCCTAAGAAAGCAGTATTTTTTTTCACTCTACATATGCTTCTTTTTTTTTTTTTTCTCTCACAGTTTCTTTAAATGAGCTCTCAACAGCACCTTCTTAGCATAATTGTGGACTTTCCCTGTTGCCAACCTTCCAACTGGAGCTTTAAAATAAGAAAAGACTTAGCTGATAGACAGAAACTAAGTAAAGATAATTTATAGTTAAAAAACAGAATACTAGGTGATACACATTTTATGTTTCTTTTTTATGATTTTTATCAATTTTTACGCATTTTATCCATTTTATAAAAAAAAATAAGGATAAAGATCATTTTACAAGTAGGAACAAGCAATTATTTTATTAGAAAAGGAATTGATTCATCCAAGAGTGCTATTTTACAATTAAAAATAAAAACAGTATTCTGTAACGTTTTAAAGCCTGATACATTAAAAATGAAAATATGAATTTCACACAATTTCTTCTCTACTGTATAGAAATATATGCCTTATCCTTACTTGCAGAGTCAGAGAACTAGCCTGCTATAAAATGGAAAGGCTCTTTTGAGTGCCATTGAATTGATAGAAGCAATGTGTAAATAATGTATAAAAAAAATCTCTTGATGGTCTCTAGTTATATCACAAGGTATCAACCCCTGTCAACTCCCTCAATCCCCTCACAGCTCCAAACACCTTGGGGAATAAATCCCATCTACCATGGTCCAATGCAGTCGTTTCATCCTTAGCCACTGAGAAGGAGTATGCATTATTTTTACACAAAACTATGAGTGAATTTGGATGTTGACAGGTAGGAGGAAAGGAGGAAAAATGTAGAAAATATTTAAATTTATTTAAAAAATCAGTTATTTCAAAATCTGTTCACACACCTACTGTCACACACATCCCAAGGGCTATCTGCTTATTCATGTGTATTTTCAAAGTTTACTTACAATGTAGAAAGAGCTATGTTTTTACTGAGTATAATCCAACTTAAATTACTATGTCTCAAAATAATTCATGATTTGCCAGGGAAAATGAAAGCAGTCCTTCAAGTGTACTTCCTTTTGGACAGTTGTTAATCTATACTAAGTTGAAAACAATTCAGTATTTCACACCATCTGTAAAGATACGTTTCATTTGGAAGATTCTCATATTATTGTCTGGATTTGCATAATACCCTCCAGTGGATATTAATTGCTAACAAGATTAAAATTTTAAAGAACTTAGTGTTAAAAGGTGATAAAAATAAACATTTCTAACAATAGTTGTTAGACATACTTTTACCCTAATATGAGTACTTGCTCAATTATAAAATTTGCTTCCTAATGTTAAGGTTAGAATGAAAGTCAACGTTCTTACCCACGGACATCTTTGAACGTATCACAGTGGGTCTCATTCTATTTCCAGGGTACATATGCTGAGTTAATATATGACTGCATTTCTTCCATTAGCACTGTAATAATGCTTCTTTCTTTCTGCCTCAGCTACACAAATTAGATATTTGATTTATTGGGTGATTCTGACAGATAGATTATCATTACCCGTAAAATGAAAAACAACCCCATAAACTTTTCTAAATCAAGGAGAATTTTCAACCTTTTGCAATAAAGTCAGAAATTTAAACCTGGCTACTAATAAAAATTTAGCTGCATTTTAAAGTTTTGTTAGGATTTATATTTTTTCTATTTTATTCTATAAATTATATAAGTTAAAAGAATATTTTATAAGTAGAGAAAACAATTAATTTATATGAATCTTAATATTTGGGGATACTTTTCTGATTCTGCCTGCTCACATTCTGTGATACACTTGCAATCATAGCGTGATACATTTCGTACTCTTCTGTGCTTTGCTGACACGTGCCGTATGTACGCCGTGACTGCTAGAATGGACTTTGTCCTCTGGTGTTGTGCCTACGAAAATGTTATGTTATCTGAAAAAAAGAGGGACTCTACAAATATAATTACAGTCATTAATCAGTTGAATTTAAGATAAGATTATCCTGGATATCCTGGTGGGTCCAATGTAATCAATCACATGGGCCCTTCAAAAGGGAAGAGACAGTTGGGGAGATTTGAAGCAAGAGAAGGATCTGACTTGCTTGGAGATGGAGGGGACCCCAGGGGAAGGATGAGAAATATCCTCCATCAAAAATGACTGTGCTCAGAAGAGGATCCAGAGCTCCAGATGAGACAGCAGCCTTGGCTGATGTCGCAGTTTTAGCCCAGCAAGACAGCATTCAGACAGACCGTGCTAGACTCCTAACAAACAGGAAATACGAAATAGGATGAGGATTGACACACGCTAAGTAGATTCAAGGAATTAAAGCTAGTAATGGTATTACATATAGTGTTTCGTAGAGTAGTTTTCTAGTAAGCTGTGGGAATGCAAGCCAGACGGACAGGAGAGAGAGCAGTGATGAGGCACACGCTCCAGCTGCAGGCCGGCTGCCCCCTCAGGATGTGCGAAGTGGACAGACAAGAAAACGTGGAAGCAAGCGGCAGAGCTCTTCCCGCTGTTTGCTTTGTTTGTTTGTTATACTGTGTTTATTTTCATTTAAGGAAGAACATATTATGTATTTATGCTCTGGATAACAGATGGGGCAGCTTATTAAAAAGGATGAAGGTTCAACAGTGGGAGGCAATAATTTATGGTGGAATGATCTGGATGGCAGAACGTAAATTTATAATTTGCACTTTGTGGATCACTGACATATGTGAGCATGCTTTTCCCACAATATGACTGAAGCCGCACATTTGTTTTAGCAGTAACAGGAGAAACTACTTCATATATAAATAAAACAAGAGAGAGAAGGATGTTGACTAAATATATGAAGTAGTTTATTATAGAAATTAGGGAAAATGAGGGGGTTCATATTGCCTGGCATCAGTCTCTCCAGGAAAGAAACAGTTAATATCATCAGCTGAGAGCAAAGGGGGAGGAATTTAAGCCCCCGGTGAAGGTTTTGATGTTTTCTATTTACTCCATTATTTACAAATCCTTTACAGATAATTATACTTCTTACTTGATGAGGTGTGAGAACTTAAAACCAATATCTAGTACCAGTTGCGCTGCAACCTAATATAATCATGCACCATTTTTTTCTAGCTCTAATTTATTGGGTTCTTTTATTACGTTTTATTTTTTTGTATAGCTTAATTGTGCTCAGTTATAAAATGTTTGACTTTCACAGAACCCAGGACAAATTTTGGTGATTCACTGGAGAGGGAAGAGTTTAGAGGAAAAGTGACTCTTGAAGCGATCAGTCTAGGCGATGATGACACAGACAACCTACGGGAATGGCAATGAGTCTAGCTTCCAAATGTTAGAAAGAACATGATTTTTTACCATGTTGGAAGTGATAAATATGAGCGCCAACCTCTGGGTTATAGCTTTGAAAATAAGTAGTGCTACAAAGCCATTAATTGAGCTAGTGATTACTGGAGGAGAAGGAAGAGGTTAAGAGGTGATCTGAAGCTGTCACTTTGGGAGATGTTGAGTCTATTACATCTGCAGGATATACAAGTGAAGACGGCAATTTAGTTAGCAGTTTAAATGCAGATCTGGAGCTGAGGAAAAGATCTCTGCAGCCAAACATCATTATATATTCAATTATTGAAGACAAAGGACGAGCCAATATTGACTACGAATGACAAATACTGCTTTTTAAAAACAGAGCAGGAAGAGAGAACCCTGTGAGGAGGAAGGGTAAAGATGCACTAGGAGAAGAGACAAAGAGGAGATAGCCTCAGATGCGGGGTTATAATTAGCATTTTCTGAGTATTTTCTGCAAGAAATTATTTACGTAAATTTTATTTTTATTTGTTCTTACCATATACTTTCAGGATGTTATTACTGTCAACATTCTACTAAAGAAGAAGCTGGACTTCAGAGAGCTTAAAGAATTTGCACAAAGGTATCAATATAGGACCTGGCCAGGGCAGAAACCCAGGTCCACCTGGATCCGAGGCCATTTCCTTTAATACCAAGCTGAATCTAGAAGATAACTTCAGACCAAAACAATCTTTTGGGTCACTTATGTAACAGCAACTTGGGGATTCCAAGGCAACTGGGTGTAAAACAATCTGAGTGAGTTTTCTGCTGGTGGTTTTCCTTCAATCAGCCTCCTAAGTCTATTAGGGAGATGGCTATCCTTTCTGCTTTCCTGGGTTTCCTAATCATCTAGAAAGTCCGTGCTCTATTTCCCCTTACTCTTTGTTATAAGACTTTCTCTGTTTCTCTCTCTCCAGCCAGAAGCAGAAAGAAAAAAAATCTCCATTCTGTTACATGTCTGCTCATCAGCAAAACAAATTCCCATGGCTCTCTGTTTCTAATCAGAAGGAAGTAATTTTCCCTTCTCACCTGACTGCTTCTCCAGCTTGGCTCTCAGAGCTGACTACTCTCCAATCCCTCCCTCCAGGTACCCGGTTGCAATTTCCCGTTAGTGCTGAAGTTCACTCATTAAACATCTCACCACCGACATCCCAAGTTACTTCTACCCAGCGTCCTGCTCATTTAAGGTCATACCACTCATTTAACTACATTTCAGTTTTTAAAAAAAATCAAGCTAACAAATATATCAAACAACCTTTGTAAATGTTAAGGTCTATGCTGTGCTTATTTGAGTAGATAATAATTGCCTGCTGACATAATCATAAAAATCATCACCATCACCCTTATCATCTCTCATCACCTCTGCCATCCCTGTACTGAGTACCCTCTAGGTGCCAGATAGTGTGCCATGTTCTTCCATGCACCGTTCCACTTAGTTAGTATTGTTTACACGATATATGCAATTTAGTTAGTGAGATTCAGTACATGTCCACATGTGTGAGGTTCACGTGTATCAATCTAGTTTAACAGATTAGGTGTTATCATCACTTTACAGATGAGGAAATAAAGTTCCAAAGTTAGACAGCCTTTCCAGGGCAGAGCCCATTTGAAATATGCTTATTCTTTTTAAGTTCTAAAGACACATGAAAAGTCAGACCCAAGTGAGCTTGACCTACCAAAAATATCCGATATACTTATATCTAGACTTGTGTATCAACTAGAAAAGTTCATGGCGTGTATAAGCACCAAATATGCATAAGCGTGTAAAGTAACAGCAAGTTTCACTTCCCTAACAAAACTGAAAGTGAAGATGAAACATTTAGGAGGAATCACACTTCTATTCGAACAATTATGGCCCAAATCACAACATCTTCTACACTGTTGTTTTATTAGTCCTTTAATCGTTTTGGCCTTGAATCACAATTTGTGTATTACACTAAAACACAACCTCTCTGTCCAAACCAAATGCTCAACTTGTAAAGGCAGACACGAGAGAAGAAATAGACTGCAGGCTACGACTCGGTGGCGATGGAACGTATTTTGTTTAAAGTAAGCATCTCATACTGAAAATATGCCTTCGAACAGCTGCTGGAAGTGAATCAGCACCACAGATCACCTTGTCAGCGCTCTGACAGGAAAGCCGATGTTTAAAGGTGAGTTCCAACTGTCTCCTTAATTTATAATGTAAGAATTCCACAGCCACCTGTCTAAAGGAAGCAATCATGCAGGGTTCTTGGTCCCCGAGCACGTCTGTCACACGTCTTGTTAGACCTCTCGTACCAATCAGCATTTCTGGTAGAATATAAGCTGTTATCACCTATTTTTGCTTCCCAAACTTCGTGTCAGATAATTTTATCTAAGTCTCAATAAGGAAACAAACAAAAATCCTTAATAACCGAAAATCCAATATATCTTACTTGGCTGATGTTCAGATTATTACTCTGTGGCAAAAACTTGCCCTCTTAGGGTTTTAAAGACTTTCAACAGAAATAAGCTTTGTAGGTCTGGTATAACATTTCCACCACCTTTACCTTTACCAACCATATTTTGAATGCTGTCAATAAATCAAGCATCACAGACCCTGACTATAAGCTCATTCTCTTCCCATTGCATAGAATTTACCGGACACCTTTCTCTTGGCTCACCCACTGATGTGCTAACAATTACTAGCTACATCGACAAGATCAAGAACTGACAAAGTCTAACAAGACTCAACTTAGTCAAGGCTCACATTTAAGCCTCAGAAAAACAGGTCCAATTATACCCTCCAGGGTCATCTGAGAAAATTAAATCCAATTAAATATAAAACCTCAGAGCCAACTACTTGGCCTTCGGTAAGTGCTAAAAAATGTTCTTTTATTTTTTTCCTCCATCTTCACTTCTCTCTTTCATTCACTGCTGAAGACAATAACTCTCAGGTGGGACCTAACAGGCACTAAATTCATACCCATGCATTCATTTACTTATGGGCCGCAGGTTGATCAGCTGTCACCTCTCATTATCATCATCATCCTGCTCTCAAGCCCTGGGAGGGCATCCTCCTTTTTCTCAGCTTTAAGTCCCAGAGCTGGGTTCAGTGTAATGGTGTTCGTTATGAATATACGTTACATTATCCTAAATGCACTTCCTTTAAAATTTTTTTCTATTTTTTGTTTGCTTGGTTTATCTTGTTTTTGAAAAAAAAAACAACACTGTAAAGCGGAAAACATTAGCAAAAAGATATCCTGAATTTGGTGATCTGGGAAATAGAGATATATGTGAATGTTTCTGAGTTGTTGAAGATAATCTTTTTTCCTCATATAAAACATCTTTAACTTATATGGCACACACTTTCATCTTCTAATATTTAAAGTGTTTGTGGTAAGACTGGACGGAAGAGGGCTGGAGAGAGCCATCAATCATACTTCTTTTTAAGACTGAATTCCTTTACTCTATTTTACACTTTCAAAGAGTGGAAGGAAGAGTTTGTTATATAGCCAAGTGGGACACTTTTCCACAAAGGCTTCAAATAGTTTTATATATAAAGCCATATATATATATATATAAAAGTTAAATATTTCCCATTCATCTGAATCTCAATGCATTGTGCATGAAAACACCTTTAGCAGTCCTCACGGATAGGTTAACTGAAGTCAGAGGCACCAGATGTTCTGTGTCAGGTGGCGAGACAGAGCCCTGTGAATACCTGGTAACAGTGGCTATGACAACACGGGCTAGCGCCTACGGAGCGTTCAAAGAATGAGCTAAGTGGGAAGAACACCCTGAAAGCCTTACATGTTGACTGACTGATTGAGTTTTGTATCTAGACAGCTCACGTAACCTTGGTTTCTTCATCCATAAACTGAAACAAATTACGCCTGCCTATCAACAGAAATCATTCCTAAGATCAAGTTTGCTTTTACTAATACAGAATACTGGGAGATCTTTAAATTGTTTTTTAAAGTTATCTTCTCTTATTAATAGTAAATCATAATCTTCGAGCAGAGAGGAAGTTCAATTTGCTTCCTAAATTGTCACAGTGAATGAATGACATCTGGACCAATTCTAATTTGCTTCTTGAGGCGCATATGTTATTTTTAACAGATAGTTCAGGTTCACGGCATGCAGTAACATACATGACTTTATAATAGCATAATAAATGGCACAACAAAAGTGTGCAACAAATCGGCATTAAAAATAAACAAAAATAAAAATTTACCTTTAAAGCCATGATTCCTCAGGGTAAGGAAACTGAAAATCTGAAAGAAAACAGAAAGGGGGAAGAATGAAAGAAAACCATATTTTAATTAATTGCCATTTCATTTTTAGGGAATCTGCCAGGCATTTCACATGTTTTTATCTAATTTAGCTTTTTAAAACTATTTTACATATTTTATCTAATTTAGCCATGTTGCTGTTTAAGAAAACTAAGGTTTATTTAACTGAAATAGTTGTTCGAGGGCCCACAGTTATAAGAGTGCAAGATGGCCTCGTAAATTCCATGTAGGGTTTTTTGCCCCACTTTGTGTTATATTAAACTCTTCTAGAAGGATGGTTGATGACCAGGGAAGGTTCTGCTCTATGTTCTTCCTGATAATATGGCAGAGTCAATTCAATATGACAAATCTATAATGAAGTGCCTGGTTTGTGCTTATGGGAAGTTGAGCGACATCAGTGAACAAGTGAATGATTTTTTTTTCTCCCTATGGACCTTACACTGTAATGGAAAGTGAGAAAAAATAAACAATAAACATAGCAAATGAGTGTATAAATAATATAAAAGAAGATAATAAATGCTATAAAAATACATAAAAGAGACTAGAGTAGGAAGGATCAGGTGTGCCAGAAATGGGCTGTAGTGTTAAGTTGTGAGTTCAGAGCAGATAGCTTCATTGTTAAGGTGACTTTTGGAGCAAAGACTTGAAGAAAGTTAACTATGTAGATAGCTTAGAGAGACAAGGAAAAAATATTCCAGGCAGAGGGAACAGCCAGTGCAACAACACATAACGGCAAGACACTTTCTGGTCTTTTGCAAAAAACAGCAAGTAAGCTTGGTGGCTGGTGAAATGGAGCAAGCTAGGGAGATCAAAGTCGAGGATAAGTCAGAGAGATAATGAGGTAGTAAGGTCATGTAAGCACTTTGGCTTTTCCTTTGAGTTCACTGGGATGCCATGCCAGAGTTTTAGGTGTAGGAGTGACAGATCCATCTTTTATTTTAAGATGGCTTAGATTTTGTCAAGATTAGACTATAGGGAGGGAATGATAAAACCTGGGGCACTAATGGTACAAATCCAGGTAGAAGTAATGATGGCTCAGACTAGGGTGGCACCAGTGGTGGCAGTGAAAGCAGTCACATTGTAAATATATTTTGGAGTTCAAAGACAACAGGATTTTTGGTGGGCCGGGCATAATGTGAGAACCAAAGGAGAATCAAGAATGAATCCAAATTTTTTTTTTTTGGTTGGAACTACTGGAATATTGAAATTGCCATCCACTGAAATGAGTAATACTGAAGATGGAGCAGGTTTACAGGGAGCTGGAGTTCTGTTTTAAAATGTTAAATGAAATGTACACGAAACATTTGAGAGAAGAAATCTAACAGATGGCTTAATACATATGCATCGGGTTAGAGATGGAGCTCCAGTGGTGTTGGGATTCGGGTGGTATGTAAATTTATGATCCTGGACGGGACCACTAGGAGCAAAACAAACCGCAAAAGACAGATTCTGGGCACCCACATGAAGAAGTCTGTGAGAAGAGGAAGGACCAGCAAATGAGAATGGAAAGGTGTGAGCAGAAAAGTAGTAAAAAACAAAGAGGGAATGATGTCCTGGAAGGCTAGAGAGGAAAGTATATCAAAGAGGTGGGAGTGGCTGGCTCAAGCACTACTGTAGGTCAAGTAAGCTAAAGGTTGAGAACTGACCACTGAATTTAGAAACACATAGGAGGGCACTGGCGCCCTTGTTCAGAGCGATTTTGGTGGACTTGGGAGTGGGGAAGGCAACAGCCTGATTGGAGTACGTTTGCAGAGAATAGGGAAGGGGAACTCAGGATATTCTTTTAAAGCATTTTACTGGAATCAGAGTAGATTAACAGAAAAATTTGAATGATAAATAAGTTGAGTTCTAGAATGAAGATAGCCTCAATGAAAGTTTTAAGCTTAATAGTTGGATTGCATTTTCTTGGCTGTACAATTTCACATACACACATCTATACCACTAGAATCTTAGCTATACACAGAAATTTATTTTAAATTATCATTTAAAAATTATATAGTAACAGACCTATTCACTTAAATATGAACTTTTTTGATTTCATAGTCATAGTTAAAGTATATCAAACTATTGGCACAATTAATATACTAAAGGAAACAGTTATCCAGAAATATATGTGTTGTAAATGTTATGTTTGGAAAACTACATACTGCAATACATATGGCCTTATTACATCAATGAACATATTCCTCTACTTCTCTTGGGTTTACATTTGACTGAAATTTATATTCTTTTAATATATTTAATGTAACATATGAATAAACTGCTAAAATGTTCATACAGGCATAATAGAGGAAAGAAAGTATATTAACATCTTCTAGGAAAAAATGCAGGCTAGGGCAGGGGGCCAACATCTCTGCTGCTATTAAACACTTCAACCTCGGATAAAGAGAATCTAGCTCTATGGAACGTAACTGGTTAGACAGTCTAGCTTTTCACATGATCAACACCAAGAAATGACCAGCTGCAAGGCAGTGTTCAGCTCACAAAGATGACTTCAGTCATGTAGACAGGACACACTACAAGTTTACAGGTTCTGTTATCCTTTCTTTAAAAAAAAAAAATCCCAAACTGATTCTTAAGGAACTAAAAAGCAAGACTTGTTGTATATAACAATGTTTATGAAACTTTTTATTTCACTAATTATGACTTCTCATTTCCACCAGCAAGCAGTTTTAAGGTCTTTGCTGGGAAGCATGTCTTGAAGAAACTGACTCTAAAACTGGGCAGGCTTAAATTAAGCAAATGAATCTAGCTCTGGGGCTCTTAACTGGGATCCAATGAACAGCACAGCTCACGACAGCCCGTGAGGGCAGTGGTCGGCTGCATAGAGAAGGAACATCTTGTCATCACGAGTGAATGTGAGCTGAGTACCCCAGCTAAACAACTGAGGCTGCCAGAGGTTCCCAAACACTTGCAGGACCACGAGACATGACTCTTTGGGGAGAAGTCTCGCCAGTGTTCCAGAGCACACCCATGAATACCATACTCAGTTCTATTTAGTGATGAACAATTTAAGGTGTGTCTTTTCATTTTCCTTCTGGCCAGAGGACAACTGGCTGAATCCATATCTATGGAAGACCCTGATGCCACAGGGATAAAATAACAGAGAAGCCCAGAATACAAAAGATCTGATATAGACATTTTATACATAATGCACATTTTAAGGGGCCAGAATGTCTGCATTTTCTTAAAGACAAACTAATCTATCATAATGCCCAATATACTGATTTTGCTTTCATTTTTATAGTGTTTAGAGTATGAGATAATAAAAAAAAATGCCAGGTATTATTAGGTGTTTAAAAAAGTTTCAGGTCATCACTTGTAAAGAGAAAAGACTTTGTTTTGTTCTGATGTTTCCCCTCCAAATACTAACAATTTAAAAAAATTGTACTCCACAGGAATTCAGGGAAAAAAACCAGTGATACAATACTTGCAGTGTATTGAAATCCAGGGGATGTGTGGGATGAAGAGTACTGTGTTACCCCACACACTGCACAGACAGGATCTGAGCTCCGCTAGGAGAATCAGACCCTCTGAAGGAACATTCTCAATGGCGCATGCAAGGCTGTGAAGTTTTCTTTATCTTTTAGGACCACATCATTATCCAGGCTCCCTGGAGCTCTTCCACGACAGATAGAAGAAACATTTCAATCTCAATATTTTGCCTTCACAGTTTTCCTTTGTAAAAGAAAAGCTGATGCTTAATATCCTTTTTCTTACGCTTGAGCTGTGTAAGACAAAGCAAGGAGTCTACCATGGCCTCTTTTGCCTCGACCCTCATCAATAGAAAAGTATTCAGAGCAGCTACAATGAGCAGGGCCCTTTCTGGCACTGCGGAAGCAGGGGTGGCTAGTGTTCCTTCTCCATAATTTCTCCCACTAGAGCTGCAAATAAGCTTGTGTTAAATTGAAAATAAAGGCTTTCTTAATTGTTTAGTATAACTCAGGATAGCATTTATGGAACAAGATAATTTCATATGTCATTTGTTACAAGTGCTTTTAATTATTTGCAGTCATTTTAATATATTTGAGCAGGAAAAAGTTAGGGAGTTAAAGTAGAAGTCATATTCCTAGCAAAATAAAATAATAAAGTTTTTGTCTCAAGAAAATATGACACTTATGCTTTTGGAGGATGTTGCCTACTGATAAAAAAAAGGACTGAAAAATCTCTCTGGTATTATGCAAGTCTTGAAAGACAAGAGTGAGGATTTTTTACTTTTTATTTCTATCTGTTACAGAAAAAAAGATGAACCATAAAACTCTACTGAAGTATTAATTGTCCAGAGAATACT
Source organism: Camelus dromedarius (assembly GCF_036321535.1). Lineage (NCBI taxonomy): Eukaryota > Metazoa > Chordata > Mammalia > Artiodactyla > Camelidae > Camelus > Camelus dromedarius. Next base: position 19,669,009 of record NC_087463.1, on the reverse strand, counting down.
ATGTTACTTAATTCATTTAGAGTTTTTTTATTTTTCCCATTTTCAATTTTCTCCTCCAAATTCCAATGTAGTAAACAAGTTATAAGTACGTTCAAGTTATCTTATTGGAAAGAGAAAAATCAATTCTTTACAAGTACGCTCTGATTTTACAATGAAACTTATCCCAATTTAAACTTTTATATATTAATGGAGGTATAACTAATATGTAATAAATGGCACATATTTGAAGTATATGATTTGATAAGTTTTGAATATGTACATACTCATGAAACCATCAACACAATATGGTAATGAATATATTCATCACCTCCCAAAAGTTCCTCATACCTCTCTTTGGTCTCTCCTTCCCACTCCCCCTCGTAACGCCACTTCACATGCCAACCAACCACTGATTTCCTTTCTGTAACTATAAATAAGTTTGCACTTTCTAGAATTTTATATTTCTTTTTTTTTTCAATTGAACCATACTGTATTTTTTTGCTTGGTTTCATTCAGGATAATTATGTTCAGATTATCCATGTTGCCGCATGAATTGACAGTTTATTCCTTTTTATTACTGAATGGAATTCCATTGCAGAGATATACCACAGTTTGCTTATGCACTCAATTAAATAATTTATGATTTTATTTTATCATCTGTTGGCTAATTATCTGTTACTCTATACTTATTTTGAGCAATTGCTTGGGGAGTATGGTATACATCTATAATTTATCATTGTCTACCTTAAAGTAACATTATACCACATCACATGTAGTATAAAAAGTTTTCAACAAGGTACAGCAATTTCCCTCGCCCAGGCTTTGGCACTGTGATATATATTTCACTTCTACATATTTTATAAAGTACATATCAGTTCTGGGGACATTTCCTTCTACCTGAGGGTCTACCTTTAACATTTTTGAAGATCATGTCACTGATTCCTTTTCAGCTTTTTAAGTCTGATAAAGTACTTGACCCTAATTTATAGATAATTTTGCTTGGTGTACCTTTTATATTGAAAGAGGCTCTTTCAGTACATTAGGGTTGCTCCTTTGTGTTCCTGCTTCCACTGTCTCCATCAGTAAGTCCGCTGTCCCTTTCATTTTTATTCTCTTTACCTCAACTCTCTTTATCACTTATTTTAAGCAAATTGATTATGTGACTTACTTTCATTTTCTTTTGCTCTCTCTTGCTTCTCCTTCCTTCCTTCCTCCCTCCCTCCCTCCCTTCTTCCTTTCCTTCCTTCTTTCCTTCCTTCCTTCTTTCCTTCCTTCCTTCCTCCCACCATTCCTCCTTTCCTTCCTTGTTTCCTTCCTTCCATCCTTCCTCTTGTTGGTTTATTGAGCATCTCAGATCTGCTGGGTGTGTCAAGCAAATGAGTCCTGCTGCCTGCTGGCCCGAGAAGGAGCAGCAGTGCCAGGATATCCACCCACTGCATGGTCTCCAGGTAGCAGAGTCGCCATAAAAGACACAAATTATGCAGGCACTGGATGGAACAACATGTGACTCACACAGAGAAGACAGAGCAAATTCAGCTTTCATAGTGACTTTCGGTTCCCCATATTCAACAGGTGTCATTCCACAGCCAATGCCTGGATGAACCCCTCTTGTGAGGCAGACAAAGGATGCCATTCCTTCCCCACCAGGAGCAGATAAAGCAGTGAGGTTGACCAGGTGCCATGCGACACATTATTTAAGCAAAACAAAGTATACATCAAGCCTGGAACAGGGAAAGATATTCCCAAGCAAGGCAATAAACACAGTACAGCTCCATGTAAGGAACTATTTCAGGCCCAAGGCACACTTATGCAGCCAAGAGAGGGCTGAGCAAGCTGCACCTGCCTGCCTTTCCCAACAGCTGGTTGTTCTCATCCAGCTTAGAAAAATGTTATCCATTACTTCTTTAAATATTTTTGCTTCCCCCTTTCAGAGACTCCAATTATACATAAGTAGGCCTTCGGAAGCTTTCCTGCAGCTTACTGATGTTTTTTATCTTCTCATTTCTGTGTTTTTCCCTGTGTTTTAATTTGCATGGGTTATTTATCTGCAAGTTCAGTAATCTTTTTTTCACATTTTGGCAGTGTCTGCTCTCAATCTTATTCAGTGTCTTTTTTATCTTAGACCTTGCATTTTTCTCCTCTAGAAGTTTGATTTTTTCTTTTTAAATATATTTCATACCTCTACTTAACAAGCTCCGTCTCTTTTCTCCTTTTTATTTTTGTTTGTTTGTTTGTTTTCTGTTTTGTTTCAGGGGAGGTAATTAGGTTTGTTTGTTTATTTAATGGAGGTGCTGGGGAGTGAACACAGGACCTCGTGCATACTAAGCATGCACTCTTCCACTGAGCTATACCCTCCCCCGTTTTTTTTCTCCCTTGTTGAACATATATGATAGTTCTAGTAACTGTTTTCAAATCCTTGTTTACTAGTTCTGTCATCGGTGTAATTTCTTAGCTACTTCTAATTCATTCCTTTTTCTTCTTATATGTGTCATATTTCTCCCTCTTTTCCATGCTAGGAAATTTCTGATTAGATGCCAAACACTGCAAACTTTGCCTTTTTTGAGCATTGCATAATTTTATATTACTATAAATGTTACATTTTTCTGGGGCAAAACTAACTTGCTTGGAAATAGCTTGATCTTGTAAAGTATTGGTTTTCGGCTTTGCTTGTGAGCACACAGCAACTTCTAGTCTAGGGCTACTCTGACTCCCTACAGAAGCAACACCTTTCCAAGAACTGTATGTGAAGCCCTGTGCATGATAAGATTTTCCACTTTGGCTGGTGGGGGCATGAACTTTTCCAGGAAGTGTTCTCTCTGCTTCTTTCAGTTATTTCTCTTCTGGCCTCCAGAGTTTCATATACTCCTTTGTTGATCAGCAGTCAGCTGAAAACTAGAGGTGGACTCTCTGCCCTTTTCAAGAAGTTTCCCTCTATGCTTCTCTCTTCCCTTTAGCCCTCTCCTCTGTGGATTATACCCCCTGACCGCACTGGATTCTCATCAACTCAGGAGGATGGCCAGACTTGGCTTGAATGCCCCTCTCCTGCATGTCAGCCCCATCGTGCTATCCAGGCAGCCGCCCCAGCAGACTGTAAAGCTCCAGTCACTTGTTTCTCCTCTCTCAGGGGTCCCTTTCTGCCTTGTCTGATTCTAATGCATGAAAATCATTGTTTGCTATATTTTCTGTGTTATTTTTAGTTGTTTTAGATGGGAGCATAAATCTGATTCCTATTATACTATCTTGGCTGAGAAAAGGACCCCCAATTTTTAAATTTTTCTTTATTTATTAGTGTAAAGTTTGTTTGTTTTTCAATTGAAATATAGTCAGTTTACAATGTTGTGTCAATTTCTGGTGTACAGCAAAAAAAAAGATCCCCCACTTAAATTTAAAAGTTTATTTTTCTTTTCCTTGAAACCTAGATATAAGTTAAAATATCCATCTTGCAATGGCTTAGAGTCACACAAATCTCATGATGTTTTAGATATTATTTATAAATTTTTGCTATTTTTTAATTCAAACCATGTCATAAATTCTAATGGACTACTGCAGAAAACTTTAGGTTTTGATTTTATTTGACCTAAATGCAAATACAGGATAATCATTAATGATAATATTAACACATATTTTGGTCTAAATTAGTTGACATTCTTGAACAGAAAGCATGCTTAAACATTCTCTAGAGGTAAAATTTTTTAAACTTCCATGCAACATTTTCTCATGGACAGTTATGACAAAGTGGAACAAGAAACTCACTTTGGCAAAGGGCTGCACATCTTGCATAGATATAAAGCATCATGGAGGTAAATATTTAATAAACTTGAGCTGCAGTAGTTAGTTACAATGACTATCATGATATACACCATGGGTCTGTGTACTTTAAGTATAATATTCTTTATAGCTCAGCTAAATCCTCTCTCTCTCTATTCCTTGTAATTTACTTTTCTAATATGTCTTAATTTGCTTCTTTTTACTACGTAGGGGGGCCATGATTTGGGCAAGTTAAAAGTTTACATGATGACACTGTGACAGATGGGAACTAGCAGGCCAGCTGCCTGGTGAAACAGCAACTGAATGTCAACACCGTTATCATGACATAATATAATGATAAGGGTGTTGACATTCTCTAATAAAGGAGAACAAATGAAACAAAAGATCATCATACAGGGCATCAGAACCAAATTATAATGGACATCCTGTGATCAAAGATGACCATGGGGAAGACTAAAACAAGGAAAAATGAATGACACGACTGCTATCAATGATGACAGGTATCAACAGATGTTTGCCCCTGGCAAGACGAGAATGAGCATCAGAAGTAGAATTTCTGTAACTCAGACCACTTTTCAGCTACCACATCCACCTATTAGCTAAATTATCAGCAGAGTTTACCCTAAATCATGGTATTCTATAAAGAAATTAGAATACTATTATTGTTTTAATATAAAGAGATAACTACATGAAAATAAATTAGGGGATTTATAATTTTTACAGTAAGATAAATAATAAAATTTCTTTATTTGATCATTATCGAAAACCTTTGTTTAATATAAATGTTGATTGATAGAACAGGTTGCCTGAATTGTGTTTAGCATTCAGTATTTAGTATTGCTAATAATTGTTGAAGGCAGCTAGACTAATAAGATATTGACTCTGGAATTATACTATTTTGTCTCAAATTCTGGCTCCACTTCTTTCTAGCTGTGTGAATATGGGCAAATTATTTAACTGATCTGTGGCTGAATTTCTTTGTTTTTAAAGGAGGATCTAAACTGTATCTACTTTTGAGAACTGTTATGTAGATTCAACTAGTTAAGACAACCAGATGTCTTAGAGAAACGCTTGGCATATTAGAATATTTATTGCTTAAAAAAAGCAATAAAATTGTTGCTAGATAAAAAAAATTATTGCTCAAAAAAATAACCTCTGTGATGATTAGAAAAATAGAACATAGGTCACATTATATAATCTTAAACACATGCGCACACATACACACAAATCCAAATGGCATTTTTAGACATAGGTAAACAAAGATGCTTAGAAAGATTTCCAGTACTATATAATATTCTAAATTAATTCATAATTAGAAGGGCTACCATTATTAGTATGAGATGACATAATTGTAAAGAATAAGATGATTTTTCATTCCTTCCTTTCTTTCCATTCACATTTGAAGAATAATTCTAAAAAGATCTGAATAAAATATATTTTTAATTATTCCCAATAGTATACAGTTAAAATACAAAGTGATCTCAATAGTTAAGGGAAAGAGTTATGATTGTTCCATGACCAATGAAATGTTTTGTGAAAACACTATAAACATTTTCTTACTGTTGGTTATCAGTGTATAGGGAAATGAACAAAAATAGTAAAAATAATAGGTACTTAGTACACCTTGAGGAAAAACATTAGAAACATTCAGAATTAAAGTGTTTTATGTCTTTGTAAAAAACTTAAGGGCAGTTTGAACAGTGTTAGTCTTCTCATTATGTAACTTGGGATATGAAGTGAGGCAAATCGCTAATTTCTGTTTGCCTCGACCGCCAACATTTTATTCTTTGCACTTTCAATGTCATGAAATATCTCTGAGTTCCTTTAATGAGAAATTTTCATCTGTGTCACTTCTTCTGTGACATCTACATCCATTTCTTCACAACAGCTTTCCTCATTAAGTCTCATCACTTCTGCATTTTATCATGCAATCCTGAAAGTATCTCCATGTGCTATGAACTATTAATACGCTGATTTGCTGGATGAAGAAACTGAGGCACAGAGATATTAAGTAACTCCCAGTGTCACAGTTAGCATAAGACAAAACCTGCTTCAACCTCCAGCAGTTTAACCTTAGAGCACAGCTCCACCTGCACACATTTTGAATAATGTGGGTGATGAAAATGTCAACACCCAGGCCTTGCCCCAGACAAACAAACCAGCCATTTTTAGAGGCGGGGCTCAAGCACTGGTTATGTTTCAAAAGCTTCTCAGTTGAGTCTAATGCAAAGACAAGGTTGATTAAGTTGTTACTGCTTTCGGGCCTCATGAATACCCAGGAAGCCTTAGCAGCATTGAAAAACAAAAGAGGAAAATAGGCTATTTTGCAAATGGTGTTAAAACTGTTGGAAACACATAAGGTTTGATCTCTATTTCACACAATTCCCCTCCAAAATTCCCAATGATCTAATGACTCAATGTAAGAAATGTCACTATATAGTTCAAATACAAAAAGAGAATAGGGATATATTCACGGTTAGGGTTGGGTAGAGAGAAAGAGACCAGGTTAAAAAAAAAAAAAATCAACCAAACCACAGCACTGAGAAACTGCCTGCAAAATAAAACTCAAATCATTGAGCGCACACCATTTTTTGTTATTACATAGTCTCTCAGCCTTTGTCTTTGGAGTCTCTGTTATGAAGACATGCTCTGGGTAAAAGAGCCCTCTAACAAAGGTCCCCTGGGGCAGGGTTTCAGCTGGCCTGTGGCATGCTGCGCTGTATGGTATCAAGCAGTGTTTTAACACACTAGGAATACTGTGAATAGATTTTTGGTTATATAAAAGTTCTGCAATTTGGCAGTCAATTTTCAAACTACTTTTTTCTTCATTCTAAGAAACCTCAAATGGCATCAATGAGGATTTTTTAAATATATTTTTTGAGTGAAAAAAGCATTTTGTGCTGGACTATTCTTTGAACAATTGTTGTGAATTTTCAGCTTTCTAAATGTTTTATAATATTCATTCTTGACAAAATGGTACCCTTGTTGGCACCTCGGGAAGAAATCAGAATGGATAACAGAGAAGAATGCGTTCACTGCAGTTGCTTAGTGAATGAAGGGCTGGAAACTTGGTTAGTGTAATAATTTCTCAATAATTAATTAGTCACACATATTTGGTACAAATAATATGTGAGTATGCTCTTATCAAACATCACAGAAAATAGTGAATCTCTTGTCTTTACATCTTTACATTACACTATGGACCACAACTAGCCTATCCATTTAAGTAACAAGGCTGACAGACATCCTTCATTTTTAGAGTTCTGTTTTCAATTCCAGCCAATACTGGAAAAAAAATGCTCCAGTAAATCCTATTCTATACCTAAAGCAAATCTTTGGACAAAGGAAATTATATTGAGAATTGCCAAGTTTAATACAGAAGCAGTATTTTACTTTGATTCAATAACATTTTGATTGTCTTCTCTCCACAAGATATACTGCAGTATTGGTGGGGAAGGTATAGCTCAAGTGGTAGAGTGCATGCGTAGCATGCATGAGGTCCTGGGTTCAATCCCGAGCACTTCTTCAAAGAATAAGTAAATAAGTGAACCCAATTACCTCCCTCCATAAAAAAAAAAAAAATACTGCATCATCTAATTTAGGCAATGGTTCAAAATATTCCTGTCTATTTCAACACACTTGGTAGATGATAATTACACGTATGGCACACTCCATTAGGCAGACTAAGATTTGTTTTTCAGGTCTGCAAAAAAGATAAACTTACAAGATAGTTATGGGAAATTCTTGCTGAACTAAAACCCAATGCCTCCTTCTTCCTCTGAGATTAAGAACCAAATCTTTAGGACACATTAAGAGTGAGCAAGACAGATAATCTGTTCTCAAGGAACATGTAAAATAGCTCCCAGTGCCTCCCAGGCTATTGCTGGAAGTACTGATCCTTGGACAATGTCTTACAGTCCAGTGATTTGCACTGGGAACCATGTACTGCTAAGGAGACTTCTAAACTGGGACTTTTAACAACTTGAAGTGATAAGTGCACTGGGGATACAAAATCCACAGTAAGTCACTTATCATAGGATTACAATCTTACAGGACCAAAGGCAATTCAAAAGATCAATTCATCCCACATTCTTGTTTTACAAATAGGGAACCAAAATAGAGTCCCAAAAATTTGTCTCAAGGACATACAGCTAACTAAATGGTAGTGATGGACTACAGACCACTCACCTTCATTCAAGCATTCTTCTCATTAAAACTTCCCAACTCACAGCCACACTGTGGGTGAGTCATCTACAACATCAGTCATGTTATCTTAGGATCAGCAACCAAGAACAAAATGCAGCTGTGAGAAGTAAAGTGCGGCTCCGCCCATCCTAGTCACTGTCAAAGGCTCCTACTGTTTTTGGCATATCAATTATAGCTCAATAAAGCTGGTTTGTTTTGGTTTTTTTTTTTAAGTTTTCTACTTGGTAAAATAACCTCATTATTAAAGTCTGTTACATTTTTATATCAGACTTATTACCATGTGTTTATTTTATGTCAGATAATAACTGATAATTTATTGATAGTTAACTGATCCAGGCACCATTCAAATTAGAAATATCTCACTTAATAGTCACTATTAACGATAACTTTAAGAAGAAATACATAGAACTTTTGAAAGGGAGATGGAATATTGTAGAGAAAGGCAATCTTCCCAAATTAATATATAGGCTTAATGAAGTGAAATACTAATTAACCACCACCCCCAGCAAAAAATCTAAATTTTATCAGAAATAAACAGATTAGAATGGAAAAATATTTTTAAATTGTTTTAGTTTGAGATAATTGAAGAGACACATGCAGTTGTAAGGAAAAAAAAAAAAAAAACAACAGATTGAGATCTTCTGTATCCTTTTCCCAGTTTCTTCCAATGGTAAATTCTTGAAAAACAACAGTGCAATATCACAACCATGATACTGACTCTGATACAGACAAAATACAGAACATTTCTATGACCACAGGGATCCCTATGAAAGCACTGAATTTTTGTAGCCACATCCACTACTTTCCTGCCAAGCACTCTCTCAACCCCTGACAACCACTAATCTGTTCTCTGTCTCTATAATTTTTGTCACTTGAAGAATATTATATAAATGGAATCACAGTGTGTAACCTTTGGGGATTTTTTCCCCACTCGGCATAATTCTCTGAAGACTCACTCATGTGGTCCTGTGCACCAACAGTTCATCCCTTTATACTGCAGAGCAACGTTCCATGGGGTGGAGGTACTGCAGTTTGTTTAATCACTTACCTGTTGAAGGACAAGTGATTGTTTTCAGTTTTGGGCTATATGAAAAAAGCTGCTCTAAATATTCACTTACAGATGTTTTTGTGAACATAAAGCTTCATTTCTTGGAATAAATGTCTAAGAGTGTGATTGTCAGGTCATACAGTATTAGTTGCATCTTTAGTTTTTGTTTGTTTTTTAATTTAACTGTCAAATTGTTTTTCAGGGTAGAGGTGTCATGTTAAGTTAACAAAGGCATGTTGTTAAATTATCAATACTCTATTACATTTCCACTAGCAAAGTCTGAGTGATCAAGTTTCCCTTTACCTTCACTGGCATTCGACATCACAATGGTTATTTTTTGCAATTTTGTTACGTGTATAGTGACATCTCACTGAGTTTTAATTTCCATTTCCCAAATGGCTAATAATATTGAACATATTTTCATTGTTTATTTGCTTTCTGCATATCTATGGTAAAGCATCTCTTCATATATTCTGCTCATATTCCAATTGGATTCTTTGTGTTTTTATTGTTAAGTATTGAGACTTGCTTCATAGATTCCAAATTCTAGTTCCTTGTCAGATATGTGACTTGTGAGGACTTTCCTTCTGGTCTGTAGCTCATCATTTCAATCTCCTCATGGGACCTTTTTTAAGGTAATTTTTTTGTACTTTGATGAAGTCTAATTTACCTAGTTTACCCTCTAAGGATAGTGCTATTGGTGTCAAACCTAAATAATTTTCTGCCTACCCCTAAATTCTGAGGATTTTTCTCGACCTTTTTTTTCGCTAAAAGTTTAATAGTTTATGGTTACAGTTACGTCCATGACTCACTCTGAACTTCTCTCTGTATAAGGTGTGAGACTTGGTCCTGCTTCTTTTTCTCCTGTGGATGCCCCACTGCTCCGGCATCATTTGCTGAAAAGCCTCTTATTTAATCGAACTGCTTTTACACCTCTGTCAAAAATTAATTGAGCATATTTGTGTGGGTCCGTTTCTGGATTTTCTATTCTATTTTTTGCATTTGATTTTTGTGTCTACACCTGTGCCAAGATCACATCTTAACTATGGCAGTCATGTAATAAATCTTGAAATTGTGTAGACTAATTCCTTCCATGTTATTCTTTTACAAAATTGTTTAAGCTGTTATTATAGCTCTTTTGCCTTTCCACGTTAAGTTTTAGAATAGTCTTGTTTATGTCTAAAAAATATCTCACTAAGATTCTGACAGAAATTACATTAAATCAGTATATCAATTAGGGGAAAGTCAACATCTTTACTATGCTGAGTCTTCCAATCCATGAGCACAGTATTACTTTCTATTTATTTATTCCTATATTTAAACTGCCATTAAGAATCGTGTTTCTGAAGGATCTTCCATGAAATGGAAAGTGTCACATAAAATAAAAAAGCCATGTTATTAAATTATAAATAATCTATAAACTAAATAGTGGAAAAGATAATACATTTGCTATGCATTGACAACTTTCAGAGAAAAGAACATTCCAAATAGTAATAAAAAATGTTATACTTAGATTTTATTACAGTTATTTGAATGGTCCCCATTATATTGTTCTCTATTCTTCAAGTTTTTTCAATATTTATACTTTCATAAGAATATTAACATTACTGATTTTATGAACATGTAGATAAAAAATACTCATCCAAAATATGCTTACAATACAACTAATTATTTATAATTATATTCTCTTTGCCTGTCATGATACCTGACAGCCAATTTTTTTAATATCAAAGTATTGAGGAAAGTTTTATATATATGAGTAAAAATATGAAGTTTTATACTAGAATATTTTCTATTTCTACACTACACTTATACCTAATTAAAACTGTTTGCTTTCAGAATATACTTCTTACATCTACTAGTGTCCAGTCCTATTTGCCATTCACAGTATTTTCCTTAATTCTCACTGAATACCTAAAGGATTACTTCATTATCTCATTTGACATGGGAGAAAACTAAAACCTGAAGATGTCAAGAAATTCCTCTGAAACTACCCAGATTTTAGTTGCAAAACATGGTTTTCTCTCCAGGATATCTCATTCCAAAGTCAAGGGCATTTTTTTCCTAAAACAGAAGTAAAATTTTAAACATACTGTAAAGAAAACATGGGCAAATTTTATGAGTGATTTAATGATGAGTGATTTTAATTTTCTCTGTATTTCTAAGTTCTTTTGTAGTGAATGGAGGGGGGAGGAATGGGGACTTTTTTATGCTTATATGTTTTATAACATTACTGAAATTATAAAATATGTATAGTTCACAGAATGAGGAATTTAGTTTATAGGAATATGAATTCTCCATTAATAATGTACAATTATGCTATTAGTATTTTACCATTATATGAGCTCTTAAGTAATTCAACATAATTCTAATTTTACAATAACATAAACATTGCTATAGAGTTTTCTTTAAAGTTACCATTTTAAGACTATATCTGTTGTGTACTGAAAGATCTTTATGACACAAAATAATAGGTACTAAAAGACTAAAAATTTTAGCATTAGTTGTAATTGAAATCACTTGTAGTCTTACTATGAACATTACTGTTAATGGGTGAGTAAAACTGAACTGCTGACAATATTAATACCTCACTGTTTAGAATAGTGTGATTTACTATCAGGTATCTGCTTAAATGATGATATAGCAAGATCAGCATTCAAGGTATGCAGTCAATGAGTTAAATACTAAATACTATAGATAAACAGATAAACAACAAGGTCCTTCTGTTTAGCACAGGGAACTATATTCAATACCTTGTAATAGCCTATAATGAAAAAGAAAATAAACAGGAATATGTGTGTATAACCGAATCACTATGCCATATACCAGAAACTGACACATTGTAAACCGACTATACTTCAATTAATAAAAGAATATTAAGATCAAAAAATGAAACTAAAAATAATAAATAGACTTGTAGGCAACCAACCAATAGGCTGTCTGTGCTGTGGCTAAGAGCTCAGGCTCTGTAGCAGTATCGCCTGGCTGTGAATTTCAGTTCCACTACCTGTTAACAGTGTGACTACAGTTAAGTTGATCAACCTTTCTGAATCCCAGTTTCCTCATCTATAAAACTGAGCTAATTCTAACACCTATCTCAAAAGATTATTGCATTAAATAGCAATGAAGGGGGAAAGACCCCTGCACAGCAAATACCCAATAAATATTTTAGTGGTTGTTATTATTATAATACACAATTGAAGAAATTATCCTATTTTGTGAGTTTATATTGGATGGGCAATAATTTAATCATCGTTTCATATTGACTTCTGAGATTTTTCTGGGTGTAGCATCCCCAGTTGGTACGTGTATGGCCAGGGTCGGGGGATTACAATGACCTCTTAATTTTTTTAAGTATGCAACATGACTTACAAAAAGAAAATTTTAGCAATTCACGTGTGCTATTGAAGAAATACTATATAAAGAAGGGTTTATTACATATTTTACCTCTGTAACTAAAACAACTTTCTAAACTTGTAAAACACTCCTTGGTCATGTCTAGCAGAAACTTCCCCTGAAGGACATTTTTTTTAATGCACTGAATGTTAGACTATTTTTACTTCATTTTAAAGTATTTATACATTTTTTTGCCTTATAAATTGTTCTTAAGAGGAAGAAAAGTCTACATTTAAATAAAAATGGCCTTTAAGGCATTTTTCAGAAATACATATAAAAGTGGAGCACTGTTCAGAAGAGTTCTTTGTGGTAATTACATTCTCTGATTGAACTAATTAAAAACTGCAAGTCTTATCGAGATTATTTATTGAAATCAATTTAGCAGCTTCCATTACTTAACGTACCTCAGTAGTTTATTCTTTTATACTTAGTTCAGAATGGCAGCAGTAATTCAAGTAAAGAATTAAAGTTGATAAATGTTTGATAAACAGATAAGACCATGTCTCATCCTTTGTACCTCAGAAAATGACTCAATGGCTAAGTCCACAGAGTATAAAATAGCCTTTTAAATCATCTAGTTATTTAATTTGCATTTTGCTTTTATTATCTGGAAATATGCATTAGGTAGCAACTATTCAGCTTCATATTCCAATTCGTTCTCATCAGTTCACTCTGAAGAAAAATCCAAAGTTAATTTTTGATGTATTAGTGGTCATCAGGAGAGATCCATTAGAGAACTGCACATGGCAATTCTAGAAATCATTGTATTCGAACCAGGCCCTCCATGGGTAAGCTATGAATACACACTTGGCATTGTCTTCCTAACAAGCGCCTTCTGTATTTCTCTTGTGCCACTCTTAGCTCAAGGTATAGAAATTCACCAGGGGAAATATGATCAGAGACCCAACAAAGTGAAGAAAATATGGAATGAAGACGAGAGGAATGGGAATTTTAGCTCTGTTGCTTACTAGTTCTGTGAACTTGAGCAAGAAAATCAGTATTTCTAAATTTTAGCATCTCCCTTGCAAAACAGAGTAATAAAACTCATCTTGCAAAATTGCGGGAATAACGCATATGAAGTGTATGGAAGGGTTCCTGAGAGGGGAAAAACTCAACTCATTATCATACTAGAATAATTCTAACAAGTTGAATTATTAAAAATGCAATGGACTTCCTCATGTATATGACCACTTATTGGGATTATTGTAAAGGGATTTATGCTTTAGGAGGAGGGCCTGGTTAGCTACAGGGACTCTGGAGTCTGATATTAAGTTTTGGCCAGTGTGAATCAAGACACTGACTAAACTATTTTTATTCGTGAATGTGTAAATGTCATATATTGTTGCTTTGAATATTTATTTCTCCAATTCTACAGGAAAAAAACAAACCAGAAAATTAGAAACTCTCCCTTTTTACTGATGTAATAATGCCATTTTTATTCTTACAGAAACATGTAAAAGTAGAATTCTAGAGGATGTAATTGAGAAATCAAGGCACAGATGGTAAATGGCTCAGGGAGTGAGACACAAGGTAAAATAGAAGGTAGATTGGCTAGAATTCATTCCACAATATTTGTAAATAGTTTTCAAAAAGCATTGCAACTGCAGAAAATCCAGTTTCTTCAATATTTTATTGACATTACCTGGAGTCATCAGTGTCACTATATCTATTAATTAAATATAACTACTCTATTTTTCCCTGAGTGTTTGCCAACTGAAGAAAAAAATCTGAATTATCAATTGCGGAGTCTCATGAAAATCAAATCAAAATGTCACAGAAGCAGGTTTGGTAACGCCTCAAACTCTGTTCAAGCTGTTTTTATATTAGAGATTCACTCGGAACGAACCTTACCCAGAGGTTTTTCAAACAACAGACGTATGTAAATCCCCAGTGAATGAAACAGTTAGGAGCAAGAGGCTTATTTCCAGCAAGAAAACAAACACTTGAGAATATGTTTCTGAATTTGAATAAAATAAACCAGTGGAAAGTTGTGGAAACAACCATCATTAACTGATACTCCCCTAAGTGAGGAAAAACGGATACCTAGACCAGGTTATCTCTTGGCCATGAATTTCTGACGAAAGCATTTCATTATTAAAAATGTTAAAATTTTTGATTTTTTTCCTATAAAAGTCCCCCCACCCCCCACCCCAAAACAGTTATTAAATACAGTGCGAGGCGCTTTTGAGAAATCAGCTGTGTGGCACGCCCTCGGCAAGATGGCAGCTCAGGTGGTTCCGACAAGAGCCCCCTTCACAGAAAAGCCAAACAGCAATTAGCCATAAACAAGGTGCCTTCGTGAAATTCCCAGAAGATGGAGGTGAGGCGAAAGCATCTCTCTGGACCACAAACCCCAAGAGCCACCACATTAGATGGGTAAAAGGAGCGGTTTCACCTCGACAGCATTCCGCCTCCCCCAGGCCGGCACAGTCAGTGCTGCCCGAGTGGGGACCCCTGCCTACCTTTTCTGCCGTGGAAACGGAGTCCCAGGTGAACCCCCAGCTTCCTCCGCATTGCAGGATGCTTCCCAGGAGGCCCACTGAGGTCTCACCGCACGAGGACCACGGGCAGAATCAGAGGGACCAGAGCACCTGGGGGAGGGGGAGGGGCCTAGGCCGCCGTGCGCGGAGGGGGTGGACCGTGTGCCTGGGGTCGAGGCCGCGAGCAGACAGCCCAGCGGGTGACTCCGCTTTCGGGCAGAGCCACGCCGGAGGCCGCGTCTGGCCAGGGAGCCGGGTTGGCAGTTTTGCCTGGTTTGCACAGCCAGCCAGGGGGCCATTCCTGCCACAGAGCCCGGGGTACAGTTCCGCCCCGACAGGGAAGCAAGTCTGGCACGAGGACCGCCCAACACAGCCCCCAGCCCCTTCCGACCAGGAAGCCTAGCCTGAGGCCCTGAGAAGCCCTGGAGCCCATCCTGCAGCCCCTGGAGGACAAAGTCCAGCCAGAAGCCTCACCGAGCTGCAGAGTGTAACTTCTGGCTCCACTGGACCGGGGAGAGCGAACTGGCAGCCGGCAGCCTCAGAGCCCAGCCTGCGGTACCTCCTAGCTGCGGCGCCCAGCCCCTGGCCCCCGCCCCCGCCCTGCTGCACAGAAAATAAGCTCAAAAGGCAGAACTTCTTCGTAATACAGAAAAATTAAAAGCAAATGTACATAGCCTTAAAATGCTGCTTAGAAATAAGTATTTCAGTGTTCTGACTTATAAATGACCTAGGTATTCAGTGAATATCAATTAAATTAATTTAGTATCAGTCCAAAATACTATTAAAAATTTGGAAAGTATCTCCCAGCTGACATTCTACAAACATAATTAATATTGAAACTGTCAGATTCAGAATAATGTTTCAGTTTGGTTAACACACACTTACTCCCCCCCCACCCCCCATAACCTCAAACATAAAGTAGCAACTGGTGAAGATCTGGCCTTCACCTCAGGGTTCTGTGAATAAAGGACAGTTCAAGAATAAACGAAACTAGTTAAGTGGTACTTTAAAAAGAAACATAGATTTGGTAAAAATCGGTTTCTATCCAGTGTGTTTCTTGCATATCAATGGAGGAATTCACAATTACCTGCTCTGTTTGTTGAAGGGTGTTTGTGTTCTGGTACTACTACATAAAATTCATGTATTTCTTACTACTTCTAGAAAATCTGACTTTTTTTTTTTTTTAAGATGTGAAATAATGCCACCTTTATTGAGACTTTCAACCACAGCATAAGGGAAGTCATCCCTAAGGAAAACTCTTTAATTTCAAAAGAAGCCTACCATTGAAATGTCATCTTTTTGCAATAAACAATTGACAGCACCTGAAGTGATTTAAAATGGCATTCAAAGAACAATTCAGGAAAACAGACTTTGCTTGGGTTTAACATAGATTCATTTTAGTAAGATTATCAGAAATCTTCAAGTAGTGATATTACAACTTAAAGCTTTAATTGTGTGGTGATAGAAAACCAAAACCCAGGTCATCGTTCAAACAATGCTGGGAAATAGTAACAGTTCTCATGTGAACAGTGATGGATACTCCAAAAACTAAAAAAAATAGGACAGAATATTTGACAGGTAAAAGGAAAGTGTTTCCTTGGGGGATATCTAAGGATGATATTTGAAAGTTATTCACCACAAGCAATTCTTACCCTTCAAGATGGGGCATTTTATAAGAAATCAGCTTAATTTAGCTTCTCCCAACCACTATTAAACCTCAACTCTGTGAACATAGGAAACTCTCACTGATACAAAACAAAACAAAATATCAAAATTTAAAAAGTCAGTTTTGAGTATTAAGCAACTCTAAAACCTAGCTAATAAAAAGAAGCTCTACAACTGAAACCGCTTAACATGTCTTCTCACTGGCTTGTTCTCTTTTTGGCTTTTACTCGGTTTGGAATCAATTCTCTTTACTCATCTTGGGTATTATACTTTGTGTGTGTCCTGAAATCTCAGTTTTGTTTCTCTTTCAGTAAATAAGTCTAGTCCAGAAACCAAAAGGTCAACATCTTGAACAAACCTTTTTCTTTTTTTTCCCAATACATTTTGACAATTTTATTATCTTTTTTCTCATCCAATATAAAATACGTCTCTCCTAACTGCTGCTGTGAAGTGTGCAGCTGCTTGGTGAATCATGCCTGATGAAACTGATTTTTAAGGATCAATCCAAATAAATTATTATAACATTATTTATCCAGGAAGTCAAACAAAGGGACAAGTGTAGCTGTCAATAATGCCCTTCTATGTAAATAACTAATAGCTATAACAATATATTTCTTCTGCATTCTGTTCTTATTTACCAAATCAAACCAAGACACACACTTCCAGAAGGTAATAATGAACAAGTAAATGGTAAGATTAGCGACATTATTTTTGTCTTGTATGTATTCAAATGTTTATGCATGTGATTATTTTTCAGGTAATGATAGTTAAGTATAATTTGCATATTTTTTCTTTAAAACATTTCTGTAGCTAAATATAGACTTTTCGGTATTTTGCTCCTTTTAGTTAATTTTAACTACCCCTTATTTGAAAAGATATTTACTGCTTCCCCAAATTTCCCAGCATCCTTTCAAGTAGTTGGGGGCATGTGATTTGCTCTGGCCAATGGGCTTTGAGGATAGTACCTGGGTCATGTTTGGGTCTTTGCATTTTATATTTTTGAGTAGCTCTCCCATTCTCTCTTTTTCTGTGTAGGTGACAGTGGAAGACCTCTTTTCCTGACCATCAGCTACAAGACAATGTCTCCATCAGCTTAGGTCTCTGATTGATATATAGATCAGACAGCCCACCAACTCATGTTGTACATATAACATGAGTACAAAATAAAAACCCAGTTTGGGGATTGATTTTTACCACCCACATTCCTACCTCTTCTGAAGGCAATTAAATTAAGAACACTAATATTGAAAGTTACATTATAACCAAGCTCATTTTTATGTCCCCTTCTGCCTAAGAAATTGTCTGCTTTGAGGCATATTTTTATCTTCTTATAAAAATCTCACTTCTGCTACTCCTCCATACTATCTTTAAGTTTGTATTTTATTATGGTCTTCTAATTACTGAATTCTCCTCATTCTTTGAGGACACTTTGTTCTCATTCACAGTACTTTCTTCCATTCTATCATTAATTTAGAATCCAACAAGAGAGTCTTTTATTTCTTTAACCTCTTCATTTCTAGTGATTTTCATCTGCTTTCCATTTTTGCCTCCTATCTCGAATACTAACAATTGATATCACCTAAAACACCTCAGCCTCTAAAATGTTACTATGTCTATTCTCATATCATGTCCTCCAAATTTCCTGTTTCTCTTATCTCTTTATTGTCTCCACCATGGTTCTTTAAGAACATGTAAGTCTTCTGCCTTAGCCTTATGTCATTTCCTCCTACCAGCAAGCTCCTCCTCTTTTAACCTAATTTTCTAGTCAGCTAAAGTACCACTAATTGTTTGCCAGTGTTCTCAACATGCTTACCTAATTGGCCCACCTCTGTGCCTGCACACACACAAGTGCACATACACACACACATATACATACACTCATATAGTAAATGCCCAACCTTGTATCAATCTGTTCACCTCTATACTTTAAAACCCAAACTTGTGTATTGTCTTTGAAGTAAACCCATAAAATCATGTAAATAATGTTGCTAGAAATGTATATTACTCAAATTTACCTAGTACGCTGCACTGCCTCTTTTCTATAGTGGTTATTGATTAACTTTTCCACTTGCCTCAAATATGACGGAACACCACCATGCACATACCTCATTTAGATAGAATACTGCACTTTCTTCTTCAATGAGAAAATAGAAGTCATGACATAAGTTTTTTTTTTTAAAAAATCACTCCTCCAAGAGATTTTTCACTTACCTCCAATCCTAAGTAAATCCTTTTCTTGATTCTTCTTCCCTATCACAGTAAACGTGGTGACTCTCCTGCAAAAGGGAAATCAATCCCATACGTGTGTGCATTTAAACTCCACACCCTCATTCCTTTACAACTTCCCTCTATCAAATCTTAACCTTCTTTCACCTTTACTTTTATATTCCACATCTCTACCAATATTTTTTTCATTTCACTATTAGGCACACTGAACCCTAAAATAACTTAATGAAAATATTTATATATCTTAGGATAATAATTAGCATCATTTCTGCTTCCTCTTGCCCCTGTTTTTTTTTTTTAATTTTTTCTCTACTTTGAGTTATTAAATATCTCCAGCTGTCTCAGGACTCTTGATGGTCCATTTGTATATGTGAATGAAAGACTACATTGTTTATGATAGGTGATGAGTGGACCTTCTTGAATCAAAGGACTGAACGTAAGCTAGATATACACAAATGAAGATGAATTTAATACCAGCATAATACAGCTTTCTGCCTTTAGTCTGGGGCAGCACTGAAATAAGAAAGCAAATAAATAAATATGTAATATATAATAGACTGCCAAGTAGTGATATGAAGAAAAATAAGTAGAGAACAAGAAAGAGTAACATGAGCAGAGAGAAACAGCCCAGTTAGGGTGACCTTGGGAAGCTCTCTGAGAAGGAACATATAAGTACATTACTGGAGTGATGGGTGAAGCAAACGACTGAGAGAAGAACATCCCAGGTGGAAGAAGGAACAAGAGCAAAGGTCCTGACGCATCAGTAAGTGTGTCATTGGAGGAACAGCAAGAGAGCCGGGCAGAGTGAGTAAACGGAAGAGTCGTAGACAAGTAATTTAAAATTTAGGGATTAATTTTGTCTCCTAATCAAAAAAGCAAAATGTTTCAATATCGCCGTACCATACCCCTTTTCTCATGAGAAATGTCCTTGAAATAATTTCTCGAATCACTCAAAGTGCTCTTGTCATGCTTACAGACCAGATCATCCTTTTCAGTCTCCAGATGCATTCGGTGTATTTTGCCTGGCCTTGTACTTGTAACTCTCCTGGGACTGACTCAGAGGACCCCTCTGCTGCCACTATTACAGTGCCTCTGCTGTAGTCTTGGTGTCTATACACAAAGTACTCAGGCAGCCAGACATTGCTCGTTTTGTGCAGAAAAAGTGAAATGGTCCTCTTCTTGATATTCTAAGCAGCACCTTGCTATTCAGGTTCTGAATTAACATGGCTAACGCCGGAGACCTCATGCTCCTCCAGCTAGTAACTCAAAACACCGAAATAACTACAGCAGCAACACACACACACACACTACATACACACACACACACACACACTACATACACACACACACACACACACACACACCCCTTTATCCTCCAAAGTAGATAACCATCTTTATTCATACAAAATCAAGAGAAACATAAAATGCACCTTGGAAAATCAACCCAACAGACTTTCTCAATTTTACACAAATAGCATAAAACAACCAATCCAAAAATATATAATCAAATTTTAACAAAGGGATATCTTAAGATTTCTTTACGGAAAATTTATAGTGGTCTGCCCAAAGGTAAACAGAAGTGTCTAAAACTGATACTAGAAAAACCCCTGCAGCAAAATTCAGATGATAACCTGGCTCCCTTTTATCGTAATTCCAGGCATTAAAGTTAGAAAACAAAATTAGATTCCAAGCTAAGTCAAGACATAATTTCAGTGGACTTATCCTGTTCTTTTATGTGTATGTGATGCAGTGTATGTGTGTGTCTTACTTAACCCAGTTCCTAGCACAATGCAGTATTCAGTAACTGAGTATTAATTGTTTAAATGGGTGGAAGCAAAAAATACAGACTATAATTAGTTTGCTCTGTCACCGTGCATGGTGTTATTAGAGGCAAAGATAGTTTTTAATATTACCAAAGAAGCATCTTGGTATACTATCTGCAGATAGTTCTTCACTTCATATCTCACAACGATGCTTTGATAAGAGATTTGTTATTTATCAACACTTGCAGTGATTTCAAGTGAAGGAGGATGTCAGCTTCCTTCTAGAAATGAGATTTTTCAGGTTAAAGTCACTTGTTTTGGAATTATTCCAATTGCAAGAGTGCCATGAGAAAAAATTTTTAAGTACATTACACTGAATTTTTATTAGGATCTAAGCTTAATTTTCTTTTTATCTCCCATTTCAGAGCCTTTGTCATTTGTTGCCTGTTGACAGTAGCTCAGCTGGCTTTAAAAGATATCTCTTAAATCTCAAGGATTTCTTCATTAATCTCCCTCACATACCCAAAACACTTTTTAATACCCTTCTCCTGCTTAGTTGAATGGAATCAGGTGTGATGTTTGGTTTCAATCGTCCCAGCCTTCCTCCTCTGTATATATCTGTCTCAGATATGGAACAATATTTTAGTCCAAATCACCAAAACGATCAGAGTCAACACCCAGTTCCTACTCACCCTTAAACCAGCTGCAGAAGCACAAAATTTATTTTGAAACGTTGGATATGGGTTCTGTTTTCAAATGAGGAGTTTATGATAAACTATCATTGAGATATAACATATTTATACATGGATACAGGACTGGGTTTATGCAACTTAGTTTTGCTCCTCGAGAAGCACTGTGCACAGAAAGTAATCTTGTCAGAGAGCCTGGATTATGTCTTTAATGTTGTGTGGATACCCTGATAAGAAGATATGCAGGGACCTCAACCATCTCTTTTAATTCCTCACTCCATTTAGTAAACAATTTTGAAAATTTTTAATTGAAAAATTAGTTTGTTCTAGGGCTTTCTTGGTTACATTTTATGTAATATTTAAATTAGCCTTTCCCTCTCAGTTTACTGCCACCTTCCATCTTATCGAATTGACAAGGAACTACATTTTTTTCTATTCTTCAACTGCCTGAAAGCCACTGTGTCAGAGTGAAATCCCAGAGTGGGCTCGCACCCACTTTCCCTCATCAGTGGTCCCCATTTCTATTTCTACATGCTGCTACATGCTGGGGGTATCTTCAACCAGTGTATGAACTCAGGATTGGCAACAGCAGTGTATTCATCTTTGCTTTTCCCGCAAGGTCAGTCTTGTAAATGACTGGCACCGGCTCAGTGTTGTGGGCTTGAACTGAACCTTTGTTCTTAAGTCTCATGACTCTGAAACTGGTGAGCACCAGGAGCTGTCATTGGGGGATTTAGAAAGATGGAGGAGAGTTAACAGATGTTTTCACTATTTTGAGTGCTTACATCTATAAACTTCAGTTAAAGGAATCTAAGCATTTAGAAAATAAGAATTGAAAGTGAACTTAGAGGGCATTTTATAATAACAACAGTTTTTAAAAGCAACTAAAATACACTGAATACTTACTTTGTACCAGGCACTGGTCTAAGCCCTTGTCATTTGCTAGATCATTTAAAAGCAAACTTAAAATCAGTAATATTATTATTACCTCCATTTTACAGGTGAGAAAACCGAGGCCAGATAACTTATTCCAAGTCAACAGCTCCCAGGAATCTAGCCAGGATGTAAATCTAGGTGACCTGACTCAGAAGATCACACTCTTACCTTCTGCTGTTGAATCTCATTGTTTAGGGGAATTAGGGTCAGAGACTGAATTCATTATTGCAATAGGATTAAATTGCAAATTTTAGTAATTTGTAAAAGTATACAGTATCTTTGCTTGTATATTTTAAATAACATTTCACTTTTTAAAATAATAGAAATCAACATTGTTATTTGTGAACAGCCTAAAGATTGTGGTGTGAACAGTGGAAGTAATTGAGCAAAATCTTTTGAAAACATTGCCTTGAGTAACCTTGCTCTAAACACAGAATATTCGAAAAGCACTTCACATGAAATTTATCAAAAGTGTGGGCCTGACAGTGGTCATGTCACATAATTCTGCCACTGGCCATGTGGTCTTGTATTCTCTTGCTGAACAAAATGCCCTAATCCTTATCTTTAGATAAGATGTTCAAACCCTAAGACATTCCTTCATCCAAATTCAAGGACTTCTGAGTACAGAGGGCACCTTATTCCATATAGTGGGAAATGCAATTATTAACCCATGTCTTCTACAGAAAAAAAATGTATAAATCTCAGCTTTTATGAAACTTAAAATTTTGCTTATTTTCAACCTCATTTACTGAACTTATCTAAATGTTCACTTTACCTTTCCATCAACTTACCAACTTCAAAATCAGATTATCTCAGAGTATTCCTACCTGCACCAGAGTCACCCGATGTACCTGTAAAACCTGCAGGTCCCTGGCTCTCACCCGACCCCTTCATCAGACTCTCCAGGTTGGAGCCTGGGAAGCTGGCAGGGTAGAATGAATGGATGAATGAGTGAATGAAAGAGCAAATAAATTAATAAGCGATGGTTCCATGGATGGATACTTGTCCCCAAACTCACTGAGTTATATATATTAAGTATGTACAGCATTTTATATGTCGACTGTATTTCAATAAAATGGTGTTTAAAAAAAGGAAAAATCTGAATACTGTTAAAAATGATAAATACATACACAAAGTCAAATTATTCTCATGTAAAAGTTCCTGCCATGACGCCTCTTCTTCCCCTTTATTCAAATCCTCAAGTCAGAAACATGTAATTTTCCACCCAAAGGTCACTACAATCTTCTCTATTTCCATAAAGCATTGATGACTTGATTTCTGCTTCTTCCCTAGTATTGAGGTCTTATTTGGAAATGATCATCATACATTTTAGACATTCCTTCTTCCTTTATTTATTGGGCATAACTCCTTATGTTCAGTCTTTAAAATCTCTAAGTTTTCTGAACATAGACATTTTAATGTCTTTTAAAAAAAATAATTGTTTACTCTTTCTTCTAGTCTAACTTCTCAATACACCAACTGGCATGAATTCACTAAAGCAGGCAATAACATAAGTGATTAATAAGGTAATAGCACCATCTGTGTTTGTAACATCTCATGCGAAGTGTATGGTAACATGGAACATGAAAATCAATGAGAATTCACTGTCCTAAGTGGATGTTCAGTTTCATTCTTGTCTATATGATCTTCGTCAAGTCATTCAATACAGCTGAACTTCCATAATCTCATAATCTCATAAACTGGAATTGTAGTAGACCTAATGCCCACATTGTGTTTGAATTAAATGAATTAATGTTTGTGTAAGTATTTGGCAAAGTGTCAAGTCTTATATAAAACTTTCACTCATTTAAAATTGTGCTGGTTTGCTTTACCTTATAGTCTATCCACATTAATAAAAATTGACCAGGAAAAAATTTACCTATCTCATAACTAATGAAGCTCCACAATTATAAAACAGTGTATTCGTTATTGTGGCTTATGTGTGTATAAATACGTACTCATATAGATACAGCCTCAAACACACAGGTAGAAAGAGGGAACCAAACTCTTTTGAATGTCTGTATTTTGCCACCTATTTAATATACAGGAATCGCATTTACTCAGCAGTATCATTTGAATTTTACAAATGGAAACATCAAGGAAGAGTAACCCTTGCATCAGGAGGGGTAGGAGATGCTGGGATGTGACTCAAGGATTTGAATAAAGGGGTCAAGGGAGAGGATCAGTTTGCGCAGGGTTGAAATTTGCATCCAGAATTGTCTGTTGTGAAAGCCCCAGCTAGTCTGTACCAGGTACGTTTCCAAGCTGCTTGCGCTTCTGCTACCTGGGCAAGTGTGGATTTCTTTTTGTGTTTCTTTTGTTGCTGCCGTTTAAATCAATATTACTTAAGACTACAAGCAGAACTTAGAGTTCAAGGATGATATCTCATTCCATGGCTTTGCTTTCTCTACTGCTCCAAATAGTGAGATTTATATTCAGTCGTATTCTCTGACTAAACTGACCCCTGCAGACAAGGAGGGTCACTTTTCTGAATCAAAATGTTTCCTCTACCTTACATCTTTCTTCCTACAAATTAAATTGTAAATAATACAAAACATACTGAACTGATCTTTTTAATGAATGTCAACTTATAAGTTAAAAGTTATTCTCCAATAATGAATTTTAATAATTATACTGCATAATGATATATGTCTATGTAACTAATGATAGTGACACTGACTTTTCAATACTGGAAATCAATATTTTTAAATTGTTATTTTTATAGCACACATTGATGTACAGCATGAATCAACACATATATATTTAGAGTCTTAGGAAAGACTCTGAATTACAAAGCATAATCAAAGAAACCATTTTAAATGTTTTTAATTTTTCTCATTTGTTACTCCAGGCATGTACGTCTCCAATCCATGAATTTACCTTAAAACTGCTATCATAGAGTTAAAGTAAGTTATATTTGTATCTTCTGATACCACAGATATTAAACAGTTTTAGAAAAGTACAAGGCATTTAGGAGAAATAAATCATGTGTGTCCGTGGTGTGTTCCTAGGAGATAAGCCATCTCTAGAAGTCCTTGTGCTACATCTTACAGTTTCTGGCTATAACATGATTCACAGCCATTAAATATTAAAAGCCTCTCTATATCTTTATGAAAATAAGATAGAATTTACTCTGGGGTAGTGTGGTCCTTAAAAGACTTTTCCCCCTAATGACTGAAGAGACATTTGAACAAAATGTTTCATTTTGTATTTCTGCCAGTGCTATATAGGCAGCATTGTAATAAGCCACATGACTGAACTTTTGCCAAAGACTATAAATGCCATGCTTAAAGCCTGTAGGCACAACTGTCTGTGATAAATTATTTTCCTTTTTTAAGAAAGATACCAAGTGAGTAATTTTACGGTTTTCTGAGTTTAAACTTGGCATGATTGAATGAGGTGGTTCCATTGATCAAAGAACCGTAATTCCATTTGATGGTTAAGGTGCTGTATTAGTGAATCAACTTGAAAACCAAAGAAAGTCCTGAGTGTGCCCTGTGACACGCATTACATATCCCGGATCGCCTTTGTATACTTTGTAGTGATTCATTTTCATCGGCAAAGTAAAGATTGCTCTGAAATTTAATCTCAAAAGCTGTTTTCTTCAAAGATGTAGTACATAGGAAAGAACATAGTTTTTGGAGTGAAAATAAAACCCTGAGCCTGCCGCTTGACAGTGGTGTGGATTTATGTGATTCATTTAATTTTTTATTGGTACAATGGGAAAAATTTTAATTTACCAAGTGTTATAGTAAAACTACTCTAAAGTGCATAAAAAGTACCTAAAATAATGCTTCTACAATTTAGTTTCTCTAGTTAAACAGTACCTCTTGAACCTTTTGGATCTTCTTTTCATGCTCAAATACTAGGTCACATCTATTAATTTTCATTTCCCTTAATTTAACTCTTAATTTAACGTAGTATTTGTAGTTAAAATGAAAGCTAGCTTCCTTTACTTTTCTCCTCCAAATTTTATTGTAAAAATATGGTTTTGTAATTTAGTCATTCTGAATCTAAGTCTATCTTTGCACTATACTGATGTGTCGATAATGTCTAATTCCTCACAGTCAATATTATTGTTCTTTTAGCAACATAGACATCATTGTCAGATATTAAAGGATGAACACAAGACTCACAAAGAGGTTTTCTTGATAGTAGTGTAGGGAAGCAAAGTTTGTCACCCCAAAATATGCATCTTTGGCATGAGGATTAATTTAGCCTGATTATTTTTAAGAAACAAAAGACATGGGAAGATTTTTCTTGTTACCTCCCCTTTAATGGCCTAAGACAATTTGGATAAAAGGCCCTGTTCCCAGAATAGAGCTATCACCGGATGCATATGTGAAGAATATGGACTGGGCGTGATGGAGGAAACTCTAGCCAGGGCAAAGCGATCAGAGTCCACTCTGTGTCCCCTTTTCTCTGCCTGGGCTGGCAAACATTTGTTTACCCAACATTTCCTTATTCTTCTCCATGTGAATTGCCTTCCTCCGCTTTAAAGTCCCAAACCACCACCCCCAACATCCTCTTTTGTCTTTAGCTGAAGATGGTATTGAAGATGAGGGCTTCAACCTTTCAAGTGAGTTATTCAGTTTTCTGGGACTCTCCCATGTATATGTGTTATTAAACTTTCGTTTGATTTTCTCCTGTTAATCTGTCTCATGTTAATTCTTAGACCAGCCAGAAAAACCTAAAAGGGTAGAGGAAAATTTCTTCCTCACAGGAGATTCAACATTAATGCCTCTGAACTTGATATCTGTAATCTCTCCTTAAGGCCTCAATAAAATTTGAGCTTTACAAAATAGGGAAAAAGCAACAACTTCGTTTTATGCTCAAAGATAGTGTTTCCTATTTGTTACTGTTCTTCAATTTAACTTACAGCTCCATTCTCTTTGACCAATATGGCTAGTTCATTGAACTATTCAACTATTTCTAAGGATTATCAAGAGTTGAATCATATTTGAATTTTTTTCAAATGGTATTTTTAGATTGCAATAAAGAGATAAATTCACTAACAATGATGAAGTTCTGAGATAAATAATCTTTATTCTTTGTTGTTTTATTCTTTACGCCTTTCAAAATACATATTTGAGTTTCTGTGCTTGAATTTTAGAATTCAAATTCTTTATATAGTGCTGGCCGGATCACATTTTCTAATGAGAATTTATACAATACAATGTTTGATTTTTAACCCAGAGCATATAAAATGCATTGCTTATATTTTCAAAGACTTTTTCTATTGGCTATAACTGTTTCACTATCGAACTTGGTGCCATAACAAAAGGGATCATCTGTAAATAAACAGCTGCCTATAGAAAATAATGCATCCAAAGTACTCTTTAAAAATTCTAGTGAGCTCTGCTGTAACCAAGAGAGACACGGACTGACACTTTTTTCAAAGGTTCACCTCCAGTAGGAAAATGTAAATTTTGAATGTCTTGTTTTCTTAAGATATAAACACTGAAGAAAAATTTGGCCTTTAGAATTTCCTCATAGATTCACTTTTCCTTGACCATAGAAATAAAATGTGCTGTTAACAATGAGATTAAAGTGTCAACATAGCTCTGCTTATATGTGAATGAGAAAAATCCTTACACAAATACTGCTATTAAATGAGCTGCTGAGTGCTTGCAGCCTATGTCCTTGCCTAGGCTGAGCTAGAGAGGGTACTTCTCAAAGCTATCCACTCAAACTACGACTACTCCACAGCTCTAATAGAATTTAGACAAGAGGCATCTGAGGCACCTCATTAACATAGACAAGGGTTTAAGATAACAGAGTCGCTGGATGGTGCTCCCAAATTTATACTGTTTACGGCCTTGACTGTGTCCATGTGACCCACTCAGTCTCTAAAGTGACGGACATCATTTACACACATGCATTATACTAACAATAAGCACATATTAGCATAATATACAATCATATTTTTGCCCTAGCAAATTGGAGGGTCATTGCAACAACAATTTTATCACAAGGTGATTAGGTATGGGAATGCTACCTTGCAACACATTGGGTCAAATCAGAAAATACTGTTAACTAATTTAGCAAACTCCTACTTGGTTGGTAAGCTAAGTATTGATTAAGGCAGATGATCACTACACTTTACTGAATCGAGTTCTGTGCCAGTAGATGAAGACACCAAAATGAAAAATATGTTACCTTTGTGTTCAATAAGAATGTACAAATTAATAGCAATTCAGTTAACTGAGTAGTAACTGGCTTTGCTTTCTCACAGTCGGGCTGAGGATAAGTAAAACAAAATGTCTTTAGAGGTTGAATGTTCAGTTCAAATATAATTTATATGAATCAAAGCAACAGAGTCACACTAAAACAACGTTTACTTAATCTCATTTAACCCAATTTGATATGCATTTGTATTGCACAACATTCCCTGCGTGTGGGAAATAGGACAAAATCAATACGTTGCTCCTAGCTGGGGTGGTGGTGGCATCTGAGTTGCAGGGAGAATGCTGGAAAGAGCAGTAAGTCCCGAGAAAGGAGAATGGTCTAAGGCCACTGAGGCCTCTACCCAGGAAATGAGATGAGCAATCAAATTTCAAAGGATTTTTGTGGGAAATGGAGGAGGTTGGGTAATCCAGGAAGTCCTGAACCCCAAAATAAAATGAACAAATTAGGTAGCTAAATCATAGCAAGCTGCTCACAAACAGACGCTGGAGGATACCGTGTGGAGGCAAAACTGGATAGCCGTCCAACACAGAACAGGAAACTGTCCATTTTGACATTCCTCCCAATAAAAATCACAGGGTAGGGTCAACAGAACTGTCATGTGTATTGTTAAATGTCTGCTTTTTACTTTACAGACACAAAGCATATTTTACACACACCTTTAAAGACAGATCAATAACATTTCTGAGAGAAAACATCAGCATTAATAGCAGAGGTTGAGAGGTTGTCTCTTCTCCTGAGGGAGAGTAGACGAGGTGACTGGGGGACAACAAAGAGAGACTTCTCACTGTGCATCTAGAAACAATATCCAAATTTCCTGCTGTGTTTTTACATCATGTGAATACATCTTTTTTTTTAAAGTATATTAATGCAAACATGTGATTTTTGAAAATACTCACTCCTCCATATATTTTATGCAATCACAAACAAAATAATGTGTGTGTGTGTGTGTGTGTGTGTGTATCTCTCATAGGGTCCCATGAAACAGCTGGAATGCATTCTGAGTTCTTGGTAATTACTGCTTTCCTTTGGCATTTTATATTATTTTGGGAAGAATTTTTGCTTGTCTTTCTTTCCTTCTTTCCTTCTTTCTTCCTTTCTTCCTTTCTTCCTTCCTTTCTTTCTATCTTTCATCTACCCATTCAAGTATAGAATGGGAATGACACCTTACAACACCCTTGAGAAATAGTAATGCTAGTGGGTCAGTTGGAATGTCTCACTAACGTCAGTTTCAGGAACTAGAAGTTTAATGTTCTCTTATAGCAAGAAGCATGTGGGCCAACGAAACCACTGGTTCTGTGGCTCCCTGATGCCCATCCACCCTGATTTCTGTGACTCCTTTGGCTTTTCTTTCATGGTGTGACCAGCTGCTGTGAGTCTGGTCACCATGTTTATGTCTCCATGGTAATGCCAAGAGTCTCCTGCCTTCATCTCATTAGCCAGACATAAGCAAATCCCATCTGCAAGAGAGACTCAAAAAGGACATATTTAGCTTTTTCAGTCTCTCTAGAAAGGGCAGGCAAGGGAGTCAGTGGTTGGAATTGTGTTCAGGGTAAGCTTGTGTTGCCCATGACAGCTGGTGGGGACAGTTGGCCCCACTACAGATGTTCAAAAGGGAAAAATAAAGGTTAGATAATTGCTTTTCTTACTCCCAAATGAGAAGTTTTGCATGAATAAAGATCTATTTGGGAGAGGGAAGAGGAATTAAGACAATGGCAATACTTCTGGAAAGGATTTTAAAATGAATGTTTATAAACACATGCTTTGATTATTCTTCAAGGGTCCAAAATCTGCCTGTGGGGTGTTCAAACATCAACATCTTGCTATTATGACTTGGGCGAAGTGTTGTAAAAATACAACACTAAATTCCCTACTATTGCTATGATATACTTATAATTTATATACAAGAAAAGAGTCTAAGTCAAACAGAAGCTTTAGTAGAAATAGATTGCCTTTGATGACAGAGATGTAGAACTTCATTAGAAAATAAGTGATTGTTTTATTTTAACTCCTTTTATATCCTGGACATCATTTTAATTACTTTACATTTACTAATTCACTTAGTAATATTGTGTATTTAAAAAGAACAGTATCTGAATTTAAACCTAAATATTCACATTTTTCTCCCATTTTCAGAAAAAAGAAACAAATTCTTTCCAAAGCATAAACTCTGAGACACTGAACTAGTTGTCTTCATAGAGAGCTGGAGATTTGCCCAGATGTCCCACAGTGAGTCTGACCCTATGAAGCAACTGCTACATGCTAGATTCTAGGCCATCTTCACAATTTCATAAAAATGTACTAAATTTTTATTTATACCAAATTACCCCTTTTGTCTTGTAGGGAAGGAACAATTTTTCCTACACCGTTCTATGTTCTTTGGCTGGTCTACTAATCAAGTTGACATAAGGCAGATTAGCAGGAGAAAAACAATTTTAATTACATATTTACAGGAGTCCCTTAAGAATCTGAGAGGCATGTCCAGTCAAGCAATTGAGGCATCTACGCCATTCTGAGCTGAGGAGAAGTGGGCAGGGGTCTGGAACTTCAGGGCAGAGGAAGCAAATCCACAGGAGCATGGGGAGAGCAGACGTTTAGCAAATATGCAGAGACACAGGACACAAAGAGGAGTTGGAGCTCCAGGCCCAGAGAGCTCCCCACCAGCTTATCACACCTAACCCACCTTCTTTGCAGTCATCTCTGGTGATAGTTCTCTTCTGGGCCAAGCCCTCCATCTGAATTCTTTCAGGCAGTTGAGGGAGAGCAGAAGTTTCTCTTGAAACTCTTGGGTCTTGATGGCTTTCAGCTCAAAATAGTCCACAGCTCAGGACAGTGACACATTCTGGGGAGACCTGATCTGAACCCCTTCAATCCCCTCCCAATTAAAAAACTCCTAAGAGATCAAATCGCAATTTGTTAAAATACTGAAATATAAGTTATATTTATAAAGACTGATAAAGAATTATAGACATCTCAGACAAATGCAAATATTTATAGCAAAATGTGATGAATTTTAAGGTCAATATCTTTTGAAATTCTTGACTCAACAAAGATAGTCATAAATACAATGCCTAGCTTTATTTTACCTCATCAAATTTATTTTAATTTTAGACAAAGTTTTCTGTGTTTATACTGATAAAACCAGTATTGAATTGCAGGTTATAAACCAAAGGGGAAAAACACAAGTATACCGGAGAAAAAAATGCTTAAGAAAGAAGTTTAAACATTTTAATTATTTTTGAAGAAAGCTAAAATCTTTCTTGAGAGACATAAATAATATTTTACAAAATGGAGAGATAATTATTAATGAGGAAATAATTAAACAAATGCCAGTTCTGTAAGACAGATTAAACATTTAATAATTTTAATAAAAATTGCAGTGTTTTTGAATCTTAACTGACTCTAAAGTTTTTTGAAAAATAAAGTCGTAACACTGTCTTACAAAGAATAGTGAAGCCTTTTTCACGAGCTATTATATTTATATTTGATATTTGAAAACATCAATCAATTGAACATTCTGCTAATATGAGAATAGACAAGTCACTATTATACAAGACAAAGTCCTAAAACAGATTCTCATATAGATTATAATTTCATATATGATAAATGCGGTGTTTAAGTCAGTTATAATGGGACTGAGTATTCATTAAATAATGTAACCAGTGGATGAACTTTTGAGAAAAAAATAAGTAAAATGTTCTTCTTACTCCTATTCATATGGGTAAGAACTAAACATTCTAATTAAAAGAGGTTTCCAGCTCCAGCCAAAACGGAGAAAGCTCCCTGTAGCTGCTGTCTGCTCTTCTAAATGATCACAATACAACCTCTGGACTGAAACAAACAAACAAACAAACAAAAGACAGAAGAATAAATAGGCCGACTGTGAAGGGAGAAGGGGGTCAGTCTCTAAGAACAACACATTTGGTGGCAGGAGTTTGTGTGTGTGTGTGTGTGTGTGCGCACGCGTGTGTGTGTTTGTCTCCTTTATCTCCTGGCTTTGACCCCAAATCAGGTCAAATTATAGAACTGCATGGTGGGCACAGTCAGTAAAACTTCTAGAGGAACCCAGCACTTCTATCCAAGGGATGGCAAAGAGGCCCTTCTGTCCTGGAACATGTGGGGAGAATCGTCTGTTTTCCCTCTCCTTTCTCTTTCCCAGGTTTCAGCCCTTCCTCAGGGACAGAATTCACTGAAGCACCGCACTGCAGCCGTGTAGGTGTGATGCACAGGTAAATCCCCACAAAAAATAAAACAAAGCCGAGCTCAGGCCCCAGGGTAGAAGAGCTGGCAAAAGCCCCCGCCCCCATCGTTGGAAGAATGTGAAGGGAATTTCAATGGTTTTTCTTCATTCCTTTCTCACTGCTTTGTTCCAAGCTCGGGCCCCATCCCACAGACCACTCAACAGTGTGGGAGAAGAACACTCAGGGAGAACCCTGTGTGTGTGAACAGGTAAAGAGAACTGGTGGCTATCAGGAAAATCCCTGAGAGAAGAGAGGCTGACAAGGGGATCTCTAATTCTTAACTGACACTCTGTCCCACGTTCATTGCCAACGTGCGCGTGTGAGCAACCCATACAGACCAGGGAATAGGGTTTTAGAAGTCAATTGTGATACTTACTCTAGCCCAAGGTGCAGATAAATGACCCCAAAAAACATACAAAAGTTTTGAAAACCAGAAATAACAGTGGAAACACCACCCACAGAAGGCAATTTTTATAAGGAAAAATATACCTAGAATAATTTCATTCAAAATAATGTTCAGCCACATGTATAATTTAGCAGAAAATACATCATAGATTTTTATTTTAGAGACAAAATTACCATGTCCAAAATGTTTTATGCTTTATAGACAACACCTGCTTTATGTTTATGTTGAAATACATACATGAAAAACAGAATTTGCAATAGTTCTACATGAAAGTTAATAGAAAAAGGAAATAATTTTATTATTCCTAAAGTTTGAACCACAAACTAAAGGAATTCTTTATTGAGCTCTTAATTTTAAAAAGTTACTGATTTTAAGTCAGCCTCTCCTTTCTGAAGGGTCTAAAGATAAAACTGTACAGAAGAAGATACTGCTTTGAACATTTTAATGTATTCAAAAATCATAAAAACAGAACCTCATTTCTGGCACCACAGACTAGGTTATTCACATTAATCATCCTTCTGAGAATAACTAATAAAATTCTTAAGAACATCAAAAATTTGAAAAAAAAATCAAAATGAACTAGGCCAAATTAGAAAGGGGTAAGAAAGAAAATACATCTTGATGGAGTTAGATTTGTACCAGAAATGCAAATTATCAATTAATATATTCTACCACATCAGTAGATTAAGTGAAAAATATCCAGTAATTCTCTCAACTGATGCAAAAAAAAAAAAAAAAAAGTAGTTTGGAAAAAGCCAAATCTAAGAGAAAACATCAAAGTGGGAATATAAATAGATGTTCTTAGTTAAATAAATGTTCAAAACGTTTAACAGAATAACAAAGCTATCCATGGGATAGACTTCATATCTTTTCTTTTCTACCTTGTGCTAGAATTCTACCCAGCTCAGTGAAGTGAGAGAGAGAGAGCAAGAGAGAATCAGAAAAAGGAGACAAATCTGTTATTACTTCAGATGACATAATTGTGTACAGATTAATTAATGGAATTGGAAGGCTTGCTACATGCAAAAAAAAAAAAAAAAAAAAAAAAAGCATTGTCAATACATCCCTGTATACCAAAGGTTGGCAAATATTTTCTGTCAACCGTCAGATAGTAATTATTTCAGATTTCACAATCCATAATGTCTCTCTCAAAACTACTCAACTCAATCACGCCAGCACAAGAGTAATATTGACAATACATAAACAAATGTACTTGACTGTGTTCTAATGAAACTTTATTTACAAAAAATAGGCAAAGTGCCAGATCTGGCCACAAGCAATATGTGCCAACGCTTATATATACACACAACAAAGTGATAAAGTTCAAATCAAGAAAGATGCTAGTTAAAATAAATAGAAGTATTATTATATGGAAATATTTTTTCAGGATGCAAAATAATTCCATGGGGAAATATAAAACTCTATTGAAATGCAATAAAGAAGATAAATAAATGGTGGAACATAGTATGTTGCTGCACAAAGCTGCAAGATAATATACAATGAACTCAAAACGATTAATAAATTCAGTACAAGCCAATCAAATTCCTATAAGGTTTGCTTATACGGACTTTGTGGAACTTGACAAGCTAATTCTAAAATGTATATGTGATTTCAAAAGTTAAGGATAGATAAGGCTCTTCTGAAATAGAAGGAAGTGGTAGAAGGATTTTTCTCTACCAGAAAATAATTACTTGCAAAGACATTGTGATAAATGTGGCTATGGACAAGTAGAAACAAATGGACCAATTGAACAAAAATGGGAAACCTAGAGATGTATTCACACAGGGGCTCTTCATCATATGACAGAGGTGACACTGTAGGGCAGTGCTGAAAATAATGCCATCTAAAATCCCTGCCAGTTAAAAAAATAGACCCCATCGTACACTGTACAGAAAGATCTACCCCAAGTGGATTGAAGAACTAAACAAGAAGTCCCAACTATAAATCTCTGAAAAAATTATATAGGCAAATATTATCATGATCTTAGAACAGGGTAGGAAAAAATATTTAAATGAGTCAAAAAATAAAGAAAATACTTTGCAAAGAAAACTATCAATAAATTTAACCACCATTAAGTTGAAGGCATGTTAAACAGAGGAAATAAAATTATACAGAGTGTGGGAAGAGATATTTGTTAACAAGCATAACTGACATAAGAATTGGTATAAGAAATACATAGGAATAAAGCCAATAGGAAAAAAAACTTACAAAAATTGGACAATAAGCTTGAACAGGGCTCTTTGCAAAAGTAGAAATCCAAGGAACAAATGGACATATGTGTTGAACCTCACTATTAATTACACAAAATATTTTAATATCATACAATTAGACGTTTTTTGCTGAATTGATGGATTTTAAATAATATGTTTGTTATACATTGTATTTCACAGTTAAAGGAGGAAGCTCCAATAAAGACAAACAAGCGAAAATAGCAGAACAGTTCTGAATTTTCGAAAGCCCAAAATTAATAGCATCCAAATTCATGATTTCATCTTTTTACTCAAGATAAATGTACTAAATGTGAAGTACACACCTGGCCTATGTTCAAGGCATTTTATGTGTGTTATCTTACTTAATTCCATTGCACAGATCTTATTACCCTCTTCAATTTTTAAAGAGAGGAACTGAGAATCATGGTATAAGGAAGTTTTTCAAATCACACAGTCAATCAGTGGCAGCCTCCAAATTTACCACGGGCACCTGCTGCAGAATGGAGATTTCAAGTGTGAGTGCCTGCTGAATGGTGAGCACTTGGAAGCTGCCTGGAAATCTTTTAGCAGGAGTCGGCACCTTGAGAGATGTTTGACTGAATGTACTAGGTCAAACAGGGAGGTGGACCAGTCAGAAGTCTCTGAGTCAAAATAAAGATTATAGAAAGGAAAACATGGACTCTGTGCCCTGCCAGACCTCTTTGAACTGAGTTTCATTCCATATGAGACGAGTTATTGGAGGTAAATTGCTAAAGAAGTTGATTTCTTGTGAGAAAATTTTAGAACGTGTGCCCAGGACATTTGCTTCAAATTTCAGATGATGACAATGCAAATCACTGGGAAATGGACTCCCTGCTCTTCTGTAAAGAACTCAACACTGGCTGGAAGGAGGAGAAGGGAAGGCTTTGAAAGCCTTGGTACATATCACCTCTAGTGTGGATGCTGGTCTTCTCATCGTGAGTTCCGAACGCCACAGAGCACTGAGGCAGCCCCAGGCTTCTCCCATGGTGAACTGGGGTAGAGCAAAGAACAGGGCAAAAGGAGTGGGAACTCTAGTGTGTACATAGGTCGGTTAGCCTTCAAAATACCTCTTCAGATATCATTACTGAGAATTTTCCAGAGCCCTGACGATCCTTCCTTTGCTGCTGGTAATAAAAACAGAAAACTTGGGATATTGACTCTAACGTATCATCATTTGTGTCAACAGATTGTGACAACCTTATGATGGTTCCAAATGCAGGTGCAGCGTGCATTAAGTAAAATGTTGATTTAAAGATGTGGGTAAACTATATTTGAACTGGCTTGCTTTAAGGAAGTGTTAAATAAAGTAAAATGGTATGTTAATTAGTAATTTAGATTTTCAAGAGCAAAACATACCCATAACTACTTATAAATATTTATTTTAATAACTATCCCAAGCAAAGAATAATTTAAATATTCACGTTTTCAAAAGCAATCTACCTCTTAATTGATGATGAATAATAAACAGGCACTGCATAAAAGTGGAAATACAAGAGATGAATAAGCTTATAAGAAGATTGGTTCAACCTCATTATTAATTACTTTAAAAGATTTTAATGTTTTACCAATTATTTTTGCTCATTTCAATTATATGGTTTTTAATGTGACCTACGTCACAATTTAAGGAGGAAAATACTAATAAATAAATAAATTAATAACAAAAATTGGTCTTAATTTTCCAAGATGCAAAAAAAGGAATAGTAGAATTTAAAAAAAAAAGATTAAGGACAATATAGCATATTTTTAAAGTAATTTGTGAACTTTTAAAATATATAATCAAGTGAAAAATGGCAGCACTGGTGTGGCCTAGTTGGGACCTCTTAGTCTATTAAAACCTTACGAACAGGACAATCACCCAGTCTCCTTAAACTTTTTTATCAGTAGCCTCTATGAACATTTTACATAACTTATTTATTATTTTTATTCTCTATTATCTATCTCTATTTGCTGAAATGTAAATTTCCTATATAAAGACTCCTATAATCAGGAATCTTGTTTTTCTTAAATTCACTGGGGCATCCTGTGTACAGAGACTGAGTTTAATAAATATTTGTTGACTAAATGGTTGAAAAGTAAATGTATTAAAGCATAAGACTAAATGCAACTTAGTGTTAATAAAAATGAGAGCAAGAGAAGTCATTATCCAGGGAAAGGTTTATACATTTGGTGGTTTTATTTAATTGCAGTAAAAGAACAAATGAGATGTTATTTATCTTTATAAAAGGGACTTATATTTTGTATGGTGTATTTATTTGGTATTAGCATCTGACAATAATATGAGCATAGACCCTTGAATATTTTCCTAAAGGTTGAGAGGATATGAGTCAAGCAGCCCAAAAGCTTTGCCATCACTACTCCTCACACTACAACATTGCAGAAAATGAACAACTGCTTTTTAAAAAATTGTGGTGAAATTCACATAACATTAACCATTTTAAAATACACAGTTCAGTGGCATTTATTACACCACATGATGACTAAGCACCTCCTCTATCAAGTTCCCAAATATTTTTATCACTCTAAAAGAGAACCCTACACAATTAAGAAGTCACTCCACATTCCCAGCTGGCAACCACCAATCTTTCTTCTTGTCTGGACATCCCTATTGTGGATATCTCATGTAAGTGCAATCATAAATATATGAACTTTTGTGTCTGGGTTCTTTCAGTTTGCATAATGTTGTCAAGGTTCATCCATACTGTTTTTGCAACAAAATTTCATTCCTCTTTAAAGCTGAATAATATTTCATTGCAGGTACATAGCACATTTTGTTTTCCCACCCATCTGTTGATGGGCACAGGTTGCCTCCGCCTTTTGGCTATTGTAAGTAATACTGCAATGAACACTGTGCTACAAATATTGTCTGAGTTTCTGTGTTCATTTCCTTTGGGTAGACAACTAGGTGCAGAACTGTCAAATCATGTGGTAATTCTGTTTGCTTTCTGAGGTACCACCAAACTGCACCATTTTGCATTCTGACCAGCATTGTATGAGGGTTCTAATTTCTCCACATTCTCACCAACCCTTACTTTCCATTTTAAAATATCATCATCATCCTAGTGGGTGTGAAGTGGTATCCCACTGTGATTTTGATATGCATTTCCATAATGATGAATAATTTTAAGCATTTTTTTTCATGTGCTTGTTGGCCATTTGTATATCTTCTTTGGAGAAAGGTCTAGCAAATCTTTGGCAATTTTTAAATTTAGAATGTCTTTGTGTTGTTGAATTTTAAGGGTTCTTTATATATTCTAGCTATTAGACCCTTATATAAATGATTTGCAAATATGTTCTCTTATTCTGTAGATTCTTTTCCCTTTTTTGATAATGCCTTTTGATGCACAAAAGTTTATATATTTAAGTCTAATTTATCTATTTTGTCTTTTGTTACTTGCGCCTTTAGTGCCATATTTAAAAATCCATTGCCAAATCTGAGATCATAAAGATTCACCCCTATATTTTCTTCTGAGTTACAGTTTTAGCCATATGTTTAGGTCTTTTTGGAGTTAATAATAATTCTGAGATACTTTTTGTATTTGTAATTACAGATAAGAAATTACTTCTGCCATTTTGTTATTTTTTTTTTGTATATATCATATATTTCTTGTTCCTCTGTTACTTGTTCCTCTATTGCCTTCTTTTATGTTTAATTTGACTTTCTGTTGTGTATCATTTAGATTTTTTTCTCATTTTCTTTTGGTATATTTTAAGTTTTTTTAATGATTACCCAAGTATGGAACTTATAACTTTATAGCCACAACTCCTATTTTGGGTCTTTTCTTCACTAATTGAATTACTTTAGAAAATAAGGTACATATTTGCCTAGCTTTGAGATTAATTTATGTAGCTATAATAAATATCACCTACCCCAAAATAATGAACCATCCCAGTATCACTTAATAGGCTGAACTGTCTGTTCCTAATAATAAAATGTGTATAATTTCTTCAACCTGAGTTAGGATTTTAATTTTCTTTCCAGGCCATTTCTCTTTAAAGTCAACAGATGTTCCCTACAACAAAGAGAATAATGCACTTGGAGAATCTGGGCTCTAGCTCTTAAGTGAAATAGGTGCTATAAAATGCTGTATCTTGAGTTTTGATCATAAAATTTCCAAACGTAGGTACCTTGATCAAGTACTAAAACAAGACAACTCTTCTCTTTATCATACTAAAATAGCTGGTTATTGCTTCTCTGGGGAATCAGTGTATTCCCTTCAAAGACAGAACTCCAGAATCATCTATTGCTGCAATAAATGTTCAGTCCTGTCCCCAGTGTTGAGTGAAATGTTGAGTGAACTCGAGTTTCCTTTCCCAGTTCTGTAGTTGAAAATAATTGCTTTGCTTTTCCCACATGATTGTTGAAGGAAAATAATTTTGAAAAGAGACTAGTTCCTAAGTATGGAATATTGAAATTAATTAGCGTTCACATTGCACTGTGAGCTGCCACCCCTGGAAGACTGCAGTAATGAGCACTGAGATTAAACTACACATTAGGAATGCCTTGTACTATTACACCCTAATATTACATATAAATACATATTCCTTTAACAGTCAAGATACACTAAAGAATCAGTTACACCCACAAACCTAGGAAGATCAGGATATGGAGGACACGGCCCTGTAACTACTCAGAGTGTGCCATACTATGCTGGTACATCATACATAATATTGATTTCAACCAATATTTCCAAGTGTCTGTTCTTGAAACTAGCATAGCATAGCAACGCATTGTTATCAAATAACCACATTTAAAAGAAGACAGCATTTGCTTTAATGACCCCCTTTTAATTAATTGCAAGGGCTGTGTTTAGAAAACTGTTGGTTTATCAAAACAAAGCCAAGCGATAGATAATGGCAAACATAATTTTAGTCAGTTTGTCCGTTTTACTTCTTTCCTATAATCTCACCAGGTGTTGGCTAAGTTTCAAATTTAGTCAAAACATTTGCTCCAAGTAGGATTTTAAAAATTAACCTACTTTGGTTTATTCACAGCCTGATTAAACAGATAATTAAAACTTACAGATGCAAATCCCTGTTAAATTACTGTAGCTTGAATGAATTTGTGCTGTAGATTATTAGTTGTACACAAGCTGGCACAAATTAAAGCAGTCACTATGAAAAGACATAATGAAAGTCAATGTTTCCTGTTGTCTACATATTTTTTATGGATTCCTTTTAATTAAATTGGAAAAAGCGAGAAATTTGGAAACATTTTGGAGTCTACATGAGATTGAAGAACTCTTTCCCCTCCACTTTCTTCAGCCAGAACTGTCGCTCATTATGCCATTTCTAAGTGGAATGGATCATCAAGGAAGTTCAATTTGCATTAAAATCCTTTCGTAACAAATAAAAGAATTAGGTCGTATATATTTTCCTGAGTATGTTAAAATAGTCATTCATGATAAGTCACCACCATGCAAATTAGATGTGTGGTCTAAGACACTATTGTGAATCTTTCCTATTTGTAGGATTACCTGAATTTTAAATTATACTCAATTATTAGAAAAAGTGGAGACTGTAATAGCTTAAGGATTGCAATGAGTGTTAAATGAGATGATATGTGCAAAATCCCCTAGCATTTTTCCAGAACAAACTCTTGCAAGTTTGGATTCTTTCATCCTTTTGCACACATGGAAAAAGAAAAAAAAAAAGCACATATATATATAATAAAAAACAAAGCAAAAAGCTTTGGACCTGATCTCTCCCATATGTTACTTTAAATTTGAATATGTTACATGCTGGCTCTGAGCCTGTTCTTCAGATAATTTACCTTTAAAACTAAAATAAATAAAAATAAAAACAAAAAAATCTCTTTAAGTAACTGGGAAGACAAAGAAAAAGGGGTATATACAGCTTCCAGAAGTATTATTGGCATTTTTTATTCACTCAGCAATTGCTACTTGTCTCAAAAATTTTTAATTATAACTTCATGTATCTATTTTTATGATACACTTGCTCAGCAGTCTATATGATTCTAATTCAGGATTCTTGAAGACAGAAACAAAACATGGCAAATATCTCAATTCTCCATTCTCTCCCAGTCCAGCACATATCTATTGAGAATCTGCTACATGCTTACATTGCTCTAGGCTTTAAAGATGGTGCGCTTTTCTAGGACTTTCCTACTGAAACGTACGTGGCTGTACCAAGTGGAGTTTCTGTTGCCCTGAGAATCTAAGAGGATGCATATGAAGCACTTAGCATCGTTTCTCACAGAAAGCAGCTTCTCTAAATTGTAGGCTATCCCTATTGCTGATCATGATCTCTATCTTCTTATTGTTACAGAACTGAATGTTATTTCCTTGATAACCTTGGTGGCACTCAAAACTCAGAATCGTTCAGTTGACATTAACTAACACATTTCAACTGTGCAGTCAGTCCATAATCTCTTCATGTTTAATGTTATGTTCAATCATCTGTATTACTTTTGGCTACATTTAATAGGAGCCCTAATATAACGGTTTCATGAAATAGAGAAAGGTATTTCTCACGCAGAAAGAAATTCAGGGGCAGGAAGTGCATGGATAGTAATCCACTAAGTCACAAGGGACCGTCTTCTTTTCTCCTGTTTTTTAGCTTGTGGCTTGTTTGTCTTTATGTTGTCATTATGGTTGCTAAGTCTAGCAATCACAATTGAGGAGGAGTAGAAAGACACTGACCATTTTTCCAAACTGTTTTTACTTTTTAATCAGGAAAAGGATATCTTTCCGAGCAATTTCACAGATTAAATGAAAGAGTGGACTTTCATTTATATTTAGTTATCTGTAACTGGGTCAAAGGGCAACTGGTAACTACAAGTGAGTATTTGGGAAGTATCTGCATACGTACACTTTTCTGACCTCGAACAAAATGGGGTCTGAGGGAACAGAAGATGAGGATCTGAATATTAGGAAGAAAATGAGCAGATGGATTTAGATCTGAACCATGATATTCTAATTTACTAACAGAAACTTTTAATACATTTTTGAGTCACTTTGAACCAATTTTCTTATCTATTAAATGATGAAATAATATCTATCTTCTTGCGTGGTTTTGAAAAGTTAATAAGACAGCATCAATCATTCAGTGAAATACCAGAATCATATTATGTTGATTTACATGAAGGGTTAGACTTGTGATATAAGAATTAATGTGTACTAAATGTCTAGAGGTTTTCTTTGGCAGTAGATGAGTCTGAAATTAATAAAAAAAAAAAACAAGAAAGTATTCTAAAATAAGTGAATGTAATTACAGGCATATGATCAGTATGAAAAATTTTTTCTCATTACTTTTCCAGAAAACTTAATTAAGAATTAATGCCAAATATATGGTACCCCTACTAAGTTCAGTAAAGCCACAATCATATAAAATATTGAAGTTCCATCCATTTGTATTTTTATGAGTCTTGTTTTAAAATAGCATTTCTTTGGGAAGTAAGTAAAAGATGGTATATTAAAATCTATATTATATTAATCTACAGTATTATTATATTATATCTTAAGGAAGAATTAATTATTATTTGAAGGCATTTACATAGCATGTGTGTATCAACCAGTGTAAGTCAAAGTTACAGAGCATACCAACTGCTTAATCAAAGGCTTTATTATGACTTGGATTTTGAATAAAGAAAGGAATTTTTTTTAGCTACATATCGATGGAACCTTGGTTGTCTTTTATTAAGAATTTTTTAATCTTCAGGAAATGGTTTCATATAATTAAAGCTCAAACAATCCAGTGAGAGTGGACAGGAACTGTCAGGAGGCAGCACATCTTTCTAAAATGCAGGGCTGCTTGTTTGTTCTGATTACATCTTGTTCTAATTCCATTAACTCAAAATTAAAAACTGAATACGAGAAAGTAAAAAGGTCCTACAGAATCAGAGAAGAAGAAACGAGTGGTTTTTAATCCTTCAGTCTCTTTTCATACTGCCCAGCGTCATTTGATGTAAATTCCTTCTTATAAACCCCTGAATGTCTGGAACGGTTTCCTGACAGACCTCCAGCTCTTCACATTCTACATCCTTCCTGGGGCTCTCCTCTCCGTCTCCACTGAAGTTACTATTCTAAGACATAGTATTATTTCATATCTCTTGTGGTCAAAAGTCAGATTTTCCCTTAATTAATAGAAAAGATTCAGTCAATTTAATAATCAAGAACTTCCCCTCTCTACATGTAAACTACCTTACAGTTGGTTTGTTTTTGTCCCGGAGCATTTCTTCCCTCGCTGATGTGAGAATGCGCTTGGAACGGCCCAATGGCTTTGCACGTGATACTCCATCCTATTTAATCCAACTGACATTTCATTCCACTAATTTTATTCCATTGAATCTTGTTAAGAACCAGCTCAGTGTTCACATGTTTGTGAGTCCGTCCGTGACTTTCTTAGCCTGATTTAGTCACTCCTTCATTTGTGATCCCACAATACTACTTTCCTCACATTCACAATACAGAATTTGTTGTAACTGTAATGTTTTCCAGTCAGTTGTGAACTTCCTCTCTCTTCTGCTAGGTCAAGAGTGCTTCTCCTTCTGTATTACCCAGTGCCTAGTCTGAGGATGTGTATACAGTAGCCACTCATAAATGCTTGTTGAATTAAATGAATATCCATAAACGTGTGCCATAGAGACAGTTAACTTTTTATACCATAGGGCTTTCTTTCTTTCAGTATCTACTATTCTGGGGTCAGTGCCCATTTGCCTTTGTGACATACTGGACAGAGTATCGATGAACCTTTCCCCTCCAAGTTCGCTTTGCTGAATAGACTCTTAACTACCACTTCATGCCTTCTGCTTGCATCATCTCTTTTTTCAAACAATTCTATCATTTTCAATTACCAAATTCTAGACTACATTGCATAGAATTTCTGCTTTCTTTCAAGAATGTCCTAGTAAGAACT
This sequence comes from Camelus dromedarius, assembly GCF_036321535.1. Lineage (NCBI taxonomy): Eukaryota > Metazoa > Chordata > Mammalia > Artiodactyla > Camelidae > Camelus > Camelus dromedarius. The sequence goes on along the minus strand of NC_087463.1, from coordinate 19,624,915 downwards.
AATATGCCTTTTTAAATTAATTGTTTTTATACCCATTTAGTGACCCTTCACCAAAAGCCCATCTTGTCCTCGCTGAGTCCTTGTGCGCTCAGGATAGAGGTGAATCTGCTCACCTCATCAACTTCTTTAAAATAAGTTTCAGTTGTAAAGATTACAGGGAGAATGAAAAAGTCCGCTGTCAAAATTAGGCATTATTCATCCTGACATTCTTCTCTACAGTTATAATTTGGTCAAGAAGCGAAACATATTCAAAATCTCATGTAGACTGGAGAACAATATGAAGATTAGTGTCCAAAATCTGTTATTGAGGAAACTGGTAAAGCCATTTGATTTCTCTGAACTTTATTTTTCATGTATGTAAAATGTGAGAAATTTAGATAATACTTATGTTCTTTTCTTCTTAAAATTCCTGTTTTTTTAAATTCTATTTTATTCAAGGTTAATACTATTCATCATTTAAGAGGCTACATAGTAAATCATTCTCAAAGTCACTGAGTCACACAATATCAGCTTTGGAAGGAAACTTAAAAACCATTTAGCCCACTCTTTCTGCTCATAGCAGAGACTTCACACTAATATCCATACAAAGAGGTCATTTTCCATCAGTCAAATACGCTGTGAAATGTCAAGTATACTACCTCAAAATTTCACTTGTTTCACTGTTGGACAAGACGGATTAGTAAACTCTTACAGCTTTCATTCATATTTCTAGTTCCTACCTATCCTCAGTTAAAAGTGTCTAGAGACCCCAAAGAATGTACCCCTAGAACTGCAGGATACTGTCCATGATATGACTTTGAACAGGGAAGGACTGGAAAAAAGAGCCATGTTAGCCAACTGTGGCATCGTCTGTGGAAGGCAGGATTCTAAAAAGCATGCCCCCATCCTAAAATTCCACACCCTAATCCCCAGTACTGGGAATACAATGAGGGATCACTCTGTGGTTCAGTTACAGTATACAGCACCGTTGATGTTAAGTACAGGAAATTTTCCCGGTAGTCCTGACCTAATCCTATGAACCCTTAAAAGCAGACAGCTTTCTCTGGCTGGTGGCAGAGAAAGATGTGCAAAGGATATTAGGTACAAGAAGGACTTGGTGACTTTTGCTGGCTTTGAAGGGGGCCACACAAGAAGGGATGCAGGCGGTATCAAGAGTAGAAAGTGACCCCAGCTTACAGACAGCAAGGAAATGGAGACCTCAGTTTCACAACCGCAAGGTACTGACTTTTCTGCCAACAACCTGGATGAGCCTGGAAGCCAGTTTCTCACAGACTCTACAGGTGAGAAGTCACCACAAGGAACAATCTGATTACAGCTTTGTGACACCCTAAATAGAGAACCAAGCCATATCCTGCCAGATTTCTGATCTTCAAAACTGTAAGCTAATAAGTAGGTGTTATTTATGGTCCTAAATGTGTGGTAATTTGTTACATTTTAACAGAAAAATAATAATACATCATCTAAGAAATAATGTAGTACAGAGTTTACTTGCACATGGGGTGCTGATATGAATAAAGTTCTTCCTAAAATCTCACCAATGGACCTAGAGTGTTTCCCTGAAAGGAAAATGTTTCAATTAAGTTATAATCATGAAAATGTTAATATTTTGTCATAAAGACTAATGTTTCATTGAAAAAAACATAATTGTACAATCCTTAGCATTTGCAGAGAGAAATCCCATATGCTAATAACCAGTATTGGAAATTTAATCCAACTGACTAGTTTTTTGTTTAATAAGACTATCAGATACTTTGTAGTCACATTTTATGGTCACACAAATCCTTCTGATTTGTAAAGAAATCTTTACAATCTGTTCTTTTATAAAAAGGTTGTGAAAACTGAAAAATGCTATATAGAAGAGAACATAACAGCTAACACCTGTTGAGCAATTCCTGTGGGGTAGGAGATACTCTAGTCATTTTATATGTATAAATTCACTCAGCACAAGAATTCTATGAGGTGATTTCCATTACTATATTTTTGTTATTTTACAGATGAGGAAACTGAGGCACAGGGAGAGTATGTTTATTTTCTTAAAGCCACAGAGGTTGTGACTGATGAAGCTGGAATCTAGAGCCAGGCTCCAAAGCCCATAGTCCAAACACTGTTTATTATTTATGTTTGTAAGAGATTGCACAAAACAAATATTAAAAATCATTTTATTGGTCTATGTTGGTCACTTTTTTTCTGTCTGTCATGTTTTTGAAATCCTCTCGGCCTCAGTAGCAAATTGCTCCTGGGTTAATGTGGGTTCCAGTATGAAAGTTCCAGTAAAATAAATACCCTTTATTTTTTCTTCTTAAGTAAATTTAAATGCATATTGAATCTCCTTCTTTGCTAGGTTGATGACAAATTCCCTCCCAGTCATTAGTGGAACCCTTTTCCACTATCAGAATTTCACTTAGGAAAAAAAAGTTTATATAGAATATTTCTGCTTCATGTCCCACCAAAATAGCTAAGTCAAGGAATTTCATAAAGTATCTGGACAGTCAATTGACATGTGGAATGGTAAAAAGTTGGGCAGGGAGAGGAGGTAAAAATACATAGAGAAAAAAAAATCATATACACATGTTTCAGTACATTATTCTGCTGGATGTGCTGTATCCCATCATCTCCAGAGTGTGAGATAACACAAAGAACCAAATTCTCAAGCTAGTCCTAACCATAATCATGCATTACTAGCGGAAGTCCCTTGGTCCTTTCTTTGCATATCCAATGTGCTTTGGCCCCCAAAATAGATGCAGTTTCTAGTTGGTAGTGTGATCACCACACTTACACACCAAAAGAGTCATTTAGTTCATTAACCATCTTCATTTTATATTCAGATAGTCACATGGCTGATAGAATATTTTGCTGGCAGTCAGGCCCTACAAACTATAGATTAGGAACTTATTTACCATAAGCAATCTTTAAGAAGCAGGCATATTCAAAGTAAATTAAAACAGGGTATGAAAGAGATATCTGTCCTCACTCCTGTGTTTATTGCAGCATTAATCACAATATGGTGGCAGTGTTCGAAAGGATGGTGTCAGTGATGAAAATTTCATTAGGGAAGTTATTTGGGTATAACTTGGACTTTGCTAGCCGTTGGCTCACTGCACACACACAGATGTCCAATCTACAAGATGTGGCCTTAGGAATATTTTGTCTTGTACACAGATTAAGCTATGCCAATATTTAGACCATGTCATATTCATTTCTGTAATCTCAGCACCTGCCATAGAAACTGGCTCATATTTTTTGTTCAATGTTCAAAAATATTGTTGCTGGATTTCTCTATTTAATAGAGAGAATTTTTTAAATTTGATATTAGTATTAATATATTTTATTTAAACCAATATGCATTTCAACATGTGATTAAAATTAAAAATTACTGATAGAATATTTGTGTCTTTTTTTTTTTTTTGGATACTTAGTCTTCAAAATCTGAAATGGGTTTTACACTTCACAGCACACCTCAAGTCAGCCACATCTACATCTCAAATGCTCAGTGGCCTCATGTGTTGGGTGGCTACCTGATTCAACAGTGCAGGTCTAATGAATAAAATCTTAACTCAACGTTTAACATCTTCCTGAAAAAAAAGGCTTTGGTTTTATCTTTCTGCGTTACCATCTCTTTTGACCTTGAACATAGTGTCCCATCTTTCAGACACAAGGAAGGGGTCAGTTCATCTTCTATAGCTGGTTCAAAGGGGAAAAAAAAGTCATACCTCCTTGGTATTTTCTCTCACTTATAAGAATGATGCAACTTCAAAAATAGCACTTTTTAAATTCTATTTTACTTGTTTTGAAAACCTGTGTATTTCATCACTAAAATATGTTTTCATTTCCTCAAAAGGAAAATTACAAGGCATTGTTCCAAAAGGAATAAGCTATATTTGTTGTTGCTACTGTAGAAGTCATAGAGGGAGAAAACAGAAAGATTTGGCAAAGATCTAGCCATGCAGCAAGTCAAAAGCAGTTATGCTTAGTTATGCTTTGAAAAGGCATCAGGTTTTTATCTGTCATGTTGCTTAACCGTAATCAATGGAACATTCTGGATATGCCATATCACTAATGACAATAATTAGGATCCCAACGTGAATTTACATGCCTATGTCCTGAAAGGCTAAACTTAGTTTCTTTAGTAACTCTGATTAGAACTTACTTAACATGACAATGAAACCATTATGTCAACGTTTGCTGTTTGAATGAGAAGGTTACCCTTAGTAGGTCAAAGGTTGTGACACTTAGAATTCATCTCAAAATAACTTGCTTTCTCATCAGTGGTGATGGAGGAGTACAATTCATCTTTATTCTAATGTACATTTTCGGATCATAGGCAACAGAAATTTTCCAAAGAATTAATCATGATTAAGATTTGGAAGAAGTAGATAGAACATTGAGCAAGATTTTTTTAAAGCTTAAATGCTGGAGTTACACTCAATTGGGTCAGAATTAACAGATACTAATGCTCTGACCTTGGGGAATTTGTTTTTCTTCTCTCAGCCTCCGTTTCCTTATCTATAAAGTATCTGATAAAAACAAGCACTCAAAAATGTGATCTCATAAATTCAGTAGAACTATACAGAAGAAAGTTAATGAGGGCCCTAAATTCCTTCATACCACAACTAATTTTGGCCAAAAATGAAACTTTGTACCCTGAACTTAATAACTAACCCTCCTAATGAGGTTTTTTATTTCATTTCTACAACCTGATTTTATTAGGGTGCTTCTGATCCTCCACACTAGATATCTAAGCAGGTTGCAGGAAAAACAAACAAAAAACAGCTACAGCATCCTCAACAATTCCCATTGGCTTATTAAAATTAAAACAGTAGGAAAAATGCACATTTTTGTAAACACTCATTCAAATTCCATATTATAGCGTTTTTTAAGAGAACAAAACATTCAAAATATTCCTACTGCAATGGATTAAATGGAATTCCTCACTTAATATATTGTCCACTTTTTAAAAATAATCTATTTTTTTGTATTAACAAAAAATGACTGAAAATTATTTTAAAGATAAATCTATTTAACACTTTGGCTAAATAAAAATATTTGATTTTTTAAATGATACATATGGAAATAATACAACACAAAGTAAAGTTATTTCAAACAATTAAAATTGTAATATTTTGAATTTGTTTCTTTAAAGCATTTGAATGATTTAGGAATTTGGGGAAGTTACTATGCTTCCTGCAGATGGATAATTTGCTAATTTGATACTGGTGGATCATTGGTGGATCATTATTTCTGAGTGCTTTTGGAAGATTCTGACTTTATAAATAAAGAAGAATAGAGCATAATAATCTGATAGTTTAATCAATCAGCATTTCTTTTCTGATGTCATCATAGTGTTGCCTGAATGGCCCTAAATTATCAGTCCTAAATTTGTGGAGAATGAGAGGTTTTCCTACAATTTACTAGGATTATGAGAGCTAATTTTCTTCCTTATACTTTCCTCCTCCTCCTCCTCCCTCTCCTGCTCTCCCCCTTCATCCACTGTCTTCTTTCTTTTTCCTCTTCAAAATAGAATTGCTAAGAAAAATGGCCATTTAGTAACTCAGGTACATGTGAATATCTATTTATTAAAAGGAAAATTAATCTCCTTCAATTGCACTCAAGTCTCTTCAGATTTCACGAGACAAAGGTAGAAGCCACTTGTCCAGCACCTGTTATGTAGTGGGGTCTAAGAGAACACTGAATGTAGATGAAGTGGTGGAAAATCTGAAGACCCTACATAACAGCTCATCTACATATTCATGTCACCAAGCCTTAAGATGTGATTTAGCGGCAATATGCCAACACTGACAGATACTTGAATTCCAATGATGTGGATGTTCAGCATTACACAGTGAAGAAGCACCGCATTAGGAACCAGGAGACTTAGCATTGATATGATACAAATTATTTGCTTGACCTTAAACAAATACTCTTTCTTCAGTTTCTTAAACTATAGTATAATAACTAAAACCCCGTATACCTGCTTAGACTGTAATAGGGATATATCCAAAGAAAGTTGTTCTTTTCTTTTTTCAGGCATTTATAGTTGTTTTACAGCTCATACTATCAGACTTATCATGATTTTAGTTATTCGTAAAGTAGAATAATTTTAGCCCTCAATCAAATATTCTAAATACTTGTGAATGAGTTTAGAGTTTTAGATCAGTACATGGAGAAACAAAATGTGAAACAAAATTCAAGTATTAAGCCAGTTTTGTCTCAACCTCTTTTGTAAGGCACAGAAAGTAAACTGCTATAAGAGATTTGATATAAATTCTGGGAGCTCAGGAAAAAAAAATTCTGTGCTTGAAAAGTTAAATTACCAACCAGTCAGCTAATTTTCCCCAAATGATCTATTTCTCCTTAATTAAAATATTTCCCAATTAAGATAATTTCTCTGTTCCTACTTTACAAACACTAAAGAAGATAAGTAGACCAAGGAGGACAGTGCTACTTCCCAGGTAAAATAACCTCCACTTAACTTCTCATTAACACTTTTTAAGAGAGCGTATGTTTCTACTTAACTCCTTCAACCATCTTTTATAGTCTGCAGTTACAGATACGTATAAAAGCACTTCTAAACATGAAAACAACAAATAAAAAAAAAAAGTTCTCCCTTCTAAAAGCCAAGAGAACAGCATAGGTACGATCACTATGATTCTAAATTCACACGTCACAGGAGTAATTATAATGATACAGAAACACAGCAGCAAGGTCATGGACTGAATGTCTATGCCTTCTTGCCCCCAATTCGTATGCTGAAAACTTAACACTCACCATGTGATGGTATCTGGAGATGGAGCCTTTGGGAGGCATTTAGGGCTAGATGAGGTCATGAGGGTAAGAGTCCCTATGATGGGATTAATGCCCTTATAAGAAGAGATATTAGAGAGCTTATTCTAACCCCGACCACCCCTCTGTTGCTGTGTGAGGACATAATCACAAGGTGGCCGTCTACATACCAGGAAGGGAGCCTTTCCGAAAGACTGGCCATGCTGGCACTTCAGTCCTGGACTTCCCAGCCTCCAGGACTGTGAGGAGTAAGTTTCTATTGTTCAGCCATCCAGCCTACGGTATTTTGTTACGGCAGCCCAAGCTAAGCCACTTCCCTTTCCTCCCTGCTCTCTCCGTCTCCATCCTGATATATACTCTATTTTTCAATGCTGCTAAATGTTGAGTCAAGATTTTATTCACTAGACCTGCACTGTTCAGTTAGGTAGCCACCAAATGCATGTGGCTATTGAGAATTTGAAATGTAGCTGAATCAAGATGTGCTGTAAGTATAAAATATGTTTTGAATTTTGAAGACTCAGTATCAAAAAAAAAATCTTAAATATTCTATTAGTAATTTGTTATAGTAATCACATGTTGAAATATATATTGGTTTAAACAAAATATATTATTAATACTAATATCAATTTTTTAAACTTTTTTTTTAAGGATGGCTACTAGAAAATTTAAAATCCTGTCTCTGGCTTGCATTTGTGGATTACATTACATTTGTAATGGACAGGACTGATTTAGAATCTCTTCCTGTTTCTATTAAAAGCCAAGCCCTGAAAGAAATCATGTTAATGAGTCAGTTATATCTTGATGCTCATAAATTATCAAAACTTAAAAGGTGCTTTCCAAGGAGAAATTTTTATAAAGAGGGAATCATGATATCATGTCGGAAATAACTGGGGACGTTATCAAGAGCAAGATGAGAAATTTACACAAAGGAGGACAAGGGACCTTGGAGACCCACTTTGTTCTAGTCCATAGTAGATCAAGTGTTATGCAGTAGGGACGGCAATCATGGACTCACAGCATGTTCGAGCTGGAGACACCTAGACAGAACACTGTCAGATAAGGAATAAGGCTTTGGAAATAAGGATTTAAATGGAAACTCAGTTTTGCACTCTTTCCTAATTTATTCTTGATACTAAGAATATCCCAAATCATATTTAAACTCATGAATTTCTAGCAAAAGAAAACCAATTATAATGGCAAAGTTTTGTTAATCACCTCTCTTGTTTTGGAAAAGCTAGCAGAAACGTAAGCGCCATCCATGAAAAGCAATGTTGAACACTCAGAATCGTGCAGCAGTTGGGTAGATTATATCTCAGCAACAACAACAACAACAAAATGAATGAATAAAAGATGCTACATATTAGGGTAAATAAAAAAATGAGTATATTAATTATTTTACAACCTAGAATGGCATTTTAAAACTTAGACCAATATAAATGAGATTTCGTATTTTGTGTGCTAAGATAGACAGGCTAGTGAATGGCTTTAGGAAGGAGAACGATGAGGCTAGGATCCTGGATTCCCCATCTTCCACTGCCCCAGATTCATAAGGGTTATATGTTCACCATCATAAAGGCAATTTCACCTCTATTATTAGTTATGGGTAACGATCCAAATTCTGCATAGTTTTTTGTTACATCAGTATGTTCTGGTTAACATATTGAGATGCATGTTTTCCTTTGACTCACATAGGAAACAGACTAATTTTTCTCCAAGTGTCTTTTAGGGTGTATTCTGGTTTTGTTTCTGAAGATATTACTGCTATGCCTATTGGAGAAAGCAAGGAGAGAGACTTTTATCTCATGGGTCTAGGAAAAAAAGCAGAATATTTATGTGTTTGCTTTTACAACATCCAGATCATTCTAGGCCTTTCATTGGCAAGAAAACCCTACAAAACAAAAAACGACTGAACTCATTACATTGCCACATGGAACAAAGGAGGAACCAAAGAGCATGTCACACAGAGGAGGAAACTTGATTTTCTCTGCCTTCCCCAAGGTACACTGAAAAATCTATACCCTAATTATGGTGTTTTGTTCACCCACGTCAGAAAACCTCATTTTAAAATCAGGATGAGGGTAGTTTGACAGTGTGTTAAATATTCCCATATCCATTCTAGATGAGCTTTAATTATTTAAAGTCATCTATGGAAATGCCCTGACTGTCACCACTGATTTATCCAGGAATCAGACTTAAACCAGTTAATGTGCAGTTTCCCCACACCAAGAGCATCTTTTGGGAATTGGCATTTGATGAGATGTGAGAAGTTTTCTGCTGGGCTTCTGCAATATTTCTTCACTTGGAATTGAGATAACAGGAAGGGACAGTTTCTGTCATTCAAATGTGCCACCTGGAAATTTCTGTAGCTGTTTTTGATGGTCCATGGTTAAGGCCAGGCCAACTGAGGTTAAAGACCAGGAACACTGAAGGCTGAGATGAGAGAGATGTGATAAAATGGAGCTTGAAACCTTCACTAATTAAGTCAATGGTAAAGGTGGCTTGACCTCTAGACTTTCATTCATAAGAATTAATATTATTTTTCCTTCTGTTTTAAAAGCAACTTGAGTTGGACTTTTTATTTCACTATAGCCAAAAGCAACCGAACATGTCCACGGTGTGAGGGAACTCTTAGAGTACGCTGACATGCAGACTGACCTATGTAGCTGACCTTAAATATCAAGTAATGTCTTTTATTTCCAGAAGCTACACTGGTAGCCATATTGTCTGGTGTAACACAAACACCATTTAAGGAGTTCAGGGTCACTGACCATCATCCAAACAAGTAGAAAGACAATGAGAATAAGATCACGGTACCATCTTTGCATTTATCATACCAGAATCCCCTTTTATCGAGAGCACAAAAGGTAACATGTGTTTTAGTAAATGAGACACAGCTATGCTTGAGTCCATTATTCTGTCTCGTGGGGCCCAAGAAGCTGCTCAAGCTGTACATTTGTGGTCTATCCCACCATCTGCTATTCAAATGTTTCCTATTAACCATGACCACCAGTGGTTTAACCTTTCCATATCTTTCATATGTTTCACTGACAGTAAAAAAAACCCAAAAACCCCAAAACAAAAAACCTGTAACTAGAGTGCATGCACAAAATCTGTTTTGAGGCTTGTATTGTGCAGCTAATAGATCTGTCATCAATTAAATGAGGGCATATGTTAGATGCGTTGCATGTCCAGATACATTTCTCTGTTCTGAATCCATCTATCTCCATTGCTGAAAGGCCATGAAATAGCTTCCTTGATATTTTATTACCACCGAGCTGTAAAACTTAACAGAGGAGCCAACACTGTCTGAAATCTACCTCTTAGGGAAGAAAGGGACCATGTGGAAGATTTAAAGCTTAACCAACAAGACACCCAGAAGTAGAAAATGAACGCTTGGAGTGAGCTTTTGTTAGTTAGAACTAAAATCACAGCTGAACGAAATGACTTTCCCTTCATAAAAACAGTGTTGGACATATTTCAATCCAAATGCTTATTTCTTCCTTCATAAGAGCACACATTTAATGTAAATGTGTTCCGTGCTCTCTACTTCCACGGAGGCAAAGCAGCTATTGTGTTACAAATCAAATCCCTTTACACAATATCTTCCTTTCACTCATTTGTAGAGAATGCAAAAGATACCAGGGTTGTCAGAATAAAAAATTCTTTTTCTTAAACAACAGCACTCAGGAGTAGACTTTAGGGCTATAAAAGGAAATTCAGAGCCTGAGAGAGGAAGCCCTAAATTGTTTATCAGCACTGTGTAGGAAAGATAAGTCAAATCTGAACCAGGACTACATTATTGAAGTAGTACATTATACTTGTAAAGCATTGGTAACTATAACATATATTTAAAACTGAATGCAATTCTCTGGTCTTGTTTGACACTCATTCTGCAGAAAATAGCATATTTTAAAGAATAATCTACTAGACAGCATGACTTTTGATTCCCAACCAATAGTGTTATCCAGGCTTAATGCTATCAAAGTGCAGCGTTTAGAGAGAAGCAGAGATTACCAACACTTTGTATGCTGTGTTACTGTGGTTACCAAATCCTCTGAGGTAAAAGCTTAATTTAACAAATTTGGACCCGATGGCTAAGGATTTGGGGGAATAAGTTTGGCTCTCCGAGGGACAGGCTACAAGGTTGGACAAGTCGGCTCTCAGCTGAGGGAAGAAACACGTAGCTGAAGTCATGAGAACTAATTTACTCAACCCCCATTTCACTTGAGATTCTTCTCTTGTCTTCTCCACTCAGAAGCCACAATGTTTTGATATAAATGGAGATCACATCATATCATTCCCTAGCTTAAAATCATTCAAAAGTTTATCACTGTATTTAAAGTACAATTTAAATTATTGATGTTATCCTCCAAGTCCTGTGATGAACTCTTATTCTCAAAATCAGCTCCAACAATTCATTCTTACTTTCCTCCCTCTTTTCCTCCCTCCTGCCCTGGAATCAGAACTTTTAAAACCTTCCTTATAAAATGCTGAGTCACACATGGTTTTCAGTGCTTTGGCTCCCATTAGCCCTCTCTCACTGATCCTTCTCTGCATGGTTGAATTTTTATTACAAATTATCTCTTGTTGAAGTGACAGCTCTGGAGGCCTTTTCTGCCCCTTCTGCCCAAAACACCCTATCTTGTGTTGCTCTGTCTCCTCGTGTCTTTTGAAGCAGTTATCAAAATTTGTAATTGTTTCATTTTTGTGTTTATGATCAGTTTTTACCCTGATATCTGACAACTGCAAGGAAATATTTTTGAAAAGCACAAAAACTTACATAGTCATCAGTTTTCCAAGTTAGAATACAAGGGGTATTACTTTTGATTTGTTTTCATCAACTACAAAGTCATTAATTTATTTTGTGAATTTTATTATCATTTGTCAAACATTAAAGGGTGTAAGAAACCGAGGTGGGATTTTATAGTTTACATGCTTTGTAACTATCCTTAAACTTAAAAACCTAAAAAATCTGATGAAAATGAATTATTATCTTAGATATATTGATGGAATTTTTAGCTTCATTTTTTTTTTTAATGGACGTACTGAGGATTGAACCCATGACCCTGTGCACACTAAGTGTGCGATCTACCATTGAGCTACACCTACCCCTCACTACTAGAATTTTTAAACCAGAGATTAGGGTCATTAGATATAAAAGAGTTTTCTTGACTTGGCTGGGAGATTAATATAGACACTTGGCTAGGTTTGGATTTTTAATTTTGAAAATTTATAAGAATATTAAAATAAAATTTTACCTAAACATTTTTCTGGAATAAAAATATGATTATGGGAGTGGGTGGAAAATTGAAGAGGTATTGGATAGTCAGTTAATTAGCTAATTAAATTACTAATCGGGAGGATATTGCAGTCTTATAAATAATTCGAACAATGACAGACCACAGGCTAAGTAATTGCAGGAAAGCTGTTGGAAAGGAGATGTATCACGGATATAACTCCTTACAAGCATTGCTAGTGCCAGAAAAAAATATGTAATTTTAAGCATTTGGTGATGGAGGACCTCTGGTTCATTCATCTGAATGGTAAACATGTAACTGATAAGAAACACACTCAGGAGGATATTATGAGTTAAGCACATTGGATAGAAGGAAAGCAGGGAATGGCTAAAATTTACTAGAAAGTTTTATTAACATCTGCCCTATGGAGTTAACAAAGTTTTAGTAGTATCAAATCCAAACTGGATAGTAGAAAAAGATTTCATTATGGGCTAAAAATAACAATCAAAATAGAATTGATAGTCCACTTCTAGTAATAGAAGGATAGTTCTTACCAAACCAATCCTCTCGAAGATAACAACTATAAACTCTGGAAAATGTTTAAAAAATCAACTATCTAAAGAGAAAAAAAGAACAGCTAGAAATGAGTGGAGTTGATACTAAAAAGAAGAAGGAAGGAGGTATTTTCCAATTTTTATGGCTTCCTGAGGGCAGACCCACATAAAATAGTAACCCACACAGTCTTAAGAAATCAGAATGAAGATTTTAGGGAGAATTCAGTAGCTGAAATGTGACAATAAAAATCTGACAAAGGAGAGAGGGATCTCCTCAAATTCTGAAAATAAACTCTGCCCAAACCTCAGAATGACCCCAAAGTGTTTCGTGCAGGGAGCAGAGTTCACAAAAAAAAAAAAAAAAAAAAAAATTAATGGTAAAAGAAGAGAACAGCAATTTTTAGCTGCTTCACTGCTGAAGCAATAGAACCTGAAGTTTCTCAGCCAGGGTCATAGGCCTCCAGTGTTATTTTTCCCTCCAGAGGTGGCTGAAAAATGTACCCTAAAGTATGTTCATTTCCGTGTATATCTTAAGGAGAGAGAGGCTGGATTTATTTGTCAAAGATAGATTTGGAATGTTAGAAAGACTGTCATTCAAGGCACTGACAAATAATAGGAAGAAGAAAACAGCTAAAAGTAGATGTCTATGAGTAAAAGAAAGCTATTTCTCAAAGCAACTCTGATAAATAGTTCACGGCTGTCACGTGCTTTAGATTTGGTCTACAGCAATGTGTACTTACTAGACTCCCTCATTTGAATCGATCTGTGTTTTCAAATGTTAAATAATGACTTGAAAAAGACCACTTCAAATTATATACAGCACTATCACCCAATAGTAAAGGAAATTAAGAAAGTAAGTGATTTTTCTTTTGGAAACTGAACAGTATTTGTATATTTTGTATTTATTTGTCCTTCTATAAAAACAGGATATCCACCTTTAAAATAGATTCAAGAGAATGGACAAAACTCTCCTGGAAAAGAAAAATGTAGATTCTTGTTCCATCACTAATTATATTTGCCCTTGAGTACCGTGTAAATTTCAATTTTTGTTTTCTGGTTCTCAGTTTCTTCACATAGAAAATAAATTGTATTTAATAATTGCTGATGTGTTTCCAGCTATAGAGTCCTCAGGCATTTCTGTAACACTGAGACAAAGGAACATCTCTAAATTCCACTTAAAGTAATATTTGGATAAGAAAATGCATATATATGATGTTTATATGAATATAAAGAATAATTATAGAATGTGGTGTGTGCCCCACTCCCCCCAAATACTCTTTTAAAAATTTTTGTTTTTTTTTATTTTTAGGGGGCAATTAGATTTATTTATTTATTTATTTATTTATTTATTTATTTATTTATTTATTTATTTATTTATTTTTAATAGAGGTCCTGGGGGTGGAACCCAGAACCTTGTGCATGCTAAGCAGGCATTCTACCACTGAGCTATAACCTCCCCACTAAAATACTCTTTAGTCTTACTTCTAATTATCCAAAGGTAAAAATCACAGAGGCTGTTTGGACAAAAACTCAACAAGGAACTTTTAGTTTCCAGGAATTCTCATTCATTTACCAGAGACACTCAGTGTTTCAGACTTTCAAGTTTATTTTTTATTCCTAAAACATTAAACTGCATTCCTATTAATTTCAATGGACATTGACTTGCCTATAGTTAGTTGGTTTTTTTTTTTTTTAACTTTTTAAATTTGGGGGTAAATCTCAGTAATTCTCTATATTTGAACATGTGCTAAGCTATTCAAAATACACACATATTAAAATAACCTACACAGGCAACCCTCAATTTACTGCTCTTCACAGATATTGCCTCTTTTACAAACTGAATGTTTGTGGCAACCTTGTGTTGTCAGATGCTGGCTAGCATTTTTTTTTTTTTTTTTTTGCAATAAAGTACTTTTAAAATTAAGGTATGTACATTGTTTTTTGAACATAATGCACATTTAATAGACTACAGTATCCATATAACTTTTATATACACTGGGAAACCAAAAATTTGTGTGACTCACTTTATTGTGATATTAATTTTATTGTGCTTGTCTGGACCCGAGCCCACAATATCTCTGAGGCATACTTATACTCTAAAAATGATATATATCATTCGTCAAACACCACAGAAAAACATTTCAGTAACTTCACGAAATAAGAAATGTGAGCATTGTGTAACATTTTTTCTAGGAATTCTGATACTCTAGCTTAGATGCATAATGATTTCATATTTGTAATTTTATATTTAACTTGTTGTAAAAGGAGTTTAAATTGTCCTCATGCTTTAGATTCCTTTCCCAACTAAATATTTTAAGTACAAAGATTGATCAGTCTAAAACAAAGCTAATCTGGAGGAATTTGAAAACTAACAGAAGCAGTAAATTGAAATGGCATGTGTTACAGCATGTTTTCTTTGAGAATAATTATAGGACATATGGAAAAAGATAGTCCTTTATTTAAAGTTAAATGTTTAAAAATGGACACAGTCAAGTATATTCAATTCTCAGATGTATATCCATTATGTAATAAGTCACAGGAGGTCTGCTCTGAAATACCTCACTAGGAAGTTCTCACTGAAAAAAGTGGAACGTTATGCCCCTAGGCAGATAACAGTAAATCGAAATCAGGTTCAGTCTTTTTAACATGATGAAACGACTACAGTGAGAAGGGAAATGCATTCCATAGACTGAGACAGAAGCAGCCTTACAGACCATTTAATCCAGTTATTTTCACCAGCTTGTATCTTTTTAAATCTCAAAAATCGTTGGGCAAACTCCAATAAAAAAAATCAGATCAAAACACAGTCTGTCCTCCCCACATGGGGATCCTCAGATTGCTACCCTCAATCCATGAAAACTCTGCAGAGCGCAAATTGAAAACCACTGATCTGATCTTGCTGTCATTTTCCAGATGGCAAAACTGAGTATCACAAGGATTAACATACTGGCCAAAGCTGGTGGCTTGATGTGGGAGTGAGGCCTAAATGCTGGGCCTCTCGACTCTACCTCCTGTCCACACTGATACCACTTGCCTCCTTCCAGAAGTGGCCTGCTGGCTGTTTGCATGTAAATGCAATCCATGTCAGGCAGATGTGAAACTACTATGCAAACAATTTCAAGTTGTCCTTTGAACCACTTTCCTGTATTAAAATTGGGACCTCTTGCAGATCGCTGTCTGCGTGGTACTGGACATCTCAGGGTGACAGGCCATGCACAAACCATAGAAACAAAAGACTCTCACATTATTTTAAGAAGGCAAATTGGCTTCCCTGGTAATTTCAAATGATGTTCACATGGTGCAAAAATTTTCTAGAAAGTTCTAGAAATGCTTTCCACAAAACCTGATCTTTTATTTTGATTTCTTCCTCAAATTTTCTAAACACAGAGGGGAATGATTGACCCATAACAGCATAACCATCATTTGGAAGATGATAAGATAAAAGTCATACTAAAAGCAAAAGATTTCCTTTCAACACTTAAAATCCTATGTCACCCTTTAAAAGAAAAGGCACATATTAGGGCTTTTATTACTATTATTTTTTTTTACTAATATTTTAAGTGTTGTAAAATGTGAAGGGCCGTATGGACTATTCCTTTTGGAAACAGTCTCAAATATGTATAACATGATTATGAAATGCCCATATCAAAGAATTTGTTGCAGCAAAGTATGTTACAGCTCAGTGTTACAGCTCAGTTGTGACAGCAACCTGGATCTTGGCGAGAGACCAAGCAGCACTCAGAGGATTGGAGAACTCAGGTTTATTACGCCAGCAGGCTCAGAGGAGTTAAAATTCCAAGCTCTAGACCCCGCCTGTACGTTTACACAGGCTTTTATAGGCTGCCAGGCTAGACTTTGAAACATATGCAAATAAGATGTAACAAAGTTGACTAATCAGGAATGAGCTTTGTAGAAATGGACCAATCAGGAGTGATAGAAATGGACCAATCAGGAGAGAGCTTTATGCAGATAAGGTGTTACAAATGGACCAACCAGGAGTTAGCTCAGAGAACCAACAGAATCTTAAGGGTAAGTTCCACCTTCCTAGAAGCAAGCCATCTTAGAGCCAAAAAGCAAGATAATGCCAATGGGCCAGGGAACCGGATGGTGCTGGCGGGAAAGTAGTGGCCCTGTCTTGGGGGTCCTGCCATCTTTTTCATGGGGCTTCCCACCTCAAATTGACTGAATCCAGCAGACTTTGAATTCTCAGCGCTATACAGTGTATTCATTTTAATGTTAGTCACTCAATTTTGCTCTTAATTCTTAAAAAGAAATTGCAGGAGAACTTCATCAAAATTTAACTTCCAAAAGTGAAAAGTGCTATTTTTTCAAAACAGCTATTATTTGGCTAGAAATCTTACTCTCTTCATACCATAGTTAACATCACCAATGAAAATTCGTTTATTAGACATCATCATCAATGTTGTAATGTTGATTATTTCATCCCATCTCAAAACTGTTTACATGATACAATCATTCATTAGGTAAAAACAAAGAAAAATATGAAACACTGGCTGTTCATATATTGGCATTATGAACATGTTCCTAGGGTTGTTAAGTTATAATAAAATTATATACTATTAAGTAGGTTCTGTAATCCAAGGTACTTTTTGTGTAGTTAATTCATTTTACAAAATTGTTTAATCAGTATTCCTCTAAAAATTTAAATGCAAGTAAATATAAATTATAAAGCAAACAAAATACAGTTAACATTAAAATTTCCCAGATGTGTAAATATTGGTTAAACAGTATTTAATAAGATTTTTCTTAATGTTAATTTAAATAATTTAATTGTTAAATTTCTAACTTTACTAAAGGTATAAATTCACTACACTAGATGCACTTAAAAATAGTCTAGTTTTGTGAAATTTTTCAATGATTACAAAGCAAAAACAATCCGGTTGCAAAAGTATTAATATCACTAATGCAATACTTACTTTTCTATATCTTCATTTTTTCAAATCACTACTATAATTATAAGTATATACATCCATCATTATAATTATTATTACTATTATTATTTTATAGCTTCCTGTATTTAACTTCCCATTTATTTATTTTTTTAAGGGGGAGGTAATTAGGTTTACTTATTTATTTTTTAGGAGGGAGGTACTGGGGATTGAACCCAGGATCTTGTGTATGCTAAACATGCACTCTACCACTTGACCTATACCCCTCCATCCATTTATTTTTGATAATTTCTTACAGTTAGGAACATATTTTCTCAGGTACCTTTGTGGAGTTACAATCTTATTGCAGAACTAAAGGAAACACAGGCTTGGTCTCAGTTGGCCAACATAACCATCTGTGTGTTTGCTCTCCCCTGTGCACACCTCCTGAGACACGAGGAGTAAGATCTATGCAGTTTTATTTGTGAACATCCACGTGCGCGAACCAGTTATTTTGACAAACTTTCTACGTGGCTTTTACTTGGGGCTACTGGTACTGTTCTGTCCTCTTCTCCTCTTCTATCTTTTATTTCAGGACAATCTGATTTTACCATAGTTTTTTCGACCCTCTCTTTTACCTTTTCTAAGATGAAGAATAAACACTAGTAAAAACAGTCACATCTGCTTACAGGCAACCTTCTTTGTCATTTCAACTGCATTTTGTTATTATGAAATTGTGATTTCAAAAAGTCAATTTATTTCTCTTTACCACAATTATTATTTTGATTCTGATTTCTTTCTAATTTGGCCAGTGGAAATCCTGGCTCTTTCATGTTTTTAGGGTTGTTCCTGACACTGCTAATGGTATTCACTTTATCAAAATATTCCAAACCAATGATGATTCTAAATTTTGTTCCAAACATGAAACAGGCTGCTCCATAAATACCATTACTTCTTATAATTTTATGGAACTACCTCTACGTACTAAAAGATTCAGGGTGGAAACTGTGTGGCAAATGTTATTGGGCCACATTTACTGAAGAAGTTGGAAAAATATGAATTTAAAAGTCAAATACTATTATAATAATTGATTATTCTTAACTGAATCATACAATAACCAAATATTAATACAGAAACATTTCTAGCTTATTTTCTCTATAACATACGTAGGTGTGATTTTGCACTCACCCGAATTGTAAGCGTACCACCTTCTCCGATAATCTTTATTTGCTTCATTATCCACAGATGTATCATCAGTTTATTGGGAGACAGCTATTTCTTCTTTGTCCTAATGCTAGACAGTAAAATCAAAGACTTATTTAGTGCTAAATAGTTGGGAATCACTGTTCTAGGCACTTGCATACCTTTTATTATTATTAATATTACTATTATTATACTATTATACTATTATACTATTATTATTATTATTATTATTATTATTATTATTATTATTATTTATTAACTGACCTAATAATTGTATATCCATGTTTTGCATCTGGGGAGACTAAGGCACAAAAAGATTAATTAATACTTTACCCAAATTTGCACACACTAGGAATCCTGGATTTGGACTCAGGGATCATGCCTTTAACTACTATTCTCCAGTAACTTCAGCTACTAAACTAAAAGCTTAACTAAACATATGCTAAAAGTTTCATGATGTTTAGGCCTTTGTCAATTTATTTCATTACATGATATCAAACTGATGGGCGGAAAAGTGAAATAAAGCCATCAATCATAGTGTTATTCTTTTTGCCCCTTAATGATTTCTACATTTTGTTTGCATCTCAAATTAATCAAGTTTTCAACATGTACACATGTAACACGACACAGACAAAACCTCTCAAATATATGACAATCCTCATGAATTTGTGTTATTTTGTTATTTATTGTTTCCCATATTTTTTCTCATCTTTGATATTGTTCTTAACCATATTTTAAAATGTGACGAGTGTAACTATGAACTCTTTTTGTATTTATATATATACAATTTCCTTTGCACACATTTCTGTTTAATTTCTGCCTCAACAATGCAGCCTATTTTTAACTGCTGTTGTCAATATTCAACAGACAATAGTCAAGGGCAAAGTGGAAATTTGATGAGAACATGAGTGGAGAAATATTTCTAAATAAAGCAGATAATTTGTACTATTAATGAAATTGTCACTTCTACTTCTAGAGCATTATATTGATTTGTATTAAGTGGGACATCACTTTGAGGGGTTTACATTTTTCAGCAATTCTTATAGTAATAGTTACATTGTATTATAAAATATTATTTTACTCTTTTAAAAATATCTAAAGTAAATATATCCTCAGAAGCATACATAACATGCCATACTGAGGTATGCTGAAAATACATTTTCAGTTCTGACGTTTACATACGTTCTTTCATTCTAGATCTGAATTGAAAATACAAGTGGCATCTTAAGAAAGGAGAATTTCAAATTAGACTGCAGGACATGTGTCTGAATGTAATGCCCAAAACTTCACCCATTGTCACCTGGGTAATTATATTTATTTATTTTTCACTGGCCACCTTATATTTATTTCTGTGAATGCCCCAGCATTTATTTAAATCTTCAAAAAAGAAATCTATAAACTTCCAAGTGTCCTGACTTCTTTCAAGTTGTTTCAGTTTTTATCTTAGAAAATGCAAATTTAAACTAAAGATGAAAAATCTCATGTTAAATTTTAAAAATTCACTAAAGAATTTTGACTTTTTCTTATATCCATAATGTTATCTGAAAAAAAAATGACCAACATAGCACTTGTAGTTCAAAATTCTGTTATACTATAAATGCAAATAATCTTCCTTTGTAATATCAAGTCAGTTTGTGAAATCTAGTAAGGCAGAATTTAATCACAATAAATTGATTAAGTTTAAAAAGAATCCTTTTGACAACAAAAGAAAAAGAATCATTTAATCTTCATAAATCAGGCATTAATCAAATATGTCTTTTATCCCCTCTAAGATATTTTGGACTCATTCAAGACATAGTGACTCAAAGCCATTTATCTAAATTATTGACCCAAAACATACTGATTAAATGATTCAAGAAGTCCCTTTATATGAATCTTGTGGTTTTGCCTGGGGCAGAGATTTCACAAAAGTCTGGACCAGGTTCCATTTAAAGACCTTGGATTCAGACCTTCCCCACTGACAGCCATTGAAGAACCACACTGCAGGGTTAACTACCACTGCAAATTGTTGTTCATAGATGCTCTGCACACCATGCTCCTTGAATAGGTGCCTCCAGAACACTTCTCATCGACTGTATTTTCAAAATACAGGTCACAACCCTCTAATGACTTGTGAAATCAATTTATAAAACAGACACAGGATAGAACATAATGCGAAATCTTGGAATTCATCACATAAAGTAAGACTATGTATCACTTACGTATGTTTTTTCAGTTGTGTGCGTGTGTGTGTCTGTGTGTATCTGAATACTGAGCTTTTATGCACAATATATTTAATACAACTTGTGGAAAACACGCTTGAAAAGACTACTCTGAATGAAGTGGACATATGCCTGATGAGCTTATGTTCTTAAAACTAGAGTAAAAAAATAAATGGAAGTTTGCAAAACAATTAATGTGACTTTCTTTAACCCCGTTTTCCCTGTTGCTTTTCTCTTTTGGTGACATTTTGTGTCACTTCCCATGTTCATCCTTCAGGGAGGCATTCTGTTTCCACTTCCTAAATTTTATCGGGACACCACATTCCTTTATTGATTAAGTAGGCATATGTCAGTCCTGTATGGCGTGTCAGGAACTGTGTTAAGCACTTCAGATACAAGAATGTATATAACACAAGAGTCTTAAGAACCTGACAATTCATTGCAAAGTAAGTAGAAAATTATTCCTCAACTAGAGGTGTCGTTAGAACACACTGGCGTTGAGAAGGGAAAAGGCACTGTTCGAAGCCCACTTTTTAAAGAAATTTAGGAGTAAAAAAATTTATCTAGAGATTTGATTCCCTGACAGAGAGAGATAAAAACATGATGAGGTTACTTTAAACTTGATAAATAGGAAAAGGAGAAACAGTAGCACTTGGCCCATCAGTGTTTAAAGTTTGAATGGCATGAATGGCCTGTCTCCCTGTGTGTTACCTGTCTCAGAGGAAATTCTTTCAGCTGCATTGATACTATAGAAAACAGAAAATCTTATTCTTGCTACATGATTTACACCGTGTGAGAAACAGTCTTTTGTGCTATTTTGCTATTTCTCTCTGTTGGTGACTGAACTATAAAATCTCCTGACTACTTTTGTGATGTGAATTCAGAGATGTCCTAAATTTAGTGCTTCCTTTGGGGAAAAGCCTGTACAGTCCCTAAAGAATCTTAAAACTACCTCCCCATATCTGTAAGATGTAATCCTTTCAACAAATATATATTTTTCATTTTTAACAATTCCTACGGCACTCTGATTCAGCTCTATAAATGTTCAAACTTAAAAAATATATATTCTTACATGTTTCTTGCCATATGCACTTCAGAATTTCATTTGCTTTTATAAATTCATCAAAAATGTTTCCAAGATAAAGACAAAATCAGGGACGATCCTTTCATTCAGCAAAGTGTGCCAAATACCAGCACTACACCAGGCATGGGAATTTCAATGGTAAACAAAAAAATGGCTTAATCCTTGCCTTTGTGAGCTTTACTTTGTGGGGTTTACAATGTAGGAGACAATAAATAAAGTGTAGCCATTGAGGGAGATGATAGGATCGGGAAACTCTGAATTTTGACTTCTGCAGTTAATTCCATGGGAACTGTGATAAAGCGCATTGGAGAGAAACCAGCTTTGGGGGCAAACAGCATGCATTAGCTTGGGAGTATTGAATCTGAGATGTCTTTAAGGCTTCTAACTGGAAGTGTGAAGTCCACAATTGGATATATTGTCTGGAGCTAGCTGGGAAGTCAGAGCTGGGGATAAACACTTAAGTCACTGGTTTTTCCAGGCAGCCTCATGAATGAGATTTTCAAATTTAATGAAAAATGAGAAGAGGAAAGGGCTTCAGTGTGTGTTCTGAGGAGCTCCAACATGCCAACAGAAACTGTAACACATTTTAGAGCACGCATTCTGTCTGGAAACACAAATATAACACCCCTGAGCTTCTAATGCAGCTGAATTTAGTGTGTTCTTTTTTCAAGGTTTGTATTATGGCATATTTCAGGGGTCATTCCCTGTATTGTCAGCTTCTTGAGGTCGGATTTTTTGGGGGGATGTGTGTGTCATAAAACCTGTCAGGGTTTCAATATATATTTAAAAGTGAATTAACCAAACATATTTTTAATTTACTTCTTAGGTATTCTAGAACCCAATCCAATATATTGTTTTTGAGCCATGGATTCACTGGGAAAACTAAAGTAAATTAATCATTTATGCCTCAGTTCCACCGTTTATAAAGTAAAACATAAAATACTAAATTTACTCACACACTCTCTTTCCTTGAGACGGCCTGCCCTCTGTCTATGGCGTGTGTACCTACTTTTACTTTAACCTGAAGAGCCCACACCTGTCGGTTTCTCTCCCTCTCACCTCTCTGCGATGCCCACGTTCTGCCTGCGGAGTGTGTATCTCCTAAGCGTTTTCCCTTCTGAGAGAGACAGACCACACTCTGTCTATGGAGTGTGTATCCCTCTAAATAAGCTTGCTTTCACTTAAAAAAAAAAAAAAAAACAAAAACGCTAGATTTATTGTTGAGCAATTTCCGTTTCAGGACTAGCAGGGTGGACAGGGCGGCACCGCCAGGGAGCCGGTGCAGGGCCGTTCTCTCACCCCTACCTGGGCGGACAAGCGTGGCCGATTACAGGCGGCGGCAGACGTTGCAGGGAAGGGGGGGGTGCTCTATGCCCCCTCCCGGGGTATCTGGATGGACTTCCAGAAACACCTGACCAAAGGAATATGGTGGAAGTTCTACTTTTCCATCTCCTAAGAAACAGGTAGCTTCCAACAGGGCGCTGCTCCCAGGCTGCCACGAGCCGGGGGGAGGGGTGCACGACGTGGGGGGAGGGGCGTGACGTCAGGGGCGTGGCCCAGGCTGCTCCGGCAGGTGCGCGCCAGCGTTGCTGCCAAAAAAAAAAAAAAAAGCCAAACCGGTAGCTTCCTGTGATAGTTAACTTCCTGTGTCAACTTGACTGGATCACAGGGTGCCCAGATCTCTGGTTCAACATTATTTATGGGTGTGTCTGTGAGAGTTTTTCCAGCTGAAATTAGCACTTGAATCAGAGAAGTTAGTAAAGTGGTTTTCTCTTCGCGAATATGCGCGGGCATCATTCAATGCATTGTGCCCCGAGCTGAAGGACAAGGCTGAGGAAGGCAGCGCCCAGCCCTTCCCGCCTGATTGCTCCGAGCTGGACTTTGACCTTCTTCAGCCCTTGGCTTCCCTAGTTCTCAGGTCTTCAGCTTGGGCTGAATGACACCACCCACTTCCCTGGGTCTCGGGCTGGCAAAAAGGCAGATCCTGCAGAATCTCAGTCTCTATAATTGTGTGACTCGATTCCTTATAATAAATTCTTCCAATGATATATGTCTATCCTGGTTGGTTCTGTTTCTCTGGAGAACCCTGACAGCTACATTCTCATTCCCAGTCTCTTGAAACGACTTATCTTGGAACTTGGCCAGTGTGCTAAAGGAATTGCAGGCACCACACTGTGTGGAATCCCATAAAGATGGGATGCAAGGAAAGGAACCAGTCAACCAGCTGAGCTGAAGTCCCAGGTGAGACCTCAGCACCAAATTACCAGAGATGGGAGTAAGCTACTCTGGTTGTAGGTCCTCCGGGTCCAGTTGAGCTGCCCTGTCTGATGCGTTTTGGAGCTGAGATGAGCCATGAGTCCTGTCCCAATTACAGATTCAGGGCTAGGGTGAGTTTTTGTGGTTTTAATTAAGACACTAAATCTTGAAGCAATTGGTTACTCAGCAATGGATAACTAGGAAAAGAATAAATTGAGATCTGAATAAAATCCTTATTTTTGGTAAAGCTGCCTTGGAAGACATAGCTTGGCTCTATGGACAGAGATTTTTTAACCGCACTATTTCCCCCAGTGTCTAGACTGGAACAAGGGAAAGTTTGGGTTAGCACAGTAAATACACATATCCAGAATCACTAATTTTCAGCACTCCAACAAAGTAGGAGGAAAAAGAGATTAACCCCTGCAAGAGTCACCTGAAAGGAGCAAATGAAACATTCTGCCTTAAAACTTCACAATTAGTAGCTGTGCTAATCAAACTAGAAAACAACACTGTAAATAATAGAATCACAGAGGAATATATTTATTATGACTAAGTACCCAGCATTTTATTTTCACAGTCTTAAGTATATACCACTAACAATAAACATGACTTTAGGTCTTCCATTATTTCTATTTTTTTAATGATTTTATTTAATCAAAAAGCACAAACATGTTATAGCCAATGGAGGTTGGAAATGAAGAATGAGGGTAGAGAAAAAACTGTGTGTGTGTGTGTGTTTCGTGCGTATGTGGTAAGATACCTGAAGATGAGCTCTTTGAGAAGAATATGTTTGAAATCACACTTTTTTAGCTAGTGGTGTGTGTTGAGATTTCTTCATTGGGTATTTCTCATACATCTTTAAGGATCTAAACTAAAAGTTATTTCTACGTAATGCTTCTGCCGTTAGCTGTATCTTCTAACATGTATAAATACATATGCATATATATTTTTTCACTTCTGTCTTCTATTTCCAGTGAGACAAATCTATAGCTATCCCTAATCCCTTTGCTTGCACATAAGGCAAGGTAGAAAATTATTTTGCCTGTTTTTTATTATTTGCATATTTTGTATAACAATATACACTTCAAGTATGTTTTACCTCCAAAAAGCGATTTATAAAAATTATGATTTCTTTCACCACAATTACAGTAAGGAATATTTTTCAAGAGGCACATTAAAGTAGTAATATTTTAAGTGAGGTTGACACATCCTTCATAATTACCTTTGTTCTGTTACAGCACCTCACAAATTGAATTAATTTACACCACTGTAAAACCAAAATATAGGACATAAAATCACCAAGCAGCAAAGAATTTAAGTTGATGTCAGTTCTATTACCCAAATCAGTCAAATCACACCCCATTTTTTCTTTTTATTGAAGTACACTCCTTTTTTTCAAATACATGGACATTATCCCTTGTATAGAGCAAATGAGAGCATGAGAAGACTGAATTAGCTCACCCCAGTGACCTCTCTTGAGCCATTCACCTCTTTGAAGCATAAATATGACTTTGTAAATCATATCTGTCAAGAGAAACAATTCATCCTTCATTATTTATTTAAATAATTAGGACCTCATATCTGAGGTCTCCCTGAAATGTATTTGCTCCTCCGTAAAGTAGAGCCAATAATGATGAGACAAACTGCAATTAGATAAAGACACTTATCAATGATCCACATCGTTCACCTGAACAAATGCGAAAGAGGAAAAAAAAAAAAATGAGATTCTGTGAACTTTGGCAAAGGCTTTTAAGCTGCCAAAAGGACCCTAATCCCTGAAATGTTTGAGAGGAAAAAAAATATACGCTGGCAAAATTGCTGGCTTTACATTTCAAGGGCAACGTGACAACCTGCTTTCCAACAAGCACAGGCTTAGTTCATTGAAAAGTCTCATAAACACAACATTATAAAGCTTCAGTTCAACTTTTCATGCTCTTATTCTCACTCTGCTTCTTTTCCGTATCCTGTTATCAAGTACATTCCAAGAATATCTTCAAGTACTGCATGTGGTTCTGAAACCATTGAGAATATTGATTTGGTGACACCTTCAGGATTTGTGGAGCTGTCATGTCAAATCTGATAAGTAGAGATGCCACATGTATGGCTATTTTTTTTTTTTAGCAATTATATAAAAATAGTTAAACTAGAAATGATTAGCAAGATTCTACCCTTTGTGTTCATGGTGGCTTCACACAGGGAGTTTCTGAAAGATGTTTGAACATAGGGGTGTGGCTTACAGAATCGAAGCTTCAGGGCTTTCAAAATTCAGTGAACTACCAGCAGACTAGACTCCTGAACATAGAATATTATTCTTATACCTACACTTGTACTTTATTTATTCGAATAATAAGTTTTAGAAACTCCCACTGTCTGCAGACTATATCATGAGAGTGGGCACTGGATTTTATTAGGAAGGCTGGACTCTGAACCCAACTCTAGCTCAAATGGATTTTGACCTATGTTGATTACCGACATCGTTCTCCTGGACTAGGATACAGGTGTGAAAAGCCTTCACAGTGTAAATTCTTCTCCCAAATGGAAGGGCGCCTAACTCTGTGCTCAAGGACATGGAGTTTAGAACCAGAACACGCAAGTTCAGGTGCTAGCTCTGACTATCCTGCATACTGACAACTGATTTGTAATGGAAAGTTTGAAGGAAAGTGCGTAACTTCAAACGACGCCTACTACATTTCGTTTTTTAAAATTATTTGTGTTCAATTGCCATCTTTGTGGTTTAGTTTTTGGGATTTAGAAGTAGCTTTGATTTTCGATGATCAGGATTTTTTCCCCCAGCTTTGTTGGGGTATGATTGACAGACCAAAACTGTATATATTTAAGTGGTATGCCGTGATTTTTTTAAGGTATATGATGTGATGATTCAACAGACACATACACTGTGAACCGCTTACCACAATCACGTTGATTAACACACTGGCCACCTCCCACAGTTACTGCTGGGGTGTGTCTGATGAGAACCAATTTTAAAACACCAAAACTGCTATCCTCCCTTTGCTCACAGTTTTCCTGATGGTCCCTTCCTCAGTTGGCAGGAACTGTGTGGGACATTGGGGTTGATACGACTCTAAGTTTTCCATTAAATACTGAGTGATTTTTTTCTTTTACCACAATTTAAGAAGCAGGAAGATTCTTTCGGCTTTGCTACTTTTCAGGAAGTTTCATTCTTCCCCTGGGGCTTACAGAGCCATCTTTTAAACTTCAGAAGTCTTAATTTCAGTGCAAAGATTAAAAGGCAGGATGGAATGTCAAAGTCTTCTCAAAATAAACAACATTCTTCCGACTGTGAAGACCATCTTAATCCAGGATAAAACAGCCAGGGATGGAATAAATAACTTTATATTTATTAAAACTGTAGAAACAGTATTGGTTATGAACTCTGGCCTCTCATGGTGCCTTTTTTAAGGTAAAGCCGGATGCTTAGATGTTCTTTGTTTAGTGTTTCCGCAGCATTGTATTATATGCACAAGGATATGCTCAGAGGGGGGCCTGTTATTCCCATTTTAAGATAAATCTGAAAAATCTGCAGCATTTTCAGCATATATATTTTTATCCCTAAAATGAATACCTCAAAGGGATCAAACAGAAACAATGAAGAATCATTGCTCGTCCAAGTTCATTCTCTTAAGAGGGAATGAAAAGCTGCTATTTCAGTTCCCCAAGATGTTGGCTATTTTTTTTTTTTTTTGGTTGTTTAAAATTATATAGTTGTTAGACGTGGTATTATCGTGAAGGAATTCCAAGTAATGACTTTCCTGTTGCCTTTGTTTTCAAAATAACTTATATTTGGAGGGCACTGACCTGAGAATCAAGAGACTAGTTATTGGTATTTTACAAACTGTTTTAAAAGAGTATTCGTAGTAATTCTAAAAAATAAACAAGTAACTTGGGTTTTTTTCATTTCCTCACCACAGCTAATGCTATAAATCTTTGTTCTTCCGAAAATATAATTTTAGCGGCAGGTATGGTTAAGAAAACCAAAAAAAAACAATTAGGATAATAGTATAAAGAAGGAAAATCATAGCAGATCATCTCACAATATAAATACAAAATTAAATTGTTGTTTTAGTGTGTTTTATCTAATGAAGGACATTTTCAGAATTAGTAACTTTTTGTTTAAAAACTTGAAAGGCTTTTGTACACTTTTTGAATAAACAAAGATATGAACGAATCCAACATTATATCCATGAGTTATATATTATATTTGAATATTAACACACCTCTGAGACTCTCATTATACATTTTCTTGATATTCTAACATTTCTAACATCAGTCATGACAGTCATCTGAAAATAAATGCAGTTTAATAATTTTTGCCAAACGTATTGAGAATCCTGTAGGTGTTGTGTTAGTTATCTATTAATAACTTGATGAACTTCATGGCTTAAACAACAGTATTTATTACCTCACAGTTACTGCATCTCAGGAGTTTGTGCTTCACTGAGTCCTCTGGGTCTCTCATGAGTGCAGCCAGAATGTCGGTTGGCATTGTCAAGCCTTGACTGGGGATAGATCTGCGTCCAAGCTCACTCATGTTGACAGGTTTCTGTTCCTTGTGTCCTTCAGTTGAACTTGGGACTTCAGTTCCTTGCTGGCTGTGGGCTGGAGTCCTTCCTTAGTTCATTGCCATGTGAGCCTCTCCTCAGGGGCAGCTCACAACATGGCAGCTGGCTCCACCAAATCGGGCAAGAGAGTGGGCAAGTGAAATGGAAGTTACACACTCTCATTACCTCATCCTGGAAGGGGCAGCCCGTCACCTTCACCACACTCCGCTGGTTAGAAACAGGTCAGTAGGTCCAGCTCACATCCAAGAGGAAGGGGTTACACACAGAGGTGAACACCAGGTGGACAATTCAGTGGCTGCTGACCACACGGATTATGATGGTTGAGCAGGCATTTCATAGGGTTGTAAATTTTAAATAAAACACACTTCGGGTCTACCTGATACCAGTCATCTTGACAAAAATAAAAGTTAGTTCAATAATTGAGATGTTGCCAAATTAGCTGAATCATAACCCTGTGAAAAATTTTAACAAATTGACTATTTCTCCTTTTACAATGGGATAGTTGGTAATTACCTTCAAACCTAGTGATGGGTGAACATTCAGGTAAAATAATGAGACGTATAAAATGTCACTTTGTTTTTCCTCAGAGTGTGGAAGTCACATGGAAGTAGCTAGCTCTTAGACACAAACTGCTTACTCTTCAGTGCTCTGATTAAGGAAAATTATCATTGGACGTCATCACTGCCAAACATTGCTGCCTGAGACCAGGATGAAGAATGATGGGGTCAAGTCAGTTGCCCCCCCAAAAGCAGTTACCAGGTCCTTCCGATGGAGCTCTTTGGCTGCCTCTCTTAGAACTGCAGGATCTCAGATGCAAAAACAATCCAAACAACAGGAAAAAAACTTCACCGACGGGGAAATTAGAAATCAATACAGGCAATTAGTTCTTAATTTTATCCTGCAGAAAACCTTTTATCGCAGAGAAAACACCTGGGGCGAGTTCTGCCCTGATGTGCCAGCCACTCCCACCATTCTGTCTCCTAGGTGGGGTAAACTTCCATGGCGATTTAACTTGGGTCAGCGTGTGTGTCCTGCTCTGTCCCGTGGGATGGGAGTGGCAGTGATGTAGACCACATCCCAGCAGAAGCTTGATGTGTTCCCAAGGTTTCGAAGCTCTGTGGGTCTTGTTTCCTCCTCCCCCTAGTCCCTATTTCAACTTTTTTCTCTACCAGGAGAATAACCACGGCTGCCCAGAGCCCCACCCAAAGGGAGCAAGACTTAGATGTTTGTTGAGGCAAGACTGGAGATTTGAAGGCTGCTGATCGCTGTTGTAAAGGTTCATGAAACACGGCTTTTGCTGGATTTCCATGACGTGGTGTCTTATACGTTCATTTCACTGTTCTTGCAAAGTTCAATTATTTGGATCCTGAGAAAGAGAAAAGAAAGCCTAGGAAAATATTGAGAACATACTCTCATTCCTAAGGAAAATAAGGAGAAAGATATTTGGAAGCATTAAATCAATCATGGCAAAATTATATTTGACTAAACCTTTAAACATCTGCTAGGGTGGGAACTGGCAGATGTCTTCACACTTACTCTGCTACATCAGGTAAGGTCCCCTGTGAGGCAGCCTGCTCTGTCTGTCTCTCTGATGCTTCCCCACCAGCACAGGCCCCAGAAATAAGTCCACTCCTGGCATTAATCAAACCCCCCACAAGGGGCTCCTGTCCCGCAGATCTGTTTCTAAGATATCTCTCCTTGTCTCGGTCTCTCTGTCTCCATCTCTCTCTCTCTCTCTCTCCCCCTCCTCCCAACATTAGGACCACAGAAAGCCCTCTCACTGGTGGGTCCCTCCCACTCCCTTAGCATATGTCTGAATGACTCATACAAGTGTGAATTACCTGTGATCACAGAATTCGGTGTGATATAATTTCACATTATTCTTTTAAAGGGGAGGGAGCCCCAGCAGGTCTGACCTAATGGAACACGGAATGCTAGACTTCTTTTCCTCTCTCTCTCTTTCCATTTTCCACCAGAATCCATTCCTACAGTGTGGGCCAAGGCACCATAGAGACCACCAAATTCTATCAGTGGAACAAACTGCTACAGATAGAACTTTGATGAGAGGAAGGAAGATGTTTAAAAAAAGTCTGTCTCAAAAAAGCAGCGCCATCTATTCTGAGTGCGTGTGTACATGTGTGCGTAGGAGGTACTAATGTGGTTAAGGCATTGGAGTCAAATGGCCTGAATTCAGTTCTGGGCTCTGTGATTCTCAACTGTTGGAGAAAGAGTATGTTATTCCATGTCTTTGTCTTATTCTCCTCATCTGAAAAAAATGAACATAATGTTATAGACTGCTCGGATTCTTTGGGGATTAAATGAGTAAGTACTCACAAGGCGGTTAAACAGAAACAAGCACATGATGACCATTGTAAAGGTAATATTTTTTAAATAACTCTTTTGGGACATTTTTCTGTCTCTTGGAAAAGTTATCTGGGAGTCACAGAATCACCTATGCTACTGATACCAGAACAATTAGTGCAATCACCAAATAGGGTCACCACCTCTCATCAACATTTTGGGAGGATGCAAAGTCACTAGTAGAAAGCCATGGAATGGGTTCCATACTGCATTTCAGGGAAGCATAGATCACAGCATCTCCCTCAACTCAGTTTGCCAAGACAAAAATCTACCTGGAATTTTTCAGCCAGTATCCTACTTAGGGTAAAGAAGATACATTGGGCTGGAGTGGCCTCTGTTTGCAAAATATTTCTCAGAAACCTGCAGAAGTTGACCCTGATTCAAGATCATAGCTATGTCCTCATTAAAGACACAAGTAGCAGTTATGAATCTTCCTGTCTACATTACCATCCAGCCCACATTCCATATGGGGCTTATTAAAGACTTTGTCAAGTGCATTACTGGTTTAGAAATATATCATTCTAAATGCTAATGTGGGTGCAGTAAGAAAGACACTTTCATATATCACTGGCGTAAGTGACTATGGCTACAAACTTTGGAAAGTAATTTGGCAACAAGAATCAAGGGCCTTAAATTATTCAGACTGCATAAATTCCATTCCTATAAATATATTCTAAGGAAATAACCAGAGAAATTGACAACCATGTTAGTAATAATATTATTCATAAAAACAAAAACTGAGGAAAATTCAATGATCAATAATAGGAATTTGAGTGAATCTATTTTGGTGTTAGTCATAGATAAAATATATGTAGAAATAACAACTATAATTTAAAAAATAATGACAATGGAAAATGCTTATGAAATAATGGCATTTGAAAAAAACAACCATGACCAAACAAATATAAGGAGCGAATTTATATTTAAAATAAAATATACAGTGTACATGATACATTATCCAATACACAGAGAGGAAAAAATCCTGGAAGGGCATATAGCAGCAACTTAAAATAGTTATGTCTGAATTTCTGAATTCTGAGTAATTTTCTTCTTTATATTTCTTTTTATTTTCCAAATTTGGGGGCATATAGTTCATTTCTTTTCAGAATAATGTAAGATTTTTGGAACTTGGCTGAAGTTTGGATATTAAAACTATTCTAGTTGGTTGGACTATTAGTTACCAATAATACCATAACTTGAAGTGAGGTTAATCTTCAATAATTCATTTTAATTAGATTCTTTTTGAGTTCTAGTAACCCTTACTTCTGTCTCTGAGTGCTTAACAACCAGTCACTTGAAATAATTTACCCATTATTTTACATTAAGCTCATTGATCTACGGTCTGCAGCATCTCTCTCCAATGAAAACATACTTTCATGTCTACTAACACCTCAGTTTTTTCACAAACAAGATCTGTTCCTTTGATTTTTAACATTTCTCTTTTTATTTATTTATTTAGCATTTCTCTTAATTATTCCTTTTCCATTTTAAAAATAAAGTGTTTAAATAAACATAAGGTAAAGACCTTTATTTGAGATTGCTTATACAACATTCTTTCAGTAATTTATGGATAATTATCTTAAAAGCAGCAGAATTTACTTCAAAATTTATTTTCTTTTCCCTTGGTTATTTCTAGTCTGACTACTGCCAATCATGTGGGATACTAAAAAATTCAAAAAGGTGAAAGGAAAATGTTCCAGTAGATTGTTTGCCTTAATTATATTTAGCAACAACATACTTCTAAAGAAACCATTAAGTTGAATTCCAGTATATGAGGCAGGAGAACAGGGGATATTCTAGCTGGAGAGAGAAGACCTGTTTGGAGCATGCACCCCTCCGCACTGCCTCATCTGCCCCGGTACCCATGGCTGGGATCCCCAGAGATCCAACCAGGAAACTCTGCAAGTCTGTAAACACACAGTAGGAAATCAATGTGCTGGGATAGTCTGTGCATGTGTAACACCAGATTTTGCGGCTTCACGTTTGAAAATAAGCAGTTTCCCTGTTCTGCTTCTTCTATTCCACCCAATAAAGACATATTTCACTCCTCCCTTGTTCTGCTCATCCATTCACTTCTATTGAAATCCAAGTGAATGACGGCAGCAGTGGCTGTGCAGCCAAAAAACAGTTACTGACGATTCAGAGTCACCTTACTGAGAGCTTTTGGATACACAGTTTCCAGAAGCTTGCTGTTTGCACAGTTGGGCATCCACCACCGTGGGAAGTGAGTAAGTGTGCACAAAAACTCTAAAAATATGCCTTTGAAATATAAATATTTCTTTATCAATTCAGTCACAGATGGAACCTTGAGAAAGCTTTGGAAAGAAGAGATGTATTTCAACGCCCATAGGCAATAAATTTTTATTTTTGTCCAGTAGACACAGATAATAGGAAACAACCGAGATTATCTATATAACTTAAATTGATTTTAGAATGACACACGTATGTCAGGGACATTTATCCAGTTGGAATTGTGTAAACAGATATTTAGTATTTAACCCTGGTTAGGAAATTTCTGAATTATAGAATATATTTTCTTTAAATAAAATTCTCAACAGTATTTCATAGAAGCTAAAGAGACGTCAACAATTTCCATTAGTTAAATTTTTAAATGTTAAATTTAGTTTGAAGAAAAATTATGTTAATATACAAGCAAGCCATAACGCTTAAAAGAAACATTCTTTCCAGTTTATCATGTGCAAATCAATGTTCACAGCAGCATTCTACATAACATCAAAAATTGCAAACAGCCCAACTACCCAGAAGTAGCAAAGACAATTAATGTTACATGGGCACAATACATACATAGCCTTCGATACACAACCACAGCTATATGCACCAATATGGGTGAATCTTAGAAAAATCAAATCAAATCAGAATCTGAAAAAAATTATATATGACATGCTACACTTTTGAAAATGTCAAAAGCAATTAGGACATAAACCCACATTTTAGCAATAGATATAGATAAAGAGAAGCCCTGTAAGGTAGCAGGTAAGGAAATGATAATCAGAAGATTCAGGAGAATGCTTAACTCAGATTCAGGGAGGCAGAGAAAAGGGTGTGTCTACTTAGCTTCTCTGTCTAGCTCCATTATTCATGACTGTGTGTTTGAGATTGCTCTTTCTGTTCAGATGACCATAAAAGCCAACATTTTATTCAGCATAGGTTGGATGATATTGAACATGAACTGTGCATTGGTAATTTATGCACCAGAGACATGCTTGAGAATTATGAGCAAGGTGACCTGATGGTATTTCTGAATAATTGGCTTTCTCACTTCCTAGGAAATTTCACCTTCATTAGATCGGCATGATACTTTCCATCTTATAGCTCATCAGAAAGAGTCCACCAAAAAGTTTGCTAGTAGTTTGTCTCACGTATTGAAAAAATCATGTATAATGAAAGAAGACAAATGAAAAAAATGTATTTTTCATATACCTAAATTTTATTAACATAAGAATGACCCTGACTGAACTACTTCATTTTTTGATTATGATTATGGCTATTAATAATATAATTTTGTTCCTCCATTGGACTGGCTCTCTAGGTAGAAACTAAGGTTCTCTTTTAGGCCACCAATTACCCGGCACTGACAGTAAAACTTGATCAGAATGGTTATGTGTTACCCAGGTGGTTTCTGTTCCATGAGAGCTTTAAAAAATAGGAAAATGTCCCATCTGACAATTACAGTTAAGCTCAGAACTATTTTGTGACACATTTTTGTATTTTAGGAGATTTCTGGTTCCCTTTTAGCCCAGTAACTATATATCATCTTTGTTGTCAGTATTCTTATGAAAATTAAAAATACTAACAACCTGAATGTGACATTCACCTTGAGAGTTGTATGTGGTTCAATTTCCCTTTCCAAGTCATCAGGGATAATGCCATTAATTGCAAAGACAGCCCGATTGGATAGTCTCTAAATGCTTCCATGCATAGATATTTTTGCAGTACGAAACTAATGAAATCATGGGAATTTCATCCATTAGGACATTGAGACAAATTTCTAGTAACTCTTAAAAGAATTTCTGACATAAGAAGTTTATGGTTGCATAGTTTTGTTATTCTAAACTGTTGTAGGCAAATACTGCAATTACTTGGAGAATGCCAAGGCTTAATCCTCTGTAATGAATCAAAAAATATGTGCTTGGGTAGGTTTAGAAGCAGTTTTCTGTTCCCTTTCTTCACTGAAAAGAAACTTTCTCTGGAGAAGGTGATAGGCAGTTTGAATTGTGTATACGCAATAGTAAACTTACGTAGGTATATTTTGTAAGGAAGCCCTAAGTGGTGAAAATTTCCTCCATTACTTCAGTTCTACAAAAAACCATTTCTATAGTATCAATTCTCTGGGCTACCTTGAGAATCTATTAAAATTCTTCTTTATTTTTTTCTCTCTTCTTTCATACCTCATCAATCATCAGTCTTGCTGATCCTATCTTCGGAACTTCACTCACATGATTAACATTTTATTTTGTATTTTTGTAAAGATATTAATATAGGATCTCAGACACCTGCGTTCCCCAGGTGTTTTTCATGCCCAGACTCTCCTGCCAACCCCATAGAACTCCCTAGAACCCACAAGATCGGGCTTCCTCTGGGAACAGTGGTCATGGCAGCTGCAACTGGGTCTTGATTCTGCCATTCTGTGCTCGGTGAATCTCAGCCCTGTCCCTCCATCTGGACCTACATGTTACTGCCTCATACACCTTAAGCCAACTAGTGCGCCCTGTGGGCTCAAACTCCACCCTAGTTGCAAAAATTAAGAAATATGTACATGTATAAAATTGAACATAAGTTCTTATTTATCTTATGCCACCATGATTGAATCTGGTTCCTGACTGGTTTCCCTGCCCCTAGATCTCTCTTCTGATTCATGGAATATGTATTTATTAGACAAATCTTTTAAAATTACTCCCTTCACCACGTTATACCTCAATGAAATTGTTTAATAACCTCTAAACCCTTATAATGATGCCCAAACTCCTCAATCTACCATTCAGGTTTCTTGATAAACTCCCCAGAAAGCAGTACACGGCCATATTCCCAAAAATCGTTCTTCAGGGAGCCTTCTCCTTCCCATTAATTGTCATAAAATCTTTGTTAACCTAAACACTCCCATGCACCTTTAAGTCATCTCTCTCTTCATCATCTTATCTAAATATTATCATTCCTTCCTTTTTCTCATTGACCTAAATATTTTCATTCCTTGAGATCAAACTAAAATCTCACACTGTCTATGGAGAATGACTAGATGAAACTGTTCCAAAATGATCTCTCCTTACAGGAACTCATGAAAATCTCAGGACCTCAGCCACCATGTGTAAATTGTCATAAACCAACTTTGATTTTCGTTATTTAAACATTTACCTCAACACTCTTACTAGCCTGGAAATACTTGGAAAGCAGAGGCTGAAATATTTGTCAATTCTTTATAATATTTTCCTTCCCTAATAAATATTAATAATAATAACCTCTACTGGGATCTACACAGTCTTTTAGGGGTTGGATTTACAATGGTGGACAAGCTGAGGTGGCTCCTTACCTCACTGCGCTTCTAGCAGTAACTTGTTATATTAGGATTTTTTTTTGGCTACAAAACAGATTTGTTTCATTCTTATGTGAATCAGATTCAGTTCAAAGATAATGCTCATACTTTACATTTTTTTATAGTATTCCGATTAAGAATATCACATTCTGGTCCAGTAACTTCAAATTCAAAAAAAAGATAAAGTAATATATGTATAAAATGACAGATATTGTTTACACATATTTCTTTCCATATAGGAAACGTTTTCATTTGACACAAACTATGTACCTTTAAGGTACATACAAGCTAATTTCTAGCTTGAATTTTTCATTACTTTGATTAATTTTTAAATAATTAATGATAGAACATTAAAGCAATAAAAGCTGTCAAACTTATGACAAATTTCAACTACTCTTTGGTCACAAAAAGCTATTCAATTTTCATATAATCAGAATTATGTGTATGAGGGGACTTTTTGAAAAATGAATTGAAGAGATTATTGGCCATTGGCATGCTTCCCCCTCACCGCCAAAAAAAGAAAGAAACAATGCTTAAGTGTAGTTAGAGGCACATAAAACTCTAACCTAATTCAGGGATCAGTCATTACACTTGCAATGGAAATGAACTCAGTAATCCGAGAGCTTTCTTCCTTCTTTGGTTTCAGTGATTATACTAAGTACCCAAAGTAG
Organism: Camelus dromedarius; assembly: GCF_036321535.1. Taxonomy (NCBI): domain Eukaryota; kingdom Metazoa; phylum Chordata; class Mammalia; order Artiodactyla; family Camelidae; genus Camelus; species Camelus dromedarius. Next base: position 19,587,551 of record NC_087463.1, on the reverse strand, counting down.
CAATTTTAAGAAAAACATTTGAAAAACTTTTCTGATCTGAGTGTTAGAAACTGGTCAAGTAAATAATGTAATAAAAGGCAACTAAGGGAAGGAACAAAGTGTAGAAACTCTTCTTAAATAATGTGGATGTAAGAGAGGACATTTGTAGTATGTGATATTCTTTCATGTGCTTCTTAATAGAATATAGTTGAGATTATAGCTTTTGCAATTTATTTCTTCCTGATGCTACAAATAAATACAATTTTAATACATTTAAATAATATTCAAATAAACATAATTTTAATTTTCAAGAACTAAAGGAGGGTGTTACTAAGAAGACGCACAAGATGAGATCAGAATGATTCTCAACTTGAAACACAAGTTCAGCTTTTGATTGACATTTTATTACCAACTGGTGGATAGAGTTGTTCTTTCTTGTTTCAACCATCAGGTCGTGTGTCTTGTTCTTTTGAAAAGTCTCCGTTGTTTGAACTTAACACATTCTCAAAAGTCATTAAAATATGTATTGTATAAGTATATGCATAATTAAATATTACTTAGTGTAAAATTTCTAATAGGAAGTATTGCCAATAAAATGATTGGTTCATTGCTATCACTGATATGCCTATGAACAGACACAGCATGTATAAATCAAAACACACTTATAAGAGAGGAGGTGTAGGGGTAAATGTGAAGTATATGAATATAATCTATAGCTCAGAGAATAAAATACCATTTGAAGGATTGTGAGATTTTAAAGGCCTATATTCACTTAGATTTTGTTTAAACCAAAACAGAAGCATTGCATCAAGTATCTGAAATGTTATTCCTTAACTAGAGAAACAAAGAATTTTACTCTACAAAGTTTTTATTAAATCATTGCTTTCATATATTTTTGCTATTATTTTTCTTCTCTAAGGCATCCTAGTTGGCCATCTGCTGATTCTCCAACCAGACTTTATTTTTAAGATTGCCCATATATCTGAGTAGATAAAGCCTTCACATCCGTCAGAACACAAATTCCTACCTATATTTATTGTTAAGCCACAGTCTTTTATTTAATATTCCATGTGTTATAGGATGCCACTACCTTCCACTCTGTTGCAAGTATTGAGCCAGAGCAATTATCAGACTTGTGGGTGTTTCTACCAATTTCTAGATAGCAAAGCTCAAACATAAATCTCCAGTTACTAGGAGTTCACCCAAACACCAGGAAGCACAATCCGTGAAATCCACAAAACTCAATATAAACGAATAGTTCCTGATGCTTTTCTAGGTACTCAAAATATGCAGGAAATCCTCAGTGATGGTTTACTGATTGGATGCACAAATAACAAACAAGGGAGTAAATGGTTATTCTAGAGCTAGTTGGCCAGTTAGATGTAAATAATTTGATAAAATTAGTAAATGACGTTAAAGCAATTTAAGATAGCTTTGGGACTTTTCAGTAAGAAGCAGAAAATTGACCATTCAAAGACATTTTGAATACTGTACAATAGCACTTAGGATCAGTGCAGGAGCCCTGACTGATGAACATCAGTGTTCCTGGAAGTAAGGGCGACTTTGTGAGAACCCCTGCGAGGGCTGGGGTAGGAAGACCAGGAGCATTTGGGAGAACTTTCACTTGTGTGAATGAGCTGCGTTTTAGAGCTGTGGCGCTCCAGAGGATCAGAGTTCAGACAATGGCTAAAGGTGGTAAAAATCCAGAAGTCTTGCCCTGGTTTAAAAACAACACTGCAGTGACAGCATTAGGGAGGAGAGGAGCATGGCCATAAAGACCATCACTCACAGAGGCCAGACATAGAAGACTCAGAAAAGAGGTGTAGCCCAATGAAGCATCAACCAACGCCTAGAGGAGTGTCGCGCCAGGCTGCCTGGCAGAAGTGGCAGAATCTATGGACGCAGATTATTAACAGTAAGATAACTGAGCAGTTTAGGTCAGAGAGGAGGATTCAGACAGCAGCCTGAGGAGCAAGAAAATCCAAAGTGAAGACACACATCCTGAATGCAGCCGAAGTCAAGGCCAACATCTTCGTCCAAATATAAGTATAAAAAAAAATAGTGTAACATGAACAAAGAACATAGTACTGCAGATGCAGAAGAAAAACACACTTTTGAGAAAAATATATTGAGGGACGTAGATGAAAAATAGAGAAAATGTCTGTTTCTTCCTTTCAGTAAAATTTCAGCGTAAATGTGTTATCAGAGATATACAATGTGATAAGGTGATAGATTCCAATCAAAAGGAAACTAAAAAAAGATGCAAGCAAATATGAATAATTGAAAAATATCTGTATGACCAAGGAAACGAGCAGGAAAATAAGAATGCAACAGATTGCTGAAATTTTCATTGGAAGAAACAAAGAGCTGAATCATTACAGAACATTTAATCATTAACATATAAGACCAAATGCTTGAACATGAAAAAAAAATTATGAAAAGGTTGAACAAAAGGTCATTAATTTAGAGCCAATTTTTAGATAAATAATCCTGCGACAAGTCGCTGGACAAATGTAGTGAAAAATATAATAGAACTCAGCTTGAACTAGAGAAGGACAAAGAGTTGAGGTTTAAATGGATAATTATATGTTAATAATATTTAATGAAAAGATGCCAATCCCTGGACATACCCTGCTAATACTTTTTTAAAATTCAAGAATCAAGGGAGAGAAATTAGCCTCAGTCTTTTTCTTGGGAATTACTTAAGATTATTTAGGGGGAAACACTGATAAGGAACCATTTTTCTTGAATTTTTTTTTCTGTTCAATAAAATTAATCACTTGTTTTGTTTGTTGCCAGTTCAATTTCTAGTCCATTCTTTACATTTGGAATTTGGGTTTTGATGTTCAATTAAAACTCACTATTAGATTTGAAACATTTTAATTATAGGTTTCCAGCTTTTAAATACATTAATAGTCACTTCTCTGACTTAGTATAATTTCTATTGCTGTGTGTGACAATTATTCTTAGGATGGCTGCCCACTTACTGGAAACTTTATGCTACTATGGAAATTTTTCTGTGATTCCTTTGTCTTGCTCCAGTCCTACAGTTGGAATTGTCTATTATCAAAACACACTGAAAAGTTATAAACAAAAGAGAGAAATGATGCGTATTGTTTTTTCATTCACAGAGTGAAAAACTATACTAACTATATAGAGAAAAGAGCTTGTTTTACATTTTATTAACACTTTTCTCACTTTCTTGAAGAAAGTTAATTATTTTACACAATGGAACCTACTCATAGGTTTTGGTGTAGTGTTCCTCTCTTCTATTTGGGCAACAAAGGGCATATTTAGTATATGACATAAAGTACATTTGTAATTTATATTAATTTACACTTTAATTTAAATAGATCTCATAAAAGATAAAGATGTATTATTTGTATTATCTTTTAGATAAAATGCTATATTCCTTTATCTCCCTTATTCCATAGTCATGCCGTTGGAGATGATTTTCAACATCCCTTGAATCGAATTCCTTCATCTTTTCTTTAACACATCATTTTTAATTAATTATTTTGGGAGTTTACTCTCAATCTCAGTTTCAGCTGAATATGACGCAAACTTTCTTTACCTTTTCAAAGTATCACTTCAATAAGGTATCTGTGGTGCGAACCAAATGTGTGCACCAGCTCCAATTTCACAGCATATTTGAGTATTATGTCCCAATTCTTCCAAACACTCCTCCTGAGTATGCTTGTATAAAGAGAGTAAATCTAAACTATCTGAGCCCTGAATGAATGATTCCAAGATTTAGGGTACCCGCAAAGGCATAATTCCTTCTGCACTTTGCTTAACTCATGGCCCAGAGTCAGCCGTGTCCGCCCCTCTCCTTGACTATATGTTTGCGACTCTACATAGAGGCGTGCGTCACTCAGTCCAAGGAGAGTGGGACACTGGTGGTAGCAACAATGTCTCCTCTCCATGGTCCAATCTAAATGAACTATTAAATGTAGGTGTTTATTGCTTACTTATTTTTGGTGGAGTGAAGGCTCAGATGAATGTGGATAGAGGCATCTGGGGAAACAGGGCAGACTGGGAGTGGGAAGATGGGAAGGAGGCTGAGAGTCACCTGGGAGACCACGTTGTCCCACTTCTACAGAAAGAGTGGAAGGGGTGACAATTGTCTTTTGAGAAGTTTGGTGACAATTCTCACATGAGCTATCTTGCCTAGAAGTCAACCTGACAAAGTTTGGGAAATGTCAAAGACAGATTTGGCAAACACCAAAAAGAGGCTGCGTGAGTGTCTGGGCATGGCGGCAGTCTGACCACCCTTTCCATTGCCTCGTTTATGGGTTTCTAAGAAAAGGCTGGGGCTGGTGTGCCCGCACCACCTTGTTCCTGAGCACATGCAGAAACTATTCCTGAGCACATGCAGAAACTATTCCTGAGCACATGCAGAATCTATTCCTGAGTAATTGTATAATGAGTCAGAAAGACACTGAGTCTACAATTAAGGTGACTATCATTAGAAACTACAGTGGAGGGAGACTCCAGCCCTGATAATACATGCATTTTAAAGCTAAGGACCAAATGGAATTTGGGTATTCATATTAATATAAGGATGGAAGAACACAAACCCAGAGAATGATGAGGACTGTGAAGATCTAATTTGCATACCTAAAAATTAAAAAAACAGGCAATTTCTAGAACTACTGTCTGTTGTTATCTTGAGTATTAAATGCATTTTCAGAAGGAAAGAAACAATTGTATGAATTAAACGTTATTCCCCTACAGTTTGGAAGAAACTGGCTATTTACCTACCTTCTAGAGTGTGAAAAACATTTGGAAGAAACAATATTTAGCACCCTTGAGAATCTCCATTCCAGGCTTGCTCACACACTCACTCAATGTTTTAGTTAACAGATAATCTAACTCCCAACAGATATAACTTGTGACTTTTATATTCTTCCTAGTTATTAAAGATTGCCTTCATTTATTTGTTTATTTATTTTTCCCTTCTGGCTTTTCTAAGTAGAAGAATGGAAAACACGCACCACAGCGAAAAATCTCTGGGGATATTCAAAGCGTCTGAATAACATATGGTGTGTTTGGATGTATAAAATGAATCTAAATGTTTGCAAGGAATTTTGTGTTTCACAATTTCAAATGATACTGAGGTTTCTTCAACTCACAGCACATGTATTAGCACAGAATAGATATTACCTAGTTCAAAAGTTTGCAGAATGTGCCTTACCCCCCAAAATTAGAAGAGGTATTCCAGTTTTAGAGGAGAATTGCAATTTACATGGAAGTGGATAACAAATCAACCATAAAATACCAGGTTGTCCAGCCAGATAGGAAAATTTCCAGTGTTGCACAGAGTGCATCATGACATTTGTGACCTTTTTTGTAGTAGAGAATAATTTTTCTGTTCAGAGAAATTCTAAAACTTCTGTTTAGTACCTAGAGCTCCTGAACCCCCGGCAGTATGGCGGTGACTCACTGACATACAGTGAGGTGCACCAGGAGAAAGACTTTGCAGCGCCCCCGTGCTATCGGAACACATGCCCGTGCCGTGGAGCCACTGGCAGACAAGGCACGGGATTTAGTGGATGAGGCAAATCTCAGTTAGTCTCTCTCTGAGGGACTTGCTAAGTCTTATTAAGCCTTACTAAGAGGATAAAATTCTCTTTAATTTTTATCAAAAGGCACAAGATATAAGAGTATCCCAAAGAGGACAATGAAGGAAGTCACAGAAGAAGATAACTATTAAAGACTTTGTTTCAGTCCTTAGTAAGGGGGGGAGGGGGTGTCCATGAATTCTCAAGTGTAGATAGATTAGATTAAAAAAATTACATATATACTCATTATATATAATTATTTAATTATCTCATTAAATATACATATTTGTTATTGATGATATAGATGTAGATACAGATTTAGTTATTCAGTGTAAGCTCCATGATGAGGTTTTAGGCATTTTCAACCGATCTTTTTTGTTGCTGTTGGGGTCTAGATACAAATCGTGTCAAGGTAATTTAAATTAGTTACTTGGACCAGAACCAAGAGGTGGTGGTGGTCTGTAAAGTGTGCAAATGACAACTGCAATCATGATGCTTCCGGGGCCAAGAGTGAGAATTCCTGACGAGTATAGTCCTTCAAATGATACTATTCATTGAACCTAAACAATAGCTAATGCTTTTGTCTCTAAACTGTGTTCTTCTGTGAGATTAAAACAATACCCTCTCCATCTCCTTGGAAACACATTTTATACCAGTAATAATTTTAAATAATTGTAAACCAAGAGTAATTCAGCCATTTTGGAAATGTTTAACGTGTACGTAGAAGATAAATTTCCCATTTTCCAAATCCTGCCTAAGCTCATTCAGCCATATCGCGATGGGTTACTGCTCTTCCTCTTTCCTTTTACTTTTATTTTAAAATATCGGAACATTATTGGCAGTTGCTAGTTCATCTTTGTTTACTGTTTTAAGCATGGTTATTTCTATAATATTTTTTCATATATCAGTATCTCTTGTTATTAATTGTTTATATTTCCTAAAGTTCCTAGATTTTATGTGTTACCCCTAGTATAAGATTTCTTACTCTTAAATTCTAACCCTTGATTTTTGCGGAAAGAGACATAGTCTCTGAACTTCATCAGATTAATTTGGTAGTCGTTTCCTCAGTTCCTACCTCCTCAACAACTTTGTGATGTGCTCAACAACTGAGGTTCACTTCTTCAGTCTCTTGTCCCAAAGAAGCTGTGTGTTACCAAAGCCCAGTATCATTTAATACAATATTTTTCCTTTTTTTAAAATTTCAATGTCCATGATATGCGAAAGTCAAAAAGCTTTACAAAACGGAAAAACGTTACTTTCAATTATTGTTAAGTTTAATTTTGTATACATGGAGTTATTTTTCATGTGTTTTCATAAGATTCTCTTTCATATAAAATAATAGTTCCTGAGAAATCACTTATAGTCAAAAAAATTATACTGTCTTCGTATCTCTGGTTCATGTAATAGTAAGACAAAGCTGAATTCCAAGTACGAAAAGTACAAGTTCACACAGATTTGTTTAGTTTTTGATTTTTTTTTTAGTAGAAAGGGTGTTTTTATGGGACATTTAAACTCTGTATTTTCCCATTATCATCCAGCTTCATTTGCATATGTCTCCCAGTTTGTCCCTTATGTTTGTAAATGTTGCTCTTGTAGATTGCCAGAGTTTAGCTATATATAATACCTATTTTTTATTTATGTATAAATGACATACAACTGTGAATTACAAGACTGCAGGAATGGAATAATAATGAACTCATCTGCAGTGAAGTGGACTCATTATCATGCCAGCTGCTGCTACTTTCCCACCCAGCCCTCTTCCTGGCAGGCAGGGTCCCAGGGGAACAGGCTTCCGTCTGGCTGAAGAAAATTCTCTACTTTAAAAGTCTTTTCAAAATCTGGTATTCATTGCTTTAATAATAATAATAATAATAATAATTTAAAAATCTCATTGGTATTTTTCCCTGGCAGCTAGTTCTGCAATGGATTCAATATATACCCATGTCCCTCAATGTACTTGTTATAATATTGCTTAATTTTAGGTTAAATATTGCATATGAATTACATGTGAAACATAAATTCCCAAGAGATGCACCTAAGTTTGTACTTTAACCATATAAAATACAAACTTTCAATTTAACTTCAGAATATGATAAATTGGTAAATTCATATGATCAGCCAGTTTATCAAATATGATAATGTGTTGGTAAATTCAGATCTTATATGGATATATTGTACACACACCTATGGATGCATATATGTTTTTGTATATATGCTGACTCTGGAAAAACCATTGCAACCTACATTGAGTGTAGCAAGCAAGTGGTCATCTATTTTATTCTTTTGGCAAAATTCTGTTCTGTAAGTCTTAGAGAATACTGATTTTAAAACCTTTAAATGAGAAATACTTGTTAAATCATGATACAAATCTGCTAATAACACCATGTAAATAATTCAATTTCTTTACTTTTATATTTAATTTCAGTATGTATGTTCTTGAACCCACTTGGCATTAAATTAAGTAAGCTCTGCCTTTAATTTTCAGCAGCCTAGAGGAAAAGTAAATTGGGGGGGGGGCTTTCATATTTCTTTAGTCTCTGTATAACCCAATTATTATCACCAGCACAAGCTGCTATGATGTGGTATGTCACACCATTTTATTCCTCAAAATCCTTTCTAAAATAAATGTGCCACCTCCACTATAAAATATTTTTGAATACGTTAAAAAGATGTGTTTATAGCAAAGTATCTCAGCTCTCCTATTTTGTATCAACCTTACATAATGTCATTCTGGTTCTTTCTAGTCCTTCTCACTTGGCACAGTGGTCCATAATATCTAAGGGAATAAGGTCTGTTTCAAAATAAAAATAAGAGTTTAAAAAGTTTTTTCTATCTTTAGATAAACATAAAAGCCAATATTTTGAAAGATTGCTGACACATTTAGAAAAATAACAGTGTAGAAACTGTAGAGAAGGAAAGTTGTTTCAACTTGCTCTAATTCACTAAGAAGTGTTTTTCTTAAATTCACTGGCTTTAGTGGGAAATATTGTTATGCATTTAGGACACCTCCAAATGCTATTTGGAGAAAGGCAAAGACTATTAGAAAGAGTGTCAACAATTTTTAATTGTTATTAATACATCGCAGCATAATCAATTACATGCAGTTCAATTAGTTGCTCAGTTCTCCTAGCTACAAGTATTTATCGCAGGCTAGGTTCATAAAATACTTAGATTACAAATCAAAAACAGGTGCATTTGTTTCTTTGTTGGCTGCACAATCCACAGCATATCAATGTTCTGAACACCTGATGATTAAATCTTACTGTCACCCACTTTATCGGAGTCCTACAACCCAATTTTCTAAAGGGACTGAGAGAAAGAAAAACACAAGCACAAGCAGGGGTAGAAAGACCTGGCACCAATGAATGATATGTCATTTTTATATAATAACTGATTTAGGTTAAGCAAGTCTATTTCACACATATTATTTTCTATCTCATGACTTACCAAAAAAAAAAAAAAACTGATTCCCTAGGAGAATAAAATAAATATATACAGAGCATGCACATTTGCTGTATAAGAAGCAAACTATTTTTACATAATTAGCTCAAACCATAAGGCGATGTGGTGTGAGCGATACCTGTGGGCGTGCCAGTTGTAAGGGGCCCATGACAATCTGCAGGAGATAATTTAGCAGTAGGACCATCTGGCTCCTTGGCAAGCTCTTTAGGCATTTTTCTTGGCACCAGTTGGTTACCTCTAGGTTGATCACTTGATGATACATTTTAAAAGGTCCATGCATTATTTAGCTAACATTTAACCTGTGCGGATCCCTCCTTCCTTCTTAATCAATGTTGCCTTTATTCAATCAAACGCAGTGCATGTGTGTGTCTGTATGTCTGTGTGCGTAAGTGAATCAAAGCTTTATTAATAATCTGCAATGTGAAAAATATTGGAGGATCCTATTATTGTAGAAAACTCCTCCCCAGTTCTAGAACTCTGTGAAACACCGTTCCGGGTAATGATACAACAGATAACCTTTAAAAGGGTTTGACTAAATGATATAACATTGAGCATTATGTTAAGGAACAAATAGAGTGTTGAAGTCTACCGCTACCAAATGTAAACAGGCAAAAGGTAAACAAAATAAAAGACCACGGCCTGGATTCCTGGATGATGTATGGTTTCCATTATAATTGACTGAGCAGAGCCAGGTTAAATTAGTTTAGCGGTGAGGAAGTCTAAATGGAGTAAAGTAACACTTGGAACAGATGAATTATTTCAGTTACACAGGCATGCATGGTTGATTTTCTTGCAAAGCTTTCCCAAAGATCCATGCTTTACACGAGATATGAAATTCTACATTTTTGCATGGAAGAGCTAATTTCAGTCTTTGCAGAAGGAGTTTGCTGTTTGGAGATAATCTCTAAAATTATGATTAAGCATTTGGCACTCAGCAAATTCCACCATAGTTTATATTTATGTTCTTATGCACTTATGCTCATAAATATATGTATATGTGAATGTGTGTGTATTTAATTATATGTGAATGAATTAGATTGAATTATGGGTCTGTTTCTTTACTCCATCCTGTACCCAGGCACATTGCCTTGAAGTCTCTCCCCTAAAGGCGAAACTTCCTTCCTCAGCCTTTAACTTGGTTATTAGCCCCTGACTTGCTTTGGCCAAAGGGATGTTTGCAAACCTAAAGAAGGTCAGGATTTGAAATATACTTGAGCAGTAAAATCTCCCTCTTGCAGTGTGGTCTTTGCAGTAAGAAGAGCTTCTCCTGGACCAAAAGTGAAATGCAGTGAATTTGCCCATAACTACACAGCCAACCCAAGGTTAACAGCATGGGCTCCCCAGCCAATGCAAACATCCATGAGAAGAAAATGCTTATTGGTATATACTGCTGAAAGTCTTTGTTACTACACAGCAACTGCTGACCAGTGCAGTGAGCTTTACATTTTCAACATGCTTAGAAGCATTGTATATCCTTAAACTTAAACCGATACAGTTCATACTCCCTGACTGGCTTCATTAATATAATTTCTATCTAACAGCTTTATAATATTTGTATATACTTGGGGTAGGGAAGACCTCCTTTAACAGGAAAAGAAAAATGTAAGCCATACAAGGAGAGAAATTTAAGCCATAAGAGAAAAAAAAAATTAGCCAGTATCTACATAAAATTTTCTTAGAAGGATCACAGAAAAACAAGTGGATTCAATTAAGTGTAATATATATAAAAAGCACACATAAAGAGAAAATGATAATGTAAAATGGTAAGACAATATACCATTAACTTTTACAAATAATTAAGGACAAATCAGTGAAAATTAGGAAAGTAATATTTTCTCTCATTAATATTTTCATCATCTCTTCTTTCAAACTGCTAAAATCTTGAGGGCTGGGGTTGACTTTTTACATCATTTCTGTGATCAATCACAGAACAAAGAACATTGACAGGTATAGAAAAGGCGCTTGGGAATATATTCTGATGATTATGTGATGTATTTGTATTGCTACTCAAATTATGCAAAGAAGCTCTTTAAAAGGCTGCTATTCATGAGTTTCTCAATTCTTCCTTCAACATCATGTTAAAACTTTCTTGAAACATTGTTGAAACTAATAATAAAAAAGAAATATAAGGTTTAAAAATTATCTCCAATGAATTAGCAAGTTCTAGGACTACAGACATGAAATACATAAACTCTAAGACAAATGTCATTCTTGTTACCATAATTTTAATTTTTTTCCCCATTTTTCATGTCAAAGGAGCTGCTTTTTACATCAATTCTTTAGCATTAAGAAATACCACATGAAACTTTCCTCTGAGTTCTGTTTATTCCAACAGTGATGTTACTTTAAAAGAGATTCTGAAGGAAATAAGATTGTCCTCCTTACACTAAAAAAGAACATTGTATTACCTGCGTTAATAGTGGACAACAACAAGCCACATTAGAGCTATAATCGCCTGCTTCTTAATATCTTGTTTATTGCTGCATGTGTGTGTGTGTTTTTTTTTTTACCAATTCCTCTACTGAAATTGAAGGGGTTAAATCAAGGTGCACGTTCTGCACTGCCCTTCTCACATTTCTGAAGATGTTTTCCTCACTGTCCCTTGCCTAATAATGGCAAAAAGTCTTAATAATTAATACTGAACAATTAAGCACAGATTTGGTGAGTCCAAAAGAGAATTCACACACATTAATTCAATTGTCATAACAAACTTATGAAGTTGGTTCTATTCATTATACTGTCCTGTAGGTGAGAATGCTGGGATATGGGAAGGTTAAATTTCATATCCAGGTTATAATCAGTAAGTTAAATAACCAGAATTTTATCAAACTATCAAATCCACAGTTCAACTGACTTCTAAAACTTTGCTCTCAGAACACCTGCCCCTCACTCCAATCTTAGGAATCTTGAGACAAATTAAAACATGCATGTCCACACCTAAACCCATGTCCACACAGTCACAGAAAACACGAACAGCCACATAAAACAACAAAACTTTACCAAAAACGTGATTGGAAATCCTTTAGATATATTATATTTAAATTCCTAACTGTGTCCATAACCTTAGCTACACATTACATTCACCTTGGGAACTTGGAGGAAATACCCACAAACCAGGAAAAAAGCACCAAAAAACCCTTGAGTGGTGTGGCCAGCACTGAGAGTGCTGCATGTGATACACAGACTCCATTTATGCCACCGTATGTTTTTTTTGTAGTAAAAACTTGCCGAACAGAATTTTAATCTGTTAAATAGAAACTTTTTGAACTATAATCTAAAAGGGTTTGTCTCTTATCCTCTTTAGACTCATTATCCTGTCCTTTGATTACCTGACCTCCCCCTTCTCAGAGGCGCCATCAAATATTGGAGCTGTTCTCTTTGCTGTGATTGTCAGAATCTTTGGATCAAGGGCCCCCTAAGCTTCACAACCTTTTATCTTAATCCATTTTGTATAAACGCTATTTCTCACCTGGCTTGGAGTCAGCACGCTGGAGCCCTATTCTTTTCTTACGCAGTGTTTTAAATATCTATGTGTTAATTATCATTCTTTTACTCAGCTAAGACTAGTGCTAACGGGTTGCCCGGAACTACACTGGGTCTCAAATGTCTCTTTATTCAGCACCACACTATTTACAAGAAATATAAACTCCCTATATGAAAGATCCAGGCTGCCTTCCTCACTACCCCTGCCTCGTTAATCTCTGACATCTAGTATGTAAGGGGAACTTAACAAATGTTTGTCAAACGAATGATAAAAAGCTATCCACATTTGGATTTCATTTATTTTTTTCCTGTTTGTCCTGAACTGTCCTGTTCAGACATTATCTGTTTTTAATAATGTTTAGGATTATTAGCTCAAGTTGGCATTGAAAGTGCAATGTGCCTTAAGAATTTATGATAAGTGCCAGTGAGGGGCTTGGTTTTACAAATCTTTTTTTGAATGTATCTGCAAAAACGTAGATGAGTGGGCTGTGTAGATGAGGGCGGGCTGATGCTCTTTAAAGCTTTAAAAAAAAGTTGTATTTGATCATCAGTATTGATTCCTCCAGCTTAAATATGATTTCCTTTCATCCCTACTCAAAGATTTTATTTTCTTTCTCTTTAATTGTTTGTATTGGATTGTCTTCAATTTCCCTTTGTTTTTTTTTTAAAAGACAAACATTCAAAATGACATTCCATGTCCTAGTAAAGCCTGCTCAGGATTGACTATAGTATCTTTTCCAAACTGTTCATGTCATATTTATCAAATTTTGGTTCAAATTCAATTATTTAAAATATTTTTATTTAATTCTTTTCTCTCTTCCCCTCCTCCCCTCTTCTCCCTTTCTTTCCCTTTTTGAGCCCAATCTTTTGAATATTTATTAAGTAATTAAGTCATTCATTTATTGAAATAACGTTTATTTAAGGATGCATTATCTATGAGGCACTGGAGTAGATGACAGCAAAGCAGATATAATATAGAGCATAAAGGGGAGAAAGAGACAGGAAAAAAGCATTAGATAAGGCAAGGGTAAAACAAATTATTTTTGCTTTTGTTTCTATTCTTTGAACAACGTTCATCCTTTTAAAACTTCAGCCTGATGCAGATGCACGATTTAATATATATCATTATGGCCTTGACAGCAGCTCTTTGCCTGCAAACTTGAAAGTTAACATATCCATCTTGGAATAAGCCCCAAATCCTCTCTCCTGGCATCAAAATAACTGAAAAAAATCAGTAGTACTGTATGACATCACTTATGTGTGGAATCTAAAAAATGAAACAAACTAGTGACTATAACAAAAAGGAAACAGACTTACAGGTACAGAGAACAAACTAGTGGTTACCAGAGGGAAGTGGGGAGGGGCAGGATAAGGGGAGGGGATTGAGAGGCACAAACTATTAGGTATAAAATAAATAAACTATGAGAATATATTGTACAGCAAAGGGAATACAGCCAGTATTTTATAATAACTATAAATAGAGTATAACCTTTAAAATTTGTGAATCACTATGTTGCACACCTGAAACTTGTATGATATTCCACATCAACTCTACCTCAATAAAGAAATTAATAAAAATAAATAATTTTTAAAAAGAAAAAAAATTAGTACTAGCACAACCCCAGGCTATACGTGCCCCCAGAATATATCTTTATATTTTTTCTCATATGAGAGGACTTAATTCATCTCGAATAAATTTAAAATTTTATTTCATGGTTTCTGTAACCAGCAGGAAGTACATTTCACACTCCACTCTTCCTTCCATCAGTTCTACGGGCTAAAGTAGGATAAATCTTTCTCTTACTGTTTCTTGCTCCTCCACCTGCTTAGCAAGCGCTCAGCGTGTAAGTAGTCGTTCATATTACATGAGGAGAAAATCACATGGCTGCCAGTTGAAATTATGGATGTATCTCTTCATGACCTGTGGATGAAAGAGAAAATGACCCGTCTAATGCACATTCTAGAGCTAAGCCCTAGACTGCCTACGGCGCTTTCCGCAAGGTGGTTTTCTCTCGTTTTAGTTTTTTTTCTTTTTAGGTAATTACTGAGGAAGGTAAAATCTCCAACTATCTCCATTACCATAGAGTGCTGGGTTTCTTTTTAAGCACTCCATTGTCTCTGATCCTGAGCTGAGTAACATTTAATAACACCTGAAGGATATAATTCTCTCCCCCAGAGTTGAACGGCCTTGTGCTTCTTTCTCTCTTAAATTCCAGCTTATACTCCATTTATATCGTGTTTGTATTTTTCTTCTTTTAAAATCTTGTGCTCCCCCCTATTTCAGTGTCCAGTCTAGTCCTGTCTGCCTCTCAGCTTTCCTTACTGTTCTCATCACTGTCACCTTTCCTTTTTCTTTTATGTCTTCTTTTTCTTTCCTTTCCCCCTCCCTTTTATCGTTCTTTATTATTTTCTTTTACCTTGTTTCTAAGGCTCCCTTGTTTTCCTCTCCATTTTTCTTTTTTTCGTTCTTTTATTTTCCTGAAACCATTCAGATATTTTCTTTCAGCCGGCCATGGATAATTTCACGTTTGTCTTTCTCGAGTCTCTGCGATCTCTCTGGCTCCTTCACTGGCCTTTGCCTTCTTCCTTTCTCTTCTCATTCTCTGATGCTCAGAGTCTCCCAAACTTCTTTGAACTCTCCTTCTTTCTCATCTTCCCTTCTCCCAAATATGCTCACTCCAGTTTTCTCTTTTGCTCTGTCACGGAGTGGCATCTATAAGGGTTGTTCTGAGACAGCAAATCGTTAATACTTCAAAACGTGTAATTAGATGCTCAGCTTTGTGCCTCTACAGTTTTGAAAGATACTAACACATAGGGAAAGACAATGTTATGGAATTTAGATTGAAACCAAGAGCAAATAAACAATAGATGGGTAAAAGGAAGGCTTCACAATGTCACCAGTAATCCTTCCCCAAATGCTCAAATTGCATAAATTGGTCTTGGAGTGGGGGCCCTTGTATGGCAGCCTGAAGATGATTGTCTGTAGTGTAACTGTGCAATAGGATGAGCTTATTCAAAAGCTGTAGAGCCAACACACAGATCTCCTGCTTACTAAAATGAAAATGGATATTCTTTTCTTAATTAATTGATGGATTAGTAACTAGCAGAATGTCACAGGAGTGCTGTATTACTTGTAGTTACAGAGAGGGCATTGGTACAGCCCTGCAGTGAAACGCTGAGTAATTCTGGGCTGGTTAGCAAATTGTCACTACTCCCTGAGCGAGTTGCCACATCCCCAGTGAGCATGGACCACCTCCTACCTTCACATCAGCCCCCTGCTGAAGGATGGACGCCTGGACCAGGAGGAAGCATCTGCCTACCTGCTGCAGTGCCCATCGTAAGCGTTTATTCCAGATCAGTTGCTATTTTGAATTTTACCCAAGCAAATAAAAACTAAAAAAAAAGTGGTCTTTTTAGTTAAACTAAAAATCCAGTGCATGCAGTTAGCATGCATTGTATCAGACTTGTGTACAAGTTATGTGAAAGCCAAGAGGAAATATTAATACAAACATTTCCTATGCCTTGCGTTTTCCCCATATGTTGTCTTCTTTAGTTTTGAAAAGAACCCACTGGCCTGGCCTGGTTTCTGGCTAAGGGGCAAGGTTGTCCCTGAGCAGGTGTGATTGGACGCTGTGGGCGATGCCAAATCCCCTTGGCTCCTGTTCTGTTCATTTATCTGATTATCTCAGCGAACAATGGACTGAGCAGTGGCATTCCCAGCCCTTAAATAATGTAAAGTTGCCAGGCATAGCTTTGTATTTCCTTCCAACATTCATTTTATATGTGGCTGACTGTCACAAACTGATAATAAGACCTTAGATTTCTAAAGGCAATAGGACATGTAGACATGAAAACAAATGGATAGCTGGAATTTCAGCATGTGTGTCCATACGCTATGTTTGAGTACGATAGATCTTTCTTTTTCAAACGTGAAAATAAAACCATTGGATTATGAAGGTGAAAGTGCATTAATGAATAGCATTTTTAAGTAAGAGTTACAAAAATAACAAAAGCTAGCTGTCATGAGAGTCAGTATTAGTTATATAAACTGGTTTTACAATTTTCCCACAGAAAATATGCTGTCTTTTTTTATATATTTTGGTCCTTTATAAAGAGATGCTTACAAAACACTCAGAGGCTGATATTTGATGTACATAGACTCCAAATAAATATCTACCCAACCAGCCTGGCATTCACACTCATACAATCTGTCCCCAAGTCTGCTGAGCTCCGTACAAACACTCTAAGTAATGTTCACCTTGGCTTTCTCTGAAACATTTGCCATACTTTCATTCTTTATTAATACATTCCACTAGGCCTGGAATGGCACTTTCCTGTCTCTGTCTATTTACATCTTACCCATTCATCGACATGTGACTTCTTCACAGAGCCTTCACGTCTTCTTGTAGCCCAGATACACCTGCCTCCTCTAAACTCTCTCTGTATCTTGTATCTGCATTCCTTCCGGAATGTCTCACGTTCAGCTACGCACTGTTGTTGAGTCTGTTTCAAATCTTCCCTTTTCAACCATGAGCACATGGAGACCAGGAATTAAGTCATTACTCATTTGAGCAAGACAACAGGGCATAGCCTACTCCAGGATCAGAAGAGATACTTCATAAATAATTAACGAACAGAGTTCAACACTATTACTTGGCTACAGTCAAGAGCCAATTTTCTTTTTTTTTTCTTTCTTTTCTTTTTGTTTTCATAAAAAGTACCTAAAATGTTTGAACTACTGATTATAGCTCAAGCTATCACATACTTAATTGCTCTGCTTGCTACAAGTGGCCTTGAATGGAGTTACAGTAAACACCGACTCTGAAACATAGCGAGAGAGTCATAATAAACCAAAGGGGCAATTGGACAAACAAAATTAAGGCAATATTAACGCATTCAGTGAAGTAAGTTGTGAGATATTAGTCTATTTATTCCTTCCATTTGTGAATTCATTATATTAAACTTTGAGAAGAATATTGGCTTATTTTGCCATCCAGAATGAAGTACTTCACTGTTTTAATTATGCATCACCAGCTTCAGGGATTTTTTAGATTCTTTATCAGAAGAGATAATACATTTATGAGAAATGAATTACTTTGGTCAAAATTTCATGAAGTTACTTGAGGTCTCCCTCCCCTCAAAACTAATTCTTATAGTGTGTGATCTATATATTTTATGCTGTCCTGAACACGAGGCGTGTATTTTGTGCAAGAAAAAACAAAGAGGTGAGAGAGAGGAAAATAAGGATTTGTTATAAAACTATTGATTTTCTATTGAAATGTATCAGCGACTTAAGTATCAATGTTGATCAAGTCATGGGACATCTTATATATTGTAGTATTTCGTCACTGCAGTGTTTCCCAAGGGACAGTGACTATTTCACAGAGGAAATGACATACTAGTCGATGCTTCTTGTTTTAATTCTTATTTCTACTCAATTCTGAACTTCCTTTCCAGGTTGATCAGATTTTCTTTCTTGTTTTCACAACCAATAGTCAGTCTTTTTTTCTCTCTTTCTCCTCAATATGAATGTATTGTATATAATATATACTATATATTATTATATACTATATATACCATATACTATATAATATACACTATATATGTACATAGTATATATGATATATGTGAAGAATTAGATATATAATATGTAATGCTATATATTACTATATTCTATGTATGATATACTATATACATATATACTATAGTATATATAACATATATAAGGAATTAAGTATATAATATGTAATGTATGTGGAATTATACATGAAATCAACAGATATACATATTGGATATATTTATATAAATATGAAATAAATGCTAATTGAATGTCTTCAGTTATCCTATACCTTTGAAGAAACCCAGTTATATACAAACACACATACATATATACATACACTGACACAAAAGTATATGTAAATACCTATATATTCAAATATTATATTTTAATATGCATTTAACTAAAATTTTGGTCTCTGTGTCTATGTTTTTCCCTCAATTTACTTGCTATCCAAGATAAAAGGAGCCATTTGTTCATAATTAGGCAATGGGTCAGTGGATCCTTATTTAACAAGGAACTGTTAAATACCATTCCTTTTGGGTTCAAAATGTTTACAGTGAGCAGCCCTTCAGTTTAAGATCTAAGAGGATGTTAACCGGCGACTGAGTGAGCACTATGGAAGGCAAGAAATATCTACAGAGCAGCTTCTACTGGAAACTCCACATCTAGAAAAAATTCCTGAAGGAGAACAAAAATAAATAAACAAATAGATAAACATCTTGACAGGAAACCATGAAAAATTCTGCAAAGAGAAAGAAACAAATCGAGAGAGAGAGATGGTGATTGTGATAGTAGTACAGAAGCAAAGCAACTGTTAGAAAACATCTGTTTTGCATTTAATTAAAATTGTTGAAATGTGCTCCAGGAAACAAAAGATGAAAATGAGAGGATGAATGTTTATTTTGTATTCTACATTTAAATATGATAGAATTGCAGGAAAATAAAGATATAACTGTAGACTTAAAATCTGTGCTTGAAGCAGTAAAATGTAAAATTGATAACAAAGAGAAAACTAAATTAGTGATGTGAGGAACAAACTTGAGAAAGCTCTCCCCAGAATTCATTGGGCCAAAAAGTAAAAGGAGCAGTGGGAAAAAATAGACAGAGAATGCATAAGTCTAGAAAAAAATAGATAAAATAAAAATAATAGTAATATAATTAGAAATGATGGCATTAAAAAACTTTTTTTGAAAATGGAAAAAAAAGTAGTATGAATTTCTCCATTTCTTTGATGCTTACTAAAAAATAAGTTCAAATATATTTTTTTAAAAAAATCACCAAATTAGAAGTAAAAATACTATACATATGTCAGTTCTATGTACAAAAAAATAAAGAAAATATAGTTCTTATAGGGATGATAGGAAACAAAGTAAAAGCAGAAGTGCAAGTCAGAGACTATTGAGAGATTTATTTAAAAAATTATTCACATCTGTAAAGGAAATAAAATTTATTTATGTGTATATGTATCTGTGTTTGATGTGTGTGTGCATGTGTATATAATAATAAAAGAAAAAATGCCTATGGCTGAAAAAAAGAGGCAAAATCTATGAAGCAGAATTGGTTCCAAAACACAATAGATACAGCAGTAAGCAAGATGCTCAAGCTATGGTCTGATTTATTTCATCCATTCATTCAGTAAATATTTATAAAATGTCTAATATTTACCTGGCACTGTGCTCTGGTACTGAACATCAGAAGATGAAATGCACAGATCATGATCCTAAAACACTACCAATCTAGTATGAAGGATAAGTGAATAAATTAATAATCCTCACAGGAGGGGCCATTGCTATGAAGAGCTTTTAAAGAGCTAGAAGACAAAGGAAAGGCATCTCGTTCATACCAAAGCAGAATGAGAAGGCAAACAGGCCAAGTGTTCTTTAGAGGAGCCAAGAATACTACTTCCATTCTGTACCTTCTTTTCTGTAAAGGCACAGTTTTCTGAATCTAATATTGATAAATAATTATAATATTAAATTATAAAAATTAAAACTATACAAATTTAATTATAATTTGCTGAGGAAAAAGGCTGGAAACTTAGCAAAGGATAAATTCGGTGGGATTCTCCTATATATTTCTTATGCATAGCCATAGAAATGCTATACAAAATGGAATTCAGTTCTGGAAAGTATTCTCCCATTGCTATTGTTTCTATAGCTTATATCAGAAGGCTGCAGAGTTTGTAGTTAACATATAGAGAAAAAGCAAATGAAGTTCTTTATAGGAACTGTCACTAAAGTCTGCCTTCCAAGTAGTGGGTTCACAGACCATGAGGTAATTTACAAGGTAACAAAGATACATCTTTGATGTACTATGATTATTTCAAAATAATCATAGAGTTGAGCCAACTCTGAAGTTAGAGGGAACAGTCCACACAAGACCATCGTCACTTCTGACACCAGTTGCTACTTTAGAAGTTTCCCGAAACCACTTTCAGGTTTGAAAATTCCCTAGGAGGGCTCATAGATGTCACTGCACGTGGTTTTGCTCATGGTTGCAGTTAATTACAGGAGAAGAGTAAAGATTAAAGTAAGCTCAGGGCAGAGTCCAGGAGGGCACCAAGCACAGAGCTTTCAGCCATCTCTGGTGACAGTATGCACAGAGTATTGCCAGCCAGAGAAGCTCACTTGAGCCCTGTTGTCAAGGGTATTTATGGTGCTCCATCACTTAGGCATGAGAGGTTGCCCCCATGCCTCCTTGCCGTCTCCAGCCCCTCTAGAGTTCCACTTCTACCACGTGGATCAAAGCCTCAGTCTACGTCCCACTGGCGGTGTGGCTCAGAGCTCTCTCTCTAAAGCACACAGCCATCTGGCTGGCCTAAGTCCCTCCACTTAGGCATGGCCATCCACGAGTTCAGTTATGACCTCCTAGAATTCAGGGCAAACACCAGACCTCTTTTGTTCAAGGTTAAATTCTCGACTACACAGTGTCTATTTTCATTCACATTATCAAAATAAAGTTTATACATAAAATTGATATTAGGAATCTGGCTGGCCATAGTACAGCTAGCTGAAATGTAATTTTTGGATATCAGATTTTGAATGATTCTTTCAGTTTGTTTGATATTCAGAAGATTCTTAGCAGAGATTAAATCATCATAACCAGCATGTGACATAGAAAATATCTGAAATAGGACTTTAACTTCAATTATCATGGATATTAAAGAATATTGACATTGGAAATCAACCCCAGTTTCAACTAATGATTCCATCACTAAGGCTCAATGCATATTAAACCAACCCCATTTTGAAAATTCTGGAGTTGAAAATGTCCTTAAAACATTCTTTAAAAGATTCTCTAAAATTTAAATAGACAGGCTTAAAAAAATCAGTTTTAAGAATAGTTCTCCTCCTTCTGGGACCTGATAAGCCAAGTTTATTTTTTCTTTCTTTCTTTCTTTTTCTTTTCCTCAGAGGGAAAGGACATTTTATGACTGAGTTGTAAGCCATTAACGGTACAGCGTTATCACTTTCTCCCTCGGCTGCTAGAGGGACATACAGTCAAATATTAAAGAAATGATTTGATGTTTTGGCAGGTGAGGAGGGGAGGTAATCTTGCTCAGACCAGTATGATTTGATACCTCTAACTATACATACACATTCTGTTTCCACACTCGCGGATTCTATCCTTTTAAAAGAAAAGAGAAATCCCCCATTCTTTCTCCAGACTTCGAAATTGGCCTCGGAGATAACTCAAATGTGCTTCCCCTTCATGGATTCAAAAATCGCCAACTCAGACTTTAAAAAGAACTGTGAATATCAAGATATAAAACAAGCAACCAAACATTGCAGAATAAGCCCAACGTTTCTGTTTCAAATTATACTCACGCCTTACACCGTATTCCTACTAGATGCAGGTGGCATTTTATCAATGCTCGTACTACATACAGGGGGCATTTTATTTCCATCTCATTTTTCCCCATCTACCTTGTATTTTATTATTTCTCTTCCCTCTCTGTGATTACTACATTGTAAGTTCTTTTGAGGGTAGAGGCCATTAATTAATCACCCCGTGCATTTTCCCCAGGGGAGAACAGGGCTTTATAAGCTTCCATAAATGCGATCCCTAAAATTTTATTATTAATTTAGCAAACCTACAGTATGGCGAGAAAGCTGTATTTTTCTTCCAATTTTTTCCTTGGTGTAGCTTGACATCTTTTTCTGGCTGAGCAGCCAGGGTACCCGCCCTTGTTGTATTAAGACTCTCACACCTATTTTGATCATCAGATCATTGCGTAATGAAATCAGCAGAAAATATCCCAATATTATGCTGCTTCTCCAAGAATTCCCTTGTAAGGGCCTAACTATCAAAAGAGCAGAAAGTGTAATGTGGACAAAATTATTTTTAAAACCCTGTCCTCTACTCTACAGAGAATATAAATTCCAAAAATGTGACTTCCCCAACATCTGTTCCATAACCAGCTAAGGCCGGCCTGCGTGCTTACGAGTCCTGGAGCTGCCAAAAGCGCCCTCTGTGTGGGAGGAACGGCTGGCTCCCGAACAGGAAAGGCTCAAACAGGGGGGCGGAGCACAGCAGGTTGAGGAAAGGCAGCAACACGGGAGAGGAGAGGGTGCCAAGCGCTCTCAGAAATCACCTGCATATGTCCATCCGCCTTGTAACTGCAGCGTGGGTTATTCCATTTCCGAGGGTGAATTAAAACGCAAGAGATGGTGAGAGATGATACTTCGTCTCAGTGGAAAGTAAAATGAGGTGCAGATGGTGAGGGTCTGTTTGTCTTCTTTTACCTGGAGTTGCGTGGTAGTTTGTCAGCGAATCACCCTACTTGGCTGAAGTCAGACAGATCATGGTTTGGGCGGTTTGAATGGTTTTGGTAATTACTCTTCTCATCCTCTAATCCCTTAAATGATTTCCAGATTAAAAAATGCCTTTATATGCAACCAGAAAAATAGAATTGTGCTGACTCAGGTTTAGGAAATAAAAACAAAATGGAAACTCTTCATTCAACATAACACTCAAGATCTAAAAAAAAAAAAAAAAAAAAAGAAAGCAAAGAAGTATGGAGGGGGGGAAAAAAAACAACTCAGCACTTTTATTGGATCTAGAAAACTTCAGTAAACATTTTCATTACACAGACAGGTGGTGAGGAGTGCACTGCCCAGGGAGGACTGAAGAATAAAAACATAACATAACACATTTGCCTAAGGAAGAAGCACTGTGGAAGGCTGGAATACTTTCTCTTCTATGACCTTATTCTTATTTCATTTATCTTTAAATATGAAATAAAATATTTTATCATGAAATAATCCAGAAATATACAGAACAAGACAACAAACAATACCAGAGACATGTCACTATTTATTAAATGTTAATAATTGCCATAATGGATGTACGTGTGTACATTTATATACCCATAAATCTATTAATGTACTGCTATATCCTTTTAAATATAAATAACACTGTTGGTACTTTTTACATAAAATATATTGTAGTATGTCATAAGACAATGTTTTTATATATGGTTAACTAGTACATCTTTTGCCCACTGATTTTTGTGGCCATCTTCATCATCTTCTAAGTGTCAGTATACATACATTTTCTTTCTTCTGTATAAATTTTCTTCCATCTGTTTCTCTATCCTTAGGCCATTACCACACAGTTTGAATACCGGCTTTTTAATAAGCTACTATCTAACATGGTAAGTTTGGGTTTTATTTCTCTTTATGAAATTTGTTTCATCTTGAGCCAATTCATCTTCTATATGAAATTTTGGACCAGCTTGCCTGATTGCATTATAATTATGAGATAATTTGGGGCAAAAAGGATATCTTAGTGATTTGGAGTTTATGAATAATTTCATTTTTATTTAGATCTTTATGGACTTTAATAAAATGTGATAATTTTTTTACAAAATTTGAACAATTTTGGGAAATTCATCATAAAAGACTAGTTTTGTTGCTATTAAAATAATTTTTTTTAAATCTTTTATAATTTTTTTTCTGGCCTATAAGCTTTCTAATGCTTTTCATATATTGATTTTTTTGGATCTAACAATCTTGTTGATTCCTTTTTATAGCTTTTAGTGTTTCTCTGATGCTGTACACTGCAAAAGATCACATCATCAAAGTTAGAGGACAATTTCATTTCCCTGGTTGCATTTTACATCATTTTCAAATTTTATTCAGCTGAGTTAGACCTCAGTCAATGCCAAAAGGTAGCAGTGATAGTAGATACTGACTTTGAATGAAAGAAATATTTGATGATTTCACTATGTATCCACTATGTGCACTGTAAGGTTTTAATCAGTTTTATCTGGCAAGATTTTGGATGGTTCAGGCTTCCTGTGTTTCTTGCTTTCTTTTTTCCCCCCCTTTTGACCCTTGTAGTTTGGAAGCCATGCATTCTACTTACTGCTAGATCTTTAGCAATCAATCTTGACCTAATGTTTAGTGTTCTCAAAAGCTCTAAATTTTCCCTGTATACAGTGCTTTAAATTTGATCTCTGAGCATTCTAGCTCCCCTTCTATAACTACCCAAATTAACATTATTTTATATTGACTCTTGTGGCTAATGTTTATTTAAATGTATTTGCTCAGTATCATCTCTTTTCTCTCATTCTTTTTTAACCATATGAGATCACTCATATGTGGAATCTAAAATAAAAAAACAAACAAACAAAACATAAATACAAAACAGAAACAGACTCATAGACATAGAATGCAAACTTGTGGTTGCCAAGGGGGAGGGGGTGGGAATGGACAGACTGGGATTTCAAAATGTAGAATAGATAAACAAGATTATACTGTATAGCACAGGGAAATATATACAAGATCTTATGATAGCTCACAGAGAAAAAAATGTGACAATGAATATATATATATGTTCATGTATAACTGAAAAATTGTGCTCTACACTGGAATTTGACACAACATTGTAAAATTATTATAAGTCAATAAAAATGTTAAAAAATATAAAGAAAAGTACAATATTGATTATAAAAAAAAAGAATTTGGTTTCCCTCTTACTTAACTACATTCCTTATAACTCATTCGATGTTGTAAATGGTAGTGTCAGCCAATGTTTGTTCTAATTAAAATGTTATCTCTACACTGAATTAAAATGTAGTCCACATCTATTCTTGTCCACTGGTTTACTTGAGTATAGAAATATAGTAAGTGCTTTATTTTATGCATTCTGATTTGAAATACTAGAATTTCAGTTTGGTCATGTTTCAAACATCCTTCCATAATTTTTCATGGTGTTAAATTATTCATTTTGATTTTTATTACCTTTTGTCTTCCTTTCATCATTTTATGCATACGGATTTTATACTTCTCACGTTGGTTCATTATCCCAGATCCTTCTGTACTAATTACCATGATTTTACCCGTTGATGACTTGTTTTCTCATGTGGCTTTTAAATTTAAATTTTTTTGCTTATTTTTAGCAAAGATTATTATTCTCAGGGTCTCATTTAAGTCTGCCTCTACAGTATGGCTCACCACTGCTTCTCCCAGAGCCTTGGGGATTCCATGGACACAGATCTAGTTATTTTGCTATTTTCTTAGCTTAAAATTTCTTTATCATGTGAGCAGAGTAAGTTGTAACCTCACTGTTACCCCAAAAGAAAAAGGAAAAAGACCCCAGTTCTTGTCATACTCGAAAGATAAGATTACAGTTGGGAGATGGTGCTTTGTGTAGCGAAAGATTTTGAAGGATTTATTTAGAAAAGGGAAAGTACACCTCCAGAAACGGGAGGTGGGTGACCCAAGGCAGGAAGAGCAGTGGTCTTTGTCTGCCCTTTCTCTGATACCCACACTTATAGGTGGTCTTTTGATTGATTGACGGCTTTCGCCCCTGGAATGCTTAGTCATGTTTGGCCCCTTTGCACATGTCCTTACCCATGATGGACACAGAAGAACCCAAGGGGGCGGGGGCTAAACAACAGTGCTAATTATATTACAGTGAGCATCGAGCCGTGTCTAGTTAAGTCCTTGCTATGGAGCAGTTGCAGCTGTTGGGTTCTAATCAGTCTTCCTGGAGTTTGGACTGAGTCACAGTGTAACAGGAGTACAATTATAGAAGCTGGAACATCTCATAATAAAATCATTTCCTTGTACTAAGAAACAGTGTTTAACTGACAACTGATTTGTGGATCCCATGATGGGAGAGAGAGAGAGGGAGAGAGAGAGAGAGGCATATTAACTAGGAGACAGAAATTAAAAAAAAAAAAAAATGTAGAATAGATAAAAAGATTATACTGTATAGCACAGTGAGTATATACAAGATCTTGTGGTAGCTCACAACGAAAAAAATGTGACAATGAATATATGTATGTTCATGTATAACTGAAAAATTGTGCTCTACACTGGAATTTGACACAACATTGTACAATGACTATTACTCAATTAAAAAAATGTTAAAAAAAATGAAAATAAAATATCTGGTGGTTTGTCACTGTTCAGAAATTGACCATGATCCTGACTTGTGATTTATCGATGTGTGTAGTTGAGGATTCTGGCAATTGTATTGGGCCAAGACCCTGATGAAAGGCCTTTTATTTTAATTCCAAAGAGATTGATTTAGAGGTCATTTAGCCCATTCACTACTTATGGGACAAAGAAACCCAAATATTCTGAGTTGCTGAAAATCACCGTGGTGACAAAGCTGCAGTGGAACCTGTGTCTCCTAATTCACCGCACGGCCACTCACCAAGAGACAATTTAAAATGATGACGCGGTATCAGACATGATCGTCTGTGGGGCAGCAATTTGGCAGTTGGAAAGGAATCCAAACTCAAATACCAAATGACTTAGGAAACAAAAACTTTTGCTTAAAGTTCAGCGTAGAATGCTTAAAAACGTGATTTTTCTTAGAAAAAGCGCGGTAGCTTCCTATTAGAGTGACTTACTGTGACACTGTGAAATGGAAACCATTGCTAATGTGTCTGAATTTGCATATGTAGTGGTTCTACTCCACCAACGGGGCCCATTTTATTGAGTTTTTGCATGCAGAGGTAAAAATCCCAAATTCTCACTTACTTGAGGCTAAAAATTAACGACTGGTTCAGTCGCAAAGGAGGCTAGCGAGGTCAGAGATTGAAATCTTTATTTAAGAAACAGATTTTTTTTTTCCCCTCTCCAAGTTTCAAAAAGCAATAAGGTGCCTTTGTCTGTTTTCTCTCCGGAGGTTAGCAATGACAACTCAGCAGCGTGGCGGTGCTACAGAGCTACCTTGCAAAGCTGAGGCCCCTCCTCACGTTTCACAACCTTCCCCTTGCTTCCTCTACTGTTGTTTCCTCACATAACAGTAAGTGCTTGGAAGAGCCTTACTGTCTCCCTAGAACTGTGAGATATTCAGTCATCTCTGCAGCAGTGGTCAATGATGAAGGCAAACGCTTGGTGGGATATTTGAAATGTAAATGATGAATGTGTAGTCCTTACAGAAACACAGTCCCAAATACATGCATGAATAATGAAAGCCAGACAGACACAGTGACTTTCATTATGTGAATTTTGCTACATTATCAGTGGAAGAAATGTATTTTACTTCTCAAACTATTTTTATATCTCTGCCAAGGATACTGTTAGGAATGTGCCTGTGGCCTTGAAGGTCACGAAGGTCGTTGTGTGGAGCCTGTCAAGGCAGCAGTGTCTGATTCCACGTTCCGAATGTAGAACGTGCTGAATGAGGATGTTCTTTGCAGGGTAAGGACCTCTAAGTCCTTAAATCTTGTCCGGCTACCTTGAGGTGGCTCCTAACCTGACGGAAATATAAAAAGGGGCTGCACTATTTACAAACCACACTTCATTACTAGTTTGAGCCTTCCTTCCGGTCCGTATTCAAGCCATCCAGGTGCTCCTGACAGGCTTATTTTAAGTTACCTGGAGCCTTTTCGCTTAGACTTGAGGAAAACTTCTGATGTCTGTTTGAGGCTCCTTCACGGTGTCCACACTAGTTTCAACTTTTGACCTTCGCAGGGGTCATTTTAAGTGATAATTCCAAGTAGGAGATGGTACAAAATTATCGTTTGAATGTAAAAGCTTTCAATGTCTGCATCTGCTACCAAACCCAAAGCTCACACTAGCTCCTTGGCAGAAGTGCTGCTGGTGGAACAATAATCAGAATCGAGGCTGCAAAGAACAAAGGGCTTTACTGGGGGTCGTAGGAACTGCAATTCTGGGGACACAGATTCTGGTAAAACTGAACATGTTCTGGGGAAGAGAACGGGTTAGGGACTTAAAAAACAAAACCCCACAAAGTTGTTAAAGTTGTCTAGCAGGAATTATGATTGCCTCTGACACAGGAAAGGAAATATTTGTCCTTGAGGGAAAGGCTGTAATGAGTTATTTTAGGGTAAATGTCTCATAAGCGTCGTGAGTTTCTGGAACACAGGGGAGATGTCCAGGATGCCTGAGTTAAGAGAATCAGTCATCGAAGCTCAGATTCCATCCAGGCTGAGCTGTGCCTAAGTCACGCTTCCTCAGCGGCCTCCTGGCTCCACTGTAGAGCACTCTCTTAGCAATACCAGTTCCATTTGACTTTTCTTTTTACATTCTTAGCTGTAACCTTGTAGGTTACAGCCCTCCACGTTGGAAGCTGAGGAAGTTAGCAGGTGGAAAGGCGAAGTCCCAGGCTTTCTCTGATGCTGGAGCCCATGGTTAATAGTCAGCAAATCATGGGCATGCTATTGTTGTTAGAATACAGCCTTATAAGAACCGGCTACATGCCCATACTAACATACAGGTATTAATAATACTTGAAAATATCGCTAATAAAACATAAAAAATTTTAAGGTTTTAAATTATGAACCTTTACTTCCCAGATCACAGAATCCAATAATCACACTCTGGAGAGAACCAAATTTTCTTTAATGTAATGTAAGTTTTAGAATTTAGAAGTAGATTCTGTCACATGTCTGATTAGAGGATCTTGTTTGAAAAAAGCTAAATACATTAAAAGTATCTTTTTAAAATATAAACTTTATAGGCAATGACTACATGTCAATAATTTTCCTAAATTTTTGCTAGAAATATTTGCCAATGTAATACATGGGATGTCTTTTAGGAAAAATATTGAGTGCACTGTGGTTCAGGAAGGCTAAAGTAGCATCAGATTGCTTGTCATTAAGGGTGAGAACAACTGTTCTGAATCTAGACTTATAATACTCAACTTTGTAAACCTTTTTTCTTGTTTGTTTTGCTATCTTCTTGTACACGGGTTAAAGTATATTAATTATCTTTTGTCATCAATCCTACAGTGTTCTGCTTTTTCTTTCATTTACAAAATTAATTTCTTGTTTCTGCACCCCATCTCATGTTCAACATTACAGATCTATTTTAGCATAATAGTTAATTTGATCCCTCCCCCAATATTTCCTTTACATTTTGTACAATATTGGACTTTTTGCCTGTGGCTTACCTCAAGCTTTGCGTAAATCTTCTTGTCTAAGTATATAAACCCTCAGAAACATATATTACATTCATAATTTTGTACTACAATTACTATAACACTTATTATAATTAAATTCAAACAGCATTATGTTTA
Source organism: Camelus dromedarius (assembly GCF_036321535.1). Taxonomy (NCBI): domain Eukaryota; kingdom Metazoa; phylum Chordata; class Mammalia; order Artiodactyla; family Camelidae; genus Camelus; species Camelus dromedarius. The sequence continues at coordinate 19,557,998 of NC_087463.1, read as the reverse complement.
ACACTACACATTTTAGAATTTCTAAGCTTACATTCAGAAAGCCTGTGAAAATAAAGCCCAGAATAGCCTGGGTTGGCATTTATCAGTATCGATTTTTAAATTAGCAAGTGTCATTTTCAGTTGAGATCCGAATACTGAATACTTGAATGTTCCTTGACTGAAATCACATGAAAATCTGGTTTGAGACTCTAGAAATATATGGCTACATATTGTGTGTGTGTGAGAGAGAGACAGAGAGAGACACAGAAACAGAAAGACAGAGAGAAAGATTGACTTTCATATTCAACTCTCTAAGGCAAGAATTCTACCCGGAATTTTTTACTGCATGGAAAGGAGACGGGACGCCCTGAGGACTGGCTGTCCCGAGAGAGAGGCGTTTTCTCCTGTCTCACTGAACACATTGTTTCTCCTCCCTCATGAGGACTCGATGAGGGGCTTTAGATGCCAACTTGCCAAGTATTCAAAAGTTCTTCCTGTAGGGATAAAAGCAGGAAGACACGAAGAAGACAAAAGTGGTTCCTCCTACACTGAGTATATGCTGTTGATATGGTGTCTATAAACTTTATTATAATCCTCGAGCCTGATTTATAACCAAACCTCTGTGCTTCTCAGGCTGCTGTAACTGTCTCAGTAGCAACATCACGGGGTTGTTAGAAGACTCCGATGCACACTTTAAGATTTTGTCCTCCCCAGAGCAAACAGCGCAACGATGCTACATAAACTACCTATGTTGGAATCTATAACCCCTTAGATATGTCTTTTTTTTTTCCACCTTAAACACGGAGTCTGTTGACTTTAAAGATAAGAAAAAGAAATATCCTACAAGGTCATTCATCTTCTTGCCACCTTGATTCTGAGATTTCTACTAAGAGATGCCATGATTTCCAGTTGACAGAAAGCAATGTATACGGTGTGTTCAACTTCAGAGACACAGTTCAGTTTTCATGATGATACTTTATAAGACGGAAAATGTTTACTTTAAAATCATATGGAAAATGTTTTCAGTGAAAGGAGGCAAAATGCTGGAAAGTAAAATTATTCCTAATCAAAAACTTGTTTCCACAATCAGAGAACATCACTAAGTATGACAGAACTGTACAGTATATTTGATTACATTTTTCACAAATGCAGCCAGTCGACCTGTAGGAAAGAAGTTGTTCTTCATTTTATGTAAGCAGTTACTTTGTGAGTTTTCTTTCTCCTTGTTCTTGATTCATTTAAGTAATGTCCACGTTGAGGAAAGGAAATTAAAAGACCTATATTATTGTAAAGAGCTGACATTCAATAAATCATATTTTTGAAAAAATGCCATGTTTTATTCATTAATGCAAGCATTAACATGACACATTTGGAAGACGTCAGTAGGGTTTTTGAACTTAAATCTTGTAAAAAATAACCACATTGGTATTTGTTCAAACATTTGCTTATAATTACTAGATTTTCTGATTGAGTGTCAAGCTTTTTAAAATAACTGTGAAAATAATTCAGATGCATAAGGCTAAAGTTGAAACTTAAAAAAAGATGATTGAGAAAGATTTACAAGCAATGTTTCCTTACCGGTTGATCATTAGGAAGATTATTTGGATTTCTGACCATAATTTACGTGATGAAAATAAAGGGTCAAAATTCGCGTCACTAGACACTTTGTGGATGTCTGTGGGAACACCGTGAATAAGCTAGGTGAGAAGACACCGCATTCTTTTGTGTGATATTTTTCCTTGGGAAGAATCACGTTACAGGCAATTCTTTACAATCAGAGGGAGTAGAGAGGACTAAGTTTCAGCAAGTTTGAAAATAAGAACCTTAGATTTCATCAAAGGCAAGAATTTCCCTTTGAAGCCAGGAAAGCTGAAGTCAAAAAAGATTAAGTGACTTGCTCAAAGTCCAGGAACTGGTTAGCAGCGCGGCCAAGAGTACAATCTCAGGTCTCCTGATGCCAGCCCCTGTCAGCAACGTTCCCGCCACAGGCTATGTCAAGCCAGCCTGAGCAGGTACACGGATCTTTAAGCTGATGGCTGAGAAGAGTCTTTCAGAATGGAGTGTTATACTTAACCTAAGCACATTTCCTGATTACATGTAAAGCGTGTAACTTTCCTGTGCTTCCAGCAAATACCTCAGTTTCCTACCTTGAGAAGCACTTGCTGAATTATTCGATTGTCAGTGACACAATTACAAGTCAGTTGTGCACCCAAACTTCTGTGTGGAGGCAGGGTTTTAGGAACCATAATCTATTCGTAAGTGAGGCTTGAGGTTCTTTTCACATAGCAATTTACACAATAGTGGGAAAGATGCAATTTTCTGTATTAAACAGTGCGTGTAGAGAGGTGTTGATGGAGATTTTAGGGAAACTGAGTGATTCCAATCAGCTTCTGGAGGCTGACTCCCTAGTGAGCTCTTAGTTGCAGTCAATAGACTGGAGAAGTTCCATTAGAATTTGTAGCTGCCCTACCCGTCCTGTCTCCTCTTTACCTAACCCCTGTTATGTCTCTCTTGTCTTGAAATCTCCTTCTGATATTTACACACACACACACCCCTCTCATTTGTAGGGCTTTACTCTCTTCTTTTTCTGAGGTCAAAAGGCTATCATTCTCTCTCTCTCTCTGAACCAAATTGTCTACGTGACAAGTGTGTGATTATCACACTAGTTGTATTTCAAGGATGTGTGAAGTCTTCCACATAGTCTGGCACACGAGATCAGCAAGGCTACTTCGTTGGCAGCTTGTTCATGATGATTGATCTTAAGGAGAATTTTCTTCCATCAGCCGGAGAGGAGGATCATTTGGCTGATTTATTATTATGGCTCATCACCTTGGAAGTTTCCTTAAAAGACCTTTCTGTGCGACGTGTAATCTCCCTCAGTGAGTGAATTTTACATGACACCTGCAATTTGACACACACGTGGAATATAAACTGTTTTAAGATTTTAGCTAATGTTCTACATTGCACAGATTGCTGTTTTAGCATTTACTGCCGGTCGCATTTTTCTATCATCAGGGCTTTGGGTCTATCTAGGTGATGTGGCATGATTGGCTGATTTTTCTAGCACAATTCAGATGAAATCTGTGGCACATTGTTTAATTTAAGGTCTTTCACATGCATAGAATGTATGTAAAATGATGTAGAAAACCATGTAACCCTACAGAAATCAGATAAATTGAGTAAATGACCCGATCTTAAGAATAAATATTTCATGTCCTTTGGAGACCAGCCATCGTAATAATTCTCTCAATTTAAAAAGTCTTAATATTTCATATATCCTGTTACATAGTTTCATATAAAGAGATAGTTGATAAGTACATTTATATTAATCTGTTTTCACTTATTACTATCAAAACATAGAAATTATTTTAAAATACTAAGATCTTATAAAGGTTGTTACCAAAAGGCTGGTACATAAAAAATTTAACATAGATAATTAGAGCTTTTTAGCAGAAAGAATTCTTAGGAAGCTAATCTTCCTGTCATATGGATGGAGACATTGAAGAACTAAGTAAGGTCACACAGTTGTTATAGGACCACAGTTGCAATGCATATCTCCCTACTTGTAACTTTTAAATAATTTAATAAATTATACTATGAATAATATATGTATATATAATAATACACATATACATATAAATGTATATAATTCATAGTACACATTATATGTTACATAATATACTTAATATATCTCATTATATATAAAATAAGATGCATATACTTTATAATTTAATATGATACATGTATATATGTTACTTTGTAGGAATACAATTCACACTTTTTGTTTTATCCTCATTTAATATATTTACGTTGTACTAATATACTATACAAAATGAATGTGTTTTGAAAGGGAATCCAAGTCCAGTGGATAGGCACTACGTGAACAAGGAAACCTATTAGAACCAGCTTACCTCACTCTTTACTATTTCTACTGAACATGTAACTCTTTACTAAATTGCTCAGACTATTTGTTAATGATTAAATTAACAAAATGACAGACACTAGATGAAGACAGACACTAATCTAATTGTTTGATTTCCTCAAATTTTAATGATGCATTTTAAGTCATTTTAATCTAATTCTAGTATTCTACTGTACTTTCGCTGCAAAGTTAGTCTCAATTTCATTTCAAGTTACATTTGTTCCGGCAATAAAGTTTCAGGAATTGGAGTGTACCTGTATTGAATATTAGCTGTTTAAACTTAATTTTGTAAATTTGATCTAAAATGACAATGTGGCTCAAAATGCAGTTCAATAAGGCAGTTAAAAAACAAAAAGATACACTATTGACCATTCATGGGCCATATTCTTCAAAAATGAAAAAAGAGAAAATTCAGTCACTCGCCCCCAAATCAAGAAAATGATATAGTTGTTACCCATATTTTCAAGACGGTTCTATTATCTAATTTTTTTTTATCAGTTCTTAGATACACAAAATATATAGTCCATACAGAACCATTGTGGAAAGCTAAACCAAATCCACTTGGATTTGGAAGTACAAACCCATATTATTAAAAGGAAAAATTACATGATATCAAGAGATATTCTAGAAGAAGGGTCAGAATACTTCAGTGCTACACTTGACATTGGAACAACAAAAATTTAATTTGTTGCCTTCACACAAATTTTTTTCTCATATAAATATGTTATGATTCTATGAAAAAAAAAAAGACTTGACCAAACAGAACTAACAGTTACTCTATATTTCTTTTTTCATAAGATTTTAAAGTATAGTCTCAAAGACACATAAAAATGTTGAAAATAAGAAAATGTTTCACAACCAGGAGCTTTATTATATACTCTTGCACAATAAGGATTTCATGAAATTTCATTAGAATATAGTTGCTCTACTGTTTGGAAATTGTAGTTAAAACAAAGTTCAGTATCATTTTTAAAATACACCGGATTTCTGCATTTGACAATGTATGACAGTAAATTCCAGCATTTAATGAAAAATCACTATATGTTTCCAAAACCAAAAACTGTGTTCCATGACTATGAAAAAAAAATTTTCGGTAAATAATAACAGAGCCAGAAAAAGAAAGCTGTAATTAGGAGGCAGGGGTATTTAAGCATCTATTATAAATATGTTCAATTTTCTCAACATGTCAAAAAACAGACATGAACATAATCAGAAAAAAGGGAAATGGAGTTGGTGAAGTGTTCTCAATAGAAAAAAAAAAAAAACACAGGTGCATTGAATTTCATCACACTACAAAATGCCAGTATTTGGAAAACAGTGTTAACAAAATGACTAGTATTTATATTATTTAATTCATAGTTTGAATTTTAAAATACTCTATAGTATGTTAATGATTGGCATCTCTAAATTTGTTTTGCTGTAACACAAATCTTGGTTTACGTATATATTTGATCTTCATAAAACTCAAAACAGTTTATTTAGTATGAGCTTAATATTTTGCTTTTTTGTATAGCATTTTCTCTGTGTACTTTAATCTGTGAGTGGTCAGCAGAGTTAACACATTTTGGTCCGTAATACAAGTTTTCTTCTATTCATACTATTTTGTGAACTGGAAAATCTTATATATAAGATCTTATACCCTGAAAAATATAGTACATGAAGAATTTTAATATTCAAAATGATGGCTTCCAAATTATACCCTGTTTCCATCCTGCCCATAAAACTTAATTTGGAAGAGTTTCCTCCCAAATTAAATGCATCGCACTGTCAATTCACTCTTATTTCTCACGTAATTATTTTTCAGAGAGTTTCATCTTTCAAAACGTGAAAGGTGTAGATGAAATGATCATCTGGCATCAGCAATTTTGGCTGATGGTAAAACCCATGGTCATGAAGTACAGAAACATACGTCCAAAGCTCTCCTTGGTCCAGATAGTGTTAACGTGGATGTCTGGTAAATGTGGGGCAGGGAATTTGAAAGAATAGAGTACTTTTAACCTAATTTCAGATGATACTGTTCTTGGATTTTGAGTGACCAATTCAGGTAATCTCTGATTTAATTCCTTGCTGATTCTGATGGTAGGAAACCTTTAAATCTTAGCCTTTTATACTCCCTCTTGAGTTTATTTCTCATCATAAGCTGTCGATGGGAAGTATGTGGAAAGATGAAAAGAACTTTGGCCAGATTTGCTGACCAGACATCATTCTATACTAAATATTGCATCACTTTTTACTGTTAAAATCAAGATTTTTATTTTAAATATTTGTGCATCTTTGAGTTTAGCGTGTCATTATCATTAACAAATCCGTATTCTTTTAAGCCATTTTTCAAATCAAACTTTTCTCTATTTGTTTAAAATGCATCATATACTAATCTGGTCCATGACTTTTCAACTTTCTGATAAAAGTATAGAAGGGATCCTTGTGTAGAAAAGAATCACTGTATGGTTCAATAATATTAAAATTGCATTATAAAAATTTTCATACATACGTATTTCTTCTGTTAAATTAAGTGGACTTGCAACTGCTAAACCTTCTGAATATATTATTTTAAAGAAATACCTTGCAGCTTTAAGTACATATAAAATTTCGCTGGGATAAATTTGCAAAATAAGTGTCTTTGGCATAGAATTTTGGATATTGAGCCTAATTATAAATTAGTGAATAACAACTACTGTGCTGAAACATTAGTAATACTATTTAGCACTAATATGTCAGGGGAACTTTTGGCAGGAGACAAGAATGCCTGGCTTTGCTGAGTCTAGTTTGAAATGATTTTATGCAAAATCCTGTTATGGCTTTTCTTTTCCTCTAATTATTTGTTTAGGTGATTTCACTCAGATTTATTACAACAAAAACAATTGCATGAACAAAAATAAAATGACTCCTATTTATACAAATCTTGTTTCTTTGAGGAACCAAATGATATTGAAAATTCTTTCATTACTCTGTTTCACGTGACATTCTCTTTTGGCTCATGCCTAACAAAGATTAATTTTGCTCAAAAATGGACAAAAAGTGAAAACTGTGATCAGATGCTTTCAGAATCATGACATTGAGATAAACTGTCTGTGAACCTTTGCAGTTTTGTATGTCAACATAATCTTCCAAATTGAAAACCCATTCTGAGAGTGGCCGGGAACGTCTCGGGGTGGCGAATGATGGAGAATAATGAAGACACAACTGGCCAGGAGGTTCATATGCACCTGCTCCACCTGGAGAAAGAAGGGTCTTAGCTGAAAAGGCTGATTGCTGCTTGCAGTGCTGCATCTCTTCCTTTTTAAAAGACCAACTCGTTTTCATACAAGGACGATTTCAAATTTTCATTTACTAGACTGTTGCTTTTCATTCCCAGTTTGGTGGTTTGAAATGATCTTTTATCGTGTGTGTGTGTGTGTGTGTGTGTGTGTTTACATATGTATATATATATATATCCTCATATATGTATGTCTGAGTATAACCATGATGCACAAGAATGGCTAACACAATTTACTTAGAAGATGATCGTGATTGCTTTCAAGTCTCAGACACCCAGAACAGACTGCAAGCCACACTTCAGTTTACAAACCTTTAGCCTTGAGTTTGATGCTTCATTTATCACACTGCTATTCTGCCAAATGGTACAGTGGCTCTGGTCCAGAGAACTAACTCTGGTGACACTACATAGAGCAGTGGACGTCTGGCTTATGGAAAAACGGGATCCAAAATACACAGAAGGGAAGTAACAACAGCAGTGGTACAACGCCAGGCTCTGTTGTGTTAATCAGGTGTTTTCTTGTCCATTGTTGCATTCAATCCGTACAACCATTCCTTCTGGAGACATCAGAGCTATCCGGCAACCCTGCTTTATTTAAAAGGCTAGATGCAATAGTCACCTACCCCTTCAGAAATGTTGAGTGCTCTCCAGTTAATACTACCAGGTTAATAGCTGCTTTTTCAGTCTTTCTAATCAAACAAGAAGAGAGACACTTCATCCTTAGGTTGCCAAAGATACATCCAAGTGCTGATGAGCAGTTTGAACTAATTCCCCAAAGCTATGGATGAGTTTATATCACTTATACCAACAGTGGCACTTCTGGCCAGAGGGGAACATTTCCTTAATGCTACCACCTAGTCACACCTTATTAGTCAAAATTTCTTACTGTCCTAAAACTATCCAGAGCTAATCAAAATTATTACTGAAGCAAAGTTTATTTTTAATTAGTTTTCCTTAACTTTTGGTCTGACCTCCAGTCACCAGTTATAGCAGCAGAAACTCAAAGATAATTTGCACACAATTCCACGTCAAGCCCTTTTAAGAAGTCTACTTAGACAATTTTACCTATGAAATTTTTGCAAAAAAAGATGATGGTTAAATGTGCTCAACTCATTTATCTTATGATTTCTTGGAAAGAGATGACCACAATTCTCACAGATTAGTAGGAACTGGACAGTTTGGCTTAAATCTACACCTGGTACAAAAATCGAGCGATATAAACATCTGTGTTTATTTAGGATCAGAAAATGATCACTTACATGTTCAATTAAATAAAATTTTAATAACTCAGCTGTGAATACTTTACAAGAATTCTATTTCCACTCTTAATAATTTAGGGTATTACACTCCCAATTCCACTTTTGTAACATCTACTAATCATTAATAACCCATTTAAAAAAGACTCGATGTGTAGCTTAGAACATTTAACTAGTGCTCATAAACAAGTAGGATATTAAATAAGAAAATGCACGTCATTTCCCGAGGATAGAATTACGATCTGCAGTACTTCTAATTAGCATCTGACTTTTTAGAAGTACGAGAAAATACACTACGGTCTTACTCATTGGCCCAATCTTTCTCAGTCTATGGAAGCCTATCACATTTATAATTCATTAAAAGATTTATCTCTGAAAAGACTGTGTACATTTATATCTTCCCCTTAGCTAAAGGAATGACAGGTGAAAATGTGAGTTAAAAGTCTTTTATTACTGTAATTAGAATTAATTTTCAGGAATAAAACAGATTATACACACACTAATGTAATTCTATATTCATTGTAACCATAAGCCCTGTTTTTACTATTATAAGGATTCTGAAGAGGACTAATACAGGGTAACCAGGGACTTCTAAAATAAACACCAGCAGATTACAAGGCAAAGGTAATGTTTTAATCTGAATTTATGCAACGGCACTTAACATTTTCTTTGTATAATACTTTATCCATGTGCCTTCATTTAAAATTCCTAACGTAAATTCTAAAATTACAAATTAGATTTAAGATTAAAAGGCAGAGATAAAAAATATCTTGCCTAATACAAATTATGGAACAAGAATAAAGTGCTCATGCTTAGGTGCCTTAAGTCAAACTTTCAACCAGTGGTAGAAGAAGCCTCAAGATTATTTTCAGCTTCCAACATATACCCTGTTATGCCTAGTCGCCCAACAGAATGTGACTCCTGTAACTCAGTCATCCCAGTTTTGTCTGTTCCCTCCTGCCATTTATTAAACCTGGGCCTCAATGTATATGCAAACATTTGACATTGTTTCCTTGTTTTAAATCCTAGACAGTTGTCTTAAGCATGCGTCTCTTTTCTTCCTCAGTGATACTTTATGTTCTGTGTAGGCAAGAACCAGGATTCCTATATGACTGGTGTTGTGGTGAAACCGTAGGTAAACTTCATTACCTAAAACCAAAATATAAGTGAATTTTTTATACATCCTAATATCTGAATCATCAATCAAGATGTTGATGGTAAGGTTATCTGAGTATGATCATTACATCAATAACCTTCTTAATTCTACTTTTTAACAGTCCCATTGCCTGATATGCTTTGGTTTTACCTTGATTCATCCTAAGTGTTGATCCTGAGAGTCAGCATTATTTTTAGATGATTTGTCAAAGTTTTTCCTGAATACAAGTGCTGCTTTTTGCAACAAGAGGCTCAGTCTATAAGCGCAAGTTTTTTGCTCTTCCCTGAAACGAACCCGAGCTTTGTATCAAATTTATACAAGTGGCTATTTTATATTAAGAAACAACTCATACCATTGTCAAATTCTGCTGGCGTTTCTCCTTTTTCAAACTCTTAATTATATTCAATGGACAATCACATTACTCACAAAGAATAAAATAACAACATAATGAATATAATGTATTTTTGCTTCGGAGTCAGCAGGATGCTAACATAATAAACTGATCACCTAATTCTGTAAACACATGCTTATGTGGTGATTTAAGCCACCGATACGTAAACTCGTGTTGTTAGCACAATTAAATATTTGGTGCTTTAGATTGGATGAGATTAAACTTGTCTGGCTGAAGGTTCCATTTTGCACTTACACAAACAACAGCATGTTTTTACATAATATAACTACTTTCAACATAGTACACTAAAGTGAAGTAAAAATTTACATTTTCTGTAATTTTTGATAAATATTACTTATAAGGAGAAGTTACAGATGAGTATGTCTTACTAATTTGGATGAGCTACAATTTATATAAATGACTGACCAGTTGAAGGACACAAAATACATAATGGTCAGAGAAAATAAACTTCAACTAAGAAAAGCAATTGCATATTTAACTAAGGCATTTTCAGCTTAAAATGTACTGAATAATGTTTACTTCTATTTATAATCTTTTATGTAAAGATTATGTTTTATTAATCTTTGGTTCTCAACTTTTATCACTTCTAACAGTCAGTTGTACTGATTTGCAGGTCCATGGATGTTTGTTAAATTGGACAAAAGTAAAATACAAATGTCTAAAATGTTCAGAATAGAGGAATAATTTAAAAGTTCGCTTATTTATTATCTACATTCATCTGTTGAAGTATTTTAAGCATCTTTAAAATTTATATAAAAGGCAACATTAACTTTTTCAAGCCCCAGAATTATGCAAAATATGGCGAATAAAGTTAAGTACGTTTGAGATATATGGTAAATAAGATTTTGATATCAATTATTATGAAACACATGCCAAATCTTCTTTCCAAGAGGAAGAAATTCAAATCACTGGCTGAAGGAATTGAGATGTAACCACTCTTAAACATAACAAAGAAGTTGCTTCTTTGGGTTGTCGACTTCTTCAAGTTAAGAATCTTTGATGCCCAGAGCATGCATTGTATGTGCAAAACATGTGGGAAAAAAAAAACAGATTTTTAAGTTAAAGAGCAATCAGATAAAACCAAGATGTTTTCTGGCAGATCCCAACTGACTAGATAGTCAAATGTATATACTCCGTTTTCTCTTAACTCATTTAAATTGCAGCCCATAATGAATTAAAACAGTCAGAAATGTTTCTTTTCAAAATACACGCTTCCATTTTATCTTTAAATAGAATTAATATACAGTTGTTATAATAATGGATATGTGAAAAAAAAGAGAAAAGAGGAAGTGAAAGAAAGAGGGAGGGAAGAGAAAGGTGGATAGAAATATAGAGGTCCAGGGAGAGAAGAGAAAAATCACTAAAATGTCTAACACTGACAGCACATTTGAACTTTCTAATATATATCCTTCCAGAGATCATCTGTGCATATTTGTGTGGATAAATATGTTTGAAGCCTTTCCTGGACATACACAGAGCTCTGCACATGCCTGTAGGCTTCTATAATACCAGGAATATGTCAGAGATTTTTATTATTTTTTTGGGGGGAGGGAAAGTAACTAGGTTTATTTATTTGATGGAGGTACTGGGGGTTGAACCCAAGCCCTCACGCACGCTAGGTAAGCCCGCTGCCTCTGAGCTATACCCTGCCCCTGCCAGGAACATGTCAGAGATTCTTAATGGACAGCCTACATTTTAGTTTTTTCCTTTTATGCTGTTTGGTCTGCCCATATTAGCTCCAACTGGTAACACCACCTCAGGCAGCTGTGATGTTAAACAATTCCCACTGAAGGGTTTTGACAAAAGCCCTAGGCGTACGGCAGATCACACCCAGTGAGTTCTGAGTCAGGTCAAATGAAGGCAAGCCCTGATAGGGGAGCATTCCTGTGAGAGCCCAGAAAGGTCGAAGAGTGACCCGTGTCTAGGGGTGGTGCTTTTGGAGAGCTCCAAACCCATTCTTCACCTGCCCTTGGCGGCTGGTTTACACAGCTACTGTGGTTGGCAAGCTGTTGGTTTTCAACGCTGTGCAGAGCTGGGGAGAACGAGATGAGATAAAGAGGAGACAGCACGCCAAAAGCTCCCTGTTCATGACAAAATTCAGCAGTACTTCTAGAATAAACGTTCCTAGTATTGTCAATTAATTTTCAGAATAAAACTGAATAAATTGACTTTTGACAATTTCTGCCAACACTCATACTTCTTTCACAGAGAAGCAGATATTTGGCAATTCTTATTCAAATCATCCCTGAATTGCTTCCTATCCCTTAATAAGTATTAAGGATGTGAAGTGGTCCTGACACCAAAATGTCTGTGAGCAGAAATCATAGATAAATACAAAGATAGTAAGTTAATTTGGTCCCAGGATAATTTTTTAAAAACCTTCATCTTTTTAAAAAACTTACTCCTTTTTTATGTATGTATGATTCTTTTATTTATTTTTTTCTGATTTTTAATTTTATTTTATTTGGGGTGTGTAATTAGGTTTTTATTTATTTATTTATTCATCTATCAAAGGTACTGGGGATTGAACCCGGGACCTCTTACATGCTAAGCATGCACTCTACCACTGAGCTATACCCTCCCTTCAGGATAATCTTAAAGAGTAAAACTTGATGACAATGTCTTTCTCCTCTCAGAAAAGTGCTATTCTCTGTTGAATATCTAATCCACCCCATGATTCTTTAATATTACACATTTTGAGTTGTAAATAACTCATTTACTAATTGATCAGAATCATGTTGTTTTAATTCAATAACTTGAGAATATCAAGGTGTTTGAATTCAAAGAGACTGTTTTGGAGATATTTTAGTTATGCAAATATAGATACAGATTTCTGCAGTTTGTCCCCCCAGCTGTTATTGAGAGAGTGTGCCAAAGATAGATGGTTTTCTCAAAGTTCTGAAGCACATTTTATTATTTTCATACATTTTTATAAATAATGATGACACTCACCTGGTCCATTTGGGCTTGTTTTAAATGATAAAATGATACAGTTATAATTTTTGAAATCATTGATAATCAGAATATAGATTGTGAGATCAATTGAAAACACTTGATTCCTAATATTTTCAATAAATAATAATCACACAGTCCTGATATTTTTTGCCCAATGCTAAAGGAAAGATTTTATATTTATGTATTTGCTTCTGGTTCACAATAAAACAATTTTGAACATTTAAAATACAGAAACATTTTTATTTATTCAATTCTGGTTAAATTTTTGTATTTGTAAAAGCATCCATTAACTGATGAGTTCCTGAAAAATAATAGCTATGTTTTATTTTTTTTCTTTGTGCTCTGATCATATTATTTAACTACTCTGATTACACTATTCAAACTTAAAATTTTTTTCAACAATCATTTTCATTTTTATTCTTCTTAATGTTTATATATAAATGCATGGTGGCTATTACAACGTAATGACTTTCTTCATCCTGCTGGGTGTTGGGGTGGTCAATTAGGACGATGAGCCAAACTGAGAAAAACAATCTCGGCTTTATTCTCTAGCAAGAGGCAAAAATATTCACCAGTTTCCAGTCTTTTATTTGTACCCGGGGAACAGCACCCAGAGAGGCAGGTGCATTAGTGTAGATGGGGGAGTCCTCTCCCTCATGAGAGGCCCTGAAGGAGAGGCTGCTGCCACTTTAGAGGTCCAGGAGACTGTCGAGAGGGACAGCAGGGAAGGGTGAGGAGTAAAAAAGCTCGAGTCCAGGAGGACACAAGTGTCAAGACCGGCCCAATAAGGAAGTCTTCATGGAGAAAAACCTAGAAGTGCCTCAGCCAAGGTCCCCTGATGAAAAGCTCTCGCAAATGAGGTATCTGGACAGGAAGTGCGAAGACGCGTGTGAGCGTGGCTGGCCTCTGAGTCCTTGACCGCAGCTCTCCGTAGAGCCTGCAGCGCGCCGTCCATGCACCGTCCATGCACCGTCCAGTGTGGGCGGGACGGCTTCCCTGAGACCTGCCAGGGAGGGTGTCGCAGCTGCCCGTGGTCGGAGGGCTCTAACCTGGAGTTGGACTTCTCAAGCATAGTGGAGTGTTCGTATGTGTCTAACAGAATATCCTCAAATCAAAAGGAGGGTTACCAGCACGAGAGACACATATAAAACCGTGTAGAATAACGTGGCTCATCTTGAAACCAGTGATGACTATTTAATGCTAAGGGATCATAAGTAATTCTATTTTTAGAAAGGTTCTTTATGCAGTAATCAGAAAATGTGTTCAGGTACATATGGACAAAAAATTTTTTTTACAGTTCTATTTAAAATAAAGAGAAATTTCAAAAAATATAATCACGAATATGATATACATTTAATATATTTTTATATCATATAGGAAATTATTAAACAATTTTACAGATAATGAGGTAGATGTGTATTTAAAATGAAAATGCATTATGTTAAATATGGTGTGATACAGAGCTGATTGAAAAGATTCCGATGAATGGGAGTAGTATTGTCCCAATTTTATAAATATTTGAGTGTGGGTGTGTATGTATGTGTTTCTCTGCAGAAAGGCATAGGAAATATTTTAAAACTTGAAGATCAAAATGTCCTCATTAACATCTTGAGTTAAGATTAAGTGCTTATTACACAGTCTTTTACTATTTTTTAAGTTTTGCTTTAATGTATTTTCTGAAAGGAAAATGAACTAATTGCTCAGTTAGATAAAAATTAAAAAGAGTAATTGAGATCAGTTCAGAAATCAATTTGTCATAACACACTACAATAATCTTGTTAACAATTAGTGTTTGGCTATAGTAAAGGATAATGGCATTCTTAAAGTGTTATATTAATGTGATTCCATTATTTTAATGTTACTCTATATTCAATTATTTATTTATAAAGACAGTAAAATTTTCTTTCAGGTAGAGTTTGAAGGGAGAATATTTCCTTACGATATCATTATTTCCAGAAGAACATGGGAATGAAGATTTGTGTTTTCTGTCGCTATGTAACCAAATGCCACACATTTAGCAGCTTTAAACAACACACATTTATTATCTCAGTTTCTGTGGATCAGGAGTGTGGGTGTGTCCTAACTGGGTCTTCTGTTCCGGAGCTCACAAGTCATAGAGTTGACCAAGGACGTGATGTTATCTGATCTTGGTACTTGCTTCTAAATACTCACTTGCTGTTGGCAGATTTACTTCAGTTCCTTGATGTAGCAGGGCTTAGCTCCTCGAAATCAAGTGACATTCAGGGCCAGGTGGTCATCATCACAGTCATTCTCTTCTTCAAGGCCAACAGGTTGGTGTCTCTGCTGCTTTGAGCCTCTGACCTCAAGAGCCTCCTTTAGCTGATTTGGTCAGATCCACCCAAGCTAACTTTTTGATTAACTTACAGACAATTAATTAAGGCTTTTAATAACATCTTGTACAATCCCTTCACTTTTGCCATGTAACATTACCTAGTTAAGGGAGTGCCACATTCTGTTGGTTCGAAGCAACTTACAGCTACAGCCCACAGTCCAAAGGAAGAACTCAATACAAAGACATGACTCAGTGGGGCTCAGTCACTCTAGGGTGGGTATGACCATCACAATCAGAAAATGTATATGATACTTAATGGAGACTCATAAAATTCTCAGTGTGTGTCCATGTCGTCCACATCTGAAATTGACTACTTGGTATATTTTACCCTTACTTTTTTTAGATTTCTACAAAAGGCCTCTGATATTTTATTAGAATCACAGTATTTATCACATATTCTTGATGTAAACTTTTAAACATCTTTAAAGAAGTCTCATTACAATTTTGTGAATTATCTGTTTTTATCCATTTATACAAATGACTTAACTGACCTCAGTGCTAAGAAACTAAATGCTTTATTTAGATATTTGAAAAGTACTTGACGAAACTGACATTGAGCTCCAATATGTTTTGACCAAATTGATGTTTAAACATTAATTTTTTTTTCATTTATGAACAATATTCTCTGTTAAATGTTACTTTACCAAATCTAAATTCCAGCCGATAAGCTTTAGCAAGAATCGTGAAAGCTGGTTTCAGAAAGCTCCATAGTGGGGAACTTTAACTATGAAAAAATCACTTTAAAAGTTAACAGAAGCCTTTTAGCCTAAAGTTTCCCCTGAGGCAGCGATACTTGTTTTCTAAAAGTTATTTATTTTCAGGACTTCAGAAGTCACTTATTTCAAATTATTCAATTATGAAATGCATAATTTGTGACCAAGGCCCAAAAGTGATTGATAAAAGCACACCTCAACAATTCATCTTTTCATTACAAAGTGTTTAATTTGTGTCAAGTACTCTACAGAGTACTAGGGTTTCAGAGATGAGGACTTCTGTTTCTGACAATTTGGATTAAGTTCTTTATTAGTATCAACCTTTACAAGGAAAACATAAAACTGCTGAGTAAATATTTTTAATGACTTGAATGCATTCAAAAGAGCTGTCAGGCTAATTGGACATGACCACGACAAACGCTCAGGAAAATGTTAAAAGAAGAAATGCAGGCATAATACTTGAGTATATAGATATCTTTGTCCTGTCAATCCTGACAATCCAGCAAATGTAGGTATTAGTTCAAAGTCTTATGGAGTAAGTAGAAAGGGAGGGATAAAATTTAAATCTAGGATGGGAATTGTATAAGGACCCTCACCATATTCAGCTGGGGACTTAAAAGGCTGCTCTCTTGAAATAAAGATGAACCAGATGTAAATTCACTTCCATAATCCCTGATCGCCACAAACCAAAGGACTTTGGGGGATTTTCATCTGGCACTGAGTTAAACAGGAGAAAAACCCCTAAAATAATGTAATAATAATAACACCAACTAAAAAAATTCATAATAGCCAACATAGTATTAAATGGGGACAAAGTTGGAGGACTGACACTACCTGACTTCAGTTCTTCCTGTAAAGCTCCAAGTGGTCAAGATAGTGCGGTCTCGCTGAACGAGTAGACAAACCTATCAATAGAAGAGAATAGAGTGCCCAGAAATAGATGCACATAAACATGGTCACCTGACCCTTGACAAAAAAGCAAAGGCAATGTGCATTGGAGCAAAGATTGTCTTTTCAACAAATGGTACTTGAGCAACTGGACGTCCACATGTGAAGAAAGAATCTAATCACACCTTACACTCTTCGCAAAAGCTAATTTAAAATGGATCACAGACTTAAATATAAAATGGAAAACTCTAAAACTTACAGAAGATAATATAGGAAAAAATACCAATTAGGGCTGGTGATGACTTTTTTTTTTTTTACATTTTTATTGTGGTATGGTTCCTGTACAGTAAACTACACATATTTCAAATGTACAATGCTTTTTAAAATACAACACCAAAGATATAATCTATAAAATAAATAACCAATAAGCTGAACATCATTAAAATTTAAAAATTCTGTTCTGTGAAAGGTAATATCAAAAGAATGAAAAGACAAACCACAGACTGGGAGTAAATATTTACAAAAGATACATTTGATGAAGGTAGGTTATCCAGAATACATAAAGAACTCTTGAAACTCAACCATTAAAAAAAGAAAAAAAAACTGATTTAAAAAGAGGCCAAAGACCTAAACAGATACCTCAGCAACAAAGATACACAGATGGCAAGTAAGCATGTGCAAAACTGCTCCATGAGATAGGTCATCAAAGAAATGAAAATTAAAACAAAAGTAAGATGCCACTGCACACCTATTGGAAAGGCCAAAATCCAGAACGCTGACAATGACAAATGCTGGCAATTTTGTTTTTGTTTTTCTTTTTCTTTTTCTTTTTCTTTTCTGCTGTGGAGCAACAAGAACTCTCATTTACTACTGGGGAAATGCAAAATGGTCTTGGCACTTGGAAAAGCAGTTTGGCATTTTCCTACGCAACTGAACATACTCTGACTATAAAATCCAGCAATCACCCTCTCTGGTATTTACCCAAACCCATTGAAAACTTATGTTTATACGAAAACTTGCACAGAGATGTCAATAGGAGCTTTATTCGCAATTGCCCAAACTTGTAAGCAAATAAGATGTTCTTCAGTAGGTGAATGCATAAACTATGGTACATCCAGACAATGGAATATTACTCAGTACTTAAAAAAGAAAAGAGCTATCCAGCCATAAAAAGACGTGGAGAAACTCTAAATGTATGTTTCTAAGTGAAAGAAGCCAATCTGAAATGGTGACATGCTGTATGATTCAAACTATATGACATTCTAGAAAAAAGCAAAACTATGAAAAAAATTAAAAGATCAGTGGTTGCCAGGGTGGGAGTGGGAACATGGTGAATAGGCAGAACACAGAGGAGCTTTAGGGTCAGGAAAATACTTTGTATGATATTATAATGATGGATAGATGTCATTATATATTTGTCAAAACTTATAGAATGTACAACACCAAGAATGAACCTTAATGTAAACTATGGACTTTGGGTGTTAATAAGGTAGATTTATCAATTGTAATGACTGTTCCACTTTGACGGGGGTGAGGATGTTGATAATGGGGGAGGCTATGCCTGTAGTGGGGAGGGGCATAGGGGAAATCTCTGAGTCTTCCCTTCAGTGTTGCTGTGAACCTACAATTGGACTAAAACTAAAGCCTTAATAAGTAAACTTTCAGAAGTCTAAAACAAATAGAAAAATATATTCAAATTTTATTCAAAGTGATGGCCAAAAAATAAGTCAAACAAAGCTTTCATTTCAGGCTATGAATAAGCTGTAAAGAAATTGTAGGAGAGTGTTGATGAACATAAAACAAAAATGTCAGAATAAAATCAGACTAAAATAAGTACTATCAATAGCAGAATAGCTATTGTTCAATTGATGACAAAGTGAAAAAAAAAAAAAAACAGACAAAGAGGTCTACGAAAAGTGGACCAAGAAAGTGGGATATTTGCAGGACTTAAAAAAACGGAGAAACAAAATTTAATTTTCTAAAATCCGAATGTGATCTTCTATCCCAAATTAAAATTCTTTAGAATCTTCTCTTCTTATTATGTAACATAAAATTTGAGCTTCAAACCATGAAGCAGTGAATCTGTCCTGCCTTACTTTCATTCTTCTCTTCCTGAGAGGACATGCTAACATATTTGCTGATTCCAACATGCAGTTCTGCTTTTGATTATTTTTCCCTGCCTGGAATATCCCTTTTATGTATCATTTAACAGATGGACACTTAATCATCCTTCACCACTCAGCCTCATGTATAAATCTATTATATTTCTGCTTCATTTATTCATTTATGCATCTTTCTTCTTTATTGGACTATAAACCACCTGATGGCAGGAATGATTTGATTTGATTCATTTCTACATACCCAGAAATTAGCACAAGTGCCTGCAAAAAGCATTCAATAAACTTTTGCTGATGGCTGCACAGGTTAAAAATGCATAGATAGAAAGAAAGAAAGAAATAAGAAAGAAAAAAAGGATGCAGTTTAAAAGTATGGCGAAGTGCCCTCAGCTTAATTCCTGACTTCTTTTTAGACCATCCTGTCTCTAGGTGTAGAAGAAAAATAAAACTATTAGCAACATAATAGCCTTTAAATAATTATTGTAAAAGAAGTTAAGGGAAAGCTCAGAAATCAGAGAATCTCAACCAAATGCCAAATGCTATTGTACAAAATTTTAGTAATAATCTTGCTGAAAATTCAAAGTATGGCATAAGGAAAGATACAAAATTATGACAAATTCATTAGAAGACAGCAAAGTGTAGCAGATTAGAGAACTGAAGACAAGTGTCAAGAAGTCATCATTCAACAGATGAATAAGAAAGAAATAAAACGACCAGGAGACGCGGACAGGCAATCCTATGGCTGTATAGCGCCCTGAGGTTTGTGTTGGTTGTAGGTACCCTCCTCAGAGAGTACATATTAAAACTGATGAACATTTAGCGTGCCGGTTAAAAGTGAACAGAACAGCATGGCTTAACTGAGAGTGTCCATTAATGGCACATTCCTATACCATCATGGTGATAAAACAGAGAATAAAAGGCCATTTTGAAAATTAAGCTATACAGGATAAACTGGAACATAAAAGTGACAAGAAATTCAGGAAAGAGCAAAATAAAAGGGAGAGATGATATTACTGAAGATGTTAGTATAGAGATTGGGAAAGTGAAAATTCTTGGTATATACCTTGATGGGGAGGGATAACAAAAATAAATTCCAGGTGCGCCTGATGGGTATTTGACCTTTCTCATCAGACTTAGAAAGAGCAGTTCCTTTTGTAAGTTTTCCATTATTTAAGTAGGATTTCCACCCCCAGCACACTGTTGTACTGATGGGAGCCATTTCTGTTGTTAGCGAAAAGTAGGTTAACTACTTAGGTGATAAATCATCTACCTGACAGGACAGAAAGGACGCAGGTGGCCAGTGTGTTCAATCATTGGGGGCACGGTTAGGATCTTTACTTAAAAAGTAATGGAAATAGAAATCGTAACTTCCTACAACTCTTCTTTAGAAATAAAAAAGAATCTTAAGACAATTGTGCATTAAAGAAGACAGCATGGTGTCCTCTAAAAGCTTGTGGTCATAAAAAATGTGTTATTCAAGGACACGTGGAAGAAATGTACTCATTAATAGGAAAGACAATAATAGATGACAAATACATTATCTTTAAGAGGCTTTATGAGATACAAGACTTGAAGAAATGTGAACATTCGTGGGAAATGCTTTACATAATGAACATGTAGATTTCCTTCCATGCTTTCCTTCTGCCTGAGACACAGTTTGCATTTCCGTTCCCACCCCCCACCCCCCATCCCCAGCCTCTTACCTGTATAACACCAGGTTATTTTCCAGGCCTTGGGTTAAATGCTTTTTCCTCATGGAGGACTTACCCAGGTCCTCAGAGTTAGTTAAGTTGCCATGTTGTACATATTCACGGTAACCTGTGGTTTTTCTTCCTACCACTTAATCATGATTTATAGAATTATATGGCTGCTTTACGTAGTGGTGGTCTCCTCATTGACCAGAGATGGGTCTGTGTTTGTCCCTTATATGTATCATGCTAGACACATATTACTTAAATAATTGTCAAGTAAATGAATATGTGAGTATATGTTTTGGGGACTTTATAATTATAAAATAAAATTATGGAATTTAATCACGTGACATGTCTTGAAATGGAATGAAGTAAAAATATGGGAAGAATAAAAATTGTTATCTAGAATATTTTATGATTTTATGGCCTTTCATACTACTCTGACTAGTAGTTAGATCTCTAATTACTGAGACAGTAGGACTAGTGATGAAAATGCACTTGATCCCATTTGGGAAACAATATAAGACTAACTAACTAGAGCAGGAAGTCAGTAAACGCAAGGAGTTATTTAAACTTAGATTTAGAGCTTTCCTATATAGAGACTTGATTTTTTTTAAAGCAGGAAGCCTCTGTGGTATTTATGTCTGTAGTACTTCTGCTACATATATAAGAAATAGTGAAATACTGCTTAAAGGTGAATGCATTAGACTCTGCATTAATTGCCTTTTAGCAAACGTTTTCTCTTCCTCGCATCCTGTGGATTTAAGAAGTACATGAATTGAATCATCCAGCATTTTTCCAGTTGGATATACAAACATAATATGCTAATATTTCAAAGGCGTTTTTGAGAGGAAAATCTATTGGGCCGTGTCTTCCATGTGAAGTTATTCTTTCATATACACATTGATTGGATCTGATTAGTTCCTTGATAGATGCATTCATTCATCCACGATTTACAGAGTACCAGTATTTCCTGAGTGTGTGTTACACACAGTGCTGGACACTTGGAATGGATGAAAAATACTGCTTTTTTGCCTGTGGATTGAGGGTGGTAAGAACCTCCCTTGGAGAACTTCTAAGCCTTAGCCTAAAGGATGAAAAGGAGAAATCACGCACAATCTTTCAAATCATGGTTACGAATTTTGATATTTGTTTAAATTAAATGCTCCTAGCATAGATTTAGTGACTTTGTTTTGTCTATGAATATGTCCTTGAGGAAAATCAATTTTAAGGTAAAAGTTTGAAAATTTTTTTAAAAATCTGTAGTTTTGGAGTTTTCCCAAGCAAGATATCATGGTCTTTTGAATCAAAACAAGATAAAAGTAAAGACACCCATTGAAAAATTACTAAGCTGTCCTGTGAGTGAAGGGGAGATGGGACAGCGGGGGTTCCTTTCTTCACCCAGTCAGTGTTTTCTTGTGAAGCTCCCACAAAAATTCAAGCTATTCTTCTTGGCCTGAGGATAACTTAAAACACAAAAACAAGAGAATGCTTGCCCTTGGAAAGATTATATTTTCTTAGGCAGATGATAAACATAGAATTAAGTACATAACTAGATAATGGAATTTCAGACATTTACTAACTGCTCTGAAGAGATAAATAGGGAATTGAGATAAAGGATGGTTGAGAGAGAACAAAGATGGACTGAGTATTTTAAGCATTGAAGTTAGAGAGTCGCTCTTGGAGAGGAAGAATCAGTGATGGATTTAGGATGCACTTTAGGGTGAAAATGTTGAATAGTGTGGGAAAGGGAAATTGGAAACTCGGCAGAGCTCAGCTGGGTGACTCAGTTTCTCCACGTGTCATTGACTGAGGTTACTTGACATTATTCAGATGATGGAAGGGACGTCTGCACTTACTTACCATGCCCGTTAGTAGGGACAGGGGAAGTTTGGGCTCAGCTGTTTTGATCAGAGTCCCTGCGTGCCATGTCTCCAGCATGGTGTCTCTAGGTATTTAAACTTCTTACATGCAGGTCAGAGTTCCAAAAGAAAGTAACCGGGGGCAAGCTGGAAGCCACACCACTTGTGTGATCTAACATGGAAAGTAGTTCTGCTTTACTGGAGCGGTTAAAACTGACATGAGCCCACTCACATTCAAGGGCAGGGACGGAGACCACAAATCTTGTTGGGAGGGCTGGCAAAACTATGTCACCATACTAAAAAAAAAAAAAAAGCAACACCAACCTACACCTCTGGCCATACATTTCGCATACAATACTCCCAAATGCAGAATGAAGTCACTCCTGCCAAAAACACTCAAAAGTCACTTCACATGATGGCATGGGATGGACTCAACGACTAGCATCTTCATTCAAATCAAATCCAAGTGCAGATGAGGGTCCTCACATTCAGTTTCTCAGACCCAAAGAGCTGTGAACTAGAGACCAGCTATCGAACGTGCACGAATCTGGCACAGAGTGGTATGGCAGTCACGGGGTAACCTTAATAGAAACTCCCCTCCAAAAACAGGAGAAATGGGTGCACACAGCTGTCACTAGTTCAGAGCGATTTTGAAAACCAGCTGGGCACGTTGCCAAATCTTTGTACTGGGCTCAAACCTGCTTCCTGGGAATGAATCTCTATGGCTCTTAATTAGCCCTTTGCCTCTGGGCTCTTGATTCCATATTCTGAGTCATTCTTCCTCAGGAAAAAAAAAAATAAAGAAGAAGAAGAAGATGAAGAAGAAGGAGAAGGAGAAGAAGAAATTGGTTGTGTTTCCAGCTCAATGGTTTTCTTAGCCTGCTTTCTTCCCATAGAAAATTAGGAGTCTAATTATTGTCCCCATCCTCTTCAGTCCAAGTTGATGTAATCCTGTCAAATGCATGGATGCAATATGTATCCACCTATAACTCATTCCACTAGGCCAAGTACATAACCACAGATCTCTTTGAGATAAGTTGTTCTCTACTTTGGGTGTTTTATAAGACTGCAGTTGGAAAATGCCCTGAAGTTTCTTAGAAGCCCTTTCACTTCACAAATAAGACCTGTGGGGCCTATCTTGCCATCCAAAGAAAGCCTTTGTCTATCTGAAAGGGTCTTTGAAGCATCAGCTTAAATCTTTCTCAGGTTTTAAAAGGGTTTTTATAGTTACAACTTTGGCTCCATCTTCGCACTGAGATGACAACTTGACAGTGAGCTGGATTTAATTTTTTCCTGAGACTTTTACTCTTTGGGGGAACCTTTTGCTGGTTGAAAAAACTGTCGTGGATCCTTAGCATTTTATCTGAATTCTATGTAAAACCTAAAGCTACACCTTTCATTCATCTATCCACTTCTTTATGAGAAGCAGATAGAAGAAGGCAAGTGACAACTTTCACACTCAGCCCAGAAATCTCTTTAACTAGATCACTGAGTTCATTTGGAATGTTTCCCATTTTTCACGTTAGAGCAGGCAGCAGTGTTGCCAAAAGCTCCACCATCAGCTAGTGCGAGCCCTCTTTTCTCTGCCTTCCAATTCACTGTTACCGCTTTATCACGAACTCTCACCACTGGAGTCCCTTCAGGCCCTTGACTGCCGCCCGATCCCATGACAACTTTAGGTTTTGTTATCCCATCAGCGCACTTCCAGGTGAAAAATTATTTTGCACTTATTTTTAGCAATGAGATTACCTATCCCCAAACGTAGTGGCTAAAACAGTGATCATTTTGTTGCTCTCATGATTTGGGGGTCAAATGTTTTAGCAGAATTTGGCTACACAATCTTTTTGCCCCGTGCAGTATTAACAGAGGTCCCTTGGTAGTATTTAATGGGTAGATGGGCTGGGCGGCAGGGTTCTAGAACACCTCACTCATACATTTGGTTTCTTGATGGGGATTCCTAGAAGGCTGGTATCCACTCAAACTGTTGACCAGAGTGTCTATACGTTTAGTTTCCATCATAGTAGGTGGGTATCTTAGGGTCACTGGACCATGACAATTACATCTCAGAGCAATCAGAACAGTCACTCCAGTGAAAAAGATATAAGTTCCATGGTCACATATTATCTGTCGTTGGAAGTAAAGCTTCTTTTCTGCCTTACTCTATTTGCCAAAACATACACAGACCTGCTCAGAGGAGAAAGGAGAGAGCATTGCTATTAGCTGGGGTGGGAGGTATATCAAAGGATTTGAATCTGCTAAAATGGCCACTTCCATCGACAGGCTGATGGAAGCATAAACTGTGCTATGTTCATACAGAGATGTATTCATACCACAGTGAAAGTAAACAAACTACAGCTCACGATATTACGATGGATGACTCTTAGTTATCCATAGTGTAACATAATACGGATTGATAGACCCAAACCACAGAAGAATGGATGTCATATGATTCTATTCATATGAATGTAAAAAGTTAAGAAAACTGAACACTCTATTATTTAACTTTATACACATTGAAATAAAATTTAGGATAGTGGTTACCTCTAGGAGCAAGAGAAGGAATGCGATGGGAAAACGCACATAGGTGCTTCTAAGGTCTGGTAGCTAACTCTCCCAGCTGACTGCTGAGAACACTACTTTTTGTTTTCTTTTAATTTATCATATGATTTTGGACATTTCAGAAAGTATGCTCTGTTTCAAACATTATAAAAAAAATGAATCAAGGGGAGATGAACAAATGAAGAACTCTGAAGAAAACTCTAGAGAAATGTAACCTTAAAGAGGGAAGATAAAAAAGTTAAAGTTTCTAGAAGAGGTAAAGAGTACATGGAAATTTCATGTTTTTCAGTCGGGAAATAATAGGGCAAGGGAATGATCCAGGAGAAAGAGGAAAGAAAAGCTGTAAGGAAAGAGAAATTGCCAAAAGAAGTGTTTTTGTAGTGACAAATGTAGAGAAATCCCAGTGCAAGGCAAAGTCTAGTATTCGGTAGAAAAGGACAGACGTACCCTACAGCATGTGAGTAGAAAAGGAAGATGGATTCAGATGCAGGTACGTGTCTAATGACAACCTGAAGGCAATATTGATAACTGCTTTTAAAAATAGGCATATTAGGCTAAAATGTTCACTTAAACTTAATCAGGATGCCATTTATTCATCCTCAAATAAAAATATAATTGCAGAAAATTCGGGACAATAACATGCCAACTAAACATTCTTCATTCTTCCTGTAGGAAAATCTAGATAGGTACCTAAGTGTTAGTCAGAACAATGCTTGTTGTTCCTCAGAAGTTGGAATATGGGGATTTGAGCAGCAATTTTAACTGTTGATGACATTAGGCTAAAAAAGGCATCCAATTATTTCCGTCTTTAGTGATAATTCTGCCAAAGGGATTGGATGGTTACGTTACACTGGACGTTGCTAAATGAACACTGCCAAATTCTCTGAATCTCACTGACATAAATTTCCGGGAAAAATGGGTTTGTAATTCCACCTCAGAAAATAACCACCTGAATTTGATTTAGAATAGCTGCTACCTGTACAGTCTAGTAAAGATTTTAAAATATGGTTATGACTTGAAACAGATAATATTATTCTCAGTACACTTATCCTGACACATTCATAACTCATGCTAACATACCCTGAGTCAAATATGTGAATGCAGAAGGAGCTCACTAATGCAGCCTTCTGCGGTAATGCCTGCTGCTTCACTTCTCACTTTGGATATTTTATACCCTCCATTTTCATCCAATGGAGGTGAACTCGATTAAACAGATTTATCAATCTAAAGGACACCTGGTAGCAGCCAATAGCCATGTTTTTCATTTTCTAGCTTACATTTAGGACTCAATGGTGTAAATTACTAGATAAACATATATAAAAGGGGCTCCATATTTTGTGTTACGGCCTTAAAAGCTTTTTGAAAATAAATATTAATAATGAGTAAGAACTTCCGTGCTGTTTTAAGTACAGTTTATATTTAGCAACTTCAGGGAATCAATTCATAGAAATGGAAGAGCAGCAAGTGAAGTGGAAAGCTAAATAAATTACACGCAAATTGTGGAAAGCCCCCAAAGAAGTGAAATCGTGTTACCTGTCAGATTTAGTGCCTTCTTTACCGGGGGGTATAAATTGTACCCCAATACGTTGACTGTAGACCAGAGTTATTTAGGCCACCTGTGCTCCAGAGCTAGGAAAGCTGCTTAACAAGAGGTAAGGTGCATAAAGAACGTCTAAAGTCATGGGGGTTTTCAAATAAATTGATCAAACACGTAGCTTTCCCAGCCTATTATTCTAGCGGCTGGTGACTAGATGGTTATAGATGTAAATCAAAACACTTGCAAGCTGGATGTCCAGGGCTGTAGGTACTCACACAGCATTTCCATCAAGTCTCATTTCTCTCTTCCTCTGAATGAAATGATTGATTGATTGTTCACAGCTCGCGTGGCCCTGGGCTGCCCAGATCCATCTCCACTCTCCACGCTCGCTCCACACCGAGTTTGCATCATTGACTTTCTGCCAGCCACTTGGCTGCCGGGACACAGAGTGACATTTAATGATCTTTCAACATGGCAGTGTCACATTCGTCACTCTTTATCACTCGTGACAGACCTAAATTCAAATGCAGACAGGAAATGGAGACTGACTTCAGTCCAAACTCGGATACACTTTTGAACTGACATCTATCAACAGATATTGACAAGAGACACGGAAGGGAAAATGGCCTGTTGCTCGCACCATAATTAAAAATACTAGTTCTAAAACTGGCCTCAGAAATCAAGGCTATTTTAATTTCATGAGGCAATTGTTCTTATAAAAAGCTTTGAGGTGGAAATTGTGTATCTCAGCTGTCATATCAACTAACATCAAACACTCAGAGGAGATAATTTACTTTTAATGCAATATTCTGCCTCATAAAACGAATATCATAATACTCACGCATGCTCTTTACAGAGCTCTTAAAGGGAGAGGTGCCTCCAAAGTTATAACAATTATTTAGAAGAAAATAAATATTAGTATAATCACACAGAATTTCTCTAAGCGTCTTCGTCCTCTGAGGAGTCTCACCTTGCTGTAGGACTATCATTTTCTATATAACAGGGTTTTTTAAATCAAACACCTCCCTGATACTTGCATTTTCCCAATATCACAAAACAAAGCTGCATTTCACCAAAAGTTTGGGGCTACTGGAAGATTGGTGTTGCGTTTCAATACTGTCTAACATGTACATGTTGGAATGTGTGCCAAAAATGATAAGAAATGTACACAAGGAGTTCAGGGGTTGGGGTCCCTCAGATATTCTCATTAGCCTGAACTCCAAGTGAAACTTCACTTCCTTTCTAGAAACTAAGAGATCCTTTGTTTAAAAAAAAAAAAAAACTTTAGGAAAATTTTGCTATTTATACTCACTTTATCATCACTTTTCAATTAAATCAAGAAAAAAACGTTCAAAATATAATGTTGGCATGAATCTAAACTTCATGAAGTCAGAGTGTGGTGATACTTTTACATCCACAGGGCCCGGTGTCTCATAATGATCACAGAACTAAATTGAATAGAGGTGTCATACTAATTTCACGGTGAAGGGCAGCAAGTTTTCTTACATGTCACAGTGTCAGGGAAAATCCTAGCTGTTATACTCATGGAAGTATTTCTCTAAAATAAATGTTTCGTCGATCTAATCTCCCTGTACTTCAGGCCTAAGGCAATTTCCACATTCCGCCCTATGTTTGGCTACCGGGAGTGCCCCTCTACTCTTTTGTTCTAGCTGCCAAATGCTTTAAGAAGGGGGAACTATGCCTGTCAGTAAATCTGTCATATCGTAAATGCTCAGTAAACATTTCTTTAGTGAAACTGATGTCTTAAGAGCATCAGCTTTAAGAAACGCACAGAAATTTCATGGTGTTAAACTTCCTACAGCAGAGCTCTGACGGTGCCCCCTGTGCTATCAGGGGCACCTATCGGCCTGTTAGGGTTGCCTGTTAACAGCTCATAGCTGCCTCATTTTCCCCAAAAAGTGCCTTCAGCCGAAGGGAGCCACCTCCCTGGGGACCTCCCCGACTCCTGCCTCCTCTGCCTGTGAGAGACTTTGCTATGAGACGCAAGCTTCTTGCCTCAAGGCAGGACTGACTATGGAGGAAGTCCTTGTGTCCTGAGAGCACCCCCCAGTAAGTCACTTAAACAGGAATCCCCATCTTTCACGCTGTTTCTAAGGCACTGTGTGCAGTGAACGGCCCGAGAAAGCAGACTTAAAATGAGGATGTTCTGGATTCGTGTCACTTGCCAGCTAATTGCAAGGACTGCCCCATTCGTGGTGGTAGGTGAGGTCATCAAAGTTCCTGGCAACCGGAATAATGTGATTCCAAACACTTTTACTTATTTAAATTGGGATGGGACCCAGGTGCCCTTGCAGGGATTTGAGAGGTATGGAAGAAATAGCAACCATAGAGCTGGGTGGCCATTTCTCAGCATGATTCATTTAGGAGAGGAAATAACAAGCCTGGATAATTAATTAGCAACTTAAATCCAAGTATGAGAGTTAGAGAGACTTCAGAGCATTTAAAGAGACCCTCACCTCTTACAGCCCAGAATCAGATAGAGCTGAGTATCAGGTGTAACACTTAATTCCGAGAGCAGCAGACAGGCAGGAAAGTCTCACATTAAAGTCACTTTGACAGGCAAGGAATGGGGCCCTGTAGTTTGGTATGAGAATACATTGGTAGGGGCATTTGAGAACATTGAATCCTCAGTTTCTCCTGTACCAACTGAATCTTCAAATATAGCCCACCCTCCTTTATTAGAAGAGAGAGACCCTCTTGCTGGAAGAAAAGACAGAGGACTCAAAGTAGGCATGAGACCTTACAAGAAAACGCTTTCCCGCTAAAGGGTCTGTCTCCCTGCCACCAGCACGACGTAATAATCAGGGTCAGACGTCAGCCTGAGAATGCGTCCTGTAGGCTAGAATAAGAAACGTGGAATATAAAGTTGGATAGAAGTATTTGTGAGCGTTATGCAGGATCCAAAACACTGGCAAAGACTCTGGTGACCATTCTATTGCTCTGCTTTGATAGCTCTTGGAAGCTTTGGAAAAAGTGACACAATTACTGGTTCACATTAAATGGAGTAGCGATGTCAGAACTATCATAACAAACTGTGGCAAAGTGGATCCAAAGTCTCAGAGAAGTAGGCGTGTCAATCAGGGGTATGATCAGCAGGTACCTACAGAGATGACTCATAGGACCTGGTGTCTCCAGGAACGAAATTGGTGGACAGCCAAAACAGTATTTCCTAGTACAGAATCAGAAGTGATTAAGAATGGAGGTGCTGAACCTAACACTTGGCCCATTTTTTCAGACCTGTATCAGTTTCATCTGATGAAGAGAGACAATCCCCATTGGAAGGAACTTGTAACACCAGGAAAAGAGTAAACAGTTGTGATCTTCCCAGTTTTCCAAGAAACCTATGGCCATCTCCTAGGGCAGCCATATGTTGGAGACAGAGGACTTCTGAGTTCTTTTGAGAGCTCTGGGATACAGGGCATCCATGGGGATTGGATAATAACTGGAGCTTTAACCCATATCTGTTTCAAAATGTGTCCATCATGTACATGGCTTTGCCTCCTAGTCATTTCTTCAGATTCCACATGTATAATTTAAATGAATATTCTTGGATGTCTACAACCAAACTTCAATGGGAGAAAATCTACTATCACTGGAAAATTCATGTGGAAGCCTCTGAAACTGGCCCTTTCCCATGTCCAGATAATACAAAGTAATATTGTAAAAAAAAAAAAAAAAAAAAAAAAAGTAATATTGTATCCCAAGGGAATAGCACAGGGTGGTTCACACTTAAAGATGTAAAGAATGTATTTAATTTATGTCTGGCCTTAGCAAAACTGGATAGTTCATGCCAGGTAATAGGAGAATATTGCCAATTACACCAAGCAGTAGCTAAGGTATACATAGCAGCTTACGTGACTCTTGATAGAACTATGTCCAGTGAAAATGTCTTTCAACAATGAAACCAAAGATGGTTAAAGAAATACCAAAGCTAGAAGCATTCAACACTAGCAGACCCACACTACAAGAAATATAAAGGAAAGCATTTCAGGCAGCAGGAAAATAATATCAGATGGAAAGATGGTAAGAAAAGCATCAGAAATAGTAACTTGGATAAATACATAAGACATTTTTCTTTGTTTCTAAGTCTCTTTAAAAAATAATTTATCGTTTTAAAAACTATTGTAACACTGATTACTGGGAGGAGGTAGAATTGCTCCTGGGTACAAAAAAGAGTATGTTTGATTCTCCAGTGATTCCTTGGGTATCTCTTGGTACACAATGTCTCCTTGTAACTCTTAGTGGTCATTTACAGCAACACTGACCAGCGTCTTGTTTAGTTTTTCAATCTAAGGATTGATGCCTAATTTAATGCATCTAAACCAGCAACAAAGAGGCCTATTCAACTGGTACTAAAAAAATTATCCCCAAACCAGAATAATTAAATATCAATCTAAATAAGTAGATTTAGCTCTTAATTTCAAAGAAATGATCAGAATTACTAGAGTACAAAACTTACATGAGAACAGAAATACGTAACTGGCTTTACTTCTGTACCAAAGTTTAAGAATTCCTGAATTCATTGTTATGGGATATCCATCAAAAAATTTACCTAGTTGAAAACAAGATTATACTGTATAGCACAGGGAAATATACACAAGATCTTATGGTAGCTCACAGAGAAAAAAATGTGACAATGAATATATATATATGTTCATGTATAACTGAAAAATTGTGCTCTACACTGGAATTTGACACAAGATTGTAAAATGATTATAAATCATTAAAAAATGTTTAAAAAAACTTACCTAGTTGATTATATTGTTGCTATAATTTTGTATGGAAATGTGATGGTGGTAATAGTTTCTGAATAAGCTAATATATCATTAATGAATATTACACTATGATACCAGTAAACAGTCTCCGGGAATGAGCACACATCTCCATCCAGCTGCTCTTAGGGACAGATCCTAAAGTTTTCTGAAGCAATGTTTTGTATTGCAACAGGGGCATTTAACTTAGCATATAAACCCAATGATACGGATTTGCCCGTAGACTCTTGCTGTGAAAAGTAATTGAAAATTTTGTCAGTTCTCTCACTTTCACAAGACATGTAATTTTGGACCAACCTCCAATATTTTCACAGTTGCTGATTCATTATTTCATTCATTTAATGTGAGAATTTGACAAAGACAGGTTTTTGTGTTTCTATCCCAGTTCACTATTTATTTGAATCGGTCACTTCATTCAGTTTGTATACATGCAAAAGAAAAATATTCACTTGTATATGATCACATGCTAAAATATCATTGAGTGGAAAATAGTAGAATTAATTTGAAGACATTTTATACATTATATTTAAGGAATGGAAGCAACTGAATTAAAATATGGGGTCTCACTCTAGGCAAAGGCACAAATTATTTGAATCAATTTCATGCTTATCAAGACATGCTTGGCTTTTCTCAAACCTAACCATTATGGTTTTATGAAAAACTTTATAATCACCAAAAAAATCTAGCAGTTTTTATCTTCCCACTTTAACATATAAGGACAGTAGTTATAAAACCTTAGCTTTTACCTTGCCAATTGAATGAATTACTTTGGATTAGTAAGGATGGAATTTTGTTATAATTTTACATGCCCTAAGCACCATTTGACTCTGTCCTGCTCAAGTGACGACTGCCATTAATTTAAGAATTTTTACCAGCATCCCTTATTTAAAATTAAACATATATATTCTGAGATCCTTTTTTGCTTGGCTTGGGGACAAAGTGTAGAGAATACATTGAAATTTAAGTAAATAATCCTATCCATAAGAAGCCCAAAGTTTAATTTAGGAGACAAATACTTAAATAAGTACAAGTTTGATCAATTATATATGATAGGACATTTATATGAAGAGTAAAGGAAACTTGAGTAAAAGAGCAGATTCTGCTTGAGGGATTCACGACATGATTTAGAAAGGAGGTATTAATTAGCCTGATCTTGTTTGCATTTATCCCCAGAGCTAGAATAATGTCCTTACATGCTTAATCTGGGGATGATTTTCCTTGTTCCTGGTTATGTCTTACCTGATTTACTACAGTAGTTTTTTTTTTTTTTTTTCCCATCTTACTCTCCTTTATTATAATCCGCTTAAAACAACCGTATTTTTTCCCCAAACCTAAATGAGTTTATGTCATCCCTCTAATTACATATCAATGGCTTCTGATCAAACCTCGAACTGCAAATTTACATTTGTATTTCACTCGATGTTGTGGCAAGCTGAATAATGGCTCCTTGAAGATGCCCACATCCTAATCCCCAGAACCTACGAATATGTTACTTTTTATGCCAAAAGGAACTTTGCAGATATGGTTACTGTAAGGATCTTGAGGTGGGGAGAGCATCCCGGATTTTTCAGGTGGGCGCAATGTAATTACAGTGATGCTCGTAGGAGGGAAGTGGGAAAGCAAAGGTAGAGAAGGTAATGTGACAATGAAACTAGAGAAGAAGGAGACAATTGAACAGACTCTGCTGGTTTTGATGGTAGAAGAGGGTACCGGGCACCAAAGGATCCAGGAAGCCCCTAGAAGCTGGAAAAGGCAAAGAAACAGAGTCCTCCCTCAAGAATGCAGAATGGTCCCACCCTGCAAAGTTCAGTTTTAGTCCAGTGATGTTGATTGTGGACTTCTGATATCGAGAGCATGAAAGCCGTAGGTACGATATACTGATATATATTCTATCTACTGAGCAGAATAATTTTGGCAGCAATTCTAATACGTAAAATATCTAAATATTATTTCTATTTATACATAGGTAGTTTATATTTGGGTGCATTCCAACATACATTTAATAACTGAAGGAGTTTTTTAACTTGAGACAAAGAAAAGGAAAACAACAACAAAAAATTTATTGATGGTCCTTAAACCCACTTATAATGAGAATGCAACATTACTTTCTAAAAGTTACCGAAGAGAAGAAGAAAGCGAGATAAACAAACAGAACACTGTACTTTATGTGCATCACAGCTCTGTATTTGCGTCTCTTTCCTCCTCACTAAGGAAGTAGGGAGACCCTTCAGCCTGTGACTGAGGGATACATCCCTGTCCAGCTTCTAAAATTCTCCTCTCGATTGTGGGTTAGATGTTCTCTGGTTCTCTTCTGCAACTCCATGTGATTCTGCCCAGTATTTCTTTCCTCTGCTGGAATATGACATTGCACTCAGGGACATCTGTAAGTCTCCACCACTCACACAAATCCACATACATCATATATATGTGTAATTATACATATGCAGATATAAATAACCAATAGTATTGCACATATAAATAATTGTATTGCAACCAAGTGTAAGTATAAGAAAATTCCTTTTTGCTTCAGTTTTCTGGTTTCAGAATGGAAATTACCATATTCTGATTTTACAGCAATCATAATCTAAGGGTGGAGTGGTACTGAATAGCAATGGACAAATTCTATCATATTTTTAAAACTTTATTTCAGAGACTTTCTAACACACACAAAAGTGAAGTAATAGTGTACTG
This sequence comes from Camelus dromedarius, assembly GCF_036321535.1. Taxonomy (NCBI): domain Eukaryota; kingdom Metazoa; phylum Chordata; class Mammalia; order Artiodactyla; family Camelidae; genus Camelus; species Camelus dromedarius. The sequence goes on along the minus strand of NC_087463.1, from coordinate 19,523,858 downwards.
AACCCTTACACACCCATGACCTAGATTCAACAATTGTTTAAGTCATGGCCAAACTTACTTCATACTGGTCCCTGTTCACATCTTTGTGTGCTCTCTGTTTTCATCTTGATCAGCCTGGCCGCTCTTCACTTCTGCCCTCCCTGAAATCCTCTGAGACAAGGCTCAGACATCGTAGCATCCATAAAAATTGCAGGTATAAACTTGAAAAGAAAATGACTTTTAAAATTAATACCATTATCACAGCATGGTGTTTTAGATGATTATTGCATTTCAGAAAATGAAAGTGAAATTTCTAGGCAGTAAAATGTGTCACTTAAAATTAGCAAATATCATGAAAATTGTTGAAAAGGACTAGGAGCAAATATTTGCTTTGAAGTGATATAGATATTGATAATCTATGAAGTTAAACACATTTAAGAAGGTTAAACAATTTACAGGTTTAAAAGATGAAATTTCTTGAAAAATGTATTAAGTATTTACTTTGTATTCTGAAGTACTACTGTATGTGGACATGTTAGGTATTGAAAAAGAAAATTTAAAAAATAGAATAAAAATATTAATTGCAAGTGCTTATTTCACTTAGGTTTTTTTTAAATTACTAGACCTTTAAAATACAGTGTTTAGAAAACTGTTTATACATACATGAATAACATGATAAATGAAAGTTAAAACACCCCAAAAAAGGACAGATTATATGGAAGAAATGAAAAAAGTGTTGTATTTTAAAATGTGTCTTAGATCAAATCTATAATCTGGTGTGTTTTCTCATTTTCCATGTTATTTTTTTCAAAAGCATGTGAAAGCCAATTGTTGGATACCATGTTTAATTTTTCCTAGGTTTTTTAGTTACTATGTGTTTTGATATTATTGCCTAAGCATTCTTTTATTGCTATAAGAGTATTAAAATGTTCTCATAATTTGAAACAATAGAGGGAAAAAAACACACAGCTTAATTGAACAGTGTCAGTTTTCATTGAAAAAATTCAACTGCATAAAACATGTATTTTAACTATATGAAACATAGTTAAACTTTGCAGATGATGAGAAACCAAAAAGATGCATTTTTGAAATTAAACACCTTTGCAATATTGTACAATCAGTAAACAGCTTAAGATCCTTCAGCATTTGTATTTTATGTGATCAGGCTTTTATTTTTACTTACAAATTCTGAAAGCTAAGTCTCTGTAAAACTAATCTAGCAATAATATATAGCCATCACAAGTCTCTCCAAATTTATATTCAGGTTTTATATGTTAACTTCCATTTAATTCTCCTTTGTGAATAGTTAACTTCTAGTTATGAAGCAAAAGCCATTAAAATTGAAATGTTTTCAAAAGGCAAAAAGACCAAGAACACTTTTTAAAATCTAAATTAAGACTCTAAAGGGTTAAAAAATAAAGATGTGGTATATTTATACAATGGAATACTACTCAGCCATAAAAACCAACAACATAATGCCATTTGCAGCAACATGGATGCTCCTGGAGAATGTCATTCTAAGTGAAGTAAGCCAGAAAGAGAAAGAAAAATACCATATGAGATCGCTCATATGTGGAATCTAAAACAAACAAACAAACAAACAAAGCATAAATACAAAACAGAAATAGACTCACAGACGTAGAATACAAACTTGTGGTTGCCAAGGGGGCAGGAGGTGGGAAGAGATAGACTGGGATTTCAAAATTGTAGAATAAATAAACAAGATTATACTGTGTAGCACAGGGAAATGTATACAAGATCTTATGGTAGCTCACAGAGAAAAAAATGTGACAATGAATATGCGTATGTTCATGTATAACTGAAAAATTGAGCTCTACACTGGAATTTGACACACATTGTAAAATGATTATAAATCAATAAAAATGTTAAAAAAATCATAATTCACCTTAAAGCACAGTAAATTCTTCCTAAAACTGGATTTAGTTTTAATTCCTATGATATTTAAACATGTATATTCAGTAAAATTATTAACTAGAAAGAGTAAAATTTGGTTTTATTAAACCAGGAGAAGCCTATGAAATTGAGTTTATTTTTTTTATTTTTATTGAAGTATAGTCAGTTTACACTGCTGTGTCAATTTCTGGTGTACAGCACAATGCTTCGGTCATACAGGAACATACATATATTCATTTTCATGTTCTTTTTCACCATGAGTTACTTCAAGATATTGAAATTGAGTTTAAATGTACATAGCTAAAATCTGAGAACAAGCCCAAAGGTGCGTGATGAAGCAATGATAATTCCTGTGATATTAAACTCAAGCTTCCAAATCAAATATTCACAAATTAAACTTCAAAATATTTTCTTCACCTCCACCAGAAATCAGGACAAAGACTAAAGAAGAATATTTAAGGAGTTTAAAAAAAATGAAATGATCCCATAATTGTTTGAAGTCTCTTTCCTGACTATTCAGTCTGGACTCCAGCTGTACAAGAACACACCCAAGATACTAGTTTTGATGTTTTCCCTCAATGAAGAAAAATCCTTTCACTCAATTCTGGTTAAAAAGCCATAATATTACAACATAATACCTGTAATGTAAAAATTGCTATTCATAAAACCCTCATCTATTCAAAATCACAAATGTTTTAACCTGTGAATGACTATGCACCACGCATGTTATGTGTCAGTGGGCTACACTCTGAATCATTTTGACGTGTAGGGGAAATGCTCCCGACGGAACTGGCTAGTACTAGAAAATCCAAGCCGACTGCTAAACCATACTGTGTAGGCAAGAGTGATCCAGTCCTCTCTTACACGGTGTCTTTTTCAGCAGCTTATGTTCAGCCCTGTCTCCTTCCTTGTAGAGTCACTCGGTCAAAATGTAAGACGTTTTGATGAAAGTTCAGGATCGTTGGAAAGACAAGGGTAGACTCGCAAGTGAAGATGATTGACATAAATACATGTTTTGCCTCATTCTCTGAAAATTACACGAAAGATACGGACATAAAAATTGAACGGGTTTAAAAACAATGACGGTAGTACTTTTTTTAAAGGGAAACTATTTCTTAAAATCAAGAATATCCAAATATGAAACACTGCTACAAAACTGAAATATATCTGGAATATATGTAGAAATATATCTTAAGAGAATAATGTGGCCAGATATGTTTCAGATGTAGGATAGACGGAAAAACTCTTCTGCAGTTTATAATTATGACATTAATTATAGAGTCTGTTGCTGTCAAACCTTTGGCTCATAGAAAAAAATTTCCTTGACTGATACAATAACCACTCTATCTCGGGTGTATCAGTGGCCAAGTTGCCTTATTTATTGATATTTCCCAATTTTATCTTCATTTCCTCAGTTGCTTTTGGGGTGATTGTAGGTATAGCTACCCAGAAAAAAAGAAGAAAAAAGTCACACCTAGAATTAAGTTTTTTGAAAGTTATTTAGTTTCCTAAGGATTTAACCAGCACCCAATTAAAGTTTAGTTACCAAGCAACTTAATTTGAGTCAATGCTATGAGGCTGTTTTTTGTTTTGTTTACTTTTCACCAAATTCAAATTAATTTTGGCAGTCCAGTTTAATACAACATTTTGCAGATGATAATAAACATTCTGCAAACTGCGTATCGTCCACGCATCATGTGTTCTTTAATAACATAATAAGCTACTTACTCACTCAGAAACATCACCTGCCATCTTTTTAGGGACAGTCTTTTTAGAGTCTGAGGCATGTTCTCCCAGGCAGACTGTGGAATGCCAGCTTCCATAGTAAGAGTGAAAATATGTAACTTTAAGTTTTGCCTATTTACCTCAAGAATATTATCTTTCTGTTTTCCAAATAATGTTTAAGTGAAGCTTAGAAAAATTTCTGAAAAGCAACTAAGTAGGCTCTCAGATTCAGTATCTATTGAAATCAGTTCCAAAGTCTATAGCATTTCATGTACTCAGTCCAAGTAAATATATCTTCACAAATGTTTGTTTTCTCGAAAAGTATCAACTCTTAAAGAATAGCTTCATGGAGAAAAGATACAGTGCTCATTGTTTGTTAAATGGATAAGAAATTGAAGAAATTCTGGCAAACAGACTGAAATAGTTCTTTTCTTTCTTCAGATTCAAAAGGCATGGCTCTGAAGCACATGCCACAGTTAGATAATTAGATAAAACAATTAGATAATTTTTCCCAGGAAAAAAAAAAAGTCTAGTTGAGTGATGGTGTGGCAATCTATAGAATTATCTACAATTCTGTATACTCTCTGATTGCCAAAGGGAGAATTTAAGAGAGTGATATATTGCAAGATTTGACACATGCAAGTTTCTTTCTCTCTATACCCCTAAATCATACACACCATTCAATTCCTTAGTAGGGAGTTAGTGGGTTGAATAATATCCTCCCAAAATTCATGTCTACCCAGAACCCCAGAATGTGACCTTCTTTGAAAATAGGGTGTGTGCAGATTTAATTAATGAGGTCATACTGGATGAGAGTGGAGACGTTAATTCATTGTCCTTATAAGATGAGAAGACACGCGGACCCACACAGGGAAGAAGTCACGTCACGATAGAGACAGCACGTGGAGTGATGTAGCGACAGGCAAAAAACGCCAAGGGTTTCCAGCAACAGCAGGAGCAGGGAGAGCAGCATGGGCCAGTTTCTTTATTAGAGCTTCCAGAAAGAATCAGCCTTGCTGACACCTTGATTTCAGACTTCTGGCCTCCTGAATTGTGAGAGAACACGTTTCTGTTGCTTTAAGCCACCGTGTTTGTTGTATTTGTTAGAGCAGCACCAGGAAAGCTGTGTGGAACTGTGAGGGGAATGTTAATAAAGTAGGAGGGCAATAGAAATATTTGAATATGATCCATTTTTTGACACATATTGGAAATTGTTACATTTCTTATGTCAAAACATTTGCTGTTAAATATTTAAAATAACTACGTCAAGTATTTTAATATTAATGAAGAATAAAGTATGTTTGTATACAGGTACATAGCCATTCCTATATACATATATAACTAATGTTTCTTAAATAAACATTATTTCTAATTTACCGAGCACTTTAGCCAAAAATAGTCATGCTCATTAGACATTCTTTTTTACTAAGTTTTTTTTTAATGGAAGTACTGGGGATTGAACCCAGGACCTCATGCATGCTAAGCACACACTTTACCACTGAGCTATTACCCTCCTTGGATTGTCTTGTACAACTTCATTAGGAAAAGAGAAGATATGTGGACATTAGGGATCTTGAACTATTCCTAGACCTAGAGCTATTCCTTAGTGAGATCTTGGCAGCTATGACTGTGAATCTTTTGTGTATGTTTCAGAATCTCTGAAACAAAATTCTTGGACACAGTGAGCTCTAACACAATTTCCCTAGTAAACAAATATTAAAAATTTTATTTCTCCGTGAACTCTGCATAATATTTTATTATGTGATAACTTAAAAAATTATAACCGTATTGCATTCTAATTTTCTAGAAGGAATAAAATAACATTGCTTTTTTGAGTGTACACTTCAGTTAATTTGACAAATGCTTACTATTTCATATACATTAGGCTCACCGTTCCTTCTTGCACAAATGGTTGCAATGTAATAGTGACCTGTGCAGCACCAAGGTGTCAGTAATATTTAACCGCTACAGAATGCTTATGTAAACAATATTATAATAAAACAATGTATTTTATTTTTTAACATTTTTTATTGATTTATAATCATTTTACAATGTTGTGTCAAATTCCAGTGCAGAGCACAATTTTTCAGTCATACTTGAACATATATATATTCATTGTCACATTTGTTTCTCTGTGAGCTACCATAAGATCTTGTATATATTTCCCTGTGCTACACAGTATAATCTTGTTTATCTATTCTACAATTTTGAAATGAAACAATATATTTTAAATGATATCATATGTGATTACAAAGCATAGGAGCATAACACATTGTGGACTTGTCAATGCCAAGTAGTTTTTTCAGCTCTGTACTTCAGAAGCATTTCTGTTCTACGTACTTCAGTTACTAAATCTCTGTAGGTTTTACTGCTCTGCAGATATGTTACTTAAAAACTTCATTCAAGGACAGTTGGTCAAGGCCATGCTAAATACCTTCTAACACAAGACTGGCTTGCAGTCCAGGTCATCAACTTCAGGGAGGGACAAGAAAACAAAACACTGCCATTTACGGAGTCTACACTCTGTGCAAGAAAACACCACAGGTGTAACCTTGACCATCTTCATAGAGCCTGGGAAGAAGTGATTACCTGCACTCCTCTGTTCAGATGAGGGGGGAAAGGAATTTGCAGGTAATTCGTGTGCCTCTGTTAACACAGGGGATACTTGGATAGAGAAAGAAGGCCGAGCTTGGCATGTGTGAATGACAGCAATGAGAAAAGGTCTGCTGAGTCCCAGATTTTTCCCAAAGCTGCCCATTGCGTTGTCTGTGATGTATACACCAGTGACATCACCGACAGAGAGAGGCCTGAATGTTGCATGGCACGTTGTGTTGCTCTAAAGAGAGTGAAGTGGAGATTATCAAAACCGTCGAATCTTAACAATTGTGTTCAATGGATAGCTTTAAAAATTTCTATGATACAGAAATCTATGTGTCTGATAGTCAGCATGTTTTTCTATCTTCTCCTGCAATTCTTTGTTTTCTAAATAATTACTCTTTCATTACAGTCATACCATGTATCAGAAAATAATTTAAGCAGCGAACACTGGTAAAATGGCACTTCAATGTGTATTAATAGTGTCCTGCTATAAAACTTCCACTTATTTACTCAATTATGAGTATTTACATTTGAGTTTGGAATCATTACATGAAAAAAAGTACTATATGAACGATGTTCTGCCACTTTTTCTTTAGGTGACTGTTAATATGTAAGACATTAAAAATGGTTGAGAAGCCTTTTACTGTGTATATTTTTATTATATTAAAATATATTATTTCTTATGACTTGTCTGCTTATCCAGGCTTTCGGAATTTTAGCATTTTGAATATCATACATATGATGCAGGGAAACACATTCAGCACAAAACCTTCCGTTACAGAGCATAATCTTCCTGCCTTGTGCGATTTTCTTCTGGGTGTACACGTGCAGTTTCAATCTATACGTCACACACATGACTTGAAATTGTTCTCCATTTTTAAGGGAAGAGAATTTCTGAGCCCGTCAAGAAATAAATATGAATGTTCTTTACCCACCCCTACCCCCACCGTTGCAAGATATCAAATCCTAGGAGAATTAAGGACAGCAAATTTTGTATTAGTTGGTAGCAGTGGCATTTTAGAACAGACAAATTCAATTTACAAACTGGAGCTCAGCTGCTGGTTTAAATCAGCTGAAAATGAAATGGGAACATCTTATTGAAATGTTCATTTGATATAGGTGCATATCTTTCCAAGACAAATAATGTGAACTCAATTTATAGGGAGGACTAAGATGATAAGTCAGAAGCCGTGTCTAGACCACGAGAACACATCGAAAGGGACAAAATATAGATTATAAAACACTGAAGTACCAAAGAGATTATGCTCTGATAGACTGCAAAGCAATGTAAAAAGTATTTGCTTTTTGTGTTCTCTCATCACTCATGAGTTAAGTGAGGGGTGACTAAAGCTGAGGTTCATTTATTTACCTACTGGCAATGAAGCCTGACTTTCGTCAAATGATCCTCGGTGCACTCACCTGGAGGCATTCGTATCTTTGTTTCTCATGACAGCATAATGGGATGTTCTGTTTCAGAGATCTCCTGTTTGTCAGAATTACCATGTTGCTCAAATTTCAAAGACTCTTATGTTAACGCAGCTGCACTCAGGCTTTAGAGGGCACAGCTTAAGTAGAAGGTCCTGGACTAGTGGTCACAATAGATCCAAAGGAAGTCACAGGAGATCTCTTAGAGGTTATCTCTACAGTAAAAAAAAAAAGAAAAAAAAAAAACGGAAGAAAGAAAGAAAAAAAGAAACCTGATTATGAAATCATATACTAAGTGTGTTCACTTGTTCGTCCATATTTTTATGTGTTTACTGAATCCCTTTGATGTGCAAGGCAAGGTTATTGACAGATGGACACATATCTGAGTCAGAAGTGATAGTGAACTAGGTGGAGAGAAGACATGGTCATTGGAACCTTGCCACGCGGTGACTTCTACCAGATTGTTGAGGCCACAAATTATGTGCGTGCCAGACTGCTTTCAGTGAAGGAAATGAATTGATTTTCACTACTGAGATTCTGACATCCAGTCCACACATTTCCCTAGAGTGTATCCAACGGGATTGAGCCCCATTTGCCAGCCCTGGAGAACAGCTCATTAATGCACTTTATTTAGTTTTTAATTGAAGTATAGTCAGTTTGCAATGTTGTGTTAATTTCTAGTGTACAGCATAGTGATTCAGTTATACATATATGTTCATTTTCATTTTATTTTTCATTATATGCTATTATAAGGTATTGAATATAATTCCCTGTGCTATGCAGCAGGACCTCATTGTTTATTTAGTTTATGTATAGTAGTTAGTATCTGCAAATCCTGAACTCCTACTTTATCCCTCCACCCCCCCTCCCTCCCTGGTAACCACAAATTTGTTTTCTATGTCTGTGAATCTGTTTCTGTTTTATAAATAAGTTCATTTTTATCACTTTTTTAGATTCCACATATAGGTGATACCATATGGTATTTTTCTTTATCTTTCTGGCTTACTTCACTTAGTATGACAATCTCCAGGTCCATCCCTATTGCTGCAAATAACATTATTTTATTCTTTTTTATGGCTGAGTAGTATTCCATTATATAAATATATCACAACTTCTTTATCCAGTCTTCTATCGATGGGCATTTAGGTTGCCTCCCTGTATTGGCTATTGTGAATAGTGCTATGAACATTGGGGTGCATGTATCTTTTCAAATTAAAGCTTCCTCCGGATATATGCCTAGGAGTAGGATTGCTGGATCATATGGTAAGTCTATTTTTAGTTTTTTAAGGAATTCCCACACCATTCTCCATAATGGCTGCACCAAACTACATTCCCACCCACAGTGTAGGAGGGTTCCCTTTTCTCCACAGCCTCTCCAGCATTTATTGTTTGTGGACTTTTAATGATGGCCATTCTGTCCGGTGTGTGGTGATACCTCATTGTAGTTTTGATTTGCATTTCTCATAATGCACTTTATTGACTTTTCCTCCTTCCTAGTGTCATTGCAGCTTTCTGGGATCAACTTCCCCATGAAGTCCCTGCTCCCTTTCTCAGAGTCTGCTTCCCAGGATGCCCAGCTGAGACAAATACAGTGTTCCATCAAGATTATATCTCAAACAAAGCAGAACAAAAGATTATATCTCAAAGTATTAATTCCTTCCCCTTCAAGTGACATTTGTGTTGTTTCCACTGCTTTATGGTTATGAACAGTGCTGCTGTGAGCATTCTTCTATGGGTCTCCTGGCCTACAGCACGTGCCTACAAGCAGAGTTTTGAGGAATACACCTTCAACTATTAGCAGTGGTTATTCCTCCTGGGTAGAATTAAAGAGCATTGAACCTTCTATGAAAACATTTCTTATTTTGAATTTTTCACAATGTACATGTATTTATAATTAGAATTTCACATATGAATATATATAGACATATGAATATGTATATGAGTGAATCAATATGGATGAATATTCATGTACACGAATAAAGAAGAACATTAAATACAGAATTGAAAGCTATGTAAATTCCTGAATAGTATGTTTCTTTTGTCAAACAACTGACAGCAAAGCATACTGTTTAGAGAGTGGATTCTTGGAAAAGGCTACTTAGGTTCAAGTCCTCTATTGGCCCCTTACTGACTGTATATCAGAAGCAACTCACTTATCACTGCCTCAGATTCTCCCCATGTAAAAGGAGTTAGTAATAGCTCACAGGTTTTCTATAGAGAATAAGAATAAGATAAAATAATATAGAGGTTAAAGAGTTCCTGGAAGTAACAAGGGATTTTGTTTCTTCAATTCATTTCCTAGCCAGTGGGAGAAATAATGATCATACTTACCACTTGTCAAATGTAACCGAGTCCCTCCACATGATTTTGCCATTGTAAAACAGCGCTACCTTCTAGATGAAAACTTCAACACTAGTTTATTGTAATGAAAGGGTATAGTCCTCCCTCAGTATCTACAGAGTACTGGTTTCAGAGCACCCGTGGGTACCCAAATCCAAGGATGCTCAAATCTTGAACATTAAATTAATAATTCACTTGTTTATACAACCACAGCTAAAGTAAGGTGGTTCTGATTTTTGATTTTTGGTTTGTTTGTTTTAGATCCTGAATCAAGAGTTCACATTCCAAAGCCAGGTGTTATCTTCTCTGTGCAGGGCATAGAATCCTGTTTACGTATTTGTCTTCGGATACAGAGATAATATCTGTTAAATGTTCACGATCCTGAATGTTTCGCTTTTTAAGCTGGACAGAGGGAGAGGGAAGAATTAAGCAGGCAGACCTTTAAGCATCTCTGTCCTCTTTTCTCCCATCTGTTACCAGGAAAAGAGCTTCAGCTGTGAGGCAGAAACAGTAACAGATATTAGACAGTGAGGATGGAGAGGGGGAATGTGGTCCTTTCATTAGCACTTTCCTTCCCGGCTTCAAAGAACACTAGGGCTTACTTCTTCAGGAGGCTTAAGAGAGCTGCGCTGCTATCAGGGTGTCCCGAGGCAAAATGTTGAACTGGGAGCAATGGTCTTGAGTGATGTACCTTCTCTTGCTTAGCAACTTCACCTCCCTCTGGGGCAGTCACTTCTGTTCCTTTCCAGAGCTGTAATTCCCTCGTAACAAAACCTCCTTGCAAGAAAGGATTAGATCTCAGTCATCTACGGCATAGAATAAATATAAATCAACGAGCTACCTCTCTGAAGCACTGGTATTTTTAGCTTCAGGGGGTACTGTGGAATAAAATACTATCTGTCCTCAGTAAAGGAATGGCAGGCATCAGCCTTGCCGATGAGGGGATGTTTTGCAGGAAAGAGTGAGCTGCCTTTCATGCATGAAATCAGGCCACCTGGATCGGGTTTCACTGCTTGTCATTGTGTTCCCAACATAACCTTTGGTGTGTAAATCTAGAAACAGTAGCCTTTGAATTTTACCTTAGTTACCAGAAACATTTGAAATTAATTCTATCTTTAAATAGATGATTGCACATGGTTTGGTTGGTGTCTTACATGTTCTAGAATATGGGATTCTGAGGCAGCCTGGGTAGGATGTGAAGGGGTCACTTAGCCATACAATACGTAGGTAGAACTGTGCCTATGATAATGGTAAGAACAATCATAGCAAGCATGCAGGGGCGATAAAAGGACCGTGGTATCTTCCAAAGAAGATTCGGTGCACTGAGGGCGTCGGCAGCAGATTGTGCTGGTACACAATAAAGTGAGAAGGAAGCCACAGCGAAGCAAAGGCCGATCTCTATTGTGCAGCATTTTAGGTGGCTTCTGAATAAGAAGTCAATTTAAGATACTTTGGCCTCTCAGGGAAGTACAGAGATGAGTTATTTTGATTAATAAAGAGCATTTAGTAGTTTATGGTTTAACTCAAAGTAAAAGTTGGACAGAATAATGTAGAACAACTAGCTGCTTTTTTTTCTCTGCTGTAAAATTTAACTTTCTTTGTAGACCTCCCAGATTAGCGTCTATTACCAAATTAGTAGCTGGAGAACAGTATATTTTTAATTTGCGGGACCTACAGAACACATGGCAGAAGTTGTAACCCGAAGAATAAAGTCGACACTTGACAAAGGACACGTTTCAGTAAAGGAAAAGAAACAAGTTGGTGGAAATTTTTAAGCAAATACTCTACGTGGCAAATAAAAATGCTCCTTGTAAGAAAGACAGCAGCCTGATTTCAGTGGCTGGGCTTCTTTATGCTCTCCATGTGCTGATCCCACTTCGTCTTTCTCTCCTACGACGTATCAGGTCTACTTGTGATGCATTCACTTCCACTCAGATCTGTTGAAATAAATTTCTTGGCCCAAAATGGAGCTTTACCTGCCTGGGAAGGCAAGTCTGCAAACTTAGATAACTTTCATGTCCCTGTAAATGTTCCCCTTGACCAGAAATACCATACATATCCAGTCAGCCAGCTCCAAATTCTAAGCCACTTCTGGGCTCCATCCTCATTTTCTTGTTCCTTATTCTTCATCATATAAAAGCTTTCTGCCTTCCACCCTATTTTGTATTTTTTCTGACCTTGGGAAAGAAGATTGTCTGCTTCACAAAGTGTTAAATTTAAGTTTGTTTGTGCCACCTAAGTGGTCTTATCTCTTAACGGATCAAACCCTTTTGCCCACATTCTGAATTATTCTTAGGTGTTATGTGTGTCAGTATGGATACTCACACATTGATCTGTGTATGTATCACAGACACTTCACACACACACACACAAGAAAAGAGAAAAGATTCAAATGCAAATTGTAAGGAGACATGTTTGTCTAACACTGAGTCATTCCCTCAGTTTTTCTCTTATTTTGACCAGTGTATACGTATGACCTAATTTTGGCTGTAGGTAACTTCAGAAAGAGCTATTTTAAAATTCACTGTAACTGTCAATGTGAAGAATATAGTTTACAGGAGACCCCTGAGAATTGTTCTATACATGATTGTGGAAAACAGAAAAGAATACATTGTGAGGTAATATAGGCATGAATACCTTATTATATTTCACGATTGTGCTAAAAAAGATACAGGATACTTTCCTCCAGCGCTAGCCTTTTCATGAAACTTTGTCCAAAAGGATCTTTCCTTCCAAACTTCATCTTTCCCAGAGTTATTATTACTCACATTGACAATATTAAACATTCATTCCTTTCCTTTAATTGTTTCATAAACATTCACTTTGTCTTTTTAATAAAGACCATGAAATCTTCAGGGGCAGCAACTTTGTCTACATTTCGAAAACTTTAAGTATTTATCATGGTTTGCAACACACACTGAATTCTTAGTAAATACGTTAATGTTGCTAGGCTAAATGATGAAAAAAGTGATAGGGGGAGTAAAAAAGGGGGGAAATGAAAGTAGGAAGGGACGAGAGAGAAAGAGAAAAAAGAAAAGAAGGCTAGAAATAAAGAGACAAAGAAAGAAAAAGAAGAAAAAAAGTTTCTTTAAAATAAAAGCACAAACAAAATTTCATGTCCATCATTAAAAAGCAATCCAAAGCATTTTAGTAAAGAGTAATTCATAATTAATAATACACTAACATGTGTATGGAATAGGGAATGCATTCCATATCCAACATATCCTACATGTGAGTGTGTAATACTGTGTAAATATTGAATTTCATCTCTAAGTTTGTAGTTGATAACATATTAGCACAGGGGTATTTTGTTCCAACTCTTGTTATTGAACTAGTATTAGTTAATCAGTGGTGATTTAAAATACATGTTTGTCCAAAAGCAACTTTTATGTTCTATTTTATACATAAATATAGTCTTTTAAAGTTGATTGTCCAAATCAGTTATTTAGAAAAAGAATGTCTAGGACAAAATAAATATATATACATAAATTTTTTTACTAGAAATTTTCTGGATTCCTAGCTATATTACTCACCTAAATTCTGTTAGGTTTACTTTCAAAATATGTCTGGATTAATAGTTCGTTCGTTCACATTCGCAAGCGTGAGGAGCCCAACGTGGCAGGACGGCAGTCTGAACGTCCAGTTCAATGGAATCATCGATGTGTTTCCTGGTAGAAGTATCGTCTCTCTGAAGCTACGACCTCTTGTCCAGCAGAACACAAGGTTGCAGGGAAAGGAACCCTAACTTGAATGTTCCTCGGACCTACCCCAGCAATTTCATTCTCTCTTATTGAATGTGATTTGTCTTTTTTCAATAACACAAACTCTCATAAGATAATATATAGTCTACTTATTTATCATGTTTCTTTATCCAAATTCTGCAAGGTAAGGTAATATTTTTTTCTGTTTTATTTCCAGTGTCCTCTATAGTTCCTTCATGCACATAGCAGATACTAGATATAATATTTTGAATGAATAAATTAGTCAACATTCAATTAAATGTATAAGGTTTTACTGTTGCCATTCTGGTTCCATCAGCCATCATAACTCCCTTGGAGTTTTGCAATTCCTTCCTAAACGGACTCCCTGCAAACAATCCTGCCCACTTAGCTGAATCCCCCTCTTACACCCCTATCTTGCCATCACCACCACCACACACACCCCTGGATTAGAAGCGCCCCACTTTCTGGAACCTTGCTTGATGCATTAGGAACACTCAGTAAATTTTTGTTGAATAAAAAGAATGCAAAATTGTCCTTCCTCCTCTAAGTTAACTTCAAATTTTTTGGTTCCATCTCCAAAAAATAATTCTGAATTGAAGCAAGCCTTCTATCTTCTGCCTAGAGTAATAGAATATATGGAACACCACATATCACTCAGAATAAGTGAAATGTTTTAACAGAAAAGAACTAGAGGCTGACGTGACCAGTAGGAAAGTTGGGAGGACAGAGGTCAGAGAAGCTGTCACCAATGATATCAGCCTGCCTCTCCAAAGCAGGAAGTTCTAAAAATCTCACCGAGCAATTGCTCAGAATCCAAGATCATCTCAGCCTGAAGCCCCTGTCAATCTCACAGACCTCTGGAAAGCTCTACCTTCTATTTCAATCTCCATCATTAACATCACAGATGCTCAAGAAAATCTCCCAGCAGCTATTTTGGACCTGACCTCTGTTCGTGCACACTTAAAACTGCACGTGGGGAGTAATGACCTCCCTCTCTCTTTTGCCCCCAAATCTTTTCTAATTGCCTATTGTTGGCAGATGCTAACCTGTTGTGTACTCAAGGAAGGGGGTCCTGGGAAATCTGACTTTTCTGCCATGCCGGTGAAATCTCCAAAGTGGGTGGCACAGTCATATGGAACTGAAAACAAATAACCGAGCACATATCCTTGCCCGGGAAGTTAGGACTCTTGGGAAAAAAGATACTCTACCCCCGACTCATTTATTTTCCTTCATAGAATATTGTTGATGTTATTCTTTGTTTAGTCTTGTTTTATGATTGTCTTTCTACCTTATTCTGTGCATAAATCTTGGATGAATCTAACTTAGATTTATCGCCCACCAGGCGTCTAACTCAATTATCCGGTCCCAGCTGCTGTATTAGGTGTACAGTACTTCTGTAACACCACACATCTTCAAAGGAAGTTTGATTTATCTAAAGTACTAACTAGGCTGTGTGTTGAAACCTGCTCTGAGCTTATTTCGCTCTTAAAATGTCCTATCACATGAGAAGAAAAACCGTAAGTCTTTCTTATGACACCGCATAGATTATTGTACAGAAGACTAGGTATTCCTGTTAACAAGTTAAGAAGCCTGCCCAAGTTGTTAGAGAAAATGTTCATTGCAAGCAAAACAACAAATAAAAGGTTAATTATAATTCTCCTTCAATATAATTAATTTAGGTTTAAAAATGCCTGCCGGAGTATTTTTTTACTTTCTTCATTCTGAGCACAATATTTACTTCACTTTAGCTGTATTTCACTTTTCCCTACAGCCCTCTATCTGTTGATTATTTAATCATTAGGTGCTGAAACCCCTAACGAGAAATGAAAAGGTTATTAAATAAGTGTTAACAGGCAATTAAGAACCTCTGTAAATGGCTTATTGTCCTCAGCAATTCACACACATATTTTACAGTTGCCAAGGACTATTGTCATGAGATCAAAATCACGATGACCCTCAACGTTCACAGGAATCTGAACACTTAGAAAATACATCATGTATTTCTCTAAAGGTAAACATTCATCACCAGGTACGTGTGCCCTTGCAGTGTCTTTAGGTGGCCTGCATAAAAAAAAAACGAAGTATTTCTGATTAGACACTTCTCCAGTGGTATTGGTCAATTAAATATACATTTCTGGATTGAGACAGAATTGTCACAAGGGCTTTGTCTTTGCCCTATTGTACGGCAACCCCTCTGCAGGCCGTTGATGATGATAACTGAAAACATTTTTTGCTGCCCCCTTGTCAATAAAAATGATCCTATATTGTGAGGAATACAACAGGCCACTTGCTGAACATCTTTGGGTCTTCTGTAGATGACACGGAGGCTGTGTGCACACGTAGAGAGAACTGAAGTTTCCTCTCTCCCAGTCTTTACATGCATTAATAGACAAGCCTGAACATTCCACTTGTGTCTTTATTTGTCCATGAAATAGGCACTCCCATGAATTGACGCAGCGCTGCTAAGCCCCTCGCCAGCATGAACCAGTAGCGAGACCAATGGCCACGTGACCGCTCCTCAGGGTGAAGCCACCAGACAACACGCCTCACTCATTCTATGATGTTGTCCGTCTTCCTGCTCTGCTTGGACTATTTATCAGCACCTCCGATTGTAGTTTTGTTTGCTAGTCTGCTTTCTCCCATTTTCACAGACAGCTGAAGTATCTTCACATTTTGTTTGTATGAATCAAAACGTGATTCTGTGTGTCCCAGGGTGATCGCTAGATGTGCTCACACATCCAAACGCACATATATACACAACACAGAAACACCCACGGGTCCCCGGTGGTGAAATATAACAACCAAACATCTTTGTTAAAACAAGATCCTGGTGTGACATTTGTTTAAAACTTAATTTGATTCATTTTGTCAAAATTCACAATTTCTCTCCGTGATTAATAGCTCATGTTCAGCCTCAGATGGAAAAATGATTGATGTTTAACGTCAAAAATAGTTGGGCACAGACCTTTCTGCATGTCACTGACCGTGACTGTGATGTGAAACTACAGCGCACTAACAGGGGAGAAAATGTGTCTCTTTGATTAAAGCCCCCACTGTTTAAATGCAGGGCACTGAGCACCGGTAAGGAGAGACAAGCTGTCACCATCAGACAGGTTCCTGATAATAAACTTTCAGGCGTGAAGGGTGAAAGTGTTCTGTAACCTTAATTCATGTCATTGTTTTAAGAGCTTATGTTCACAGCATTCATCGAAAATGACGAAGGGTGCTAATATCATATAAACGGCATAAATTAAACTACTGCGATAGGTGCTTGCCTTCTTGACAGCGCGGAAAGGATATCAGGTAAAGGTGTGATGCTTTGGAACTAACTCCAGTGACCTTTCCAGGTGTGTAAATTTCAAGCCCGCCTATTGTAATTATATCTGATGGGTGAACAGATACTACATATGCAGGAACTGAATGCAAATAAAGTCAAGGTAGATTTTATACAAAAATGTTCTAGTCCCTACAGCTTATAATTTGCAGAAACAACAGTGAAGCTTCCAGAATAAGACCCTATACAGAGGAAGAAATTGTTAGGAGACGCAGGACAGGGAAAGACATAAGAGAATCGTGCTCGTCAGTTTGCTGGAATATGGAATCATTATAGTTAGTACGATACCTACAGAACGAAAACGTTCACCAAAGGCAGGACAGTAATGTCTCTGTCTCACATCACCACAGCACATTGCAACTTAAGCATTAACTTGTTTTGTTTCAGATAAATTATACTTTTTCCTGTGTGAAGATTTTGCCCAGGTGGGTTTAGCACACTATCTGGGTAGATATACTGAAGTCCCCCTTGCTGATAGAGCTCAATTTCTGATTTTTGTAAAGAGCTAGAGATTGAAGGTGTTTTCTTAGCACATTACCCAGAGAAAGAGAAATAACAAAGATGACACTGTATCACTTGACTTTAAAATAATCCTAGTTGGCAGCTGTTATTAGGTCTGTATAACAGGGGAAAACCAATAGCGAACACAAACACAATAAAATAAAATCCTAAGGCTCCTTTCACCCTCTGAGACCAGGTTTTCAGGACTATGAATGCCCTACTAAACTGAAATATCAGATCATTCTAGTTCTTAAGCACTAGGGAAGATAACTGAGGATAATGATAATTATAGCTAATATTATTTCTAGGTTTGCAGAAAGCAGAGGGAGAGTAAAGCGTGTTGTGAACACCTTCCAGCAGAGCTAGGAGAGAAGTGAGGGTGTCCCTTTTAATCACGTGAGATCTGGAGACTTAGTGTGGCTGTCCTGGCCATGACACTACATGAATGCAATACTGAGGGGCCTGCACCAGAGCACACATGCTGTTAAAAAATAAATTGAGGCATATTATAAAAGATTAAGAGTTTATCTGAGCACTTAGAGATTTGAATCAGGCAGTGCCAAACTGGGAGTGTTTAAAAGTGTTCCATGGACAGGAACTGAGGGAAAGATTTATGTAAAGAAAGTATAGAAGTGAAGAAAATAAATTATTTAAATTGGCCATAGCTCAAAGCCTAGTTGGCTGTTTGTGATTTGTTGTCCTCAGGTTTCAATTTTATAACCTTGAGGTTATAAAAGAAGAAATGGTAACACTGATATAGGAATATGTTTTCAAACACATTTTATCGCATATGAAATGATCCTATTGATTAGAAACTCCAGGGATCAGTCGTCTAGACATTTTGAAAATCAAAAAATAGAAGTTACTTTTGGTGTAGGCATCTTAAGACTGAATAAAAGTAACAAATAATGCCATTCTATGGTACTAACATTGTGAGCATACATTGCTCCATTAATACATAAAATATATGGTTATTTCCAGTATGGGAAAAGCAGGATAGAAACAAAAAAAAAAAAATCACATTTTAGGACTTAAAGGAAACTTACAATTAACCTTTTTTTTTAATTTCTCATAAAGTATAAGCCTTTTCTTTTGTAAAGAAATTATCAAGACTTTTGTGCGGTGTAATCCAATGGAATGTCCTTTCATTCTGAAATGTGTAAGGATGTGTCATTGGGGGACAGCCTTGCTCTCCACTTAGCACATTCCACCCAAACATAATGTGCATGTATCATTTCTATTTGAATATGGTAATAAGGAAGCTATCTGTGTGTGTGTGTGTAAAAACAGAGCAACTCACATGTATGTATGTATATAATTCCTTAAAAAAGTATTCTTCTTTAAACATTCCTAAAAAAAAACTCAGATTATATAAATAAAGTTTTATATAAAATATAAAAACTAGAAGTATTATTTAATTTACTCAGTGTTATTCTAGAAAGCATAACATAAATAAATATTTCAAATTACACATTAGAAAAAAAATTAGGGAGCTCAACTATGAATTTCATGATATACGCTTCTTTATGCAGTTGATTAACTTTACATTTAATTTTGTATCTCAGGAAAAATTCAGAATACTGGCTTTCACTTTCTTCATATTTTAATTCTATTAACCTGCTATTGGCTTTTACTAGGATAAATAAAAACTAGCAGAAAACTATAGATCTATGAAGACTGGCAAGATGATCTCAATTTGTGTAACAGCAATTGATAAAGATCATATCTAATATAAAAAGATGAATATTCATCGTATGCTCTACTGATTAAATGGATTCTTGAATCAGTTTGTATTCTAGCATAGTTATTTCTAAGGTGAAATACAATTTCAGAAGTTGTGCTATTGCATTTTTTGACATCACCAACCTGAAGTTCCTGACCAAATAATAATTTGAAACAGGATTATGGCACTTGTAGAATAAAAGAACCCAAAGGCTGACAAGGAGACCGAGCAAAGGCGCTGGATCAGCCAATTTTCTTTACTCCAGCGCCATCTCGTCAGAAAGAGTACAAGCCGTCAGCTCTCAGGATGAGGACGTTAGGGTTGTAAAAAATCCTACCTTTTTTAGATTTGACCACTCAAACAATTCAGCTTCTTAGGAGTATAACATCTGTGTCTCTGTGTGTGTGTGTGTGTGTGTGTGTGAATGTGTGTGTGTGTGTGTGTGTGTGTGTGTGAAAATATATGCTGACATTACTTAGAGTTATATTCTCATATGCTCGAACTTTAAGACCTTAATCTCTTCAGCTCATATTACCTTTTGAATTATTAAAATGTCCCACACAAATTTACATAATTGGAATGGTTTTCTATTATCTAGTTGACAACTTCCTGTTTAAGTGACCACTTGATATTATATACTCAGCACAGGATCCTGCCATATAAATATGCAGAAATTGTAGTTAAGAATAATATCATCAACATGAGTCACATTATTTTACTTTAAAGTCCAAATAATTTGCTATGATGTATTTTTTTTTTGAGTGTGTGTGTATCACATTTTTTATTGAAGTCAGTTATAATGTATCAATTTCTGGTACAGCATAATGTCCCAGTCATGCATATATATACATATATTTGTTTTCATATTCTTTTTCATTAAAGGATATATGCTTTAAAGGGCAAATTAGTCAGGGTGAGATTACATTTTGGTCAATAGAGAAGGTGTAAATAGAAGACAGAGACAGACAAGTAGAAAGTGAAGAGAATAAAAAGGCAAGTGCATGGCAACAAACAGAATAATACAAATATTAAATACATCTCACTGAAACGATGGAGCCAGACTAGATTGTCCTAGAGAAAATTAGGCATTTACAGAAAGAACAGAAGGAAGAGAGGTAGGGAAGGAGGAAAAGAAGGAGGGAGGTGATGAGATGATAAAATATCCAACTGTTAACTCTTTCAGTCTTTTCCATCAGAACCTAATTTTGTTAAATAGTTTAATTATCTGCCTGTGTCTCCTCTGGTCTTCCAACCTTAACTTATTCCATACTAATCCTGCTGCTTAAGCAGCACTCAGACCACAAAAATATGATTTAAAATAAGCGAAAGACCTTCCAGCTTCTGTCTCAGCCTTCCCCAGTGTTTGACCAGGGTCTTCTTGTGTGGGGAGTCTGAGATCGGGGAATTATTTCCTACAGGAAGCAGAACCTTCAGGTAATAGGTCTTTGATGCCAAGCCAGGGTGGAGGGAAAATGAATCACAATCTGGCAGGAATATAAAAATCAGGAAAGCATTGCCAAGTCTGTGTAAAGCATAACAAGGTTAGAAGCTGAATTTCTACTGTGCAGCTGAAGGTCTTCCTCCCTTGGCATCCCGCAGTGGCCACCAAATGCCTTCAACATTTTTGTTCTCCATGTAATCGGAGTAATCTTTGCAAAATGCAAATTTGAATATGCCTCCCATATTAAAACAAAACATACTGAATGCATTCTCATTATTCTTATGACATAGACCAAATTTTTAATGGTTTCTAGATCTTGCATGTGTATTATTATTTTTTTTTTCTGCTACTTTTTTAACCTTGGTCTCTATTAAAAACAAACCTTTCTCTAGCACCAGCTCCTTCTTTCAACAGGAATTTTGCATATACTAGTCCAGCTGCTCAGAAAGATTTTCCCTACATTCTTTACCTGATTAACTCCTGGAGTGGTTATGTGTTTTGTCTGCTTAGTATCTGCAGTGGCTAATTTTATGGTCAACTTGACTGAACTGGTGAAACATTATTTCTGGTTGTGTCTGTGAGGATGTTTCTGGATAAGATTAGCATTTGAGTAGACTGTCTTAATTACTATAGCTTTACAATGTTTTGAATTCTGGTAGTTCGAGTCTTGCAACTTTTTTCTTTTTTTCTCAAAATTGTGCTGTTTATTCTAGCTCATTTGCTTTTCATTGTAAATTGCAGAATCAGCTTTTCAAGATCTCAAGAAAATGAGAGAGTAATTGACATTTTTTGAATTTATAAATCAGTTTGGAGAAAAATGTGCATTTAAGAATATTGACTATCAAATCCAATAACAAAGTTATCTCTTCTTGTATTTATATCCTACTTGATGAGATCATCAATGTTTTTTTCAGAATATAAATTTTACATATATTTTGTTGTATTTAAACCTAAATATTTCATAATTTTGGTGCTATTGTGAATGGCATTTTAAAAATTAAACATTGATTGTTCATTGTTAGTATAAAGAAATCTAGTTAAGATTTTTTATTGATCTGTGTCCCCAAACCTTGTTAAATTAATTTATTAGATCCAGAAGTCTTTTTGCAGGATCTTTGATGTTTTCCATATAGATAATTGTGTTATCTTCAAATATAAACAGATGTATTTCTTCTTTTCTAATCTCTGTGCACCCCCCTCCCTTTCTTTTCTTGTCTTATTTCCCTGGCTAGGGTCTCTGGGAGAATGTTAAATAGGAGCGATAAGAACAATCATTCTAGACATGTTGCTGAATTTAGGAACAAATAATAAAAAATGAAGTATTATGCTAACTGTAGCTCTTGGTAGATTTTAACTGCTTGTTTCTTAGAGTTTTAATATAAATAGATATTGAATTTTGTCAAGTTCTATTCCAGAATCCATTGAGATAATTATATGATTTTTTAAATTTGGTATTTTATGGATAAATCTCACTGATTGATTTTTGAGTGTTGAACAAACCTTGCCTACCTGGGAAAATTCCCACTTAGCTATGATATACTATATTTTCTCTATGATACCAGACACAATTTGCTGTTATTTTATTGAAGATATTTACATCTATGTTCATGAGGGATTGATTTTCAGTTGTCATTTTGTACAGTATCTTTGTCTGTTTTTGGTATCAGGCTAATAATGATGTGTTAGAATAATTTAGGAAATATTTCTGATATGTTTTTGTTCAGGAAGTTTGTATAGAATTGATACCATTTCCAGCATTACTAGTAGAATTCACCAGTGAAACTTTCTGGTTTTGGAGGGTTTTTTCCTTGAAAAGTAGTTTTACATTTAACTACAAATTTAATTATTTTAATAAACACAGAATATTCAAGTTATCTATTTTTCTCTGCATAAGCCTTTGTAGTCTATGTCAGTCAAGGAATTTGTTTGATCTAAGTCATCACATTTATTGGTGCAAAGTCATTCATAGTATGTCCTCACTATTATCTTAATGTCAGTAGGGTCTGTAGTAATGTCTCCTCTTTTCAAGTCCAGTATTGATGATTTATTTCTTCTTTCTCTTTTTCTTGATCAATCTTCCTGGAAGTGTATACATTTTCTCTCTTCAAAGAAATAGATTTTGTTTTCATTGATTTTTTATTTGTTTAAAATTTTAATATCTTTATTATTTATTATTGTTAGTCATTCTTTCCATCTGTCTTGTTTGTTTAATTTGCTTATTTTTCATTTCTTAAGATGAAAGTTTAGATCATAAATCTTATAACTTTTTTCTAATATAAAAATTTAACTCAGTAAAATCTATTACATTACATTATAACATTTAATGCTATAAAAAGAGCTGTGTTAGCTGTTTACTAGAAATTGTGAAATACTATGTATTCTCAGTTTATTTAATTCAAAATATTGTTTTTTTAATTTCTTTTTTGACACATGAGGTACTTTTAAGTGACTTAACTTTTGCATATTTGGGAAGTTTTTCTAGCTATCTCTTATTCGTTTCTACTAAAATTCTATTGTAGTCAGAGAACATACTTTGTATGCTTTTATTTTTAATTTTTTTATGATCCACTTAATGTAACAGAATATAGTCTGTCTTGCTAAATGCTCCACGTGGATGTGAGAAGAATGTGTTATGTGTTATCTATTGATTTTTGACAAAGGAACAAAGGCAATATAAAGGAGAAATATATTTTGTCTTTTCAACAAATGCTGCTGGAACAACTGAAAAATCCACATAAAATATAAATTTAGACATATACTTCACAACACTTCACAAAAATCATCTCAAAATGGACCATAGACCTAAATGTACAAAGTCAACTACAAAACCATTAAAAGATAAAATATGAAAAAAGAATCTAGATTTTGCTATATGGCAATTACTTTTTAGTTATAACATGACACATCATCTATGAAAGAAATCATTGATAAACCAAAAATCATTAAAATTAAAAACTTATGCTCTGGAAAAGATAATGTAAAGAGAATGGGAAGACAAGGTGCAGACTAGGAGAAAATCTTTGCAAAAAAATATATCTCATAAACAACTATTATCGCACATATACAAAGAACTCTTAAAACCCAACAAAAGAAAACAGACTGATCAAAAATAGGCAAAAGACCTGAATAGACACCTTATCAAAGAATATATAGAGATGGTAACTAAACATATGAAAAAAATGCTCAACATCATATCCTATTAGGGAGTTGCAAATTAAAACAATGAGATACTACTATATGCCTAACAGATGGCCAAATCCAAATCACAATAGCAAATGATGGGGGTGTGGAGCAACGGAAACTCTCATTCATTGCTAGTGGGGATGGAAAATAGCGCAGCCACTTTGGAAGTCAATTGGCAGGTTTTTTCCACAAAACTAAACGCACTCTTATGCTATGATGTAGCAATCATGCTCCTTGGTATTTACTCAAATAAGTTGAATATTTATGTCTACAAAAAAAAAAAAAAAATCCTGCACATGGATGTTTATAGCAGCTTTACTCATAAATGCCAAAATTTGGAAGCAATCAAGATGTCCTTGAGCAAGTGAATAGATAAATTAACTGTGGTACATCCAGATAAGGCAATATTATATAGAGCTAAAAATAAATGAGCTATCAAGCCATGAAAAGACATGAAGGCATCTTCAGTGCGTATTACTAAGTGAAAGAAGCTAATCTGAGAAGACTATATATTGTATGATTCCAACCGTATGATGTTCTGCAAAAGACAAAACTATGGAGACAGTAAAAAGATCAGTGGTTGCCAGGGTTTGAGAGGAATAGGATGGGAGGGCTGAACTGATGAACACAGAGGATTTTTAAGGTCAGTGAAATTATTCTGTATGATACTATAATGGTGGATACATGTGGCTAATACATCTTCAAAATCCGTAGACTGTAAACCACCAAGAGTAAACCCGAAGGTAAATTTAGGTAAACTGTGGACCTTAAATAATAATAATGTGTCAATGCAGGTTTATCAGTTGTAATGAATGGACCACTGTAGTGTGAGATGTTGCTACGGGGGGGGGGGGCTATGAACATGTGGGAATAGGCAGTATATGGAAATTCTGTATTTTATGCCCAATTGTGCTGTGAATCTAAAGCTGCTTTACAAAAAGTCTATTCAAAAAAGTGTTGATTCTGCTGTTGTTGGTTGGAATTTTCTATACATGAATATCAGTTAAGCTTTCTCAGATTTTCTGCCTCTCCTTCTATGGGCTACGTTTTGCCAAGTCAGTGTGGCATGTTCTGTGCAGTAGTTTTCTGCCTCTCTGTCTGTTGTGGGATCTCTCTCATAGAATTAACCTGAGACCCTGTAAGAGCCTCCTCCACCTTTTTTTCCCCTCAGATCTTTCGCCCAGCAGCACACCTGTCCCTCACTGTAAACTAAAGACTTTTGAGAGAACTACTTGAGCAGGAAGGAAGGGTAGGGCTTTGTGCTTTTCCTGTCAAGGCAGACACTTCCTTCTCCACACTTAACCATTCTGAGAGTTACTCCTGCTTATCTGGTCTTGGTCTGTCCACAGTCTCTGTCACTTGCCTCTGATAAGAGCTCTGTCCTGTAGTGTGTGCAGGAAGATGCAGACTCTCCTTTTCCTTGATCCTTTCAAGCCACTTTCTTTACATCTATTTTATTTTCTTGATTTTTCTCATTTACATCTTTTATGTTTCTTCTTCTATTTTTAGTCAAATCGATTGCCCTTTGGGTGCCTTGAGTTTAAAATTCAGATCTGGGAATATTTTATTTTTTCTTGGATTTATTTCCTGGGTTTTTGTCATTTCACACTTGAACTGTTTTTTAGTTTACACTGTATTTTCTGTAATCTTGCATTTCTGATGTGGTTTCTTTCTGATCACATCTGCGATTATCTTTGTAACTATTTCTAATTAATACTAGAATTTCATGTTACATTTTCTGTTTTACTGCTGATTTCTCCAGTTTGCTCTTGTCAGTGATAAATTTTCCTGTGGGTTGTTGTTTTTGTTTTCATTGTTCTTTTACTTTATTTTCTTCTACGGTATGTATTTAAATATTATTTGTATTATATTAAACTATATTATCTATATTTGCATGTTATTTTTCTCATTAAGTTTTAATGTCTTGAAATTCCTTAAACTAGTGGTTACCAGGAAGGAGAGTCTTGTAGGTAATGTGAGGAAGGAGAAAGGACATCGGGTTTCTGTTCTGTTTTGTTTTTTTCCGTGGTTCAGTGGTTCATTGTTCTTTGTAGGGTACAGAGCAGTTTATGATATGATCACTAGTGGTTAGATGTGTTTTGGTCTGTTTTTTGTTATTACTGTTTTGTACATATGTATATATATACACACATTTGTATGTTTATAAATTCTGTATCATTTATGCTTAGATTCCATATTGTTAAATCAAGCCTAATTATCAACTACCGTATGTTTTCTCTTTCATTACTGGATACCATTTTTAATAGATACTGCTTCCCAAAATGCTTCCCATGCCCTCTTTAGAAGTGAAACCTTTGCAGAATTGCTCTTGCTTATGCTCTGCACATTCCAGGATCTTACTTTTTTCGTTGGCTTGCTCTGATTAGCCAAGTGTTCATCTAGTTCTAAACGGTTCTGTCTGTGGTGAGCGCTGCCCTTGTCGTCTGGGTTTTTCTCCTGCTAGGATCTCCTGGTCCTCGTCACTCTGCCTTCCACCCGGTCCCGGCAGGAGTGTGTGGTCAAGTCACCTGGTCTCACTGGTATCATTACCCACTTGACTATATAATCTTCTCTTTATTCTACCTCTGCCCAAGACATTAATTTTAGATGATTTCTATTTGTTCATATTATGTTTCTATTTGGTTCTACATAAGAAATGGAGTGCTTTTAATGTAGGTAGTGGTCAGTAACACAGAAAACTGGAAATCCTCAATATAATATCTAACTTATTTAGGCTCTTTAAAAATTTTATATATGTTTACAAGAATGATCTAAAGGTATTTAATCTAAATTAGGACTTCTACCAAATTTATGGATATCTGTGAACCTTCCTGATTGTGTCTTTGCATCTGTTATTTATTCAGGTGGACAGCTTTAAATTCTGTCATTATTATGAAAATATTTTGAATCAATTATAAGGTTATGTTTGAATTCTACCTTCACTACAGAAACTTCCCTAATCCCCCTAATTGCTGTTAAGCATGATATGTGCAATTTTTTTTCTTGTCAAATTTATTCAGCTCACTAGGTTATAGGCTCTTCATGGAACATGTTTTGGTTTTTTTTTCTACAACTAGTTTGTGCAGAACACACAGTAGATGTTCAAAACTTAATAGGTGAATGAATGAATATTACATGTTTTGTAAAAACTCTTCAAAATGGAATCATAGATACATTATTAAAATATTAAAAACAATGAAAACTGAAAAATTATAAAAAGGCTAAAAATTTGTTAAAATGTTTCCAAAACCTGCTTATTTATGGCCTTCTTGATTCACACCACCATTTTATTTTCCTTTGTTTAATTAACACTGAGCTTCCTTAGAAAAAAAATATTGTCCCCAAAGGCCATGGGCCGTTTGGTAGGACACAACCCAGTGGCATCAACATTAGCCGTGGGAAGCTCAAGGCAAATGTCATTTCTTATCAAATGCAGCATCAGAATAAAAAGTGCCACCAAAGACCTCACAACACACCCACAAAGGTGAGGTCATTGTCAACCTTACCCTTAGGTGGTTTCTGCTTGTATCATGCCTTGCACTTTTGAGAAGCTTTCCTGTTGGCATTTCCTGGTGTACGGGGAAGATGATGTTTTGCCAGGTAGAAGACAAGAGTGAATAATGCAAGTTATCACTGAAATGGAAAGATAGGTTCATAGTAATTATTCACAGCCATGTAATGATGAAGGTACCTACTATTTGCAGCATGGGTTTTTCAAAGCAAGGAGAAATAAATGGTTTAATGCCACTTATGCCCACCTAATTTTCCAAGGAAAAATTATCTTATTCTCTAAATGTCTTAGCTCAAAGAGAAATTTTCTGGTGGTCTGGACAGACCAACTAGTAATCCAAGGAAATGATAGGAGATTCTACTGTACTGTAATACCTTTCATCCTTACTGGAGCTACCAGGTTTTCTATGGATGCATCAAAAGACTGTTTCATTGCTTCTCTGAAGATTCATTGGCAATCTGATGATTTGAAGTCTAATTTCAGTAGGCTGGAAATTATCAATGAAAACGTTTCCAGATTACTCTGGGTACTTTGCAGTTAATTCTAAATTGTGCAATATTCTAAGAAAAAAAATTAGACTCATACCACCTGCCATTGGACAAGACTGTTTTAATAAAAGTATATCTTGATTTTTTTCATGGATCATTTTGCTGATGTGAAAGTGTTACACATCTCAGGACCTAAAGCACTGCCTGAGATATAGGAGAGGATCAAAAAACATTTGTTTAAAAGCAAATGAATGAATGAATATGTTGTGTCTAAGGATCTATCATTGTCAATAATTCTGTTTCTAAGTTTTGTCAGAACTTGGATATACTTTAAAGAGTTGAAACAGTTTAGATTACTTCATTCCAGCATGATTCATTTGCTCTGTTACTTTCTTGCCATTTTAATGGAGGCTAAACAATTCAAATTGAATTCCAATGTGTCCTTTAGTAGTTTACTGTTTTCCTAGCTAATCCATATTGTTATTGCTTTTGCATTCCAATGTAATCCATTATTCTCAGTTGGCTAAGCAAACACAACTGGGTGAAAATGAATGAAGTTTCTACCTGTATATGGGTCAACTTGGCTGTAATGCCTCTCTATAGTTCACACTCTAGGACAGAAAGAAGCCATATAATGATTCCACCCACCAATCCAGCATCACAGAAGATATGAGTGTTATACTGAAATATCAGTGACTGTTCCACATTGCCAAGTTTCTCTGCTTTTATTATTAAATGCAAACTAATATTAAATGAGGAGATAAGTAAATGTAACAGTTATTCCATATTCCCTAAACTTAATTTCTTCTAGCTTTTAAAAAATAATAAATGGCTTTGATACCATTTTAGAAAATTGAGTTTGGATGGTTAAAGGAAACTGTCATATTAAAATGCATGGTACCCTGTTAACTGTTGTCTGAACTTTGTTGCCCACTAGTAAACATTTTAATGTAACAAATCATGAAACATAAAGTCTAAATTTCATTTATTTTCAAAATCTAGGATTCTGATTCAGTTTAATCCCATAACCATGGGGAGTTTTTTTGGTTTGTTTTAAATGTTATTGTACTTTGACTACTGAAAAACTTTTGACTGCAAAAACTCAGATTCTCTGAGTCTATGATTGGAACACCATGGCGCCTTCATTCCGGACTTCACATACCAATAGGCCCAAGGTAAAATTTCAAAACTTACTTTTGACAATTAAAAAATGCCAGCCATTAGACATACAAGGCACAGGTGTCATGATTTTTACCCTTTGCTACAAATTAAATGCTGTTTCACCCCCCGGAGTTCCCAGTCTGCGGTCCCGACGTTGTAAGCTGTTAAGTTTGCATGGTCAGTTAGTGGCGGCACCTGGGAACTTGATCATTTGCGCATACACAAAACAGGCTTCCATTCATAAACAATCTCTTTGAACAAAGACATCTGCAATAACCAAAGATCAGAAGTGATTTGATACCCTACAAAAACTCAGGCCTACCTACAGTGGTGTTCTCTGCTTGTCAGTTTGCAGTCATCAGAACTGTCAGCTGTTAAGTAAAAACACTGAGAAAGGCTCCTGCCAGGGAAATTCTCTGGAGAGTGCCCAAGAGACTCAGGAACAGGAACTGGCTCGCTTTGGATAATTCCGGAGCTTTTTTCATTTCTCGCTTTGGACTATGTAGACCTGGACAGCCAAATTGCCACACCTTTGCTTACAAAGGAAAGCATTTTTTCCTTACAAATATACATAGAAAAGTAAGACTCACAAACAGCCAAGCCAGCTAAAAAAACAGCGTACATTGATCCAGTGCTTTTTTTAATCTCTAATCCATTAAAAGAACTTACTGCTTACTTGATGTTTTTACCCCCATTTTTCAATATTTTTAAATACTGTTTTACAAATTTTAACCAATCTCTTCCTATATTGTTGTATGTTGTCAAATTGGTCACTATACCAAGAATTACAATGGATGTCATGCTTTAAAAATAAAAGTGTGTCTCTTTTAGTCATATGCTTTTTGCTAACTTGTATGATCCTTTCAATGTTGTACTGTAGTCTCCTTTTTATGAAAAGTCCACTAAATTTTCCCTTTTCCAGTCCTCACTTTTTGGAGACAGCTTCATTTTGGACCGTTAAAAGTAAACATGAAAGGTTACCTCTAAATAATGTCTCCTGTTATTCATAACTTTAATCATTGCCTAGAAAGGACAAGTAAAGGGATTGTCAAAAGAAAAAAAAAATAGTGAATTCAGTGAAGAATGAATTTAATTAAACTTCCAGTTTAAAAGTAATGGCTCTGAAAGCAATGGATGTCTTTTAAATCTTTGAAAATTAATAAATAGAAGCTTTAGGTAAGAGATAATAATAAAGCACTACATACACATATATCTATGAGACAAGTGTGCTTTTTATGAATAATATCTATTCAGCCTGAATGTGAAATTAAACTTTACTTAAAAAATGATATTAACCTACAGTCCTGTTCAACACACATATTGTGAAACATTGAATGGACAGATAAGCAAAAGGTTGTGTTAAAGCAAAAATTGCACTGGACAACATGAAACAGGTAAGGAAGACTTTCCTCAAAGCTATTACAATAGGAGAGAGAGAATTCCCCAGACAGAACTCAATCGGAGTTCAATTCAGCTGAAACACAGGATTTTTAGGAGATAACTGGAAGTGAGGGGGTCATAGGTCTTCTGTGTTTGCTAAGTGGTGTCCATCAAAGTTAGCACTAACCTGTCACAGAGACTGAGAGAGAGAGGTCCCATCTTTCTGGCCCCTAGGGGCTAGAGAAAGACTGTTTGGGTTCTAAAACAGGAAAGAGACTTTTTAAAATATTTACATTTTGAAGAGGGAGAGAAAGAATTACAGTGATAAATTTTCTAAAGTAAATGCTCTAAGAAAAGTGAGGTTAAGGGTCTAGAGTCAAGAAGAAACTTGTCTAGAGTTGAGCGAAGTTGAGGAGAAATTTAAGGCCATCTCGCTCATTAATTACCTTTAATGAAAAAGAACATGAAAACGAATATATGTATGTATCTGCATGACTGGGACGTTGTGCTGTCCACCAGAAGTTGACACATTGTAACTGACTGTACTTCAATTAAAAAAAAAAAAAAAGATTGATCATAGGTAAGTGAAACATGTATCTCCTTTTGCCCATTTTTTTTTTTCAGTCTACTAATTGATCTGATTAGTGTATGCCAGTGGTAAGGAGCACTGGGGACTTTTGGATCTCACTTGGAGACCATGGCTACCTCTGAAAAATCTCTTTTCCACTCTCCCTACCACCAAAAAACAGTGTGATTCAGAATTTTCTTTCCCTTTAGCTGTCTCCAACTGGTTGTAAGGGGGTGACTGTACTCTGAATTCAGGTACCATTCTTGCTCTCAGGATCTAGATGAGTTGAACTTCTCTCTTGTTTAATGTAACTTCTTGTTAAGTGGACACATTCAATAACAATTTCAGTGGTTGTTTTACGACGTAGATTTATAGGGAGTAGTTCCCAGGTAGACATTGTGTTTTACCAAAAATCAAAAATTAAAATTTCTCCAAACTAAGCTCCCGTCAGCATTTATTCATGTTTATAATGTGCTTCTATTATCAAACACATTGAAGTGTAACATAATAAAACATATGAATACAATTTGATATGAAAAGAGTGAGTTGAAAAACAATGCCCCATACCTTCGTCAATGACAGATATATAAAGGGTAAAAAAACCATTTTTGTAGCTGGGCACTATAATGAAATTACATAAAAACCAAGCATGAAGAGGAAATCATAATTCTGTGAAATTATTTTACTGAAAGCTGAAGTAATACAAGACATCTATTTTAACTCGTTCGCTACAAATAGTCTCTTCCTACTGCTGCTTAACAGTATGCTGCTTCCTCCTGGCAGCTGCGGTCTGAATATATTTCCCCCAAATTTATATGCTAAATCCTAACCCCCAATACACTGGCATTAGGACGCAGGGCCCTTGGGAGGTTCTCAGGTCCCCAGGGCAGAAGCTCAGGAATGGGGTTAGTACCCTTTAAAAAGAGGCTCTGGTTGGGATCCCTTGAGCCTCCCACCATGTGAGGACATGGTGAGAAGGCACAGGCTATGAACCAGAAAGAGGACCTTCATCCCATGTACTTGATGCAGGGAAAACGGATGTGGGGCATGAAGAGGGCCGTGTCCGAGGCTTCGGTTGAGCCCCTGGTACGTGACCCGCCAAGTGTGGGTCCCTGGCTTCACGCAGGAAAGACTGCAAGAGCCAGCCACAGTTGAGCAAATGTAGATTTATTTAGAGAGAGACATCAGAAGGCAAGAGAAAGGCCACGAGGTGTGGGCGTTGGGTGCTCAGATTAGATAAAAGTAGGTACACACTCCATAGACAGAGTGCAGGCCGTCTCCAAAGAGGGAGAGAGAGGGGCAGAGGCCGTGAGGGGCAGTGTTGCCCATTTTTAAGGGGTTTGGTAGCTTCATACACAGATAAGTGGAAGGACCAGTCTAACTAGTATGGGGAGGGGGCTGGGATTCCCAGGAAGTTGGCCATTTCCCACTCTTTGACCTTTTGCGGCTAGCCTTGGGACTGCCGTGGCGCCTGTGGGTGTGTTGTTCACCATGCTAATATATTACAATGGGCGTATAATGAAGCTCAAGGTCTACTAGAAGTCAAATCTCCCACCATCTTGAGCATGGAGGCCTCCTGGGGGTTGAATCTTTCACCATTTTGATGTTAATTGCTGTAGCATTCCTTGAATGGCCGTGCCCTGCTCCCTTCCTGTCTTGTACTGATACCCTGATCTCGAACTTCCCAGTCCTCAGGACTGTGAGCAGTGCATTTGTGTCGTTTATGAGCTGGCCGGCCTGTGGCATTTTGCTACAGCAGACCAAATGGACTAACACACTGGTTCTCCACTGGACGACATTTCCCAGCTCCTATGCTGACCTCTGGAGCATCCAGTGTACGTGGAAAATAGCTCAGTCATCAAATTACAGTGGAAAAAAAAAAAAGCCACCCTCACAACCTTTAGGGGATTGTAAGGAGAAATTTTAACATATTTAAGCCACTCAGATTTTGAGTGTGCTTATCACAGCAGTTCATATATGGCTGCTCTGTGCTAGCAGGATTTAGCTGAATTAGAGAGGTGAGCGGGTAAATAGCCTTTAGACATTAGTCATGTGACCTAAGCTGGTTAGCAAACAGTTTTAAACAGAGCTTTCTCATACTTAATCAAGAATTCAGTTATTTGAATAATAGATGGAAATGTGGTGGTAAAAAAAAAACCACGTACTCTAGAAGCTAAGTGTACAGATTTCAAAGTTAACATTTTGTTAAGAAAAGTAAATTTGTGCCTGGATACAGGTTACCTCTTCCCTGTAGGTGATAGCAGACTTTTCTGCAGGCCAATCTAAAACGTCCCTGAAAAGCATAATTACTGCTCAAAGGAGGTTTGATTAAAGATCTTAAGTCCTATAGTATGTGAACGGAAAAATACTGCAGACCGTATCAGTAAACAAAGAATGCTGAAGCCATCAAGTCATCAGCGGCTGCCGCCACCCCCCAGGGAAGACAAGCCCGCAGCATGGCCTCTGCAGCCACTCACAGTGGTGCACCCTGAGGGGACGCAGAATAAGAAAGGACAGGACACTGGCCCTAGATGGCTAGGTGCTTGTCAAAGGAATGAATTCAATGAGCCCAAATGTTTGCTTCCTCCCATACATAGAAAAGCGCTGAATTCTTTAACTTGAGATGTCTGGTTTTTCTTTAGATAACAAGTAACCTTTTATTGTTCCAACTACCTGGTGTTTGTTGTAAAGCTCCCGTATATCCTAGCTCCTCCCCTACCTCTTCGGAGTAGTCCCTCAGAGCCATCTGAGAGGCTGTCATCCCGGTTCGAGTCCTCCCGCCAAATAAAACATAACTCTCAACTTTTAGGCTGTGCATTTATTTCAGTCAACAAGTAGAACCTTGGCATGGAAGATTTTGAGAATAAGAGTTAGTAATCTACCCTCACTGTGGGAAAAATAACCTTGGCCAGATTTATAAAAATGATTTAGCTGTGAGCAAAATGTCCTCAGTGGTTCTATAGGGATAAAAGGTACAAGATACACACTGATACAATTAGGTGAAATAAACTATTAAATGGAATTAGTGTTCTCCGTAAGGATCTTGAAGATGTCTCTGAGAAAAGAAAATATAAATTGCTTTTGCCGTATTGATACAGAATTGTTGCCGATAGATGCAACTGGTGTTCCAGGGTCTTGTCCCATCCCAGGAAGAATTCAGAGACAAGACTTAGAGGTTAAAAAAGATAAAATGAGGATTCATTAAAGGATGGATAGTACACTCAGGGGAAGAGCGGGCAGCTCAGGTGAGCGGCTGCCCTGAGTTCCTTTGGCAAGTTGGTTACATAGGGTGTAAAAATGAATGGGCGGAATATTCATTGGGGAGGGAAGGGCTTGGGGCTGTATTCCCTGATTATCATCCCAACTCCACCTTCCCTAAGGGAGGAGGGATTTTTGTCCTTATTTAGTCTGGATCGGAAGTGTCATGGCGTCGGGGCATGATGGGGAC
This sequence comes from Camelus dromedarius, assembly GCF_036321535.1. Lineage (NCBI taxonomy): Eukaryota > Metazoa > Chordata > Mammalia > Artiodactyla > Camelidae > Camelus > Camelus dromedarius. The sequence continues at coordinate 19,489,417 of NC_087463.1, read as the reverse complement.
TTCTGATCTGCAAGGCTAATTTTATTGAAATGAGGGCATAATGAGCAAAAGGTTACACTCAGGCACTAGAAATTCCTGCCTTTTCTCACCTTTCTTTGTTCTTCTCCAGGCCACTTGTCATCCCCAAAAGCATGATCCCTTATCAGCCCCAAGGTTCCTGCTTTTCTTTCTCTCCCTAGGGATCCCTGCTGCTTATGTGATGTGTGGTTTCCTGCATTTGGCCTGTGCCCCTCCTTCCTGCCCAATTCCTGCCATTTGGTCTGTGTCCCCCTTTCTCTGCTCATATCTAGCTAGCTGCCTGCTCTCATAGAATAATTTCTTGAGGTGACTTTCTAAAGTAGAACATTAAGCTGAGGTTATCAGCATTGAGTTGTACTCTTGTCTTCTTGTTTGCTATGACAGGAGAACAATGCGTGTGTTTTACATAAAAGCTGGATCAAATCTCTCCAGTGTACACATAAAGACTGGTGCCTTGCTCTGTTACGTGATATTTAGAAATAGGAGTTGGCTTACATAATAAAAGGATCTTTCACAGCACTGTGAAATATTGTGAGAAGGATCCGAAGAATTTAAAAAAAAGGAAAAGCTTTGGGAGTGAGGCAGCCACAGGCCACCCCACGGACACCCTCCTGCAAGTCTGCCCTGGGACACGGCCGATGGACAGTCTTCAGCGGCACACGTTTGGGTACATTTCAGATTTTACTCCATAGCTACGCTTTCACTGGGCTGCTTCCAGCCACTGACTGAGTATGCAAGGGATGCTAGTGATGAGTCGTTCTTCCTCATCGTTGCGGGAATCTTGCTCTGGGAAACTTGCACCTGAGCACTCCTGGTCAGCCTGGCTGAAGCTGTCTCAGATTCGCACTGTGCTCAGTGAGGTTCCCTCGCTCACTTTGCACAGAGGTCAGACGTGCAACGTGATGTGAGCCATCTACTCTGGGTGTTTCTGTCTTCATTCTTCATGCACGTCTCCCCCAGCACATTCCCAGGACGTCTAATTCCATCTTGGCATCTCTCTCTAAAAGAGCCTGAACTGATACCTCATGTATTTTGAGATCAAACCACTCGGCCCCAGAACTGTTTTTAATCTCTAGAATGAGATATTTATTTAAAAAGTGACAAATGCTCCAACTATGTTTTAGACATTTTCACTTACGGAAAAAATAAGTATACATTAAAAGTCAAAAGCAGAACCTATAGCTTTTCAAGAAAAAGAAAGTCAGCACTTTCTGTAGCAAGTAGATCTTACTGCACATTCCCTTCCTTTTTCTATTTTGAGAGTTGAGACTAGAAACATCTTGACACAGAATCACTCCCAGCTGACTTTCATCTTTCAGATGGTAACAAATATTGTTCTTCCAGTTTGTAACATAGCTCAATAATCAATACAGGCAAGAAATGGCAAGGATGAAATAAAAAGAGGGCAACTTGCACTTTTGAGAGACAATGTTTGTTGTGAGAACTAATACAGTAGAGGAGTATAGAAACAAATGAACATATATAGACAAAATATTTTAAAGAGCTGAATGTAAAAATATATGGAACTTGTTTAATGTGGATTTATTTTTATTTTTAGTAGTATAATGTCTACATGCAGACTGAGAAATTGGTAAGCTATCATATGCCTATAATAGTTTAATTTTTCATTTCAAAAAAGCAAGAGGGAAAACTTAGTAGAACAGTAGCAATGAACTGAGCTTCTCGGGCAAAATTCACAATACAGACGATTTAGCAAAAGTTTTAGCCTTTCCGCAAAGTTGTTTGCAGGAGCCAGATAGTCAATGACAGATTGGTTTTGTCTCAGACAAGAGGCACACAAAAAGATCTCATCAAGATGAGAAAAGCAGTGGGAGAGAGACTCAAGCCACTGCACTTCCTCAAATCACTGGAAATTAAATTATTCCCAGCTGTATCTCAGTAGGTATCTCTATAAAAGATCAAACATGCTTCTCCTTAAATAAATGACACCTCCTATGATTGTCCAGACCATTTTAAACCACTGAAGAGTCTCAAAAAAAAAAAAAAAAAAAAAACACCAACTTAGAGTTAACCTTCAGGATAGACAAATTTTATGCTGGCAATTCAAACTGTATGAGACACTGAGTATTTGCTGTACCTAATATATTGCGGGATTAAGCTAAATGGACCTCACGAATCATGTCTTACACATCACGTGTACAGTGTATCCTGTAGTATCATGTATACATGCATGCGTGCGTTGTATGCATAACATGAAACTCCACTTCCAAATTCTGCATACGTATTCTATATTTGGTAGCCTTCCAAGTATTATTCAAACACAGTAAAATTTTTATCTTCATTAAGAGTGATATATCTTGTTTTGTTGGCAAGTGTGTCTGCTTTGTGTTTTTCACAGACTAAAAGTTAAGGAGAATAAAATTTGTTAGATGGAAGCTGAACACCCCAGGTCCCACGGGCACCAGAGAAATGTGATTTAAATCTCCCCAGGTGCTGCTCTTGTGCACTTTTGTTCTTATATTTACTGCTAAGCAAGCAAGGTAGACTTAGTACCTGAGAAATGCTCTGAACCTGGCTGTAACCCATGAAAGCTAATTCAGTCATCTCCATCCTTCGATTTAGTGCCTTCATTTTTTAGGTTGAAAATTACCCAAAATTATTTTGCTAAAATTAGTTTAAATGCTTTTTTAAACAGACAGTCTTAGAATAACTTAGACTATTTTTTTTATCGTTTTAGAGCCATTGTTCTGTCTTTTGAAAATAGATATTGTGATTACTTTCTTTTGAATATGTTCAGATGTTTCAAGAAATAAATACTTCTAAGGTACTTTGCTGTTTAGGGGTGGAAAGGTAGAGTGTGATAGAACCTAAGGTAAGAATTAAACAGTACATGATTCTCTCTCCCTGTTTCAGAAAATTCTGGTTTAATAGATTTGTTTTATATGTCCACAATATCCTACGTTTGCATAGTAGTTTAAATTAAAGATACAATGTTGATAATAGAGCCCTTATATCAGTGTAACAAAATTTATAATAATCATATTAGACTAAGAAAATTAGGAGTTATGTTTGCTAATTTTTAATGTTCTCCCCAAACAAATAATAGTTGTACATTTAATTTTATATAAAAAATTGTTTTATATAAAGTAGGTTAATATAAAACCACAATTAACTACAGATAAAAATGGGATACCAAAATATTGATATAAAAATGATATGGAAAATTAAGCAAATTTAATGGAAATTTAACAGTAACATAAATAAGCGGTAAATTTTTTGTTCCCAAATACTATCTTTCCAGTTTTAAAACTACTACCCGATTGCTTGAAATACTTAAAAACCCAGAGAATCTTAATGTATATTTTTACTTAATGGAATTGTAATAAATAATTTTGGTGCTCACCAACTTAGTAACATCTTACTAGTGAGAATCTGCTTAATATCACTGTTTACTGAGTTCTGTTTTCAAAATACTTGAAAAAAATCACATGCATTTGAGATTTTTGTTTGTTTCTTTTAAGGCTACAGATGACACACATGCAGACAAAGTAACCAAGAGAGAGTTTAGAATGAGACAGTTAAGGAACAGAATAATAGGAGGCTGGCTTTTGTATCCACAAAAGGTCAACAAATGAAACATGTTACTTGAAAATCATGCTGAGAAATAATGCAACTACTTTTTTTCTGTGGTTTTTGTGAGTGCTTTTCTTTGACAGAACATCCTCCTATGTTATGACTGAAACTCCTTTTCTAATGCTCTGCTGTGCTGGCCTGGTACGGGTCTCTGAGACATCCAAATAATTCACTACTGGGGAGATACTCTAAGGAATTAAAACCATTTTGCTCCAAAATAAACCTCTGAAACAAACTGGCGCTTACAAAAAAAACCCCATTTAATACACAAAAAAAGTGGCTGGAGAGAAATTGGGACACTTACAGGACATAAGATCACAGAATTATTGGGACTCGTAGCTGAACATTACACCCCGAATCCAGAAGGATAATCGTTCTGCGTACTTTGGTGATATGGTCAGCCAGGTATGGCCACAAGAGGAGACAAAGGAGAGACTCCAGAGAACAAAGTTTATTATATCCCCAAGTCGTCGAGATGGGACACAGATATATGCGAGACCACACAGGGAAGACGCCAAGGTGGTCGGGAGGCAGAAGTTTCGTAGGGGCAGGCGGGGGGGTAAACAGTTAGGATTGGCTAGTTAGAATAATTGTGGCGGCTCTAAGATATAGAGGTGGTCACTAGGTATCTGGTAACTGGTCCAGACCGGTAAAGGCAAAGGAATATTGTCTTTGGGGTGTATGGACCAGATAGAGGTGAGCTGGCTCTGGACTGGTTAATGTGCATATTAAAGATGTGCTCTGGCTGGAATTTTAAGAATCTCTAAGAATTAGCGAGCCCCAAGAATCTGGCTCTCTATCAAAAAAGTTTCTTTTTTTTTTTTAATATGTCAAAACAGTATAATTTACAGAAAATAAAAAAAAAATGTAGACAGGACAATAACAATAACACATACCATTTATTGAACATTTACTTTGTGCTAGACTCTCAACCATTCATTTTATGGATTTCATCTACTTTTAGAAGCTGGTAATGGCACAGCCAGCAGAAACCCTGGTCTGACTCTAAGCATTCTCTTTTAACTACTATTCCATATTAAATACGTATAACTATATTACCATCCTCAAAACAGGAAAATTACTGAGAAATTAATAGTCTTTAATTTGGCACCTGTACGAGGCTTCCACAGTTGTGCCCCAGATCAGTTATTCAAGAATGATGATACTTGTGACTACAGTAAAGAAATGTAATAACAGATTCCTGTTTTAAAATTACTTTTATGTATAATGAAATCAAAATTGTGCTTATAATACGATGCAAAAAGTCTGTTGAGTAAATCTTTCTACATGTGATACACAGAGAAGTCTGAGAGATGATTTTAGCAAAATGGGTATTTGAGCACAAGGCGTAACAGGCTCCCCCAGGATGTGATAAACCATGAGGGAGAATATTGCGAGGATGTTAGATTTAGGTAGAATCATAGTTGCTGAACGTGGAGTTATGAGGACAGGGATTAAAGAGAAATGCTAATGGTTTTTTGTTTTAGTTTTATGGGATATAAACTATATACATGAGTGATGATCTGTAGAGCAGTTTGGATTAAAGACATGCAAAGAAGAAGGAGGAGGTAGAGGAGAAGGGGGAGGGGAAGGAGGAGGGGGAGGAGGGAGAGCAGTAGAAAAAGGATATCGAAGCCTCTCTTTGGCCTCAGTCGTCTCATCGAGGTATCTTTTGTATCTTCTCTTCCAGGTATTTTCAGAGGAAGGGGGCGGGGTGGAGGAGGAGAAGGGGGAAGAGATGGAGGAGGGGGAGGAGGGAGAGCACAGAGAGAGGGAGAGGAGAAGAAGCTAAACATGTGACTAAACAAACAGAATAACAGTCCAGGTTTGAAAAAGAAATACCAGTCAGCACGGGGGACAGAGAAGGCGCAAGCAAACAAGGAAAATGTAATGCCATGGAAACCAAGGAATACGTGTTCTTAAGAAGGGGGTGGTCAATGACATTTGCTGCTTCAGAGAAATGTGCACAAAGAAGATCTAGAAAAATGGTCATTAGTAAACATAATGACCATGAAGAGCTTAGCTGTTTGTATTTGAAAAGTTTTCTTAAATAGAACTAAGAATTCGAATTTTATCTTTTGCATGTTGGCAAAGATGTATTTATGATCACGTCTCTGTGCACACAGACTTGAGTAAACATTTCTATATTTGCTTAGAGCAATTTTCAGCCAAATAAATACTTAAAAAAAAAAAAAATCTGGCCCTCCTGAACGCCCCTCTGGCTTGCAGGCAAAGTAGAATCCTTCTTTTTCAGAATGAGTTGCCTAACGTTCCTACGCCTTGAGTTTACCTGTCCTATATTTCAGCCTTCTAACCATGAGAGTCCGGCTTTGCAAAGCCATTCTGTTTTCTCTAATGTTTTATTGTATTTCTTCCTGCTCCATTTGTGCTCATATCAGCATAAATTAGCATCAGGGTACCCAGAGGTACTAAAAAGGATAGAAAATTACAAAGTCAAAACAGTGGTTCTATTTTCAAAGAACTGTGGTCTGATCTGAGAGCACAGATACAACTAAGAACATACAGTTTCTCAAATTATAACTGTATTAGCCTTAGAAAGTACACCCACCACCCCATTTTTATACTCCTATGATGTAATTCAAAGGAATATTCTCTGAGCACAGGAAGACTGGAAAAAACAAACTAGTTATGATGCTGCTTGAATGCTTTTTTGACTTTTAGTTTGTTTTAACCTTGTGGCAGTTTTTAGCATTAACCTGGAGTGAAGACACACTACTTGAACAGCATGCATTTTGGGCATTCCTTACTTCAAACTATATCACCGTGGTATCTTATTAAAAAATTATATTTTAGAAGTGGAATAAAATATAAATAAGAGACGTTCCCTTTTTCAAACTCATATGATCACCCAATATCACTGTTAAGATGTAAACTACGTTGGCAAATTGATTTATTTTCACCACCATGACATCTATCTGTCAACTAGATTAAGCATATTTTAATTGGAAGACTTTAATTTAGAGTAAATTAAATTTATAAAACTAAACCTTTACACCGTTTTATCAGAAAAGAATCTGTGATTAACAGAATAAAAGTTCTGGCAACCCACTACCTAGAAAAACTGTGGATGAGGGTTATATTGAAATCATGGAAATAAAAGAATGAGTCTGTACAACCCAAGACAGATTCTGTATCCCTTGAAGTCACAGTACATCCATTTATTTATCTTTGCCTAATATATGGCATAGTATCTGGCTCATGATATGAGCCTAATAAACTGTGAGATTGAAATTATTCTATGATATAATGAGATGTGGTCTATTTCATTTTTCTTAATTCTTCTATTGCCCAGAAGAGCAGAGTTTTCGTTCTGTACACAATTTTGTCAGCTTTCCTTACCTTGATTTTTCTCCTGTATTCACTTTCTGGCTTTTCCTTTGCTACCGTCCTAATTTTCTCTGTTTCTGCTTTTCTCATTTTAACTTGATGCCTTGTATGGCGAGAGTGCTCACGTGTTTTAGAAGAAGAGATAATAAATTATTTCAAAGTCTGTACATTTCCATTTTATGTGCATCTGAAAAAGCCATGCGACTGCGCCATCGACAAAAAAAGACTTGTCTCTGGCAGGATTAAAAATCCACCTGGTAATATATTAAAAATTATATCTCATTCCCACCTGATTTCCAATACACATTTATACAGGTTGCCCTTAAGGTTCACATTTGAACTGAATGTCATTGAATCCATTTTGGCTTAGACTTCAGGTCTCTTTGGTGTCACTGCCAACCTCACCTGCTTTCTCTCATTCATCACATACTGCTCTTTACATCCTTTTCTAATAATGTCTTCGCTTCTCTGGAGTCACAGAGCCGATTTTTTTTCTCTCTTTATGCTGTTCCTTCACTTCTGGCTCAATTTTCGCTTCAGACCCACAATAAGAAGTTTTAGATTTCGTTGCCATGGCAGGGATGCTGCTCTTCTGTGTGCCTGCTTACTACAGAAGTAGAGTCTTTTAGAAAATGTCTTTACTTGAAGGAAATTTAATATTCTCAGAGTTAACAGAAAATTCAAATATAATTGTAAGTACTAGATTTTTAAAAAAATTCCTCAAATATAGGAATTTCTTTGTATTCATCCTCACTGGATTCAAATTATTCTTTCTAGACCATGAGCTTCTGCATTCTTTAGTCTCACAATTATGTGTACAGTAGAGCAGTGTGTTTATAAAACCAGAATCTTAAGCAGATCAAAGCAACCAATTTTAGGGATATTGGCGAAAACAGTCATCTAGTTGAAAGAAATCATTTTGGTTAAGAATGTAGTTAAATCTGTCTAGTTTGTGTATAAACTTTACTGTCATCCCTCCTGACAGAGACACTATTCATGAAAGAAGGATCACCAACATTTTGAAGGTTAAAATTACTATTACTTTCAGCAAAGAATATAAATGCATGTATTTTATTTTATCTGTTAGACACTCAGTTGCATGTGGGAAAAGATTTTTTTTAACTCTCCTTAAAATTGGGTTTTCCTGACTGCCAGGATTGAAATAGAATAAAATTAGGATACATGATAAACTTATTAATGTGAATTAGCCAAAAAAGATAACTTTCACACATTTCTATGCTGGTGTTGTAGTGTGATGAGGTCCAGTTTCCTCCTCTCAAAATCCCAGCGTATTCTGGAGATTTTTGTGCCAAACCAGAGTCAATCCTCCCCTTCCTTCTCAGCTGTAAGAGAGCCCAGCATGGAGGATGTATGATTTTCCAGCGCTTAGAAATGAAAATAAATAGGTGTATTGTCCCCAGTGATCACTTCAGCAGTCTCTGTTAAAGCAGAAACCAAAGTACTTAACGAGTAAAGTGGTATCTAAAGCCTCGGAGCTGGAGAATTTCATACCTCATTGCTGCTTTGTTGAAATCCATATGTAATTGTAGCATTGACACAAGAATGCGTATAAAATTATCCATCTTCCTACTTTCACTTATTGAGAATTAGTTCTCCTTTTGTGGGACTAGTTTTTACTTCACAGGTAAGAAAAAATAAATAAAAACCACAATTATAAAAAAAATGAATGAAAAGGGTCCATTGTCCATATTCTCTGAGTCTTCCTTCTAGATTCTTTAGAGACACCTAGAGAAATAATTAACTTTGTATTATATAATTTCAACTTCTGTTTTACTTTGCCTTCATATTTCCAGTATAAAAAATTTGAAAAATAGAAAAGCAATACATGTTCACCTGTGAAAAAGAATAAATCTATGAGGTGAATGTGGAAAATGATGATGTGTCCAGTTTGGAAAGATTGTATTGAACCAAGTCATCAATTGCTCTTTGGTTTAGCCCAGAAAGGTGTCCAGGAGGGGGGCTGGCTGCAGTGAGGGAAGGACTAGTTTAGCGTCTGAGGGCTAGAGAGAATGTGAAAGGAATGAAACTACTGGGAGGATAGCTCAGTTAGAAACAGTTAACTCTATCAAGAGAATGAAAATGGAACTATAGGGTGAACTAGTAAGGACTTCTCATGGAAAGTTTACTGATCTAGGACTTCTCAGGAATGGGGACAAGTAACCAAAAGCTCTGTAAAAGGGTTCCAGTATCACTGAACTGTTAGGCAAAGAAAAGTTTTAAGCAAACATGTGCTCAATTTTGCACAGTCAAATCGTAGTTTCAAAAGGTTCCTCTGAGTTGTAATTGATGCTCGTTGAATTTACAAGTTTGTTTCTTTTGCAGGGAACTTTTAGAAATACTATTAATTCTTGTTTCTACTTCCTTTTTTTCTTCAGATTGCTTCTCATTTAGCTATTCAGAGCATGCAAACACCTGAAGCGTATATACTTTCTTTGCATCTAACAAAGAAAGCTCATTTGAATCTCAGAATCACCTCAGAATGTAAGCAGTGGAGGTAATTCTCATTCACAGAAATTTTTGAAGATACGGGCTTTGACTGATTAGCTCCAGGACTGCTCAGATCCTCACACCCATTAGGAAGAACAATTTTGATTACATGGGGAAAACAAAAAGAATAAATTCAGGTAAGAAATAAACCAATTATTAGGTAATGTAAAAAAACATGCATGGGAACAGCGGAGAGAGACTGACCAGATGCTTGAACGCTGTGCATCTTCATGTGGAAGGTTTACGTTCCCCTATTATACATGGCATCTTCTTTCATAAGAAGAAGCTCAAGGTTTGAGTGCCTTTGGCCAGCATTGAGCTCATGTATTTCCACCTTCTCATTAAAAAAAAAAAAGTTCTCTTGTTTCCAGTTTGAAAATTCTGAGGGGGTGATTTTGTTCCAGCTTGCCCCCCTTTGGCACTCTAAAACAAAGCACCATGGTCCTTGAGATCAGGCAACATTCATAGGCATCACATAAGAAGTAAACGTAAAGGAAGGAATGGTGCCCACTGAGTGGGGTCTACTCAGGAAGGGGGCTCAGGAGAGTCAGAGCCATTGCTGGAATCTTTGTCAGCAAGCCAGCCCCTCCAAATTACATCTATTACCCAGTATTTTTCTTTCCTACCACAGACCCAGAGATCAGCTTGTTTTTTTCCTACAGCTGGTATTTTATCTGAATTCTCTTCCCCTCCCCCTCCTACCCTGCTTTGATTTAGACTCCGTCTTCCTATACTCTGTGATCTGGAAATAAGTTCTTTTGTTACAGGCATTTTTACTTGTGACCTGGGTAGGTAAGAATGAAATGTGAGTGCCTTCAGGAGGCAAATCATGAATATTCATTCACGATTATTCCTATCGTATACCAGAAGCTCAATAAATGCTGGTTTAAATGCAAAGAAGCAGAAGGGGGGATCAGATGAGCATTTCAGGAAGCTATCCATTCTATCAGTAAAGTCAACCTGCCAAGAAGGAAATAGGAGGTCCTAATGAATTATTTTTTTTAAAGCCTTTGATCAGTTGTTCTAAATTTACATTTAGCCTCAGATATCTGAAGGACAGGACCTATCCTTACTCATACTGACAATCTTGTCCCTTCCAGTGACAGATGCACCAGCACATGAGTGAGAAGCTGACGTGCACACTTGTCAGAGGGTTAAGTAAGAATAGAGAAAGGCTTGAGAAGAATGTTTTGAAACCTGCTTCCCCAGAAGTTATTCTGAGACAACTATTGTACCCTCTTGAGAATCGTTGCCTTTGCCTTGTATCCTGGATCAAGGCGGTTCTTGCCTCCATCAGACTTGACTCTCACCCATAATGAAGTGCCGAGGATGAAACTCAGTAAGCAGAGTGGGCTGAAGTTGGGAACTTGGGTGACTTCTGATGCCTCACTTTCCCTCACGCTGTCTAGGGTCAGGCACTAATCAAGCCCAGCTCAGCACTGCATCCTGAATGCTTCTGTCCATTTTCATTCCTCTTTATCTCCTTGGACACCATCCTAGAGGCTGCCATTAGCGCTTGCCCAAGCACTAGAATAGCGCCTATTCAACCATAACCATGGCTCCAGGTTTGGTCCCTCCATTTGCTGCTGCCAGAATGATCTTGCAGTCACATCACTCTCTATTTAATATCCTGAAAGGGGCTCCATATTGCCCTCAGAAGAAGGTCCAGCACCTTTAAAACAGATTGACGCTTCTCTTCCTAATCTGGTGCTGTCCTACCCCTCAGTTTCTCTCTGCCCATTTCCATTGCTCACATGTTGTGTTAGCCACACTGAGGGTCTTCCAGTTGCAATGGAAACACTTTCTCCCTTCAGACTGTTTCTGCTCTCCAAAAGCCTTCTCCCTCTTCTCTTCATCAGGCCAACATCTACTCATTCTTTAGGTCTCAGCTGGAGGTCATATGCCCTGAAAAGTGTCAGAATCTGAGGTCTGGATTGCGTTTCCCCGATAAATGCATTTCTCATGTATAGCATTAATCATCCTACATTCTGATTGCCTTATTATGTTTTTTTTTTCCCTATATTTTAATCTCAATGACCATACCTACTATGCCAGTATCATTCATTTTTACATCCCTCATTCCTAACCCATCTCAAAATTATCCCTTCTGGGGGCATTTTCTCATCATCAAAGTACATTTCATTAATACACTCAAAGACTTACTACAAGAAAAGAGAACGGATAATTTTGACATCTTTTGTGGGGAGGAAATATTTAAAGGCCACACCACAGTCCATTCTGAACTTGATCATTGCACATAGCATCCCTGGTTGAAAAGCAGAGGAGTCAAACTGTGAATCTAGACAGTTGAGGGTCCACACTCCTGCAACGGGCAGGTGGGTTTGGAACCCAAGTTCTCTGACTCTGGCTACTACCTTCCTATGTCCGTAATGAAGGAAGGACATTAAGGAAATATGTTGACATTTAACCTGGCCATCAGCATCTATTTTGCAGACCACTGTCCCAAGGAAGCTTCTAAACAAGTAACCAGCCAGTCAAAGACTGAAATGCATCCAAGCTGATTTTGTCATTCAGTCATTCTCCACTGGTACCTGTGACTGAAGTGGTTGAACAGAATATATGTACATTGTTGCCTAGTATTTTCTTGGAATTCCCAGTTGCCTTCTGTTCAGAATGATCTCTGAATCCTATGTATATATATTCCCTACACCAACCTGTGAGACCCATGCAATTCATGGTTTTCCTAAGCCTTTTTGCTTCAATTTTTCACAATTTGTAATTGAACACTGGTGCTGACAGTGCGCTCTTTAGCTCCTAGAGGGCAAAACTGATGTCTAATTCGGTCTACGGTATTGGGAAGCACCTGCTGGTGACAACGCCTGTGGCTGACACCAGAGGAGAATTAGGATGATGATATTAGAGTTGTGAATAAGCAAAGTTGTGAATAATTCATAGTTGAGAATTTTACCTGCTTGGCATTGGCTCTGAAAATACTAATGCAAAATTTATTTTTAACGCTACAGAAAAGCAGAATAATAATAATAAAACTCACTACCCAAACTGATTGACAAAGAAATCCAGTCGTGTTAGATATAAATTTTACATTTTATAAACAATTCTTTCATCTGCACACAGTGAGCAGGACAGTGTATTGCTGGAAAACTCCTTTATGTTGTAAAAGGTAACAATGGTAAAAACGTTTTTTGACCTCTGTTTCCATCAATACACTTCTAACTATTCCTCTGTCCACTGAAATCACAATAGTAAATGAAGGGAGCATTTAGGTGCTGTCATTAATTCTCTGTCTCACAAAAGCTGGCTGTCTACCGTCTAAATTATCTGGGCTTCTGGTAGAGTGAATGGAAGAAAATTGCTAACCTGGAGTCCTTCTGAAGAGAACTCTCTTTTGTACAGCAGCTCCTAGGGTTTAAAATGGTACTAAGGTAAAACCGAATGGTCTGGAACATTTTAGGCTGCCAGAATCAGGCATATGTAAGCGAACCACTTCACTTAAAAATTTTAGTAATCCCAGTAATTTGTTGATTGATATGTGCCCTATAATTAATGTTTTGCATCTTTGGAAAAATATGTGTTCTCCCAAATAAACATAAATATAGGAGAAGGGATGTACCCCTGGCATGGCATAGTTTTCCTTACTAAATTTTTTTCCATTCGTTTTAGAGTCGTTTGTTTTGGTTTTTGCTTTTTAAGGAAATTAGCAGCCTTATAGTGGCAATCACTGGGAAAATACAATTCATGCTTAGAGAAATTTAACAGCAAAATGTTTTTAATACTCCTGTTCCCCAAACTAAGGATATCTATCTTTATATACGTGTATATATGTTTGCGAGTATTTTTTTTTTATCCCAGGGGAAAATAAGTTGTGTTTTTGTTGGTCAATTTGAAATGTGAAAGACTTAAATCTCAAATGTCTAAATGTTTTCAGTCATAATGTAAACATAATGTAAACTACTGGTAATCACTATATTTGGAGTACGAAAAGGCCAACTACACAAGTGATATTTGTTCAGCTTTGGGGAAAGGAGTGTATATATATATATAAATGTATATAAATATATGTGTGTGTATATATACACATACTCACACACATGTGCCATATACCATTTACCTACATGTATGACTGCTGTTGAGTTCAATCTAGTAGGTTCAGATCAGAATTTTACAAATAGAACATACTAAGCAGATGCATTGTCTTGTAGGTGTAAGGTTTATAGAAGAACAGATTACTTCCAGTATCATTTCACTAGGAACTGAACAACTCCCTGTGAAGATAAATTTTCGCTAAGTTGCATCACGACACTTTCATGGCTTGAGCTCTTTTAATGCTGTCTCAAGTAAGTGCATGAAATACTCTGTTTTATTTCTCTCTGGGGAGCTGAAATTTCACATCCAATTTCAAAAGGTTGGAAATATTGAGGATGAAATCAACCTCAAATTAAGAAAAATCTTGTGGTACCTTGCTTGCTCCAAACAGTAAAGAGAACGGCATTTAACACAAACCCTAGACACCACACCCTAATCGTCGACGCTTATTTCTCTGATATGACACAATATGGTGAGGGCAAGTTCACATCAGCAGACACGTTTCAGGAACTTCATTGTTCCAGGGTTCATGGAAAGACTGATCTTTAAATTTTCTCTGATGTCATCTTAAGTCTGTTGGTAAGCTGTAAGTTGCATCAACGCTTTCCTGTCAAAACTAATGCAATCATCCTCCTTCGAGGTTGCCAGAGAGAATAGAAATGGACAAAGATTCTTGTTTTCCCCATTAGACTGAGAACTGAATATTTTACTGAAAAACACGAATTCTTGTTTTGTTTAGCTGTCTGTGCATTGTGTGTGTGTGTGTGTGTGTGTGTGTGTGTGTGTGTGTGTTGCATCTCAGGAAACTCAGACAGGTTGAAAATGTCTCCTTTTTTCCCCTCAAGGATAGTGATTTAAGAATCACCTATCCAAAGGCTGCCATTCCAGAAGGCACTGAATAAATAATTGTTGATTGATGTTGACTCGTGTTTCCCTCCTCAGCTTTGCTCTTCCAACTTTGCCATCCACAGCCTTCATTATTTTTATCAAGCTTTTCAGTGTCTTCCGGTTCCAAACTATTTTCCAGCAACACGCCTTTGGACATTTTCCTTAGGTAAATGAAGTCTCTTTCAAGGTCCCACACTCTACCACCACATAAAAGTCAATTTCTTTTCTTTCACGTATGATTATTCTATGCTTCACACATTGTTGTTTGTTGTTTTTTTTTTAACATTTTTCATTTATTTATAATCATTTTACAATGTTGTGTCAAATTCCAGTGTTCAGCACAATTGTTGTTGTTTTAAGTAGATCTTTTCATTGTAGTCATGTCTCTTACAATTCTTTCTACAAGACTGACTTTTTGTAGATTGCAGGGGTCAGGTCTCTTCAACACTCTTTGTACAGCATCTAACAGCGCTCGAAGCGGCTACGTTCTTCATAAATGTGGGGTGGGGATAGCAGCGCCTGGTGTTATGAATAATTCAGAAAACCAGAAAAATCTGGGAAGCCTAGGAGTTAATGGAAAAGAAAATTCATATATTTTTTATGGATCCCAAGTGAAGGAACCATTAGCATACTGAGGTTTTGAAAGTCAGCGCCTATCCACGTAACAAGGTAATAACATAACAGCACAAATATAGAAAGAGTTGCTTCAGGTTAATTTCACAAATCCTAAAAGACCATCTTCTCTGCAACATCTGATTGTTTTAATCCAACCAGCACATCTGGGTGGTTAGGATAACAAAGACCTGAAAAATGGCAAAGGATCACTTAAACCTTTTCCTATAACTTACTGCTGAAATCTTGAAACTTCTGTTAAATTTCCAATTTTTTTTTTAAGTTTAAGCTAGCCTAATTTTTAGCATTTCCCCTATGATAGTATTTGAAAGGTTCAACTAGCTATTTGTTTATTTTTTGTATTTAAATGTTAAATATAAAAAATTGGCCCTTTTTTACCCATTTATTCTACTCTCTCTCCCTTCCTCCACCTTTTTTTCCCTTCCTTTCTACTTTACTTCCTTCCTTCCTTTCCAATACTTAAAAAAAATGTTTTAAACATATCTGGTCTGTTGTGGTAGTTTTCAAACTTTCTTCCCAAATGTTTTTACTCAGCTGTTGATGAAGACTTGTTGAGCAATAAACCAAAGCTCAGTGGGAGTGGTTCTGCTCCAGGTAGCGAGTCTGCAGTTGGTCAAGGATGTCTCTACCTGTGCGTGGAGTGCAGGTTTGCTTCACTGACTTTCATTCTGGGACTCAAATAGAAAGGGTAGCCGCTACCCCAGGAAAGATCTTCTCCTGATGAGTTGTCAGAGCTTCACAGCTGAGCCACATACCTCGGGTACATTTCAGCCTCTGCTTATATCAGATTCACTAAAATGTTATTGGCCAAAGCAGGTTGATGTTGTTCAGCCAACATCAAAGTGTGGGGAACTGCCTTTGGCCCACAGTGGGAGAAGAAAGGGACTAATTACTTGGTTCCAAACATCCCGACTCTCTCAAAGGAGTGTTTTAATTCCACACACAGTCTGCCGTGGCATCAATATAATAATAACCAGATCGTAAAGATACTTTATTGGGATGTATCAATAAGTTCAATTTTAACGTTTATTTATTGTGATATAATCAATGAACAGACTGAAATTGTTTCGGTGGTGTTATGACTTTGTTAAATTAACATTTGTTCACTAGAGCACAGGGGGAGTCTCTGCAAAGTGAGTCTCAGTTCAACAACAGATCACAAGAAAATTAAAAATAGTTTATCACTCACAGGTCCTGGAGGGGGCACCCGGCAGGCTTCTAGGGGCCACACAGGAGGTCAAGGCAGAGGGCAGAGAGAGCCTAGGACCCCGGCATTTGCCTTTTTAGAGCTGGGGGATGGAGTGCTTCGGGATTCCCTGGCTGGGGCCAGATGAATCAATTCAAACCAAAAGAGCAGGGTTTTGGTAGCCCCCATGGCGGGGTCTTATCCAAGGGGCACATAAGCCCAATGGCGCTGAGAAATAGGGTGATGACTGATCACAGGGGCTGTTGGGGACGTCGGAGCAGGACTTACATTTGCTTGTGACTCTGTGACATGATCTTGCACAAGAGCACTAACGTCCCTGCAGGCTGCTTCCCCAGACAAACACAGACACGGAGGCAGAAACCCCTTGCAGTAGCTTAGCTAAACTCTCCACCAACACAGCAGTTTGAAATGGGGAAATTTGATTCACAGTTTTACATTATTGGGGAAAATCCTGATTCAGAATTTGTACTATAAAACACTATCACATATCAAGTCAGAATTAAAATAGAAAAAGAGAAAGAAAAACTAAGCTAGTGCAATGCTAACATTTTCATAATTAATAAAGCATTTAAAGCAAGTCTGTATGTATCGTCCTCAGTGATGGGAAAGGAGAGGTTTCACTCTGACATTTGAAAAAAAAAATAAACACAGTACACTGGTTACTATATTAAAATGGACAGAACAATTTGGAAAATGAAGTCTAAATCATAAATATCTGGCATGTCTGATTTTCAAGAAACAGTGAACTCCCATGTAGCAAAAAGTGAGGATTTAACTTTGGCTTGATTTCAAAAAGTTCTTCAGGAGCAGTGATTTTAACTCAAAATTTCAGTTTCTTAGGTCAATTCCTGACTTGAGGAGAACTATACTTTTCAGGAGGAGAAAGAGAGAGAGAGAGGATAAATTTGAGCACTCTGTTGATATTCCAAGGAGGATGCAATTGGAACATCAAAGATACGATGATGCATTTGGCTTCTTTAAATTAAACTTTTTATCATATTGTCCCACCCTATGTTGAACTATCAGTCTAATAAGAAAATGCTTATTTGTAGTGATGATAAGACAAAATACTTAAAATTATGACTGTCCCCAAAACAGTGGCGATGTGATAGCCATAATCATGTCATTAGAGAGAATCTCTCTCTTCTTTGGCCATAGAATGCTACGTAAGACTGAGAGCTTGCTCGATATTAGTGTCTAGTGATTAAAATAAGTATAGGATGTCATTTTCATTTGATAAAATTCCAATAAATTATGTAAAACTATGAAGGGAGTATTTTCAAAATAATGAAACATTTAGAATAAAACAATGTGTAGATTTTATTTTTTAAATTTTCCATTTCTAATAAGATTTGTAAGATTAAAAGATTTGTAAGATTTCTAGTAAAATTTTTTCTTTGAGAAAGTGTTGATTTTACAGATATTTTGCTGCTTGAATACGTGAGTGGATGTTGCTTTGTCTTAACCTGTTCCTTCAAAGATCACTTATTAGATTGTTTTTTAAACATATGCAAAATTTACTAGAGTTGGCAGAAATTTTGTTACTCTGGTTGTAAAAAAAAGTTAAACCACAGAAAAAACTTACAATATAACCTCAAATTATATCTTAGAAGAAAAACAGTTACCCAATATATATATATATATATATTTGTGTGTGTGCAGATTTTCCTCCTTATTAGCTTCCATTTAAACTATGTCTAAATTTTGGAAATCAAAATGACATTAAGCCAAATTAAAAAAAAGATATATGTCTTCAAGTACCTACTTCCATTTCAGTGAATTCCTTTCCCCACATCCATCAGGTACTATAATTATGTTAGATACGTATCAAGACAGCATCATTCATTAAACAAAGAGTACTGAGTGGATACTTGGAGCCAGATGCTACATCAACTATAGGAAAACAGTGGAGCGTGATTGCTGCTGGAGAGAAGTACCATAGCACGGGGGACTGATAAGCAGGAATTTATTTCTCAGCGTTCGGGAGCCTGGGAAGTCCAAGACTAGGGTATAGCATGGTTGGGTTTTGGTGAGACTCTTTTTTTGCCTTGCAAATGGCCGGCTTCTTACTGTATCCTCACCTGGTGGGGAGAGAGGCCTGTTCCTTTTCTTAGGAAGGCACTAACCCCATCATAAGGGTGGAGCCATAACTAAGCTTAATTACCTCCCCAAGGTCTCATCTCTGCCATCACACTGGGAACTAGGGCTCCAACACGTGACTGTTGGAGAACACATGTATTCAGTCCACAGCAATAGGTAGCATTCATGCTTTCAAGGTGCTTATCCTTGAATGAGGAAATTGTGTAAATTGTTGCACAAAGCAGCCAGTGTTACATTATAGAAAAGATCCATTAACCGTGAGAGCATAGAGGAGACAGAGAATATTAGATAACCAGAAAATGATTAGTGTGAATGATGATAGATTTGTTATGTCCTTCAGAGATAAGATTTATTCTTGATGGCTCCAGAAAAATAGAAATGCCAAAGAGTCTTCTGAGTTTCCAATGTATTCATTTTCTCTCTGTCAGTTCCTTTTCTCTGCTGACACGGGGTCCTATCCATTTCCCACGGGAGACTGAGAGAGTAATTGGAAAGATGCGTTAGTGTGGAAGGATTCCTGCTGTCACTCCAGGCTGAACGAGACGTGGTCGCCGACTTCCTTAACCTCACCTGATAGCCTCCTCATTTACATTAAAGAAGAGTATTGTCATGGATTGATATTTACCAAACTCTGATTCATAAACTAGATGTTTTATTATAAAGGGGGGGGGGAATATTTTAGGGCAATAATATTGGCCATAAAGTCAGTGAAACCTCCAGCTAGAAACAACTAGAAATTTAGGAGGAATATAATGAAAATCCTTGCAGTGAACAAAAAAAACCCTTCTGGAGATTTCTGCCTAGCCCTGGTAAGTCTCCCCACTACCTGTGCCTGTTACTTCTGTCTGTTCTCCTCTCTTACCGCTGTCCTGTTTGCTCATTCTGCTCAGCCACTGGTCACACTGGCTTCCTTCGAGTCCTTTGAACATTCTAGGCATGCTCCTGACAGGGGTACGTTGCAAGGACTGTTTGCTTTGCTGGGTAAACGCCCTTCCCACGTCGAGAATGGCAATTTCTTTGTCTCTTTTTGGTCTCTGTTCAAATGTCACCTGCCTAATGAGCTCTGTTAGAGTCCGCTCAAATTACTAAAATTGCAACATGACCAGTCTAATTTTTTATAACCCTTAGCACCTTCTAGCATGTTTGAAAAATCAGAGATTACTAAAGATCATCCACATTCTGTGTCTCCCCAAGCTGTAATGTAACACTATGGCATAACCACAAGGCAGGGGGTGTCTTTTTCATTGTGGGTGTGTTAGACGTTATGTGACACACTCTAAGTGTTTGGTACGCAGTGTGGACTTCAGATGTTTAAATATTTTTTAAAAGAATGATTATATAATAAACAGTTGAATAGGCGAATGATCATTTAACATGTAATACTGAGCTCTTAAGAAAGTGAAGGAAACCTTTAGGTTAGAAACTTGAGGTGGAGGCCTTATGCTAAAGATCTGGCTGCCCAGGGGCAGTGGTAGGTGGGGGTCTTATAAATGCTGATGATTTGTTACCTTAAGAGCTGTACAGAGTTCAGAAGACAAAGCCCATGATTCTCAAAATACAGGGAATTAGGCCTGTAGTTTTCACACAAAGCAAACATGGACCAGAAAATGAGAAAGAGTGAAAGCAGCCGCCCAGGCGTCTGGCAAGAGTGAACGCGAATCCTCTTTGGAAGGAGTGGCCTGCAGCTGTATTAGCCTGCTCGGGCTGCTGCAACGAAATGAACCAGGCTGCCCGGCTTAAAACAACAGACATTTGCTTCTCTTAATTCTGGAGGCTGGAAGTCCAAAATGCAAGGGCCTCGTGGCTGAGCTCTGGTGGGGCCTCTCCCTGGCTTGCTGACAGCCGCCTTCTCAGTGTCCACACAGAGTGGAGAGAGAGAGAGAAAACAAGCCCTCTGCTATTTCCTTTTCTAAGGGCGCTAATCCCATCAGTCCAAGGCCCTGCCGCCAGGACATAATCTACCGCTAATTTCTTCCCAACAGTCATATCTCCAAATACCATCACTTTGGAGGTTAAGGCTCCAACCTGTGAATTTGGGAGAGACGCAAAGATTCGGTTCAGAGCAGCATCACTGTTCTCTTGTTACTCTCTGAAAAACTTCTTCCTTAAATATTTAAATGTATTCATCGTTATTATTTATCCATTAATTGCGAAGTGTTTCTTGCACATTTGATTCTGCTTTTTATTGATTCCACCGACATGGTGAGCGGTTTGTTTGCTCATGTTTTGTAATCTCTTGTTCTGAGCTCACATCCCTTGAAATTTCACCTGGGGGAATTCTTTGCATCTTTGCTTGAAGAATATATAAAAACACTCTTCCAGAGAATGTGTGTCTTTGTTCAGTCCAAATGCCAGCGTCATTGCAGGCTGCGACCGCTTCCACTTAGCACTTGTTCTGGGGTTCTCTCAGGTCCACAGGCACAGTGACTACGGGTCCATGCACGCACGAGATGGGCCGCCTGTGATCAAGATCTCACACGGCAGGTATCTCCTCCTCTACCGGCATCCAGATGGAAACGAGCATGTTTCCATACTGTCCCCCTTTTGAGGGGGGCGTGTGCTTTTCCAGGGCACACATTGTAGGTTTTGGTTTCAGGGAGAAGCCCCCTTTATGGGGTGCCTCTAATACACTTTCCCACATTGAAGGGGTCACAACTTGTCAACTGTCCCATCCTTCAGCCTATTAAAATGGAAGTTCTGGGACCCAGGAAGTCTGCAGGTGCAGTCTCTGACCCCAGAGAGCCATCAGCCTCCACATCTGCATGCTTTTCTGGGACAAGCCTAATGGTGTTCGTCCTTTGATGATATTTCTCTTATTTGTTGATAATTCAGTTGTGCCTAATACATATACATATATATGATTTTTTTTCAGGATATTCAATTAGTCTTATTTCCAGAAATGGAAGCCTCATTAACTTTTCAAACTTATTTCCTTGGTTTCTGAAAGACTGAAAAACTGACTCATTCTCCCCCATTTATTGCCTCAAGAAAAGGAGTATTTCACACAGCCACCATGTGAAATGACTATATTTTTCAATGTCTTTGGCCATACGTGGCACTTATCTCCTCCAATATTAAAATATCATACTTACTTAAAAACGAACAACCAATGAGACTCTTGTGTCATAGGCATATCTGTCATTCTATTTGAGTTTTGAGGATAAATTATTCTAATTTTAGGCAAGAAGTTGAAGCCAGATTTTATAGCTCCACCATCGTGTTTCCTCTGGGAATTGTGGATCATTGGAGGAAAACAGTCTGGCAGTTCCTGAATTTCTATGACCCTGGAAAGAAGAAGGGACAGAGAAGGAAATTAAAGTCTTGCAGATGGAAAACTTCCTACTACCCCTAACCCAATTCACATTCTAGAGCCGAATTTAATTTAACCTTTCATCAGTCCTAGCAACACTAAACCCAAAACACAGTACTAAGTGCAAAACACATTTTCCTTAGAAACGTCTATTCTACCCACAGCAATTGCTGCCACAAAGGAGGAGAAACTAGAAATGCAGAGAAGAATGAGGAAGACAAGTTTGGGGACTAGGGAATGATACAGAGAAAACATCTTTTCTTTCTTTCTCAAAATATAGGAAGGCGATAATACAGGGGCCACATGTGCGTGGTTTATATTTAAGTTATGTTATATTAAAAATTCCTCTCCTTAGGAGGCAAGTATATGTACGCCGGGACACTAATATAAAACACTAATAAAAGATGAAATGAACCCATTTTACTGTTTTAAGAATGGCATGCTGTATAAAAATTCTTGAACTCTCTATAAGCAGATTTGATTCAAAGAAGTAATTGTAGCGATGAGCTCTTACTGCTAAAGGCTTCCTCTCCTAATTAAGCAATATGTCATATTACATCCCTAGATAGTAGCTTTATGCAAATTCTGCCTGCATACTATTTACCTACATATCTGCCCATCTCTCTTCAAAAGAGCCAATGCTGGTGCTTGTGTTACAGAGAACAAAGAAAACAGAACTGAAGGAAACTTTTTTCTGCTAGAAAATGTTGTCCTAGATAAGGCTCCAAGGTTCCTAAGGTTCAATGTGTAGGCAACAGGAGGGAAACGGTTTCAGACCTACAGAGATGTGGAAGCCAGGGGACCCGGCGGGAGCAGGAGCTACCAGTCAGGAGGAAATGCTGGGACCGAGCCACTTTTAGCTCAGAGAGGAAACCTAGTTGATGACAACGCCCCCGGAAAAGTGCTTTGTAAATTCTGAGCTTGCCCCGGGCTCAGAAAAAGCAAGTCTTAAAAGAAGTGCTCTGGGCTCGGAAAATCTGAAAACAATCTATAAAGAATGCATCCAACATTGATAGAAAAAGAGGTTTAAGCACCCTCTGGCTTGTCAAGACCAGTGATATTCACCAATAGTCCCAATGCTAATTCATTCATCCCTTATCAAGTGTCTGTTGAGTCTGTTGTGCATCAGACACTGTGTTAGACGCTGAGATAAACCGACAGTGAAGACACGTACAACCCAGCCTTCCCAGAGCTTAAAGTCAGTTTAAAAAAAAATGTGTAGATGAAACCAAAGAAATAATAAGTAGCTTTCAATGTGCTTATTATTCAGAGACAAGGGGAGAGAGAGGGCTGCTTCTGAAGTGGAACGCGAGAGGCAGGAGTGCATGAAGGAAACGAGAGGTCTGGCCGGGGCTGGTGCAGAAGGACATCAGAGATTTAACAAGAGCACGCTGGCTGTTGACTGCCTGTGTGAGGCACTCGTGCCAGGGCTGAGGGAGTGAGCAGAGTGTAACAAGTAAACGCTGTTGAAACAGGGCAGTTAAAGTCTGGCAAGACTGAGACTGCTCTTTGAGAAGCGGGGCTCGGGAAAACTCCCATTAGATACATTATATAAGTAAAGGGGTGCCTTTTACTGACACCTGCCTCTGGGGAAGGACTGGGAGTTATTACTGCCACGCAGTATTGTATGTGTGCTCTGTAATGTGTAAGTGTGATTTCTCTGTAAGTGTGTGTGCACGAGATAGTCAATCAACTAAGCTTTGGTGAGGCTACCAACCCATGTTGGCCATAGGTGATGCGGTCAGAGCAGAAGCTGGGCAGAAGAAATCTGTAATAAGACATTTTATAGTATTTTTCATATTATTTTTATTTGAATATTTTAATTAACTTTATAATAGGACATTGAAAAGTCACCTATATAAGGAGCTTCCAGGTAATGAAGAAGTTTCTTTGACACATAACTCAGCTCACCAATCATTAAAAACAAACAAACATAATTTTAAATTCTCCATTTACAGGCATGGAGTTGATCCACGGGTATTTTTATTAGAAGCTTTTTCTTTGGAAGCTGATTTCACGTACTCATCTGCAGATGTAGTACATTTAAAAAAATCATTTTGTAGTACTTTTTTTTTTTTACATTTGCAGTATTTTTCTTTAGAAATAAGTGAAAATATTTTTATGCTAAAAATTGAGTTTTTAGTAATTAAGCCAGGAATTATAAGATCAGATTTGCCACAAACAAGTAGCTGATCCTACATAGAGCCTCAGCGATTAATAGGGAAGGCAAACATGGATCCGCAGCAGTCAGTTATCTGAGCGAGAAGAGAATGCGGAGCGAACAGCGATGGACAGAAAGCTCGCGGGGAAGCTGGTGGTGCCAGCTGCCCACCTGGACCCTCGAGCCAGAGGGTGACAAGTTCCTGCAAACACTGCACATTGGGAAATCTGTGTGTTGTTTTCTCAATTTCTTCATGATAATAATAAATATAAAATAATAATTTATTTATTTACAATGAATAAAATTTCTTACGGTACTAAAAGTGCTGCTGTGAGAAGCGATTAAACCAGCAAAGGAGAACGCCCACAGCTACCTGGTGTGGAGCTCACATTCTCCGCTGCTTTCACTAATGTCGTTAAATGTACCCCAAGTGCCTATCAACGGCCCCAAAGCATAGCGTGGACTTAATACTGTTTGCCAAGCCACCATTTTCCAGGGCAGACAGGCCAGACGTTCCCCTAGGCATTACTGACCAAAGAGTTTATATGACTTCCTTAAAATGCACCTTGAAGCCTCAGGATGTGCCTGTAGGTGACGCGGATAATCTGGCTCTGAAATTACTCTCTGTGCAGCTAGGGCATTTCATCTTGTTTTTCTGGCCAACCCTCTGTCTCTTTTCTATTTTACTGCTCCATGTGAATCTTCAAGGAGCTTTATTTGGTGAAAAACTAAAATAAAAATAAAAACTGGAGCATTTGAACACACCGGCCGATTCGCTTGGCATACCGATTTGTTATCACAAGATGTTTAGGACCTACTAATATGTTTTATAGAGTTGCTGTCATGAATTCCGGAATGTGGGGCCCCAAACAACATTTGCTGTTTGGCAGATTGGAAATCCCAGGTAAGCCACAGGTAGCCGCCCTCAGAAACAGAGCCGGAGAGTGGGCTCCCTGGTGGAGGCGCTCACCTGTTGTGAACACACCTCGGGGCCACCAGGGGGGTGGGTACAGGCACCACCTTGTCATGAAGGTTGGTGATGGTTGCAGACATAGCCTCCGTTGTGCTAAATGTTTTCCTCCAAAGAGCCCTGAGTCTGTCCCTCACTGTGGTGGTTGGTCCAGTGTTTCAGTTCAGCCATCCATGATTAAGCTCCAGCATCTGAAGTCAGGCTCTGGGCTGTTTTTGAGGCATTTCCTCAGCCCTCCCAGGGAGGATTCCGCCTCCGCAGGAGCAGACATGCCAGCTGCCTCACCCCTGCCCTCAGCCCTTCTCACCTTCCCGCCCAGCCAGGTGACGCAGTGACAAACACGGTGTTAGTGCTGGGGACCGACGAGGCGCCGAGACCCAACTGTCTTGTCACTAGTCATTAAGTGTGGCTTGAGGAGGACACCAAATGCACCTTTCAGGAAATGGCAGCTGCAGGAGGCCCACTTTCTGCCGTTATTTGGAGACGCCTTGGCATGGCTTCTTCTTCACTGTCCTTCCCTTTCAGTGGGTTTCAGAGCCAGCGTGTCAGCCTCCCAGAGGCCGGCCTTCCCCAGGCCTTCCCTCCACCGGGCTGGCAGCACCGCGTCCTGCGGGCAGCCCGGACCCAGCGCCGGTCTCCAGGGCAGCGCGAGATGCTCTTCCCGCTGCTCCAGGAGGACAAAGTGCGAGAAACACTCAGGCGGCCCCGCAGAGTTAAGTCAGGATGGTGACCGAGCATTGAAAAAGAAGGGCTGGCTGTATGCAAAAGCAGCTGGAGAAGGCCTTCTCAGTCAGAATTCCTTTTAGGCCACATTTTAAAGCAGACACTCTTTGTTTGAAATCCAGCAAAAAGACAGCAAGGGAGTCCTTTCTCGTCAGGACAAACGGCTGATAACCCAGCTGCCTCATGTCACCGTTTTCTGCAGTCACGCACACCTGCAGGGGTGCTGGGGACATCTGGTGCTCAGAGAAGATTCTCCATAACAGGTACCCATATCAGCTGAAAGCCTTAGGTTTTAGACTTTCAAGAGTTCGGAAAGTGACTTCAGTGGAGTTTAGCTCCTTCTTTGATGTTTCCGTTAGGAAAAGCAGGGAGAAAGGCCTTTCTGGAGAAGAATCAGTAGGCAAGTTAGGTAGTGCCTGTTCAGATTACCATCCGGGAGGACCTGGTGGTGATACAAATTAACAGCCCTTAGCAGGCTGGATAAAGCAGTCACTGGGACTCTGTGCCTTGCTCAGTTTTACTGAGATGTTCTGTCCTGTCATGTTTTAGTTTTCCGTTCCCTAATCTCACTACGCCCTTAGTCTTGTTACACCCAACCTTTGGTTCTCTTTCTTTCGATTTCAATCTCTGTGTGTGTATATGTGTGTGTGTGTGTGTGTGTGTGTGTGTGTGTGTGTGTCTGTGTGTGTGTGTGTGTGTGTCTGTGTCTGTGTATACATGCACATTTACAGCCTGTGTCCTTGTGTAAAACTGAACCACAGTCGCTGACCAGGACACAGACTGACCAAGCGAGTTGACCTGTGACGTTAGATGAGAGCGCAGCCCTGATTTCTGTGAAGGACATCGCTGGTCTAGGATATGTCCAAGGGAAGGGTATGACCGATATTTATCCTCAAACAAAGAAGGCAGCAGGAAAGCACTTCAGCAAGTTACAATTACTAAATATCAAAAAAGCTGTGGGTTAACAACAACAGTTATATGGAAATTTGCTTAATAAAGACAACAGATGCTCACTTATTAACCGCAGTATTGATATCAGTTTCAAGAGCTAGAATTCCCTGAGAGGACACATCACTATAGCAAAGTCAATCACCTTCGTGTCTCTTGGATAATCTTCATCATTCTCTGTAAAAAGGGAGAGTAGAAACTAACACAGATTTTACAGGGATGACAGTGATAACGAAGTATGCAGAGTGACAGACCAGTGCCTGGTCCGTACCAGGTCCTTCGTAACTGGCGGTTGGCAGTATTAACATTGCGGTTATTTTAATTGTTTCATGTATCTGTTTGATGACACTTTCATTGGTATTGTTCGCTCCTAGAGACTGGCATCTGTATCAAGAGTTTGAAAAAAAAGAATTATTTAATTGACAAAAGCTGCATAATCGGTAGGATTAAGACTAATTACTGCAAGTCATCACGCCTTATTCATAGACCATATTCTTGGCGAGCTTTCTTTATGTACACACCTTCCCACCATTAGTGGCACCCTTACCTGCTAAGTATGAGTAATGTAAAGGTTAGAGACGAGAGGGTAATCCATCTTTTCATCTTGTAGTACACTCTACTCTCTCTTGCATAGACTTTGAGACTTAGCTCCTTAGCCTTTGAGATAATCCAAATGCTAGCAACATCAATGAGTAAGAGATATTCATTAATGGGAAAGTTTGGTTCTAGCTTCTGGCAACACCAAGCATGCCTACAGTCATTCATCACCGTTTATTTGAAAATTAAGGAGATGTAAACAAATACCTTTAAACTCTATCTTTACAATACTTTCTACAATGCAATAAAAAAAATCTGATTGTTTTCAGTTTGTCTAGTAATGGTGGGAGAATAGAACAAGTTTGACTCATAAGCTGTAGCTAGAATCCTTAAAGACAGTTTTTGCTGACCCAGAAAGTTCATCTTAAAAAAAAAAAATCTGTGGTTTCCCTTTGTCAGAAAATGATGAAGGTTTTAGATTTCCTCTCAGGCTAATATCACCTATTGGCAAAAAAAGGAATTATGAGGCACATTTAGCAAGACAGAATTTTACCATCTATGAAAAGATTAAGCTTAATTATGAATTCAATTTGTCAATTCTAGTGTCACCAAGAGATACTTCAGCTCTAGACTTTGAATGTAGCAATATGCTTTAGTTCTAATTTAAAGTGACCGGGGACTCACCTTGCAGAGAAAGGACACTCCAAACCAGAGCAAATCAGGTACAACTTAGCTGCTATTCTAATTTTTTTCCACTTTTTTTTCCCTTGTAAAATCTTTATGGCTATCGTTGTTTAAAAAGAATTTAATGCCCATCCTTATATGGCAAAAGGCCTCTCTGTAATTTCTAACAACCAGAAACAGAAACTATTGAAAAAGACAAAAAGGGTCACTTTCAGAGCATTCTTTGCCCACCTGCCCTACTTTCTTTCTCCCCACAACCCCCTAAAGACACCTGAAATATGAAAGTCGTTCCACAGGTATCAGGATAAAATAAGTTCAAAGGATTTGATCTTGCAGGCTGCAAACCCACCAAGTCCCCGGAGGATTTATCTTAAAGAAGCTTCAGAGCCCCAATACCTGGAGTTTTCCAGAACCTTCCTTCTAGAAATAAACTCACTAGGGGAATGATGAGGCTGTTACATTCTGCTTCTTTCCTAGTTCTGCTCTGAATCATTTTCCATTTCTATTCTTAAATCCTTTACAACTGAAATGCTGTCCTTGGACGAAGACTGAAATGTTGCTGCATGAGGATAAAGACCACATCTGTTCCGAGAGCAGCCGCTACCAGGCGGGGACTCGCGGCGCAAAACAGGCGCTCTCCTGCACAGGCTCTTTCCTCTTTTTTTTTTTTGGGTAATGCCAGTTTCTGGCAGTTTTGGGAACGTGGTCCGAAAGCAAAACGGGCAGAGACGTCATCTCTTTCCATCTTAGAATGTATTTTTATTAGAATCAACTTAGAAAAGAAATGACATTTTGCAGACGCTTACTTAGTCCACTTACTAAGTGGCAGCTAAAGAAAGTGAGCACTTTAACTCTTTCTCATGACCCTACAGCATGCTCTCCAGCCCCTGCCCCTTGCCCCCGAAACTCATTCTGAGAGTGACAGTGGATGCTGCTGTTAATCTAAAACAATGGACATCACATCGGGGTCACCAAAAATCAATCAATCAATCAATTAAATAAAGCAATGGACATCAGCCAGGACCACCCTAGGCCAGCTGGGGTGGGTTGGGGGGGGGGAGAGTGGTCATCCCGATTCGGAGAACAAAATTATTTTATGGTAAGATTTATTTAATTTATTTATTCCTATTTAATAGTTTGTGTGTGTGTGTGATGACAAAATCAGGATAAACTCAACCTGCTGTTTGGAGGCAATGCCCCAGATATAAAAGATCACGAAACTGGAGGCTGTCCTGGCTGAGCCTGTAACTGGAGCTTCCAAGACTCTAGCCATGAAATCCCTTCTAGCAAGATGCATAATCTTCAAGGAGACAACTGGGGATTCTTTATTTGTCTGCATAAACTATTTCCAATCAAGGTAATATATAAAGAAAAGGAATCTTCCTGCCTGAAGAGAGGCCAGCTCCCTTCAGCTTTACATTTCTAGTACGGACTATAATTTTCAAGGAGAACAAGACAAGATATCATCTGAGTAATAGCTCTCAAGTACAGCATGGCTTTAAGGAGGAGCTAAAAAAGTATGAGTACTTCCCATGAGCGTTATTATTTGAAGTGATGATTCTCAAAGCATACATTTTCTATTTCCTTACAAGTATTTCTCTCTAGATTAAGTAGTAAAACTTTGGCAAGGAAGCAAGTCTTTACCTGTAACTGCACTGGCTGTGGTGAATGTCTGATATTATAGTATAAATCAAGAGTTAACCATTAAGCAAAGGGTTGACTTGGACTAAAGGGATATTTTAGGAAAACACTGAGCCTGGAAGTGTTGCTTGACTCAAAAAAAATCCAGCTAAATTTAGAAAAGACTACCAGTAGTATCATAGGACAGAAAAGCTATAGCAAGCATTTTTCAGAATTTCCTATTGAAAATCATGTTTTTATTGTTTGCACAGCTAAATGTGGACACAAAATGAAAGTGTTATTAAAGAGTGTATGTATATGAGTATATACATATGTGTATGTATCATAATATATGTCCATATAAATATCATATGTATAAAAGTTTATATATTATCAATATGTAAATATGTATCATACAATTTTGTTTGGAGACATTGTAGATAGACTGTCTAAAAATTAACTTTGAAGCAAAGGAGAAAGACAGTAATAGGAAGTTGTTCTTGCCTAAGATGTAACATTATCCACACAATTATGGTACATAGTTGAGAAGGGTCAGGTTTAATATCACAGTTCAATTATTGAGATATAATTTATTTCATACTACAGGGTCATTTTTTTCCCCAGAGATTTTTTTCTATTAACTTTATGAAATCCTGAGCAGAAAAGCCTCTTGAGATACTGCCTTGGATTTGCTCTTAAGGTGATGTTTCTCCCAGCTGTCATTCCAGTTTCCAGAGCGGCTGATAAGGTGAGCTGCACCCTTTAGGAAGGTGCTGGAACCGACCCCGTTCCTCTCTGGCCAAAGCACTCTGTGTTCATGGTAGTTTCCAGCAGTCTTGAAATCTCAGTTGTATTGTGCCATGACTCTCACCTTCTCCATTTGCGTGGTTGAACATCCTAACGGTGATGCGAAGTGACACACGGCTATTTTCAGCACGTGGCTATTTTCATTATAATGCTGCCTGGGCTCTAGGAACGGTAGCAGCTTCCGACAGCTTCAACTATTGGGTGGCAAGAACCATGTGTAGCATTTAACCAAGAATGCCTACGTGGAAGGGATGCGTACCAACACCTAAACCCGGAACAAAAGCCGCTTGCTTTTCAGAGAAAAGCATTCTCTACCCACCACGGGCTTCCTCAGAAAAGAAGTATGAGGCATACTCTATGTCCCCTTCTTTTTGTGATATCAATATTGTCAACGTGGCAAAATGAAATAGATTGGGACTTTGATTCTCTAAGTACTGGAAGATCTGACAGCTTGAAATATCAAGTCTCTTGCTTCTGCTGAGAGCATTGCCCGTCTTGGATAACATATATATGTCCTTTCACATCTCGACTGAGATTCCTGGTATTTTTTCCCCTCATCTCTGATATTCCCTTCTGAATCTCATGCAATTTTTCTCTCTTACTCAGTTGTCATCCAAGGGGGTGATTTAGGTGTGTTAGCTTGTTTTCAGTTTTAGAATCCCACCTGAAGTGACTGGTCGGGCACAGTACCGTTCAGAAGCCATATGGCTGAGAACGCAGGAGCGGGGACTCGGGAGGGAATGGAAACATCCTTGCCCTGGAGCGCGATCTCATGCAGGCTGTCCATGGAGCCTCGTAAACTGAGTCTGCTCGTTTGTTAAGCAGACATTCAACTGCCTACTTCACTGGGAGTAAGAAATAAATGAGATGATGCTCATAAGGCCCCTATTACAATGTCTGACACATGCTAAGTATTCACTTGGCTCATATTATTCACAGTTTAAGGAAACACAGAGCTGCTCACACACTGTAGCCTCCAAATGTTGGTGCCGTGTGAGCCTCACAGCCTCCTTGAAACCACCAGCCTTCTCAGATGCCACAGTGAATGCAGCCATCCTCTCTCGTCCTGTTTCCTGCCTCATTTTCATGCCAACACTCAAGATGATCACTGGAGGGCGTCCATATAGGAAGGTGGGTATAACAAGCAAGGAAAGGAAAGCAGTTTATACTCTTTATCTAAACACATTCTTAACATGTGGATTCTATTGTGACTGCTCAGATCCCAAGATTGTCTATCACCCTGTCTTCTCAGCCTTATGCCTGTTCAAGTTTTTATTGTAGATTTTCTCTTGACTGCTGGTCCAGTTACATAACGTCAGAATGGCCCTCTGAGTTTTCCTCCGAAATGGAGATGAATCTTTAGGTCCCTCTTCACACAAACACAACGCTACTGCTTTTCCTAGACTGGACGCTCCTTGTGGTTTTAGTTTTAGGAGGAGCTCAGACTACTGAAAAATTTACCTTCTAATCGCAACTCTTCCCGCCCATGTTGAAATGTGCAGATCATGACTGACTGTAAAGGAAAAATCAGCAAGTCGTTAACCACAGGGAACCGCAGGATTTTCATTTTTGTTTTGCTTTTTTCTTAAATTGGAAATTTTAAATGTGTCTCATATGTAAGGGAAACAACAGTAGAGAAGTCAGAGATATAATGGTCAGAAGCTTAACTGAGGGAGGTACCAGATGAAAGGAATCAGAGAGATGGTAGACAAATTAGATTTGCAGAGTAGGGGTGGGAAGGGGCAATAATTTAATGCTGTTATTGGAGAAATTTTTAAAAAAGACAGGTAGGGATACAACCCAAAGAGAGTAGAGGGTCATGTGGGCATGGGAATAAGTGTGTGTCTGATAATTCTTTTCTCTGACTAGAGGTGAGGTCAAATTTGCCTCTTGATCTGTTCCTTGAGTTGGCACCAAGAATCCATCTTCTTGAATTCCTCAGTATAACCCAAGAGGGTTAACCCTTGATTCCTGGGCTGTGTGAATGAGAAGAGCGGGAGCAGTACGGTCAAGAGGGCCCTTCCCAACTGCTTTGCTATGTCCAGTAAAGAGATGCCAACTTTTTACATTAATTCATTCAATATCTGTTGGTAACTATGTTAGATATTTAACATATGTTTTTATTGCTTGGGTTTATGAAGGCTGAACACAAAAGCAGAACATTCGATCAATTCAGCAGCCAGTAAATATGACTGGCACACATTAAGAAAAATACCAAATAAATGGTTTCAAAATTAAGAAACGTATAAAGTTGCCATGGATCATGGACAGAGAGAGCAATGTTGAGGTTTACTGGATTATGGAAACTTGGAAAAACTAGACATGGAAGGAGCTTTAGATCACACCCTTTTCTACCCCTTGATCACACAGAGATGAATCTGAAAGATAAGAAAGAGGGTTATATAAAGCAAAGTTTTCTCCCTCTTGGGTCCAACATCCAACAACTGAAACACCACAGGGAAGCTCAACAGACAAGGACTCCAAAAGATATTAACGTCTGTAAGGTTAATGACCCAAATCCCAGAGTAAAATGATGCAGCGCATTATAATTTTCTGGACTTAAAGATAGGTCACAACTTGAAACTGATCACCTTAGCTTCAGCCCAGGCTCTGGGAAATATGCCTAGGTGGTAAATTTCTTCCAAAGTAGCACAACAGGAAATACCAAATGAGACTGAAAAAGGAAAATTTTGCAAGGTAATAAAAATATTTTATGATGAATCACTAGTATTAAAGGTAAGAAACTCAACATTCAGGAAACCACTCTGCAGAGACCTGATCTAATTTTTCAGAATAATTTTGCATGAGATGTTTTTCGAGTTGGCAAAAGCCCAGCTATTGGAGCATCTGGTATCTCTGCTGTAAGAGAAAAGGAGGATGAAAATGTGCAAATGCTTACATTTATGTTAGCAAGAGCAAACGAGAGGGCTGAACAACTTAATAATAGTATTACCTAGGGCTTGAAATTGTCTCTGATAGCTCTATGCTGCTAATGAATTGATGGGTTTTGAATTTGCATGTGTACCATGCATCAGGGAAAATGCAGAATTTCAGAGTTAAGAAATCTGTCACTCAGTATTCTGAAGAGATCCTAAACCACCTGCAATATGGCATATGCTAAAAATTAATCATATTTTAGTTACTAATCTAAAAAAGGTAA
Organism: Camelus dromedarius; assembly: GCF_036321535.1. Taxonomy (NCBI): domain Eukaryota; kingdom Metazoa; phylum Chordata; class Mammalia; order Artiodactyla; family Camelidae; genus Camelus; species Camelus dromedarius. The sequence continues at coordinate 19,456,136 of NC_087463.1, read as the reverse complement.
CATTGACACAGCTGATGACACTTTAAACTTGCATTCCCATCCCCAGCATCAGCTGCCTCTCCTGCCAGTTAATTTATTTGTGAAAAGATTACTATTAGGTCAGTACACTTAGGACTCCACAATGGTAGCTACTGTTTTCAGGACTGAATTAAGTGTGGTGCTAGTGTAGTCAAGATTTCTGCAAAAGATATTAATTTGCATGTTCTTTTACATCACCAATATACTAGGAGAGAGAATTTTTGTCCAGGAAAAAGTTCACTGACATTTTCATTTATCTTCTGTTTCTTAGGGTGCATATAGTTTGTGATTTCCTTAGGCTCTGTGGGCTACCATGTTTATTTGTCACTTTTTAACATTATAAGGAACAAACAGGTGAAATAGTCAAGAAAATTTTTTAAAGTGAATGCAACAGTCCCAGTATAATGCATATAAAAATAAGTTTTAGCATTTTGATGATAATATTTGAGATTTAATCCTGTGGATAAGACAACAGATAAGAGTACATCCAAATAAGAGATTTGAAGAATGTCAGAAAGTACTGATTATTCTCAAGAATGTTTAAAGGCAAAAATGCAGTGTTACATAAATATGTGTAAAACCAAAACTGGCAATAAGTCCTTATGCATGTAGATCTCTCACCGCCATAAAGACCACATCTATTTACAAATTAACTCAACGTAAAGCTATAGCCAGTGAAAGTGTAATTAGCACCATTAATATTATGTGACAGATGATAATATTTTATAAATTAAATTTGTGATACTGGCTTTAATAGCAATGGATACAATAGCTTATTCTATATCTACTTGATTTTTTGAAATGGAACATGACAACCCATCATTTAAATAATCATTTCTAGAATTCTTATTGTATTTTTAAAAACTTATCTTGTTTTAAAATATTGTATATGTATAAAATCAGCTACAAGGATATATCGTACAGCACAGGGAATACAGACACTATTTTACAATAACCTTAAAGGAGGTAGAGTCCATAAAAATTTTAAATTACTGTGTTAGATACTTGAAAATAATGTAACATTGTGAATCAACTATGCCCTAGTAAAAATCAGTAATACTTAAAAATAAAAAAATATTCTATTCTTGATAGATCAAACAAGTTAGTAAGCTATCCTTGAAATGATATTAAAACACTTCAATGGTGTTGAGATAAATTATTCATTGTAGAGTATAACCTGATACAACACATACAGGCAGGATCTCTGAACCACATCTACTGGGTCATGGCGGAAGTTACATCACCGTCACGTGTGTTTTGTTGTGGGCACCATCATGACTCAATTCTGCCCTCACTTCTTCTGTATGAACTAGGGAGAAAACTTTGTACGCTGCCACTGTAACATCTTGTGACCAACTTGGTACAAACATTAAACAAAAATGAAAATAGTGCATTACATTTGGAAATTTTGCACATTTCCAGGTATCAATATATAATTTCCATAGGCCAGTATGAATATGAAAACACAAGAGATTAACCAAGCTCATTGACACTGTAGACTGTATCACTGTGGTAGGCAGAATATGGACTCCCCCAAAATGTCCCCAACCTAATTCCCAGACCTGTAAATGTACTGCCTTACTTGCCAAAAGGGACTCTGTAGATGTGATCAGAAGTACAAACCTTGAGACGGAGACATTATCCTGGATTGTCCCAATTGGTCTAATCTAATCTCATGAATCCTTAGAAATGGACCATCTTTCCCATCAGAGATTGGGTTGAGATGAAGCAAAGGAAGAAAGACCCAACATTTCTGCTTGACTATGGAGGAAGGGGCCAGGTGCAAAATGATGTGCTTGCCCCCTAGATGGATACTGGGGAAACCAACTGCTGCCTGGGACCTCCAGAAGTAAATGCATTCTTGCCCACACCTTGATTTCAGCCTAGTGAAACTCTTGTCAGACTTCTGACCTACAGGGTCGTAAAATAATACATTTATATTGTTTAAGCAACTGAGTTGGTGATAATGTGTTAGAGTGACGAAAGAAATCTAACACAGTTATGGTACAAGATAAATAAAATGTCTTTCATCATCTAGGTCCAGTGGTGCGTGAGGTCAGATATCTCAATTAGAAGCAGTCTGAGTATCACAAAAATCTGGACAGCAGGTGTTTCAATGGACTTGCATGAAAGTAGAGGACAGATCTCGGAAAATATGGGTAAGGCGAAAATTGAGTAGGATTTAGCAAGGAGTGGAGAAAGGGGAAACTCTAGTCAGTATGGCTCACGGGCAGGCAGCCAGGGAGCACTGCGTGATGTAGGACTAAATTAAGCAGAGCACGGCTGTTCTGCGTGCAGAATCACATCAGAGGGCGGAACACAGGGCCAGTGGAGAGAGATGGTGTCAAAGCGGTGGCCAGGGATCAGACCATGTAAGAAGAGCCAAACCACCCTATGGAGTTTAGAATTTGTACTGTGGGAAATGTGTTCAGCAAGTGGGTGACGTTCTCTTCCGTAGCGCAGCAGTTTACGTCAGGCTCCTAGGGCAACCTACAACCCAGTGATGCCGGTGAATATTTGATTTCTTTGGCAAGAACTGGAAAGCTCCTGAACTATCAAACCTCTTTTCTTTTTCCTCTCCTTCTTCTTTCTTTCTCACAAGCCTACTTTGTAACATTGTTAAAATTTGTTTAAAACATTTAATAGCTGAGAATACAAGCTATTTTTTTTAAGTCTTTGGCTCAAATAGGTAATATAACAGCTGTGAGAAAAATTTAATAGCCTTATGTTCCTAACACACAATTTATATCCAGTTTAGAATGGCCCAAGAAATGTTCTCCCATAAAAAGGTCTCCAATCAAATGTTACAAAGTTTAAGCCATGTGCATTCTCTCTCATCTAGGTCACAATGGGGCAGATAGAAGGAAAGAAAGCTTGTGTGATTGAGCACACGGCAGGCAGGCACTGTGCCCCTTGGTGTGGATACAAAAATGAAAAATTCTGAGTCCTCCTCAAAGAGCTTTGTTCTTTGGAACAGAGTCATGGATGAGTGAATCAATAATAGATCGTGGGTGCTATGATAGAGAGCATGGAGGAAAGGAGGAATTTCCCATTCTTCCTGGAGGTTTCCTGGTGCTGGAAATGGGAAAACTCAAAGCACCCAGACTTTCTGTGGGGCCTGGTGGGTCAGTGGAAAAACCTGGGTGCTGGGTCTTGTTGGACCATATTCTATTTCTGCATCTTGCATCTTGAGGAAGTTATTTAAGCTCCCTGGGTTTCAGCTTTTTCATCTATACAATTAAACCATGTGTGTCCTTGAACTTTGTTCCATGAAGTCTCGGGGTTTTGGAGAGGAGCATCGTAGGTCATCACGGGGGAGGAGGCTGAGAAAATGATACCCTAGGCACTGCTTCAATCAGAGACGTCTCACCAATATCTTTTTCATTGATTGACATTTGTACACTTCAAAAAAAGATTTTTTTTCTGCTTTTAAGAACATAAAGAATTTGATAATCACTGAATGATATTGACCTGTTACTGTCTCAAGGCCTAAATTCTGTGATTCAGAGTTTTCGTTTTGTTTTATTCTGTTTGCATTCCCTTTGTAGTTTGTCTTTTCCTTCTAATGACATTATTAATTCTGGAAACAACAGGGGTTCCTGGTTAGATTTGCTTCCCACTTTCCTGCATGAAAAGCCAGAAATAGCTGTAAACACAGATCCACCAGGAGCTTATCATGTTTTCAATCACCAAGGAGAAATTCCTAAATCTAAATGCTAACCATTCCAGGTAGCAGTGAGAATATCGGCAGAAATGAAACCTACTACCTTGCATAGTCCAGTCAGTTCTCTGAGAGTGCAAGATTTGAGATTTCATGACAGCGTCGTCTCCCTTCTCCTCTCCACCTGAGTGTGATTGCCCTTTTGCTGATCATTTCTCTCCTCTGTAACATTTCCATAAAAATATAGGCCAGGAAATGAGGCAGATGTGTAACAAACACACTTGAAGTCATTTATTATTAGTAGCTTTTCCTGAAAGCTGAATGAAAAGGTTGAAACTAGGAACCACAGAACTCTGGGGTTATTTATCTTTTTCACTTGTTGATGCCTTACTAATATTCAGTCAGCTGAACATGGATAATTGAGAGTCTGTCATCAAATAAGAGTCCTTGAAATTACAGTTCTAAATATAAATGATTGTAAAGTCAAATCATACACACACTACTAACTTGCAGTTATAACAGATGGATTCAAAGCTATTTTTACTTATTCAGGAATATGCCATTTCCTTCTAGTCAGCGCCATTTATTTAGTTGCTAAGCAGTTGGTGATAAGAAGCCATATAAAGTTGGAGAAATAGTATCTTGCCTTCAAGAATATTTTAAAAATGAAGAAGAAAGAGAGAAAGAGATTGAGAAAGAGACAGAAGGAGAGAGGGAGAGAGGGAGAGAGATCAGGTTTATTTATATGATCCATAGTCTACAATTATGAAAGCTCTGAACTTGTAACAATTGTGTTTGGTTGAAGGAAGGATTGGTGGAATCACTGAACATAGGCTCCTGAAGGAATAAAATAAACAGTGTGAAGCATGCTAAACGAACCCGTACTAGTATTCCAGGTAAACATCTTTTGCTCTTCTTCGAAACTTTCAGGCTCTGTGTCCATTTTAATTTAATGGTTGTTAATAGTTACACAGAATGTCCATTTGGAAACCTCCCCTTCCTGCCCCCTTTTTTCCTTTCTGTGGATGGTTATGCGCTATGTGTCTGTCCGGTTTGTTTGCTGGCTTGTTTTCCAGAAACCGTGTAAGATGACTGTATGTCTCAGATAACCCATCTGCTTCCCCTGGGGCTGCACAAGCCGCTATCAGCCAATTACTGTATCACAACGTTGAAGTTTTACAACTTCACTTTTCTCAGTGGCATATCAAGATGGTCTTTATTTATATAATTTAAAAAAAATCGCAGACCCATCACTCAAGGATGGGATCAAAGGTAAGATCACGAAGCAGTTACATCGCTGCTGTTTACTTTTGCTTTTGCAAATCACTGTGTGTAAAACTACAAGCATCCACAGGACAGCAGGGTCAGGGGTGCTGGTCTCTCTGGCTGTTGTTTACAAGCATCTAAGTTCTTAGACAATATGTTCTAAGCAGGGAAATACAGGAACTCTGCACGCCAGAGAGTGGTCGGGCATCCCTCAGATCAAGACTGCAGTCCATCTCCTTGCATGAACGGCCTCTGCCCTTCCCTGGAAAAGAAACCTGCGGCTCTGCTGTTTCCCGGCTCTCCACGATCTTCCGATCTTCCGTCCTGTGATCTGTGACAGTCACGCCCACCGGTATTGCTTCTCCGGGGGATCAAGGCTTCCTTTGGCACGCCTCCGAATCATTTCCGGAGTCTTTCTTTTCAATTGTTGAAACTTAAAACTGCTCTTTGGAAAGTCAGATTCCATTCTGTCATCTCCGTGTCTCAGGTACTTTTTACTACAATGGAACTGGAAACAAACGATTTGAACAGTCTTCTGGAGGGCTTTCCAGTCTTTCATCTTCAACTTTGCTTTTATAAAAAGCTTAGCCAATGATTTTCTTGTGCTGCTGCCTATAAGAGTAGAATAATAGCCCATTAAAGGATCTCTGTTTTTGAAAAATAGTTTCTGTGCTGATGAAAAACAGCATGTAATATCACAGTAATTTTTTATGCTTTTTCACTAGCACTTCTCGCCAAAATAGAGAAGCGAAGCGATATTTATTTTCAAAGGTGAAAGAATGTAGGGCTGTGAAAACTACCCTCATTTTAGACAAATATGAGTGTAACAAAGAGGCATTGCCTTCATGGTATCACAAGATATTTTTATTAGGTATTCCTTTACTTCAACGATGTTAGAGTTAGTACTTCTATTGTTAGATAAAAAGTAGTTGGGGCGAAAAAAAAAAGTATTGTCTTTAGTGAAAGGTGGGAAAGTTGGATAATTGAAAAGAAATATGCAAGCGTTATATGCTCATTATAACATGAAATGATCTTCCAATGTGCTTCATTATTGTACATTCATTTTCCTAAATGGTTGTCAGTAGATTTTCAGCTCTCAGAGGGCGTAAGGCCATGAGTATTAAATTCATTCACTTATTTTGTCATCTTTTCCTTCACCAACTAATATCTAACTTTTGTTGAACATTCAGTCATTGTTAAGAACCTTACCTGTGAATTACAAGACACATGATGTAGGGCAAGACACTTAATCTCTCCATGCTTGTTTCTGTATCATTAAATCCTGGGGAATAAATAATCCTTTCCTCATAGCTTATAGGATTTTTGCAATGATGAAATCTAGGACTACACACAAAACATATAGAACAGAGCTGCCACTTCGGAACTACAAGTTAATCTTATGAAGAGACTCATTTCACTTGCCCCAAAGCCCTACAGATTATCACTCTTATCAATGTGTATCATTTCCAGATGCAGAAGGTCAGAGAAGTGATTTCCCTTACTCAGTGTCTCACAGCAGGAGGGCAGTCAGGTTAGGATTTAACTCCTGGTTTGATTTGCTCCCAACTCAGCTATTGACCCCACTGATACTCTCTCTCATTTCCTGAGCAGCTACTATGCAGGAGCTCTTTCCAGGCCTTGGGGACACGTGTATAAAATAAAGTTTAAGTGGAAGGAGTCCAGGCTTGATGGGCAGCCCAAATGGTTGAATGCTGGTTTGGTCACTTACAGTGGGACCTGGTTAATTAATCTCTCTGAAATTCAATGTCTTTCTTTATTAAAACAACGAAGATGGTAATAGCTACCTTCCAGGCTTGATATTGTTGTGTATCTTCTAATGAGAAAAAATACGTTGTGTGGGGCACCTAGAAGGTGTGCTAAACTTAAATTTTACCAAATAGCTAGTAGGCACAGAAAACGCAATGTAGGCAAAATTGACAATTTCTGCCCTTATGAAGTTTGGCTACTATGTGTGAAGACCAATTTTAAACTAATTACTGAATGAACTATGTCATCACCTTTTTGATAAATATCATGAAGTCATAGAGATGAATGAGCTTGTGTAATGGAGGGATCAGGTCTAGTCTGTCGATCTGATGGCTGGGAAAACAAAAGAAATAAAGTGAATTAGACAGAGAAATATCAAGTTTTCATTAAGGTGCAGAACTACAACTATGACTAATTTTAGGTTTAAAATTAAGTGTAACTTTGTCCTTTCTCCTAGGAAACTCAGTCATTCATTGAAGTATCTCCTGTGAAAGGGAACTTTACCCACTATGGGTATATTTTGGTCCATTTCCTGGACTCCCAGATTTATTGACTTAATACTGAAGTTACAGAAATGAGGAACTTCCTAATCAGGACTATGTTTGATTGGATCACAAAATTAGTCAATAGTCTGGAAAACACTACATAGATGCTGGCACTCTCCATTTCACACCAGTATAGTACTTCAAGTTGTCCTTTGTCCTTTCTGCTTTTCTCATCATTCAAGCAGTAAAACAAACTCTTTTATAGATAAAGAAAAGTATTTTTCTTTATGCTATGAAAGCTAATTCAATTTCAAAATCCCAGAGTGGATGCAAGAATATTGAATTTTTTTTAAAAAGTATTAGTTAACTGTTTAATATTAATGCCTACTAAAACAAAGTAAGTGTTGGAAATGTTACAGCAACCTCATTCTGAATATTGAGCATGAGTGTTCTCTAAAACTGAATAGACACAATTTTTTCCAGTAGCTCCATGAATTATGTCTGTTCTACTCTGTGACAGGATTATGGCATAAGCTCTTAAGAAAGGAGCTATATTATTTGTCACTTTTAAAATTTTAATAAGTGTAATTTAATCAGACTGTGGAATGAAGTAAAAAAAAAAGATCTTTGTTTTCTTTGCACATGATTACAGTTGAATGAAAGAGACTATAAATGATTTATAACAGTTTATAACTTCAGTAACTGGAATTCTACATTACTATAGTAAAGACTGACAAAAGATAAAAATAACCACATTTTTTGGACCAGAGGATCTTTTCTTGAGATATTTGACTTCTTTCTTACTTTTCTAAAGGAATTTTCCTTTGGAGATTTTTTTTGATTGAACATTTAATAATTTAATTTTCTAACAGTTAAAATAATTTATAATACATGAAATTATTTTAAAAATAAAATCAATGCATATCATTACCCAGAAAGAGCTTCTGCTAAAATATGAAGTAACTTCAGAGAGTTCCTATGAGAATTCAAATACACTGTGAGAACATTGTACTTACTATTCTTTTATGGTGTATACAATTTCCACTCTGGGTTATGTCCCCTTTTCATTCTTAATGTTGCTATTTAATCTTTTCTCCTTTCTTTTTTTAATAACCCTTGCTTCAAAGGAGTCTATTTTATTGGTATTTTTTCCTAAAAGCAGTATTTGGTTTTGTTGGTCAGATCTTTTTTGTGTTTCATTACTTTCTGTTCTTGAAAACATTATTTCTTTTCTCATATTTTCGTCATAATTATACCTTTTCAGCTAACTTAAGTTGAACTTCTAACATTTATTTCCAATCTTTCTTATGAATTTAAATAAATGCATGCTTAGCTATAAATATAATTCAATAGAAGATTTTAATTGCATTCTACAATTTTTTGCAGTACTCATTGTTTAAAACCTATATGATTTTTTAACCCCAAGAATTTTAGAAAAGTGTTTAAATTTTTAAAGATTAAAAAAATTTTTTGTTTCAAAAATAAATTGTTATAAGAGGATATATTCTGTATCACAGTAACTTTTTAAAATTTGTTGAGACTTTTCTTAGAGTTTATATTGCCATTTAATAAAGGTATGCTAATTAAAATTAAAATACATATTAGGTTGATTTTTAAAAAATATGTCTTCTTTACTCATTGAGCTCAATAACTATCATTTTAATTTTGATAGTTTTATTGTAGCATTGTAAACTATTTTTTTCTGAAAGATCTGTTTCTTATAAATCTTTTTTTAAAAAATCCACAATTATAAATTTGTCAATTTGTTTTGTATACATAAGATTTCACTTTGCATATTTGCTTCTATGTTATTATTGTTTAAAAAGTGTCAAATTGGATAAAGGAGGACTCATTCTAATAATAAAATGAGCTCTTCAGCGAGAAATAGTATTTGTAATTTAGATGGAAAGTACAGTATATTCTGATAATGCTAATGACCTCATGGCTTTTTTAGATAGTGTTTTCATGCCATTTAATTGTACATATTTCTCATTCCTCTATAATTGTTATAAAGCATAGTATATTATATCAAAGTCTATTGAGGTGTTAATATGTAGAATATATATCCTGGGAATTTTTTATCCAGTTTGAAAATATGTGTCTTAAACTTATCATTTATTTGTATATTTAGACTCCTTTTTGCCATCACAGTTTTTCTGCTTCACATTTTAATTTTTGTTTCTTCTATTTTTTTCACATGTATTATTTATCCACTACTTCTACAGATTTCTTTACCTGTCTTGATTTTATTTTTTATATCTATTATTTATCTACTGCTCCTAGGTTATATTTATGTAAATGCCTCATGATATGTTCCAGTGATATTTTAATATTGCCTATTAATTCCTTCTTGTTTTTTAAAAATCTCCTTCTCCAAATTTCAACACTGTAATGCCATAAAAGCCTTGTTTTGTTCATGTGGAGACCCAGAGCAGATGTTCCTTGTAGGCGGGCCACTTTCCTTCTGTAGCAATTGTCCCATATGGATTCTTTCAACACGTGGTCCCACCTTCCCTGGGACACGTCTCTACACACAGCTGGCAGATGCAGGCGGGGGAGCAGCGGAGACACAGCTGTTTCTTACACTCCCCAGTCAGAGCGCAGCCTAAATCAGCTGAGAACCCTCAGATGCAAAGATGGTTATGAAATGTAATCCCTGACTGGGCAGCTGGGCAGCCTTCTAGAAACAGATGCCCACTATGGAAGAGGGGACTCTATTTTGTATCTGATATTTGCTGACTCTGCCACAGAGTCCTTAAAACCAAAAGACTTTGTTTGTAGACATAGCTTTTCTAACAACAACTTTTTAAACAAAAAAATTTAATATATCCCTTTTCACACTACCCATACTGGTGAATAGAGAAAAGTTATTTGTGTAACTTCTATATTCTAGGAATCCTTGCTTCCCCAAGCTATTTTTACAAGAATTCATTCTTAAGAACATGTCTAAAATGCATTTACCATACATAATAAATCGCTGATATGGAAAAAGTGTTAAGGAATCAAGGAAATTTTCACTTTGAGGAAAACTCCATTAATGTAAACAAAAACTTTGATTCTTCCATCATGAGGGTGATTGGGTAGATATGGACACCTGAGAAGAAAGTTTCTGTCAATACCCAGGCAATAATGATGCCATGTGACTGCCACCACTATTTTATTTCCCTTTGAGGACTCAGTCCTTTTCCTATAGTAATGACAAGACTATATGTAAACTTTGTAGGTAGCAGGGATTTTTTTTTTAATGTTTCTTCTTTTATTATGATTTACTTAAATTTATTTCTGGTAAATGCATTTGAGGGAAGAAAGTTCTAACAAAATTTTTTCAAGTTTATGCTCAAGGCTGTCTTTTAAAAAAATGTAGTGTAAATACACAAAAAGCTTGTTGCCTAAATACATTTTTGTCACCTTTACTTAGAACACAAAGGTACAGACATACTCAGTATGGTATGAATTATTTTGTAATATGTTGATTTTCCTTCGTATTATCTTCCAAGCCTCAGAATTTCCCTTCTAAGAGATCCATCGCTCATTATGAACAGTTATTCTCATCCCTTACAGCTGTTCAATAGCAATTTAATGGTAATTTAAAATTTAAGAAGTGATTATGAAGAAAAATTAAAATAGTGGTATTCACATTACTCACTATCTAAATTGACTTTCAAAGTAAAAAAAAATATATTTTTCATAGTAACAGTTTCTGTGACAGAATTTCCCAGTATAAAATGCATATAAAATATTAATGCAAAAAGCTAAAGAAATGGTAATGGGAACTTTTGAGAACTTAAAGCTAATTATCATGATTAATTTAGCTTCACCTTTAAGCAAGACTAAAATGTACCAAATGTGGACACCATTATCACTCATATTTTGTCTCTATTAAAAGTTAATATTTTGAGTACTAATGCCCTGAGTATTCTATATTTCTAGTATGTTATTTCAAAGCAGTGCATTTTGGAGGTGGTTCTGTCTAAATGGAAAGCTTTATTCATGTAATTTACTTTTATACCCTGCCTTCTGTGCTAATACAGGGTAGACACAAAGCTAACATGCAATCTGGGTACCATTCCTGTGTACTGCTACGGGCATATTACCTATGGTTCGCAGTTGATATAAGATGAAACGTGAAAAGTATAGGGAACCGGGAAGATCTGATTCTAAATGTATTTTCTTGAATTAGTTATGTGCCATTAGGCAACCAATTCAGTTCTCTGCATCTTTCCTCACAAATTTGTCAAGATAATTAAGATATATCTATCTATATATATATGTTTTTTTTATTAAAATATAGTCAATTATAATGTGTCAATTTCTGGTGTACAGCACAATGTCCCAGTCATGCATATACATACATATATTTGTTTTCATATTTTTTTAATAAAGGTTATTACCAAATATTGAACATAGTTCCCTGTGCTATACAGAAGAAACTTTTTAAAAAATCTTTCTTATATATAGTGGCTAACATTTGTAAATCTCAAACCCCCAAATCTGCAAGATTTATATATACGTACATACATATATATACACTGTTTACAATTGTATTTTTATCACAAATTTGGTTCCTCGTTAACACTAATTTGTAATTGTCCCACTTTGTCATTAGTACACACAAACAGGAACTAAGTTCCCATCCTCCAACCATGCCTCCACCCACTTTTTCCTAAGAAGAATCAACACTAAGTTGTTATAAGTCATTTCTATCTAGTAATTTTGTCAAATCAGAATGCAGTGATAATGTGGAAAGTTTGTCACTGCATCGTTTTGATTATATTAATGTGATAATTTGATCCACCTGCATGTATAATCGTATGCTAACTAATGCATATATTGCACATTTCTTTTAAGACTATAGAAAATGAAAGAACATTTACTCTAAAGCAAATAATTTCTGTTTGGAAACTGGCACAATTAAGAGATCACAAAAATGTTAACAAAATACATAAAAAATATTAGGCACTCACTCTGCCAGTGCCTTCCACGTGTAATCACATTTAATCACTACAATGGTCTTACTAATTAAATTATCATTAGTTTGTATTTTATCTGCAAAAAAATTTCATGTGCATAAAACCCAAACCATTTGGTGCCCTTGAGAGCTGACATCCATGCACATTTGAAATTACCCCATGGAGACACCTTAGAACTCACAGGCAAGTTTTCTTCAGAGGCTGAGCTAAGCAGGGATGGGCAGGAGCCAAAGCTAATGTTTCGTGGCTTATTTCAAGACTCAGGGACATGTGAGACCTGGAGAAACTAGAAGATAAAGCTTTCTCCCATCCTTTCTCCTCCTTTTCCCAGCCCTTCAGCCCAGATCTTTTGCTTTATTTGTCTAGAAACTTGCCATTGCTGACTTAAGCCATTTTTTTTTAATGATGATAGTTCAATAATGAAGGAAATATCACAGCCATATGTATAAATAGGCTTATTTCAATACATTGACAGACATACAGTTATTACAGCTTTAAAAGGTTATGATAAAGGCAATCTATATATAAAATTTAAAGGATTTTGAGTGTTTTTGTTGCATATTGATTCAACACAGAGTATTTTAAAAGGCTGATTTTCATAAGTAACAAAATATAAAGTGTTTTTTTCAACAAAAGAAAAACTTAAATGCCCATTATTATTAAACAATATAAAAGAATTAATAACTAACCATAAAATTCCATCAGAAATAATCCCCAGAGTATACACATTAGATAAGGAGAAGATAAATAGGAATCAAGAAGCATCTTAGAAATTCCATAAAACCATTTAATCATCACAAGTAAGCTGTGGAGGTAATTCCCAGAGGAGTATTTCAGAGAAAATATGTTCCTTCTATGGATCCATTGATCATCAGCAGACTTTCAGGACTAAAATGTCTGATGTAAAACTGACTAGTGGAGACATCACTCCATTAAAACACAGAAGGGAGAGCATTGAGATAATTTTCATTTGCCCTTTAGGCTGTGGTCTCTTAAATAAAATTATACCTCTATTCACAGCCAGTAGAATTTTTACTTTATCCTTACGTTAACAAAACAGGATTGCTGTTAGTTAGAAAATATTTTCCTTTCAAATATATCTTATTACCAATAGCATGCTTAGCAGTATTGGTAAACTCAGTAAATATTAGTGACCTAAAGTGTAGTATTAGTTTGTCATCATATTTTCCAGAAAAAAATAATAGAATGAGAGCAATTAAATTAATCAGTAAACATGTGAATTTGAGTCTCTTTTCTAAGCTTTAAAATCTGCTATGTTGTTAGCACGATAGTAGCTTCTGGGATGTTAACACAGATTTCATCTAAGCCTCCCATGAGCTTAAAAACGTCAGAAGACACAAGTACAGGAGAAGAACAGCACATAAAAGCTGTTAATAAGTGTAAAATATGTGACATATTCTGATGGTAAGGGGAAACAGAGAAAAGAATTGCTAAGATTCTATGAGCTTGGTCTTAAAAAGGTTTGAAGGGATGAACAAAGTGCCTGGGGAATTAAATCAATTTCTTTAATCTAGATCTTCAATTACTTCCCATATAAAGTGGAGCGGGGCTGTACTGGGAAGGTAGGTAGGCGTCAAAGTCTTCATTCAGGCTGTGGCCTTCGCCACATTCTTAACTGCTCAAAAATCCCTTTTCTTTTGTATAGAGTGGAAATAGCGTACAGTTCTAATTTAAGGGACTTCTCTGTGGTTCAAATGAGGTGATGGATATGGAATGTCCTTATAAACAGATAATTGTTTTACAAATCTGCATTGCTGTTATTATTATGGGACTCTGATACTAATAATAACAATTACAAAGCTACTGTTACTCCAGGGCCTCATCCTTGCTGTGGCTCATTTTTTCATCTAATCTTTTATTACTGACTTGCAATATTTTCTTTTTAAACATCTTTTATCTTTGTGATTTAACATTATGTTTCTTCTACTAAATTGTGTGTCTGGGGTATGTGTATGTATTAAGTTAGGGTTCTTCAGAGAAACAGAATCAATAAGATAAACATACCTATATTTCCTATGTATGTGTATATATACGCACCCATATGTATACATATGCATATATGTATAAGTGTGTGTGTGTGTATAGATAGATAGATAGACAGATAGATATAAAATACATACATAAAAGAGAAAGAGAGAGATTTATTGTGAGGATTTGGCTTACGCAATGATGGGGGCTGGAATGTTAACCTGACCTGCGGGCTGTCACGGGATACCCAGGAAACCCAGTGCTGTAAATCAGTTTGAGTCCAAAGACCAGTAGTGTAACTCCGAGTCCAGGGGCAAGAGAGAATGAGAGCTGATGTTCTACTGGAATCAGTGAGGCAGGACAAAAAGAATGAATTCCCTCCTCTTCTGCCTTTTGGTCCATTCAGGCCTTAAGGGATGGGACGAAGCCCACCCACACTGGGAGCACAATTTACTTTCTTGAGTATACGTATTCAAATGCTAATCTCTCCTGGAATCAGCTTTCAGGCACTTAGTTTCATCTGGGCATCCAATGGCCCAATCAAGCTGACTCTGAAAATCAACCATCACAGTTCACTATAAAACAGCTTTTCTTCACTGAAAATAATAATTAAAATTTTAGTCCAGTAGCTGCTTATTTACTACAGACTACTGTTAATAGATGTCGAAACTAACAAATCAGAGTGGTGACCCTGGATCTAAGTTCTGCAAGGGGTTCAGGCTCCTGTGCCTTCACTGGGTCCTGACTAGCCCCTGGATAGTAACTGAAGAAAGAACCCTGTTGAGGGCAGCAGAAGATGGCCTTCCCTCGCGGGCACACTTTGTGTCACGTCCCTTCCCTAACCCACTTTCCTCCACCTACCGTTATCTTAAGTTCCTTTACAAGTCTATACAGACTGCTCTTTATTTAACCTAGAATCACTTTATCTAAAATGTTTGGGCATGATACCATGACAGCATGAAATGAAGTTTACTTAATTCCCAGTTCTTGCTGAAGGTGTAGTTTATGGGTATGTGATATATAATTTAAGATAATTAGATAAACTATTTCTCACGTCCAAAACCCCAGGTAGCTATAAAAAGTAATGAAATTTTAAATAAAATATGATCTGCAAACTACAATCTGAATACAGTATCTCATAAATGCACTTTACTCAGAAGAAGTGATCCACCCATTTTTATTTCTTCCCTCTTAAAATGAAAAAAATGAGAGGAATTAAGTTCCTTAAAATTAATGAATCATTTTTGGAGACATAATTATTGAGGTTTTCTTGTACTGAGTAAATTTGTCCAACTTAAAAAAAAGGGGATATTTGTTTTCTATCAACAGTGTTTCAACTGATTAAGAAATGATAAATATTTTTAGTGAGTTAGTCAGATTAGTTGCAGCATGAAGGGATAATGAGGGAATTACCACTGCATGAAGAATTGTGACCTTTAGTTCAAGAAAAAATTGCATTTTCCTGGCAAAATTTTCCACCTATATTATTACCTCATATAACTTAGCTAGAAGAGCTTTCTGAAGCTCTGTGCTAAATGTATTTGCCATCTACACAACGTGGTCATGACAACGTAGTCTGACAGATGATGAATCTCTGTATAATGTCAGCTGGTTTTTAGGACAGAGATGTGAAAAAGAAACTGACAGTATGGGCCATCAATGAATCAATCAATCAATCAGTCCCTGAATTTCGCTTTTTAAATTTTTTTCTAGTCAAGGAGAAATAATAAAAACATACTTTGCTGTTTAAGTTGTCCCTTTTATTTATCAGTGTGTTTACTTAATTTTGTTGTGTGCATATATATTTCTGTGTGCCTGAATATTTGGGTGAAAAAGATTGCATTTTAGTAATAGCAGAACTAATGTATTAGTCCTTTGGTTATGATTGTCATCACATAATATAACTTGGTTTTGAATCCAGTAAATAAAACAATAAACATAATTGGCATAATTGATCTTTAAAGACTACGATAAGGAAATGATGGAGTCAAAAAGAGATCTTTCCTAAGACTGCACTTAATTGCACTGTTACATGGATTTCCCTGAACATAAAGTACCACAGAGAAAAAAATAGCTCTAACTAGAATTCTGTTAAAATTCAGGCAGAAATATACACTTTATTATATTCTAAAAGTCCCACGAGTCCACAGGTCTGGTCCGCATCTGCTCTGTCTTCATCACCATTGGTCCTTCTGAATTGAGTGCCGTGCCTGCCTAGAAATAGAACTTTAATAAACATTTCTTGAAAAGTGAATAAATATTTTAATTTGCTTTTGGCCCCCTAAACCAGATCAAATGGAGTAAGGAGAGAGTTTTTAAAGTATCAGGATATCTGACATATATTTACTCACAAGACAAGCAGGGTGTAAGCACTGGCATTGTGCTTAATCAGTATGTAACCACTAACAGTGTGTGGAAATACTGTGTTGCCATGGTCTAGATCCATCTGGTTAACATACCAAAGGATTCGTGGTTTTGTGTTCTCACTTACCTTTTTACACTCATGCCAGTAGGAAATGTCTTCTTGCCGCTTGAGAGACTCTGCTTAGCCTCATGTCACCTCCTATTCCTTGAAAACGCCCCTCTTTACAGTGAGTTATCAACTGAGGACACTCTTCTGGACTTTCTGTAGGGACAACAAATGAATATATTAAATTATTCTATGTTATATATTAATGGCACTAATATTAGTATAAATATTGATGATAACCACAATGAATTATATCACATATTACTTTAAAAGGATAATGTGAATAACTGATACACAATGCACACGATATAATTAAATGGTAGGATTTGTTGACTTACAACAAACAGACTGCCAGATATTTCTCCAGCAAAGATGGGTTTCTTTGGGATCAGCAGATAATTGCTACTCAGGGTTTACAGTCATGACGAGCCATGTGCAAATTTCCCCAAAGGAAGGAGACCCTTTTCTAGAGGGGAGAAGGAAGTTGGGAGGGCTGTGGTAAACAAGGAGTCCATGGCTTTTCGTTGGCCGAGTCCTTCTTCCCGTGAGCTCGGCTAGTTTCGGGGCATGACAACCCTCCCTTCTGGTTTTCCAACTCTATTCACTTGAGGTTCCTATTTATTAATTCTTTTTACATATTCCACCTAGCTTCAAATCAAAGTCCTTCCCACTGAGAAATTCAAACTTTCTCTCATCACCAAACCCCTCCGTGCAGGGTTGATTCCACAGGGAGGAACCACATTAGCTGCCAAAAAGCATACACACAACCTAGCTTTTTTAGTATGTTAGCATTTTTCCAATGACTTTCTCTTCATAAATTTCCCTTCTGAAGCCACATGTGAATTTTTAACAGTACAGTTTTGAAAATATTATCCCTTTCTTTGTTGTTTAACCCATGCACCCCAAAACATAGAGGGGTACACTACTACAGGCACCTTAAGTAAACCTTGTAATCACCTCGCTACTCTGCTTCCTTCTAGCTTTGGTCTACATGCAGGAGGCAAACCTGCGATTTTGCGCAATCAGGTTAGGACTGTGGAGGTATTGGCTCCGGGCTCCTTCTGTTAGAAAGCAAGATTAACGTGGGACAAAGATTCAGATTCTCAGGGAAAACCGATTTGCTCCAAAACATACTGCAAAGAAAGATCTGAGTTCATGTAGTTACAAAAAAAAAAAAAAAAAAAAAAAAAAAAAAAAAAAAAAAAAAAAAAAAAAAATTGCCAACCCTCTAGCTTATTTACTTAAAGCACGATTTTATTTTCACTTGTACAAATGTTGTCACAAGTAAGAGTAAAAGGTGAGAGAGAAAGCAGCTGTCAGCGGATGTCACACGGAGGGTGATACACATTGGAATGGAGTCAGTGTTGATGAGCCCCTCCCTAAAAAAAGCAATCCCTATAATCATGGAAGACGGAATTCTTGATTTTTTTCCCTCTATTTCTTTTATTCTGCCAACTTTTGGATCTAATGAAAGAAAACAAACAATTGCAAACATTAACATATCCTGGTGACTCTCAATAAAATCTAAATAAATTAAATAATTAATTAAATTTAAGTTTAAATAAACAAACTCATAAAATCTAAAAATTGGAAAATGCCAGACATTTAGGCTAATTTGCTCTTCTTGGGCTACTGAATGGATAATAATTCCAAGAAGATATCATTGAATTATCAATTTGTTATTACTATTATTCTTGAATCGTCACTACTTCTCTTTCTCATAATGCTCTTATTAATAATATAATCAATAATTGTATCTGTCTTTAGGTTCTAAAAGAAAACCAAAGTGAGCTTTGGTATTGTAAGTGCTTGAAAGATTACAGTTTTCCACAATTTGTAAACATTGCCTTTTGAATTCTACATCTCTTTGATTTTCTCTTGCTCTCTCTTCCCTATGAAAAAGCCAGGTAATTTCCATATAGAAGTATCACTAATTTTACACAGAAATTGAGAAGGAAAAAAATTAACAACCTTTAAATTTCTAAACTTAAATTTCTTCTTCTTTTTCTTATGTGAAAACTTAAGAGATGCATGAAACATTAGAGATGTAGAAACATATTTCAGAAATAAAGTGAACAGATGGAGGAATTGCAAAAGAAAAAAAAGTTTAGGTTAAACTACACAAAAACATGGCAAAATATCCCTAGATATTAGAGTACCTGCCAAATCTTTAAAAATGTTTTCAGAAGTGCGTAACTGTCAATCAAATGTCTTTAATTTAAAAAACAAAGAGCAAATATTCAATAAGATGTAACCAATAACTGTGAAGAAACAATTCATCCAAAAAAAAAAAAAGCAAATCCCCACCAATTAAGCATGAAAATATTCATCTTCACCAACAGTCAAACAAATGCTTAAGGAATTACTTAATAACATTTGCATCCATCAAATTGGTAAAGATAAAAATAAAAAGACAAATAATGTTACTGAACCAGGTTCAATAGAATGAGCAAAATAAGTCACAAATAGTTACTACATAACTTCAAAGATCCTTCCCAGCAATGTTATTCTTTCATTCATTCAACAAATATTTATTAACTACTTACTGTGTGTCAAGGTGTCTCCTATGAGCTGAGCTACAGCAGGAAAGAACTAATACTGCAGTTTGAGAAGGGAGAAAACAGACAGTTACATGTCAGGGGAAGGCAGGTGCTAAGAAGACGAAGCAGACTTAGCGCACTGGAGGAAGAGGTGGTAAAAGTATCAGATCTTGTAGCCTCTGAAAAAGGCTTTTAATTTTCCTGTGGGTGAAAAGAGAAACCATTGATGGGTTTGAGCAGAGAGGTACCAAGGCATGACTTGAATTTGAGAAGGATTACTCTGGGTTCCTCATGAGAAATTTGTTGTAAGTTAGCAAAGATGGAAACTATGAATCCAATTAGGAAACTGTGCTTATCTTCTTCTGGGAATATAAGTACTTAAACCCCTTCCTGTGTGTTGAATGATGGCCCCAGTAGAGATGTGTGTCTCAGATTGTATCAGTATAACCTTATGTGGAAAAATAATCCTTGCAGATGTAATTAAGTTAAGGATTTTGACATGACATCATCCTGGGTTGCCCTAATGGACCCTAAAGCCAGTGACACATGTCCTCATCAAACCCACATGCAGAGAAGACCATGTGACCATGGAGGCAGACACCGGAGTTATGCAATCATAAGCCAAGGAATGTAGGCAGCCCCCAGAAGCTGGAAGGATCAAAGAACGATTCCTTAGAGCCCTTGGAAGGCCTGCCGACACTTTGATTTAGGACTGAGACCCACAAAAACACTATAGAAAGATCAAAAAAGAGTTCTGCTCAGCAAAGGAACAAATTACTGGGACATGCAATGACTTGGATAGATCACAAGGGCAATTTGTTGAGGAAAAAAGTCAATTTCAAAAGGTCACATACTATAGGATTCCACTTATGTAACATTTTTGAAATAGAAAAATTATAGATGAAAACAGATTAGTGGTTGCCGGGGTTAGGGATGAGAGGGGCAAAAGTGTGATGGATGTAACTATAAAGGGGTAGCAGGAGGGAGATATTTGTGGTCATACAGTAGTTTTGTATCTTGATTGCACTGATGGTTATACAAATTTACACATGTGACAAAATGGCACTGAACTATACACATATATTGAACCAATAGGAATTCCCTGATTTTGATATTGTATTGTAATTATGCATAATGTATGCCTTGGGGGAAATTGGCTGAAGGACGCCATTCACTACTATTTTTGCTGCTTCCTGAGAATCTCTAATCATTTTCCAATAAAATGTTTTAAATATCATTCTCAAGATGATGCCAACCTTTTTGGCTTATGTACCTCAAACTTTTTAAAAAAAATGTACCAATTAGGGACAATTGATACAGTATTTTGAAAAAAATTCCTAGAGAAATACTTGTATTCATGCACAAAGATGTAGCTAAAAGATGACTCATTACAGTTTCAGAAATATTAGAAACAATTTGACTGCAAAATAGAAAGTTACTTCAGTGGCATACTCTGCACTTTTTAAAATTCTACTGTAAAAGAAAAAGTTGGCTTGGTTACATATAAAAATGCAAATATATTACCTATCTGTGTTGGAACTGTTATGGTTTTAAATTTTTCATTTTGATACTTCTCTCATATTGTTCTATTTTTTTTTCATTATTTAACTAACATGAGATAAACATTAGTTTATTATAGAAAGGCATATATTAGTTCATTTTGCATAATTAAAAATCAGCCCTGACTCTCTCCTTTCTCACACTTTCTAAAAGGATGCCTAACGGTGTTCCCAGGAAGTGTTGTGGCCCTACACAAACGAGGAATGTATTCTCAGTTCTTATGAAGATTCTTCCCACAGAGACAGACTGCAGCATCAGGAAAACAAAGCACTGCATCTAACTAAATTTTTTAAAAAGTTGATAACCTCAAGCAGAACAGCCAGCCACTGGGCCAGCATCCCCAGCTTAAAGAAGACCGGTGCTGGTGTCCCACATCTGTGCCTGAGTTAACAGGTCAAAGTGAAAACTCTACTTTTGAGCAAGATCAAGAAACAGACCAATATCAAGCCAAGACAGGCCCTCCCAGAGGCCACCGATACCCTATCATATCTCAGATGACCCGAATAAAAGAGCGTGACATGACTCTCCGAGTTCATTTGCTTAGTCACAGTGATCAAGGGTATTCCTTAGGCGTAAGGAACTCGAGATTTACCATGATCTACTGTGTACCCATGATGCCTCCTCATATATAATTAGATATTATAAATGTTTTATAGCATCCATTACCGTTTGTGGGTTTAATCCTTTTGGTCAAGTTCACAGAACACTTGCTGGCATAGTTATTTTAGGTAACTGGACTAGGAGGGCACTCCTCGACTATTTGGTTTGAGATTCCAGCTTCCAAAGTCAAATGAAGTAGACAGGCAGTGATCTGACTCTCCCTGGATGACATACACAGAAATGACGTACGTCTTTAGTATCCTCACCACGTGCTGGAGTCTTAATGGGAAACGATAGGACTTGGGAAACAAAAACATCTTTTTCTTCTCTCTATTGTATAACAAACTCTTTTTCCTGAGGTTGCAGAGAATGTATGCATTTAACAATAAGCTAAGCTGTTTTCAGTGCTTCTTATCAGTCAGAATTAGGAAGAACACTACCAGTGAAATTGTGTCAAACTTATATTTCAAAGGCTTGAATATGACTTAAAAAAAAAAAGATGGAGTTCTTCATTTAAATCCAGAGACAATAGGATGAGAATTTGATTGTTTATGAATAATAATGAGTGGATTTAGAAGAGCAGAGTTCGTTGTGAGCAAGGTTAGTTTATACTTTAATCAGATGTTACTTCCCTTAAAAAAATCTTTCTACTTTAGAACATAGGGGGAAAAAGCAATTACAATTTTTAGATTAAAATTACTAGTTTCCTAATGTCAAAATGAAGATATATGAAGAAACATGCATATAAAGAGAATTCTGATCTTTGAATTTTCCATGAAATTACCTTAAGACATAAAAGAAAAGAAAGTGCATCTGCTGTATACAAAGCACTGATTCATAAACAATAATACCTTTTATTTCCAGGGTCTGAAATATATTTCACAGTGTGTTTTTCATGAACAGAAACCAAAGCATTAAAATAGCAAACAAACAAAACTCCACAGTGAATGCTGTATCAGTAAATTTAACGGTAGACTTGGGCTAAAACCAGGAAATGAGAAAAACCTATTAGCAAATAAACGTATTAATAAGAGCCCTGTTTTTTTAGTTCTTTTGCAATTAAGTGTTTTGCTCACTTAATGTGTATGTGTGAGATAAGATTTAAAATTGTATTTCTATGATAATATTAGCTTAATGAATGACCATTTTAAGATGTTAAAAATATAGACAGATCAAATATTATGAAGTTTTCAAGCCCTTGCAACAAATTTTTTCAATTATGTGAGCATTGAATAGAAAACACTCCCCACTAAGAAATTAAATGACTGTTTGCAAGTGTAAAATTTCAGGAGGCAAATGTAGTTTTAAAAAGACACCCTTGAGTCATGATATTTTTTTTCGTTCTTGACTAATTAAGAGTCAGGATGACCTTTTCAAAGGTGGTGACATTTCTAATGCTCAGAGATAGGCTGAATAAGCAGGATTTATCTAATGCAAAAACTTAGCACATCTGGCTGAAAGTCCTTACATTTACAATTTTTTTTTTGGAAGCAACCTGTCCCATGTAGCTATTCTGTCACTGAGGTAGCTAAGTGATGCTCTGATGTGGGAGCACAGAAAACCATAGGTGTCATGCATGTTCATGAATTGTGGGTTCAGTTTTGAGCTCATTCACAGCCATCCTATTTAACGGATGTACAATATTAACTCTAGGTAACAGCCATCGAGCCAGCCAAAGGAGAAGCCACTGGGATGGGTGAGAACAGGCCCTCTACTCCTCTGTTTACACTTGTCCAAGTGCCTAAAAGGACAGAGGGGACTTACCAAGCTGACAGGTAGACTTTCTGTTCTTTTATTAGAACTTAACAACTGAGAGAGAGCACAGAGGAGAAAGGATACACAGGGCAGATAACTCACATTTCCTCTGATCCAAAAGAGTTAGCGTATTTTCAAAAGACCTTTTGGTTGTGAATGGGACAAATTTTGAGCAGAAACAACATTTGCATACATTCAAAATATCTCCCCACAACCATTTAGTAATCACAAAGGGAAAAAGAGTAAACTTACAATGAAAAATCCTGGCAGACATGTAACTGAGTCATCACTCTAAGATTTACAGTAAGACATGTTGACATCATGCACCCTCTGGCATGATGAGCTAGCTAAGGATGGCCCACTGTGTCTGTGGCATCCTTCCCAATGATGGACAACCCCTACAGGGGAGACAGTATTCTACTTCTAGCCTCTTCGGGTTTTCCAGCTGAGCCTGGGATGGAAACTGACATAAGACAGATCAACAGGAGAAAAACATGCACATTGATATTAATGCACATATGACATGGTGCCCTCATAAGGAATGACAACCCAAAGAAATGGTGAGACCTACAGGTTGGACAAAGAGAGGCAATTGTGGAAAAGCAACTAAAACCTCTGTGGGGATAAGAATTATGTTAACAAGGTCTGCTTAGAAAATTCTTTTGGTTTCATGCTCTTGTCTTTGATGATAAGAATGTTTCTTTGCAGCTAGTACAAGAGGGGCATCATTTAAGTGAGAGCATTTATCTCTTGTATTCAGGAAGAAAAGGGGAGATTAGAATATCCTTGCATTTACTGTTTTTTTTGTTTTGTTTTGTTTTGTTTTGTTTTTTTGTTTTAAAGAGCCATTAGCTCAAAATAATGCTTTCGCCAAAGTGGGATATTTAGAAGTGGTGTATCCTGACACCCTTCACCATAGTACAGTCATGACAAAACATCAAAGAAACCCAAATACATGGATAATCTACATAATGAGTGACCAGTGCTTTCCAAAGTATCAGGGTCATGAAAGACGAAGAAAGACTAAAGAATTCTCATAGACTGGAGGAAATTAAGAAAATATGATAACTAAATGAATAAGGGGGTCCTGCAACAGAAAAATATACACATATATATAGATATGTTAGTGGAAAAATATATATGTTAATGGAAAAACTGGTGAAATCTGAATACATTTCATAGTTTATTTAAAATAGTATTTACACCAAAGAGAATTTTGGACTTTTGATAATTCTTCCATGGTTTTGTTAGATGTTAACCCAAAAACAAGCTGGAAGTTTCCTGGACCACTTTTACAACTCTTCTGCATATCTAAAATTATCTCAGAATAAAATCTAAGAGAAATAAAAGAAAAGGAAATTATACTTCAAAAATTTAACTGTAAAGATTATTCAAATCAAATCCCTGATGTAAAAATCTACATTGTATTGTTCATAGATGTGAGGTAAATATAAAGTAGAATAAGATCACAAATATGATATTCTTCATGTTCTGAAGCATGAGAATTTGTCATTTTTGGAGAAGTTTTCCATGTTTTCACTACATTATACTATAACTAAAATATGGAAAAAGGACTAACAGAGGATTCATTATGATTAAAAATAAAAGTAAATGGAATCACAAAAACTACTGAATATAATCAAAGACTGTGCAGGACTTAAATCTACTAATTAAAATGTGATTCAAAAATAAGAGAAAACAATAATTTTCACATTGCTTCAAGAGATACTAATGCTTGAAAGTAGAGGAACGGAATAGAATGAAAATATATATTATGCTATCTGTATGCCTGATGAAGACATTTTTATGTCACGAATAACAATGGTGATATTGTTCCAATGGAATAAAGTGGAAAAGCCATTGTTGGACTGTCAAGGATGAAAGACTATGGTACTAAGTACACTAAGTATAACTATTAATAATCAAGAGAGTGAAATCTAATGATACCCCACAAGCACTTGAGAAGATATTAAAAGATCTTTACCATAATGAAGTGAAAATGCACTGAACAATGTCATAGTATAAATAATTTTAATCAGTTGTCAAAGTAAAGTATTTCCATTCAGATTGTTATTCAAATCATTCTGTTCACATTGAAACTCAGGCTCAGGAAAGAAAAAGGCTAGAAAGAGAAAGATAAAAAAATCTATCAGACCTTGCAAGGATATTTACTTTTCCTTCAAAAAGACCATTTAGAAATGCCTGAAAATTAATAAATCTAGATTGCAGTGTTTAACTAATTGTGATTTTAAAGTCTACAAACTCAAACTTCTCTTGCATAAAAACGATTTTTTCTAAAAATTCATCCATTACAAAAAATTGTGTCTATTATATATCAGAATGTATATTACATATCAGAAATTGTTTTTGGCATACAGGTATATCAGTGAATAAATATATAAAACCAGAATCCCTCATGGAGCATATATTCTAGTCAAATAGTGAGGGCTTTTCAGTCACAAATAACTAAAAATTCAACCCAAGTTAGCTTAAGCTAAAAGAGTATTTGTTGAGCAAAATAACCCAAAAATTCAAGGGATAGAACAGGCATTATCCAAGTCTGGACTCCATATTTGAGTCCTGTGTTGCTTGTTTGACTCACTCTCAAGTATCACGTAGTGTTAAATGGCACACAAAGACCTCGGTCTCTACGCCATCTCAGATCTCCTGTGTAGTGATAAAAAGGGCAAGTCTTTTTCTGAGAACACAAATACAAAATGCAATTGAAAATTATTTGCTTTGATTAGATCACATGCCAATCCTTGAACTGATTACTTGGCCAAATGAATGTGAAGAATGAATTACCTTATGCCTGGATTTTGTGCTACTCCTAGGCGACAGGGATGAAGTCAGTTTGTAAGAACCACATGGACTAGGTTGTGATGGCAGCAAAAAGAATATTACTAGAGAAGGAAATTGTACTACAATTAGCAGATGAATATCTAACAACAATGTCTACTATATAAATCAATTATTTTCTCTAAAAATAGAAAAAGAAATTCATCAAATTCTTGTGATAATTGAAATGGTTATACTCATGCTCAACAATGCTCATGTATATTTGAAATTAAACTTTTTTCTTTCATGTACAAATTCAAGAAAATGAAATATTTGTAAAACTCAAGAATTCAATCATTTATTTATAAATACGCTTTCCTTCACTTTGAGGACTTACATAATTATTTAAAAAAATTCCTGGGCATATATGTGGAGAAAACTCTAATTCATAAAGATACATATGCCCAATCATAGCAGCCCTATTTACAAGAGCTAAGACATGAAAGCAACCTAAATGTCCATTGACAGATGAATGGATAAAGAAGATGTGGTATATTTATACAATGGAATACTACTCAGCCATAAAGAGAATGAAATAATGCCATTTGCAGTAACATAGATGGACTTCGAGATTACCATACTAAATGAAGTAAGTCAGACAGACAAATATCATATAATATCATTTATATGTGGAATCTAAAAAAATTATACAAATGAGCTTATTTACAAAACAGAAATTGACTCACTGACGTAGGAAACAAACTTATGGTTACCAAAGGGGAAAGAGGCTGAGGGATAAATTAGGAGCTTGGGATTAACAGATGCACACTACTATATATAAAACAGATAAACAACAAGGACCTACCATATGGCACAGGGAACTATATATTCAGTATCTTGTAATAACCTATAATGGAAAAGAATGTGAGAAAGAATATACTTAATATATATAATGTATATGTACTATATATAACTGAATCACTTTGATGTACATCTGAAACAAACATTGTAAATCAAGTGTATTTCAATTAAAAAAAACTGAAAAAATTTCCTAAAATGAACATTTTTCTTAATGAAAATGACTCAAGACTTAATGAGTTAAGTTTGGGAATGGACCTTGACGTAAGACTTTTCACAAAGGAATTTGGAAATATGTATTGACCAGAGATGCCTCAACTTCTGATGATGCTGGAAGTAGCCATGGTTTCAACCTCCTTCCAGTGTCCTCAGATCCAGTTTCAGAGATACCAGGTGCCCCTGGTGCATTCTCTACCTGATGTTCTGAGTATTAGTTCTGTCCAGGGTCTTCTTTCAGTTCTGAGGTTCATAGTGCTCTACTTTTTCCTTTTTTTTTTCCCCCCTTAACCCAAAAGTTGTAGCAGTTTCCTGTAGTCACCATCTGTGGGTGACCATCATCATCCCTTTCTACTCTTTCAACAGTCAACTCATGTATACTTAATTATCTATATTAATTCTCATCTACCTGAAAATCTTGGTAGTTACTTGTTACCTAAATGGTAAACTCCCCTGAAACAAAAGGAAGGATGAGTTCTAAATTCTGAGGTGAGGTGGTAGAAAAGCACTGGAGGACATTAGGGGCAGGAAACAGCCAACACAATATGCGGAGCACATGGGATCACTCCTGAGTCTGCAAATATTAATCTCTGTAATTAGGCCATCTATGCTTGCTAACTGGTGCCTACTTTTCCTACAAAAACTGGGAGAAAGGGCCTCTTTCTTCCATGATAACTACATTTCAAAGTGATATCACCCACGTCCTTGAGAAAGGCCTTCATACATTGTAAAATTTCAAAAGAGCAGAGAAAGGATTTGTAGTTACAAGTTTTCTAAAGTAAATGCTCTAAGGAAGGGGAGGTGCTGAGTCCTGGCAACAGAAGAAGCCTGTCTAAAGCTTAGTGAAGTTGAGGGGAACTTTAAGGCCAACATGGTCAAACAGCATGCACTGCTTGTGTTTCATTGCAAAAAATGGCTTCAAGTCTCCATCTCTCTCTTGAGTCATGTCTTCTGCCATGTGACTTTCAGCTTCTCCCATCAAGAAGTGAAGTCTTTTTTCCTAAATCTTTTTGAATGTTGGCTGGTCTTGAGTTGCTTTGGCCATCCACGTGGTAGAAGTGACTGGTTCCCAGGCTAGATCTCAAGAAACTTTGTATGCTTCTACTCACTCACTGAAGATCCTTGTTCTCCACCATGGGAACAAGCCCATGCTAACCCGCTGGAGGACAAGAGGCATATCAGTCGAGGCTGACCCACCCGCTGGCTGAAAACCATATTGGCAGACCTGCCCTGCTGACTCATAGACTTGTGAACAAAATAAAGCATATTATTGTTACCAAATGAAGTTGTGTTTGTTATTCAGCAGAGCCTAGCAGATACAATGCCCATGCTTCCTAATACTTCCCGAGAGCTTTAAAGAAGTGTGTATGCTGACTACTATGGAGAACAAAGGCAAGATGTTTCTAGAATAATTAATGCTTGAAAAAAATCATAATGAAAATCAATTATTTTGAATCCATAGATATACTGTTTTTCACTTGTCATTTAATAGCAAATAAGCACCTCTAGTAAATTTTTTCTATCTTACCAAAATATAGACTTATATTTAGAAGATACATTTTAGAATAACTGTTAACCCGGGAATGCCTAGAAAACAAAAAGTGATCCAATCAGAAAATATTTTAGAAAATGTCATTCCAAACTTAAGTAGATAGAACATTTATGTTTGTTTTATTAAGTTATTTTGTATAACTTTTTAATCTGAATATAAAATTGCACTTTGTATATGCTTAGCTTTCCAAAGCCTCCTATACACCCTTTTTTTCCAATCTAGAATCTAAAGAAAAATAAACTATTAAGATATAATCAACAGTCTTGGGTGCTCTAATTCTGTTGCTCTTTTTCTATGCCCATATTGAATGTATAAATAATGAAAGAAAATGTTTAATAGAAAATCTAAGAAAAAGAATTGCTAAAAACCGTCTTATTTCATAGGCATTAAGAAAAAACTAGACATACAATAATATATTCTTTAAGAAAAAAAGAGCAGTTAATTTTAAAGATTCACTTGACAGGAAGAAGAAAAATTTGGATTATGATCCAAGCTCTTCCCGTATATGAGTGACCTTGGGCTGTTTCCACTTTTTAGATCATCTCTTAAATCACTTTTAATTACAAATGTTATTATTCTCTGGGGGCTCAATATAACAATTCTAACAATTTCATATCCATATCCATTCATTTTGACTGGGCTATTCACTATTCTCTAATCACTTAATTGACTTTCATATGCTATTAAATAGAAGTAAAATAATGGTTTACTAAAACAATTGGTCACATGCACTTGTCTCTGTCTGGAGTTAGAATATGCAGAAACTGCTTTTTCCCATTCTCGACTTGCAGAAACTCAAGCTTGCTTTCAAGGGTGAAGAAATAGGAAAATGTGATTCTTTTGGAACAATGAAAACATGACATCAGAAATAGGAATATCACTTTAAGTGTGAAATTATTTTAAATAAAATGACATTAAAGTGGATTAGTTGAACTTAAATTTGGGGTCATTCATGTATTATGCCCTGCAAATCACCTTTTCTTTGCTAGTAAGAGAAGCTAGAGGCTACACAATTTTTTACCAGGGTCCTAAAACCCTTATTTTTCCTCCACCTTCTCCTCTGTCTCTTGATACTTAATTAGTTAAGAAACACTCGCAAGTGAGACTAAAAATTTGATCTTATGCTATCATAAGTGGCAGATTCCCCTTATTACATTTTCTTGCCATGCACTGTATATTAAAAAGAGCAGTTACTTGCTATTACATTATGTTGCTACTCATCTAAATATAAACTTTCATAAAAGTCAAAGACTGTGAAACACATGGTTAAGAGAAGCCATGAGGAATGACTGCTGTGGAGAATAACAATGGGTGAAGATTACCATTATTGTTACTTCTTTCAGATGTATTTACACTTCTGAAGACCTCTCTGAGGTTTCCTGCTAATGTTTAGCTTCTGTGTCCCAAACTATAAACAAAACAAAGAAAAGAAAAAATGATTTTTGAGGTGAGCGTCATAATTTATTAACTCAAGTTTGAAAACAAAAACTTGAAAATAAGCTTGAAATCAATTAGTTCAAAAGTGATTCTGGCAGTTTTTGTCGAAATCACATATAACCAATGCTGATCCCTCATGTGGTCTCCTGCAGGTTCCTGTGAAAACCTTTTCTTATCACCATTATTAACATGAAGCAAATAGAGTTTATTCACATCTACTATTTTCTTGGTGTTCTTTGGAGAATATGCATATAAATAAGACATTATTCATCTTTTCTAATGAAGAATACCCACAATTAAAATTCAACACAGGAAGTATAATAATGGTATATACTGTGGGATCCAAGCAACAAATAATGTGTTCAGCATTTAGTATTTGGCATTTTAGTATAAATATTTAGATATGTATTTTATATTATATATATATGCCCATTTATATATTCCCTTGGGAGCAGGGATTACATCATTTATAGCTGTGTGATGTTGAGAATGTTTTCAATCTGTTTCTCTTTTTCACAATTGCAAAATTGGAATAATAAAATCCTTACCTCATTGGGCTGTTATGTGAATTAAATGATCACTCAGAACACAGACTAGAACGTAGAGGGAGCTAGCAGGAGTTGTGGTAGTATTATCCTGTCCATAAATCCAGATGAATAAATCATGCCTCTACCTTACAGGTCCTCCGTAAATTTGGTTGGGTAAGTAAGACTAATAGTTTCAATGCAAAGTGCCATTAAGTCATGGTGTCCAGTGGGTTAAGACCTATCTTGTTCTGAGCCCAACTTCTACAAACTCAAGCTTTCTGACTCATGAGCAAGTTTTTTTCTTAGCTGCATTTACTTTAAAATGAGGGTTATAATAAACAGCAAGAACCTACTGTAGAACACAGAACTCTAATCAATATCTTGTAGTAATCTGTTATGTAAAACAATCTGAAACAGTATATAGATATATATACATACACATACTAACATGACATTGTAAATCAACTATACTTCAATTTTTTAAAATGAAGAATATAATAAAACTTGCCTCA
Source organism: Camelus dromedarius (assembly GCF_036321535.1). Classification (NCBI taxonomy): domain Eukaryota; kingdom Metazoa; phylum Chordata; class Mammalia; order Artiodactyla; family Camelidae; genus Camelus; species Camelus dromedarius. Next base: position 19,425,175 of record NC_087463.1, on the reverse strand, counting down.
CAGGTTTGGTGTAAAATTTAGACAATTTTATTAATGTAAAAATTAAGCATAATTCTTAATACAAAATACTGTACTTATTATTTGACAGTAAATATTACAATGATTTTATTAGACTTCAAAAGAATGTTCAGACCGTCTATCTTGGTGAATTTGCTACCGTATATAAATAATGTGGAAGAACCAATATGGTATGTGTATTTTTCCTGTCCTTATTTTTCTTATGATTTATATTTTTCACTTTCTGTTTTTCAATAATGTAGCCTATCAATCGTGCTTTATTCTTGTTGCCAGCAGAAATATCAGTGACACCTAAGCAAAACTGGGAAATCTGGGGAGACTTCTGCTGCCCAAGCAAATCCTGTTAAGCAAACTCTCCTGATGGATTTTCTAACAATCTGTCTTCCTTTGTCTTTAGTGGCTCAGGTGCCCAGGTACCATTAAGGGCTCTGAATCCTTCTTTCTCTCCAGATGCATCCAAAATAGTTTGTTCTCTTTTGCATCTCATTTGCAAATTACCTATCTATCTATCTATCTAAACGAAGAAAAATTTATTTTCATTTTCAGCAGCTGAGCTGAGCACATTTCAATGGTGGTCATGCGTGTGGGTTGAGGATGGACTGGACATGGCACTTTACATAAAAATTAAAAATGTTTCATTATACATTTTTAATCAATCCCAAAAGGTGTGAGTGTGCTGGTCAGAATTTTAGACTTGATGAGAGAGAAAAATGGATCTTACTTGGGGGAAACAAATATGGGGTTAAAAGCAAGGTTTTGTGAAAACTAAACCCTATTTGATTGGAAGTAAGCATCTAATTCATCTATCTAAAAGGCAGTTCTATTAAATAAACATATATTTTAATTTTGTGGGATCCCATATTTTGTGACAATATTATCTCTACCAAAAGTTAGTTGTCTCCATGTAGTCCAAGTAAAATACATGAGCTGATTTAAGTTAATTGCTTACTTTCAACAGAATGTCAGACCAGTGTTATTAATGAAGCAAAACGTCTGGGGTAAGTGATAATATCAACGTAAAAGCAACAATCAAAAGCATTGATCTCTTCAACTTTCTACAAGTGGAAAATCACAAAACCCTATTCATTCATTACTCTTGTGTCAGATTCCTTCATTAGGAAATTTATCATTAAGTTCACGTTACAGAAAAGCTATCGTTCATCTTAGGTGATACATTATGCTATCTATCTCTGTCAGGTTAAAAGCTGTACGCACCCCCGCAGTTCCCCATCATGTAATGTAAGATCATGGGACACTGTCTCTATTAAAGACATTTTTTCCTTTTCCTTATCACTTATATAATAAAGTTTTTTCTTTTCTTTCCTTTTCTTTTTTTAACCTTGCTATGATGAAGAGAATCTTTATCTTTTGGGATGGAAAATTAGCAAGCGTCCCCAAATAAGCCTTGTGATCTGACCGTGAGGCTACTGTAATGTCACAATTAGATTACCAGCACTTACACAACCCCTGACCACTTGATGCAATCTGCCACAGAAGAGGCATGCCTAGGAAATGCTTACATGAGAAAATGTTCACCAAAATAACATCATGTGTTACTGAGAAGACAATGTCATTTCCACTTTCATTAGCAACATGATGTACAGTTGAGCCTTGAACAACACAGGTTTGAACTGCATGGGTCCACTTACAAGTGGAGTTTTTAAAATAGTAAATGCTGCAGTATTACTTCTGAGGTTTGTTGACTCCGTGGATGTGGGAACCTCTGATACAGAGGAATCACGGACACAGAGGAACCACTTACACAGAGGGCTGACTGTAAGCTACATCCAGGTTTTTGGCTGCCTGGAGGGTTGATGCCCCCAAACACCCATGTTGTTCAAGGGTCAACTGTACTGGGATTTAGTGACCCTTGGCATCATAACTTCATGACAAATGTATTCCTAAATTTCAAATGTATTTACATTTATAATAATATTTTTTAAATTCATAAAATTGATTAGTGCAGTTAAGCAGATTATATAAAACACTAAAACATGCAGAACTGAAACTAGAAATTGTCATTTGTTTTAGGTTAGTCACCCTTTGTCACCAAGAAGGCTATATCTAACTATGCCAGATGGAAAACAAACAGCATTTTTTCTGAGAATTTCAGAGGAAATTCATCCCAACGTTTAGCAAACCTGGGCATCAAGACACGTATTATTATATCTCACCTAATTCTCTGACAGTGTGATATATACCTATTTCTGTTTTTTAATTCCCACTGAAGAATTAATGAAGTTTTACTTTGTTAGAATAGTACACTGTCTATTTGAAGACATCTATGAAATCAGTCTACAGATATATTTTTTCAAGACAATTGTTTTCCATATGTGCCTGGTCATTAGAATCTCCTGGAACTCTAATTATAAATGCAGATGCCCAGGACATAGACTACAGTAATTGAATCTCAATCTTCAGAAGAGAGGCTTAGGGGTTTGAATTTTTAAAAAGCACTCCAAGACTATCTAATCAGTAACATGTTTGTAAATTTTTGCTAAGAAATTCTTTTGGTCAATGAAGTAATCTCTAATAATAGGGTAGGAAAATCTATTTGCTTGAAAATATTGAACAGAATTAAATTGTTAAAAAAACAATCCAGGTGGACTAAAGCCAAATAAATGCTTTTAAAAGAAAATAATTTCTAAGAATAGGTTTCATCATAAATTATTCTCAAGAAACCTATGAAGCTATATGTAAGGATTGAGATGTTTCTATTTTTATTTATTTTTGTTAATATTTTATTATTATACAGTACATATTTATTATAAAATTTTCAGAATTTTTTTTAAAAGGACAAAGAGAAGAAATAAGAATCACCTATATACTTAAACTCTCAAAGATGATGATTGTTGACATTTTGGTGTCTAGTTTCTTCATGTGTCCATGCTTTTTTTTTTTTTTTTTTTTTTACAAAAATTAAACATTTAAATACAACTGTGTAAATTCCTTTTTCACGTAATGAAGTATGTTGAATGTTTTCTTCGTATCTTCATATCATCAAATATTACTTCAACTTTAAATTCATTAGCTGTATGCTTTTGGTTATTTAGATGGTAAAAATTCAGTTAAAATGTGAAATTATTCCATATTTCATTGCTTATATTGTTTTGTTCTTATAAATAATGTTTAATGAATAACTTTTTAGCTAGCTCTTTTAATATATCCATGACCATTTCTGTGCTATATTTCCTTTGGAATCTCCAATTTGCCCTCCAAATGTCTTATCCTAATTTATTCTCAACAGCCTTTTATCAAAGTACTCATTTTTTTACATGCCAATACTTGATATTAAGATCTGCTTTACTTTTCTCTTCCTCTATATTTTACAAGTTGGAATATCAGGCAAATGCTGGAATATATAAATAAATTTGAGACATTTATCATTTTCTGTGCTTCAGATCAGACTAGAAAAGCGGAGCGATTATCTATTTCTTTACAATTTAAAAGGCGTTCTAGCACTAAATTGTAAGAGACTGATAAATCACAGAGCACAATATATAAGAATATTGTTATATTCGGGTTTATACTGGGTAAGTGAACTTCAGTCACTTAGGTATTCATGGAATTTATTTTCTTTTTTCCAGGCTTAAAATTTACTAGTATAAACTTCAACATGACAACAACTTTTAACTTTTACAACTTTGTAATCTGAGTATATCACTTTTTAAATTGCTTAAATGTGAATTTCCTTTTTTATTGAATTACACTTTGCGGAGTTTTCCCCATTATATCAACCTTAAAAATAGTGCTTATATTTGCCTATCAATTCTTCTGGATTTGTTATTTTCTTTGTATTTAAAATTATGAACTGTTCTGTTTGTTTTTATTTGCCTTATACATAGCAAGACTTACACATACATATTATTTGTTTAAAAGACAAGAGTATTTTTTGCCACCCTTCTTACGCTGTGGCCGGACCTCACACATGCAAGCGGCAGTTAGACCACCGCAAACAGCTTTCAGTGTAATAGGCACATTCAAACAGGCAATCACACAGTGCAGTTGTTTTAGCAAAGTGGTTCCTCTTTTCCCAGAATCTTGTTCTGATTTAATGGATCTGACTGATTACTTGAAAACTGTCAGTTCTCACTGTGCACTGACACTGGGGTCCTTTCTATCTTAGTTCTACATCATGCCTCATATGAGGGTCCTTTTCTTCCAGGACCTCGATCCTCCTTCTGTTTCTTGCCTCGTTTCCTAGAGTTCTCATTCTCTTCACACATTTGGAAACATGCTTTGGGATGATGTGAGAACTAGGAAGAAGAAATGGTCACTGGCTGCATCAAAAAGCAACCTCTAGGTGGTACTGATTATCTAAACCCAAACTTGAGAGACCCATTCTCAACTAGTACTGCAAGAGAACAAAGCTCTAACGACCTAAGGCATCCACTGAAGACAAGTTCTCTCCTATGAATGTAGGCTCTTCACTGTTTGTTGTTGGTACAACTGAGAAACAGTCACATCTACAGCTTGTTGCATCCAGTGGTTCAGACAAGAAACCTTATTTTGCAAGGCCATAGAGACGTTCTCAACTTTGTGCAGTTAAGGTGGGGGAATCATGGAGGAAAAGCAGCCCCGATCTCTTGTTCTAGAAATCCTGGGCCTCTGAACCGTAAGTCAGACCTTGGGAGAAGGAGAAAGTATGAGCTCACCGTATTTAAATAAACTCATTTCATAAAGTGAAGTCTGTGTATCCCATGAAGTTATGCCTACCTAGGTTTTCTTCAGTTGAACTACTTTTTAAAAAATTATCAGTGTCTATTCTTTCCAGATTCTGTTTTTAAGAAAATCATTATTTTCCTTTTCTGTGGGGCTGTGATGTCCTTCATTGTTACCTCTTCCTACATATTTCATGAGGAAATTGGGTAAAGCTTTATCCCAAATTACTATACAGATGGCAAATTAAGTGTGACATTTTGCAAGTCTTCAAAAAGATGAGAATCAAGCACTCTTTTGATTTTCATCATTAATCCATTCTGCCCCCAAATAAGTGAGAGTTTATTACTTTGGATACTTGATTATTTTGCTGATTCAATTTAATTGACAAGAAGAAATTAGTATCACCAATCTGTTGGTAGCTTATGCGTTATCATAATCAACAGAGTATTATTTTTGAAGAATTGTTAATAAATCATCTACTTTTTTACAGTTTTTAATAAAGGCAGCTTTTGCAGCTTTTGACCTCTCCATCTTTTTCTGACATATTTCTACAAGCAATAGCTTTTCATCTTGTAACTAAATTCTATTTTCCCTTTTTATCAAGTATTGTTTCATTTGTTTCTGACCACTTCATCTCAAAAAAGTCATTTACACTCTATGGAGACATGTTGAGGACACTATTCTTATATTCTGATGCCAAGATACTGACTTTTGATTGAAAGTCCAAATCATAACAAGTCATAAAACATTATATACCATAATTTTCTTGGCTCAGAATCAAATATGTTTTGCATAAAAGCTCTATTCTCACTACAAATATGTTAACACACTTTGTACTTAACTTTTCTTAATTTAATGTAATCAATTCAATATTTTGGTATCTTTTGTAATCTATCAAAATGGCAGAAATTTAAGATGCATGCAAAAGTCACACAGACAGTTCCAAAGCAAAAGGGGATCCCACAAAAAGTGAGATACATAATTCAAAGATGATTCCTTTGCTCCAACTACCTGATTACTAGTAACAGAGAATCTGGAGTCATTGGACCATACTGAATACTCAATAATATATCATTCAGCTGATAGGGCAATTACCGAATAGCAACATTATGATTTATACTTCTGATTGGAAAAATAAATGATCACATTTAATGTTTATCAAGGTAATCATATCAAAGGCTAAAGGATAAGCCATCGCCTCCACGAAATGCTCTATCTGTATATTAGCTGTATGTCAGTGCGTTTTGTAATTCTTCAATCGAAAAGAATTTAATAAATCCAGCACCTGCTTTGTGATAGCCATTTAGCACAGTACTGGCTCCTGGGGATACAAAGATAGAAAAGACACAGTTCTTGCCTTGAAAGAGTGCACAAGGTAATGCCACAAGATATAACGTACAAATCAGTACACTTGCTCTGGAATCAGCCTTGGTTAGTTCGTCCTCCTTAACCCTGGCCACCAGAACTGGAAAATCCCATAGAGAACGTCTTAACTGCTGCTAACGAAGTGGACTGGCATTAACGTTTTAAACAAAGAATGCAGTGTCAATTTGCTGACTGAAAGAAATGATCACTTTCAAAAAAATGGAGTCAAGAGAAAAAGTCAAAAGGACACCCAGGGTGGTAGGAGGAGGCAGAGGCTAAGAGACAGCAGTGGCCACAAGACGCCACAGGTGAGTGGAAGCTGCACAGACAAGACGCCGAGGCTGCAGGTGTTGCTGATAGTTGCAGGAATATTACAGACAGAGATGGAGCAGGAAAGAGCATCAATGATCTCCTGACACTAAATGTGTCAAATCTGTGTAAGTTACCTATTGCTTCTGTAACAGATCACACAGTCAATGGCTTATAGCAACAGACACTTCTCATCTGACAGTTCTGGAAGTTGGAAATTCAAAATGGGTTTCAGTGAGCTAAAAATGAAGGTGTCTACACAGGTGTGTTCCTTTTGGAGGCTCTAGAGGAGAATTTGTTTGCTTGCCTTTTCCAGCTTCTTAAGGTTGCCTACATTCCTTGGCTCGTGGCCGCTTCTGCCATCTTCAAAGCCAGCATCACTGGGCTGAGTCCATCTCATGCTGCCATCTCTGGTCACACAAAATGTCAAATAACAAAGAGTGTACTTAACACAAATATGCCAACAAGCGATGGCACTCCAATTCAGTAAGAGCTACAAAAGATGTATTTACTAGGCTCTATTCAGTAAGTATCCATTATGACTTTAATTTTACTTATTTTTATACCCATTAGCTCGCTTATTTAACTTTGTTCTTATATCATGCCCTATTCCTGGCACTTTAAAAACTTTCTTGACTGTTATTAATAAATAGATAGCAAAATTACTGTTCATCTTTTTCTTACTTCTTTGCTTTCTTCCTTCTGTCTCCCATTTTTCTTTTCTTCAGCAAATGGCTGCACTGAGACAGATAACATGAGAGAGATTAGGGAGACAGAGATCAGCAAAAATGCACTTGTATTTTTCTATCCCCAGAGTTTGCAACTTATAAAAGAAGCCGGACAATGACACGTCCTCATAATAAAATGGAGAGATGATAAGAGTCGGTCAAATTCACATGGAAGCCCATATAATAGAAAATAACCCAGATCAAGGTTAAAGGCCTCCTAGGAAAAGTGGCCTGTATACTGACAATGAAGGATAAAGAAGAGTTACCCAAGCAAACAGAAGGAGGAATTAGCACACTGGCTTAGGAACCAGAATCCCAATCCCACCAGGCATCTCTTTCAAAAGTTGGTGTAAGTCTCCTACGTTCATGACGCGAGGGCATCCAACATCCAGCCATTGTAGTAGACGTCCAGTCACATAATTCTAAAGCAACAATATTCTAGCAAGTGGTGCTTTTCTCCCATCAAATGAAAAACTTGAAAGCAATTTGTTTACGTGCCAATCAGCAGATACTTCCTTTGCCAAAATGTTCTACAAGAGACATGATGAAGGAGTTATTATTTTAGACACACACACACACACACAAATACACACACACAGCAATATCACCATTCACATTACTAGCATCACCCCTGAGTTTCTACAGTGACTATTAGTTTATTTTCATATGCTTCCTTCATGAGAAGGACCTGCTAATTAACTGAAGAAAACTTTTGTTTTTAATGGTTGCTGTCCATGTTTAGAACAGCATTATAAAAAATATGTATAAAAATTCACTTCTGCCAACATATTTTTGAGGGAGATATTATTTTAAAGGTTATTTCAATTAAAATGTATTCCTGTCTATTCACTTATTTTGAAAACATCAAACACTGGGGCACACACAGCAAGTTCTGATGACAAGTGATACAGTAACATTTTACTAAAGCATTTTAAAAGTTTGGCCATGCCCAACTTGTCGTCAACTGAATTTGAAATAATATTACATGTTTTTATTTACAGGTTGGATGTTTTTAATATGGAATTAAACAAAAATATTTTTGAAAATTAAAGAAAATTTAATAGAAATAATGCCATAGAAACAAAAATATTGGTTTATAAATATCAGATTTTGGAACATAGATTATAAATAATTAGCTACATAAATAACATATGTATTATGATCATTTAAGCAGTAAAAAGTTTGACTTTTGGAACAGAAAATACTAACATCTCATAAACTAAAGATTGGACAGCAGAATCTGGGTTGTATAGGAAAAATGAAAACAATGAACTTTTTTGATCTTTAATCTTATTATACACTAGATATAAATCAGGAAGCAATAAATTAAGTCTGTATTATGGGTGTGGCTAGGGATCTAAGATAAAGTAAACACATACTTAGAATTGCCATTTGTATATTTTCAACACCAGGTTTCACAGATAAATCTGAGTCCAGCAAACTGAAATTTCCAGAGTAGTTAAAAATACCAGAACACAAGTGAGATTAGCTACTAACTTTCAGTTTACCTGAATTACATAAGAATTAAAAGAATTAGAATATATCTAAGACAAGAGGGGAAATATTAGCTCTTCTTGGAATAAAAATCAAGAGTTTTGCTTGGAATTTTTATAGATTCTTGGACACATATACTGTATTACATGTATTATATATTAAATTAGAATATACTATACATTATATAATCTCATGTACGTTTGTGTTTGTAATTGTGTATGAAGAGGGGGAGAGAGACAGATTCTTAAGAAGAAAAACAATAAACAAAAAGCTAGGTCAACTGGTAGTAATCCAAACTGTAATTACTTTCAGCAATTGTGGACAATTTTAAACCCTTGATTGCATTTGATTGCCCTGGCCTTTTCTCTACCTAAAATGACTATCCATCAACATAAGTAATATAAATTAAAATTCTTAACTGGGAGCTAATCCAAAAATTTGGTGGTTCCCTGTTTCTTTGTTTGTTTTCCTGCAACTTGTAGGGATGTTTTAGTTGTTACTGGAATTGGGGGCTAGGTTCCTCTTTGATGGGTAGAAATTAGGACAGCTGAGCACAACAAAATAATTTTCAGTGTCTCATGTGGATTTCAGACAGCCTCTCAGCCATTCATGTACATGACAAACTTGTTTTATTTAGCTGAGCCTAGATCTGAACTCTGTTCTACAGATAAACACCAAGTACTGCACTGTTTTATTGCATTTTAGTACACGGTGGTTATTCCTGAAATACAGTGTGGAACTGTTCACTGCTTGAGGAAGCCACATCATTAGTGTAGCTGATGCCACTGTCAGTAACCCTGTTAGGACACACCTGTGTTCATCCCTTTGTAGTTGTTTTTATACCATGATTCTACAAAAAAAGCCCTTAGCATTTTTTGGGTTTTCTAATCTAGGTGCATGTGAGAATTTACTTAATGAAAGATATAATTTTATTGTAATTTATTTCTTCCTCACTTTACAGCTAAATCTTGATAGTTACCTCTTTTAATATTATGGTGTAACTCTATTGTTTATTTCCTATGGATTTTATTTCAGTATAGGTACATTAAAAAACTTTGTTGTAAAAGGTACATTAGGTCTCTTAGGTTAAGGACCATGGCTATAATTATATAAATGGAAAAAAATATTGGTTTGCTTTAAAAATAATGGGTTTCTTAATATTAACTTTACAACATAGTTAAGTTATTCCATTGATTTAAAGAAATGGTTTCCAATATTTTCTTTAATAAATATGCTGCAATAAAACTGTTTAAGAACATTTTGTATATAATTAGTTTTCTCTGATAAGCTTAATCTTACTGTTTTAAAGGAGAATACGTTAAAATCTCCCTCAGAAATAAGATTTTAGGAAAAAAATCACTGACTTTAATAGCTCAGATTTTTTTTTTGCTGCACTGAAATAAAATACTAGGTACATTTCATATAGTTTTGTCATTATGCTTATTCTGGTTTGCTTTTGATGGATGGAGTTTGGGAGGAAAAAAATAAGAGGTTATTTACAATTATCTCATAGTGTAAATCTACCAACTTGTAAGCATTTCTTAGATAAGCAATTTAATAAAGTAAAAGGTGACTATATATAGAACAGCTATGTTTCAAAACAGAAAAAAATTATTATATTTATTTTATATTATTAAAATGTGTTCTTCAAGCAAAACAGTATAATACAATAAAACAATACTTCATATGATTTGGAAATAATTTTTAAACCATTTTTTTCTCCTTTAAGATTTCCTTTTAACTCACAACTCCTGTATGACAAAGTGAAATTCAAAGGCAGATGATTCAATCTTGGATTCTTTTCTGGAGAATGGGAAACGGTGATTTAAAAATTGTATTATTTTTGGTTACAAATATTAACCATCAGAAATAGCAAGGAAAAGAACCCCAGTATTTTGTATTTGTATATCTATAAAGTTTAAAGTGTTATTCACTAATAACACTTTATTATTTATTGTTATCAAAATAAATCTCATAATAAAATAAAAATAATTTATTAAAGCTTTTTATTTAGAACTGATATGAATGATTTTACAAATAGAAGAAATACTTAACTTTGTGTAGACCTTAAATTGTAACTGAATTACATCAAGCTTCGCATTGGTAATAAATTTCATGGAATTATTTAAATTTATAAATCGCAGGATATCAAAGTGAAACACAGAATTTCTTAAAATGTTATTATCATTTTGCTGTATTGATAGAGAAAAGAAAATGTATAATAAGTTTTAGAACATGATAATATGCTATTTGAAAATAATCTTTTGGGAGATAATCTACAGTGCATTAAAATAAGTGTAAATACTATCATTATGGAGAAATTTATTGCAAGTAAAATTCAAAATATCTTTCTTTATCTTCTTGATTATTGTTAATATGCTTTTAATAAACTCAGTTTGTCTTAATTTGAATAAGTATTTTCAAAAGTGTATTGTTTATAATCATTCAGATGTCCGGGCTTTTAATCACTGTGTTAAAATGAAAAGCAATGCAGAAATTTATACCTGTTTTTTCAAATGTACTTATGCTATATAAATGGAAATTTTGGGATCAAACAATAAATTCCTTCCCTATTTTCTATCTTTAGTTCAGAGGAGAGACATAAGGATTACTGGGTTTCTGGCATTATAAATAATATATAATCATCATTTCTCTTGTTTCCTACTGCAATTTGCAAAGATTTTAATCAAGTTTCTCATCAGGAGATCTGCTATTGAGCATTGTACATATTTTGTTTCTATTAGCTCGCTCCACTGAGTTTAACTTTCAAGACATTATAATGCAAAATATCAATTGCTTCTTGGTACAATGTAATACAATATTTATGTTGTATTATATTGTACTATATATTGTACACAGGATTGTATATAATACAATCTAAATATAGTCCACAGTATTAACAACATGGGAATTTTACTTCCCATTTTCTGTAGCTTTTTATTTTTTAACATGTAATGTAATAATAATGAACATATGAAATATCCCTAATAGAGAATAAAAATAAAACCTAGTAGAATTTGAATCAAGTACTTCCTAAACGGAATGAAATTTCGGTTTCACTTACGCTGAAACTTCTAAACATGAATATGTTATGATACTATGGCCTCTAGTTTAATAACTTAAAAAATCAGATTTTTAAAAATACTTTAAAAAATGTTCTTTATCCATTGTTATCATCCACATTAAGACTGCCTCTTCCATAGTCTTCACCAAGCATTTTAAAATTCCATCTTTTCTGTGCACAGTGATTGTTCCTTCACTGACCCTGTAGTACTTTCATTAATTCAGCAGTTGTGCATTGAATAATTCATATATTCTGGACACTGAGTCACAGAGCATACAGAAGTGAAAAAAAAAAAACAACTGCAATATTCTAATGTAGTAACACAAGTGATAAATTCTAAGGATGCTAAATAAATAAATGGTTTTAAATAAAATGTTAAAACATGTTAAGCACTATGGAAAAATACAGAGAAGGGAAAGATACAAATAAAAATTGAAGGTGAATGGGTGAAGTGTAACATTAAATGGACTGGTTATAGTAGCGTCCACTGCAAAGAAACTCATTAAGAAAATATTTGAAGGAGTTAAGGACAGGAAGCAAGGGGATATCTGGTTGAAGGGGATCCCAGATCAAGAGAACGGGGAACTCAAAAGCACTGTGTGTGTGTGTGTGTGTGTGTGTGTGGTTTTGCAGTGGTTAGGAAAAAAACAAATCTAACAGTAAAAGCCAAGCCATGTTAGAGGAATAATTTACCCACTTGAATATGCCACTTATGGGCTCATTATTGTGCATCCAGACTTTGAACATTAAATAAAAGGTTATTGGGGAGAAACATAGTATGAAAACTGTTACATTTGAAAATTGTAATTGTCTTTAAATATTCTTCAGCAGAAGCCCTAATAATTAATAATACTATTTCAACCAAAAAGATATGTTAGAAAATACAGCTCCTCCCTCACTTAATCTAGTTTTTTGTTAGTTTTATAAATAGCATTCCATTTCTGCACTCATTATATACATGTGAGTTTTTGAATCCTGTGGCACTTTATTCTTTAGTAAAGAGAAAATGAAAGTCATATTATATCTAAATCTCAAAAATAATATACCATATTGATAACTTTTTAAAAAATTTTTATATTGAGAAGTCACCAGATGTTTTTCTGTAATCTGAACCATGATACATTTGAGAGTAAATTTGATGTTACCTTATTTCAATACCAAGGCTTTTTTTTTGTTCCTGTCTTTCAAACTGCTGCTTCTCTGCTGCCGGCTGATCTACACAAATCACAGAAGTTGAAACTACAAAGTTAGGATAAAACGTTGACAGTGCCCCTGTGAGAAAGCATATTATCCAACACCTAATGATGCTAATATAAGCTGCCAAGAGCTGTCACTCCAGAAGTCATGGCAGGCCCAAAGCAGAGAGCAGGGACTAATGACACATTCTGAAAGCTAACAAAGGAAAACAAATGCATTATGTATATGGATATAAGAAAAGGACCGGTGGCATCTTCAGAGGAAGATGCCTTTAAACTTTACTCTCCAGCAGGCTTGCTTGTGACACTTTGAAGCTAATATGGACAAGACCTCCGTCCTCCGCAGCTCCAGCCTACCTTAGCATGACCATTAAAAAAACCCGAAATGATCACTGCACGCTTTCAGTAAAAACACTTCATCAAACTCAAATGCGAAGTGACAGATCCTGAGAGAATGGGACTTGGTTTCCCTTCAGAATAGGATTTCTAGCACTTCTCAACCATTCCCTTGATCAATGCAATTCTGTATGGAATCTGAAGGAAATGACAAAAGCAATTGTGCCTTTTACGAAGCAAAGGCTCTCATTTTCTCCTCTGTTAGTGCCATGTTGAGTATGACCAAGAACTTTTTTTCGGGGGATTTCATTGGCAGCATTATCTTTTAAATACCTGGGAGAGAAAAATCAGTAATACTTAAAAGACTTTTTTTTTTTTTTTTTGGAATATGTGGGTGTGTGATTCTTGGCCAAGATATGGGTAGAGCCAGAATTTTGCTTCAACTTCTGTTACACAAGCATGAGTCAGGGGCAGAAGGGTTAACTGACTGACTCAGGGTCATAAAGGAGCAACCCTGAACACTAGTGTTTCAACCTCAAGAGACTAGGTCTTTGATCTGTTGCCCAGTCAGTTGAGCAACTGCAAGACTGAGACAGAAAATAATACACTGTCTGTTGGTATTAGGACAAAAGGTCAGTGCAATGTGGTAATTCAGACATCACATGATTTTACTTACATTTGAGACGAACACCAATGTGGTCCTTGTCCAGGAAGGATTTGCGTTGCATTGCTAAGGCACTAGATTGTCAGAGAAAGTGCCAAATATGCATTATCAGAAATCAACACCCCAGGTTCCCTGACAGACAACTTAGATCATAAAAGTGGGCACTTTTGTGCATTGATCTGTTAGTATGACTAAACCTGACTAAGAGAAATCACCTCTGAGTATAAAGGAATTATTTATTTCTGACACAGTTTTTAACTTCTCTCTTGAAACTTGTGGCTCTGGTGAAAAAGACATCCATGCTTTCTGAACTCAACCAAGCCATTCCATTTCACAGAGCCCAGCACGTGCCACTAGAGACTGAAAACTTCCATCATCCCAGGGTGAGCTAGATTCACACATGGTTTTGAAGTTAATGAACATCTTCCAGGCAACCTATTCCTCTGGGAGGATTTGAGAGGAAACCAGGTGATGGCAACTGGGCATTTATCAGTCTTATTTTCCGACTTGCTACTGGACTTCTGTGTGACCTCGAGGACACCAATTGTAGCATTCATCTCAGTGATGTTTTTCATTGACTGGGACAGACGAATGACAACATAGTATTATCACCTGATAAATATTAAGGATTAGGGAAAGTTCTTAGATGTTAATGCCGTAATTGATATCATCAGCATAGGAGAGTCTCAACATAGAAACCAAACCAAACCAAAAGCAAATTAACAGAGCGCTATACCAATGCAACAAAGATATCACAACTATTCAAAGATCTATTGGTTCGTAAATCTAGCATCCTTTTCTATGTAAGTTCCTGTGGCAAATGTACTTAATGTGATTAGATCAACAACTTAAAGACTATAAGCAGCACTTACAGATGTTCTCCTGGAGTTCATTTACAAATGATATCAAATTTTAGACAGCAGAAGTACACTATAGTTTTACAATAGTATATTATTATTGATATATTTTGATTAATAATAGTATAAGGAATTGTTATATAAAATTTACAGAATTATTAAGCAGTGACAGTGAAGCAACCTGTTATCTGGAAAATGCAGTTAAAAATTGAAAGTTGGTGACTCAAATATGTACTTCTATTAAGAGTAAGATCTATGCATAACACTATCATGTCTCATGCTTCTCATGGAATAGAGGAAAATAAACAGAGCCATCAAAAGAGAAAACGATCACTTATATTCAAACTCTCCAGTGATTTCCAAAGTTATTTATTGATGTGTTTCTACCCAAGACTTTTTGTACATGCACATGTTGAGTTTTTTCATGGTTTTGATCTTAAGAGATATAACTTTGTCTTGCTGTTTTGCACTCATTAATGTCAAACTTTTCAGAACTAACAGATGATATCCCATATGTTATTTTGAGTATAAGGCATAAACTATATATAAACAATTTAGGATATGTCACAAAGGAATTATTCACATTAAAAATAAGAACGTAAATTTAGGGTCAAAAACAAGGCTCTAAGCTCTTGTAAAATCATGTCATGAGAAATGGAATCAACTTTCCCAAATGTCACTGACATTGCAAGCAGCATATAGACTCTTTCTCTCTCTCTGGGGCAAGGGGAGGGTCATGAGAGCTGTTTTTTGCATTCCCAGAAAACACGCCAGTTCCACTTTGGAAGAACAAAATATCCTGAACATGGGACTTGGTGCTGGAACACCCACACCAGTACATCCTGAGTTGGTCTGAGGTATGTTGTGGCTTGAGTATCATTTGGATATTCTCAGTTCTACATCTTCCCTCTCAGTGCAGATTTACCATGAGAGATGCACCTAAAGCAACGCAAGATTCTATACATTTTCTCTTAAATGCGCTTGTCCGCCATAGTCAGCAGAGAGGGACACGGCCATTGGCAGGCTCCGAAATGTGCCTTTTTCAACAGAGGTCTGCAGAGAACGTGTCATGGTGACAGTCTTTTTCTGAGGATGAGATGCTATCATAATTGGGACAAGGGAGTCACAAGTGTGACAAATATGCTTTTCAGTCTGGATCCATACTGCTGTCAATCAGCTTCTCTCCCCATCACCACGACTTTCTTTCCTTCCTCTCCTTCCTCCCTTCCTTCTGCTACTCCATGTCCCGTTGGGCCAGCCCCGAGCTTTGCCTTCACAGTCGCTCCTCACTCTCCTCATAGAGAGTTCTGAATGGCAGAGAGGCTGATGCCTGCCTCTTTATCAGCTGGCTTTCGCCCAGTCTGGCTGAAAACAGGTATAGAAGAGAGACTAGAGGGCAGAAGGAAGGGTTTTTCTCCTTCTTTTCTTGGGTGGTGTTTCCCACAATGGCTACCCACCGCGGCTCAAACACCAATGGCACACAGGTCTGCCTTGCTCTCAGCTGCTGCCTGCGGACCCCTTGACAAGGCTCTTTGGCTCTGGCGTCACTGCCTCCCTGATTTGCTTATTCCCCTAGGCCCCCTGTAGTTCTCATTACCTGCTACTGTCAGTCTATTGCCTCACCGTCCCCTAATCATCTTCTCAGCTTCTTCTATCACTTCTGTTACTAATATCCTGCATTCAATTCATTTGATCTAAAATATTTAGAGAGGTATGTGTTTCCTGGTTTGATACTGATTATTTGATCAGCAGTGATCCCAGAAGCAGACCTCTCATGATGGGAGTTTTACTCTGAGCTTATCACTGATCCAAATATGAACACAGTCGTGATGCTCTTGCAGATGGTAAATGGGGTAGTAGTAATTTGTGGCATGCAGTGACATCATCGGTACTTAGATCATCATCTGTAGATGCTTGTGATGAAGGGCTGGTCAATGTCAGGGCTTTGGAAAATCAAGTTGCTGTTGTATTCAACTCTTACAGTGACAAGGTTAATGACAAACACAGAAGAGTGTGCTGCCCATTTCTAAAGGTGAAGAAGAGCTGACAAAAAAAAATAATACACTCATGTCTATGAATTCTCAGTTCAAAGAAGCCTTGTGGGTGTTGAAAAAAAACTTCTTGGATAACCTTAAAAATTGTATCATCTTCCATAGCTGCAGGGAAGACGTGGCTGAGGATTAGAATGGAATTTAAGTGAGCAGAAGCATGACTAAAGCTCAGGCTGTCTGCACAGCATCAGCAGTCCCTCACGTTAAGGTCAGGGCATTAGTGCTTAAGTTTAAAGCATTGGTGATGGAGTGAAGTGACCCTGCGATTTGGGGAGGGGACATTTGTGTGCACTAGGACAAAGCTTGAACCACCGAGTTTCCCTCATCCTTCTTGCCAATAGAATCAGCTTCAACCTCACTGAAAGAAAAGTGGCCTTCCCTTAAAGAGATAAGACTGAATTATGTCACCTGTCATAGTTTGTGCATGCCTGGTCTTTTGAAGCCTACCCTCTAACCTCTGCCTGCCTCCAGGCTGTAACAGGAGTTGCTTCCCGAGGTCTTCCAGGAAGAGAATCAATAGTTTTCTTCCAGAAGGATATGACATACACGGCAAAGGGATCTTGAAATATTGTTCATCTTTATCTGTACGTGCCTGGAGAAATGCATGCTAATGGATTCAAAGAGTCTCCCCAAAGGGACAAAACTTAATTTTGGATGAAGCCAAATTTACTATAACATGGCACTAAATTTCATTCTGAATTTAATTGCTGGTTAGAGAAGTTAGAATTTGATATGTTTGTTCAGTTGTCTATTGAATTCTGCACTTGAAGTTTGACCAACATTAATGAGATTGAAAGCCCCAGACTTTCTCTGGCAGAAGGTAGAGACAGGCATTCAAGCCTTGGAGAGCTTGTGAGGCTGGAGTGGATTTCAGAAGAGCAATTCCTTCTCTCCCCCAACGATGTGTCCTGAGAGTGCCTGGAAGACGTTCCCTTTACAAAGGAATTGGTAAATGCACTTGTGAGGAGAATACAGGTGTTTTTGAAAAGCTCTGTGGTGACTGTCATCCCTAGACAAGGGATAAACGTGGATTTGGGCTGTAGAATTGCAGTCCTTGATTTCAGTGGCATAGTCGGTTCCTGGATAGTGGGCGATGGGGGTGTGAGTGTTGGGACCATCTGAGTTCAACCATAATAGGCAGCCGTCCGGCAGTGAGAATCAAAATGTGCCACACACATAATTTTGTGGTGATAGTTAACTGAACTCGAAGTCCCCAAGAATAAAACAGATGTGCAGGCTACTAATGTGTTGCTAAATCTATAGACTAGGAAAAGACCTAGGTTTGGTGAACAAAAATCCAATTTGTGTCATCAGGGAAGTATATTATAATCTTGCAGTTCCCAAAGCAAAGCCAATTCACACACAGAGTGACTGACCATCCCAGGTCGTGGCTTTAGCACTGAGTCCTGGAAAAAACCCCAAGCTGGAGCATTAGTTCCTCCATCACTGATCTGAGGCCCCCTGAAGAGGGACCTCCCTTGAGAATGTGCTTAAATCTTTCTCCAGGCTTTACTTCAAAAGGACCAGAGGCAACCTAATATGACAAGCAGACACCAAGAAAAAAGACCCACTCAGAATGTAAAGACTTTACATCGGCTCTGAGTTGATGTGATTCCTATGAGACTAGCATGCCACCTTGGCTCAACTGTCAGAGAGAAATAGAGAGGAATTACGGAACTCACGTAATAAGTGCAGATTTGACCCAAATCCATCTCCAGCTGGGACCAGCTGCGATGTACGTCATCAGAAATTGGCCGAAATTCCACTCACGCCAGTTCTCACCGACGGCGTAAGCGCCCGGAGAGCAGGAAAGGCCGAGTGAAAACCCACAGAACTGAGTTTCATCACTGCAGTGAGAGAGAATATCAGACACATCAGAGAATCGTGGTAGTTAATGCTGCCATCAAAGATTTGAAGACAGGTACCATTCCTATTACACCCATTTTAATTTACCCGTTTGGCTGTCATAAAAATCAGACGTATCTTGAAAATGAGTGTGGATTTTTGTAAATATAATTAGAGAGTCACTCCAGTTGCTGTAACAGATTTGGTATCTTCGTTAGAGCAAATTAACACAAGCTTTGCTTTGATAAGACCTCCGTTGACCAGCAAAATGCATTTCCCCCCTTACCAGTCAGCATGGATGATCAGAGCAGCTTGCTTTCTGCTGGGAGAGATATTATGATTTCACCATCTTCCCTCAGGGATATGTCAACTTTCCTGCTACTATCAAAGCCCCCCGAACTTTGGTCCTATCGCTATCCCACAGAACAAAATTTGCTCCATCTCACGGAGTGTCCTTGGTGAGCAGGAAGGGAAAGTACCCCAGATGTACGGGTTAAACACACGTTTGCCCAGAGGGAGAATAAAACTACAAAATTCAGGGCCCTGCCATTTTAAGAAAGGATCCAGGGAGCAGATGGTCTTTGGCAAGTCAGTATATCACCCCTAAAATGAGGTGAGGTGTCTCATCTTGCACTAATGCCGACTAGATATATAACACCTGCGGGGCTCCCAGAGTCGTGGAGGTAACAATTATAAATTTACATATTATGTTCCCTGGAACTTTTTACCAAATAATCCATAAGGCTCCCCGTTTTGAGTGGGACCTAGAGAAAGAGAAGGCTCTGTAACAGGTCTAGGCTACCGGAAAAGGCCAGGCGTCAGGCCAGGAAGACACGGAAGAATGGAGAAAGCTCAAACTGTAAAGGAAGTGAATGAAAATGCTTTTATCAGGCTTCTGAAAAGACACACAGGAGAGTTACAGGTTGTGTCTTTTTTTTTTTAAATCAATCAGTTCAAAATATTTTTTCTAATTTTTTTGTTAACTCATGGGTTATTTAGAAGTAAAATTGACCCTTGAACAATGTGGGTTTGAACAGTGCAGGTCCATTTGTACGGGGATTTTTTTCAATAGTAAACACTGCAGTACTACATGCACGGACCGTGGTTGGGTGAATCCATGAATGTGGAGGAAACGTGGATTTGGAGAGGCAACTTGTAGTCGAAGATTAACCCCCACGTTGTTCAAAGGTCAACTCTATATTGTTTAATTCACAAACATTTGAAAATTTTCCAGTCATATTTTTCTAAACGTAATTCCACTGGGGTCAAAATATATTTTATGCTTGATTTTAATTCTTTGCAATTTCTCTTTTTCACTTAAAAAAAAAAACAAACTTTGAGATATAATTCACAACCAACATGTCATGAAGAGGGACAACATGATTTTGAAAAGGATTCAATGGGGAGGAAAAAATAAGATTTCTGAATTAAAATCTTGATGGATGTAGCAACTAGCAGATTAAATTCTGAAGGAATTTAAATTAATGATGTAGAGTATAAATGAAAGCTTCATTTAGGAAAATAACTCCCTAAAATGACTCCCAGATTGGATTAAAAATAAACATTAAGTGACTTCATGTTTACGAGATATTTTAAAAGATTGACCTATCAAGCATAAGTAGAAAGTGAAGGTCAAAATTATACTAGACAAGCACAAATGAAAGAAAATAGTGAAGGCAATATTCATTCTTAGGCATAATCAAATAAAATGATTACACAGGAAAGGCACTTCATATAGAAAATAGAAACGCCAAGCAAATTTCGTGGCTTCAAAGTATATTAAGTAAATATGATAATATCAGAAAAATATAACAGAGAGTGACAGCGAGAGATTGGAGAGATAATGAGTCATGCAATGGTCACATGCCAGTTGGTTTACCCCAAATCTTTAAACACATTCTCTACATGTTGATAATTTATTACGTGATGAAGCTAATTTTTTTAAGGTGAAATACACAACAAATAAAATATCTGAGGTTCATTAGATGTTAGATTAAAAATACACGGCTAGTTCTGCCAGTTAGGCACACTTGTATGAGGCTGATTCAGAAGTGAGCTGCGAGAAGAAATGGGTTGATTTATGGGATATGCATTTTGTTGATTCAAGTTATGGCAGAAAAAGCATGGCTCCAAAGCCAGCCTCTACTTTGTCATGACTGTTCTGCATGTGGTTTATGAAGTTAATTCCAAAAGCTCAGCCTAAAGCCTTTGCCCCAGGACTCAATGATTTTACAGGTCATTCACTATCCACTCTTAGTACAGCAAATCCTACTGTCCTCACCCTAAAATGCTGACAAATATGAAGTTTTTGGTCAAAGGCATTGACAGACAATACTGAAAGAAATGAGAATCAAATGAGAATATGATTATCAAATTTGTCTTTATCTGTAGTAAGAGCCTGTCTAGTATTAGAGAATGGAAAACTGATAATCCTGCAGCTGTGAATAACAGTGGTAATGCAGTTGTCGAATTATCACCTGCCACCTGTAACGCAGTGTCTATTAACAGCAGGACTTGGCAGATTAATAAGTGCTACCATTCCCCACAATGAAGGGCAAAAATAACATGATTTTTGGGAGGAGCCTTCTTCTCACTCTGCTGGAGAGCATATTTCATAAAATAGGAAAAGTACAAGTACAATGCAAGACATGATCAAGAACCAGAGAGCTACTGAGACTGCCTCAAAATATTTTTCAACTAGACACACCAGAGGTTTACTTGTACTATCTAGAACAGAGGTCTATAACATTTTGCTAAAAAGACAGATACAGTAAATACTTTAGACTTTGTAGGCCATATTAGGTCTCTGATGTGTATTATTCTTATTTTTTCCTTTTTTAAAATCAATTCTGTAAAATGTAAAATCCATTCTTAGCTCAGAGTTCATACAAAAACATATTATGGTGTGGGCTGTAGCTTTTCATCACTGATCTAGAAGGAGACATAAAATAGGAATATAAGAATATTGTAGTGTGTTATTAATCATATGAGGTTGGTCACTTACCAAAGGACTGTATCCCTTAAGTGAGAACAGAATAGAATGTATTCATCATTGCACTGAGAAACGCATTGGTTAGTGACCACGGGCAGCCTTCACATTCCTGGAGCCTCTGTCCTCTGTAGTCAGGTGTGGCCACCAGACTCTACAGTGGCCCCCAGTGACTCTCCTCTCCTGATATTCAAGGCGCTCCGTAGTCCTCTCCCACTCTGAATAGGGCTGACATTTTCACTCAGTTGGATGTTGCAGAAATGATGGGATTTGATTTCCAAGGATAGATTATGAAAGACATTGTGACTTTCCCCTTTTGATCCTGGATAAGTAGCTGGTGGAGGCCAGCTTGTATGCATTGCTGACATTCGGTCAGCCCACGGAGATACCAGCATGGCGATGAGCTAAAGCCTCCTGACAATGAGCATCTCTAACTTGATGGGGATGTAAGTGAGCCGCCTTGGAAACAGACTCTCCAGCCCTATTCAAGTCTTCCAAGGACAAGAATCTCAGCTGAAAACCTAAGCATAATACCATGGGAGCCCCCAAACTAGAACCAGCTAAGCTGCACCTGAATTCCTGACCCACAAAAGCTGTGTGAGATAATAAACATTTGTCATTTAAGGTCACTAAATTTTAGGATAAGCTGTTATGCAGCAATAGATAACTAACATATCAGGGGAAGAATTTAGCGATATGTTCTCAGATTTCATTGAAGCTAACATGACTCTAGAATGACAAAGGCCAAGGAGTAGCACTTAACTGCAGAGGCAAGTGATTATAGAGGTATTAGGCAACGAAGACTGAGGTTAATCAAAAGAGATTGGTCCACAAGGATATTAAAGTAGTTAATGGATCATGAACAGACTAGAGGCGAAATATATGGGTAATGGACAAAAGTCCTACAATTCCCACAACGAAAACAAAACACTGATTCAGTACATGCTGAGTGGATTAAAGCAAAAAAAGAAAAAAATCTTGAATCTGAAATCCCTTTCTGTATTTGAAATTCCCTGCATGAATCTTTGTGATCGATAGAGCCTACCTGTCAGCGTTAGAGACAGACAGACAGCCCACCCTGCAGCTGTGACACAGGTGTGCACGCGAGGCATGCCTAACCTCACACACCTGCGCCAGCGGCAACGGCAGTGCCACCTGGGCATCCAGGTGTTCATGACAGCGACTGTGTTCTTACCAAACTGCTTCTGTGCTGATGCTTTGCTTCCAGTCACGGCGGATTCTTAGCAGCTCCTGCACTTGTTATCTCAGCCCCGTTCTCCAACATTCCAGAAATTTTTGTGAATTATCCTAAGTCATTCAATTAATTCTTTTTGTTCTTAAATCAGTCAGAGTTGGTATCTCTCTCTCTCTCTTCTTTTGCAACTAATGCAGTCTCCTCACCACAATAGCAACTCTGTATAAAATGTGAAGAATATTCTTGGAAACACAAATAAAGGACCGGTGTAGTAAACCAAAAAAGCCACCATGTGATTTAAAGGTAGAATTGACTACACTGAGAGATCGACACTGTTTATTCTTGGATAAAAAGGTGGGTCACCATAATGGTGTTAATTCTTGACAAATTATATTTTAGGTTTAGTAAATTTCTCATTAAAGTAACAATGGATAGAATTACCCTAGTAGATTTTATAAAATATTATTAAGCTAACAATAATATGAACAATAAGTAGCAGCTCTGGTAAAGGATGGATAGGCCATAAAAAGTGTGTGTATATATATATATATATATATAATATATTCATAAAAATTATTCCATGAAAATTTAGTTATTGGGAAAAATTGCTTTTCAGTTCACAACACTGACTCAAATAACATATGAATGAATAAAGTTTAAATGTGAAAATAAAGCCATTCAAGACTGAAAGAAATTATAGGTTAATTACCTTTCTTATTTGTGAGTGGAGCTTGGAACTCAGAAAGTATTAAAAAAGCAGTAGACTCAAAGCATGTGAGTAAAGATATTTTGCAAAATGGGAAATGCAAATAGCTTACCAGGATTTCAGAAATGCTCCACTTTACAAGCAATAAGAAATGTGAATTTAATCAGTAATAAAGGATCAGTTTTCAAAACCCAAATAGAAAAAAGAAACTAAAAAAAAAAACTGTCATCCTGAAGTCATTCTTATAAATGGAAAGCAGTAAGTATAATGTATACTGTTCAGAAAAATACACTTTTAATATGTCTGAAGAATCTTTTACATTGATCCAGTAATTCCACGGCTAAGGTCAATTTTAGGTAAATTTTCAGGTATGAATTCATATACAGTATAACAATGATCATTCAGTATTACTTATAAAACAAAAAATATTCTGAGTGTACTTAATAAATTATAGTGTATTATGGAGAATTACACAACACTAGATGATAATTTAATAATTTTAAATAATGTATAATAATGAATAATAAAATAATATGAAAATATGTATACATTTGATATAAATTATTTAATGTGCCTATAATTCAAAGAGAAAGGTAAGCAACTATAGCAAAAAGAATGGATTAACAATTTTTTGAAAGAGAATATTTGCAGCATTTTGGGGTGGTAGCTTTATATTTCTGTTTGGGGTGGTAGCTTTAGATCAGAATTTTATTCTTTTTATAAGTTTCCAAATTTTCTTGTTATCTTCATTGAACTGTATTATTTTTATAATACGTATTTATATAAATTTATGTATGTATTATGTACATTTTATGTTTTAATGCATTTTTCTATAGATTGCTAACTTGATTACTTTAAAAATAAAAAGGGAATAGAAAAATATCTTTGTTTAAATGTAGTCACAGTTTAAATGTAAACACATTCGTATTTGAAAATATGAAAACTCTGCTCAGCTCTAATTCCTGTAAACTCAGCCCAATTTTTCATATTTGGATGTATTTAGTTACGTTTTCTTAGAATATAGTCTTCATTACTTTAAAGACATTCAACGAAGACCAGGTCTGGAAGTAAGGACAGACCTAAGGACTGTATTCTTGTTTCTAATAGCATGTCAGGACCTCATTCTAACATTAATCCTTAAGGATGCATGTCATCTTCTGACCTTACAAAACCACTTATGGTCAATTTGGTGTATTTTTTGGAGTTCTCTAAATCAGTAACAGGTCTTATGTGACAAAATCTTTTGTTCAGTGGAAGTGATTTCAAGCATAAGCTGCCATGGCTACAGGCAACTTTTAATTATCCACCAGGGGAGAATAAAAGGAGCATATCATAGCAAAATAGTAATCCTTAAGTTTGTAAAAAGGATGCAGGGAATAAAATTGTGCAAGAAAAAAAAAAGAATATGGTGGAAAACTGTTGGATAATTTTGAGTGAAGAGTTTTGGTTTACGGTCACCTAAGTGAAATTTTTTTCCTGATGTCCTGAAATGGTACACAATTCCTTCTGGAAGCAAGTATGGCTATACCTTAGTATTGGAGATTTAAACAGAAGGAGGATTAAGATAAACTGCTTGTAGTTACGGAGTTTGATTTTCCCTTTGTGGGGGTGTGTGCGTGTGCATGTGTGTAAAAGGACAAATTTATAGGAAATGTTATTGAGAACTTTAAAGGACTTATAGGTCTGATGATATATGTCCTTGATGTAATGTGATTCTGACGTGCATCTAAATATTCAGGGGATGAGAGAGTCATTTTGGTCGGGCAGGCACTCGTTGAAGGTCCATGCTTTGTAAGGCGGCTACTAGTCACTGGGATTACCTAGCAATTAGGGTCAAGAGACCAATATGGGAGCTCATACCCCTGTGGGGAGATAAACAGATAAGCAAATATGTTCAATAAAATATGAAACATGCAGTAATAGTACTATTCGAGAATGAATAAGTAAGAACAAATAAGGCGTTTGAAAAACAAAGAGGCGTTGACGGAGAATTAAAATGCTGATAGGGAAACAGCCTTCGTGAAAACTGAGAGCTCCTTCTTTGGAGATCTCTTTTATTACGTTTTTTCTTTGTCTAGAGTATGATGGTCCTCTAGGATGTGAAGGGCGAGTTTAAACAATTTAGGAAGGTAAAGTTACAGATCAAAGCATACGAAAGGTGTCAGCCTTTTAAATAAAGACTCTGAAAACAGAATTGCATAATCAGATTTGTGTTTTAGATAAAATATTTGTATTAAGTTGTAAACAATGAATTGAAGTAGTCCAGGAGAAAAGCAAGGTGACAATGAGGAGTTATTACAGTGATCTCAGTGAAAAATTTAAGAATCAGAACAAAGCAAGAAAGGAGAAGGAGCAGAGATAAAAGCAAGAAAAATCAATGGCAAATCATATTTTATCAGGGATCTGAAGATGCTGAAAATGTTCTGTGTTCAGTAACTGGTTTGGTGACAGTACAATGGTGACATGGTAAGAGAGGAAAGTAACCAATATTTGGAGAGATGAGAGTCACTTTAATTTTAAACATGTTCAGTTTGTGGTGATTGCAGGATATCTATGTGGAAATGGCCATTGGTAGTTAAATATAAAACTTAGAACTTTCAAAATTGTAGAATAGATAAACAAGATTATACTGTATAGCACAGGGAAATATATACAAGATCTTATGGTAGCTCACAGAGAAAAAAAGGTGACAATGAATATATATATATGTTCAAGTATAACTGAAAAATTGAGCTCTACACTGGAATTTGATACAACATTGTAAAATGATTATAAATCAATAAAAAATGTTAAAAAAAAAACTTAGAACTTGAGAAAGAGGTTTGGGATAAAGAGAGGTTGTAGACACTAGTTTATATCTTAAAATTTCTATGTATTTTAATTTTTTCAACTGTTTAGAAATGAATTAAATATGACAGGAAATAGGACCCATAAAATTTATTAGAAAAAAATAGAACACATGATTAAATTTTAAATAAAGTACTTTTAAGCATTGGCTAGCTATACATTTTTAGATTTAATTAAGGAATTTGAGTGTCTAAAAGAACCAGGCATTAACAAAATTCTCACCATTTACTCTTTTCTGTTGTAAAAGAGAGCCAAATATTCAGACTTTTTCTCTCCGTTCTAACCTGAGACCTATATAAAATACAGTCTGGGTCCAACATTTGAAGTTGTTAGTTGTCAACTACTTGACGTGTCAAATTTTGTCAACTATGGACTTGATAGTTGCCAAATCCTAGGAATTTGCCATTGGATAATGCACTTTAATCATTCTGCATCTTCTCTGGAAAAATGAGATTTGCCTATGTGCTCACTCAGATCCTTTTTAGATCTAACTAACATTTAATCAATTCGTACTTTTTTCTGACAATTATGCAGCATAAAAATAAGACTATTTTTCTACTAATGCAAATGTATCCACAGAAACACTATTAAAGTCTGATTTTTGGAACACAGAATGGGAGGTAAAATATGCTAATCTCTGTTACAGTTCACTGTAAATATGAACTGTCACGTGAGCACTGCTGGCCTCCTGGTACAGATTAACCAAACTGCAGTAAGTAAGCAAGGTGGAAACCACAGTCTCAGGCATATGTCTTCTGATAGCCCTATGCGGACTGAGTGATTTTCTTTGTTCCTTTTTCTAGATAATTGCACTAGAATAATCTCCATAAAAGAATTTGGCCTCTACATTTTGAAGCAGTAGAGCAATCAGTGAATACATCTGAAGGTGGGGAAAGGTGAAAAAAAAATGTTTTCTCTATTATTTTAAAATAAATAAACTATAAGTAATGTAGGATGTCGAGATGTTTTACTTGAGATAACAAAGAGATTAAATAGGGCTTATTTGAAATAGCAAAGGAATCAAGGCGAGTTTATACACATACATATAAAGGTTATATCTTCTGAGGCTTGGAGAAATCTACTCCCACGCCAATCCATCCTTCTTTTCAGAAGCATCTAGTAAATCGCAGCAGTACTGAAAACAGAGAAGTTCGAAACAGGCAAAACCAATCAATTTAACCAATAATACCAGTAAACATGACATTGCAAGAGAGAAGATGTTAGAACAAAGTAATAGCTTCTAGATGACTTGGAAAAGAAAGTCACGCTCACTAGAAGCCAAAGTATGTGTTAGCAGTCCTTATGAAAGGCAGATAATGAAATGAACACAGACGTAGAATTCAAACTTCAGTAAGATAGTGATAGCTTTTATCATAATGCACATTGGAGCAAAACAAAGAAATGTTGAATAAATGTTGAAACAAATAGGTGGACTGGTGATTGAGTACATTTTTTGATGCATTCAGCAGTATTTGAAGAAAGAGCAATAATGTATGTGAACTAGGACTTGACATTTTTAGAAATATGTGTTTCTCTGTGTTAGGAATACTTGTCTCTGAAATATTTAGCCAATTTACCAATGATGTAGAGGCCTTAAAAGAAAAATTGAAAATATACATATGTATGTGGAAGACTTTTTGTAATTTTTTCCTCAATTATATACTTCAGTCCCCAGTTTTAGGATGAATTGAACTACTCCCAAGTATTTCTAATCTGGAGCCTCACTCTTCATACAAGCATAAATATTAGCTTTATTTAGGTAAATATATACAAAGGACAATGTGTCAAATACTTGCAACGTTTATTTACTACTTGGTCAAATGCATGGACATCTTCAGTCTCTCAAATGGCTTCTGGTCAAGCCTTGAGGATTATTTTGAAACAATTGCTATTTTCTTTTATTTCCTTGGAGAATCTTTCTGGTCAGATGCATTATGCTGAAATTTGCAGTTTCTGTATAGAATAAGAGCTGGAATCAATGCAATATTTTCCCACTTGAAATTACTCAAAGGAGAATGTTCAGGTGACAAAATGTATTTGGTAACTACATAATGAACTTTGATAGCAAGAAGCATTCAAAGGAGAAAATATTTGATACTGCAAAGTCAAATATTTATTTGCCTATGGAAAATAAAACGGGAAATTACAAAATTAAGGATAAGTATTGATTTATAAACAGAGCACTGCACTGACTGTCAAAAGCATTTTATCAAGTGAGATGTTCCATTAACTAGATATAACTATAAGAATTTAAGCCTTTATTTTTGTCTTATGTTTATCTAAGGAGCAAAACAGCTCTTTATCGAAAAATGGTAGCTTACTGTGTGTTTTTTTAAAGTGATTTCTATTTTTCAACTTATTCTTTGTCATTTGGCCTTTACAAGTGGAAGGACTGGCATTACCATTGTCCCCAAACTGCACACCCACATTTTTAATAACTGCTCATATGATTGGGATCTAAAATATAATAGGAAAGTGACCTTTTACAATTTATATCATTTATGTGGATACTGTTTACCTTTCTTTGATCTTGGAGCAATCTATTTCTGACTTATAGATACCTCTGTGTATCTATTTTAAATTACCATTGTTTGTCTTTGAATTGTGGTCCTCTTAAGCAAAATATGTACTGACATCTGAGATAATATTAGAAATATAAATTCAAGCAAGACATAGTCACAGCCTTACAGGGGAAACTGGATTTAAATAATAAGTTATAAAAAAGTATAACTATGGGCTGGAAGTAATGGAGAAGGCACAGAATTGGTGCAAAGCGGTAAGATAATAATTCTATTCGGGTCCATAGTGAGGCAGAGGTTTCTCAAGTAGGTAGCCTTTGAGATGAGTTTTACATGATACTGACACAAACTTCAGAATCAATACAGTAATTGATCTTGTTCTTTATAAATTATAAACAAAAATTTGAAGATAAAAAACCCGTAGAAAATCTAGTCATTTATTTTCCAGGTAACAATCTATGATTTGACACCAATAAGCTTTATGACACGTCATATTTGGCTGTCTTTAAGCTCTTCCAGACCACCTCTGTCATTAATAAAATTAATCAACCTTTAGCTACCCATATTTAAGAAATCACTAGATGAACAAAATGATGACAAGGCAACTTAGAAAGATGACATCTGTAGGCTTTAGCTTGACATCATTAAAATGATTCTTTCACTGCAATATAAAAATACTTCTTTGAGAAAAGTGTACCAGAAGCATTATGAGGACATTTTTTGTCCTTATGTTAAAAAATTTTTCCTTTACTAGTTTTTCCCTAATAACTTAGACACTGGTTAGTGATATCAGAGGAACTCAGAGGATCCAAGGCGCATTTCTCATAGGGAGTTCTATGGAACAGACTGTGGGCAGGATATGGGGCTGTGGGTACCACATCCAGACCCTTCATGAGCTGAAGACTGCTTACCAGAAACAGCTGTGATGTGTTGCAGGAAGACACACTTCTGATCAGAGGGCCCTGCTTCAGCCTCTACTAGACATGCTCTCAAGAGCAAGCCTCAACCAAAGATAGGTGAGATATTGGTATATAAATAAAATCCCCCAGTTTCTTTGTACCCTGGTTGAGAGAACTCGGAGGCACATTTAACACTGTGTCTCTGAGTCCACCACTTGGATGGAGCTCCAGCTGTCCACCATGGTAATTTGTTTGATTCTGCGGTCCTCATGGCCATCCTTCCTTTCCCTCTGTCACTTCCCTGCTCCCCTGCCCATGTGCTCTGGGATCAACTCTCAAATAAAGGACATGCTTTTAAATCCTTGTGTCATGGTTAGCTTCTTAGGGGACCCTGACCAAGATGGAATATTGTCATTGGTATGTTTTTTTAAGGAAAAAATTAAGGAAAAAAATGCCTCTGTCTTTGAAAGAATTTGTAAAATGCTGAATTAAAAAGAAATTAATAGGCTTCTTTACTGTATTACCTTTTGAAGGTGATGGTGGATGGAATGACGTGTGACATGAAATATTCTATGATAGGCAGTAGTGTTTCACAAACTTATGTGACCAAAAACTTACTTCCATTTGTATTTTTGGTAAGGATTTTTTTATGACAGGTCCACAGAACAATCTTTACCACAAGTTGCTTTTATAGAGATACAAAGTTTTGCTCCTCTTAACATCATTACTCCAGCTTTCAATCTTCAAAACGATGAGCACTCAAATGTACCTTTACTAGCTTTTCTTCAGAGTCTGTCTTTTTATGAAATGCACCTGTTCACACGAAGTAAAATTATGAGGCTCTTTTTTTGGTCAGCGACTCCCTGAACCCTTTTTGGTTTGTCTTTTCATTAACGTCTTCATGCCAGCCTTCGTTCCGACGAAGCATCTCTCTACAAGAGACCTACCCTCACAATGGTGGGGTCGTTACAGAATCCCCCCCTAGAGTATAAAAACTAACTTCCATCCAAACTAACCCAAATGAGAAAAATTTTGAGGGAAAAGTATTTTATTCCCAGCTTCCCACCTCACTTCCATCCCCCACATAAATGCATCTATCTTCCTATAGTTTAATTTTTTTCTTCTCTTGAAAATGACTAATAATCAATAGATTTTTGTTTCTCAGGTTGGTACTAGGGAAACAAAGGTTTCTAAGGGGTTGAAAAAAAAAGTGTCCTCCTGCCCATCTTTCTTTTCCTCCTCCTCCTTCAATAATAAAGGACATGGCATGGAAAGTAAGTCAAACATTCTGGAACGCCTGGGCAATAGTGTACGCTATAAAACTAGCACAGCTTAAACAAAGAAACACACACTATGGTTTGAGTAATAGCTGAAAAACGATCACCTGATTATTATATATTCATTAAGTGTTTCCTTGATACATGCAGTATCAACTGCCTCAGATATATCCTAGTAGTAATTTAGATAAAGGCTTTTAAAATGTTTCCTTAGGCTTGTTATTTGGTAGCTACTTTGGGAATATACCACTTGAGAACTTAGTTGCAACTTCATGAATAAAATACCACACTTCGATGTTATGTGTGACTAAATAATCCATCAAATACTTTACTTTTAACACATATATCCTCACTGCTCTATGCCTCAGAATTTATTAGTAAATTTAGGTTTTTTTCTAGAGCTACTTTTTTTCCCCCCAGAAATAAGTGGATATCCCAAATGTTTCTCTTTTGCTGAGGAGAGTTACCAGAATCCTAAATATCACTTTATTCAACACTTATTCATGTGATAATTTACTTATTGAATAAATATGTTTTACACTATACATTTATACTAGAATATGCCAATGTAACAGGATGTTAAAATATAAATCTGGACTGAGGCCCAAAGAATAGGTGGGAAAAAAAAAAAACACTACGAGAAGTGTTAGATCTTGTAAAAAAGTTTTTAACAGAATATGTTAGAAAACGAGTTTTATAGCTAGTCTCGTAGGGACATAGATATATACCCAGTATCATGTAGATGGCATGAAATTTTCAGGAGTTGAGGTTTTCAGAAAGGTTGACATAGGTATATTTCGGAGAGTCTTGGACTGTAGGTCCCACCACTTCCCAGGCTGATTGATGGAGTGACATGCATATCCCAGCCCCAGGGAGATGAACTGAAGAGGCTAAGGGCAGGAACACTGGCTGTTGGAGAGAGCTGAATGGTGATTTACCCTGTCTCCTCGAGAAGGCGGTGGGGAGCTGCTCCCCTCGCCCCCGCCCCTAAGGGAGAAGCGATGTAATGAAATCACCGAGGAGCTTGACCTGAGCTGTCAGCCTTGCGGCTGCTGTGCAGCCTGCACTGACGAGAAACTCAAAGTATAAAGGGCTGGGCGAAGTCGTCTGTGACAAAAAAGGGGAGACCTGAAGTCTGCGGAGCAGCGGTACCTCCAGAATTTGTTGGAACAAAGAACATGTGAGTGCTTCTCAAGGATCAGGCAGAGGTCACCTGGAAGGAAGAGCCAGTTCGCGTGTGAGACTCTTTCCAAACATGCGGCACCGAGAGCTGAGGGCACCTCGGCAGAGGGATGATGGCAGTGGACCCACGGTTTCCTAATTCTAGTCGGAGACATTACATTAACAAAGCAGAAAAGAGAAGGCTTTGCCAGTGAGGAAGGACCAAGGAGATTCCCAGCAATGAGGGGGACCCCACCCCAGCCATAAACAACCCCAAGACAGAAAGATTTAACTTTGAATATCTCCAAAGTAAACTGCAAATTAATGCTACCTTCCAAGTCAGGGCTTGTCAAGAAAAGACCTTCCTCTTCTCGCTCCCCTTTGCTCCGTCCCCTGGAGATTCTGGATGGGAGGAGAAGGATGCTGAGAGAGAGTGGGGAGATGCTGAGCACATCTTTCTTTTTTTAAAGCTGGCTTTTCTGAAGTGGGTTCCAACTTGAGGGATGGGTAAAACCTCAGATTTAAAATGGCCTGGTGTTTGTATTATTATTAAGCATTAAAACTGCTGAATTGAGACTGTTCTATGACAAAAAATGGCTGTAGAATATTTTATTACGAAAGTTTGCCAAGGGGACTCATGGAACCTGCCTAAGTTTTCCTTCAAGTACAGGGGAAATCTAACTGCACTGAATAAATCTGTAGGATCAGAGGGAGACAGGAATAGAGCTGCTTCACAATCTCTCCCCCAAAGTCATGCACTTTTTTTTTCCTGTAATTTTGTGCAATTTTCCATAATTTTGCTAGGCACTAGGAGGAGATGTAAGTTATAACACATACTGCTTCTGCTCTATAAATATAAATGAACATATTTAAAGATGTTTAGACCATTGTACATCATAAATTATAGGTAATACTTGCTCAGTTATAGTGTCTGGAAGGTAAACACAACATCCATCCATCCTAAATATTATTAACTCTAATTGGTTGTGGGACAGATGCTCAAGGAATGTCCTAATTCAACGGTCCTGATAGAACAGGGTTTTGCAGGGTTAATTAAAGAGCTCTGTATGCACACAGTGAAGGAAGCAACCCAAACATCACGTACAAAGTCGTAAGACACAAAGGAGGAAGACAGATTTGCAGCAATGTTATAAGATGTTGCCGTGTGTACTTCTCTCTCTTAATAGAATAAATAACACTCCACAGCAGATGAATTACTTAAAGTAATAATATGCAAACAGAGTAATACTTTAATAGAAAAAAACAAGATGCCCTGAATTTTCTACCATTTATCTCTGTGACTTTGAGCAATTTATTAAATACCACTGGACCTTCATTTCTTCATCTGAAAAGCAGTCCAAATGGCAAGGATCTCTTTCAACTCTAATTTTTCATGAGTGCATTATTTCATTATTTATTTTATAAGGGAGGCTTTTAAAAAATAATTAAAAGTATCTGTATGATACTAGTGAGATATATATATAAGGAAGGGATAGCTGACATTTGAGAGAAAAATATTTTATTTGAAATACTAATATCATCATTCATCTAATAATCATATATCTAAGAGCAACCAAAGGTGATCAATCAAATGAATTATCTCCTGGGGTTCTGGATATGAAGATTAGCAAGAGCCACAATATTGCAGATGTGAGGATGAAATTAAATGCCATGAGAAGATTGATCATAGAGCTAAACTAGTATCAATGTAGCAGTAATAAAGCCCGTTCGGTTGTTTTAAGGTTAATGTTCTTCAAATGTTTGTTGTTTATCCAAGCGTTTATTCATTTGACAATATTTTCTGAGCAATCACTATCTGCCCAGCCCCACGCTAGGTCTTGGGAATACAGTTGTGATCAAGACAAAAAGGATTCCTGCCTTTATACAAAGATCTTGCATCATACTGTGGAAAGACTAAACAAGTAACAAGTTAAGTAAATAGATTGCAATCAATGATGTAAAGAGAGTGAACAGTGGGGCGTACTAGGGGCTGGTGATCTGCAAAAGGAGTTTTAAAAAGAACATCGAGGAAGGCATTCTTGAGGAGATGTCATTTGAACTAAGAACGTAAAAATAAGGAGGGGCCAGTCATGAGAAGACCTGAATTAAAGCAAAGCAACAACAAATAAAGTAGCAACAGGTCATAACTGAGACGGGGTCACAGGACTCTCTGTCTTCTCAGGAGAGGCAGTAACTTAACATTGCCTAGCGGTTTGAAATTGGCAATGAAGATGATTAAGATGATAGAAAAAAAGTCACCATCTCTTTCGTCGTTCTATTGTGATCAACCAGAACTACAAGAAAGTCATTCGGAATCTAGATGGTGTGAGTTTTTTTCATGCTGTTTCCAGCTCATTGTTAAAACCAAATTATTGACCTTATCTTATCACTGAGATAAATAGTATCAACTTATTAGACATCAGCTGCAAAGGAACCGTCCCTGTATGTGGAAAGAAAAATAGGAATACATTTTGATGAGTCCTGTCACTAACCAGGTAAAGTCACTGAGTGCATTTTTCTTTCTCAACCCAGCATTCAGATGCGGCTCCCCTATGCTATTGAATCTGCCAATTTAGTCGTGATTGTTCCCAAACAACCTTCAGCAGTGTCATATATGTTCTGAATGACTTGGTATAGCTGAGCAACATTTATGCTGAGTCCAGAGTGATTCTGACTTGAATAAAAGGCTGCGTTATTTCCAGCTATAATGAGTCCAGGGTGTAATTATATACAAGAGTCACAAACATATTTTGTAGTGTTCTGACAATAATAACCCGAGGTACTGTACATATGCTTGTAATTCTCATCCCAGTCAAGCTGGCATTCATGGTTGATCATTTGGTATTTAGATTAGAGGGCCAATTATGAAAATATAAGCTGGGTATGCAAAGAGTCACACATACAATAGATAACACAGATGGTCAAGGAGATATCCAGCTCATCTGGCTACTAATATTCTCCCTGCCGGTTTTGGAAAATATTTTTGATGAGAAATATCATTTAAAAAATGATTTAAATATATGAACAGTCACTACAAGATCTGGCAAAAATCAGGCAATGAATAAAGGTCACCTTTTTCCCCCAAGACTCTGTTGGATTTATCTACAGAGCTCAAAACTCTATCTCTTTGCAGGTTTCTCTCCTTTTGCCTACTTCAGAAATCAAATGACTTTTAAAATCTATTTTAAATATAATGTATGTTCTCAGTCATCATGTATGATGTTTAGTCAAGACATTATTTTTTAAAGAAACAATCTATATTTTAGGCCTCACGATTAGTGTTGCAATAGACAGTCTGGTAAAAGGAGTGTAAACATTAACAATCAACTAGAATTTGTATTTTGGGGTCCTTCTTAAGTCTATGAATAACACTTTGATGTTGATTTGGAAGATATGCATAATAAAATATTTTCAAACCATATAATTATGATTTGAAAATTCAAATATTATAAGTAAAAGCATAACACCAATATAAATAAAGAAAAAGTAACTGAAATGTTTCTGTGTGCTCTGCACCTCCCCAGGGAAACATTTATTCCTGTAGGTATTCTGCAGAGCTATTTTATTTATCAGATATCTTTCATGGAGGAAAAATAAAAAAGAGAAATTCATTTGATGCAGGAAAAAACACTGATGAATATACAAATATACTGAGGAATGCGAGCATGTTTCTTTGTATTCTCTCTCTGGGGTTTATTGCCTTTTGAACACAACTGTCACTTCAAATACTCCCCAATGTAGCCACAAGACAGAGTTCAACTTCATTGTCAATACGTCGTCCAATAAAACACTTTGAAACTCTCGATGGGAAGGAACACAACATTTTATAAAACACTGGCTTATAATCACTGTCATCATACTGACTATTTATGGGAAGACATTTTAACATTTGAGTTATCATAGCACAGATTATATTCCTATATAATCTTGTTTTCCCCCAGAGTACAACTAGATGTATGTGTTGTAAGCTGAATCTAATGGTGTTATGAAGGCTTCATTTTATCAATGTTATTTATGTTTCCTACTTGGTAGGTCATGTTTCGGGGGAAGCAATAAGCAACATTTTGTTAATTTTTGAGTTGCCACAGCTTTTCATTTTAAGGAATTTAAGATTTGTAAAGTCTTAAAGGACAATAGCTTAACGAAACTATTCCAGAGTAGTCAGATGACTTATTCAAACTGTGAACAAAAGACAAAGCCAAAAGTCTGTATTCTGTTTAGTTACATTATGGTCACAGACCCTTGAAATGTTTGCCTCTTTGCAAAACATTTTGAAATAACGAAAATATAGAAAAATATTTTTATCAAGCAGTAGATAAAAACTTTTCTGTAAATCTCACCAAGGCAAGAAATTTTTCTGATATTATGCAACTCTTTTGTAAAGATCCCATATGTAGCCCAGGAGAGGCCAAGAGTTCTCATGATCATCTGTCATTGGTAAAGCATTTAGTGTTAAATTATTGTGAAATATGCATGTGGGATCCCACTGAGTGACTGCAGGACACTATTAGACCTGTAAAATATTAGCTATTTAATTATTATTTCCAGAATGCAGTAATGATCAAGTAGAAGACATACTCACCTATGGAGGGGAGGCTGGGCTATGTGCTTACTTCAGTTACAATACACTATAGCTTCAATTATTTTATCACTTACAGCTTTTTCTTTCTTTCATGGTGTTTCTTAATAACTTGAAAATATTCTGTGTAGACAATTAAGCCATTATAAGCTCATAATTGCTACTAAGACACCTTTTAATAATTTTATCAGGATCAAAAGGAATGTCAAAAAAAAGGACAAGCATAAGATACATCACATGGAAAATACTTCCTTGATGGAAAAAATAAAGAAATAGTCACTTTCATCTGAAAAGAAAAAGTCTATCCAGTTCACAATTTATCTGAAGTTAGAACCTATTTTTGAATATTTTGTGCTTGACTATGTGAGTCATTCAATAGGTCTCTTCAGTTAACGAAATGACACATAATTATATTCCAATTTAAACATTCATCCATAGTTTAAATTAAGAACTCTATGTATACATTATGAATAAGAAGCAACTGAAGGGTAAACTAAGAAATAACCTTATGACCTACATTTATTTACCAATCAACAATGTGTCTTAAGGACCCATTATGTTTTTGGCAAGTGTTTTGCTTTGGGGACACGGAGAGCCTGCAGTTTATTGAAGAAATCAGGCCTGGACCTCCTGGTCGTGGTCAGGTCTCAGCTCCTCTCAGGTAACTCATCATTATCCTGGAATTTTGTCTCCAATTTTTCGAAGGTCTAACGAACATAATGTCCAGACTGAGAGACTATTTCTCAGGAGAGAAAACCTTTACTAGAAGAATTTAAGCTCTGGCTTTAGGCAGAAAGGCTATTCTGAAGACCTCTTCCCCTAGACGGAAGGACCAGTGTTCACAGATCAGCAGCAACTACAACTGTTTGTTATACAACAAACGCTATTGCATATGTAAGAAATGCTTATACGCTGACCATGAGATTTTTAATAGTTTCTACCTCTCGCTCTTGCCAGAGCCTCCTGCCCCCAAATGGTGAGTATTCATATCTATTTCCAGAAGCCTCCAACTGTCCATCCAGTCATCCCCACAGCTGAGTCATATCCGCCTGAGTGGCTGCATCATCTGTTTACCGACGCCTGCTGCTTGCATTTCTCTCTGCTCAAAAATCTCGTTGTGCTCCGTCTCAAAGTGACTGAAAAAAGCTGCTCATCTTCCCTTAGCATTTGGCAATCAGGTACTAAACCGCTACCTCTCTGTCTTGGAAAGTTTACAGGATTTTAGGCAAAATCAATTTCATTTGTACTTATTTCACCCTTTTTTTTCACAGGACTCAGCCAGGTGTCTGTGAGAAGGCTGGATCAGAGACAAATTTGAAAAGCCAAAATTCTGTTTCTCTATGTATAGAATCATCTCTCTCCTAAAATATTGTATGTTCTGCTACAAAGTGTGTGTGTGTGTTTTTAAACATAAATTACCTCATAGTGATTGGATAAAGGACGAAGGTATCCATGTAGTGAGAGAGTTGTCACGTTGGTCCACACCTGATGTTTCCCAGAATGTTGTTTTGAAGCAATCAAGGGAAAGCCTTTCCACAATGAAAGAGAAAGCATCTGTAATAAATGAAGATTACAGTAAGAAATGTGAGGCATGTGAAAATCTGACAGCGGTGTGCTTCTAAAGTCAAGTAGTGACTGGCTTAGTATCTTTAAGACGTTCTTCTGTTATCTTAAATGCAGAAGCCATGGCTGCCAATCATGAAACTGCTGAGACTTACTTTTTACTTCCTTCTCAATGTTTACATATATCGAGAAATTAAATGAAAAATAAGGCAGATTGGGGGCCCAGACATCAACCTATTTATTTAAAAAATGTTAAATGGGAATATGTAATCTAACATGAAATCTGTACAATGTAGAATCTTAACTCCAGAATCAGACAGTTTACCTAGTCCTGGGAACCACAGATGGGGTTTCCCTTCCCATGTGAATGTGTGTGTTTGAGTGGGCAAGAGGGTTGTAGAGACGAGGATGGGGAATATTAACTATGTAGAAATCAGAGGAGAACCCTAGTTCTTGATGGTTAGACTGTTTCCTTAAGAGGAGAATCAAAATGAAGACAAGCACACCCAATTTATTCTTCCCACATTTGCCAGAAAGCCAACATAGGCTGAAGCAATGGAGTCTTGAATTTTGGAAAATTTGCAGCAACAAGATACTTTAGCTGTTATTAGATAAGACAAATGTCCCCCTTCCATGCTGCTTTTCCTCCATCACACTTACTCTTGTGTTGGGTAATGCTGGTTTACTATGGACTTGGTTTTGGATCCATCAACTGAAAAACTGCACTGGGGATACATGGTTGGGATTTATTGGGAGTAGGTAGGAGACTCACTTCCATGCATGGTTAGGCTATTTACTGTTGGGCATTCAGAAGGAAGAATGTAACTGTGTTGATTCTTCTGGAATTCTGATGTACATGCAGGGCCAGAGATCCTGTAATGCCCCGAGGCACCCAATGCCAGATCCGGGAGGGTAGCTGGAGGGGAAACCAAGCTGGAAAAGTCTAGAGACAGCATTTAGCTCAAAGAATAATATTTTAAATCTTATACCACTAGATGAAGGAAACATGCAAAAGATTTTGCTATATTGACAAAAATTTAAAAATTTACATAACATCATACCACAAGTTGTAAACTCAAAACAAATATTCCAAATATATCAAAATAAAAACAAATTGTATTTGTTTTATCCATAAATAAATATGCTAGAAGAATGACAAAATAGCCTTCCTATTACCTCTATAAAAAG
Source organism: Camelus dromedarius (assembly GCF_036321535.1). Classification (NCBI taxonomy): domain Eukaryota; kingdom Metazoa; phylum Chordata; class Mammalia; order Artiodactyla; family Camelidae; genus Camelus; species Camelus dromedarius. The sequence goes on along the minus strand of NC_087463.1, from coordinate 19,385,663 downwards.
CTATTAAACAATTCTTTGTTACACAAAGAGAATCAAGTAACATGGCCCAGAAAATGTAGTGGAATTTTTATAGAGATGTCAAGTGTATAATAATTTTGGTAACTGTCAGCCTTTTAAAATTTGAAATCTGTTGTAATATCTTTCCTCATTCAAAGTAAATATTCACTTCTGTACATACTTTTGTATTGATACGTTTGTCGTCTTTAAGAGAACCCACAGGATTGAGTGAGCTTCAGGGTTCATGGAGCCTGGACCAAGGCCTCAGAGACATGCTGAAGTTCCCCTGGGCAGAGGGCCCCACCAGGACGCTGGCCAGGTGAGAGGCAGGTGCGGAAGCATCAGGATTGGAAAGGAAGGGTTCTCCTCCTGAAATCCCTCGATTTTTCTTCTCCTATCCCACTGCTTTTATTCATTTCATTGAAACCAGAGGTATGGCCTGTCCCAGGAACAAATATCTGGTTAGTCCTCCTGGCACGTTTGGGAGACTGTAGGTATCTCCCTGGCGCTTCTGGTGGCCAGCCGACTTGCTGGCTCTGACACAGCCCATAACACAGATCATGTGCATGGCAGGTCACTCCATATTATGGTTGAAAATTTAGTCTGTGTAATATTTTCCACCCAAATTATGTCCAGCAGCATTCTATGCCATAGTATCTTTCCACGTGGCCAAAGTCAAAATCTTTCATCCCCCACTCCCCACATTTCCCAGACTTACTAAAAGCTTCTCCTTGTGTTTTGAGGCCCAATTTTTAACTCCCCATCTTATTTTTCTACTTTCCTAGTCCATTTTCCTCTAGTATCAGTGCCTGATAATGCTGCACTTTCCGCCACCTGAGTTTTGACTGAATTAAGCAATAAAATAGGATAAGGTGACAGAAGCCAAATAAACGATCATGATGATGATAATCATGATAATATATTTATATGGAAAGTTTTTATTTGGGGGTCAAGTGTTGTTCAAAGCCCTGTATATGCCTTAACTAATTTAATCTGCACAACACCCAGATATTAGGTACCAATGTTATTTAGCCCATAGGAGTGAAAAACGCTGATGGATCTATGTCTAAGCAACTTAAAATCACAGAAGAATTAAGTGTTAGAGCTATGATTACTGAACACAGGCTGCCTGTCACTGCATTACGAACTCTTCAACAATTGGTCTTTACTATGGGCCAGACTTACAGGATGGGGGAGATGTTACAGCTACTGTTTGGATGAAATGAGAGAACCAGTGGTTTGGAGGGACTGGGGGAGATGAGATGGTCTTTCAGAACAAGGGCTTTGTGACTGCCCACGTAAGGGACTAAATTATACCGCCTCCAACTAGCATGTTACTGTAGATTGGGCGCAATGAACAAACAAATAAAATAACCCTTAGGTTTTGGTGGATTCAAAACTTTATGCCTGTTTAAAATGCAGGCATTGTGTTTGTAGAAACGTAAATGTTCTTTTATGTTTCTACATTTCTGTGTTACGGTCACATGGTTTTGGATGTCTGTGCTAATTTCTTCTCGAGTAGAACATCTACACCCTCCAGCAGATACTGACGTACAGCTTTCGACAGTAAAAGCATCAGCTCGATACTGTTCCCAAATGCTAAGCTCATTTAGGGAACATTTCCTCTGTCGTAGTACAGTTTGTAATATCTTCTTTTGTCTTAAATTGCTTTTTCATCACTTACTCCTTTATTTGGGCTATGCGGAAAAGAAAGCCAAAACACTTAATAGTGTTTTCGTTCAACCAGTGAACATAATATATATTGTAAAGCTGACTCTTCTTTGAATTGCAGGTCCGCTCAGGAAGTTTACTCCTGAGAAAATAAGACAGGGAGAACACGAAAACATGCATTTAGTGAGCTGATTACATATATTCTTCAAGAACTCTTTCTTGAATATGCAAGATATAAAAAGTACTGTACTCAGCCCAGTGAAGATCAACCCAGCACAAAAGATGAAATAAAAAAACAAATAGAAGAAAAAGCATGGCATGTGACCCCTCCATTATAAAACCATTTGTCGTCTCCTCTATCACAGAGTCATTCTTGGGTCATTTGCTCTCTTTTATTTTTTTATGTAATTGACATCACTCCCCAATTTTACTTCACGTAAGTGCTTACTGAGCTGTTCTTTGCTGTCTGTCTCTCCATATAATATAAGCAGCATAACATTAGAGCCCTTGTGTGTTTTTCTTTATGACTATATCCTTAGCGCCTAGAACGGTGCTGAGATGGTCAATTAACATTAACGAGTAAACTGAACTTCTAAGAAGAGAGTGAGCAAGAAGAAAAGGTGTCAGGGGATAAAACCAGGTCATGAAAGCCGAGAAAAAGTCTTGGAAAGAGAAAAAAATGGGAACTATATATCCTCTGTTTGGAAGATTATCTACCTGTTTATCTATTTCTCTCTCTCTCTCTCTAGCTATCTATATTGCCAAAGTTTGATGTACGTAGTGATTTATCTTTTGTTTCTTTGTTCAAGGCCTGATCCTGTTTAAATGGTCAGTCTCTCAAACAAAAAAGGTCTTGGCTCAGCAAACTTTGAAATAAGCTCAAGTTTATTAGACATCTTTCACTATTACTCAGTATTTTATATTTGAAAATGTTTAAGTGAAATGCTATCAGACAAGATCCAAGCATTCAGTGATGGGGTTAAACACTTCCATTTCATAAAGACCCTCTATGACAACCTCAAATGGAATATTACAGTGTGGTTTTAAATCTGGGAGATATAGTCATACAGTCCCTGTTCTGAAACATCCTGGCTACTTCCTGGCCCTGCAACCTCTATAAAAACTCAGGGAAATTAATGTTCTTATGGCCTGAGTTTGAACTACCAGGACACGTCATATATCAAAGGGTAAATTTTAATATCAGCAAAAGCTGTGCTGATTTGGAACCACCACAATCAGCTTTTAAGTTTCCAAGTTAAATACAGTGGTTAATATTATACAGCTAACTCCTGAAGTTCTTTTTGCCTTGAGAGTTACAGGAACAATTGAAAGAAATGATTTCAGTCAAAGTACATTTTGACATGGGAGGTCTTAGACTGTTTATGTCAGTATCCCACTGCGACTGACACACAGTATATGCTCAACAAATAATTGTTGTTAAACAGTTGAATAGTTTAAAAATATTATTTTTAAATGGGGATGGCCCCCCTCTCCCCAACAGTTTTGTCCAATGACAAACCTATACCTTTCCATTCATTCTCCTGCCTGGGGCTAGAGTGATTTGAAAAAAAAAATGCACATATGATCACATCAGTCCTCTGACTGACTCCCTGCAACAGCTCAACGTTGCCCTTTGGGTAAGTCCCAACCCCGTGGCAAGCTGGAGTCTGGTCACTCTCCAGCTGGATTCTGGTCACTTCCCCAGCTTTGTCCTCTTTTCACTATTGGACCCTCTGCTTCAGAGATAAGAAACTTCTTCAGTTTTTAAATTATTATATTCTGTTATGTATTTATTGATGTGAAATCCTAATTTGGGATATGTTTAAATATAATTTCTGCTATCATAAAAATAACAGTTATGTTATCATATTTGTACATCTTTGTATAGTAGTCAATTATTTCCTTAGGAAAAACTTTAGAAGTCAAATCAATGAACAAAATAAATACATTTCTTAGTATTTTTGACACAAATTTTCAATTTGTTTTGTGGACGATTAGTGCCAATTTATGCCTCAGACTGCTGTACAAGGTGGTGCTTCATGCCTGTATCACGGGCAACTATGCACTTTTGGGCAGTTTAATAAGCCACTCTAAACCATCATTATTTTAATTAGCATTTCGATAGTGATTATCTGTTTATGCCTTTACCATTTTTGTTGGTTTTTAGTCAGGTTATTAAATTAGCTATAACAAAAGCTTAATTTAATACTTCTGTGCCTTATTATTATATTTACTAAATTCATTAAAACCTCACTCAAGCAAAAGCGTCAAGAGGACTGTCTGGCACATTACGCTACTGTGTGGTTGATGGAGGTTTTGACTGGCAAGCTGCCATTGCATATATGTATAGAATTTGTGGAGATATAAGTTAATGTCATTTTATCAGCAATTACTCAAAATATATTGAGTTTATAAACGAATAAAAGCATTAAAGAAATAGTATTTGAATGCATGGATGGCAAGCATGCTTTCAGTGGCAAGTATCAGATATTCAACTTAGGAAAAGTGGATTTATTGGCCCATCAAACTGAAATATGGAAAGATATATATCAGGCTTCAGGGACAGTTTGATCAGGGCTTCTGCTGTATTTCTCTAACTTTTTTGTCACTTATTTCTGCTTGTCTCCAGGCTGGCTTGAATTGTATTCCCAGGATTTTACAATGAAATCAAAGTATGTTTTCCATTATACTTCATTCTTTTAAGACAGGAGGAACTTCATGAAGTACACCACTTGTACTTACCATGTGAAGGTTAAGATTTCTAGATATTCCTCACAGCAACAGATCTCTCATGGGAAGAGTGAACAGCATTACTGACCTTGGGCTTGCCCAGAAACAGAAATCAAAAGACTTTTCAGTAAGTTTATTAACAGGTCGCTTCAGTGTGCACACTATATATTTCCATAGCAGCATGCACAATTCCTATTACCAAGGCTATCTCAAATTATTCAGGGGCACTTTGCATTAATGCAGACAGAAAAACAATCACTCAGGGGAAAAAAATAAACAGCTAATGAGAAGAACTCAAGATTTTAGGCAGAGCCAAAGGGTATTTTCTTCCACTGAGATATTTTCAATGTTAATATAAAGGTGGATCCAAAATCTCTTCAGCTCCTAAGAGAATAAATTTAATTTAGTGAGAGATGAGAAAAAAAGTTACCTTAATTTGGAGAATCAAATACTTGGAACTATTTAATTGAAGAGACATTTAATTTAAAGTGTTAATAAAATTAGTTTAGGTGGTGTTAAACCAGATCATTTAGATTTTTTTAAGCAGAACTATGGGATGAACTAAAAACGTTTTGACTGCATATTTGTAATGGCCAATGGGAAGCTCTGTGAAGCTGTGCTAATTAATGATCATTATATTTTGCCTCTCATTTCCTCTAAAGTATGCAGCGTATTGAAGCTTTCAAAGACTGGGGCAAACTTCCAAAATTTCAAGTTGAAAGCACTAAATTATTATTTTGGGAGACTCAAATTTGGGGTCAACTGCAGTTAAATCAGTTTTACTCTTATTTCATGGTATTTTTTGTTGTATAATTAAATATTTAAACTTGCATTGTTATGTTATCATCAAAATGACCCATTACATCAAATATACCCTTGTCTTTACCAGAGAAGATTCTTTACACTTTATATAATGTTATGGGTTCTGGCACGATCACAGCTGCAAAAAGAAGGAAAAGGTATAAAGATACACATTAGGACAGAACCATGAGAGGCAGTCGTTGAAATCACAGCCTGTGTACCAGGCTTTCCCAGACAACCCAATCTCCTGGAGAGAGAGAGTAAATAATAGGTCATCTCTTAGTAAAGTGTGTTTGCCTGAAATTCTTGCTGAAATTAATGCACAGCGGGCCCTATTTAAAGTGCACTCTAAGTTTTTAGAAACCTTAAAAAGGCTGTCTCCCGCGTTCCTGCCTTCATCGGGATTCCCCTTTCTGTTCCCGCCCCGCCCACTGAAGCCCCGCCCATAGTACTTTTGTTCTCAAAGCCACTTCAAGGATTAGCAAAGGAGCGTCTCACATTGAGATTTCTCAGAGCTTCTTCCTGATACACTGACACCAAGATACTGCTCACTCCCAAGTCTCATTCAGTGCTACACAGGGAGGCAATTTGGCTCATGTGGTCACTCAGGGAGCCGAGAGTCAGAGCCTTCCTCTCAACACCTGCCTCCACAGTGGCTGAAGGACGATGGACAATGTGGCAAGTTGCATACTGGCTTTCAGATTTTCCACCAGAAGTCTACAGACATTACTTCCACTCACATTTCATTGGTAAAGCAAGTCACGCACATGAGACCCTATCCTGTGACTAGAAAGAGAAGAGCTGAGTGAGATCTCTGAGCACTCTCACTACAAGGATTTAACTTTTGTGGGACAAATTGTTCACGGAAAATCCCTAGACCTTTCAAACCAACAGATCTTTGGTCTGTTTGCAACATTTGCCACCCAGACATTTTCAGAGGTGTCGGAATCCTTGGTTAAGCACTACTGGGAATCAAATGCAGATTTGCTATGCTATGGTTTTTTGTTTATTGTTTCTTTATGTCTTTAGTTTTTCTACCCAGAAAACACACATTCTGGGGATATTCCTCTGCCTGTCCAAGTAAAGAGGCCCTTCCTCCCTCTGAAGTATCTAAAAAAATTTTTGACCAGATATTTGAATTGCTTTTTTTTCTGGCTTCATAGCCTAATTGTAGGTAACTAAAAATAAATTTTATCCTTTTCACAATCACCTAGTTATACACACAAGAATATTATAGAGTTAAGGGATTCATTCGCTCATTCACTCAAATTACTAATTGGTTCTAAAATCAACTTTCAGAGACATTTTTATGGATTATGGCTGTTATATAAATGCTGACGAAGTGAACTACCATGTTGGTCAATGAGAGATGCTCTTACTCTTCCGAGGAACGGGCTACAGTCTGAACAATTATCCAAGATCGAATCAATGCAGGAAAAGCTTTCCTTCTTACACTGCATTACTGAAAAGGTTAAATACTCTTAAAAACTGGTTTGGAAAATATCAATGAGAGAAGAAAAGGCAACTGACATTTCCCTAAACAGATCTGGGTACAATTTTCTAAATGGGTTGCTACAGTATAAACTGCTTTTCTCTTGGCTGCAAGACCTTATTTTGTTGGGTTTCCCCTGTATCACCAATGTTTTTGTCCACCTTTTCCTCTGTAGGGGCTTTTTTCCAGTACATTTCAGCCAAAAGGGCAGGAGAGCAGCTGTCTCCACTGAAAAACCCGTTATTTGCCAAATCAAAGGGCTTCTGCCCGGATTCATTGGTTATTTTCCCCAACACGTCAGGTACCATGTAGTCTTTGCAATAACCTAAGCCTTGTTCAAATTTGGATCAAGCCTATTCTATCTTTTAGAAGACTTAAAATCATGTTTCTTTCTTTTAGGTTGCGATATTTAGGAACAATATGTTTCTGAATAAGCAAAAGAGTGATGGATTTACTCTGAAGTTAATGAAGATTAGAAATACCAAAAATGATATGAACTTCAGGACACCCAAAATCTGAATCTATCCTTGCTAGTACAAATTCAAATTCTTAGAATCTCAGTAGAATGTAAAATCTTCATAGTCAATGACCACTGCAACTTGATTTTTTGGTTTTGTTTTTATATTTTATATTTTATATTTTATTTGAGAGACTCTTAACTATGAAAAGGAAATCAGGATAGCACTCATGTAACAAAATCAAATAATTAAGAATTTAAAAATAGAGTATTCAGTGAATTATCTACACAGGGAAAAAGGATTTGCCTTAAAGGATTGTTGTGTAAACTTAATAGAATAATGGATGTTAAAATCATCTTGCATATATTTAGCACAAAGTACACATTCAATAAATAAATGTTTGTTGAATAAATAAATGGGTGGCTAGTTTACTAAATTAGTCTTGGCACTAGACGATATAGTCTCTGGACTATTTCTCAGTTTTTACATCTATGTTCCACCAATCAGTCTATCAAAGAATATAAAGCCATCTTTGATAGAAATAAAATTTTTACTTTTTCTGGAGGCAGTCATATTCATAGGCATACATTTAAAACTTCAATAATTGTTAAAAAATAAATCCATCTCACACTAGAAAAGGGTTTTCATTGAAAAACACAGGATGAGATAATCTCTCAACCTTTCTGCTGGCATGAAGTTTTAGCCGAACTTTATATTTTGGGCAAAAGCTTCTGTAATATTGATACTATTGAAAAAAAAAAAAAGGCTTTTCTTAATACTGCTGGAATTGATGGCAGTCATATTCAGCACGTTGGTTTTTGTTTAAAGTTTGTCATCTATTACATAAGCAGAAATTTTAGCTCATTTAAGTTACAAAAAGGAAATATATGTTCTGTATTTCCAATACTTCTTTGAAAATTAAGTGCTTATTAAACAAAAAACAATGTCTCAGTCAGATATGGATACAAATGACCAGGGCACACAAATGCAGGTGCTTTTTAGGGAGTTAACATGAAAATTTTGATTAGATAAGAAAATTATACCCATAGCCTCAGATGTTACATAATTGCAGGGAAGAAAATTTCTAGGCATTGTTTGGAAATATGTAGGGAGTTACACTGAAATTGACACTTGGAAGAATCTGAAAAGCATGACAATGGCTCTGCGAGGGGATGGTAATTTGGCTATATAATTAAATTGGAATGTGTTCAGTAAGCAGATGTGTGCAAATAAAGAAACATATAAGCTCCGGGTTTGCACTTCTTGATCTTTCTTTTGTTTGCTTTTTTATGAGGACACCCCATGGCTTTTTGTTGTCGCTGTGTTTCTGTTGTTTTCTTCCTCACTAAATTAGCTTCTAGCACAGATACACGCCTTAGGTTTACTCAGGAGCCTTCCAGGCTGCAGAGTTCCATTTTGTCAACAGATGGCGTAAAGCCATGATGCTCCACGCTCAACGACTTCAAAACAACACTTTGCTATCCCTGCCCCAAAGCTGATTTGAAATTATTTCCATATACTGTTGAATGGAAGCAAACTTCTTCGAATTTTGAATGTCATTGAGAAATGTGACATTACTTGAGAATAATATAAAAACTCAAGTCTTTTTCTCCTCTGAAACAAAACCCAAAAATCAAAAAGGTAACTTAACGAGAGCAAACGCCAATATGAATTTCCCCTATCAACTGCAGCAGACAACGTACCCCACTTCCACTCCTTATATCCTACCAGGCAGGGTTCAAATGGCCAGGAAAATATGGATGGCAATCTGTACTCAGGCTTTGCCACTGTAACAGAATATGGAAACTTGACTCAATACGTGTTTAGATATAAATATAAAGGAGAAAACTTCCTAATATAATAACAGAAAAGAGAGAAAGTAGATTCAAAAAATTTTAGGGCTATCAGTGCTTTAGACATCATTGATTTTAAACTGTCATTTATTAATGAGCAAATTGAGAACCAGAGATTAAAGCTGACTTGTCCAAATCACTGAAGGGTGCCTCCATTTCCAATGCTCTTGTGAGTCGTAGTTCTGGTCACAGAGATTGGTTCAAACTTTAATTCTAAGACTTGTCCTGCCTCGGCCTTTTCTCGGGAGAATGAGAAAGGCATAGACAACAGTGCTAGGCCAAGCAGATTGACCTTTTTATTAATACCTGGAGATTTGACACCAAAACTAACTTTCAGATAAACTATGTGTGAAATTTGCTTGGTGATTCCAGACTGACAGGGTTCCTATTGCATATATGAGATGTAGAGGCCTCTTCCTTCAAGTGTCTAACACACGGATGGCACTTTGTTGGTGGTGTTGTTACTGGGGAATGCAAGAGGCTTCCTCTTATTTGCAGAGACAAACAAGATATGAGAGAGAGAGACAGCAAGAGAAAACAAGAGAAGAGACATTGCTGTGAGCCTGTAGGTGACTCTGAACTGATACTCTCCCCCTAAAATTTCTCACCACCTCTGTGAGCTAGCTCATCTAGAATTATAATTAAAATTGGCATTTTTTCTTTACTAATTCATGTGACTTTTAAATCCTTTGGAAAGCTGTTTGGTATTTTGCAATTGTGTTGAATTCTTACTGGTAGAAATTGATTTTATAGGAAAGAACAAATCATATTGAGCTTTACAAATTTTCAACAATGTCAAGAAAATTTTTATTTGTGATATTTAAAGCAATTTTATATTATTTTCTTTCACTTTATATACTCCTACACTGTATACACTATTTGCATAGCAATGTTGAACGTTTATGAATAACTTGGCAAATTCATGTTCTCCATCAACCCCAATGACAGCATTATTAGCTCAATTTTTTAATGCATAAGCACAGAAGGAGGCTTTTGAAACATTAAGTCTATAAAAGAGAAGTGTAAAAATTGGTAAGAATATCAAACAGTTCTTTTCCTGTACACAGGGGCAGAATATCTTGGAGTCCCTGTCCTTTATGGTCTGGTTCCTGTCTTCACTCTCTTTGTATTCTTGCATTTCTGTTCAATGTCTGTTATATTGGCCTTTAAGTCAAATTCATTTTATAAATAATTAGAACAAGTATTATCTATTTATAAATAAAAGAATATACAGTTTTTTTTTCAGAAAACAGATGATTATAGGAAGATTCTCCAGTGTCAGAAGAGGAAAAAATGATCAGGAATTTGTGAGATAAACTTCAAGGATGCAATTCTGAACATGCTAGAATCAATCTTGCATATAACGCATTGAAAAATATAAACAATGCAATTTAAAATGTAGTTTCTTAAAATTAAGCTGATAATTTATAGTGTTTTGAATGAATTGTGAAAAATTAAATCACATAATGAATACCAGGAATGGATGAACGAACATTGAAATTTTTGTGGCCAGTAATGGCTGGAATCATTCTAGGATATTAGGAACGCGCCATTGAAGCCCAAATGTGTGACAAATGCCTCTCTTCCAACCATGGGATGGAAGAGAGTCCAGCAGTTTCCAGATTGTTGTGTAGGAGTTAGGGACATCAGTAGTGTCAGGGGCATTTATAAAAGAAAAGAGAAAAATTGTAAATGCTTGAAATAGAACTGTTTTGTTAAGTAGTGAAAAATTTGGAATAAAACCTGAGTATGAAGATCCTGGGACCAGTCATGTTCTGATTATTACTGTTTTTCTTTTCTGGACACAGGTGTGCATTCTGAGATGTGAACTACTTCGAACCCCCAAACATAAAAGCAATACCAATTCCAAATTTCATGAAGCTCTTAGCTCTCAGTCTCACAGAAAAATCTGCAAACCAAGACCACCCTTGTTCAAACCTTCTTTATAGACAGTAAATTAACTTGATAAAATTTATACCAGGGAAAAATTGTTAAGAAAGCAATGCAATCACTTAATTATGATATTTTGCTATTATCTGTTAAAACTATAGATTTAGAAATAAAAAAATTTACAATAAAGTGTGATTAGGGCCAATCTCACACAGGGTCAATCACTGCTAAAAACACTAAGTCTTCCACTGATATTTCTTGAATTAATTTTTTTAATGATGTGCGCTGATAAATGACTACACAAAACACTAGGGACACATCAAAAGGACAAATACTCACCTCTTTCCCTAATCTAATAGACTGTAATTGTAAAATATGCAAATTAATGAGCAATTTTACAGTTTGGAGATAAAGTTTAGATAACTCAATTTTCCCCAAAAGAAGCTGAATTTTTCTATACAGAGAACAATGGGATGGCTCAAAGATTGGTACTTTTAAATTTATATTTGTCAATTTAGATTTTATATCGGTCAATTTAGATTTTATACTTTTCCCTTTGTGGTTCTAAATTAGTAAGATTAGTATTTTTCCTGTGGCTCATTTTAGGGTTGAAGCATTGGAATAGAAAGAAAATGATATTTCTATCATTGGAAAATGGGCAAGCATAAATACTGTGCTTTTTATGATAGTGTCGCTAATTCTCCATAAAGATAAGTTGTTACAAAAGAAAGTTAATGACATTTTATATCATCATAAAAATTTCATGTAAATTAATTCACAATTAAGAAAATTCATATACAGATGGTCCCCGACTTATGGTTTGACTTAGGATTTTTTGACTTTACAATGGTGTGAAAATGCTAGGCATTCAGGGAAAACTGCACTTCATAGTTTGAACTTTGACCTTTTCCCTGGGCTAGCGACTGTGGCGTCATACTCTCAGGATGCTGGGCAGCCGCAGTTCCCAGCCAACTCCAGGGTCACGAGGGTAAACAGCAGACAACTTGCTGCTGTTCTGTGCCCAGACAGCTATTCTGTTTTCCACTATCAGAACTCAATTTTGGTACTCAACAAATTACATGAGATATTCAACACTTTATTATAAAATAGGCTTTGTGTCAGATGCTCCCACTCAACTGTAGGCTAATGGAGGTGTTCTGAGTATATTTAAGATAAGTCAGGCTAAGCTTTGATGTTTGGTGGGTCAGGTACATTAAATGCATCTTCAAGATGTTTTCAAGTCACAATGGATTTATCGGGATATAGCCCCACTGTAAGTCAAGGAAGATCTATATGTATTCCAATCCTTTATTCAAAAATGCTAGTGAAAAGAAAAGTCCAAAGAGAATACTGAATAATTTAATGAGAATATAAAATGCTTCCAGTCTACCTAGTTGAAAGCAAAGACTGTCCCAATTTTTAAATTACTCGTGTTTCTTATTCTCCACTTAAATATAAAAACTTGTTATGTACAATACTTAATTTTGCCTGTCCAACACCAATGTTTTCTTTCTTCCAGCAACAGAACAACATTATCTTGTAAATGTTTGCTTAAAACCCATTTAAAATGGTCTAAATGGGTTGCCCCTTCCCACAGAAACATAATTCAGACCTTGCCATTACCAAGCCAGCCTGACTGGTTCCGGAATAGGCTCATTATTCAAGCTTTCCCAATTTGAGAACTATTTGAATATTTTCTACAAGAATTATAAAATATAACTATGGTAAGACTTAATTTTCAGGCAACTTCATTCAAATGGTGAATGACGTGACTGGGGCTGATGGATGGCACCATGCTGCGGAGAACAAAAGGATGGCCTCAGAGGCTAGAGAGAGGACACGAGTGCTGAGAAACGAAGAAGGGTCCTATCACTGGATTAACAACTGGTCTCAGTTTTACCCAGATTATGCTTTAGATTTGTCAGACAAATGCTTCCCTTTTTATTTGTATTATTGTTGTTATTATTGCTATTACTTGCTTAAGCTGGCTTGAGTTGGAATTCAGTTATTTGCAACACTGTTCTGACTAATGCAAAAGTCAAAGGGAGATAAAATTATTAAAATAAACTAAAGTGACAAAATAACATTGATAAAGTGATTAGATATTTATTACTTTTATCACAAAGTATGAGGGAAAAAAATCCTCACATCCAGGGATACATAGGTGCAGGTGCTTACTGAGATCACCTTCCTCTAAAACATATTATTATTATTATTTAATTTTTTATTGATTTATAATCATTTTACAATGTTGTGTCAAATTCCAGTGTAGAGCACAATTTTTCATTCATACATGAACATATATATATTCATTGTCACATTTTTTTCTCTGTGAGCTACCATAAGATCTTGTGTATATTTCCCTGTGCTATACAGTATAATCTTGTTTATCTATTCTACAATTTTGAAATCCCATCTATCCCATCCCACCCGCTGCCCCCTTGGCACCCACAAGTTTGTATTCTATGTCTATGAGTCTATATTATTATTATTATTATTATTATTATTATTATTATTATTATTATTATTATTATTACTACTACTACTACTAGAATCTATAATGATGTACCAATTGTAAGATCTGTTGTGATCTAAATTAAAGCAAAATCAGAAAAGGGGACCCTTTGGGAACTTAGGTGATTACCAAGCTGTCTCCTGCTATACAAATTTAAAGTAGTCAGTGTATTTTGAGCAAATTATTAAATAGTCTAAACCTCTGTTTACTACAAATTGACGGTAATAATACTTGCATCTTCGTGTTGTTTTCAGGACTCAGTGAGATAATAAATGCAACAACCACTTGGCACAATTTCTGACAGCATAAACAAAACAAAACAAATGATTATTATTTTTTTCCTAACTAAGGAATCCATGTTCTATCCAATGAGATGGAGAGAATGGAAAGATTTCAGTTCCAGGAGAGAGAGAGTGAAAGCATCTCAATAAACACGGCAGCAGTCCAGTTGTAAGGACTGACCTGCACACAGAGGGTGAACAAAATGAGGCAGCACATGTGGCACCTAGACGAAAGCCCTCCAGAGGTGCCCTGAACGAAAAGCCGGGGGCAGTGAGGTAACTTCCGGATCTGCTCTGCTGGTGCCTGAGGGCTCGCTGACATATTCATTTGCTTTGCTGAGGAAGATCCATACACGCTCGTGAATAGAGAAGTCAGGGATTTTCTTGCAGAGTGACTTCTTAGTTAGATGTGGGGATTGGAAAAGACCAGAAATACTGATCAAACTCTTTACCCCTCACCCCCAAACACACACAGAAAGCCTGCAGAGACGGACCTACTGATCTGATGTACCATGTGAAGGGAAGACTATCAATTGCCTCTCCTGTATTCTCCTGCCCCGACTCCCAGGAAAGCATTCTTTTAATCCCCTAGAAAAGATGTGGCTCAAGACAACATGAGTTAATATTCCCAGCTGGACTCTAGCTCCTATGCCTGGAAACGAAGAGAAGAAATGAAGTTGGTTCTCTAGGAACACAAACTAACCAGAGTTGGAATATTCACAGTATGCACGAGTTTGAGACCCATCTTGTATTTATCCACTGCACTTTCCCTCTGAATGAAAAAAGTCCTTATGCGGAGGAAGTTCCAGCTGTTTTATTAGAAAAGATTCTTAGATATGGCCATTTTAGCCATTATTCCAAATATCATGTAAGGGGAAGGTCAGTGTCATTTTCTCTTTGATAGATGACCTCTATATTCAAGAAGAAGTGACATTAAAATATATGACCCTACTATTAAAATTGATTAAAATGAAAAGAAAAGTAGACACCAAACACAGAAACATTCTGGTATAGTCCTGAAATGGAAATGTCAGGGAGCATTGAAAAGCCATCCCAATTATTGCTGAATCCAGGATGGCCTGCCTTTATTTTGCCAACAATGGCCAAGGTAAAATGGCCAGATGGCTCAGCTTGATAGCGCAAATCTTGCTCCTTAATAGGCTGGCTCCAGAGCCACTGAATTCTGTCATATTACAGTCATTCTAATGTTATTTCCAATCAGTTCTCTCTCCCAGGCTCTGCCTCTTCATCCATCGATGCTGCACATACATACAAGTTCATCAAAACCCCATCAACTCCAGGGCAACCCAATCTGGCACCTGAAGAGTATGTTCAGATGCTAAACCCTGAAGGCTGGAAACCTTTCAGTGAGAGCCAGAGCTCTTATTTAGCCAACCACCTTGTTCCAAAATATATCTACTGGGGGCACAAAAAGCAGGTGGTGAGAAATCCACATATTTCTGTACAACGCTGAATTTTCTGCAATTTTGTTTTGCCTTTCATGATCAATCCTTTTTCATGTGCCAACAATAGTTAACCTTCCGGTTATAGATTTTACTTTGTCACCAGTCGGAAATATTTGTATGGACAAAAATCAGCAATGGACAGGAATAAGACAGAATGAAAAAGTGAATGACAAAGGGTTTTCAAAAAAGAAGTGCGCCCTTGAATGTAAAACAAGGGGAGGATTCCAGGTTTAATGGAAAGTATTCTGCTTTGATCATTTTTATTTTGACACTGTATTTTATTTTGGAATGTGCATATTTGGGGGAAAATTAATAACCACTATCTGTTGTGTATTTAAAACTTTGGTTGATGCTGTGGGGGACATAAGATATACATGAAATAAACACTCTGTGACAGCTCGTAGTCTAGTTTGGCACAGTTTTTAAATGTGCCAAAATTTGAGAACTAAAAAAAGAGAATATTAATACTACCCAGTTTTGCATAATGCAAACTGTCTATATTGCATTTGCTAGCATTAGCAATAGCTAGCATTGCAATCCTTAATAGAAAATGAGAATCTTTTTGTCCTATTCCTCTAAAATCTTTCATGGAACTACAGCAGTTCCATTTGTCCAATACTAATCAAGAATTGAGCCATGAAGAAGATGTAAATATCTACTCATTCTAGCTGTCTTTGCTCTTCCAGATCTTTCAGTCTGAGCTGAACGTGTCCTCTAAGGAATTTCTATGCTTAAATGCTGTTCGTAAGTGATAATGAAAAGTTCTAAACATTTCAAAAAGAACATCTGTATTATGTATATGGGATAATAAATCTCCCACTTTTTGGTATAATGAGAGCTCCATGGAATTCATAATCAGAAAATCCTGAGTTTGAATTTCAACTTCCTCATTTTACTGTGTGATCTTGAGCTAGATTTTTAAATTTTCTGCACCTCAGTTTCCCAGTGCACAAACGTGACTGCTAATAATTTATGCTTTTTGAAAAAAATAAACAGTACTTCTCTGTATTTGCTTTAGAATTTGCATGTAGGATTTGCCCTGGTCCTAACCTCAATGGAGTCTTGTGTTATTCTGTTGCAGGGAAGAACTGTATGATGCTCAAGGTAAAGAAGCATGACAAATAATTCTAGGAAAAAAAATTCCTTTAGAGAGAGGCATTAGGAAAGTAGTAACAATTGCCTTGGAGTCTTATAGTTCAAGTCCCTGAAAAGTATCTTAGAAGCCAAATAATCTTGGATTTGTTGTTAATCTTTCTGGAAACCATCTTCCTTGTTTTAAAGAGTATGGAAGGTGGTGCTGAATGGAAAATCTATTTGAAAAGCAAAAGCCTAAGACAAATCTAAGACCAATTTTAGTTGTTAATAATAATATTATCTGTTTATTTTATATTGTCCAGTAGTAATTCTATCACACACAACTTCCTTTAGGGTTTACTAATCTTGGTCACTGGTAAACTGCTGTCCAATGTGCCCGTCCTCCGCTAAGTCACTGTCGTTGCCATAAGAGAGCGGTGGGGGAGAAGGGGCTGCCCACACGGAACCGCAGCTCCGAGTCTCAGCGCCCTCGCTCCTGCGTGGGTCTGCGCTCACACGCCTGCTCGTGGAATGGGAACAGAAGCGATGTGATGGGTTCTGGGCCAAGACAGTTAAGAAACATTTCCTTAATGAATAATATACCCAGTTAACAAACACATACTCCCTGCATTAACAAAACAAAAAGTGACATAAATAACATGTAACTATTCATATGAAAAGATATGAGGAGGAAATTATCCTGTGTGTTAGGCCACAGGGAAAGTCTTCTAAAAAGGGGGCTGTGAAACCTTCGCTAATGAAGGATGAATAACTTAGACGAGGGAGAGACAGATGGGACTCGGGAAAGTGCGGGCTGATGAGAGGAAACATTTGCAAAAAAGCTCTGAGGCATGAAGGAGGCTGGTGAGAGCGATTAGCCAAGGGAAGACCGATAAGCGGAGAACGAGAAGAGCCGAGTGGGGAAGGGGAGGCGCTGACAGTGTAGTGGTAACAGCTAACAGGCTGATTGCTTCCTTATTATTCCTTTTTGCAAAGTGAAGCTAATAAGCATTACTGTAACCTTTCTTTCTTCTCTTCTTCTGCTGCCAGAAAAGTATCAGAATACAGGGAAAAAAGAAACTTGTAGAAAAATATGAGCTTGCCTAAACACACACACACACACACACACACACGCACGCACACACACACATAAATGTGTGTGTGCGTGCGTGTGTGAGCCAACCTTGAAATTTAACTAGTTTAAAGATTTCTGAATGGAAACGTACCACTTTTGCAAAAAGCTCATGATAAGTAAATGTTACATCTGTGATGAGAGAGCACCACAGAGACAAAGACTGACAGACAGAGAAGCCATACTTTTCTCCCAATCATAAGAATTTGTCAGTCTTTTCATTATATGCAAACTAAATTACCTAGAAAAATAATAATGAGGCATTTTCACAGAAACCTCTGAAATCATTTTGGAATACTAGTGGCAGTTGGACTTTTCAAGTCAACAGTCACTTTATTTCAAATTTAACATTGTTCCCATTTTAAAATCCCAGCTGATCTAGACACACCTCTATCTCCTAGCTCAGTCCCATGGCAAAATGTTAAAACAAAACCTGCTCAATTCTTGGGCTGTTGAGTCAGTGTTGAGACTGTTGTAAACACAAAAGAAACCCTTTTTTATACACGGAGAGATGCATTTATTCTTTCTTATGGCAGAATAAACATAAGAGGGGTGACTCTCTTTCTCTGGGAGTATCCAAGTCTCTCCAATTGCTTTTCAACATCCCGAGTTAAAGTGTTGGGGTGCCGTTTGTCCACACATGATTATTTGTTCTATAGGCAGCCAGTAGAAGGTGACACCCAGTATAGATTTTATTGTTCAACATAATTGTTTAAAAATACTTGTATTTCCCTATTATAGAAATGAAGTCATCAAAGCCTAGGAGATCCAAAGACACACAACTCTTGAGTGTCAGGACAGGAACACCACCACCACCAGCGAAAATCATAGCTGAAGCTGAACACTTATTGCCAGACCCAGAAGGAGCACTTGGTGCGTTAGCACATTTCATCTTTCTGACATTCATACGAAGTATGTCCTGTGAGTGATTCATCCCACACTCTCACTCGGGAAGAAGAGGCCTCTCCTTTGGTAGAATAATGAACATGTGGAGGAGGGAGCTGGGTTTCATTGGAAAGGATATTGGTTACACTGGAAAGGGTACTGGGTTATTCAATAACATTACCCTTCATTACACTGCAGGGTTGGCACCAAAGTGCTGGCCTGTTTTTAAATCCCAAAGGCAGATGGTTATTTTTAATACACTGACCTAATTGCACGTGGTGATCCAAGGTCAGCATAAAACTCCAGAGAGAGCCTGAAGTATCAGCTAAGATTATCCTGAGCAGAGGGGGAACAGTATTCTGTTCTTAAATAACATTTCTTGATTTTACGTTCAATGGCTACCCAGAGCCATCACACCTTATTAGAGTAAACTGATAGTCTTTGGCAGGGGGTGGAAGAGCACTGGGGTACTGAAGAAAAAATAAAGAGACTGAGTTAGGATAAAAATCTACCACTTGACTTTTCAGAAGGTTGCTGGCATTTCCAGTTAGCATTCCACAACAGCAGAAGCAGAAACCTCAGAGCCGAATTCCAGATTATTTCTAGAGTGTTAAACTCTGATTATCACAGGGTATTTGGATTGTGTCAATGAGGGCATGTCATAAATGACAATCTCCTATTGCAGTGGGCATTGGGGATGTGGAACAACTTGCATGAGTTTGAGAGGAAACTGTTAGCAAGCTAAACGCAGGTCAGAGGCGCTAAGAAGAGGAGCTTCCATGTTCCTCTCACCGCTCAGGGCAGAGAGTTACTGATCTAATTGCAGCACAGAATATCTCACATAGCAAGTATGCAAACTACTAGAACAATGTCTGGCATAGATATTTTGTAAAATGTATTTTACACATTTTGTTTCAGTAGGTACTCATAATGACCTTATAAGATAGTTTCTTTAGGAGACTGAAGTAGGTTTATTAAAAGACATCCGGTTGTGGACACACAACTCATTGCAAAATATATTTATAAAGGTTTCATTAAATTCTAAAATAAGATTTATTACAGAAGTGTACCAATTTATACCTGAGTGTAATGTGGGAATTTTGCCTCTGCTATTAAATTATGCAAACAACACTGAACTGAACTGACTCTTATAATTACAAAAATATTATAAAATGCACTGGGCTCTACTACTTGGAGAAACAGAAATGCATCTTCACAGATAAGAACTGCCCTCCAGTGAGTCCAGCTGCATTCAGGTTTGTTTGCTTCGTTGTGTTGTTACTGCTTGTTCTATGATGTGGGTTTGAAGGAAAGCGAGGGGCAATAAATACGATGGAGTAGGGAGATATGTCACAGTTATCTACATTCCATATTTCATAATATCAACAAAAGTCTCCTGGGCATTTGGAAGCATTAGCAATGGGTGACATTCTGGAGTGGGAATCAGGAAAGAATTTCTGGAGGGGGCAGTGGGATATGGTTTAGAGCAAACATGTAAACTGCTAGATAGAAAATGGTTCACACTGTGGGGCTCACTGTCTCTGCTGTTACAAGTCAACTTTGCCATGGAGAGCACAGAAACGAATGGAAATGGCTGTGTTCCCATAAAACATTATTTACAGGCAGGCAGCAGGCTGGACTTGGCTCTCAGGATACAGTATACCAACTGTGGTTTAGAGCACAAAGACAGGTTTGATGTGACCAAGGCTGAAGTTACACAAAAATCAACGTGGGAGGAAGCTTCAGGGGCAGATCTCATTCTGGCATTAAGTCAGAAGCTGCGTTGGCATGCTGGCAACACCACAGATCGAAAGAGAAACATCTAAATATGCAGATACTGGCCACTTGGGATGGCCATTCCCAAGATATGGGCAAGTCATGGGTAAAAATGTGAGATTGCCTAATATACATACACACACACACACACGTATACATACATGTGTACGTGTGTGTGTATGTACATATTTATGTGTATATATATACACACACATACACAGAGCATAAAATTATGAGACACTGGACTTGAATTTTATATTCAGGTAATTAAGGCCAATTCCCCAACAAGAAAACTAGAGGAATCCCAGCTCCAACACCTTTGCTGGTGAATATTTACGCTCTGTGCATATCACAACAGCAGGCATTATTCTGTAAGATTCTTCTCACAACTGATGCACAGCTCTGACTACTGACAGCTGATTGTATCTGTTGAGCCTAAACTTGTTTCCATTCTGCGGCTACCTAATTAACATATTCCACATTGCAGTCCTTCAGATGTTTGAAGGACCCTGCCACGCACACTCTTTGGGTTTTCCTCCTTTGGCAAACTTGTCCCCCCTCCCTTTCTCAGAGATGATTACAATGGAGTGGAGACCATACATAGCCATGATTCTCGGGGAGCCTACAACACATGCATGCACATCTATGCCCCGCTCTGCAAGACAGTAAAGTCCTGTGGGCAGGGACCTCTGTCTATTTTGTTCATAATAGCTAATGCACAACCAAATGTGATGTGAGTTAGTGAATTCTGTATATAAATAACTAATATTTCTTCTTCTGCCATGTATCTTGGCCGCTTTCTCAACCAAATATGCTACTTTGTCAGAGGTAAGCAATAGGCAGAGGGAGCATTCTGGTAGAGGGATGTGTGCAAATATAGATGAAAATGAGAAAGGATGAGTTGGCAGATGTCACGTGGAGTTATATTTTTTATTTAAAATAAACAGCTCCTGGTATGATGCCATAGACCTGGCAGGTGCCCAGGACACATTTTTAAGGATTAATTAATGTAATAATAATACACTTAATAACATCAACATATACTGATATCTCCACTTACTAACACAGGACTCAAGAAATCATGTCCACATGTCAGAACATATACAATCTAGTTGAGTTCCGGCTAAAGACAAGTGGCGGAAGGAAGAAATATATTTGATTGTGAATTATCATACTTATGGTTTACATTCATTTTAAAAGACAAAACGATTTTTTAAATGGCTCAGAATCACTGTGTTCTCACAGGATGCTCCCTCACACCCGTCTGCTTTTCTGGCTCCTTGCATTTGCTCGTTTAGGAGCGCAAGATGCCCTTCCACAGTATCTCCTCTCCATTAGCAACGCACTAGCATCGCATTTACTTTTCAGAGCCTTGATGCTACTTGACTTCCTCCTCAAGGCCGGATTTGACATGTTCCATCAGAATTAATTGTTCCCTCCTCAGCACTCCCATGGCAAAACTTTGTATTTAGCAAATTAACTTTCTCATGGTTTACTTTGTTGTTTATATGCTTATGGCCTCCATAAGAGTTTCAGTTCTCAATACCAGTGACTATTTTTAATGCATCTTTGGATATTCACTGGTCCTGACTCAGGACCTTGCACAGAGGAGGTGCTCTAGCCATGTTCATGGAATGGAACTGCATCCCAGAGACATGGTTTCCGCATTATGACATTCTGTGTTTGAACTGTGAACATCTCAGCCATGGAAAATGTTGAACAGGATGTATATTTCAAAATTAAAGCTAATTAAAATTAATTTTCTTCTGAGAGTCACCTTAGCATTTCACAAGAGCCTGTGTGATAATTAGGGACACTCAGGAGTGTCACCAAGACTGGAGTGGGAGTTACTGTTCCATCAAACATGACCCACTGAAGTTGCTCCCGTATGGCTATTAATGTCACCGACTGCAAAATATGTCAAGGTTTATTAAGTGAAAATCTCATAAAGGTTTGCAAATAAAGTAATGCTTATGCAATATGGATGGCGTGTGGTTCAGCTCCCTTCAGAAGAAGAAAACTAATAAACAAAGTAAAGCACCAGTGTGTTTACTCTCAGGAGTGTCCTTCAAGGAAGTTGATGGGAGTGTGGAGTGCTTAATTCTCCGCATTTAAGAGAAATACAGCATGAAGTGTATGCGAAGAATAGAGTCAATATGAATCTTTTAGACTTGTAATGAAATAAAATAGATGGCTCTGTGTTCACACATAAATTATACAGCAATCAATATTTTAATTTTAGCTCTACAGGAATATAATTTTTCTTCTTCTTTTTCCTCATTTCCAATACAGTTGGAGGGTTAGACTCAAGCCAACTGGAAAATGAAAGAATGAATACTCCAAGGGCCAACGTCCTCTACCTGAATCCGCCAGCCCTTGGAGGCAAGCCCTGTTGTGAAGAGGGCTTGAATTAGCCAGGGCTGTAACTTTGATGATACGGAGAGAGGTGAAGGATAACACTTCATTAAAGCTAAAAGGTGAAGAGCTGTGGTTTAACTGAATTAGACGACAGCACACACAGACAGAGTGAGAGAGCTTTCGCAAAGAATCAGCGCTCTCTGGAGGAAGGTCGTCTAATTCTCATTGTCATCAGGCTGAGCGAAGGCCTGGCCCCAGCTAATTTCATTTCTCTGAGGAGAGAGAAGTATCTGGCCATAGTATATGGGTTAGTGAAAGGAAGCTTGTGGTCTTCTGAGATGCCTGTGCACTGAAGAAACAGGCTGCCCTGGCATCAGCTCACACGTCCAAGCTTCCTGGACCTGAAAAAGCCTGAAGAGTCTACCAAGGTAGTGAGAGATCACCGCTTTATGATTCAAATGTTTAAACCTTTGATCATCTAGTCATGGTAAAATAGAGTCCGTAGACTGGCAGCACAGATGGTCCAGGAGCTGTCACCCCAGGGAGGCTGAACAAGGAAGATTTTATTCCCCAGTTATTCTAAGGGTTGCTTTTAGGAGCCAAGATATTATATGTGAAAGAACAAAAGGAAAATTAAGCTTAGACTGTACTGTGAGTTTTATAGCAAAACTCACTTAATATTGAAAGCTTACTTTTAGCTTGAAATGTAACTAAGGTAGAGCATACCAAAAAAAACCGCCTTGAAATGAGAATGATTTAAGCTAAATCAAGGAGTCAATAGTATTACATTAGCTATTAAATTACTCATTATCACTCTGTCTTCTAAAAAGAAAAACAAAACACTAAACAAAACAATTCTTCCCATGACAACAGGACTATAATTTGGGCAAACATTTTCCAGTTTGATAGCAGATTTCCTAACTTCAAATATGCACAATACAATATTTTCAACTATCTCAGTGGTACTCAAGTCCCAACATGCTAAGAATGCCTAATATATTTTAAACCAATTAATTAGGTATAACTGAAAAAAGTTGGTTTCATCAAGAAAATTTAAAAGGTGCTAATTAATTTCTACTATGTTTAGAGAGAAGAAAGCGAGAATCTTGACATAAACTTATCGATATAAGTGAAAGCTTTACTATGTCTCTTTGGCTGGGTAGAATCCTAAATTGAAGCAAAACAAGAAATTAATAATTCCTTCAAATCATAGCTCTCTATGCTTTCCAAAGTGTTTTATTCATTACATTGCTTTGTCCTTTGATAAATGTGGTGGAAAGAGAACATCTGAAAACCTGCCAAGATCATAAAGTTACCCTGGTCTTTTCAACCAAACAATCATAATAAAAATAACTACAAGAAGAACAATAATAGTAATAAAGTACCAGGTCTCATGCCTTGATAATTATAGAATATTTTTCCTACATGTAACATTGTACCAATATATTCTGCACATTAAATGCATATATAAACAGGGAAGTTTTAAGAAAGAGAATAAGATTTCACAAAAAATAATTTAAATCATTTTACTTCATATATTTATGATCCAAGTCACATCAATAACATTTTCCAAAATGAGCAGTGTGATCAAATATGCTTCATTAATTTTGAAAAACAAATTTTAATGGTTCTATATGAACAAGTTAAGGTCTGAATCTGAGTTAATATTGATAATTAGTTTTATTATCTACTTATTTGTATTATTTTATTATAGAATAATTATTATTGCTTAATATTTTTGACTAGCTTTTTTCTTCCCTAATGTCCATTGTTCTTGTGGACTTTGTAAATATACTTAATTTTAAACTATGGCTCCAAACCTATTGAAATTTTCTATTTAGTAGATTTTCCAACAGTTTAGATAAAGATGTCTTCAGAGTTTTAAAATGTGGAGGTATGAAACGCTTTACCATATGATGATCAGTGAACCTCCAGAAATTAACAAAATATTTTCACAGCCATTTCCCTTCAATGCAAAGTACTGAAATATTCCAAATAATGTTACAGCTCTTGTTTTCATGCCATCGCTTTGATTATTTCTTGCATAGATTTCTTCACAATTGGCTTCAACTTCAACTTATTTACTTCAAAATCAAGCTTATGAATCATCCCTTGATTAAATTTCAGGAGTGATGCTGTCTTTGGAATGTTAAAATGGAAAATTAAATTTTTCAAGAGTTTATTTGAGCTTGTTTATTCAAATCAGGCAGCATCAACCAAAGGTGGTTAGGAGCGCCCTGAATGGAGCTGGAGGCAAGGTTTTTTATAGGCATGATGCCAAAGCAAAACAAAGCAATTATTTGCCTGGCTATAGTTTAAGAGGTCGCCTTATTGGCTGTGTGTGATTGGTTGGTCTTAAGTTTCACTTTCTCTTATTACAGTATGTTGACCCTGGCTTAGGTTTTGAATTTTTTTTAATTGAAGTATAGTTGATGTACAATATTATATAAGTTGCAGACATACAATATAGTGATTCACAATTTGTAAAGGTTATACTCCATTTATAGTTATTATAAAACATTGACTATATTCCCTATGCTGTACAATATAACCTTTTGCTTCCTTTATACCCAGTAGTTTGTACCTCTTACTCTCCCACTCCTATATTGCCCTTCCTCTCTCCCCACTGGTAACCACTAGTTTGTTCTCTGTATCTGTGTCTGCTTCTTTTTTGTTATATTCACTAATTTGCTGTATTTTTAGATTCCACATATAAGGGATATCATACAGTATTTGTCTTGCTCTGTCTGATTTATTTCATTTAGCACAATGCCCTCCAAATCCATCCATGTTGCTGTATATGATAAAATTTCACTTTTTATGGCTGAATAGTATTCCATTGCATACACACACACACACACACACACACACACACACACACACACACACACACCACCCCTTCTTTATCCATTCATCTGTTGATGGACACTTAGGTTGCTTCCATATCTTGGCAATTGTAAATAATGCTGCTAAGAACATTAGGGTGCATGTATCTTTTCAAATTAGTCTTTTTGGGGTTTTTTGAATATGTATCAAGGAGTGGAATTGTTGGGCATGTGGTAGTTCTATTTTTTATGAGAAACCTCTATGAAACCTTTATGAAAACCTTGTTTTCCACATTGGCTGCACCAATTTACATTCCCACCAACAATGTGGAAGGGTTTCCTTCTCTCCACATCCTTGGCAACATTTGTGACTTGTGGTCCTTTTGATGCTAGCCATTCTGACAAGTGTGAGGTGGTATCTCATGTTGGTTTTGATTTGCATTTCTTTGATGATTAGTGATGTAGAGGATCTTTGCATGTGGCTATTGGCCATCTGCATTTCCTCTTTGGGGAATTGTTGATTCATGGCTTAGGTTTTAACTTACTTACACAGAGTAAGGAGGCATCAGAGCCACAGCAGTCTGATGACCTCCTCATTTAATTAGTTTAACAGTAAGTTTATACTAGATGCCTACTTTTTTCAAAGTAGCCTTTACATTAAGTGACTATATCTTCACATTAAATAATTATATTTTCACATAATATATTTTATGTAAAAGTAATTTTCTGTTGATAACCTAGTTTTCTGATTTACATTTCTGATAGTGGTCCATAAGAAGTCATTCTTGCTATGTCATCAAAACAAAAACAAAAACAAAACAAGAAGAAACAAAACCAAAAAATTAGCTAGTTCTACAGTGTGATACATGAGAAAATTTTACATAATTGTATTCTAACTGTCTAGTCCTATAATTTCTCTAATATTCTTTGAACTTTCAGCAATGTATTCTGTTCATTTGTGAATATTATTTTCTGACCAAAAAGGGTGTTTTAATTTTTCACCATGTTATTTCAGTATTTTATTTTGTGTTCTCACCATAGCAGGAATAACGACTGTTTGAAATGTTGTGCCTCTTTCTGTCATAAGGTATTTAGTAAGAAATTTAGAGATGGTTCCTGAATATTTATCATTAATTTGGTGAAACTGTAAGGTCTTGGATTAAATATTACATGATTGAATGCCACTGTAAAAGCTTGTTGAGTTTCTTTTACATTCACAGTCTGTTTCCTTTTGGGTTCACATTATCATTAGTAAAATCCCAAGGCATTCTTGATGAAATTTAAGATTAATAACAATAGATACAATGAATAAATAAGTAAACATTTCATAGATTTTTTTTTTTGCCAACTTATTTTCAAGTGTGATTAGAGTATCAGTTTTTTGGAATGACATTAATTGTAGCAGCAATAAGAGAGTATTAGGAGCAGAGAAATAGTTGGGGATACTTACCAATAATTATGTAACATGTTTCATGACAAAGAAAGAATGTTCACTTATCATGCTTAGTTTTAAATGCACTTTGAAATAACCCAGCTGAAAAATAAGTGAATTACGCCTACGTATATTTTCCGTATTATAATCTAATATTTTATATTGAGGTATAAGAGATAAGTGAGCAATGGTCTATGATGCTATTGTGAAGAATTCTCAAATAATCTTCATTTTTAAGCAGTGATCATCTTTTCTCTAAAATGTCCAGAATAAAATACATATTCAAGCTAAAGTCTTTTTTTGTTCACTTTGAAAAGTAACAGAAGGAAAGTGTTAACATTTGCCTAAGGAAGTAAAATATATGCCATATAAATGACAGATGTTGTAACCTCCACCTCTGTTATGCTGGTCTTTCTTTTTCTTCTCTAGTCCTGCTAACTAAAGCACTAATTCAAATAGTTCTTTTTAGAATTATTAGAATATGTTATGTGTAATAGTAGACATAAAAAAATGCAAGCCTGCAACTGTTACCTATTTTTTCTTAAAATACTTGCTAGCTAGTTTTGTACAAAATATATTTGGAATAAATATATTAAATCATAAAAATAAGGATTCCGTTCTCTGCATTAGAAGCAGGATATACAAAGCATATATGCGCCAAGGAGCTTGTTTATAACCCTAAGCTAGTTCCAGCATTTTCTGGCTCATTGTAATTGTATTGTACATATAAAAAAAGGCATTCAAGATAAAATTTTCCTTATTTAGAAATTCTTTGGAAGGCAACGAAAATACAGTTGCTTAGTTGTAATTAAGGTCAAAATTTAATTTAAATTTGGAAGAATTGACATTTTTGCAGATACTAGGTTAGCACTGAGAGGGTCATTTCTTCATTAACTCATTAGGTAATTCACTTACTCTTACGCTCCC
The DNA here is from genome assembly GCF_036321535.1 of Camelus dromedarius. NCBI lineage: Eukaryota > Metazoa > Chordata > Mammalia > Artiodactyla > Camelidae > Camelus > Camelus dromedarius. The sequence goes on along the minus strand of NC_087463.1, from coordinate 19,358,100 downwards.
TCATGCATCTTTTTGTGTATTTAATAGATACATATCAATTATTTAGTCAGTGGGCTGCTTCATAATATAGGGTGGGACTTAGCAGTCAACAAGGAGGGCATAGTTTTAACTTTTCAAAAAACCTAATTTGGAAGGAGTGATCAACATAAAATTAATAGTTAAACAAATCAACTTTTCTAGACAACAGTCAAGAAGTCACCTTGAAGTAGGAGGAGGTACCTAAATTATTCTGTGGGACAAACACCAAAAATTTTGTCACACATTTTAAGTTGAGTTAAGAGAGTAAAGGGGAGGTTGTTCCTAGCAGAGGAAGCAACATGAGCCTCAGCCCTGGGGCAGGAAATAGCTCAGTGCACAGACGGGGCTCAAGAAAACCCACACGGCTTGAGGGCAATGAGGGAGGGAGGGAGGGCGGCGACAGATGCTGGTGGAGTCAGCCGGAGCCGGTGGGGCAGGCTGCCTTCTGGGCTCTGTGGTTATGCTAGGAGAGGTTGCAAACCATTGAAATATTTTAAGAAAGGCTGTGAAAGGGTCATTATTTTCTTTTAATGAATCGACCAGTGTAGATTGGTGAGCAAGCTGTAGCAGCGGTCTATAAACGATTCAGCCAAGTTAATAGTAACTGCTGACTGTCTTTGAGCAAGAGATTTTTATGTTCCTGGTAGTTTGTAAGAAAAGTTTTTGGTATTATTTCCACACAGAAATATTTAAAGAAAACTGTTCTTATCATGGTTTTACCTATGGGAAACTGAAGCTCAAGAGAGGCTAAATAATTTGTTCAAGATAGTAAAGCAGATAAGTGGATGACCTGGGAGAGAAGAATAAAGAGTTTGTCTCCAGAATTTTTACTTTTAATCAGACTTTATGCAGACCAGGATTCAGGCAAGGAGATAATGTGGAGTAGATACACTAAGATATATCTGCAGGTTGAATTAATTGATTGAGAAGATTCAAGTTTCATAAGCGGTGTGCAGCACAGATAGAGATAAGAAACACTAGTGTACACAGAGTTTGTTTAAAGAAACGTATGAATCATAAATTATGAGTTGAGTTGCCAGTGAGATACCAAAGGAAAGATGTGAACTGGGTGGTCGGCTACAACATTCTGTCTCTCAGAAAGAAGGCTTTCTTCGAGGTAAGGGTTTGGAGTAGAAGATGTACTGATGCTCTTCGCATCTCCAGGTACAGGTGAGAGTGGAGAGTGGAAGGAAATGAGTGGAAAAGATCTGGATTTTTGTAAAGGAGAAAGAACAGCCAAAATGCTCTAATGACATGGAATGACAGAACTGAAGCAGAAGAGTGACTACCACTCATGTCCTGGGAAGATAGTGCTTCGAGAAAGGGCGAGGGCTTAGCTTTATCAGAACTTCCAGTCTGATGTTTCAAAGATTAACATGGGGTATGTAGGGACGGAGCATATTGGTATCTTATCAAGAGGAATTGACTATCGGGTTGTGAAGAGAGAAAAGGGAGTAAATGAGAAGGAAGAAAATGCTATCAAAGAATGTGGACCACTAGAAATTTTCTGTGAAGTAGGAGAAAGAGATAGGATAGGTAGCTGAAAGAAATTCTGGGATACAGTGGGTTTTATCCTTTGTTTTGCTTTAAAACAAGAAATACGTATGCATGTTGCATTTTTTTTTACATTAAAACGTTTAGGAGAGAAGAGTTTAAAGATATGAGACACACTGCATAGCAAAGAAATATATTTCTTGAGAATTTGGGGCGGGGGAGATGAGTGTAATCTGGAGCATGGTGGGAGGAGTCATTTATAATATTGAATTTTTAAATATATGGTTATGTTTTCATTTATAAATGGAAACAAGTATATGAGGAGGGTACATAGCATTGAAAGCAAAGTTGAGCAAGAAAGGGTCTTTGGAGCAAAAAATATAAGAAAAGAAAAAAGATGTGGAGAAAAAATCTGTGGAGAGAAAAAGAGGAAAATGTAAAAGATCAATGAAAAAGAAAATAAAGTTGGTAGAACTAGATTAATATCTATTTATTGATATAGTATTAAAATATTTCTTTTAATTCCTTAATGCTACTTACTGGTATCATTATGTATTAATATATTTTATTAATGTGTGTATATTTTTCCCACAAAATTATGCCTTAGGGGGCGAATTCATGCAAATTCTCAGAGAGAACAAACTTATTATAATAGTCTCCTCAAACCCTTTGTTTTGAAAAGATAAAGTGCATTTGAGAAAATTCTTTGAATCGTAATTAATGCCTATTTAAAAAATACACAATTTTTGGTATGTCCAGAGTCAACACTAAAATGTATTTTTTAAAATTAATGTTAAAGAGTTTGAGTAATTATTCTTGGGATGTGGCTGCAAGGTAGCAAGAGTTGGATGTCACTATGAACAAGCCTTGTAACCAGTTACTTAAAATGCAATGTACTGAGTCATTATCAGGTGGTGAGCACACAGAAACATCTACAAGATGCTTAGGACAGAGCGACTGGTTTCAACCTAATTTTATGTGATTGGATACCTGTGACTGGGGGAAATACTTCCAAGGACAAAACAAAAACAAAAACAAAAACACACATCTCCAAAAATGCTCTATGTCAAACAATTTAAATGCAAGTAAAGCTGATATGAAAATCTTGATTAGATGTCTCAAAAAGTGAACTTGGTAATGAAAAAACACTGATGCTGAATGTACTTGTGGATAATTTCATAAAGCCTGAGTGGAAAGACAATATTTCTAAATTGATTTTATTTTATATCACTGTGATCACATATGTAAATTTAATTAATAAAAATCAATTCATTTGATAAATAGTTATTGAGTGCCAACTGAGTGGTAGGCACTGTTCTAGGAGCAGCAGAAACATTGGCAAAAGACACAAATTAACTGCCCTCTTTGAGCTTTCATTTTAGACGTTTCCCAATTACTTACTATGTCAAATATTACCTTAGGTCTGCAACCCTTTCTTCCCTACTCCTACACGATTTTAAAATTAAGTTTGCCCCCAGGTTCACCTTTTATATGTTGTATATAATTTCCAACTGTAAAAACAGGAACTAGATAAAGGAGCACATTTTCTATAGGATGCTTATGCCAATACAGTGCTAACTCAGTCTCAGTCTACGGTTTGAATGTGCTGCATCCCAACATCTCTTTTCCACCTTAATGTGCTAAAGGGAATTGCTCCTGAGTCGTTGGTAGTCTATCAATACTGGAGTATCCATTTTCCCCTACAATTTTTCAAGAACACATGGTTTAAAACTGACTCTTCCTTTTTTGGTTTCAGAATAACAAAATTGCACTATATGATGGAAAAGACATTATTAAGTAAACGCAGGAAATTTTGAAGCATTGGTGGATTAGTCTGCAAGGACAGGTGTAACAAAATGCCCCAGACTGGATGACTTCAACACCAGAGATGTATTTTCTCACAGTTCTCAATGCACAAGATCAAGGTGCTGCAGGGCTGCTGTCTGGGAAAGCTTCTCCCTTGGGTTGCAGGAGATGCTTACTCACTGAGTCCTCACTTGGCTTTTCCTCTGTGCTCACCAGGGAAGACAGAGCAATCTCTGGAGTTTCCTCCTCTTCTTATGAGGACAACAGCCCTATGGGATTAGAACTCCACTCTTAGGACCTCATTTAACCTTAATTACCTTCCTAAAGGCCCTATCCCCAAATATAGTCACATTGGGTTGTTGGATCTTCAACCAATGAATTTTAAGGGAACATAATTCAGTCCCTAACAATTAGTAATCAATTGTGGGTGATTTTGCTAACTGTTGAAATATTTTAATAATATTACCCCAGGTTCAGTTTGAAATGAAAATATGCCTTGATACATGTGAATGAAGCTCTTTGTGTTAATTGGGAAATAAATTCAAATTATCAAGTGTAGCACATTTTAAGAATTTCAAAAAAAAAAAACTGAAACTTTTCTGCAGAATGGCTATTTGAACTTTCCTTCCAAGTACAAAAATAGATGAGCAAATAATATAGTACAGAAAAAAACAATAATCTCAGAAGTAGTTTCAAGAAGGAGGCTGAGAATCAGGAAACCTAATTTAGAGTTACTGAAATCATGTACGTTAATTATAGAGACGGTAAAATATGTTAGGAATGCTCTGCATCAGTAAAAATAAGTTTAAAAAAGTTAACAACTAGACAGCCAGCAGAACACCAGTTGCAACTAAGGGCATATGTTCCAGAAATGTTTACTTTGAAGTAGGAAAAGGCAAATAGTTCTTCAAAGAATTCAACCATCTGCTATATTCTCTGTATTCATCTTACTGACATACAAAATATCAGTGCTTTAAGAATTACTAGAGTACAGTTTACTTACTTCTTGTTTTAGAATGACTGAATTCTTACTTGATACATCAACAGCAAGTGGGATCATCTTGTTAATAATCTTTAAAAACATTCCTTTTTGATTATTATCTTCTCTTCAATTTATCTCTTGCTCTTTTATTTCCAGTGGAACCAGTTCTAGCTTAACAGCTTTGCTAAAGGTGGTAGAGTCTCTTTGGAGAGCCATCAGGAAACCCTTGACAGTACATCAGCTGTCAGGACTCTGGAAGGTGTAAGAAAGTGCAACCTATTCTCTCTACTTTAGAAACTTCAAGATCATCATGTATGCAGAGCCACTGGTCACTGTCAGTCTTTAATTTTGGAAGTGAAGTCTATTAACTAAACCTGGTTTCCTTCTTTCTAGCACATTTTATGCACTACATATGCTAGGAATGGTAACATAGAAAATATTTCCAACTAATATAACTAACCCACATAACATTTAAATTTGTGAATATATTATAATACTGCTTACATTATTTCTCTATATTTACATGATATGAGCAGTATTCACAAAAATTTTGAACTTCTAGAGAATTTATGACTGAAAAGGTCATTGTGCATGTTATTGCTGTTAAGATTATTTTTCTCTTGAGTAATTTTACTATGTATTTAATTTTGCATACAAAATTTGTGTGTCAATAATATGCCTTTTCTCTTGGAAAAGTAACCTACATCAAAAATTCATAAGTTTTCAGAAAACATACACAAAACAAAGTTAAGACTGTTGTAGACTTGAAAAGGACTAAAGAGAAGTGATGAAATTTACAGGCTTAGAATTTGGTTGAGAACCTGAATTTCAAACTAGGCTGTGACTTGGACATTCATAAAAACAGCTAGTCTGGTTATCTGATAGTATATGGATCAGTTTGGTAGAAGAATAAAGCAAAAACATATCAGCAGGTATTCCATAAAAGAAGTAATTCATCCAAATATAAAATCCTATTTCCAACAGCTTGTGAAACTTACAGGCTTTAAATTACTTCTGAAATAAGGGCATATATAAATACATTGAAAATAAATCTATAATGAGCATTTGTATCTTCTCTTTCTCACTTATACTATTTGTTAGTAATAATAACACTAAAGATACTACAGCAGATAGCTAAGTGATATGACTGTGCTCACTCCTGGTGCTATGGCATCTTATTTGGGAAATAAGACTTATAACTATAGCTATATCCTGCTCAGCCAACATCAGCACAATCTGGTGGATGTTACTTGATGTTCCTTAGTGGGCTCCAGCATCTTGACTGGGCAATCCTTAAGTATAAAACCACTTAGAAGTGTCCTGTAACTCAGAACTTAAAGGAAGTAGTAGCTTGGCTATTGTAAATACTGTTGCTATGAACATTGGGGTGCATGTATCTTTTTGGATTAAGGTTTCCTCTGGATATATGCCCAGGAGTGGGATTGCTGGATTGTATGATAAGTCTATTTTTAGTCTTTTGAGGAATCTCCATACTGTTTTCATCGACAGATGACTAGATAAAGAAGTTGTGGTATATTTATACAATGGAATACTACTCAGCCATAAAAAATAATAAAATAATGCCATTTGCAGCAACATGGATGGAACTGGAGATTGTTATTCTAAGTGGAGTAAGCCAGCAAGAGAAAGAAAAATATATAATATCACTTATATGTGGAATCTAAAAAAAAAGACAAATGAACTTATTTACAAAACAGAAACAGACTCACAGATATAGAAAACAAACTTATGGTTATCAGGGGGTGTGGGGAGAGGGTGTTGGGAAGGCCTAAATTGGGAGTTCGAGATTTGCAGATATGAACTACTATGTATAAAATAGATAAACAACAAGTTTCTACTGTATAGCACAGGGAATTATATCCAATATCTTTAGTAACTTATGGTGAAAAAGAATATGAAAATAAAAGAAAAGTAGTAGCTTGATTGAGAATATTTTTTCACAGTCTATTTAGGCTCTTTTCTTTTTTCTTTTTTTCTTTTCTTCTCTTTTCTCTCTATTGCCTTTCTTTCTTCTCCTTTGTGTGTGTTTGTTTCCTAGGTTTATCGAACCTTTATCACCCTGTCCCACAATGAAGTTGTCACATGATGCACGTCACTAGGATCGCCTGCTCTTCACTTTATTTGTTAAGTGCTTATTCATTCACTTTTTGTCAGGTTCCTTTTGAGTGATTTCAGAGAATTCTAAGTCTCTGCAGTAATATAGACTATTATTGCCTATATTTAAAGGAGAGCTTTCTAACAAAGATCTCCATCAAGTGCCCGATGACAGTTACTGATCACGGTGACTGTAATTGCAAACGGCTAATAGAATGGAAATGGCTACTTCCATCTTCCTCTGAGTGCTCGGGACTGCTGTCTTTATTGTGCTTCCATTTAGACAGGTTTTGTCGATGACTCTTTTCTCAGGAAATCCCACATCCACAGTGGAGATAGCTCTCACTCCCACAAGATCAGACTTGGCTGTTTATCTTTCACTGTTCACAGCTACAGCAAGAGTGGAATCGCTTACCACATTACTCCTACACTTCTACTGGCTTCATGTCATCATACAACGTAACAGTGAGGTAAATGTGAGTTTTGCTAAGTGAATAAAAACAAAAGGTAGCAAAGACATTAATTTTTCTCTCATTCCAAAACCAAAATATACCACCTATCTAAAAATATTAGTATTGAAATATTGAAAGAATACATAGTAAAAATCCCGTTAAATATAAATATCACAGAGAGTCACTGGAAATATTGGTGCATATTTCCCAGCCTGTGTTGTGTGTGTGTGTGTACTTTCTATAGTCATATCACACATTATATACATACATTTGTGTATATATATATATATTTCACAAATAGGTTATCATATGCAACATATGTGATTTGTGATTTTTTTAACATTGTAATCGGCTATCTTTCTCCATGAATAATTACCAATCCATCATATATTTTAAGATCTGCATTAGGTCCCAGCTTCTGTACTGCAAAATAATTATACCCACTTGATTTAACTTTAACTACAAACAAGATATACTGATTCCATCTTTATAAAATACTGATTTAAGAGCAAACCTGAAGTCTAAATGAAGGGTTGTGGAGTGAAGAAGAACCCCAAATGTCTGATACAGGAAAACATCTATCTCCAAGGAGAAAAGTCAGCTCTACTTGTTGCTAACAGCAGTCAAGCATACTTTTGGTTTTGCGGTTTCTTTTTTTTTTTCAACAGGGGTTTAATAGCACCATTTTGGACTTTGGCTATTATTGCTGTAGGTGCCTTGATTTCTCCTCTGCATTATAATTGCCACTAAAGGAAACGGGAGGTGGTAAAGCACTCTTCTGCCTAATTTCCTTTGATTTTCTTCTTCAGAACTTATTTTTTCCCTCTAAACCTTTGCTCCACATATTTTGTGTGTGTTACTGCACAAGCTGTGGGACATAATAAGCAGCATTTTAGCACCATTCTGTTCTTTACTCATGGTGTATAAATCACAGCAGAGTTGCTAACAGCTTGTGACTGACAATCTTCCTTGATAGACAATCTGTGATCCTTTCAGCCTTTTACTAATAAGCTCATTAGGCGAGAATGGGGTTAGAAATCCTTTCTGGGATATAGCAATGAACCGCAGCAAATTCAGTGCATGTCTGACCACTCAAACTTTAGAGAATCAATCTTTCCTCAATCAAAACTTTGTCAAGTCCTGCTGAATGTCTGCTGAAGGTTACCAATTTTTTTAAAATAAAAGTTTGTCAGAAAAATCAAGAAAGCTTTCTTGCCTAATATAAGTCAAGGGGACATTTTTCAAAATCATGTTTTTTTTTTTAATTTTAGTGAATCAACATGTGAAAAATGTTTATCAAATGTTCAGAGTTGTCATGATTTTCAAATTAAAAGTGAAAGATAGTTTTCTGCTCAGTGATTCAGTGACCAAAAGAGATAAGAAAATGGTTTTGATGAAGATACTCAGATTTTTATCATTTGTTAGGTTCATTTGTATCTTGTAATGAATGGTGAAAAGTTTGCTGAAAATTACAATAATTACAATGAGAAGAGCTCTTTATGCTTTATGCATATTGATTAATGACAAATTAAAATTCTCTTAATGATAATATATCAGTGCAAAGTTTATGCCCTAATATGAGTATTTAGCACAATTATATTCCAGTTCTTTTTAAACTAAATCTTGTCCTCAGATGTATACAACAAAATAAGAATCTAGTCCCAACTTTTTCATTGGACCAAATTAGTTGAAATCTATACCTGACATGAACAATTTCCTACTGTACTTTAATAATGTGACAGTCTAGAAACAGGACTAATAGAAGCTGAGAGAAAATGCACAAAGGTTTTTAGTTCCCCCCATTCATAGAATTATTCACATCAGTAGAAATTTGAGAAAATACAGATCAAAGAACCAAAGTAGCTATAGTGAAGGAGGTTTAATCTTAGAGAGGAATTAAAGAAAGGGCTAGCAATCCATTGATTAGAACTTAAAGCTCTCTCTGTATGTCTTTTTCAAATTGATTGCAAATAGTCTTTTAATATAATACTATTATGCTACATGATGATCTATGGTGTTCTAAACTAATTGATATTAATAATAAATACACTATCTCATTTTACATACACACACACATACATATATATAGGCAGCAAGTTGTGAGCTTCAGTCGTTTAAATATTTGGGAAATTAGAATTATTTTAGAAATAAAAGTCACCCATTAGTAAGGCCAGAGATGGTTAGTCATACTGCACTGTTTCAAAAGTAAACATCAGTTGACCTCTGTGCTTGAAATTCTAATTCTTGTCAATCTCCCAAGCAGAAATATGCCCAAAAGAAGTGAGTCACAAATAGGACTTATCAGTAGGAATGCATAATTCCTAACCACAGAAGTACATACTCAAGGGAACCTGACAGTAGGAGATTGATGCCATCTCCTAAATGACACCTGCCTGCTCTAGTTCACATTCAACATGCCTGTATCATCAGGCTTGGACATGATATTTAAGTATCTCACCACCACCCCCAGCAACTGCATGGTTTTGGCAAGATTCTCTGTCTGCAAATAACTGTAAACACAATATTAATTTGTAATCTTACCAAACTCCAATAAATTTTTGGGTCACATATCACTAAAGTGATCATTCATTTCCCCTCATTTTCATTTTTCTCTAGGGACTATACAGGAGCAGTTAATTACTAAGTCACTGTTATTTGCAATTATGTCAAAACATTTCATGGCATAATAAATATAGTCTGTTCCATTTAGAAGAGCAAATTACTTCTAAACACATAAATGTTGTTTTATTTTTTATCATTTTATTGTAATTCTAATGAAGTAAATACTACCTAGTATTGAGGCAATTGGTTGTATGAAGCACAAACATGGTAGTTATAAAGCCTCTGGAGTGCACATAAAATGAATATTATGAAAATTGATTAAAGCTGACAAGTTACCACCAGAAGAAATAAACTTAATTTGTTCAACAAACTAGAAAAAAGACAAAAGTAAAATAAACCAAATTATAATTTTTTTAACTAAATGCTGTATAGAATCTTTCCAAGCCTATTGCTGCACATGAATTAAACACTTAGTGCCCCATAAAAAATGACATGCTCTTATTTTTAGATTCAAAGGCACTGCATTTCTTCTGTAGCAACAAAAAAACTGTAAGAAGTCAAGAACATTCATAAAAGAGATAACTCAACAGGCCCTTTTCTGTGTACTAACTAACTTCATAAAATGGAAAAGAAAATTTTCTCTCTCTCTCTCTCTTACTTAGGAAAGCATTCTTTCCAAAATTTTGCAAGGAAATCAAGAAAGGCTATTTTTAAAGGTGCTACTCCTTCCTCCAAAATTCCAGTAACAAAATAAAATAAGTTAAAACTCTATTTTCAACAAGTAAGTACATACAGAGCTACTAGTATCATACTTTTGAGTTCCATGAAACTTGGAAGTAGCCTGAGGACAAGTTAAGACATTCAGTCTTTAAGCACAAAACACATGACCCTAAATTTGAGGGTCATGACCCTAAAATTCTTGGACCAAAGAAGTCAACCCAACCAAGTGAGTGTGAAAGAGCTGGTATAATAACTAAAGGGACTCAAATGGACACTAAAAAACTACATAGTGGCTCAGAGTGTCACAGACTAGGCATATCCGTTCCCTAGCTCCTCACTTACTTTCCAGATAACGGGTGGTGTGGGAGGTGAAGCAATCTGAGGGAAACGCATAAAGTGGTAGCTCCTGTGCCAACAGCCACATTGGTGCACTGTGTGATTTGTGGGGAGCTGGGTAAGGTACACAGTAGTGAGAAATAACTAACTCTGACTAAAACACTGGTCCAATTCTACCAAATGAAACTGAGAAGCAAGATCTGAGAGGATCAAACAATTTTTGAGTAATTTAAGTGTGTCCCAAGAAAAAGCTGAAGATTATTTATAGAAATACAGAAATACATAGCACCTGAAAAGGTAAAATTCACAAAATCTGACTTATACTAAAAAATTTAAAAATTATCAGGCATGCGATTTTATAGAAAAATAGGACCCATAATAAAGGGCTAAACCAATCAAAACTGACTCATATATATAAGAAACTGAAATTCTAGAGATGAGAACTATTATGAGTGAGATTATTATGGGATTTGGGGATAAATGACAAATTACACTTTGTAGAATAAAGATTAGTGAACTTGAAGACATAGCCATAGAAACTATTCAAAATTAGGTGAGAAGAGAGAATAGACAACAAGAACCTAAAAGAACACAGAATAATCTGTGAGACAACTTCAGGTAGACGAGGAAAAGTACAATTTGAGTCCCTGAAGGAGATACTGAGGGTAGAAAACATTGAAAGAAAAAATGGCTGACATTTTTCTAAATTTGAGGAAATCTATAAACTCTCAGACCCAGGAAGTTCAACAAACACCAAGACCAAGACACAAAAAGAAAACTACAACACAACATTAGATAATTTAATTGTTCGAAACCAATCACAATGAGAGAATCTTAATAGCAGTCAGATTCAAAAGGATGTTACTTGGAGAGACAAAATTAAGAACCGAAGTTTCCTAATGGAAACACTGTGAATGAGAAGACACTGGAGCAATGTCTTTAATAAACCGAATAAAAGAACAAACAAACAATAACAGTTCCAAACTAAAATTCTATGTCCAGGAGAAAAAAATTTAGTTACAAAAATTATTTTAGACATCCAAAGGCTAACAATACATATAAGAGTAGGACCCCTGTAAAACAAACAGGGAAGAAGTCCTTCAGAGGACAGGAAAATGACACTATATAGAAACATGGATCTACACAAAAGAATAACTACAAATGGTAGTTATATAGATGAAGATATAAGACATTATCTTATTGTTCAAATCTACTTAAAAGATAACTGGATGTTCAAACAAGAATAAGAACAAAGTAATACTGAGTTTATATTATACGTAAAAGAAAAACATGAAAACAGCATCAATGTCTGTGGGGGAGCCATGGAAGTACACTATTTTGAAGTTATTTTGTCTTACACTGTTTAGGAAATGGTATGCTATGATGTGCGGGTAGACTGTGACAAGTTGAATATGAATGTTACAATCCCTAAAGCAAGTATTAAAATAAACAAAAATGAAATTTTAGCTAATTAACGGCAAAGGAGATAAAGTGGAGTGATTAAGAATTCTTAACCGAATAACAAATAGGTTAAAGGAGAAAACAGAATAAAAATTAGAAAGTATTTGGAAACAAAGAAAATGGAACTACAACCTATTAAGCCTCGTGGGATGCTAATAAAGCTGTTCTTAGGATGAAAGTTATAGCCGTAAGCACGTATATTAGAAAGAATAAAGGCCTCAAACCACTGACCTCAACTTCTAGCTAATGTAACTACTAAAGGAAGAACAAATTAAACACAAAGCCAATAAAATAAAGAAAATAATGAATATTAGTATAAAATCAATGGAATTGAGAATGGAAAAAAATTAGAGAAAAATTGGTGAAACCAAAAGCTTGTGCTATAAGAAAATCAATAAAATCGATAAACATCAAATTTCTTCTTTAAGGGAAAAAACACAAATATAGAAATGACAGACATGCTATTCCTATAGACTGTACAAACATTAAAACGATAAGGGAATGTTGTAAACAACTTTATGACAAGTTAGATGAAATAGACAGATTCCTTGAAACATATGATCTATCAAATTCCAAACAAGAATAAATAGGTTGCCTCAATAGTCCTGTATGTTAAAGACGTTAAATTTGTAGTTACAGATCATCCCTCAACAAGATGCTTTCACTGTGCATTCTATCAAACTGTTTAGAATGTAATAATAGCAATCCTACACAATCTCTTCCAGAAAACTGAAGAGGAGGAAATACTTTCAAACTCTTAAATGAGACCAGTATTAATCTGATACCAAAACCAGACAAAGACATTACAAGAAACGAAAACTGGACCCTATATTCATCATGAATATAGGTTCAGATTCTCAAGTAAGTGAAGCAAGCAGCATAAAAACATTTCTGTTTCAAGGAAAAGTATTATGAAAAAGAAAAGAAAAGCCAGAAACTAGGATAAAATATTTGCAAATCACATAAGGATTTGTATTAAATAAGGATTTGTATTCAGAATACATAAAGAACTCAATTAGAATACATCCAACCCAAATGTAAATTAAGAGTGCTTTTATAAAGATGTTTATCACCATTAGTCATTAAGAAAACGAAACGTGAAATCACACTGAGATACCATTTCATATCCACTAGAGTAGCTATAGTAAAAAGGAAAGAAAATAACCAATATTGACAGGAATATGGATAAATGAGAACCCTCATGTTGCTAGTGGGAATGGAAAATGGTGCAGACACTTTGCAAAGCAGTTTGGAATTTTCTTAAAAAACTGAACATATACTTGCTATAAAGGCAGCAGTTCCACTCCTAGGTTTCCACACGAGGGAAATGAAAACAAATATCCCCACAAAGTATGTATGAATATTCATAAACAATTACTCACAATAGTTTAAAGAGGAAATAGCACGAACGCCCATCAACTGACAAATGGATAAACCCAATGTGATAAATCCAGCAACTGGAATAATATTGAATTATAAAAAGAATGAACATGGCCAAATCCTACAACATGGATGAATATAAATACATTACGCTAAGTCACAGGTAGGAAAACTTTTTCTGTAAAGGGCCGGACAGTAAATATTTCAGGCTTGCCAGCCACGTACAACCTCTGTAACATGTTTTTCACTCATTTCTTTTCTTTTCTACAATCCTTTAAAAATATAAAAAATTATTCTTCACTTTTAGGCCCCAGGCTTTAACTGGCCCACAGGCTGTAGTTTGTCATTCCTTATGCTAAGTGAAAGAAGCCAGATATAAAAAAAAAACAACACAAAGCTCAAAAGAATATCTATAGTGTGCTGTTTTCTGTAAGAAAAAAAGTCAGGATAAGAAATATACCTGCACATGTTCATCTGTGCAAGAAGAAATGCAGGAAGGATGACTTAGTAACCAATGAGATCTGTTCTCTGCAGAGAGTCCATGGGAATGGTTAGAAAGGGACAAGGGTATGTCAATTCTTTGAGTTTACCTTTTTATAAAGTTGTAACTGTTAGAATCATGCCAACCTTTCATACACAAAAATAAAATAAAATTGGCAGTGAAGGTGGGAAAAGGGTAGAATACAAACACGAACAATAAACCCTATTGTATTTAAAGTAAGTAACACAGCTGTGCTAAGCGAGGAGAAGAACCAGACCAGCATGTTTAGGAAACAGTCTGTTGACAGTATACTCTCAGGCTGAAAACAAAATGACCATACACAAAATGCAGTCTTCCTGTGAATCAAAATAATTTCTAAAAAGAAGTTTAAAAGTAAGTTATTTTGGAGCTAAACAAGATGCAAGGGTAGTAGTGACTTGAATATTTGGAGTAAGTCAAGTCTGGAAGCATCTGTTCCACTTATCAGAATTTAAGCCCTAAGAAAAATTGTAATAACTTTAAGATCCTCAGTTTCCCTCTATAATTAATATGAACCATATTCTAGGTAAGAAGGTGTACACATTAAGTTAAATAATTAATTTGAAGCACCAAAAATAAATCAAAGTACATGATAGGCCTTTGAGAGATAAAGATTATTTTTTTTTGTTTGTATTTGTAGGCAGGTGAGTGATTACCTCATTTCCTTTTGCAGTTCTTAACGTATTTTAGTAAGAAATATGGACAATGGATGGAAATACTAAAGAATTCTGTGGAATTAGTTGAAAGTTTCAGAAGAAATGAAGACATGATCTCTGTCTTTGTATAAGTATTCTCTTGGATCTGCCTCAAGAAGAAAAAAAAAGCATTTAGAATGAAAGAGGATCTGCAGTAAGGGGGAGAGTAGGGTATAGAAGAGAAAGTGTCTTCAAGTGAAAAATCTGCTCTGCAACTTGCAATGTCATGCGATGAAGTAATGAAAATTTCTTTAAGCCAACAAATGATAAATTGCCATAAGAGCTTTTTAGCTACAACACCAGGTTTAATCATGTTGGGAACTAAAAGGATCCCAAATGCATAAAATTTTCCTTAACCAAAATGAAATTATACCATCAAATGTGAATGCTCTGTACCCAAGAAAGTGCAAACTGGAATATTTATGAGAGACCATTTGTAAATGACACAATGTGATTGCTAGAAAAAAGACTATGCAATTCAAAAGAAGAGGCCAGATAGACATTTTAATCTTGGGCAGTTGCAAAAGTTCTGAGGCATCTGTGCACTCTTTAAAACCTAGCGAATGGGAAATATCATTTTGGAGTGAGATGAATGTTGGTGTAGCCCAGGATCTATGCGACTCATTTTTTTCACCTGTGAAGTGGTGAGTTTAGAATACAGATCTCAGTCTCTCTTTTTCTAAAGGTCTATTCTATGTAAAGATAAGTAAATAATTCTAATGAATTATGTAATGCACTTTATAAAAATCAATTTGTTTTAACAATGTTTCACATAAATTTACCATAGGAAGTAGGTAAAGAAATGAATGAACAGCTCAACCAATCATCATGAACGCACAGTAGAACCACATTAAAATATAGGAAAGGATTTTAGAAAGTTTTATTCCTGGGTGGTAACAGTTGTCTCCATGAAGTGGGGTTATTCATTCTTTTTCACATTTTTGCTCTTCTGTGTTTTGTTAGATTTATTGTGGAATGAAATATGCAGATTCATTATTTACTAAAAGATACCATTTAACATAAATAATGTCGGTGACAATGATACTTTTAGGCATTTTTTAACAATGACATAAAGCAGTGTGTATGGAAAACCTAATACAGTTCAATATCAAGTGTATACATTTGGTAATAATAACAATTGGTTCCTTTTCTCCTACTTGAAGCTGGTTCTACTGCTTTGTGAAACATTAGTAACACTCTCAAGGTTGTCATTCAGTCATATACACCATCAGTTTCCGTAACTTTACCCTTACAAATAGCCTGGCTGGGCTACAAAATGTATACTCTGGAGGATTCTCTGATCCTCTTCTGTTGCTCTTCATAAAATAAAATCTGGTCTTTCTTTGCCCTGACAAAATAAAGTATGCTCTGATGCATTAAACCACTTTTAAGAGGTGCCAGAGTGACAAGAAAATGACCCATCTAATCCTCTTTTACTGTTTCATAGTGTGCAGGAAGTTAAACTAATACCCTAAGCTCAGAACTAAGTTCCACACATAGTAGAAATTAGAAAGAAATAAGAGTCCATTTGTCAGCGTGTGCTTAACCATCTTCACCAAAATCATAGCTTAAAGGGTTGATGTTTGGTCCTGTAGCTGTAGTAATATAAATACTCCCAATCCTTGCAGTGGCTCCGTGGATGTCTAACAGTCCTTCAGAATCACTAGACAGTTCTACCCCTGGGACCAAGGACAGCAGAGAAATTGGAAGCATTTTCCTCCCATCTCTCATTTCCCTTCCACCTTTGCCACTCTCCAGTGACTTTTACAAGATTATAATAAGATGATCTAGTAAATAAACTATTTACAGTCTTTAAAATTATTTTTGATTTCTAAAAGCAACATTCTACATTCTTAGGGATTTGTTATATTTGGAAATTTTTTTGTTAAAAGCTTAAAACACTACCCAGGTAAAACATGACTTTTAATAAGTACTTTTCAGATCAGTCTGCCATTTATTGACCTACAGAAAAATGATTGTTTCTCTCCATCAACCACACACCTTCAGGAACAAATCATATTATACATTAGATCTTTACTTATTTACTGTGCATTGTCTGATGCAGACCCTAGAAGCTGTCCAGCAATTTCCATGTTTGCTCTAGGCACACTGCTGACACATTTTCCAGCCCCCTTGTAATGCCTGGAGTGTGACTGAGGGATATGCAATGAAAGGAGCAGAAGTGATGGGTGTCACTTGCAGGCCACTCTATACCTCTTATCCAAGTCTTCTCTGCAATCCCTCCTAATTTGTCACCAGAGGCAAAAGGATCCAGTGAGTGTCTGGGAGACCCCAGGGAAGAGTGGAGAGCCCTGCCTGCTAACCTACAGCATTCCACTGAGATGCGGGTGACAAACTTGGTAAGTAAGCCGCTGAGATCTGCGCGTTATTTGTTACAGCAGTTAGTGTAGTCTACAAACACCATGTCTTTTGCCAGTTTCAGTGTAAAAGCAAACGGAGGCTGTTACTACCTTAACTAATGTGCTTCTGACATGCAATCCCATAAACTAGAGGCTCATGTGTCAACCTGCACTTTAATGATACCACGGGCAACAAGCCGCTATAATCAAATTTGAACTGTTACATTTCTGACTCCATTTACATAATATGAACCACATGGGGTGGAGAGGTTATATCTGGAGCAGGAGATGATGATTAGATTTTCTTAAACAAATTGCACCTAGAAAGTATAATCA
Organism: Camelus dromedarius; assembly: GCF_036321535.1. NCBI lineage: Eukaryota > Metazoa > Chordata > Mammalia > Artiodactyla > Camelidae > Camelus > Camelus dromedarius. The sequence goes on along the minus strand of NC_087463.1, from coordinate 19,340,863 downwards.
AGATTGCATTGGCTGACAGAACAAGAAGGTTTTTTCTGTTAGATTTTGTCCTTAGAGATCTGAAGAAATCAGAGCTTCAATCCCCATGGCCCTTCCAGCCCTGCTATGCCAGTGCACTCTTTATTTCCTAATTTGTCCATAAGATTCCATAATATATTATTATTTTCACTTAAATGCATGCCTATTTTAGAAAATGCGTATGGTAATTTTCACTGCACTCTAAAGAGCAATGAAAAGAATAAACTATTTAAAATAAACATACAGTTTGGACTGTATCTCATTTTAAAAGCTGACAGGTGTTTGAGCGTTTTGTACGTTGGTACTAGGTGTCTCATAGGGCACTCCGTCCCTTACACAGGGCGTGTCACACATGCGCAGACGCATGCACACATGGATCATCACTAACAATTCTACCTCTCAGGTTGCCGACTGAACTCCGAGGATGTCTCTCTCTGGGAATCTTTGCACTGTCTTCTCCTATTCTCATAAAAACCACAGACAGAGTGAAAGATCCAGAGATGGCACAGCATCACCTGTGACAGGTGTTTTCCTCACAAAGCCCTTGGCAATACCTATAGAGGATGGAGGTATTACGTTTTGTGGGCTAAACCTCAGGATTGTTTCTTTTTACAACACCGATTTCCAACACTTTATCATTTATCACTCCAACATTATCAGTAAGGACTCAATTTGTTATTCATTGTTTATAGGATTTTAATCTACCAAAATATATTTACCATCAGCTGTGGGAGGGAAAGTGGCCATTCTGGGTGGAGGAGGGGGACGTGTGGGTGTGCAGATCTGGCCCCAATCAATCCAGGAGCCCGGATTGGGGCTCGGATGCCGGAAACATTTCTGGTGGTTTCAAAGTCCAAGGTTTTATAGCTCTGCTGAGTACTCAGGATATAGAAAACCACAGTAAGAGAAGCTCACTACCACACTAAAAACGGAAAAATCATTTTTCAGATTCCATCAGATCTCAGTTCACAAGGTGACCTGAATTCTAAAGGCGATAAGCGCCCCCTGAAGAGACACAGATCCCAGACAATTGTTTCACGTTTGCCAGAGCATTGTTGGCAGGGTTGGCCACCATAAAACCCGGTTTGAAAAAAATCAAGTGAAATTTGAATGAATTCTTAAAGGACAAGTACAGGTGAGCATGAAAGTTTATGATCCCTGGGAGCCTATGACAACATGTGGGGGATGGAGGCGGGGAGGCCCTGCCTCCACTCCTAAGAGATCTGAGAGGCAAAAATGAGTAATAATATAAAAGACTTGGGCAACACTCTCAAGCAACTGGGTTTGGTTAAGATTTTTAGAGAACTCTACACAACAATAGCAGGATAGACATTACTTTCAAGTGAACACAGAATATTCACCATCGCTGAGCATATTTTGGTCCAAAAAACAATTCTCAGTAAATTTTAAATGGTGAATGTATCACAAAGGGTGATTTGACCAAAAGAGCATAAAAGTATAAATTAATAGCAAAAACATCTTGAAGGTTCCCAAATACTGCAATATTAAAAAGATATCTTTAAGCCCACGATTCAAGAAAAAATTCATTTCAAATTAGAAAATAATTTGCATTGGGTGAAAATGAAAATATCACAGATCAAAAAGGTGAAGTACAGTTAAAATAGTGCTTAAGTCCCCAACGTTTGAAATGTCTATAATAGAAGAGAAGGAGATTTTCAACCAGTGGTATAATCTTAAACTTCCAGAAGTTAATAAAAAAAATTAAAGCCAAAGTGAGTAGAAGGAGGGCATGGTAGCTAGAATATTAAAATGACCCCCAATGACTTATGCCATTGTATGATACACTCCTTTTGAGAGTAACGTGCTTCAAACTAGTGGAATATGGTAAAACTGATGGGATATCATGCCCGTAATTATGCTATCTTTGATGGCAAAGGTGAACATTTCTGTGGATATAATTAAGATCCCTAGTTAGTTTTAATTCAATCAAAAGAAGATTATCCTGGTAGACTTGACTGAATCAGGGGAACCCATGAGAAGTTCTAGAACTCAGTGACTATCTTTCCTGCTCATCTAAAAAACCAAACAGCCATGTCGTGAACTGGTTAAGGAGAGGGGTGGCTTCTAGTTGCTGAGGACCTCAGTCCTATCATTGCAAAAAACAATTCTTTCAACAACCTCAATAAGTTACCTACTAAGCTGTTTTCACAAGCATATACATATATCAAAATATTCCAAATTGAATATATTAGGTATATGCAATTTAATGTATATAGGTTATACCCCAGTGCAACTGTAAAAACATGAATTAATTTCAAAACCTATTCAATACATGAAAATCATATGTGAATAAACAGATAACAAAATGTTGAAGAATAAAAAAAAGTCTTGAACCACAGAAACAGAGACCTAGTAAACATACATTGTTTTACTTTGCTAAATTAATATACAAAGCATAAAAATAATAGAGAAAATAAATGAAACCAAAAGGTAGCTGGAAAATATGAATACTTTCAATGAACTACTGCTGAGGTTAATTAGTAACAAAGGGAGAAGAGATACAAATTAAAAATAACTGACATGAACAATGGGATTTCAGTGTCAATCCTGCAGTAAATGGAAAACCAGTATATATTAAGAATTTTATGCTCATAAATTTGATATCTTACTGAAAGATAAATTTGTGAGTTAGAAATTACTGAATTCACTCATGAAGAAATAAATAAAATGAGCAGTTTTCTATCTCCGAAATATATTGATTTTGTAGTTTAGTTTCTTCCACAAAGAAAACTTCAGGTTCAAATAGCTTCAATGGTAAAATCAACAAAACATCTGAGGAAAAATAATGCCAATTCTACAATAATCATCCAGAAGATTAGGAGGAGAGAACATTTTCCATCTCATTTTACAGAATTATCCTGATACCAAAACATGACAAAGCTATTACAAAAAAAGAAAATTGCAAACAAATTTTCCTCCTGAAACTAGATGCAAATATTCTTAAGAAAATATTAATACAGCAAATCCATATATACGTGGATATGTGTGTATTTATGTATATGTGTATATATATATCACATGATGAGCAAGACTACACCATGAATAAGATTATATATAATGGGCTGGGTATCAACTTATTGTCATGTCTTATTTGGTGATGGTGTATTTTTTAAGAAAAGTTTTGTTATAGCAGATTAAGTCCCATTTTAAGATAAAGATAATACAAAATGTTTCAGTGATATTTTTCTATTATACATCTAATAGCTTAGTAATTAAGTCAATAAATATTTATTGAATTCTTGTTTTATTTTAGGCTCTGTTTTATCATCTGAAAATATAGCAGTGAACTATAGAAAGAAATCTTTGCTTTCACTGAGTTTACATTACAGAGGAGTGGGGAAATAATTAAGATAGATAGTTGAGAGATACAAGATTGCCAGGTAATAATATGTGGTATAAAGTATTAAGAAGACATGGTATAAAGCCTAGAGATACATTCAAAGTGGGCTCCAGCCAAGAAAAACTGGGATAAGGGCGACACATTCCAGGAAAGCAAAGAGCTAACATGAAGCCTATGCCTGTGAGTCCAAACACGAATTTATCTAAGAAAATCAATAATAATATATTCATATTATTTTTTAAAAATCTCCATCCCAGACTAAATGTTTCTGTCTTCATTCATCATACATTATTTTCCAATAATTTCCCCTTGTATTGATATGCCAGAGATATCTCTTCATCACTGCATGCAAGGTACACCAGCTCATTTCCTTTGGCCTTAGACTCACCCTGCAGTCTTGCCGAGCTGCAGCACTGTTGGAAGAATAAAATTAGACGGTATTGACGAAAGTGATGCTTATATTGCAAATTACGATGTAAAGACAAGATTACTTCATTATTGTATTTAGTCGCAGTGGTGGTAATAATAGTAGTAGTGTTTATGCATTATTATTTGTAGATTAAAGTCCACTTAAAAGCACATTTGAGCCCAACATCACAGGCTTTCAAAGCTGAAAGGAACCCTTGAGATGATCTAATCACATTCCTTACAAAGGAGGCAAGATCAGGCCAATCAAATGCATGATTAGATGTCACAGGGACGTTGTGTTCAGGAGAACAAGCATGGCATTAAGTCAAGAGATGCAATGTCTGTGAATGAGAGAGTGGCTGCCCATCCAGCTTGCTCACCTGGACAGGAAAACCACGGTAAGAATTGAAATAAAGGCTCCTGTTCACCGCATCCTCCTTCCACATCACTAGGGAACAGACTCTGCCTCTCCACAGCCAAGTGTTTCCTGGGAATAACTGGCAGATTTGCTGTGCAATTCAACATAGATACCAGCCTCTGGAGACCGTGGCAGGCAGATGAACTTGGATGCTGCTTTAATTAAATCCCCGGAGGATCCCAATTACTAGGAGGAACCACTGCTCACTTCTTCCGGATATCTGCATATGTAGTCAAGATCAAAGGCGTTTGTAGATGCAAATACCTGTACAACAAGCATTACTTGTCTTTAGGGTCTCACAATCTCCCCAGAGATTATGCTCAGAGAAGTACATGTGATCTTTCTGATACATATCACTGGAGTCTCAAGTACAACCTGTCTCTGTTCATCCTGAATGTGACTCTGTGTCAGTGGGGCTAAATACCAGTCATCTGGACATTGGGTTATTTGGTGATGTCAACCAGAAGAAAAAAGAAGCAGCAAAGACAGTGTAGTTGAAAGGTTAAAAAGCTTTAAACCAGGCACTATTATTAATTAGCCAAATGAACTCAGGCAAGATATTTAACCTTTTTGAATCTCAGTTTTTTTCAGCTCATTTGTAAAATGGAAATAATTATATCAAATTTCAAACCCGATGAATGTGAAATTTACTGCACCACAGATTTGGTTTCCAATTCCTTTCACTTTTTAGAATCACGTAAAAACAGCCTTAAGGCTCTGGGTAGGTTGTTGGGCCTCTCTGTCCTCAGATTGACTCCTTAATTGTCCTCCTCTCTGCCTTCTTGTTCTTTTCTTGGTGTCTGTGTCTCCCGGACAGGACCACTGTGATTCCAGACACCATAGCTGCCTTTGACCCCTGGGTGTTAGTAACTCCATCCCCTCCCTTTGATCCTCCAGCATTTGGGTGGAGGTGACTTTCTGATTTTGCTAATCCTGAGTTACCTAGAATCACTTATTGATAAGCTGTTGGGAAAGGAAGATATTTTGTGGAAGCCAGAAAAATCTAGTCCTAATCCAGAGGAATAATAATGCATCCCTTTTTTTAGGATGGGGACATCTGCTAACCCCTGTATTACAGTATATAGTTTAAAACACTTAACAGGCTGTGTTCAGGAGGAAAGTCAGTAGCCTGAGAAGGTTGAGAGGTCAAAGAAGATGGTGTGCATTAAGCTAGGGTCTCTAAAGAACAGCACCCCCACTGGGTAAGTTGGAATAAGAAAGTAAGATACAGTAAAAATCTGTCTATACTAGCCTTGACTTTTATAAAGCAAAGAAAAAGGAGAAAATAATCTACTATTCAAATTCTAGGTATTCAAATCTCGAATTCACATTCCCACTATGGCCTAAACCATAATGCTAGGGTGCAACACAATGCAAGCCTCAGAGAAGCCCCAAAGACAAGGCACTAAGAACAAATAGCAGATCAACAAAAACCACTAAACACAAGTAAACAAGCCTCCATGAAAGAAAGTGAGTGCATGTAATTCTGTCGGTTTCATAAATGTGTCAACTTGGGTAAGAAGTAACTGGGATAATAATTTCCTTCTCTGTACTTCTGGTTAGTGTTGCACACAAAAGAATTCTGCGTGAGGTTTGAAAGTGGAGCAGTAGACGCTTCCCCTTAAAAAGAGGTCGACGTAGAGAAGGCTCTCTCATGTTTCGGTGTCTCTGCCACTCACGTTGTTGGCAGCAGCCCATCGCACAGCTCCGGCTCCCAGGGGATCTCTTGTTTTAGTTCTCTGGTTTCAGTTTTGTTTTTTCAAATCCTGGCAAGGAGCCAATGAGGTTCTAAGGAAAGAGGGACGGTTCCCCAGCTGTGGATCATCCATAGCAGCAAGTGCAGAGCCTGGGAGGCGGAGAGGCCAGTGAGGATTCCAGTTTTCCCTCCTCCCCTCACCTCATGTTCATCCGTCTTTCCTCCCAGCCACCTGTGCTGTGACATCAGGCTCAGCACTAGATGCAGAAGAAACAGACGAATTAAAACTCCTTTACCAGCTCCCACGGTTTCAAGAGGTCAGATTAGTGTGATGAATCTCTTATTCTGCATAGTTTCTAGTGGTTCTCTAAGTGAACCTTCAATAATGAAGTAACAAACCATATAATTAGACCTACAAAGACTTCAGATGTAATCATCAGAGATTATAAAATAATTGTGAGGCTAATAAGTTAAAAGTAGTAAAAGTGGTGGTTGTAATTATTAAAAAAATTTTGACCAGTTGGAGGTAAGAGCTAAGTAAGACTTCCAGGAATGGAAACTGTGAAACCTAAAATTAGAAATGGCCTACATTTTAAATTGCAAATGAAAACAGTATATAAACTGACAGAAAATATATACAACAGAGTACAGAGAGTCAAAGAGATGAGTATTAATATGGAAATAAATGAAAGAGATTAGAGTGAGAAAAAGAGTTAAACATATAAATATATAAATTATTCTGGAAAATAGAAAAATAGACATGAACTACAGAAAAAGAAAGGATACGTGTATGCTATTATGATCATAGAAGTAATATGTAAATAAAACAAAACAAAACAAAAAACAAGCAAACCAAAACTTAGAGAGCATTTTCTTTGTGTGTATATATATATGTATCTCCATTTATAGAGAGAAAAATTTCTTGTTTCTGTGGGATATTGTCCCTCCTCAGATATAGAAAAACTATTGCTTCCTCAACACTGTGAAGACTCTGAAATATCATTTGACTCTCAGATTCTTAGCGGCTGTGCTCGATGGGGCTCTCAGAGTTCTGCCATGATTATGCTCATGACAGGAGTTGGCCAAGGATCCAAAAATGAACTTCTTTGGAGAATTTGGGAGCTCTTTTCCTATGGTTATCCTCTTTGTCCCTGCATCCCACTTTAGTCCTGAAAGCCGATTTCCATTTCTCACATCCAGTGAAGTCACCAACTTCTGTGTGCAAACACGCACACACACTCACAGACACACACACACATAAAATACACATGAATATGTATATACACACATTTGTACATACAACAAAGTATTGGTGAGACAATCTTTAACCACAACAATAAAATAAGTGAGATTAATCTATTAAGAAAAAAATCAGATTGTTTTCAAAGCATAATCTAACATGATGGACAAAAGAAGCCTGAATGAAGGCAGAGGATGGATCAGAATGTTTCTTTGAAAAAGAAAAGATGAAGATACACTAGGTACACACAAATGAAAGAACAGGCCAGAATTCAGACCAAGAAGTGTGAAGAACATTCATAATGCAAAAGGGTACAAATCTCAATAAAGCCATGACTTACAAATATTTGTGCTTGCAATAGCACAGCAACAGCTTTTACAGGACAGAAAAAAAGCTGATGAAAGGAGAAGTAAATAAAACACACTGAAAAATGAACATTCTAGTTTCCCCCATCCACTCAAAATTTAAAAGACAGAATGGATATGGACGTGAACTATGTAATTAATAAAATAGACCTACTGTAGATTTACATAAAATTTTGAACGTACTTTTAAAGTATTAAAGAAATATTCATAAAAGTTATCATAAATTAGACCACAAAGAAAACTTCGATGTTTTTCAAAAAGAAATGCTATGAATAATATTTTTGACCAAAGTGAAATAACATGAGAAGTCAATAAAGTTTTTTTACCTTGAAGATTTTGGGGAGAGTTCTATGTTAGTTTGTTTTTCATAGCAACAACTAAAAAGCACCTAGTATTCTAGCCGCCAATTGCCAGCAAAGGCACTTCATTGGAGCTGAATCAAATTGCCTGACTGGCTCCTGTATCAGTGCCTGAAACAGGGAAAGTTGGTTAAAACAAACAAATAACTTTTTAAAAAAACTGTAACTTAAAGAACTAATTGAGGAACAATTACCAGTTGTGAGTTTTGGAGATGTACGTAAAAGAGAAACAATCAATATGAACCACATAGCTTCAGATTTTACACACAGGAAGAGTTTCATTTCCAAATGAAATGAAAAGTAGGAATTCAAGGTGTTAATTGTCACTTAGAGCTGTTGTCTGAACTGGGGGTGGCGGGCAAGCTTCTGTCAAATTTGTACAAGCAATATATTTTCACCAGATTTTACATTTTTTGAAACTTCTAAAAAGTGCATTTTGTGTGTTTTATCAAACAGATTAGAGCTATCTGTATTGTGTGAAAAAGGACAAAGAAAATATTCACCACCTATCATTTTAAGAGAAGACAGGATGATGTTTATTAAAGGAATTTCCAAAAACACTAGTGACAATTAGCTTTTAAAGACCTCTCTCTCTCTCTCTCTCTCTCTCTCTGTGTGTGTGTGTGTGTCTCTCTCTCTGTCTCTCTCCTGGTGGATCTAATTATAGTTGGTTCAGTGGAAGACTTTCTTATCAGTTGAAGTTTCTGTTTAATACTGGACTATTCCCACATGATGCCAATCAACAGAAAGAGGAAGGGAGTTACACAGAGGGATAAGACAGTTATTAAAAACAGCACCTCTGAAGATTTTCTGCACTTTGTCCAAATCAATACATGTATCTATTTTTATATAAACTAAGGCAGTTACCTGATGCATAGTGGAAAGGGTCAGCAGAAAAGGCTCACACTTTCCTCTTTGAAAATGTAATATACTACCTGAGACGTACACATCTAAAGCTGAATGCCACTTATAACTTAATTTTAAATTATGCATGGGCATCCTAAAATTACACTGTGTTTATCAGCAAGCTCATGTCTGTATTTCTCTGCAGCTTAATATGCTAAGGTTGGAACTATTACATTATTGTTTCACCATTGGCAAAACTGCAGATACCCCCTTTTAGGTCTCATTTGAGTCTGGCTGGATGAAGGTAGTAGTGGAACATGGGATATCATTCTCAATAACAAAGTAAACCATAATTTATACAAAATTAAAGCCTTACCGATAGCCATGGAAATAATTTAAATATATTTAGCTAATTTCTCAATAGTTTAGGACAGCTTTTCTCAACAGTAGTCTCAGGAGAGATTTAAGCTCTAATGCCCTCGATAGTATCAATTTTGTGTAATGGATTAACTTCTTTCCTATGGGGAGTCAGAATCACTTATCTTCCTTACTCCAGACCTTATTGGCAAATAAATTAACTCGCCAAAAAACCTGAGGTTTACAGAAACAAAGACTCTTGATCCACTAGTTGAGGAGTTGACTCACTTAGATTTTATTTAAAAGTCTTTAAATACCTCCTCATACAATAAACCACACAGAAACACAACTCATCTTTTCCCCAAACCATCGCCCCTATCAAGTAAGCAAGTAATAATTAAATGGCATATTTGGAAGCTTAAAAAGCTATGAAAATATATAGAAATTAATCTCAAAAGGCTAACAATTTTAAAAGTTATATTAAGTACAACAGAGAAATACTATATTTAATTGATGCATTTTTTCCATTAAAAAGTACTTATGCCTCTAAGAACCAGGAATTATGTTCTAATTTGAGAATTTGAGAATGAATAATTTTTTATTCTTGTGTTTTCTATTAAAGCACTCATGACTGTTTCAGAGAGAGGAAGGTAAAGACTTAATCATAATACTAGATATGAGGTGATATAATTGAGAGAGGTATAAATTGTCACAGGATTATACAAGATACAGTAAAATATACTGCCGTTGGCGCATACGAGTTTGCAGATATTTGATGGGTTTTAACCTATAGAAATTGCAATTGTATGTAGCTCAGTCTGATATTATTAGACCTCACGGTATTAAGCTTGAGCTTGATCTTGAAAGATGATACATGTTTAGAATTAGGTTCTGCAGCAAGTGACCTGGGTATTACAATGACTTAAGACAGAATGCCATTTTCCTCTCTGTTAAATTGATATTGGAAGTAAGTGATCCAGGGCTCGCCTGTACTTTGCACTACAGATTCCTGGTGACGTTGGCTCTTCCAAATGAACACTTTGACGTCTGATCCTTGTGTGACCCTCAGTCACCCCATTTCAGAAAGCAGGAAGGAGGCAACAGTGAAACAGATGGACAAAGGATACATGCTCACTGTCACTGCACGGGAGTTTCCGAAGGACACCACAGGACGGCTGCACACATCCTGCTGGCCAGAGTCTAACCACAAGGCTGCACTTAGACTCAAGGGATGCTGGGAAATGTAGTTTTTTGTAGTCAGCCATGCACCAGCTACTAATTCTAGTACTACAGAAGTAAAAGAGTGTGGGAATTGCCAATGAAACAGCTACTCTACCACTAAGGAATACCTTACTAATTATATGAGAAATGAGAAAGGCCTGGCAGAAAAAGCAAAAACAGTTAGAAAGGTGTAAAACATTAAAATATGGCGCATTCAGATGACTATTGTATCATGAAAGGGCCAAGTGTTCCATCAGTGCCAATGGAAGGAGTTGTACTTGAAACAAGACAAGTCAGATGGGAAAGGGCCTTGGGTGTTAGGCTGGGGCACTGGAATTTATACCATCGTCAGTAAACAGCCACTGAAGGAGTAAGAACTGCTGACTGAGGAAACAGATTTGCATTTTAGGATCACTCTGGCTGCAGCACAGAAGAAAGATGGGTTTAGGACAAGAGTGAACGAAAGGATAGATACATAATTTTTTTTGAGGATAATGGGGCTAATTTCCCAAACCCATTGCTCCTTAACAATATGGGTAAAAAGAAAAAAGTAATAAAACTATGAAAGACACAATAATTCTAATATGCTTAGTTTAGTCCTTAATTGAATTTAAATTGCAATAAATTTAACTCTAGGCAAGCTTAACACAGAAAGAGTAAATTAAATGGGGTGTCCATGGGTGTAGAGTTGATGTCAAATTTAGATTCTAGTAATGGTAGACCAAATATATATTTTAAATTTCTACAATTAAATTCACAAGAAGATCTAAAAATTGAAGCTATCATCCTTTTTATTATATGAAATAGTAATGTTTAAAATTACATTTACTATTTAAACAAAGTGGTTCTTGTAAATATTATGATCAAAATCATACCTGCAAAGTAAGTAATTCTTTGGAAGTCAAAAATTTTTAAAGTATTACAATGTAGCTGCTTTATGGTGTAATAATTTAAAAACTGGTTTCATTTCCTTTGAATCCCCTCTTATAACTAGCTGAGGGTGAGAAGGAAGTGTCGAAGGGGAGATGATCTAAAATCTGAAGTTACGTTGCCGAGAGCTGTTTGGACATTTGGCTTTCTTGTTGTATCTAAAAACCAATAGAGTGGCTCATAAAGCTGATTGCAGGGCACATTTCAGAACTAATAAAACAAATTGACTATTGATGATGTGCACAGCACAAATCCAATTACATCTTGCAAAGCTTTATATTGCTCTATTTCTTCTTTAATGTTTTCTATTTATTTATTTCAATTTAAAGTTTTCATAACAAGTTCAAAAAGGATGCAGTGTGGGTAGGCAAAGAGTAGCCTGGACTTTAGAATCAGAAGTTGAAAGTGAAATTCTGGGTCTACTCTTTGTAGCTCTTGGACATATCGCTTAAATTCTTAGTTTCAAATTCATGGAATTAAGTATAGCCTATGTTAAGTGTTAAATAAAATGGCACGTGTACACGTGCATTGTAAACTGTATAACGCATTAGAAGCAAAATTATTATTAATTTAAACAACAAATAAAGCTTGTATAGATCAAGGGACAATTTTTAAGAGCTCGGATTTTGGCACATGTGTGCACACACCTGCATTGAGGGCTTGACTTCATCAGACTTTACTGTCTGACTCACCTTACTTTCTCCTAAAGACATTTTGGAAGAAAAGAAAGGATTTTCTTATCATACCTTTCCCAGAATTCCGGCATCACTCCACATGATGGTGAAAACAATATTTTATCCTTCATTGTACCCTGATCCCTGCTGCAAGGATGACAAATGCTATGGGGATGACAATACTGCTGTTTGGAACTGAGAAATATAATTAGCAGATACATACAAAATATTTTAATGACAGCCCCCTTCTGAATGCCTACATCTGCCGGACACCATAATAATGAGGCTTGTCTGCCACTTGAACATTGATCAAATGTCCCACTGGGGCTTGAAAAATGTGTGCTTCGGTTGTCATCATAGACCTGGCACAACCCCACCACTGGGATCGGGGATGCTGTAAAATATTCAACATCTGCTGCTTCACCAAGCAACATTTTGTTTTATTTAATTCCATAGGCTTATTTGCATCCTCTTAATTTTCTTATGCTAGGGATTAATCATTCATGAAAATAATAATTACAAAACTCATTTGAAAGCTTGAAAAAAAGCAGGCTCCTTTTAATGGGCATTGCTTCTGAAAGAGGAGAAAAAATAAATTCATGCTTAAAGGAACTTCAAAGCTAGATCTTCTAAAATTGGGGAGGCCTCAATTTTTTTTCTCTACTAAAATTGGTCACGTCATTTGTCATGTATACGACAGCAGGTAAAGAAGAAGCCATTGTAAGTTGTTATCTCCAATATTGTATGTTTGTAAGAAAATAGAAACGATTTATTTTTTTAGATTAAACTGAGGAGTAAAGTTCAATAAAAAGAGAAAGATGATATAACAAAATACATAAAATTGAAAGGAATGTTAGAGCTCATTTTGCCAACGAGTATTCATTTCAGAGAGTAACACGCTGACATCTAAAGAGCTGATCATTTAGCAAGTGCTTCTAAGTTCCAATCTCCATATGAAGAAATGGATTCCCTTTTTGTATAAATCTAATTTTCAGAAATGCTCCCTTATACTGAGCTCAAATCCACTCTGCCATCTGAAACTATCATTTGGGGGAGGGTGGGATAAACTGCATCAGTTTCTCTTCAACTTAATCATTTCAATATTTGGAGAGAAATATCATGTGCATTACAAGTATGATCTATACCCAAGTCAGCATAAAGCAGGCCTTTATCTGTATTTCTAATTTTGTCACTGATTCCCCTCCCCCCCCGTCCTTGGTTCTGAGTCTCTCTCATATAGTCCCCCTCCCTGGGTACACTCCACTGTGAGATCCTGCCTACCCTTGTGACATTATTAAATTTATGACTAGCATGATATTACTAACATTTTTGCTTACAAATTTCATTTTGCTTATTTTACTTACAAAATAACATTTATTTAAATAGTCATTTCAAACTAGTCATTTTATCTTCACCATAAATTCTCTGAGGTAGGCACTGTTACCCTTTACACAAATAAGAAAACACTCTCAGACCAGGTAGGTGATTTTCTAACAAAATAATAATAGACAGTATTCGTTGAGCTCTTACTCCATGCCAGATACTAAGCACTGTCTTTTGATTTTCACAAGAACTCTCTGAATTAGGTGCTATTAATATTCTCAGAATAGAATTGGTGGAGTTGGCCACAGAGTGGTTGAGAAACTTCCCCAACGTCACGGTCAGCACAGTGATCGCCATCTAACTCAGTAGCTGTGGAATTTTCATAAAGCAGCTATCTCACAAGAACACAGCTTCATCTGTGCCAAGCCCTGTATTAGACACTGGAGGTGTAAAAATTAACAAAACATATGCTTCTGCAATAAAGGTGCTTTAGCATGAAAAGTAAAGAGGTATGCGCGCAAATAAATGCAATAAAACTCCGCAAGGACTTTAACAGATGAACGCACATCTTAAGGATGCAGGCTAATAGCATAATAGAAGCCGGTGCTCAGTTTTATATTACTAGTGTAGGCCAGGTGAGGGTTCAGGAAAAAATTAACCCCTGATGTTGAAAGACAGGTTGGTATTATCTTTCTAGGCAGTCCATCAGAAGCAAGTATAGAATTTTCTGCACAAAATTGAGCAACTGTGAAACACGAAATGTGGATGAAATGACAAATACTTCAATGTCTTCTCTATTTTATGGTTGCTCATAGATGGAAAAAGAAGATGAACTATACCAAAATTAGATAAAAGGCTGGAAGCAGGGACCAGATTATAAAGATCTTCCTCTACTAGGGCCAAGGTTTAGAGATTATTCATTTGGGAATCATCTGGAACATTTAAGCAAAAGAAACAACATAATTCATTTAATATCATTTCTTCATATTTATGCAGTTAAAATAATTAAGCATTTGCATCATGCTAAGTGCTCGGGACTCAATAATGACAAAAACCAGATACAACCTTGAGTTTGTGGAGCTTCCTTTCGATCAGCATTTTAGTAAGATCGTTTTGCAAATAACATGGCAACCATAATGGGAGGGGCAGGACTGGAGGCAGAGATGTTAATTTGAAGCTATTGAAATTCTTCAAATAATACATACAGACCTGAATTTAAGCATTATTAGTAAGGATGAAGAAAAAGTTACATGTAGCTGAAATTTGCAGGCTTGGTGACCCATAAGATCTGAGGCTAAGAGAGAGTAAAGAGTCTTCTAATTGGGTTTGATTCTAAACCTAGGTTTATCTGCATTCCTTTTATATTTCCAATTTGATTTAAAAACACATTGAAATGGCTGGGTAGAGACACAGAATCTCCTGACAAATTAGTAAGGATTTTCTTTCTCCATGTAGACACTGATACATTAATCTACAACATACGCTACATTTGTTCTGCAGCTACAAAAAGCTGCATTTCACCGTAAAAAGAGAAGGGGCTGCTGAGTTAAACTGAGACTCCATACGTCCCATTCATACTCAACGGGGTGGTGGGGAGATCACAAAGGGGCAAAAACAGTGAGAGGAGCGGATCCTAGGCCCCCTAAGAGTGTCTGCCACAGCTATCTTTCACAAAAGGCAGGGCACTAGGAAGGCACTGAGAATATCCTGACTATATTCATTTACTTTCACATTTCTATACACTTATTTTGATTAGTTTCATCCACTTGTGTGACTTCCATCATTGTCTTCTTCATGATATCCAACATATTCCAACTCAAAATCACCCTTTATTTCACTATTTGGATGTTCTACCAAGGCCTTCATTGTAACCTGCCGATCATTTTTAATTATTCCTCTCTATCTGCTTTTCCTTCTCTTGCAGTTCTCATTCTGTTGCTTCTGCCGTCATCCTCAGTGGGCGGGGATAACCCTCCCTACTGTTCACTGGCATTTAAATGTTAATTCTGCACATTCTTCTCCCAGGGTCTGTCTCCAGGCTTCCCCTCTGCTCGTTCCTTCTACTATGTTCAAATCCTCATTCTGTCCACATTAAACCATTGGACAATATCTGTATCTGATCTTTTACCTCCTTTCTGTTATAATCCTCTTTAAATTCATTTTATCCAGTGGTAGGGATTAATATTCCTAAACGCTGATACAATAATATTATATTACTCAAGACCAGTTAATGGATTCCTGTTGCCTACAGGGCATTGTTCATATCTTTAGTCTCACAAAACAGTCCTTGGTAATCCTTTCCTGTTCAGGTTTACCTCTTGCTACCTCTTTTCACACACTCACAGAGTGAAACGTTACAGAATGGGTTACTTTTCATTGTGCAAAATTATTACATCTTCTCCCTGTTTTCCTGCCTTTGGTCTGTAACAGTATCTTCAAATACCCTTAGCAAGAAGGAATCTTTCTCTCCCCTGAAATTTTATTTACGCTGCTCCTAGATAGCACTTCATGATTTTTATTACAGTTTTTCCACGTCTTTTTTTCCCTTCCACCTCCTGAGAAGAGGTGTTGTTCATGTACTTTGGCATCACTTGTGACTCCTCATATGAGCCTGGCACATAATATCCACTGGACATCTAGTTATTGAATTAGTAATATGTTAATTACTGAGTTTCTCATAATAATGCCAGAAATGAACCTATTACAAATTTATGAAACAGACGCTATATTCAAAATGTATGAAAAACACATCTAAATAATACATTTCACTTACTGTGTCATTTATTCATATACATTAACATACTCTGTATATATTAACACACCAAAAACGTACAGGCAAGTCTTCAGTTGCATCACTGTCTTCACAGTTACTTCTTTGGTTTTCATTGGAACAACTTTCAAAATCCCATAAAATGCCCCTTTTCTTAGATCCCCAAAACAGTGGAGAACAACCCAGTGTACAAAATCCAGACCAAGATCATAAACGATCTCGAAAGAGAGCATTTAGCTCCTCTGCCATTCAAAATCTAGCTTAGAGTAACCATTCTTAATTGTCAAGTGAAATATTAAAATTTAATTCTTCTAGAAGTTTAAATTGTGTCATAAGGGGGAAAAATACAAACCAACCCTCTCCACAACTTTCCCTTACTGCCATGAGCCCTGAGATGGAGCACAAGCGGGTAGACCTTCAATGATGTAACATGCCGTGAAATATCCACATGTGGAAACGTTGTCATTTACTGCTTTATAAAACTGTAAGCGCCCTCTTAAAGTCAGTGTATTCTGACACTTTGCTACCCATAGATCTCATGCTGAAATCCTTAGGAGTTGGGCATTAAAAACTGGAAGCAGAACGCATTTCCCTCAAATTGGATAATTAGAAGCTAGTGAAACATCTCAAATATGGGTGTAATAACAAGTATGCTGCTGGCAAAACGTAAGTAATCTGGGTGCTGTATTGATATTTTTAACTGACCCTTTGGCAGACAGAATCATGAAAAAGTAACCTTCAAAAAAACAAGAGCTTTGTTTTGCCAATCTCATATGGTTAAAAGACTACCAGCCAGCTGCTATATTAGGGTTACCTTACAAAAACAAACAAAAGAAATTAAGGCTCATAGGAACAATATCCTTACATATTCTTTAAAGTAATTGATATTTTTAGGGTGTCTATAAAAAGGCATCAAGCATCATCAACATTTCCTAGAAATAACAGTATAACAGCATCATAGTTTGCACACATAGTGGCACCAATAGAACAAATGATATTTCTGTAAAATGTCATTTATTCTTTTCCATGGAGGGACTGCATCTAGAACTCACTTTCCAAATAAGACAGTCTATGGATAAACAGCTCTGTTTCAAAATCTGAGGTTGCTCTACTGTACTGTCCAAGTAACTCCCTTGTTTCCTGGCTAATGCCTACATATCCTCTGTTAGAACATCATTTCTTTAGTGTTGTTTGTGTTCAGATATCAACAGCCCTGGGAGAACCATGTGCATCCAGTAGAAGAAGGTGCTTGGCATACACATGGGAATTCCAGACGGGCCCCAGGACAGAACAATGAGGATGCTCTATTTGGTCCGACACATAATTTTACTAAAGTATATAAAGAACAACATAAAATCACTGATCAGAAGTGACCTCTCACAGTTGAGACCCTGTAGATCCAGACAGTGCTTCGATTCACGCAAGTGTGGTTATGGACAGCAAATTAGATAAGAATAAGCCCGTTAACCTGCAACAAGGCTACATTTGTGCTGCATCACTTTACAAATAATTACATTAAGTGACAATGATGGAGGGACTGAAAATGTACTACTGAGGAGTTGGCTGTGTTCAAACAGATTTTTTACAAGAGTTTGTAATTTCTTTTTGGAAGTTTTTTTGCTTGTTTGTTTGTTTAAACAGAGACAGTCTTTTCATACAGAAAGCTTTACTTACGACCTGTCCAGAACTGATTGTCTTTCAAGGTTTCTATGAGTGGGGAGATTGTTCTCTTAAGCAAATGAGAATTTCAGAAACAGTTTTGAAATCTCAACAGTTGATACATTAGCATTTGGTCTAGACTTAAAGGAAAATTGAAGGACAGGGAACTCTGGGATAAAAACTGAATCTGGCAGAATTTTCAATAGATACTTACAAATTTGTTAAAAATTCAGATATATTGTGTCCTATTTTTCAGTACTTCCAAAAGAGGAGTGATATTAAATATTGTCAATTATTATGATTATTTCTTACCCATAGATCTGATTTATGTTGCTAAATTTGTTGAGAAGTGAAAATAACAATATTTGTGGAAGAAGTGGAAACCCAAAAACACTGACATTATTTGCTTCATGGGGTATAATCCAGGGTTAGCTAAAACCTCTCTGGACATGCCTTACTATCCCCTTGATCCTGCACCTTGCTCCAGCTGTGACCTTACTTTTCTCTTTTCCTTTACAGCACAACTTTCTTAAAAAAAATATATGTTTTATGTGTTTTATTTTATTCAATCCACATGTTCCCTGCAACTCACTCCCCTTCAACGTCCATCCTACGATTCTAGTGAAACTGATTTGACGTGGGTTTCGTGTTGCTCCACGTGGTAAAGCTCAGGACCATTCGTTTGTCTTCACCATAACTGAACTCTAAGCAGCAATGGACACCGTTCCCTCCTTTCTGCCTCGTGCAAACAGCAGCCTCTTTCTTCTGTGATGCTGCCCTTTGTAGGGGGTCTCTCCCCTTTACCATCTGCTCTTTTCAGTCTTTTATTCACTTCTGATTCTCTCCTTCCCTCAATGGTTTTAAAGGGCATCCACATGGCATCTGTCTCTCAGACGTCTGTCTGAGTATGACTTCCCTAAACTGCAACCACCTAGTTGATGTCACCCCCTCAGTAGCTAACAGGTGAGCATTTAACAAGCATCTCTTCATCCACATCAGAACTGCTGAGTTGACCCTGAACTATTTGAAAACTTCTATTCTTCCATTCTTGCTCATCCTCTTCCAAACCATCCTCTGCCCAACGGGCAGAGCACTTCTTTAGAAACAAAATTCACGCCATTTTTCTTGCTTTCTTGAACCTGTCACATGCTTCCCATCACAATGAAATCAAGTCTAAGCTAGTTGGGCCACTCTCCACTGCGCTGTGTGATTCAGTTCCTGTATCTTCAGTTCTGTTTCCTGGGACCCTTCCTACCGCTCAGTATTATCATTCCAACTACCCTTCTTTCTCTTTCTTGATTATACCAAGATTATTCAAGCCTCAGATCTGTACACTGTTTCTTCTGCATGACACACACACTTCCCCCTAGACCTCTGACAGTGACTTTATCATGAAGCTCTCACCTGAACTGGTAGTTCTTCAAAGAAAGCTTCTACTACCACTAAATTTAAGCTAGATCTTGCCCCAAGTATTTTTCTTAACATTTCCTATGCTATTTCTTTATTATTATTTGTAAGTATTCTTCTCTTCATTTTATTGTTTATTTCCTCTCTCCCCACACTCTGACACAAGTCATCACAGAAGCAGGAGCTTAATTCAGTCTCTTTTTACCTCTGAAGCCACAAGTCTCTGACAATAGTAGACACTCAATGAATATTTCTCTGAATGAATGGATGGGTGGACACTGTTAAAAGTGCTGTTTCTGCTGTTCGCTGGGTTACATTTTAATTAAGAGAAGTTATGAGTACACGAAGCCAAATGGCACTCCTTGAGGCGTCTTTATTCTTTTTGTCTTCATTAAACTCTAAAATTTGGCATAAGCAAAAAGTGCAGCATATCTCCTTTCTGGCCAGGAGACAATTTTTGTTCTTGTTTTTCAGGTTTATTTCACCTGCACCTCATGGCACAAAATAAAAATTATTTTGCCAGTGGATTTGTTTCACATATCCCCATTTATCCTGCCATTATCCAATTATGCACTTCAAAAACCTAGTTTACAATTAATGTTTTCCTATCTGTCTTACCAGGAATTTGCTCAGCCCAGGCATGTTAGCGATGATATTCGTCACCTCCTGGCTGAAACTTTTATGTGTATATTTTCTTTAAAACTAAGACAGTGGTTTACTCTGGCCAGCAGTGGTTAAAATAAAAATGTGTTACTTTACAGTTGATGCGAGGAAAGCACTCCTTATAAATGAGGAGGGTTTGTTTAGAATGGGCATAAACAATCCTTGTCCCCTCCCAAAGAAGCCAGAGACTAGTGGATAATGGGAACTTGACTCTCCCTGCCTGAATTCTTCAAAGCATCAGTGTATTTCGTGCCACTGCTGTTAAAGAAAGTGCAAATCATACGCTCCTTGTTACCCTTGATTCCGGGACTGAGTCAACGTCTCTTCATCTTTGTGCTCCGCAGCCCGTATTTACACGCACTGCGGCTTCTGTGGCTGATCCCTCCTCACCGTCTCATCTCACTAACGTGGCGGCGCACACACAACACCTTGTTAAAACGGGTTTTCCTAACTCGAAGCTCGTCTTGTTCAGCAAATATGTTTTGAGCTCCCTATGCCTCGAAATCTCCCCAGAACCTCCAGGTTGATCTATGACGTCCTTTCTCAAGGTCATAGCAGTCAAACATCTTTGGGAGGGAGGAGTTTCTAGAAGAAAATGCAAGGTCATGGGCTTCGCTCTAGAACCCGAGTCTGAATTTTAATAAGCTCTCCCAATCATTTGTATGTACATTAAAGTTTAAAAAGCACGGCTCTCTGACATCCTTCTGCATAAATCCTCCAATGGATTCTCCTGAATTAAATTATTAAGCAAAATAGCTCACGTTCCTCTCTAAACATCTCTCTTGAGATCTCACGAGTCAGCGTACTCTCTGCAACACGGAGCTGTGTGTAACTCCCCACCCCTCGAAAGCAGGTCTTTCTCTTGTTTCCGCATTTTTGCTTACAAATTAGTACAAATTACAAATAACAGTTAAAAGTGTAAGTGCTGGCACGGGAGAGCTGTGTTAAATTGGCAGCAAAACGTATTAATAGCTGAGACTTCTTGAGAAAATTACTTAACTTCTCTGAACAGCTGTTTTTCTCCCATCTCAAAATAAGGCTAATTTTAGTACTTCACCTGTGAAGTTGTTATGAGGGCTAAAAAAGGCAGCTTAAACAGGGCACGGGCATTCAGTCACAGGGTCTCGTAAATAGTAAGCACACCACAAAAAACGTGACATTGTGGTGACCTCCAGGAAAGCCTGCCTCCACATCCTTCCGGACAAAAACCTACTTGGGTGAAAAGTCTTCTGATTAACTCTCCTCCGTCCACCTGAATCAGGGGTGTTTCCTCATGCGTCCTTCATACCTAAATTATTCGCTTCTTGTATTGACTTAGGAAACTACTTCATTCATTACAATTTTAAGTTCACGAAGGGCAGTAATTCATCTAGATGGTATAAATTATATTCCAAAGGAGTTACCTAAAAAGTGACTGAATTAAAAGTATAGAATAATGAAAGTAATAGTGATTGTTACAGAAGCTGCTGGTTGCCTTGGCTATCCATTCTTACTGTCCTTTTTCCTGAAGAATGACAGCCTTGTTTAGAGCAGCAATGTGCTTACCTCAAAAAATATGTTTCCTGGCTTCGGGTTCGTCAGCAGGACTCAGCTCTGGCCACTGAGTTTACTCTTCACGGAAGCCGACCTTCATTTTCCTCTGGGTTTCCTTGCTGCCTTCAGTGCAGACCAAAGACAACACCCATGTTGTGTCCAGGAGGAATCTGTGGAGAGGTGAGTCTCATGTCAAAGACAGTTGAGCAGAAAGAAAGACCCTGAAATACTCATGACTTTGCAGAGCCACATGGCCAGTTCTGGAATGCCAACACATGGGCTCCTGGAAGATGAGGAGCAAATACTTTTTTTCATTAAGCCACTATGGATAGGATCCTGAATGCAACCAAGCACAAGCTGACAAAGTATGGTTAATTAATGACCTCTCCAAAGTATATTTAAAGTACTTAAGCTACTTTGGGGGGGGTGGATCACATTAAGGAAAATGTTCACATTATCATATATGTAATCAAATATAATATATACACATATATAATATCTTAAATACTTTAAAGTTTATTTAAAAGTGTTTATTTGCTGAATTTGTCTGTATTTACACATTTTGGAGTGAAAACTTGAAGGTACTGCTAGTTATACACTTAATTAGATACAAGGAAAAAGTTCTGCTCCCTAAGAATGTTTTATTTGCTAGAAGAGGCCAAGAAGGTAGTTGTTCGATCACATTCACCTTTAGATCTTTTTTCTAACCGAAGTATATCATTCCTTTTATTTACTTTATATTTTTAGGGAGGGAAGGCTACTTATTTCAAATACGAACTAGATAGAATTAATCCATAATGCCCTAAAATTGTATGCAAGATTTGATGCGCCTGTTTATTTTCCTGTGGCTTTTTCTGCAGCTTTCACTGGCGTCTCAATGTCATGTAAGAATAACTCTGCTTAAAGAAAGAGGTATTACTTTAGTATTGGAGCCATTTCTGTGTTACTTTCACTTCTCAGATATAAAACAACTAAATAAACTACATTGGGGAACAACACGTAATTTACGAAGTTTTAGAACTTATCCGTTAACCTCCACCTTCTAAAATTTATTTGTAATAAAATAAGAAAAAGAAAAAACATGGGCAAATGTAGATTCTGATTCAGAGTCTTCATTTATACATATATAACATCAAAAATTCACTTTGCTGATTCTGCTCTCATTCATCTAAATTTAGACGGCAGTAATGAAAGCTGCAATTTTCCTTGGAAAATTACAAATCTGTAGCAATAATTGTATCTGCACCTACTCTCTGCCTATTTTTGCAGTCTTCAAAAATATTCAGGTGGCTCAAGCGCAGGTGTTCACTATGGCATGTGTTCCATGACTGCCTTCCCGTGCAAAACAAGAACTCAGCAGCTTATTAAACCTACACCCAGGTGCACAGGGAGAAGGGCTTCTCTAAAGCCCAGCTCTGTGAAGCAACAACACTCATAGGAATCCTCAGCTCTGCCAGAAGAGGATCTAAGTCTATGATTTTTATAGACTGGAAAGGCCACCATTATTCTTGTTTCTTTGCAGACGGTAACAATTACTGTAAATATACTTTGCTACAAGGGTTTCTTTTTCATTCAGTTGTGAAATAATTTGTTTCTACAGTCTGCTGGGGAAGACTCAGGAGTATGTCATCCAGCAATGCCACAAAGTCATGCAGAAGTTAGAGCAGCATCTTTCACTAGGCTGCAAGATCCTGAAGATCTGTAACTCACTGATGCTGTCTCCACACTTAAGTGTGTTGCACTAAACTCAGCAATATAATACACTGAGAAACTGTGACTTAAATATCAAATCAATGGGAGCATAAGAAGGCTAGAGATGGTGAACGCTCGGATTCCAGAGATAGCCATGGAGAACAAGAACCAACTGGATTCTCTAAAATAAACATTCTCTAAAATAAACATTCTGGTCACTGAAATAATAAATATGATGTTGTAACTGCTTAATGATAAAATATGTAAAAATTACTAAAATAGAAATATGAACAGATAACTTGCCCTTAGAGCAATTATATTTAAACTGGCTTTATAAATTTGAAAAGCAATTTACACGAGAAACTATACAGCCCTAAAGGGGACGTCAGATTTCATTGATGATGTTCTTCATTGATGCTTAGTGAAGTCATCAGGGATCCAAATTCCTTGAGTCATTTGGCTCTGCGTCTGCAAGGCTGGCTTCATCTTCATCTAATTCCCAGACTTGCTGTGAGATGGCCAACAGAAGCAGCCAGAAATGGACACACTCTTGTTTGTGGACACAGGGAGAGAGAAAGAGGCCCTCTCACAGGAAAGAGGAAAACCTTTCCCAAAATACTCGGAAAAATTTCCAGATATTCCTTTGACCAAACTGGGTTGTAGGTTTTTTCCCTAACAAAACCTAAATTAGGGAAATCAGTTTTGGGTTTTTGTTTGTTCGTTGCTTATCCAGTGACACCGACCTCACCTATCTCTGAAATGGATCAGAGAGGTACGTGAGCTGCCACCAAGGTGCGATGGGGGGATGGGGCGTAGATGCAGGAATAGAAGCAGGATTTGGGGGAAAATAGTTTTCAAGATAGTAGACGAAATAAAGGATATGCAGAGTGAAAAGAAATCTTTTCCTTAATGAAATATTTAACTACAGAAAGCAAAATGATGTGGTTATGAGAGAAAAACTCACAAGCAGCAGAAGATCCAGCCAAAGCAAAGCTGTAAATTTTATAATTATCCTGGCCCAAATAGACTGTTTAAAAATGACCCAAAAATGTTAAAAAAAAAAAATCAACCAAGACATCTGTCTAAATATAAATCCCTGGAAAGAAAAGAGCTGCTGCAGAACAGACTGAGAAGCAGCATGTCTCCTACCCACGTGGAGGAGAAAGTCAATGTCAATTCCCCAAGAACAGTCCTACCTGCCTCTCTGGTGTCGGACGCTGGTCTTGTGTCCCAGCCATGCAGAGACAGGAAGTCAAGACCATGTTCACTCCACCTGAAATTTGAACAGCAGGGAAGGGAATCTAGCGGATCAGGCTCCAACTGGAACACCTGGGCATTGAGATTTCTCACTGGCCACGCAGAGCGACTTCTGCCTCATCTCGCACATGGTGCGTCTTGCTGGTAGATGCTCCAATGCTCAGTCTATTTCTGTGTATGTCAACCCAGCAGCATATTTGGTGAATTTTTTTTTTTTGTCTTTTGTTTTTGTGTCTTCATTTAATCACAGCTCTCCAGTCCACAATATATCCATACAGCAAGCTGTATTTTGTAATTTTGACTCATTATGTTTTGATGATGAAACTTAATTTTTAGAGATGCATCTTAAGGAAGCAGAGTTTTTAAACATCAGGTCTTTAGCATTCATTTGTATCACAGAACATGCCCCAAACTCTTTCCCCACAGCATTCACTTGTTTATAACCTAGTTATATTTAAGCAACAGTTTCTTGCACTCTTACCATCAAATAGATAGGTATTATAAATTTTACGGCAGTGCTCCTAAACCTGACATTGCAATGTGCGAGGCACCCTCATAGTTCTCTACTTTATATATTATTTTTATGGTGAGAATTAAAGCTTTTATGAGGCTGTAATTTTTGACATTACCGTCGCTTCCTGGGAACTCAATGTTATCCAATTCTACAAAGCGCTAAACAGGAGAAAGAACACATTTCCAAGGTCAAGTGAATCTTCAATCCTGGAAGTGATAGACTCTAAGCAAAAAACATTGGCACACTCGGTTGAAAATGTATTTGTTAGATTAAAAAAAGAAAGATATGCCTAAATTTTTGCAAAGCAATTTACTTTTATTTATAAAAAAAGTTCTGAAAATTAAAATGCTAGTAATGTTTGAAATACCATAGCATGTTTGATTATTGTAAATAAAACCAAAATCTTTTAAAAGATCAGTTATGTAAACCCTAGAAAAGCAAATGACTTAAAGGGACCATTAAACCCCTAAAATAGATAATGACAGAAATGATAATACATATCAATAAAGGTAGCATATTTTATATCAGAAATATGTAGTGTGCTGTGGGTATGCACTCAGGTAATTTAAAGAGGGAAAAATCGGATGCCTGTCCTGTAGGAATTTGAAACTCAGTAACAGAAAACATGATGGAAGTCAACTTGAAGGAACTTTAGCAATTTCAAATAACTATGGATTATAAAATATATTGATAGAAATATAATAACAAAATATTTAAAGGTGCCTTTATATATTATTGACTCTGACCCAGTTCACTAGGAAGTTATGTAAGATTCATCTCATGAAACATTACGGTATAAAGGAGATAAAATAGATTGTAGTCAGCTCTTCCATGTCCTAGTAAAGTGTTCAAGAGCAAATTATTTATCTTTCTTATTTTTAAACAGTACCTTTAAAATGCTTACCTAACAGCATTAGATTGAATATTGGATTAGATCGCATTTTACCACGATTTTTGGAGATAAAATTCACATAAAATTTACCATTCTAAACATTTTTAAAGTATACAATCCAGTGGTTTTTAGTTTGCTCAGAATGTTGCGAAATCATCACCATTCTCTAACTCTAGAACATATCCATGTCCATCCCCCAAGCCCCCACAAAATCTCTGCACTTCCAAATTCCTCTCACCTTCCGTCCCCAGACAACTGCTACTCTGTTTTCTGTCTCTATGGATTTACTGATTCTGAAGATATCAAATAACGCACTTTTACAACATGTAGCCTTTGGGGTCCAGTTTCTTTCATTTCACATAAGGTGCTCAAAGGTCAGCCCCGTTTTAGCAGGCATCAGTACTTCATTCCTTTACACGGCTGAAGAACATTTCGCTGGGTATCCATTCAGCAGTAGATGGACATGTAGGTGGTTTCAACATCTTAGTTATTCTGAATAATGCCACTATGAACATTCATGGACAAGTTTTGGGGTGAATACACATGGATTAGAGAGTATTTAAAGCCTGACACTGTCTGATTACACCTAATGACAATTAATTTCACTTATTTAGCCCTAGGAAACCTCAGTAATGGGATATATAACACTCAATCTCCACGTAACAAATGTCAGAAGCTGTCACCTCCCGTTCACCATCTTCTCCCCCTAGAGGACAAAGCAAGTAGACCTGTGTGTTTCCATGTGTCAGAACCCCTGAGCTCGGAAAGCACTTATATGTAAATGCAGAATTGCTTCTCTGGATTTTTACTTTACTATATAAATTAGATCCCTGACTATTTCCTTAAGACTGATGACTTTTAATTCTGCGCAGTATAGAATTGGGTAAAGAACTCTTCTAAGTTTTGTACAGGATGGCAAAGGAGAGGTCAGGTTGCAACAGCAGCAGTTTCTTTAGAGGTAAACTGTGCTCAGTGGAATGGCACCTCCTAAGAACCACAGGCACCAGAGAAGGTGATCTGAACCGCACGCAGGGGCTCACACGGAGATTCATTTATGACTTCCCCCAGCTTTCCTTCTTTCTCCTGCAGACAGCTCTGTCAATACCCTAGGAAACAAGGGTCAACGTGTCTCCTACAGCACAACGAGATATCAAAGACGTTTCTTGAGGGGGTGCTTTCGGTCCTAACCTCGCACATGAAATTTTAAACACTGCCTACTCCACACTAACTGTTTTCCTCAGGCCAACATCTAGGTCATCGTCAGAACTCTCCCTGCTCCTAAGCACTGAAATGCATGGGCTGACCTATTTTAGCTTTCTTGCTTCTCCTTGTGTCTCCTTTCTATTTATATGTATCTGTACACAACCAACGACCCTTTTTTTGACTCATTTATTATACTTGAATTTGGGTTTTAGTTCCAAGTAATGTTTTCTTTTTGAAAAAATCATGTTAAGTAATTTTTCCCCCAGTGGTCTAAATATATTACAAAGAAACTGAAATCAGAATCGTGTTTCCTCTGCCACTGATTTTAAAATAAGTAATAAATTAACCTCCCTTCATCTGCTCATACCTTTGACATCTTGCATTAAATCAGTGTCACCTGTGTAGCTGTAAAAACGATTCTTTGAGCTGACTATTCTTGAACTTCACCTAGGAATAATGCCCTGTTTTGTCAATTCCAATTACATGTGTTGTTGATTGTCCTTAGGCTCTAAACACATTTTTTTTTAAGACATGAGATTATCACATCCTTACTAGCCAGCTGCCACCCTGCATTTGGCGCAGAATCCTGAAGCTCCGGTACTAGGTATTTTTGCCATAAGTTTATTTTCCATAGACATCTTTACTGCAAGAATTTTTGGCACAAATATTTTCACTGTATAACTAATTGGCCCTAAGATGATTTTGCCATGAAAGATGAAATAATGAAAAATGAAAGAGGGACATTAAGAAGATTATAATGAAATATGAGACATGTGTAACAATGAAAGACTACAGTGAAATACAAAATGTTTAAATACATTTAAAACATGTGTAGATTCATGGTGGTACTGGGCAAACAGATACTGGTTTTATTTTGTGGGTTGTACCTAAGCACTCGTCTTCCAAGTCTCTCGTTCATAGTCTTACACAGTTTTGGTTTTGCTTGTTGACTCGTCTCCTTGCTCAGCATTGCACTTTTTCTTTTTTAATAAACTTTCTCCCTCCGTCAAGAGAACCATCAGTTTCCAAATACTGGAATTCACGTTTGTAGCTGAGCTTTGTATTGTGGTGTGAAACCCTCCATGCTGCTGATTGTCATTCAAATACTGTCACATGTCTGTTGATAGAGGTTCCAAAGTTCTATGGGAGATGCAGGTTCAACTCTACATCTTCAAGGCCCTCAGCCCCCTCTTCCTCCAATGTAGTGTATTTCAAAATAAGAAACCAACTCCTGGGGCAAATCATAATCACCCGTCAGGCCCATGAAGACAAGAACTTCGATAACTGAAAGAAACGTTAATGCATTTCAACCAGTGGAAACCAAGCTGTCAGACCAAAAACTGTCGACCAGGTTATTTTATTATTCATGGCAAAACTGTCTTATGGCCAATTATGTAGTTATGTGGTAAAAAAGATGTAGCAAAGATGCTTACAGTGAAGATACCAGACACCCACGGGCACCCCCACACCCCATTAGGTCTGGCTTTATTGGCTATGGTTTTCTATTATCTGTGCCAATGTTCCTCTCTACCGGCACAAGTGTCAACACATTGGTTGTTGTTTGATGTGTTTAAAAGACAGGAAATACTCAGTAGTTAATTGAAAAATATTTCCAACTAAACTTCTCATTTTTTCATAGCCCTCCCCCATTTTAATTTGAGAAACAGGTGCCCTATACTTTAGTTGGTTTGTTTTTATTCTGTTAATTTCTTCAAAGGCTTTAAAAAACTGGCCTCTTCCTTCAGCATAATATACATAATTGAGATATATTCAATGACTTCTTAGTTCTTTATCAATATTGTTTTGTGTAGAAACTGTAAAATATTTGCATGAATATCTTGTCTACATGAAGCATGGATTTTCAGATAAGATGCAATGAGCAGTACAGTTAAAAACATTTTCCATACATTTACATATAATCACACTCAGGAAAAGATGTTTAATCATGTGCTTCAGAGCAGAGTGTTTTGATATAAAATATGCTACTATGTACTCAAAACTTATGAAAAATGCTAACATTTCTTATGTTCCCCTAATATTTGAGGAAAGTCACAGGCTCTTTGTTTTGACTGTAAGAGAAGTTAGTTTATTCATTTTAAATTAATTCATCCATTTAACAAATATTACCTAATTTTCCCAGTAATTTTTGCAAAACTGGGAATAAGAGGGGATATAATGACAAATAAGATAGAGACTCCTATCTGAAGAGTATTAAAATCTGGTGGATGAAACAAGAAAATGAAAAACAAAAGAGAGCAGAATTATAAGTCATTGTGGTGGTGTAAGATTTGTACATGATGACACGGAATCTTAAGAGGGAAATGACGATCAGGAGACACTAAGTTTCAAGATGGAGTAGAAAAGAGAGAAAGTGTCCCAAACTGGTGACATTTAGATGGAATGGCCCTTGAAGGACACACCTAAGTTGGTCAGGCTACAAAAATTGGCCAAATGAGTCCAGGTAATGAGAAAGAAGAGGCCATGATGGATACTTAAGAACACCAACATTTAAAGGTAAAGAAAAAGAAAAAGAGTAAGTGTTAGCCAACTAAAGGGAGAAGAATTTCAAAAAGGGAGAAGTGGCTAACAGGGTCAAATGACGCCGAGAGTTCACCTCAAATAACACTGAAACGTGTCCAGCAATCAATCTGAATGACCATTAGAGAACTTTCAGGAGAGGGGCTGCTATATTACCGAGCTGAGGCAGGCTGTCTGGGAACAGATGTTATGAAAGCACACATGAGACCCAGGAGCAGCATTCCTCAACATGAAAAAGAATAAAAATAGTTCAAACTCGTTCAGAATCTCTCTCCCTCCTATTCTGCCGAATGTTATACTTAACCACTTCGGAGCTGACGAAATGGATGTTGGTATCACCCTCATCCAGAGGGAACCAGTGCTGGACGGAACACATCCTCCTTCACGTGGGTCACAGATGTTTAGAAAAGGAATTTCTATGGAAAAGAGTATCGTCTAGGAAAAGACAAAGACTAAAAAGAAGGCTTGTTTGATTTGAGTTGCTGAGTTCTCTGAAACGTAATTCCAAATAAGTTTACCTTGTGCCAGCTTATCTTTTATGGCAAAAAGTATTTCCTTTTGTAGATATTCTCAGTCTAGACCTCTGGGGACATTCCATGTCTCACCTTGTATTAGTTAAGTTTACTCACATACTTAAATTATGCTGATATAATTACTTTGTAAACCAAGCTCTTTAACCTTTCACTTTAGCTGCTTTCTTAAAATCTACCTTAGTTTCTGTCCTCAGTCAAGAGAGAGGCACAACTTCATTCCTTGTATTTCTTCATCTGCATTCCTCCAAGACAAGGTCTTTGGGTCCCAACGACTTATTTATAAGAGGGTTCTTCTTATTCATTGCTTCCTGCCAAGCAAAACATCCCCCACTCTTCCCCAGCTCTACACTGACAGTCCCTAGTCAGTGCAGGTGTCTTGAGGAGAGGACTCCTAAGAGCAAAAGAGGTTATACTTTGGGAAAAAAGGCACTGTGGCCACTTGCACATCATGAATGCCTGCCATCAGAGAAACTGTTTGGGGACCTTGGAACATTAGGCTATTTCCACTTGTGTTGTTGTTTAAAATATATATGTGTATATAGCATTTGAAATAGGAGAGTTTAAAAATCATTTTTTAACTTTGCTCTGGGCATGGGACATAGATCTAGCAATTATTAAAACCTTCTGGTGGATAACTTAAAAAACACAAGTAAAATTGCTCACTACCTTCTCCATTACTGTCTGCTAGAGTTGGATTATTTTAAAACCCTTCTTTACGGCCATAGCTTCTTCATTGCAGAGACAAGGCCTTATCACCTTTATGCACCACGTGCCTCATTTAGTACCTGCCACATAATAGGCACTCAATAAATGTTTGAACCAACCAATATATGAACTAAGGGAGTATTGCCAATAAGTTTTCAAACTAATAATATGTTTTAGAAGCCTGAAGATTATGATTCTACTCACTAGTTTGCTTTAAACATAAGTCACAGCATTCACTTTTTAAACATATAAAAACATTTATTCTTACTGTGTTCTCCCCATGGTATATATAACTGTTTATCATTGAAGGTCAAATTCTTAACCATGTCTGAAGAAGGTAAAACAGTGGTCTGCAAAGATTTGATGTGCATTTTTAGTTCGGTCTGCATGTTTCCTTCAGTCAGGAGTACAAAAAGTTTCGCTCATCCCCGAACTCAAATTGAAATTGTATAACCTGTTAATGCTTCATTTAGTTTATGGGTTCAGTGTCTGTGAAGTTGCTTGAATGTCGACCTGCCCTTAGAATTTTTTTTTTTTCCTCCTGCATCAGTGTTGTCTCTTTTGATTGTCACCAAGGACTGCATCTGTTTAAATTTCTTTCTGTTCGGCAAAGATCACTCCCGTTCTGAGCTGTAGCCTAAAGCCAGAGTCTGATTCTTGGAACAAGCAGTTTCCTTTGCTTCCATCAGCTCAAAGGTGTGTGGCCTTGCGCTTGCCAATAAGGGTGGAGGGTGGAAAGAAAAAGCACCTGCCCTTAAGACGGCTCTCTGGCTCCTTTGAAGATTAGGGTAGAGTTGCAGTTTCTTTGAAACCATGTAGTTCTTTCGTGTCAGCTTGTTAAGGGGGAATCATGTACAGGATAGCACAGTAAGGCATTTTGCAATTGTTCATGGGCTTGAAAGTTATGTTAACCCCCTTAAAAAGGAGTTACTTGGTTCATTCTAACTGGTCAATTACTGTCATCTTCAAAGGACCCTCTCCTTGCCTGTTTATAGGAGGAAGCCAGAACATTCTAGAGAAACCCATGTCCCTTTAAGGATTAAGAGCCCAAACAATATGAAAACAAAACAAAAAATTGCATTTCATTCAAATTTTTAAACATTCTACCTAATTTATGAAAATAAAAAAATTTTAAAACAAGATCAAAAGCAAAATACAAGTATACTCAATATTTTCTGTGGAAAGGCACAGAATATTGGAGACAGATCTAGTTTTGATGTAACACCCTGTTTGACAATATGCCTGGATAAATCCCCTGCCAAACACGAGCACATATTGCGACCCGGAGTGTGTCTGCACTTCTTCCATTAGACTTGAATGATTCCACGCAGAGCCTTTAGAGCGGTGCTTTCCGCTTTAATCCACATCTGCATCATATTGTCTCTTTCATCATCACATCCTCCAACTGTTCATCGTTTTACATGATTTGCCTCGTCTGCTTTCGCCAAACGCCTGCATGTACACGCAGGTACTTAATCAATGCTTCAGCATGATAATGATTTATGGTGTTGCGGTCATTATTTTTTTCAAGCCTTAATGACCACTAGCAGGTAAAACTAAATCAATAAGTACTTAGCATCTGTGGAAACAGAAGGTATTTGCCTGCTAATCAGTGCGGTTTTGAGGCACTTTGTGTTTCAGTAAACTGCGTGATAACAAAGGTTTGTGCTACTTTGGATTGATCTACATTTTGTCAAAAAATATGCTAATCTAGACAGCCTCTCTGATATCCTGAAGGCCATTATCTATAAGGTATGGGAAGTTTAAATGCATATTTCCATCTCCCTTTCTCTGTGAGCAGTTCATTGTAGATTCGCTCTGTGACTGCTCTGGATCACACCCTGACTGCTGGTGGCCATAGCTCTTTTCACTGCGTCAGCTGTCTCCAGTGAGATCCCATTAGACTGAAGCAGTCGAGAGTTAGGACATCAAGCCAACAAGAAATTGGCGCTGTGTTAGAGGTGAGAACCACTCTTCAGTTCAATTGGTTTTCATACAGCAAGATGTTTAGACAGATACAAACTGATGGCAATTCCTCCCTATTTTCTTTGTGTTATGATATACTTTCTATAGGAAGTACTTTAACAGGTGATTAAAATTTCTTCAAAATGTGTAACAATTTTTCATTTGCCAGTTAGAATTTCATACATCCACATACTCTTGGGAGACACAAATTAAGGTCTTTATTTTTAAGAATGGTTGCTTCTTTAGTGTATATATATATTTGCAATCTGTGATTATATGTGAATGCAAGAGACAGCAGCTGCATATAACTATACCTGTAATTGACCAATTGTGGGTCAATGAACCAACCTTGTGTGGAACTGGACAGTTGAATTTATAAGGCAATGAATTATATTTTCTAAAATGATTTACTTTCTTAAATTTAGATAATTTAGATAATAATTTTAAATACTACAATTAGTTGATACATGTTTATTTAACAAAAAACTTACCAATTTATTAAAGTTATGCATCATTTTAGAGGAAATAATATTATGTAACAATTGTTGGGTTTAAAATAGAATTTGAAAATTCATTGGAATGAAATTAGATATAGGATATATGGCAGAATGAAAATTTAAAATATACTTTTATCCTATTTATGTTTTATGTGCATGAATATATACATATATACAAACCAATCAGAGCTAAATATTTAATAAACAGAGAATTAGAAACATATCTATGCATTTCCTTTCCTTTTCTCTGACCAAGTGAGGTCTAAATTGTGGCTTTGGATGCTCTTCCAATATAAAACTTCCTTTTAAGGTCATTCAAGAAGAGACACAGGATGGATTCACTTCATAGGAGAGGCTATTTCTTTTGGAAGGAGAGATTAAGTGGTGCTATGAGTCTCACACTGGTCATGGTGACCACTTTTTTCCATAACTTGTATGTGAGTTTCACTATTATGTGTCATTGTTGATTTTATTAGTGGTATAAGATTGTCTTTTATTGCCTAGCTTTGTGTGGAGTTGAGGTAAAATTATATGATTTTTTAAAAATTTAAGTAGTCAGTATTGTCAAAGGCTCAATAGATTTGTCATCTGCATTTTTAAGAGTTAATATTTTAGAGGATTCACTGTTCCTATAAACATTATGGTCTCAGCATTTACATTATCAGTCATTATCAGTAAGATGAATAAGAACTTTTTATTTTCTTGGAAATTCTATTGATAAGCATTTACTTTGAAAAAAGATGTTCATGTTAAAAAAGCTAAGCATATTCTCAATGTCCATAACTTACTTAACCTGAACAGAGAGAGAAAATAGAAAATAATCTGTGTTTTGCTTTGCCTCAATATGTCTTTATTACCTATATTATACAGTATTAGTGAGTTAGTAAATACTATGAACAATATATGCAAAATTCAGCCCACATACACATTGAAATCCAATTTCAAAAGCAAAATTTTCACGTATGACTAATAAAAGCTTTGACTTAGGATTATAGAAAAGAGCATAATACAAGACCAAACTTTTGCTGACTTTTCACATTAATGAAAGGTTAAAGATGAGATTTAGAATATCAGAAGTTGCCACTGAACTTATTTGTGAAAATGACTTTTTTGGTCACAGTGTTTATTTTTATTGTACTGTATTGTCTATTACTAAAAGCTGTCCTTTTAAAACTCATAGACACCATTAGGTTAGCATGGTGCCAGCATCCTCCCAATGGCCTTGCATGTCTGTACCTAGCTATGTCGGCAACAGCCCTGATTGACTATTTAGAGCCACCCATAGGGAACGATGCGTTATTACCTGCTTACCTCCAGGAATCTCTTTCCTAGATCTAGTTCATTGCCTTTAGTCTCAGAGAGGTCAGCATGTGATCTGACCTTGGCCAAGATTGCTCCTGTCTCAGCCCCTCACACACCCAACAAAGGGTTAAGACAGTTAGTCATTTAGTTCCCATTGGGTAAGTGTCCTCAGGTGTCCCTGCCCTGGAAGAACTAGAAATAGACAGTAAGTCAGCAGACAGGTGGAGAAGGTTGATGGGGTCTGAGTCAGGGCTCTTCACCCTTGAATGTGCACATGAGTCACCTGAGGGGAACAGTTCCAGTGCAGACTGTGATTCAGCAGGTCTGGTCTGGGATCTGGGATTCTGTGCTACAGGCGCCCAGGTATTGCTGCTGCTGCTGCTCTAAGGGACAGACTGGGTAACATGAGAGATTGCTAGTGCGGATGCCAGTGGCCAGACACAGTGAAACTCCTACAGGAAATTCCTGATCCAGCAGAGAAAAATGATTCTCATATTAAGACCTAAAACTATTCATTTACCTCTCCTGATGCACACGCTGCTTCAGCTGGGTGCTAATGCCTCTTCTACAGTGTTGACATTTATCTGAGCGCCTCCAGGTGTTTCGTTCTTAGACAAATGCTTTTCATTGCTGGAATTTTGCACTTTTTATTCATATTTACCTTTCCTCATTCTGTAAGGGGAGATGACTTTAAAGAAACAAAGATAACTATAAGTAAAATAGAAAATTAGAATACTAAGTTTAGAGGGTGGCTATAAAAAGAGATTTCTTATTTTTTTAATTTAATTTTAGGCCATATGTTAATAAACAGATTTTTCATCCTTACTGTCTCACACAAACTTTAGACAGAATGGTAATATGGCACTCAATCTAATTTGAGATGTTATTCAAAGGTGCACGTATAACAAGATGCAAATATTTCAACTTGGAATCCTCTATCCTCTGATGACACAGGGAGACAGAATTCTAGGATATCAAATCATGCTCTGGATTTAAATGGCTAGGAAAAATCATGTAATATCTCCAGATCTCAGTTTCTTTTCTGCAAAATCTGTACTTGGATAACAAGTTACAATGTCCCTTTTAGCCCTTTGATTTTATATTAAAGTTAAAAAAAAAAAAACTTCTGAGAGTACAAAAGAGTTCATTTTTGAAAGTGACCTATGCTAAATATTTCCCTTATAAGAAGTTATTCTTAGCACTAATAGTTGAGTGTCCCTACTTGAGACATAGTAGGCTACTTAAAAATGCTCTCTACCCTTGCTTCGTCATAATTCATACCCCCTCTATAGTTTGAGGGTCAAAGATAATGTCTTGAGCTATTATTTTCCCCAACCTGAGAGAAAATATGCCATATTCTCATTAAACATGAGGTAAATGGTTATAATATGATAGGTCGTAATGCCAGTTTTCAAGGACAAATCCCCTACTTTCATTTTCCTTTGAAAGCTAGAGCTGTCATATTTGTCACAAACACCCTTTGTTTTATTTTCTTGTGGTATTTTCATCATATATAGTCTATGTCACACTGTTTTCTTTGAATGTATTGTCACAACATTTATAAACAGATGAATCAAAACACATAAGATTAATTCCATATGTGTTTGTTTATATATTAATCACTTGGAAATTACTTAATAAGGAAGTAAAGAGGAAAAAATAATGTAATTTTTTTCTTTCTACAGTACAGTGTTTTAACATTAAAAGTATGTGATGCTATATGAAATATGTGTCTAATATTAGCCCAGCAGTGCTATGCAAAATAAGGTAACCAACAAAGACTCTAGATAAAAGCCACCACAATAAAAATTAAATCAATACTTTAAAATGTCCCTTATAGTGAAAATGATAATCCACAAAACTACAATGTACATTGTGTTGAGTGTAATATTACAATCATAAGTGTAAATTACCCACACCGAGGGGCTTCGAAAATATAGCCATAGTTACGTGAATCCTGTCTTCTATGAGCAGCAAGATTCATCTCTGGTTTACTTCAACCAGATGGAAAATTTTTATCATGATCCCAAGAATAGAAAAAAACTTTGATGTTCATCTAATTTTGTCTATATTGTAGTTTTCAAATACAAATGTATATATTTATTTAAACAACTGAAAATACATGGTATTTCTGTCTTGGAAGAGCCAAAAGAAGTTCATTCTAAAAGTACACTGAATAATACATATTATCCTTTTATCATATTCATTTGTGGTTACCTTTGGAAATTATTTTAAAACTAGTACTTTCCTCAAGGGTCAGGATTTAATAATTAGTGCAGTTTTTCAACTTGCTCATTTTCATGTGGTTTTGCTTGTATTTCTATAACCATTATGTTTCTTTTCCATTGCAAAGTTTCTATACTGTGATATGGAAAAATAGTCAAAATGCAAATGACACGTATGTCTACATCAATAACATTTCACTTAAACAAAAATATATTATTTATCCCTTTGGTAAATCATTAACCCATATATGTAAAATAAACCAAACAAATAAATCTTTAGTCAACAGTATATTTTGTTCTTCAGGATTTTTCCCCTTCTACTGTTCAGGGTACCATGTATTTGATAAGAGTTATCAGTGATAAGATAACAAGTGACAAATTGTGGAATCCAGGAAAAAAAATGTGCTTCCTCAATGTTGAGGAAGTTTTAGTTAAAAGTTGCTGCTAAAAGACATCTGAAGTTCTGCGAGCAGCACGTTGACAATTCTATTATTACCTAATTGCTCTAGGATGAATACATCCCAAGATGATCCACATGGGGCTGTCATATACATTGATGGGAGCTTTGGCTCCCTAAGATATTTAGCTTATAAACTCAAATGAAATTCCACTTTGACTTAGCAGTATATTAACGAAAGAAAATAACTCTCCGTCATTCTCAGATGCCAAGTGCTAGCTACCAAGAATGCACAGATGAAAAATACAGCATTTCTCTATTCCAAATGCATACAGTCTAATGGGAGACTTGACCTACCCACACTCTTATTCTGTGTAATAGCTTGTCCAAGTGTAGAGGGAATTGAGGAACCCGTGGGCAGTCAGTGAAGACTGTGTGACATTAAAATATTTTGGCAAAGAAGAGTCAAGTAGGGCAGACCAATGCTTCCACCATAAACAACAAGAAAATTTGGGAAAAAAAAATAAAGATCATGTCTAAGACATCAGAGAAGTGCTGAAACCAGGCTAACTAGAGATGGCAATATTCCAGAGAGAAGAGACCTTCTGAAAACTGAGCTGACTTTTGCAGAAGTGTGTTCGTTGAGGGGATCTGCTGATTCTGCCTTTATGGAGGAGGCTGAGAATGTAGCCTATGCCCCTAGGGTGGTCTGCTGCTGAGAGGGAAAAAATTAACAGAGCTTCTGGTGGTCTCATGGGATTGGGAAGAGAAAATGGAAACATGATGGTTCCTAAATATACTGATTTCCCCTCTTAAGTTACATGGAGGATGAGGAGACTAAAAAGACTCAATGGAAAGTCTCTGCAAAGCAGAACAGAGCATGTCTAGCCTTCCTGAGGAGACAATAACTAACTTCCTTCAACATCCAGTAGAGGGTCTTGGAGACTACACCAAGTGCTCATCTGAAAGCACGGAGAGGACCATGACCAATGGGAGGGCAAACCAGAGGTAGAACTAAACATTGCCCAAACTGCTAGCCAGCAGTCCATAAAATTCTAAATCTTGGGAAGAAAAGAGATGGTTGAAACAGACCCAGAGATAGTACTACAGACACTCAGCAGAACAGAACACTAAAAGAACTATCATCAAATTGTTATAAGAAAATAAAGAAAAAGATTGATAAGGTAAAATGATGATGACTTACACCAGAAAACTGAAATACATGATTGGAATATACTGATAAATCTATAACTGAAAAAAATGAACGTTTTAAAATTAAGAACTCAGATGCATTTAACAACAGATTAGACACAGGAGAACATCAGATTAGGGGTCTGGGATGCATGTCAATAGAAGATAAACACACTGAAGAAAAGAAAGAAAAGAGGATGGAAAATATGGAAGAGTGTAAGAGAAACGCTGGACACAGAGAAAATGTATAGCAAACCCGCAATTTCTGGTCCAGATGGAAATTAGCAAGAGAAAGGGGAAGAAATGATATTTAAAGAGATGTCACAGAATTTCCAAAAATAAGAAAGTCATTGTGGCAGGAGTCTCCATAGTTAACCCCCCAAAGAACTACACATCCTTATATTCGTGCCCTGTGGTGCCCTCTTTATTAAGGATGAGCCAGAACTGTGCTTTGCTTTATGCAGGAGAATGTAACAATGGGGACTCTGTGCCAGCATCAGGCTTGAGCCTTAAAATGGCCTGGCATCTTCTGCTTTTGAGCTCTTAGGTACCCTGGTGCAACTTGTAGGAATTCTAGCTACCCTGTTGGAAAGAGGCCCTGGAAGCCAAGACAGCATAGGCAAAGGATAATTTCACAGAGAAGCAAAAGTCACCTTATATGTGAGTGGAAGAATCATTTTGGACATTCCAACTGGACTGGAGCATTCTGACATCCAAATGACTCTATACCCAGCCACCATCTGAATGTAATGACATGAGAAAACCTAGGCAAGACCCACAAAAGAAATCCCCAGCTATAATCAATCAACCTACAAAACATGAGCTAATACTACGGTCATTATTTTGAGTCACTACATTTTAGAGTGGTTTGCGATGAAGCAACAGACAGAACAATATGAGCCTATAGATCAAGAGACTCATTGAGCCCAAAGTAGCACAAAGAGTGTCACATTTAGGAATATCTCAGTAAAATTACTTAAAAACAAAGAAAAGGAGTTAAAATCGTCCAGAGAAGAGGCACAAATTAGTTCCAGGAAGCTACAACAGCATTAAAAAATAAAAATAAAAACAAAATCTAGAAGCCAGAAATCAATACACTATCATTTTTAAAGTGCTAAAGAAAATAATCTCTAACCTAACTTTACATACAGTTGACTCTTGAGCAATGTCAGGGTTAGGGATGCTGCCCCCCCTGCATACACAAAAATCCACATATAACTTTGCAGTCAGCTCTCCATACCTGTGGTTCCACATCCATGTATTCAAATAACTTTGGTTTGTGTAGTATTGTAGTATGTATTTCTTGAAAAACATCCAGGTATAAGTGAACCCATACCATTTAAACCTATGTTGTTCAAGGGTCAACTGTACTCAACAGATATATCCTTCAAAAATAAAAGTAAAATAAAGAGTTTGCAGAGATATCCAAAGAGAATTTCTAGCCAGCATATTTGCATTATGGGAAAATTAATATTGTGTTTTTAAAACAACAATAATGCTCTTCCATGAAGACTCAAATATAAGCTGAGCAAAAGTATCTAAAACAGCATGAACAAAGGAAAGGGAGTAAATGAGGCTGAATGTTCTACAGTTCTTACTGTACTAGGAAGAGTATAAAAGTGATATTATTGTTTAAGGGTAACTCATCAAGTATTCATAAATATTTATATCTGAATCTTCAGGATAAACACTAAGAACCAGTAAAATAATATGTAACTATTACTAGAGAGAAAATGTAGACTATAATATATCTAATAGAAAAGGAACAGGAGAGGAGAGAAGTAAACATGAAATAGATGGTCAAAAATAGAATGAATAATAGTACTATAAACCTGAAAATATCAGGAATTACATTAAATATAAATAGGCTAGAAACAATAATCGTAAGACTATCATTGTCAAACTGAATTAAACAACCCCCAAAACAAAATCTATGTGTGCCTCACAAGAGGCACAGAAAAGTTAAAAATAAAAAGCATGAAAGAAGTTCCATCACGAATACATTAACCAAAGGAAAGCTGGTATGGTTGTATTGTTATCAGCCCAATTAGAGGCTAAGGGAAGAAATATTGCTCTAAGTTTCCTCATAAATTATCTTAAAAATATATAAAGCAAAACTTGAGAACTGAATAAAAGATAAACCCATACACATAGTGTGACTTTAACATTCCTCTCAAAAGAGCTGAGGGAAGTAGCATACACACACGCACACATGCAAACGCACAAAGGACACAGAAGCAATAAACAACACAGTGAACACACAGGAATTAACTGGCACATACAGAACACTGCACACAACAAAGACAGAATATATTTTGTTTTTAAGTGCACCTGTAACATTAAAAAAATTAACCATTTACTTGCTAAGCTATAAAGCAAGTATCAATAAATCTCAAAGCATTGATATAATTCAGAGTTCTTTTCCTAGATCCATTAAAAAAAAAGGAAATCCCAATTATTTGGAAAGCCCCCTGCATACTACTGAATAAACTCATGGTTAAAGAAGAAATCATGGCAGAAATTAGGACAATGTGGATATGACAATCAAAGCTCATGAAATTTTAAATTGTTGTTTAGAGATAACTATAAAGCACATAGTACACACAAACACATCTGTGTCTGTGAAAATCTAAAAATGCCGGATGACTTCTGAGGCTTTTATCATGATTCATGACTGAATCTGTATCTCGGGAAGCTGGATTTTTAAAAAGCATATCAAATTTGCAGACATTAGAAAATAAGAATAAATAAAAAGAAGAGATATTAGTGAAATAAAACACACACGCAACAGAGAGCATTGACCTAGGCCGAATTTGGTTGTTTGAAAATATTAATAAAAATTGATAACCCCCTAGCAAGACTAAGCAGTAAAATAGGAAATAAAACACAAATTGCTAATAACAAGAAAAACATCATTACTTAGATGCCCTAGTGTAAGGCAATAAACAAACAAACAAAATAATCAGATACCAGATAACAGTGAGAATAAACTGTACGCCAAGAAAGCAAATGATTTTCACAGGCACAGTTTAGAGAGAAATAAACCAGACACAAACATGCATACTGTACAATTCATTTACATCCAGTATGAAAGCAGGCAAAACTAATTTATGCTGTCAGAAGTGAGCAGTTTTCACCTTCGGTGGTTTAATTAGCAGGAGACATCTTTGGTTAGCGTGGTGGGAGGAGAGGGGTTGCTGGGTACTTATTATCCTTTGTGATCTGAGCTGGGTGCATAAATGTGCTCACTGTGTAAAAACTGAGATGCACTCGTAATTTTTGCACCTTTTTTGTATAAATGTTAAACTTTGAGAAAATGTTCGCAAACTAACAAAGAGAAAGTCTTGAGAATGCATGTATCTTGTAGGTAGATTTTAGATACTTAAAAGCAAGATACAATCAATGCAAGAAATTTCACAAATTTTAAGTATTTAACTTTTTTCTTGAGCTAAGGTACACAAATTATTTTTTTTTGTAAGATTTCACACTGTATTTGAGAGATTAACCAATATTTTTCTTCTGAGAGATGAACCTATCTCTTCTCCCGTTGCAGTGTGTTTATTGACTCCGAACCTGTATGCCCACATGTGGGGATCAAGGATGGCAGGATAACTTTAGTTCTCTGAGCCACTGGTTTCTTAAAAATGAATTCATAATCGCAATTATGCTAGGAACCTAAAGAAAGAGGGAAACATTTCCTTCAATGGGTAATGTAAATAAATAAATACACACATACTAGATAACTACACCAACAAACGAACAGCCCAATAAATAAGCCTTTGTTAAGGATGAGTGGAAGGGGAAATGACAGGGACGTGGTAGTCCCCTGCCAGGGTCAGACATGAAGGTCCACAGTGGGAAGAGTGAGGACCTGCCCATTACATAAATAGAACTAATTGTTTGGTTGTCTGTCCTATTTCTGAGAAACACCATAGGATTTCAGTGATGGAATTTTCAATTGGGTTTAACAGCACATCGATAACATTGTACTCGTTATCACACGGATTCTCTAGGATACAAGGATAAGAACAGAAGCAAATTTAATATTGTCTTTGGATCAAGTGATGGCTAAATGATCTCATAGCATATTACATGTAGGTAGCAACAGAGAAAGGCAACGGCAAACCAGTGGCATACAGATTGTATAGATGTTCAGACTTAGGAGAAATCATATTATCTCACCTTGGTCATTGCTGGCAGAATCACCTTGTACATGGTAACTGAATTGGAGCAAAAAACAAACAAACAAACAAAAAAACTCTGCCAGATCACATTAATGTTGTAAACTTTAATTTGATTGGTTGTGTATTTTTATTTTGCTTCTACTGATGGTACCTATAGATTGGTTTTAGAGTTGCATAAACACTATAGGCATAGAGACTCCATAACAATTTTGTATGTACATATATTAATTAACTTTCTTAATTTAAATTACACTTTATTAAAAATAAAATTTAACCTTTCAGCAGAGAACCATATTTCAAAACATAATCTGCTCAGTTTTACCTGGCTACTTTTCATAGGAATACCTCATATTTGGAACTAAATACCCTGTTTCAGCATATTAAGAAACCTAAGGTAGAATAATCTTTTAGTTCTGTGAATGGTGTCAAGTCACTTAGTAAATTTATCCCTAGATTACAAAATTTTAATTAATGACAAAAGCTTGTCTTGTAATATAATTCATAAAGTACACTGTAACTATTAAAAAATATAAAGTCTCAAATTCTCAATTTTATTAAGAGAGAATTTTTTTTTTACCTAATTGTACTATTACCAGCAGGTGATTCAAATTTGTGTGACTGTTAGGTGCACAATATACATTTTCAAAATCTACTTAAGTAAGCAATCAAGTTGCATAAAATTTTTACCTATAAAATAGAAGTTAGGTTTGAGTTCAGTCAGGAGATATATATATATATATATATATATATATATACACCAATCTAATATCCTATGGCTATATCTCTTACAAAGCTTTGAAGATTTAATCTTGAAAAAATATATTCCATGTTTTGCTCTGTGTGTGTGTGTGTGTGTGTGTGTGTGTGTGTGTGTGTGTGTGTGTGTGTGTGTGTGTGTTTTAATTGTTGACAGCAAGCCAAAAATTCACACAGGTGAATGTGGATAACGCACAGCAATTAGTAGTTAAAGGGCATCCAGCAGGTGAGTTTGTGTGCACTAAAACTAGAAGGCCCTACGGGAGCATATTTCATTAAGCCAAAGTAGATTTAAATCGTGAGAAGCAAATGTTCAAGGGAAGTCTTAAAATTTGCCATCTAGACTTAGCATCTAATTGTAGAAGCTTAATAAGATAAAGGTGCATGCTTCAGCAAGATACATCAATAAATTAAACAAATTTGTGTTAATCTCTAGTTCACAAGCATCTTGTGATAACCTGTTCTATGCCTGAGATATAGTTTATGAGACAAAGCCCCTTCTCTCAAGAGGGGAACTTCTAGTAGGGAGACAACACATTCACTAACAATTTTTATTGAATAAGCTAAAAGTAAAATTTCT
Source organism: Camelus dromedarius (assembly GCF_036321535.1). Lineage (NCBI taxonomy): Eukaryota > Metazoa > Chordata > Mammalia > Artiodactyla > Camelidae > Camelus > Camelus dromedarius. The sequence goes on along the minus strand of NC_087463.1, from coordinate 19,297,184 downwards.
TCCCTTGATTCTTAAATACTTAAGTACATGAACACTTAATTGGTAAATTTAAGAACACTTGGGAAATACAATTCATGCTTTCTCAGTGTCCCTATTTTGGTCTCTTTGTCAACTTCATTATGCAACAAAATGAAGAATTCAGAATATATTACAAATTATTACTATTTTGAGGTTCTCCATTTATCATGTGACTATGTAAAAATGATATTTATTAAAATAGCTTTGATTTGTCTTCATACTTTATTATCAAATATCTTCTGTCTGATTATTGAATACTTCACTCAAGATGTCTCTATCATGGCTGTCTAAAATGACACGTCAATCATACACATTGATCTTAAGAGTTAGAAAAGTTAATCCCCATCAGGGGAAGAGAAAGGATAAAATAGCTCCTGGACAGCATGGCTGAGTCTTAGGATGTTGGTGCTACATGTAGTCTGAAAGTCACATTCAAATATTATTTTTATTTTTTGGAAAACACAAAGTTTTTCATTTGTATAATATACACTGCATAAAAATAATCCAACCAAGTCATTGTGCCTAATAGATATGGAAGACAGATTGAATACCTTCCATTCTCTAGGATGGTGTGAAATTATAGGTTTCTAAAAAAAAAGTGCATTGAGAAAAGGAAATAAAGAAAAGTGTGTGTGATAGTGGTATTGTGGAACTGTCAAGCAAGTAACAGCTGTTCCCACCTCCAGGGGAGGAGTCCCACCTCATGGAGGACAGCCAAGAATAGAGCAATGCCCACCACCAGGAACAGCTGACCCGGGATGTCAACCCACTGTGTGGTTTGAGGTGGCAAGACTTACACAAGCAGTGGATGAAACAATGCTTTACTCACACAGAGAAGAGACAGACCATGATCACCCTCCGTGGTGCAGTCAGTCCCCCAAAGCCAGCGGGTCTCGCCCAACAGCCTTGTCAGGGGTGATGGTCTGTCTGCACCCCTTTTATGCTGCAAGCAAAGGACCTACTTCAGATGTACTGGTGGGACTGGCCAGGTGCCAAATGAAGCACACACGGAGGACAAATACAGGAGCTCACGCTGGGTCCAGAACAGAGAAAGATATTTCTACCCTAGGAGATACGCCCAGCTCCGAATAGGAAGGCTCTTTATCTCTTGGTAAGGAGGTTCCAAACCCAAAGCCAAATTCTTATGCAGCCCCTAGAAACTCAAAAGATTGCATGCAGAAAACTACCTTCTCCAACAAGATAGGCTATTATTTTCCACAGTAATAAATAAGATAAAATAAAATTTTCTCAGGGCCATGTTCAGTCATGCTACATCAGAGTTACCTGTTTGAGGACAAACCACTTTAAAGATAGTTTTGAATTTCGAAGGTTTCTTCTTGCAGATTTTGCATACACTGTTATGCTGCTTCCTCTCTTACACATTCACAGTTTTGATTTATCCCCTGGTAAGTTTCCCTAATTTCCTTCCTAACACAGCTCAGAGCATGTGCCTTGACGTATTCCTAAAATTGATTTTACTCTTTGAAAAAAAAATCATCTTTTTAGCCACACTAAACATTATTCAAAAGATGAAGACATTAAGATGATGAGAAACATCTTCCTTTCTCTTAATATCAAAGAGAATGAAAACAAAGTTACCACATGTGGGCATTTTACAACACAGACATGGAATATTATCAACACACTTGTCTCTCTTTCAGAGAAGCAAAATCTCCCCAGCACTCCAAATCTAGATATGAGTACATCGTGGTGATATTTACATCCAAATGGAGATTGGGTCATAAATGGTTTAGCTAGAGCTCTTTGCTCATCAGGGCGATGGGCCCATCAGGACTCATCCCTTTAAAGTATTCCATTTCTTTAGAACAGAATCTAATTGTTTCTTGAATGATCCTTGTGTTTTGCCTCAGCAATTGTGCCTGATAGGCCGTTCCGTATGTTTATTATGTTCTAAGCAGGGGGGAAAATTCTGTGAACATCTGTTAGGAGTTGTTTTTTTTTTTTTTAAATTCTCATTTACATCCCTTGCGATTGTTACATTTCTGGAAATGGACATTCAATGACAGCACATATTAATAAAATAGTATATGGTCTAACCAAGGCAATGTCTGAACTTTTATTTAGGTAATTTTCATAATATTAACTCCTATGCTATTAGACATTAGAATAATCTTGATTTTATCCTCTACTAGAAAAATAGAAGAATAAAATCACTGTTCTTCATAAACATAAGGGAAAAATGGGGGAAAAAATGAAGCAGCTGCTTGATGCATTAACTGACCTCTGCTACAGACCACACGATCCTAGGAGTATATAAAATAGAGCTGTAACAGTCAGGCAAGTTAAATGCTTTCAAAATTGAAGAACTCAAATTACCCCTCATTTATTTCTTTTTATGTTTTTATTAATAGTGATAATGCATCCATCTTGGGCTTATTCTCCTGACTTTTATTATTCTGTGTTTGAATGTCTAAATATTATGTACATTTCTATGTGTTATTAGTGTATTTTCATAAGCCACTTCAAACTGTTACAGAAAGAGGCAAAGTATAAATAAAAAATAATATTAACAATAAGGAAAATGTCTTAAATATGTATAATATTTTTAGCCCATTTGCTTATATAAACTCATATGACTCTTAACAAACACCTGTAGAAGTGTTCTTATTTTGCCTTTCACATCACACTGAAAAGAGTGAGACTCAGAAAAATACAATGGCTTACCCCTAACATCAATATTGGGTAGGACCTAAATCTTTGGGTTACAGAATTATTTCAGTGCCTTGATTTTCCATGTAAATGTTGTCCAATTTTACATATTTTATTATGTTAATAATTGACTTATAACTAGCTTCATATCTGGTGACTAGTAAGGCTATTAAATTTTTAAATAAATGTGTGTGTGTGTGTGTGTGTGTTCAGTCACACCAAGATATGAAGAATATAGAATTTATAGGAACTTAAAGGAAGCATATATGACATAACACCAAAGAAGGAAGAAATTCAGAAGAAGGGAAGGAATTTTGAAATTTAGCCCGTATTTAATCTTGTCTAATTGGCATCCTCTTTTGGCTGAAGACATCAGGGAGCTACAGGTGATAAAAATCTAGCTGATGACAACTGATCAGGAAACCTTAAGAAATATTCCTGCATTTTGGTGAGGCAGGTAAATATCAATGCTAGGTTTCACTGATTCTTATATTAGATCATGCATAAGCCTGGAGTATGTGATTGGCCATAGGTTCTCTAGATCCGTGAGCAATTCCTCATAATTCAAACTACCATGCGGTACCTAAAGACTGGGTCCCATAAGAACACCAATGGGAGGTTAGTGGCTGCATGTCTTGAAAGTCAGCCATGAGGATCCTACCACCAGAGCACACACAGGTACCATGTGATACAAGACATCAAAAACAAGAGAAAAACAGGACCCCAGAGATTATAGTGACTCCATGCTATTACCATGTCAAGGAACTTACATTAAATCTTGCATTCTTCATGTTCTTGTTTTTTACAACATTGTGCTTATCAAAGATGATCTATAATTTCCTAAGGTCACAGAGACCAGTAATTTGGTTTGATAAAAACTTAGGCAGGATTTATATACATACCCTCCTAGAGATTTGGTGATGGCAATGAAAGGATTCATTGTTCGTTAAGTTCTTCAAAGTGGACAATACTATATTTTGGAAGGGGAGAGTTATGTTATTGCATGAAGTTGAAGCACATCATAAAAATTTTTTGTCAGATGTCTACTACACATAATGATACGTGAAATCTCCTCAACGTTTTGGATTTAGAGATAATAATTATTAATGACATTATATCACATAGCTTCAGTTATATGCTGTATGCAGTGGAACTTCCTAACTCCTGCAGCCATCTCTGTATTAAAACTCAAAATTTCTAGTCAAGGCTTATCACTGTCTTATCAGAATATACACCCCCTATTCCTACATCTCTTACTTTGGTTAGAATTGCCACCACCCTGCTTGGCAAACAAGTTTAAAACATTTTGCTTACTTTACTTTTGTTTTCTGCAATATTGTGTGGCATGGAGTACTTGGGGTGATAGAAATATCTCAAATTTTGAAGCCAAATGTCTATACTTCACTCCTATTTCTGCTTTGTACTGGTTGCATGATCTAGGACTACTATTATAGAAGTAGAAATGGAGGCATGGCTTGCTAAGGAACTGGTCCAGTTACTCCCGTTCATAAACGGCAGAGATGAATTTCAAATCCAGGGTTCCTGATAGAAGAATCAGCTACACTAAATGGTTCAAGGAGCAGCAGGAAGTGTAAATGCGTAAGATCACGAGAAGTCTCTCCCAGATCTCAGCCAGAAATCAGTGATATAGGAGGGGGCTGCAGAACCCCGAAGTGCACAACAGGCTTTTAGCTGCTCCAAAGCCAGTCTCCCACTTTTAATGCATCTCGCCTTTCATTTCTCGTTGGATCATTTTGGGTAGCTATCAGGCAGGAGGGAAAAGGCATGCTCAGTGATGCAAGCTTAAATTAGATTTGCTCTTATTGCTTTATTTACCCTGTCATGATAAATCATAACATTTCCATCCTCTGGTTAACTGCATATTAAAATGGCATGGGATGGTAACACTTTAGTGGGCAGAAAATTTTAAAAATGATTTTTTTTTCCATGAGAAACATTTAACTTTCAAATTTATTTCCTTCTGAATGTAAATTAGTGGGCTTTAAAAAATCCTATCTTTTCACCTTGATATCAACATTGTCAGGGAAAGAAATCAGAAATAATTGTGACAGTCCAGTAAAACAAAATGCCAATCAACTCAGAGAAAATGGCATTTTAAACCCTGCTGACCGATGAGATTTACTTCATCATGACAGACCTTCAAATACGTAAAGAATTATTTTAATTTTCGTAAACCCAGGTCTTTCTACCTTTCCTAAGATGCCATGTTTACAGACATTCCTCGGTCTGTTAATGATCCCCAATTCTCTATGCTACCTCCTCAATTCATAATTCCCAACTCATTGGTCAGATGGATATTCTGGGGAGCTAATATATCACTTTTTGCTAAAATTTCCAAGTTATTTTGTTTTCCAAGATTTTCAGATAATTTATGTATACTGGTATCTTATTCAATAAATATTTCTCTGAAAACTTTCTGTCATTCCTTTTTTTATTCCCCCAAATATTGGGTTTATTTCCATTTTTCCCAGAATGGTAAACTAGGTGTTACGTCAAATTTTACCCTGGATAATATATTAACAATCAGTGTTTAAAAGTCATGGCTACACTTTAGAGGGAAAACAAAGAGGCCAGAAATGACAACAGAAAAGTTTGTAACGGTAAACAGTGATGGAATCAGCACCTGCCTGGGTTTATTTGTAAATATCTAGGATTCTAGAAGTTGGGTTTTAGTGAACGAGGAAGAAAGTATTACATTTATGAAATATAATGGCAAAAACTGTAAATGTTAGACATAGCGTGATTGCAAATGACAAAAAAAAAAAATCTAGGTTTTGTGGCTAAAAGAACCAAGGCAGAAAAAGCTAAAGTCCAGGATTAAAAATGAACAGCTCTATTTGTTATTAGGAGGGGAGAGGGGAGAGAAGGGGGTTTGCAGTGAAGTAATTCTCAGGTCCTTGTACTATCCAGGAAAAGGTAAAAATATTATTTACGTTCAAACATTTTAAGCTAAATATGAATATTAAAATTCCAAAGGCAATTACAAAATAAAAAAATAATATGTGTAACTCAGAAACTCAATCCAAATAAATGGCCAAAAATGAGGAAAGAAAGAAATATAGAAAAAAAATAGGAAAACAGAAAACAAATATGTTAGAAATCAAATCACATATACCAGTTTTTATAGTACAATTTAAATGAATTGACATTTTCAACACACATAAATAAATTAATTTGAGAAATTTAAATATAAAAGATAAAAGAAGTACTTCTAGAGTAAAATAGGAGATACTTTTATAATAAGGTTTGAAAGGATGTTTTAAAGAAGATAAAGTAAAAATAGGAAAAAATATTAATAAATTTAACAATCTTAAATTTAAGATCTTGCATTTGCTAACAAATACCATAAAATAAAAAATAAAAACATAATCCATAAACAAAGTAAAATAATTGCTACTCATTTTACTAACAAATTATTCATATCCAGAATATATATATATATATACATATATATGAAAAGATCCTTCCTAAAAATCAGAAAAAGATGGCAAAAAAATCTGCTCAAAAGTGAATAAAAGTATGAATATAATTTTGTAAACTGGAAATACAAACGTTCCTTATACATGAGTCCACTGTCAACCATCTTGGTAAACAAGAAAATGCCAAATAAAATTTCCACTCACCATATGGCCAAAACTTTAAAATCTGATAATAACAAGTGTTTTCAAGGATGGGTACCCATGGGATCACTATCCACATTTGATGGGAGTATAAAACGATAAAGCCACATTAAAAATCAATTAGGCGCTGCCTAGTAAAGTTGAACATGTACATTATACTAGAAGCCGACAGTTAAATAAAAGTGTGTATATACACACATATATATACATACACATTATATACACTTATATAAGACACACATAGGCATATGTAAGCATACTCATGTACACACGTGAGTGTATTTGCATATGTGTGTATACATCCATGCCACAGAATATGTACATGTTAATCAGATGACATGTAAAATCATGTTCCTTCGGAAGCACTGTCAATAATTAAAAACACATGCATATGCACCCACACATAGCAAAAAACACCGAATGTCCATTTCAGTAGAGTGGATCCATATATTCTGGGTTATTTATGCAACGAAATACTATTTACTAATGAAATTTATGGAATAATACTCTGCATCACAATATACCATTCTTTAGTGACCAAAACTACTTTAAATCTCACACTACCATTTTAGAGGGATAGAAAGTTTCTTATTCTTCCACTGAATTCCCCATAATATGTTACAAACATAAGAAGTGATTACATACATACACATAGACAACAAGCCCTGTGTGTTAGGACTGCTCTTTGAATCAACAGTAAGAAATATGGCTGGCCATGGGACCTGTCAGTTTAAGTTCAATGGCATTTCCAGTAGAATTTTGAAGAAGAAAGGAAACATTTTCCATTGTACGTTGAATCAGGAGATAGATTCTCACCTTGCAGGGACAAGAAGGAGCTGTAGACAGTGGACAATTTTTATTCAGAGTCAGAAATAGTTTTCCGTTTAATACTATGAACAACATTTTAACTGTTAAATAAGCCAGTATGAAATAAAGCCAATATACCAAATATTAACAGTCATGAAAATAATTATTTCCACAGAAATAAGAGAAAATTATTCGATTATTTTTCATGAGCAAATTTTAGTGCAGGATGAATTGTTTCCCATATTGTAATAAATAAATTTGATGACTCAGAAGTGATAATTTAAGTAAGTTTTAAGCAGCACATATGCTTTATTATTGGTGAGGTGGAGGAAGTGAGTGTACAATTTTAATTTGTATTCAAAACGTATGTTCTTTCACTGGTCATATTGTATTTTTCTCCTCCAAATGCAGTCTGATGATTTAACTAGCACTTTTATCTATTTCAGCTTGTCCGAGGCTAGTGTCATTTGAAATAGCTCATAATTTAAACTTTCCCTTTTTCATTCAATCAAGAGTAAATGCCATTTATGATTTTGTGTAATACACCATAAATAATAGAAAAAAACAAAGCAGAATGTCATATACGATCATTTCGGATTATATTGCATTCTGATATTACTTTCCAGTTCTATTTTTAATTACCACTGTACCTCTTGGAGTAGAATAACTCACTCTACAAATCAATATGAACAAACATTTTGATATTACTGATTGACCGACAAGTAAAAATGCTGGGTTCTTGAATGACTTTCTTTTGTAACAATATTGGAGGGAAATCGCATTCCTGTAGGGGAGGTAGAAGAACTCCTGATGTTCAGATGCATAAATTGCTTTCAGGGGCTGGCAGGGAGGAGAGGGAGCCGCTCTAAGTGCCTGGCTGGCTCCCGGCCACGTGGTGGATGGCAGGTTACACAGCTTCTCATAGCCTGAGCTCTGCTATACATTACAGAGTGAGGAGCCGAGTGCAACTATTGATCAGAGATGATTTTCTCTCCTAGAGAGACAGACTTTAGCTACCTCTTGGCCTTGTTAGTGAAACTAGTCAGCAAGAAAAATGTGCATTTAGTCCCAGGGTTACAGCAGAGAAGGAAAATAGTCCTCAAATGGCATCATTAGATTCCAGCAGGATGTGCTCAGAACTACCATTTGAATTTAATTAACGGACCAGTTTGTGGGGTCTAATCACTGGTTTAATTTTCCCCCCACCTAACATAGAGGCTCTATAATCAGTTTCCAATTGAAGTACATAATTTTCTCTATTTGAGAGTAAATCTTAAGGTGGAAACTTGGGTTTAGGTTAAGCTTTGGGCTGTGATATCAACACAGCGTAGACTGAACACAGTCTTACACTCTAAGATCACAACCCAGTCGTGCTCTTTTTAATATAACGACCCTGTGATCATGAGAAAACTTGGGTCCAAAAAGTGAGCTCAGAAGGGAACTTCCATAGTGAACCATGGAAGCATCAGCACACAGGATGTTCCCCAGGGCCCTTCATGCAGTACATCATGGTCCCACATTGCACACACTTTCCAACTAGGGCAGATTTCTAAAGGGAGACCTGGTTCTCTGGCTGCATGCGAAACTCATGTGGAAGAGAGCCTTGGAATGGAATCCCAGGGCGCTGCAAACCAAAAGCAGCTCTTCCCATGAATCTGTGCAATCCATTCTGTCAAACTCTGGCCCAATAACATGCCGGATCTTTCCTTGGAGACAAGAAGCAAGGAAGACTAGGAAGCTCTATTTGGGGAAAAACATATCGTCATTTCTATGGGGAAATTTTATCTACATGCAAAACAAACAAACAAACAAAAAAAAACCCCACAGGAAAACACCTGACTCCTTTCTTGTGTTTACCACTTCACCTTGCACCAAAGTGCACCCTCAAAACGTTAGATAAACATGTGAATTAACATTTATGTTAGTTCTAGGAAAACAACTGGAAGGTATGTGGGAAATCACCTGTCCAGTACTGTTAACAATAAAAGAATTCGCTGGACCTTTCTTTTGGTGTGGACCCTGACCTACACATTTCTCAGTGTCCTGCTCCCAGTAAAGGTTACCTTTATTAAAGCACTCATATAGATGCAACTGAAATGAGTTAAGGTGGTTAGAAATTACCTAATGACCTTTCTCTACTTACATTTACTTTCTTGTTTGAGTGCTCAGAATGTGCCTCAGTTATTTGTCTTCAACAATTTCAGAAATTCTGTTTGGACTGCTGTATTTGGAGCAGTGGGAACACTTATTTCTATTCTGTCTTTGCTGCTAACCTAATCATTTCAGAAAACACAATTTTCCCTATTAACCTCCTCACACAAGGTCTCATGAAGAAATGACAACAGGAAAATACCAAGAATTAATTCTAAGTTTGGTGGAAATAAAAGAAATTTGAAGACACACACATTCAAGCAAGCCGAGTCACTTCAGGGCCTCCACTGCACCTAACCTTACCTAAGCCCCAGCTCGGCACTGGAGTTGTTTCAACTGTTCTGGAAGGGTAAGAAGAGGGCAACCGTCCCCAGACAGAATGCTAGGCTCCAGTGCAGACACTGCCCAACTTCCTTTGTGCTGAACACTTGCAAACTGATTGCTCCTCTATTCTTATAAAATACCACAGACTATTAGATTATTATCAATGATGATCTTGTAATTATGATTTGTCCACTAGAAAAAAAAAACGATATTGAGAACTAGAGGCAATTATGGTTTTTTTAAAAATTATATGCTAATTCTAAGCAGTACATTAAAAGAACACAGTTTTCAATGGTGAGTATAAATATTTTACCTACTACTTTAATCATATCTGAGACAAATCACTGATCTTTAAACTTTTATTGCTGAAGTTGAGGCAAGTTAAAAAAACTAAATAATATAAAGCCAAATGCAAAAAGCGTCAAAGTAATACGAACTAACTTTGGTACCAATTATAATCAGACACACATTTTACTGACTTTGAGCATTTTTCCATGTTTCCTTGTGCATATTTACTTTTCTCTATTTCTGTCTTGTTTTGTGGCCTCTTCCTGTTCCTTTCACTTTTTGTTTCTGTTCCTCTCTAGACATTTCCTTTTGGTCCCGGCTCTCCTAATACGCACGCAACAAAGAATTTTTTGTTGAACACTTTTTTATAAGACTGATGGATTTTTTTTTTTTTACAAAACTGATGGAATTGTAAGTATTCTGGGAAATATAAAAGAAGTAAACATTCTTGCTTTCAGAAACATTCTATTACAGTTTGGGGGATAAGACAAGCAAATCCAGCGCAGAAAACCAAAACGCAGTGTTTTTCAAAGGACTTAGATTAGTTATCTATTGCACGGTAATAAATTACTTCACCTTTTTGCAGCTTAAACATTTATTATCTCACAGGTTCAGAAGTCAGAAATTCAAGAACAGCTTAGCTGGGTACTTCTTACTCGGGGTCTTGTAAGATTGCATTTAAAATACTGGCCTGGGCTGTAGACTTGAAGAGCGTGGAGGATCTAAGATCACTCACCCACATGGCTGTAGGCTGGAGACCTCACTTCCTCACTGGCTATTGTCAGGAAGGCTTTTTTTTTTTTTTTTTTTTTTCCATTCCACTTGTGCCTCTGACAGCTGACTTTGCCCTAAGTAACTGATCCAAGAGAGAAACAGAACAAGCCGGAAACCATAGCATTGTATGACCTAGTCTTCTAAGTTGTACAGCATCACTTCTGCTTTATTCTATTGCCCAGAAGTCCTTAAGCTCACTGCACTATTATGAGGCTGCAACTATCGAAGGGAGAAACATCAAAGAATCTGTCTTATCTGTCTATCTTAACACCACCACACACTAGCCTCTTCCCAATGTCTGACATGTGTGTGTTTGTGTCTCCTTATCTCTGTTTGTTCCACTTATGATTTTTTTATTTCCATCTTGATTATACATTATTTGGCCAGTCCCCTAAAAGCCATCTGAAACATGACAATGATGAATTTTATCTGAGCCCTGTGATCCTGGGAAACAATGGTAAAAGACTAAGCCCCATGTCCTCCACACACCGTGTCCCAGGAAGTGGCTGACTGCAAAGAACCACTTTTCCCCATCTGACTGAGACTCACACATGTCCCCTTGCTTTTCTATGACAAAGCCAAACAGAGACCCTGTGAATTCCCATTCTTTGCCTCATAAATGATTCACTGAACTATGTTGTCCTTACTGATCAATTGGAACAAAATGCTTGCTAAGTAAACTTTGTTTAAGCTTCTCTCCTCTTCTCGAGTCCCTGAATTTTACCCACCCTCAGCCTGAGCTGACATACAGGACCCTCCTTAAGAATCCACTCCAGGACTAGGCTGGCCTCAGGGTAAAACATTCTCTGATGGGCTGTCAGCTCATGCTGCCTTTTCATCTTGCTCATCCCATGTCTCCATATTCATTTAATTCCAGCCTTGTGTAATCTTTTCCATGAAAGAAAAGCTTTTTCCCTAACCCCTGAAAGGTTTGAAGATTTCATGGCCAGAGGGGGTTCCCTATTGTAATGTCTCTCCCTATTGCAATAGTACCTTTCCCCCTCTTGCAGTAATATTTCAAATAAAATCTCTCCTTTCCTAAGTCCACATCTGTTTTGTTGTTGACAGGCACCAGGTAAGTACCCAGGTATGCACCTGGTTATAAAACTGCATCACTCTGCGTTAGATGGTCTCTATCTTGGCAGGGAAAAAAATGTCTCATTGGAAACTCAAGATTTTGATACAGAAGACCAAAGATAGAAAAGAATGAGGTGAAAAAGTTTATAAAATAAGAAATAAAATATCCAGACCAGCAAGGAAGCAATGGAATGGTACAAAGCATAAAAATTTCAAAAGAGGGCAATAATTAACAAGTTAAATGCTTTTAACCAAAATATTTAAAAGCTCCACAAAGTGGTAATAGATTTGGACAAAACAGACACAATAATTGGGACTTCTACCAAGTCCTTTCTATACTAGACATAATAATTGTCTAAACAATTATTACATAAATACCCTGCTTATTAAAAGCAATGTAAAAAGTTCCAAGGAATGAACAAGGTAGCCTATATCAAGTAATTGGACAAATTAAGCTCAACCTTTGGAATATGTCAAAGAAGAAGGGTTTGGTTGTGTTATTAAAATTATAGGATTTGCAGTAGAAAGGAAAATACTAGCTACTGGTCACGTGTCCATTAGGTGCTACATAACGGTGGGCACTCATGAGAGACCAACCACTCAGAGAACTGTTTTTATTCATTGTATCAAGAGTGGATAATGTATAAGAGAGAGTTAGAAGAAATTAGACCAAAGAGGAAATCTGGGTAAGATTTATTGGGTTATGATTGCTTATTGGGTTATGATATCTTAATTATTAATTAGATCCTGGGAAGATAGTGTCTCTGATCCTCAGTGCCTCTATTTATAAAATAGGAAATTTCTGTCATAATTTTCAGAGTTCTAAGGGTAAGCTTAGGTATAATATGTATACAAGTTCACTTCTGTTATATGGTGCAAGTAATAAATATTATTTTACAAAAGAATGTAGAACCATTAAAACTCTTTCATTGATTTCAGTAGTAAGTTTAGTATTTTTAAGAACTCCATTTTTGTTGACTACAGTAGAGAAAAAGCATTTATTGATAAAGCTCTCTCATATGCCACATACAAAAAAACCCCACAAAAACCATCAAGTTATCAGGAAGGAAAATATTACATCATCACAATCGCAAAGAAAATTCTATGGAGAATAACAGTCAAATATAATGCATTTTCAGCCAAATTAAAAGAAATCTTTGAAAGGCAAAATATCCTTTTCAAATCTATTAGAAAAATAAAAATTAGATAGCAGAGCTCTGACTAAAATACTGGCTTCTTATTTAGACTGCGAGACTCCGGAGTCCTGATTTAGCCATGAGTGTTCAAATGACATCCATACACATCAGAGTGGCAGGCGAGATAAAATTAATGGAGCAGGTGAGTAGTCATACAATTTTTATAGGAAGCAGCTAGAGAAATTCCTAGAGAAAAAGAGAACAAGAAAATCCACAGGCTGCACCAAACTAAAAATCTTCTGCACAGCAAAAGAAACAATCAACAAAATGAAAAGGCAGCCTACAGAATGGGAGAAAATTATTTCCAAAGCACATATCCAATAAGAGGATAATGTTCAAAATATATAAGGAACGTATACAATTCAATAGCAAACAACAACAAAACAAAACAAAACAAAACAAAAAACAAAAACAAACCTCAATTTAAAAATGGGCAAAGGACCTGAAGAGATATTTTTCCAAGGAAGACATAAAAGTCGCCGACAGGTATGTAAAAGGGTGCTTAACATCACCAATCATCAGAGAAAAGCAAATGAAAACCGCAGTGAGATATCACCTTAAAGCTTGTAGGTTGTATGTTATCAAAAAGGCAAGAGATAAGTGTTGATGAGAATGCAGAGAAAAAAGAACCCTTGTGTATTGTTAATGGAAATGTAAATTGGTACAGCTATTTTGGAAAACAGTATAGAGTTTCCTCTAAAGAAATTAAAAATAGTATGATCCAGCAATCCCACTTCTGGGTATAAATTCAAAGGACGTGAAATCAGGATCTCAAAGAGGTATCTGCACCCCCAAGTGTATTGCAGCATTACTGGCAATAGCCAAAATATGGAGGTAATTCAAACGTCCACAGACAGCTGAATGGAAAAATAAAATATGGTATAAAATGCAATAATATATTACTTGGCCACTAGAAAGAAGGAAGTACTGACAATGCGACCACATGGATGGACCTGGAAGAGATTAGGCAAAGTAATGCCTAAAATAAGCCAGACAGAGAAAGATAAATGCTATGTAACCTCATTTACATGTGGAATCTAAAAACAATTATACGCACAGAAACAGAGAGTAGAATGGTGGTTGCCAGGGAGTGGAAACTGGGGGAAGTGGGAAAATGTCCGTAAAAGAGTACAAGCTTTCAGTTACGAGACAAGTAAGTTCCGAGGATCTGCGGTACAGCGTGGTGATTACAGTTAACAGCACCATATTGTATGCCTGTCATTTGCTCAGAGAACACCGTAAGTGTTCTTACCACATGTATACCGGCAACTATGTGAGATGATTATCTATCAGTGACACCTCAATAAAGCTTTAAAAACATGCTAGTAAGAAATTTAGTGGCCACACAGTGCTTGGCAAACATACATCTCCCTTCCTGCACATACAGGCTCAAAACAGCAGCAACTCTAGCACTTGGGTATCCTCAGTGTGCTTCTGGGTATGTCACATAATTTTTTTTACTCCTATATTTGCCTTATAATTATGTTACTATTAGTGCATTTTATATTAATAAATTTATGTTGGTCAGTTGTGAGATTTTTCAGTTAAACTTATACAATGTGGATTTGCATCAGTTATACTTACGGGCCCATTATGTCCCAGTTATTTAAACTTCGACACAAAAATTCAATAAAATTCATACATGATGAATTTATATTTAATTAAGAGATAGATGCAGCAAGTTTATCATGAGGGTTTTTTTTAACTGAAATGCGAAACAGGGAAAAGAGAGTCAATGGTTTTATAACTCACCTAAGAAGGCGTACAGATCAAAAGAAAAAAAAAATCAGAGTCATTTTTAAGAATAGACTATACAGTCGATATCCACGAGGAATTAATGAAATTGGATAGATTATATAGTCAATTCCTCTTCATTGGACTTTTCCATTTCTGGGTTAGTTCACCATTAAAAACTACACCTACATGTTAGCATCAAATCCATGATATAAAACAGGCACCTTTTAAAGTCAAACCACAAAAAAAAGGCTTGAATTTACAGGCCATTTACTCACACACAAAGATTCCCTTAATGGAAGCCTGCAAAACATAGGAAGGTGGTGATTTGGCCTATATTTCATAATGGTGGTGCATGGTGTGGTCCCCCACTGACTTCATTTTCTGTTAAACCCCTCTATCGACATATTTATGCTTGTTTGTTACATATACCTTTTCTTCTGCTCTTCCCACTTCAATTTTATTTTTTTTTTCCACAACAGAATGGACTTGAATAAAACTGTGCACTTTTTCAGAGAGTAGCAAGCCGTCAGAAAATACTACAAAGCAGAGTTGAGGCAGAATTTCCCATGAATTACATTATCACTGAAGCGGGGAAAAAAGAGCTAAATGGAGCACTGCCCAATCTCAGTCCTGTTTAAAGAACAGGAACAACTAACCCACCTGCCAGTGAAATGGAAGGCAGGCAAAATGCACACTGAAATAATATATCTCATAAAGATTGTTATTTACAAGTACCTGTATCCCAATCGCATTTACTGCAATGTGGAAGTAATTCCTGTTGCAGGTATAGATGTCCACGTATGTTCTGCAATGTGCAGTCAGTGAATTCAAATCAGGTTTTGCCAGAATGAGGGAGTGTTTTTAAACTCACAGTGAGATGTAAGACTGTTTTTCTCCCCGGTTTTGCAGGGTAAAATCGCTTGAGGTAATAGAAGGCAGCATTTTATTTTTTAATTACATTTCAAGGAGCACATTTCCCAACTCCCGGCTTTGATGCCTCCTCCTAGAGAGTGCTGCGCTGAAGCTCTGTGTCCAGGACGGGGACTGCTTTCACTAAGGTGTCTGCTTCCTCCAACTATGCATGACTCTAACAAGCTGCTTTCTCTGAGACCTATTTACTTCCATAATGGGATTCACTGCTTTCCTAAGCAGCCCCTGTAATTTTCAGCAAGGGCCTTTAACTCACTTAATGTGAGGCATTTGTTCATGCCTAATTTGTCTGAGCCAGGCCATGTTTGTGTTTTCCTTGAGTTGCAGAATGTTGATTGTGGGGGTAGAGCTACCTGCCTCAAGCGGCTATGTTTCTCACTGGACTGTAGTAATGACTGAAGGTTTCCTTCGGTTGGTGGTCTCCGTGTGGCCCTCCGCGACAAGGCTGACAAGCAGAAGGTAGCTGAACAATCAGAAGATAAGTGCCTCATCACAGACAGGCAATTGCGACAGCACGATTTTTTTTCCTCCTGTGATTATGATAAGGTTCCATGAAGGATACAGCTGTAAAATGCACTTGGAATTGGAATTAAAATCCAGAATCTGTAATCTAGTAATAATTTCAATAAAGTGATATTTTTTCTGTGAGTTATGGTATTGTAATTATCCTCTCTGCACATGTCTTTCAAATGTCAGATAATCCCACTTTTGTGGAATTCTGATAAATCTCATTTTATTGTTAGCCCGATTCAGACTCATATCTTTTTCTTCCTGGTTCAGTAGTTTTTATCCAGAACAAAGGGAGAACATTCTTTGGCTACAATTCAAAATGACAGCTTAATCATTTTTAAAGTTTTTTTTTTCTCCTAACTTGGGACATCAAAACTGATCTTGTTCCTTGTGTACCATCAAAGAGACCATTTATTTTATTTTACTTTGTTATTTATATATGACTCAAATTAGTTCTTTTCTCTTTCTCTTGTATCTGTCAAGGCTAGAAGACTATTTTTCAACTCTCTAGCATTATGATGACCTTAAACTCTTAGCTGTACAATTATACTAGAAAACTAACCTTTAAATAATTTTTAGATTGGTGACAAGTGCATAATAAGCCTGTAGACATTTGAGTTTTAGCATAATCTTCCTTTGAAGTTTCATTTTAAAACTGTACATATCTTTTATCATTAGACATAATTTAATGAAGTATGGTGTGGAAGATAATAAAATATTTTTCCAAGGGAGAAAATTAACGTATTTTTAATATGTATACATCTGGTGTATACTACATATGGAAGATATATCACACACTTTATTTATATGACTAACTGTATACTGCCACACTGCATGCTGTTATTTCTGCTTTAGAAACACAATTTTGAGGTGGGAGGTTTGAGTAAATGCCAACAGTAAACACTTCCACAACTATTTTCAAAGCTTTAAAAGTCAACCTATTAAATACTTTATGAAGGAGATGTGATTTTGAAATACAATTAGATTATAAGTGGTCATTTATCCCACAGAAATGACATTTTACAAAAGAATGACTTGAGAAGTGATAGTGTACAGTACACACACACACACACATACACACACACACACACTATACTATACACGGAAATTACGCTTTACTTTCTAGTAAGAAATCAGGGAATGTGCCTTTATTTTTCTCTTCATGAGTGAGAGAGATGAGTTGGGGAGCATGTGCAATATTCTTTAGGGAAGGGTCATAATACAATCCTATAAAGCAGTAGACAAGATATTTAATTTCTCATGGACTTCAAAGGAATTTCAGATAAGACTTGTTTCAATAACATTATCATGTAAAATGACATAGAATAGATAAAATTTCCACAAATAAACCTAATGGCTCATGAATTAATAAGGAATGAGCCAAAATAGATAATGATAAGGAAAAAGCAAGCAATACAAAAGAAAATTAACCAAGGAGCTGTCTAATGAGAACAAGAAATCAACAAAGAGACAGATACTTGGACACAGTGGGTGGAGAGTCACTTCCTCAAAACTTCCAGAAAACAGTCCTTGACTTTTTAAAAATGTCATTTTGCTTTAGTCAGTGACAAGCTCCCTTTGATAAGGACAGATAACCACGTGTTTGTTCTTGATTATCTCCATCTATGTGTAAAACCTTTCGCTCTGAAATACTATGGAGTCATGAATAACATTGTCTGAGCCTCGGCTATGTTCATATTCAAGACCAAATATCAGATTTCCAGTTCATAAAAATAAAACCTTGTTGTCCTTCAGGTCACAATCAAGTCTATAAACTAGATTTTTTTTTTTAACTTGGGTAAAAGCAGTTTAACAGTGTGTGTAGTTTTGAATAACAGTCTCTACATAAGGCAGAAACAACTTTGTGACCTAACACGGTTTACTTTCTTGAAGTATCTGTCCTTAGAAGTGCATTGCTTGTAAAAAGGATCAGAATGAAAAATATTACAATTCAGGCAAAATGGAGATGTGATTTTTTTAAAGGTAATTTCCATTAATCTATCCTTTCACTGAAATTTATGATGTAAAAATGTTGAATCAAAATAATAACAAAATTTATATATGCAAAATGAGTGATATTGTTTACTTACCTACATGAAAATAGATATTGACAGAAATATTTCTGAGAGCATATCAATTATATCGTAGAACTGCGAAGAGGATGCAGCAATTTTATCTTAGCTACAGCCAAATGGAATAAAACTCATGTGAAGACCTATTGTGTTATGGGACTTTTAAACATTGCCATTTATTCCTTGAAATTATCCTAATAGACAGGTTTTTTTTTTCTTAGTTACATGCCAGAATACATGGTCCAGAAAAATTAAATAACATGCACTATATTCCATGTAATGAGAATGGAAACTTAGGGATTTGACCCAGATCTATCTGAATTAATAGTTTGTGTTATGTCCCTGCTAAAACATTTTAAAGATGAGTGTAATTTAGCAACGAATAGAAAATATAAGCTTCTGAAACACTCACCAAATAGTTCAGCAATCACGGTTCGAGAGCATAAATCCAAGCTTAACTGAATATATAATCTCCATTTTTCAAAGACAGAAGAATAAAAATGGTAAATTGGAGACAAATTTTAAAAAAATATACAGCTCTTCGATGAAAGTTGAATTCTTTGGCAACATCCATCACATAATTGGCTACTTTATGGCTGTGCATGCGCTATTTACACTATAGTGCATCTCAGTCACTGATGCCTTTTTATTTTAAATTGCTCAATAAACATCAAACTGTTTTGTTACATATAATCAGCTGCACTTTTCTGCTTGATTAAAAACGAGATTTCATCTTTCACTGGATGACACTTTAATGAAAGAAAAGAGAACGTTGTTGTCCATTAGAAAATGCAGGTAACAAAGTTTCTTGCAGATGCCAAGGCCGCGGTGAAATATGAGCAGTCAGGAAGAATTCCAAATGGAGAAGAGTGTTCCTCCGCTACCTTATGGGATTCAGCAGAACACAATTAGGCATGCCTACTCTGATTGGCCACAAGAATTATAATCCTTCTGACTTCATGTCAGACAGCTTCAGCTTCTATTTTTGAGCTATTTTGTAACCTGTGACAACAGAACTCTAAGTATGAACCAAGCATAAAACAATCAGTGACTGCATTCCTAAAACATGAAGATCCCCCAGATTGTAATCTGGATCAAAATAACCTATTTTTTTTTTGAAATTAACTAAATGAAAACAGGGTGATCCATTCAAGGTAGAGGTGGGGAGGGTAACAGCTCAGTGGTAGAGCACATGCTTAGCATGCATGAGGTCCTGGGTTCAATCCCCCGGGCCTCCATTAAAAATAAATAAATAAATAAACCCAACTAAATAAACACCGCCCCATTCAAGGTAGAACAAACAAATGGAAAAATAAAATGCCCACTCTCCAAATATATCCAGATGTATTCAGAAGTCATGTTTCATCAAACACGATTTATTTACACACAGAGTGCTTCCTGCTTTCCTAAGTCAGTAATGATGTACAAAACAGAAAGAGACTTACAGACATAGAAAACAAACATTGTTACCAATGGGGAAAGGCAGGGGAGGGATAAATTGGGAGTCCAGGATGAGCAGATACAAACTACTCGACACAGAATAGATAAACAGCAAGGTCCTACTGTATAGCAGATGGAATTATATTCAATAACTTATAATAACCTGTAATGAAAAAGAATATGAAAAAGAACACATATATGTATAACTGTACACCAGAAACTAACACAACATTGTAAATCAGCTACACTTCAATGAAAAAGATAAATACATAAATAAACGAAACAAAAGTAAATAGTCGTGGAGAACAGGCCAAAGAGTTCTCCTTGCCCTGACGTGTCCTGGCCCCTTTCTCTGTTCTCAGCTCTCTCTTCTGCCTGGCTTCCTTTCAGCCATCAGCTGGCCAGACTGTTTTGAACTTTTGGGATTGTCTGATGTTTCAGCAGGGTGGTTTTTAAACAGAACTTTCAAATCATAGCTACATACCAACTTTAAAGGTCAATGTAAAAATAATTTTAAAGTATGAAGTTTTAAAAAGGGGCAAAAAAAAAATTCCCCAATTCTGTTCACTCATCTCTGCAATAGTGCAAAAACACCTAATAAATAGCAAAACCTGGGAAAGGTCAAAATGGAAATTATTAATAAATGCTAAATAACCCAGAGCCAGTGCCAGCAATACATAAAATGATGAAATATCAATTTAAAACCACCATGTGAAGCAAAAAATCTTTATATTTAATTGAAAATGTTCATAAGAGGAAGAAATAAAACAAATTTTCCAAGTTACAGCTTTGCAAGTCTTGATTATGAGATTGCTGTCAGGAATACCAATTCTACTTAGGGTCCTGCAGTGCTTAAAGAGTTTTATCTTTCATACATGGCTGTATATCGCTCATTAAAATAAGTGAACTAATTCATTAGGTAACCTAGAATTTTTGTAACATTTAGCTAATAAATGAGAAAGGGAAGAGTAATTTATTTAAAAAAAAAAAGGCATGGAAACTCTTGCCCTTAGTGACAACCTGGTGGACGTTGGTTGCTCTGCTACCCAAGGTTATTAACGCCGTAACACCATACATCCCAGCTGTAGTTTATATGATTCTTCAAAGTCATACAAAAACTCAACATTTTATATTTAATGCAATTCTAAACTTTCTGGATTGTCTTCTGGAGCTTAAACAAAGTATCTTTACATTTAATAACGTTAGAAAGTGCTTAGTTTTCCAGGAAAATATCTGCTTTTTGCATGCTAATTTATTATTAGTATTTACTAAACTGGATACACTAAATTACTGTTTACTCTATTTATCATTTCTGTTTGTGTTTGTATTTGAAAATAGCTTGATAGGAAAAATTAGAACTCTAGTATGGGCTACTGTTGTTATTTAAAAAGATAAATCAAAGATAGATGGCTCATGATTATATATATATAAATATATATTCTTGTTAGAGTTGCTTTACCCAAACTATATTCCTGTTTTCAATATTTCAGACTCCCTTTATTTCTTCATTCTTCCTGAAATGCTTTTAATTTGTTGGGTGAATCATAAAAATCTCACCAAGATAGTTAAAGCTCAGATACCTAGAGAATAAATGAAACTCCCTATATTATAAACAATAAATTAGATAACTGTAAAATCATAAAAAAAATGTCCTTGGCCTGCAGAGACAATGGTAAGTGGCAGACTATGAAAGTGTCTTCATAACTTTTAACTAAAAATTTTTTGGACCTGTTTTTATTATTGTTCTCTGCATGCATGACTTTGCTGAAATGAGATCTGGAAGGAAGAGTGTTTCAGGAAAACCCAAAGTTTTAATGATAGATGTTTTAAATAATAAGGATAAGAAGATTTATTATGATTACTATTAAACGTTTTCCACAGTGGGTGCCCTTGGGGGAAATCTGCATTCTGTGTGGTAATTAAAATTCTGTACATGATACAATGAATAGAACAATGTAGAAATACCTCTTGGCTCTAGAGTTGTATTTAGTGGGACAAAAATGTCCTGTGAAAAAATAGAGTGACATCACTTAACTGCTGATTCACAGTTTAGAAAAGTGGTATACAGGATGATGAATAAAGAAAAAAGAAAATCAACTGATGTAACAATATAATGTGGATTTCTACTTTCCCCATCCCTAAGAACTATGAGAATGCTGTAGGCATTTTTAAATTTTAAAAGTAAACTAGAAACACTACTACAAGTTTGGAAAATAGTTGTAAAGAAAAAATCAGTACCTAGAACAGCACCCAGTAGGTGCTCAATACCTCTTTTTGCTGTTGTTGACCCATGTGAATGATTTGAACAAAACTATATTTCAGATAAAAATTTTGTAGTATTGAAATCAGGCTGCATGAAAGTTATAACATCACAACTGTTTATGGAATGGAAAAGGAAGTGTAATTGAGACTAAAATTCTTAGAGACCAAATGCAATTTTGGTACACATAAGGAGAGTTTTTAGAACTACTAGTAGATTATGAAACCTCTAAGGGAAAATATATAAAGAATGACTGACATTTCATTTATGTTGAGAATCATTTTAACATATATAAATACCCATGAATTTGTTTGTAGATCTCTTAAAGTAAAATTTTAATAAATCACTTGTGAATGTGACAATGCTTAGAAAATGTTAGAAAAATATCTGAAATTCACCCATGATGTTTTGTAGCATAATTGTTAAACATACTCACCCAAAACAAGCATGTGAATATAAGGTTATATAAGTGGTTAGAAATATCTTTTAAATTATATGTAATTTTAGAGTAAATAAAAACTAATGAAACAAGGAATGTATTTATGCAAATCTGTGGTTGATGAGAATATATTAGATGGCTCTGGCAGGAGATGGCTGTTGTCAAGTCCAATGACTGAAGAATAGAGCTTGTTTATTGAGAAGACTTTTCCTTTCTCTTGACCTCATGTGTACACATGAAGCAATGAAGGAAGAAGGAGACAGCCACCTTTACACTTGATCAGTCAGCCAAATCAGTCTTGGAAATCAGCGGAATGTTAGCCATATTGCCTTTAGTCCAAAGTTTAAAAGATGTTGAAGAAATGCTATGTTATTGATGGAGGTCAGGTAGTATTTTATTTAGTATGTGAGATCACACAAGTTTAGTGTGGAAGGTGAGAATTTCGCTTCCTTCAGGTCAAGTTTACTTGTTAGGAAGGGCATTATATACAGAAGAGCGCTATACACACGGGAAAAACTCGGAATACAATTAATTTAATAAAGCTATCTGGAGTGAAAGAAAAGAATTGTGGACTGTCTAATGGAAGTGTTAGTGATGAAGTATAAGAAATGCATCTTGAACAAAATAAACAATAAAGTCCTACTGTATAGCACAGGGAGCTATATTCAATACCTTATAATAGCATATAATGAAAAAGAGTATGAAAAGGAATATATATATATAATGTGTATATATATATATTACTGAATCACTATGCTGTACACCAGAAATTAACACAACATTGTAAACTGACAATACTTCAATAAAAAAAGGAATTTATCTTGAGATTCTAGGAAAATTAGAAGCTTCTAAGGCTGTTTCTTAGGGTTATTCCATACAGAGAATTAAAGAGACAATATACATGGAGGCAACTAAAGAAGAGAGAGGCAGAATAAGACAAAATCTAGAGGTATATGAGGGAAAATAAAAGCACAGTTAAAGAAAAAAAGCTAATACATTGTATTTCAAAGAAGGGCTATTTATTAACTTTTGACTGAATCAGTGGTATAACTACATAATGCAAGTTTTGCTGTAACTGCTGTAATTTAGAAAAAAATTACTTAATCGTATCTTCACATTAATCTATACATTTCGCATTCAATACCTGATATTGACTAGGATGTGGTATGATTGTATGTGTGTGCACAGCTATATCAAAATAATACTTTTGAGTGTCATAAAGACTATTATTAAAACTTTAATATAAAAATTGACTTACACATGACAACCATTTGAGAAGAAAAATGACCACCATCAAAGGTAAAATAAACACAGGATTAAAACAGAGCAAAAAAGAGTTTCTATGCCATTTCAAGAGAGATCACCAAATAGGGCTTTCCTAGTCTTAATATGATCAGCCAGACAATTTGGAAATTGATTTCCAGATCTGAAAGCACTTGGAGTGTTGAATAGAAATATGTAAGTATTTCTCTGACCCATCAAATATCATTAACAAGAGGTCCATGTCATACCCATGTGGGTATGTGAAACTGCCAAGATACAGAACCATTTCATCTCAAGAAGGATCCCATCTTGTCCATTTATAATCATACCCATCCAACCTCACTACTAACCCTGCAATCACTGATCTGTTCACTGACTTCCTTGTTCTCTCCGGCAGATTCCTCCTATTGCTGCCCCTTGCATGATTTCCAGGCCAAGCTAAATACAGCAGTTATCATCTATTTCTAAAATTTCAGAGGAGGAAATATCTGACTCTTATTTCTAACTATGAAAATACAGACATAAAATCATCATAAATGTTCTATCATAACATAAGTGTTCTAAAAGTGAGGGTATGTCAGGGCTAAGGCCCATGGGAAATAAATAGTTTTGTTTGGGTAATTTAATCAAATGTGCAATCTATTCAAATTAATAATCAGATAACTTACGATTACTCTACATGCCTTTACCTCTCTTAAAAATGGGAGAAACCATCTTTGGAGTAGAGAGGCCACCACTTCTGTTACTAAGCTCATTTCAAGTGTACTTTTATGTGTCAGCAATTGACTAAACTGCAGTGTGATAACATATAATCTCTTCTTGAATGTATTAGAATCGTCTCAAACTTACTATGTCTTAAATTTAGCTCAAAATTTTACACCCACACATAGTTCCTATAAATTTTATCCATCTCAGCTACTTAATCCTGCATGCCTCCATGTTTTCAGACCAAAATTTCTGGTGCCTTTACTGATTATATTCTTTTTCTCATATACTACATCCACATTTAAATAATTCATTTGTAGCGTTCTCACATGAACATCCAGAGTATGACTATATCTCATGACCTCCACAGTTACACAAAGTCACCCCACTATCTTTTACTGGATTACAGTGGCAGTATTCTAACTAATCTAATTCAGCCCTTGTCACCCCAATCCCCTCTTTATCTATTCTCAGTACAACTGCAGAATAATCCTTTATATGTCAGATTATGTCACGCCTTTGATCAGAACCCTCTAATGATTCCTTGGATCAATGAGCATCCTGGCAGGAAACAGATGACATCCTCAATTTAGGTCATTTGAAGAGCAACTGATAAAGGGACTACTTTCAGTGATATAGACATGGTGCAGTCCAAGGAAATTAACCAGGGCAGTACAAGAGGCTAGTAACGGTAGGTCTGCATCACCACTGCTAAACTGACAGTACAAGGAGAAAAGTTACAGTGTTCTGATAAAAACTAAAATAAATAATCCATAATAGATAAAATGGGAAGTTTGGAACATCAACTATTGTTTTTTGACCCCTAAATAAGTAACATTTCAAAATAAAGGTGTAGTCCAACAGAGCAAAGAATATGTTCTTTTTCTCTCTATGTATGTAGCTCTAGGTAGATACATAGACAGAGAAGAAATATGGGTATAATGATGTGTATATGTGTATATGTGTGTGTGTTTATACTGATTCCAGACAGTTAAATAGATATGGATATAATATATGTATATAAATCCATGTTTATAATGATTCCATTTCCACATTCAGTGTTTTATACTTTACAATATGTAGCCAGTCAACTTGGGACCCATTCACACTTCTCTTTGGAGGGAATAAGATGGTTAACTAGTATATCTCTACGGGGCACATGTAGGACATTATGTATGTGTTGCTTTGGATCCTGGTGAAATTTTCTTATCAACTCAATATTTCTATCATTTAAAGTATTTAATTAATACCTGTTAAATTAAAAAATAATAATAATTGATAATACAGAAAAGGGATATACATTTTCCAGAATTTCTCCCTAGGGTTCCACCAGCATGATTAGATAAATGGGTGAGAATGGAAATACTCACTTGCTCATGCCTCAGCTACAAAGCCTGATGAGCAGAGTAGATGCTGCATCTCTGCTTGGCAAGTAACCCAACATATTGTGAAACCTGGTTAATATTCAATTAAAAAAATGTCAGGACTCTACCTACAAATATGTTTTTTTAAGTTTTAGTAATTTGAAAAATCTTTAACAATTGTATATATTTGGGTAGTTTTTTCAGAAAGACACAGAGAGCAGTTGTGAGAGTTACCATCATGCAGTGCAGTTCTGCTGGAATTGCACTGGTAATATCATTGACTAAAGGAACTGGCCTAGAAACCATCCGTCACTTTGATGAAAATGAGTTAATATTCAAGCTTATATATCTTGATATATTGGCTCTTCAATCCACAGGCTTCAGTTCCAGTCCTGTCACTGTAAAAAAATATACGATATACATAATCCATTGAGATAATTACATAGAAATATAAAGCTGGCTTCTCACCATGTCCATAATATGTCTGTGTTGAAAACCCTAACCACTGTCAGTCCTATCAAAATTTGCAAACTATATTTGAATAAAATTAAGTTGAATTTAAAAATTCACCCTTTTATTTAGCCATAGACTCTGATCTAATGGTGCTTTAAATATTTGAAATATGGTACCATGCAATGATAAAATGACTATCCTATTTGCCAACTAAAACATCAGCTTTGCCTTTTTCTCCTAAATGCTATATTTTTTTTGCTCCAGAACAAAACATTGATAGAATTTCTGTGTAAATAAAAGCTCAGTTTGCACTTTTGTCCTATCTACAATAATTCCTTCAGTGCTACGGTGCCTCATATGAGTTATCTGATTTAGTGTTTGTCTCAAACTCCACTGTCCAGAATCTCACATGCAAAAATAGATCTATGTAATACATAGTATATAAAATAAATTTATATTTGTTGATATGTTTTTACACCAAAGGTGCTTACCTGTCTTGGCTCATACACTTCTTTCTCTTTTGTCACTGGATTCTGATCAAGCATACAATTATATTTGAGGTCAAAATTAATTTTTTCTTTGTGTTAAATTTCAATAACTTTTCCCATGAATATTTGTTGGATTTATGGTCTTTACAAAGCACAGTCTGTTGCTTGTAGATTGAAAATGTTGATATGTTTAAGTATCACTTCACTGGTCCTCAAATTTCAAAGTGATATGGCAGTGTGTTTTGGAATTTTCTATCAGAAAAATGAAATAGGCAATGTTTTATATTCTTTAAAATTGCCTCAATCTGATAACATAGACACATTTTAATAAAAAGTCTTGTATTTATCCAAGATTTTATCTACTCTTTAAATGTCTTTGTATATTAAGTAAAGATACTTGATTTACAGTTGTGTGTTTTTTTGAAACAGATGACTGGATATGTGTGTATTAAATAACTCTTCAAGATGTCTTAAAAATATTAGTATAATAGACTTGCGATGATTTATTTCAATCACAATTTCCTGACTACCCATGATGTATGAAGCATTGGATGAAGGCATCCAGGAGATACATATTAAATGAGAAATGGCTCCTTAAGGGCTTACACACTAAAAGAGAGTGTGATAATGTTCCACACGTGGAAACCATCCTTGAGGGAAACATCAAGTGCAGTGTTATGAGAATTCACAAGAATGAGAAGTCACGTCTGGATGTGGCTGTGTCTTCAATGGACTGAAGAAGGAAACTCAGTAGAGGTGGGTTTGTATCTGCTCCTTAACACACTGGTAAGCTTTTGAAGGACAATAAGGAGGAGTCCAAGGGACTGTCTCCTGAAGGGAACAGCAAAGAAGGAGTATATGAGTTGGAAACATTGAGGAAATAATACATTATTTTAAACTGTATAGAAAAGTTTAAGAGAAATTATTTTTTACAAAGATTACATTTTTTTAACTAACACTAAGTTGTCTATCAAACTTATCAAAGATACCAACACCTAAATCAACATCCATTTCAACAATAAGTAAGCAAATCGGCACACGCCTACCATAAATACCTGTAATAAGCTATTAAATATAACAGGTTTGATGCTTTAGACATAACAATACTAGAGTCTTCGATGTCAGAAGGATAGAAAGAAGGGAAGCATCACACTATTTTGCAGGCATTTTGTCCTTACAGAAATTAATGACCAGTGAAAGCATGAGATTTCCTATCCAATGGCTCCTTGCTATCGTAACTCTCAAACAGGAAGTTTCTGCTCTGTCTTGCCCACAAGTCATTTCAAATGGGGGTTGGTGGGAAGAGGGAGAGAGATCTATTACATCAGATGATGATGAATTTAATTAAAAAGTAAGCTAAACAAAACAGGGACCAGAAAATGTTCCTAATGATCTGAAGCAAAGAATCCAGAAGGTCAAGATACAATTTGTGTCAGCTGTGTGTCCATCTAGCCATCAGTTGTCATATTTACACAATCCCACTTAAATAATACTCACAAGTAGGCAATATTAAACACATTTCTAAATATGAAAAACAGAGGGGCCAAGAATCAAACTCAGATCTGTTTGATTCAAAACCTGATACGTTCATCCCATTATATTGCATTTCTATTAGACAAAAACTCAAATTATCCAAAACGTCAAAGTGATTTTTTTTTCATTTTTCATTTAGTTATATGGGCACTGGGGAGTCATGACCACAAATAACTTTAAAAAATACATTTACCTATTTTCTTTCTCTAAATTTGGGCTCTGCTATTTTAGTCTCTGAAATCAGGAAGGATGTCAGTTTTGTTTTGTTCATTTTTGTGGTTTTGACTTTTTCTTGAAGCTGTTACTCTCTGACTTAATATATATATATATATATATATATATATATATATATATATATATATATATGTATATATATATATATAGCCAAAACTGTGGATAGCTTAGAAGTGTCCAAATAATATTGTCTGAGTGTGCAAAGTGTTTTGAACAGATAATGATGATATCTTTTCTCCAGATCAGCTGTGGAGAGACTAGAGAAATTCAGCCTGAGATAATTCAGTTAGGTACAAGGAGACTCACGAAGCCTACTCACCACTGAAGTGGGAGAAATCCTTGACTGGAGAACTTTAAAAGATATTTTTCAGCCTTTTATGAACAATTTCTCAGTATGGTCTTTTTGAAAAATGGCTTATAAAAATAAACTTCTTAAATGTCCTCTAATTTCTGAAGTTCTTATTTGTGTATGTAGAATATTTATTATCTAGGAGAGAAAAAGGGACTAACATTTCACCCAGGAGTCCTGCACTAGTACCTCATCAGAGCTTCAACAATTCCACATACTGAGTATTTTACCCATTTTTTTTTCCAAATGAGATAATCGAATATTAAGGACTAAGTAATTTTCCAAACTCACATTGAGATAGTATTTGAACTCAGGTATATATATATTTTTTTCTGAAATCCATCTTTTTGCAATTTTGCCATGTTCTTTGTGGTTACTTTTCTGGTAGTATTTTGATGGGTGTGCATATTAGAAATAGGCGGCAGGATTATTCATTCATGCCCACAAGTGAGTACACTCACAGGATTATTAATTTGCAGGTGTGTGTGTGTTTTAACTTAGAGTTTTATATTTCTCAGTAACCTATTCTGCTTATATCTAATTGCCTTAAGACCAAGAGTTCACTCTGGTATATAAAAATAGTACTATCATATGATATTTCACATGCTTAAGGACAGAAAAAAAATAAAACAGCATCCTAAGGTAATAACGGCTGAATTAAATGGCTTTAATTTCATATATTATTCCTTTCTTGCCACTTTTTGGAAGTGAAAGAAGGAAATCAGGGTCTCAGGGGAAGTGATGGCTATGATTACTGGCTCTCATGATATATAGGACTTCGAAAGAAATATTACAGTTCTATGTTAGCAAACTAGGTAAACGATGATTAGAGTATTCAGTTGAACTGTCTTGGTCTAATTTTAAGGTGAAACATCTTGTTTTTTCATTGAAGGTAAAGTATTTTAAGTAAAAAAAAAGAATTACTTAAAATTATAAAAGATTAGCACAAATAACAGTTTTAAAAATATTCTTCAATATTAAAATATAAATCAGTGTTATAATCAAAACTTGCACTTCAGGAAATCTGCTCCTTTTGTTTCAAATGTATTAGCTCACGAGGCTTCCTGACCTGCTTTGCAGAGTATTTTACAAAATGTTTTAGGAATTTCAACTGTAGGAAATGAAATGTACACAATTTCCTGACTAAAACTCTGCTTTAAAGAAGAATACACAATGTTTTTCAGGGTTAAACTAACTTGTTTTTAGCGTTCTCTATTTAAAAATTTTGTGCATTCTTTCTGAGCATGTGTTTATAAGCTGGATCTAGCACATACTGGCTTAGAATCAATTGATTATTGAAACCATGAAAACACACAAATCTAATCTTTGAAGTAACATCTGAGTTGTCATTTTTACATTTTGAAATTTTCTCAATATTCAATAAATATAAATTTCTACAAATTGCATACTTAAAATGGTATTTCAATAATTTCAAAATATTTGGAGTTTATCTGTAAACTGACAATTACTTTTTAATGTTGGGTGAGAGTCTGAGCTCATAAGATTGAAAACAAATGCCAACAATGTTTGCCTGCTTATAATCATAGAACATGTCTCCAAAGTAAATCTATATTAGCACAACTCAATGTGGTAATTAAGATAGAAAAAGCAGTACTAAGCTGCATGTCCTATCAGGTTCCTTGGGGAGCAAAATTAACCGACATGACTTGAAATACGTCCAAGGGGTTTAGTTAGCCTCCAATTAGCTGCAAACTTCTGCTATTAAAATGCACACCAAACACCAGCCTCCATGTCCCTGAATGCTTCATTATTTAAGTCCTAATTTCAGATGGCTCCTTCATTAGAGTATGTATCCCAAAAGCTAGCTTTGACTTCTAATTACGCTGTACAATTGGTGCTGTCAGGTGATAAGTTGGAAGGACAAGAGACTCTAGGGCACACCTCGGTGAACCTCAAGGGCCCAGCTCTTAACCAAAAGCAAATAACAGAACAAAGGCAAACATTCTAGGAACAACTCACCATGAAATGCTGGCCGAACTGTCGCCCCTGTTTAACCTTGCTGTTTACACCTGTCATGAAATCCATACAGTAAATTCAAGAGGCCAGGCAGAGATATGAACACAGGGGATGTTTTAAGAATGGGAAATTGGCATCTGTCTTTGCTCGGGTTCAGAAAGCGTATTCTTACATCCCTGTTATATTTTTACGTCATTACTTCCCTTCATAAACATAAATAACACCTTGATAATTAATATTCCAGGTTGAATGACAAAAAAGTAGGCTTGCTAAATATTTAATGAATACTTTTGAAGTCACAACTGGTTTGTTCTTTGGACATATTTATTTCTGTAAAAGTCTACTTATAAATCAATTCTTTGGAAATCATGGCATATTGTCCTTTATAGAAGATGTTTTAAGATGTTCAGTTCTCAGGACAGGCCAGGGGTCTACTTAACCCATGGTACAACTTGAACTGCCTTTGTAATTCAATTCTACTCATTTGTAACAAATTCAATAGAAGAACACTCTCTTTTGACTGTAACTTCACGTCCTAATAGTACTCTGTCTCAGAGTAAGGCTATTTTAGAAAATAGCTGATGCTTTGGCCGAAATGGCTTCTCGGATGACGTGAGAAGGGGCACTAGAGTGGGTGATGGGATAGATCTCCCACATGGAAGCAAATTTCAAAAATCAGTATGATTTCACAGGTAAAGGAATCTTTAAAATTTTTGTTAAGAGAGAACTGACTAAGAGTCATAATACCTCCGTTGCTCTAGACTAGGGAAACAACGTGTGTGTATTTGTCAGAGGGGGAGTATGTGTGTGTGTGAGAGGGTAATGGAGTGTGTGAGTGAGCATCTGAACTTGTGCCTGAGTGTGCGTACATGGGAACACGTGCGTGTGAGTTTATGCGCATGCGTGAAGGAATGGGGGTGCCTAACGCATGGAGGAGGAACGCAGGGCTCATGGGCCGAGGCCGGCAAGTGAGTCACGTGGATGCAAGTGGAATCAGTCATAACTAAGAGCAATTCACAGCGATCCAACAACATATGGAGGAATTGCCAGAAAAAGCTGGTGAAGGGTTGTGTTGAATTTGATTGTTCAGATAGTATTTATTCCAGTCTCATAATTTCCATATGATCTCGGCATTAAAGGTAAATCAAAAGCTTCTAAATAACTGTATGGAGGGAAAGTGATGAATCAGATTGCATTAAAATGACACCATTAAGAGAGTAAAAAGGAAAGCCACAAGTGGGAGAAGTTATTTGTTAATAATTAACAAAAGGATTATACCAAGAATATACATACATACATAAATATATAAACATATATATATTCTCATATAATTAAATTTTTTTTAAATCAGTCATTCTCTTAGGAAAAAAGCACAATAATATTGAATAGCTATGTTCCAAAAGAGGATTTTCAAAAGACCAATAAACCTGAAAAATTTCTCAGTCTCATCAGGGGAATGCCAAACAAAAACATAGTGTGATGTCACTACACACTGGGAAAATGGCTAAAATAACTGCTATGGAGGTAGCTGTGGCCCTCAGGCACCATGTTTTCTTTACAGCACCCACTCTAGCCCTTGTCTGTCCTGTGTCATTCACAGGGAAAGGAGACTGCAGGATGAAGGCATGAGTCCATTCAGAGTCTGCCACCCGCCCTTTAGACCCTGTCTTCCCTACCTGAGCCCCAAATTCCCTGTCCCTTAGCTACCTAGAGCCTTCCTCCAGGATATGCCTGGGGCTTTTGATTCAAAGGAGGGATGACGCTGCCTGTGTGTGTAGTGCTAGTCCCGTGGGCTGGTCAGTGCTCCAGGAGCTGTGAACACAGCGTCAGTGTGTAGACTGGGTGTCCACAAGCTTGGTTCGCCCTTTGTACGTAAACTACTTTTTCTCACTCATTAATTCCTATCAGTGTTATAGTTGCATATTTCTGGTTATGTTTCTATTCGTGTCTAGCTACACCTAAAATACCCTTTCTGTTTTCATTCTTAAGATTCCTCTCGTTTTCCTGCCTAAAACAATCCAATGGCTCAGTGTTGCTTATGAGATAAAGAAAAAGGAAACCCTTAACATTACAGGTGCCCACATTTCCTGTGCCTTGAAAAATCACCAGCTTCTTCTCATACAACTCTGAACCTCACTCTGCTTCCCAGTTCTGTTAGCCTTCCTCAAATTCCTCAATCTTGCTACGCTGCTTTCTACCTCAAGCATTGGTCCACTTTGTACCTCTGCCTAGAACTCCCCCAACCTCAACACACTCACGTCTCATCTGATTGATATCTACAAATTACTTGTGGCTTAATTCAGATGTCTTTTCTTCAGAGAAGCCTTATCTACTCCGCCCAACTTATATCAGATCCTTCTATACAAACTTCTCATAATATCCTCCATTACTTTCTTAAAATTTACCACAGTTCAAATAAAATAATCTCATTCTTTGTTGTTCAGTATCTGTTTCCCAAGCAAAAATGGAAGTCACATAGGAGTTTCAAGCACAAAAATTTCGTAGATAAGTGCTTAATAAACAATTGTTAAATAGGTAAATACAAACATTTGCCAATGTAACTTAGTAAAACCTGTCATATTTGGACTTTACGTAGGAAAGTTAAATAATGAATCTTTTAAATAATGCTTTAAAATCTTCAATCATCTATGAGCTATTTAAAAATAGTGCTATTATGAATAACATATTAATTAAGAAAACTATAAGGTTTTAATTCTAGGAAGGATTAGACTATAAGCGAAACAAATGGAGACATGCATTCATAAACCTAAGTAAAAATTATTATTTAAACCAAATATGCACAGGCGTACATTCAGAATTAACACTTAAACAAGATACATATAAACATAAGTTCACAAATCATAACTTTGTATTTGAGTAGCAATTGTAATGTCTAAATACACACAGTAGCATAATATGTGTTATTTATGACACACAGTAATAACTATCCTTCAGTGACTCTACCAAGTACCAGGGACTTTCTATTATCTCTAATTCTCACAAAAACTCCATAAAGCTGATACTATTATCCTTACTTCACTGTTGAGGAGATTAAGATTAGAGTTGTTACAAATCTTGCCAAGATTATTTACTTTCTTAGATGCTAGAAAGCTGGAGTTTGAAACTTTGACTGACTCAAAAGCCTACATTCTTCCCATTTAAAAAAATCACTTTCATTTTTGCCAGAAGTATATTTTTCAATCTCTAAATGATTATTTTGATCAGAGCTTAATGTTTCCAAGGGAAACTCACTTCATCAAATCTCTTAAAGAGTCTAGCATTTAACATACATTGTGAATACTTCACAAAATGGAAGAAAAAAAAAAGTCAACAGCAAAACAACCAAACACCAATGAACCAATTAGCAAACAACAAATTAACTTGTTAAATAACCATTTGAGAGGAATTTCTAATAAATCCTTCCTTTCTATTGGGAACCTCTAATAGCTCACTGCATTTGTCACATTCTGCATTGGAGGGTAGGGACAAAATCAAGGAAGATATTAACAACGCAATCCTAATGTGCAAGAGAGGAACAAATAACACTAAAAATGACTACAATCTGCTAATTACTGGGACTTGTTACGTTAATTTGCAATACATATTTTTTCCATGATAAGTAAACTAGAAACTAGTAGGATGAAGTCCAAAATAAAAATCAGTCATTGAACACTGCAGCTCATTTTATGCTGGAATCTCAGTGTGAAATCTATTTCAGTTCTGGTCCTTCATCTATGCAAGAAGGATACACATGTGCACGATAATCTGCCAGATTGTTTCTTACATTTTCTTAGGAACATAGCCATATTGAAGAGACAATTAACCACATGATGTTAATTACTGAAGAAATTATCATTACTAAAATGAGAACTATCATATATAGGTACATAGAATTTTGAAACTGCATGTAATGTGTCATGTATATAAGTATATATACTCCATATAAAGTAATTCAAACTATTGAGCTTTATGTCATTAGAGTTAACATAATATGTCAAATATGTCATTGATTTGGCATGGGTTAATCCAAACTGCAAAATCAAAGAAACTTCCACATTGTAATCAATAAAATAAGGCTTTCTTATAATCCTATTTTTTAAATTATAAAGTTGTGGCTAATATATAGCTCACATTGGAACATGAACCCTTAAAAATATGCCATTAGTTCAAACAAAGCAAATGTAAGAAAATAATTTAGGTGTGTGTAAAATAAGGACTTAAAAATACAGCAATAACTTTTACATAAGTGGAAGCAAGAAAAAAATATACAACTCAAGTAATGTTTTTCAAAAAGGACTTACTTCTAGAGAGGAATACATTAATTAACACATTAATTAATTAATACATTAATTAATCAGTTAATACAACAAGTTTTCCCTATGATTCTCAACAATACCACCTGAGGAGCAGTTTGCAGAGATATGGGGGCATTTCTGCCTTTCTCCAGAACTGAGGATATAGTCATGGCTACTAGGTTAAGGAACATTCCAGAATGTGTGTCCTCTTCAATGTTCTGGTGTCCTTTCCAGCATTATGGTAACATATCTATGCATAATCATGTGATAGTAGAACATAAATTAATTTCACATGTAAACATACAAACTTCATGATAGAGTTTGATATGAATATTTTTTAAAAATCAGAGGAAGATTATGCATTGTTTTATTAGAAATATCTTTAAGAGATGCTCATCATTTCAGATAATCACATCAGTGATGCAACACAGCTCTCCCTATTGGAGTCATCAATATATACCAGTGGATTCATGGCTGTCACCTGCCAAGGTCCTATACCATCTTCATCTCCATCTCCCTTTGCTCTGGTCACAGTTATTTACATATTAATATATATTATTTTATTAGACATTGCATTCCTTTCTTCATCACTACATGAACATGACGGCATCATATGCTTATTTGATATTATGTATAAGTACATGTATGTTTGTTATAAAATGGCA
This sequence comes from Camelus dromedarius, assembly GCF_036321535.1. NCBI lineage: Eukaryota > Metazoa > Chordata > Mammalia > Artiodactyla > Camelidae > Camelus > Camelus dromedarius. The sequence goes on along the minus strand of NC_087463.1, from coordinate 19,261,524 downwards.
GCACAAGCTCTGAGAGCACTGAAACCCTTTGACCTGTGATTCCCCGCGAACTCCAGCCTGTGACCAATCAATGCAGCTGAATATCCAAGGTGACCTTTAGCATCTGTTCCAAAGACTTTTCAGCATAACACCGAGTTCATCAGCACCTTTTATGTGTTTCCTTCCCATGCTTTCACAATATCAGAAGCTACTCTCAATCTCTGAAGGAAGAAATATATTAAGAACTCTCATTCTCTTGTGTAAATGCCTCAATCTCCACTTTGAAGCTAATACGGTATTATTTTAGAATTCTAAAATGGCATTAAAACTACATAACAGTGTGAGCACTCACTTCCTAGAGCATCCTGGATTTTTTTCCTGTACAAACATATTTTTCACAAGGCACACTTAAGAATATGATTAAAAATAATTAAATTTAGGAAACCTAGTCTTAGCAAAAGTCATATTTTTCCCTTCATGAAATTTCTTGTAGCCAATTCTACCCAACTTCTCAACTCAAACACTCAGATTTTGAGTACAACTAGAGTAGGATAGATGCTTTTTTTAGTTGACATGAAAAAAAAAATGAGAGAAGATAGAGAAGGCAGAGGAAGAGGAGAAAAAAGGAGGAAGGAGAGAGAATTTTAGGTGTTATACAATGCAGTGTTTTATAACAACTGAATGGAGAGGTCTTTAGACAAATTTCTGACACCAAAATTCTTTCTGTAAGCAGGAGACCTTTGCTGTGTGATGGTAACTCAAGATAAAAGCATGTTATCTTTGGAGGAGAATTAACAAATATCTAGAACTATATAAACTATGATACTAAATTTTTAGAATAAGTGCATAAAATCTGTATTTTCCTCTAAAAACATCCATCTTACACTGTCACTATAAATGCACCCCTTTTACAGACAAGTGATTTGCACAGCATTTCTCCATGACTTAAAGTTATTATTTTGACATCAGTTGCCTGGGAACATCAAGAGGCCTAAAAATCTCCTGCTGAATATGGACACAGGTTTCAAGTGCTCTCAGCCATCTGTGAAGGTGGAGCTCTTCATGGGAACTCTATTTCCCAAACTCTGCCAGCATCTTGATGCTTTTCTCACTTAGCATAAGGACACCAAGCCCCAAGAACTTGTTAACTATTTCATGTCCTGCAGGGGACAACTGACCCCAATCATTTTAAACTAGTAGATTAAAGGAGGACAGAAGAAATCGGAGCTCATAAGACAAAAAATGTGCACTCATGAAGCCTGGTGGGAAGAATAGATAGATACTTGAATAGAATGCTCTACAGACTTTCCTCAGCTTTTTAGCACCAAATAGAAACCTAGGTGCAAAAACGCCACTTATCTTCAAAGGATCACCTTTGTTCTCTTATTACCATTTATGAAAGAAAATTATTGGCATTTTTATCATGTCTCAAAATTTGAAACATCTACCTAGAGGTATGAAAGGATGAATTTGTTTTTCATGCATTTAAATGACAAACTAAAAAACATTCTGTTTAAATCACCTAATATATTCTATGATATGAAAACAACTATCACTCCCCCAAAATAATACATTTATATTCTGATCCTGTAAGGGGACCACTGGGGCTACTGCTTTTTTGAAAATCAGTAAAACTTAGTATTATTTTCTTATGTTTAATGGTATGCCAAAAAACACATTTCAAGGATGAGCGTTACGTAGCCTCTTTCCTAGTGCACTTCTCTTTGGTGGGGCTGCCCTAGTTTGTCAGTTGAGTTGCCCACCGTCTCACACCCTTTTCCAGACTATTTTGATATACATATCCTTAAACATATGCATATACATACTCATACATATACCCAAACGTATACACATATACACACATAAGCATGCACACACATGTTCCTTATCCTGGAGGAGTTACACAGTATTACGGGATTTTAATATTTTTTAAAATCCCACAAATATTTACATAAAGAAAGTTATGTGTGTCTTTTCTTTATAGTATTTGGCTATTTTAAAATTAATTTCAACACTTTGGGATTTACTCCAATGAAGATGTAGAAGATAAATTATTTACTCTTTTTTTCTGAGGTTAAAAGCATCACAATAAAGCAGGAAAAAAAGAGGTTATTTGTGAGTGAGTCAGTGGGCGCGTGTTGAGGAAAGAAGGAGAGAGAAAAAAAGTGTGCTTAACTTGAAGAGTTAAGAACAAAATAACAGGGGTGGGGGTGAACAGAGCTGGTGGTGTGTGACCTCTGTATGAGCTCCAGGACCCCTGTGTCCTTCCTTTATTCCTCTCTTCAAAGCCCAGCCTCAAAACTTTCTTCCTCGTTAAAGTGTCCTTCTTACGACCCAGGGAATTCTCATCAGTTATTCTTTTTCTATGTACGCTAAGCATCTGCTCATAGAGTGTACGTTAATCGATGGGCTTCGGCACCCACTACCTCAAATATGGAAACTTATTGAATATCTTAAGCTGAAGAAGTTTGAGAGAATGGCAGATGCAGGAAGGTCACTCTGACTTCCCTCACCCTTCTCTCCTGAATTAGGTCATAAGACCATTACGCAGTGGGTACCTCCCTCTACCCTGAAAAAAAGGAGCATCCTTATCTCTGAAGACAAAGGACACTGAGAAGAATCCAAACACACCAGCCTTGCTGTTTCCCCAGTTTGCTACCTTTATCTCGTACTCTTTGACCTGCCATATTTCTCCACAACTGTCTACTTGTCAGCAAGTCTAGCAGAAACATACTAAGGTTCAACCATTTCTTTGAATCTTCATTTCCTTATGATAGTGCCTAATCATGTAAAACTTATATGGATTAAATAAATATACATACTTTTGTTCTATTAATATATATTCGCCAGTTTAGTTTTCAGATCTAGCGAGGGACCCTAAGACAGTTGAGGAAAACTGTTCCCTTCCTATATTGTGCACAAGTATATATTAATGCTTCATGGCTTTTATCTCTTATCATGGCCTTTTTCAGATGTCCTCAATGAGGCCAGCTTTGTGATATGCAACAGGAAGATAGAACAAAATTCAACTCATGCATCAAAATATGAAAAATGATAGATACTAAAGAAAACTGTGAGATAGAGCCCTAAATCTTGCACCTTACCAAAGTGTGGTTACAAATGAGTTTGTGAGGACTACAACAAGACTGAAAACAAGACTGTAAAAGAAACAGTAGGAAGTATTTTGAGGAAGATTTCCTTTGAGAGGTCACTGCTGTATTGGTACAGGTGCACTCCTCTGGCCAAATCTTTTGTCTTAAACTTAAAAGAATTGCAGGGGTTTTTTTTGGGGGGGGGTGTCAAAGTGCATTGGATTTAACTTCCATCCAAGAAATAAAAAAGACTAGTTTCTAATTTCATCCACTTACCACTTACTTAGAATAATAGTTATATGTATATGTATGTAAAGTTACAGATGTTTGGAAAAAAATAAAAATACATCAATAAATCAGCATGCCTGACACCATGGAAGCAGCCTAAATGTCCATCAACAGACAAATAAACAAAGAAAAACGTGGTGTATATATACACTGGAATATTACTCAGCCATAAAAAGAACAAAATAATGCCATTTGCAGCAACATGTATGAACCTAGAGATTATCATAGTAACTGAAGTAAGTCAGACAGAGAAAGACCAATATCATATGATATCACTTATATGTGGAATCCAAAAAATGATACAAGTGAACTTATTTACAAAACAGAAACAGACTCACAGACATGAAAATAAATTTATGGGTTACCAAAGGGGAAATGGGGGAACGGAGGAGAGGAGTAAATTGAAAGTTAGAGATTAACATATACACACTACTATACATAAAATTGATAACCAATAAGGAACTACTGCACAGCACAGGGAACTATATTCAACATCTTGTAACAACCTATAATGGAAAAGAACCTAAAAAATTATATATATATAATCTATATATATATACACAGACACACAAACGGAATCACTTGGCCGTACACCTGAAACATTGCAAATCAACTGTACTTCAATAGAAAAAAAGAAATTGGCATGCCGAGTTTGATAAAAAGTGCCTTAAAGACTTAGAAACTAACGATAGTGACTATCATTTAAAAATCTCTAACCTCTCATCAAAGTTCAGTTTTCAGTTCATATTTCATGTCAGCCTTACTGCTAGATACTTATAAATGATAACATCTGCCATGAAATAAAGTATAAATTGAAAGGAAGTAAGGATAATAGTAGAAGTTTGAAATTGGTGTGTTTTCATTCCCTAGATTTCAACCCTTTGCTTATGTCAGCGATATTAATAGAATGTGAAAATTCTGTGATCATATATATACTTGTTCCTTTCTGCCCTTTGCCAAGTAACTTTTATCTCTCCTCTGAAGAATAATTTACCCACACTTTTTCATACTCAAGTGAATATTTTTTCCACTATGTTCATATAACTTTTGAACTTTCTATTGCCTTTTGAAGGGGTGACATCATCCTGGTGTATTTACATTGATTTTTAATTATGGAATGTAATTTTATCTCTTTGGAGTAACTGCAGTTTATGAATTAGGCATAAAAAGAAAGCATAGATATTGTTCCTAATTTCTGAGTTAGGGTTAAAAATAATGCCCGTATTCTAAAAAAATTTATATTCTAAATATTTTATATTCTAAATTAGATATATTTTACCTTCTAAATATATGTTTTATTTTAAAAACAATAATGCTATTAATAAGATAAGCTATAACACTGTTCAACATATATTTATATTTCTTTAAATGGGTGTCACTATAAAGGCTGCAGTCTTCTTGGGAGTTGAAAATAGAGAAAGCTGAGTATGTTCACAAAGAAGTGACAAAATGTCAGCTGTGTTGTTGCCATGGAATTAGTTAGCATTAATTAAATGTCTATTCATTGGTAATGAATGTCAAATAACATTAAGCAGTTAGCAGAATATTAATCACATACTTAAGGACTAATTGTATCATATTAACAATCAATGGCACTGTAAGAGACTAGATATACTATAATACATAATTGGTGTTAACTGAAAGCTCCTCTAGGAGAGCGATTTTCTATTTCCTAATGGGACAGTAGCACAATATACACATAATTACTGAGTTTTTCTTTCGTGAACATCATGGTATGTATTTGGCTACGACTGATCTATCCAAATACACCTCTATTACTATGAAAAGGCGAATGCTACAAAAGATGATCTTTCCATTCTTGCCTCACTCTAGCAAAAGGAAACCTGATTTCAAAACAAATTACTTTCTATTTAAAATGACATGATTATTTAGTTCATATGAAACTTCTCAAGGCATCCATTTTGAAGAAGGCTCTCTGCTTCCATGTATCTCTCAGATTTTCTCTTCCGACAGAGCTGGAGTATGTGGTAAACAGACAGCAGCACATGGCCCAGATCCACTGAAACACAGGGTGCTTCTCCCTCTCTGAAACCGGGTCCAGACACCCCCCCCCCCGATTCCACACAGAAAAGTACTGAAGTGCCTGTCAACCTGCTGCCTCACTACCATGAAAGGGCATTTTGAAGTAGTGTTTGATATGAAGGTGGAGGAAAAGAAATAGCCCATGTTTGGACACCAGGAGCCCTTATGGTGGACTGACTTACTGACCACAGACATGCATCCTCCCTGCCCTTTCCATGCAACTTTGCAGTTTTCCCCAGTGGTGAGGGAGTGCACGTACCAGTGCCCTGACTTTGGCCAAGGGGATGTTTGTTGAAGTGATATAATGTAACCAAGACTCAAAATGTGCTCAGTGGCAGCGCTTTCCCTCTCCTATTGGTATCACTGCCAGGTATGGAAAAAGAAACATGGCGACAAGTTCTTTGATACTCCACCAGTGAGAGGGAGGTCTGTCTCCTCTGTCCTCAATTTTGAGAGTGTTCACTCTTTAAGTATTTTGAAATATACTTAAAATTGCCTAGCAGGAAGATTACAAGAAGTTGATCTTTATCAGTGGTATACAGCAATTGAAGTGGTTCAGTTTGTACAGCAGCTGTGACCCAGATGGTTACCCCCCATTAATATCTATTCTCCTCTTCTTCTAAAGGGAACCTAGGTTTCTCTTACCTAGACTTTTAGCTACACATGTGTATACTCTGAAAACGACTACAATTCCCAGGCTCCCTTGAGTTTGAATGGCTGTGTACTAGAACACAGGCTATGAAAGAAAGTGGAATGTGCAAATTCCAAGGGGAGTGCTTTTAGGGAAGGGCTGGCCTCTCTGATTCCATTTTCTCCTTCCTACTGATTTGGATGTGATCATCAAAGCTGATGGGTGAAGAATCCATCGAGAACCAGGGGATAATTTGGAAAATGAAAATACAGCACAAAGAGCCTGAGCTGAGACATCATGGAGCACGAGACAGCTCTAGACTGCCCGCCCCTGAATGGCAGGTCAGAGGCAATACAGACCGGCAGACAAGCAAACAACTTCCTTCCCAAACTCTCTCTTCTTTAAACCACTGCTACAGATTAATCCTGAGACTAATTTTAACCAATACATGGACTATCTAAACTGAAATATCTAAACAAGCACTTCTTTTTCCATTGTGATGCAGAACTATAGTTGTTTATTCTGTACTATGTACAGGGCCAGGCATTTATAAGCATTATTTATTTGATCCTCACAGTAATCATCGAGGAACATAATATTATCATCTACCTTTTGTATTTGATAAACTTGAGCCTCAGAGAATGTAAGTAGCTCGCCCTAAATCACATCGTGAAACCCAGGTAATCTAATGACAAAGACTGTGCTTCCAACTTCCACGTCACAGGGCTCACCTAATTGCCACCACGTGCTGAGCTCTGCACTAAATCCTCAGAACCCTGGGATTAATTACAACACAAAAACAAAAAAGCAAGTAGGTCATTACCTGCTCTTCAGGGTTACATATTCTTCCATATAAAAGAAATGTGATATTTTAGATTGAACATTATTTACTGATATCTCATTTAGGGACAATAGTTATAAATTTCTTCCTAGGTGCTTAATTCAAAGTTAAACTGAGTAATCTTTGACCATGACAGTAACCACTCATCAAAACAGAGGTCTTGTTTTCCAAATGTATAATATTTTTACACTATATACAGTGCTACACTATATTCAATGCTGATTTTGAGGAATTATAAAAGCTAGAATCCTGTATCACAAATTTTAATGTGTAGCACAATTAATTTCTTCTAAAGACTGATGAGTGATTTCGATAGCAGTTTGCTAGGTACTTACTTCCCTGTGATAGTGGCATAGTCAGAAATCTTCGAAATGTGCTGATCATCCAACTCATCGTTCTCACCGTATTTGACATTTTCTTTGATCTCTGGTTGGAACTTCTCAGTTGAATGAAAGAAACTGAAGAGATGAAAAGGAAAATAGCTGCGAGAGCTTCGGAAGCAACTGTCAGAAAAGCAAAAAAAAAAAAAAAAAAAAAGAATTAACATAACTTCTTTGAAAAATCACTGTTACAGATCAAGAATGTAACTACATTATTGAGATTGTAAAAAATAAGAATACATCAGGGACTTATCTCTTTAAAAAAGAGCAGTAAAAAGAAAATAATAAATAATATTTCATAGAATGTTACAATTTAGAAAATGCCTTCATGGACATCAGGGGGACTTTCTGTTGAAGTTCAAGAAGTTGAGGACCCAAGAGAAGCTAAGTGACTTTCAAGGTCAAATAAAAAGTGACAACAGAACTTAGACATAAGCCTGGGCCTTTGTCTTCAAAGTTCACACAACAGACTGGTATTTGTGCCACGATCACCAAGTGGTATCCAAGTACCAGTTAAGATCTAGAATGTCCAGCTTGTTCCACTTACTCGTCTCTCCAAATAATTAACTCAAAGGGTTAAGATGACTCTTTCAAAAAATTTTTCATGAAATAGTTTATATTGAAAACGTGATTTCGATCTCAAAGACGAGATACATCAAAGTATAAAACAGTGGAATTCGTATATGTTGAGAGATGGTGATAAAATGTTTGTTTTCCAAATCTTTTAATTGACTAGATCATTTTGGTTTGGAAATGATGAGGTTTAACAAATTTCTCAAGCTGTAAGGAAGGATAAGCACTTTTATATATGAAAAAAAATCATAGAATTACAGATCTTATAGATCTTGCATCGTTTTAATTATTCTTCATTTAAATTAAGCATATTGATAACTAATGTTCACTGGGTTTCACTATACACAAGTTATTCTACCGGCATTATTTGACAAATTCTAAGTTGACTTACATACAGATTTTATATATGTATTCGTTTTCTATTGTTGTGTAACAAATTAACACAAACCTAGCAACTTAATACAGCACATACTTATCATCTCATAGTTTCTGTGGGTCAGGAGTTGGGACGTGGCTTGGCTGAGTCCTCTAGGGTGTCCCATGGCTGCAGTCAAGATGTCAGCCAGCTGTGTTTTCTTCCTACGGTACAGGTCCTCTTCCCAGCTCATCTGATTGTTGGCAGAACTCATTTCCTTGCAGCTCTATGACTGAGGTCCTGTTTTCTTGCTGGCCGGTATGTACAGACCACTCAGTTTGTAAAGCTGCCCTTTTCCCTCAGTTCTTTGCTACATGACTCTCTCACAACATGGCACCTAAGGTCTTCAGGCCAGCAAGAGTATTTGCCACCATACATGAGGAAGAAATGTAAAAAATGGTGAAGCATGGATTCCCTTCCAGATTTTCAGCTCCCAAATTCTGTGTTCTACTTATTAAAACTTACTTTTGATTTAATCTCCAGTTCTCTTTCCTAGGGCAGTTTTTAAATGGGTCCATAAAATAAAACGAGCAGACAACTTCACATTTGCATTCTTGTAAATAGCCTGACCTTTATTTGAGTTGAATTATTGCTCCCTGTAGACTTCCCAGTCTGGATTAGAATTTGGCTTCTACACGAGATAGGAGTGCCCTGTAAATAGATAGGATGGTGCTGGGGGAGCAGATGTGAGAGCAAGGGCTCGGGGCATCACACCTGCTTGCATTGACTTTCTCCTGCAGGTCTCCTAAGGATCACTCATGATGGTGTGGCTGGAAAAAATTCACTGTTAGGCCCCCACATTATAATACTGGAAATGTCCATGTGCAAACCTAGCATACTATATGTTTTTAATAATAGCTTTATTGTAAATGAGTGTTACAAGATGTAGCGAGAAAAAAAAATTAGTAATGAAAGCTGTACATGGGACTAAATTCCACTGGGACCAGTCTGTTATTAGGAAAGTTATTTATAGGAATCCTGGATGAGCCATCTTTAAAGTTAGGAAGAATTGCCAAAATTCTACCAATGTCTAATCATCTTCTATCCAGGGCACAGGCTAGGTGACCTGTTATGTATTTCCTATTTCTCACAGATTTAGCAACAGGCAAACAAGATGATTATATGAAGACACTAAACATTTCGGTGAAATTTTTCCTTGAGGATTCCATGAAAGAATATGGCTCTATTTCAGATTTTTTCTTTCCTGATTAGATGATACCATTCTTTAATGATGTATCTGTTGCTACTGTATTGGTTTCCTATTGCTACTGTTGCAGATTACCGTAACTTTAATGGCTTAAATCAATAGATAACTATTCTCTAACAATCCTGGAGGCCAGGTGACAAGTCTCTAGGAACTAAAATCGAGGTGGTAACAGGGCTGGTTCCTTGTGGAGGCTCCAGGGGAATATCTGGTCCTTGCGTCTCTCAGCTTTTGGCGGCTGCCCATTCCTTGGCTCAAAGCCACATCAAGCTTTGCTTGTACGGTCACATGACTTTCTCCTCATCTGTATTCAAATTTCCTTCCACCTGCCTCTTATAAGGACTATTATGATTGTATTTTTTTTAAGTTGACCTTTAGTATATTTTTATTTTTCCATCTTACGTACAATTTATGTTACATGTTTATCATAATTAGTCTGAAACTCTAAGAAACTAGAATGATTCTTTTAAATGCACACATACAAGTTAGTTGTTCTACAATTAAAGACGCTACCTTAACATTGGTGGTGGCATCCAAAACTACTTTATTCACATAAAACAGAAGGTTCTGTTATTTCAATTTTAAAGAAAGTAGACAATCAAATTATCAGTTGCCCATTGTGTTACATTATGAATTCATGTTATTGACAAATGCGTTATATTATGATTGTATTTTGAACCCACATGGATAATCCAGAATTATCTTTCCATCTCAACATTGCTAAACTAATCATGTCTCCAGTTTTTTTTTTTTGTTTTTTTTTTTTTTTTTTTGCCAAATAAGGTAGCCTTCAAAGGTTCCATGGATTAGCATGCGGATTGTTTTCCTGGGGAGGAGGGAGATATTATTAAAGCCTACTACAGCTATGTATCCAGGAACCTGCAGGATTCAAGATACATTTGCTATAAAATTTAAATAAACCCCATATTTCTCTAGTGGATGAATTTTCAGTTAGGTGAAGAGGATCGGACATCTTGGTGAAAGCCAAATATTGTTAATTATAGAAAACCCTTGTTTTTCATTCACTTTTTAAAATTCCTTTTTAGACTTTTGAGATGTCATCCCTAAAAACAGGAACCCAAACATACAATCCCCTTACTGACAGTAACACACACAAAGAATTGTAACTGCATTGCTTTTTTTGTCTCTATCTATGAAAAATACATATTATTGTTTATACAGTAATTTTTAACTTAATTTTAATGATGCTTATGTCAGGATCTGTAATTTTATTCTAGTATTTCATTGCACTTCCAGGCATTACTGGGTTTTTATAACTTCATCTTATGTTTACTTTTCTTCTTTAGAAGCTTGGATCAGCTTATTTATAAAATGATATCCTTAGTGAATATCTAGAAAAACAGCAGAGAGCAAGTCACTGTTACTGGCGTGTTTGTTCATGGAGTTCAACACTGCCTTGGCAACTGCGAAGGGGACATTTATTTACAACAGATATTTTTGAAAGACATCAAATGAGTTTTTCACTACTTGTTCTGGATCTATAGGCAAAATATAAAAATGCATTACCACAACAGCTTTCTTCTTGCAGCCTAATGCATGTTTGTAGAGCAATGAGTTCTTGTTTGGAAGCATTAGTACAGAACTCTTTCTGTGGAAACGAGGGAGACAGATAATGCAAACTGGAAACTTCATTGATACATGAGTCAGAAAACTTAGGTTCACATCCTGCAACATTAATCAGTTTTGTGACCTTGTAAGTCATTTAATTCTTCTGAATCTCATTTCTCTGATCTACAAATTAAAGGGGTATATATAAATTATCTCCCACATTTTTGTGATATTGAAATATGTGATTGTGACCACTGCTAGTTACTGTCGCAATTGCTTTTTCTTATAATTTTGCTATATACAGCAAAGTTTGCTATGTACAGCTAAGTTATGCATTGTTTAGTGACACTGGGTGATTGCTTAAAAGGTGTGGTAAATCATTGAGAATCGTGAAGTGTAAAATCATCCAAAATCAAACTATTCCTTCTTTCCTTGCTTTTGCTTAGGATCAACTAAAAGTGAAAAAAGTGAACAAAGGAAATAAAACTAGCCCTGTTAGCTATGGGCTGAGATAGGTCAAAAGGTTCTTATTTTTCCCAAGCTAAATCCTTACTCCTAATTTTGTATTTGCTGCAAGAAGAAACACTGCAGCAACTGGGTTCATTTCTGATTTTAAATCACTATGGGCCCCAAATTTCAGATGAACCACCAAATTTAAATTTAGGCGTCACCAACGGTACCCCGGAAATGTTTTCAAAATGCCAATTGAGCATCGACAGACATTGCATCTGTAACTAAGCAGTTAGATGCTAAGATTATTTTATCTACTCCTTTTGGACAAGCATTTTCTAGCCATACTGTCACTAGCCACTGTAATGGGTACTGCGAAGTAGAATAGAGACAGCACTGCTGAAAATACTAGATGGACAATCCACCTGGAATCCAGATGTACAGCAGCGTGAGATTCCTTGTATGTAAAGCCCTTGCCACTGGAGGATCTCTTACCGCAAGAACGCGATGGGATTAATTGGCGCAAAAAGCAGAGGTGGGTTTTTGACCTCTGTGCAGAGGCTGAGGCGACAGCCTCCTTCCGCCTCCTCCCTAAGTGAGCAGTGATTAGACTCCCCTCAAGGAGCACGGCTCAGACATTATTATATCAAGACTTCCATTCTGGGAGGCAGTGTCTTTTTCCTTTCTTTCTTGTTCCTTTTTCTTTTTTCTTTTCTTCACTCCCTGGAGAAAGTGATCAAGAAGCAGCTTTCCCTTGAACTAAACTCTCTGTAGTTCCCTGATCTTTAGTAGGGTTTCAGACCTGAACTTGCAGTTCCTTATGCTCTGCTTCGACTTTGCAGACTCCGGGGATAAGCTGCTTCAGTTACCACTGAATACAGAGGTGAAACTCAGAATCTGTCTTAAAAGACAAAAGACACAGCTTCAGTACAGGAGCTCCACTGTACATGGTAGAGTGCTTTATGATAATGATTATAACAAAAAAAGATTATTTAAAGATAACTATAAATTTCCTAAAGCTCTTTCACAGATATTATCAACCCTGATCTCCCCAAAGCCTCGGGGAGGCAGACATGGTCGTTTTTTATCCTTATTTCACACAGGTGAAAACCAGACCTAAGGAGATGCCTCGACTAGCATGCATTCCCAGGCTGTCTACTGATTTTAATTGCGCCAGCAGAGGAAGAGAACACAAGCACACCTCAGGGATAGTGCAGGTTTGGTTCCACACCACAGCAATAGAGCGAATATTGCAATAAAGTGGGTCAGTGAATTTTTTGTTTTCACAGTGCATTTAAAATTTATGTTTACACTATACTGTAGTCTATTAAGTGTGCAATAGAATTATGTCTAAAATATACAGACCTTAATTAAAAGTACTTTATGGCTAAAAATACTAAATATCATCTAAGCCTTCAGCAGGTCATAATCTTTTTGCCGGTGGAGAGTCTTGCCTCAGTATCGATGGGTGGCTGACTGATCTGGCTGGTGGTTGCTGAAGGCTGGCATGGCTGTCGTAGTTCCTTAAAATAAGACAACAATAAAGTTTACAGAATCAGCTGACTCTTCCTTTCACAAGTGAATTATCTGTAGCATGTAATGCTGTTTGATAGCATTTTACCCACAGTAAAACTACTTTCAAAACTGGAGTCAATCCTCTCAAACCCTGCCACTGCTTTATCAACTAAGTTGATGAAATATTCTAAATCCTTTGTTGTCATTTCCACAATCCTCACAGCATCTTCACCAGGAGTAGATTCCATCTCAAGAAATGACCTTTCTTTGCTCATCCATAAGAAGCAACTCCTCATCCATTCAAGTTTTATAACGAGATTGCAGCCCTTCAGTCACATCTTTAGGCTCCACTTCTAATTCCAATTCTCTTGCTATTTATGCCACATCTGCAGTTACTTCCTCTACTGAAGTCTTGAACCCCTCAAAGTCATCCATGAGGGTTTGAATCTCCTTCTTCCAAACTCTTGTTAGTGTTAACATTTTGATCTCTTCCCATGAATCATGGATATCCAATGGCATCTAGAATACTTTCCACAATGGTTTCAATTGACTTTGCCCAGATCCACCAGAGGAATCACCATCATGGCACCTCTACCCTTACAAAATATATCTCTTGTTAAAATAATAAGACTTGAAAGTCCAAATTACCACTTGGCTGCAGAATGGAGGTTGTGTTAGCAGGCATGAAAACAATGTTGATCTGGTTGTACATCTTGACCAGGTGCTTTGTCAATGAGCAGTAATATTTTGAAGGAAATCTTTTTGTCTGAGGGGTAGGGCTCAACAGTGGGCTGAACATATTCAGGAAACCATGTTTTAAACAGATGTGCTTTGTTGTTCCATTTATAGAGCACAGGCAGAGTAAATTAAGCATAATTCTTGAAGGCCCTCGGACTTTTGGAATGGTAAATGAACACCAGCTTCAACTTAAAGTCATCAACTGTATTAGCCCCTAACAAGAGAGTCAGTCTGATCTCTAAGGATTTGAAGCCAGGCATTGACTTCTCCTCTCTACCTATGAAATTCCTCGATGGTATCTTCTTACAATATCAGGCTGTTTTGTCTACACTGAATATCTGTTATGTAGTGTAGCCACCCTCATTCATGGTCTTGGCTGGAGCTTCTGGACAACTTGCTGCAGCTTCTAGAACAGCACTTGCTGCTTCACCTTGCATGTTAATCTTATGAAGATGACGTCTTTCCTTAAACCTCATGAACCAACCTCTGCTAGCTTCAAACATTTCTTCTGCAGCTTCCTTATCTCTCTAGGCCTTCACAGAATTGAAAAACAGTTTGTAACTTGCTCTGGATTAGGCTCTGGCTTAAGGAAATCTTGGCTGGCTTTATGTTCTATCCAGACTAGTAAAACTTTCTCCGTATCAACAATAAGGCTGTTTTGCTTTCTTATTGTTCACGTGTTCAACTGGAGCAGCACTTATGATTTCCTTCAGGAACCTTCCCTCTGATTCACAGCATGGCTAACTGGCACAAGAAACCTAGCTTTTAGCTCATCTGAGCTTTAGACACACCTTCTTCACTAAGCTCAATCATTTATGGCTTTTTATTTAAAGTGAGAGGTGTGTAACCCTTTTTCCCCCTTGAACAATTAGAGGCCTTTGTAAAGCTATTAACTGGCCTAATTTCAATATTGTTGTGACTCAGGAGAGAGATGAGAAATGGCTAGTGAGTGGAGCAGTCAGAATACACACAACATTTTTGGATTAAGTTTGCCATCTTTTATGGGCACAGTTAGTGGTGCCCCCCAAAATAATTACAACAGTAGCATCAAAGATCACAGATCACAGATCACCATAACAAATATAGTAATAATGAAAATGTTTGAAAAGAGAGAATTACCAAAATGTGACACGGAGACATGGAATGAGTGAATGCTGTTGGAAAAATGGCACCAATAGACTCGCTGGATGCAGCGTTGCCACAAAACTACAACTTGTAAAACAAACTCAGTATCTGTGAAGTACAATAAAACAAAGTGCAATAAAATGAGGTGTACCTGTATTTTCAACAGCGTTGCTTCTTCTGTTCACTTCAAAGAGACCCTTACTTACTGTACTTTGCTACCAATCTACAGTATTTGACCTAAGTGTTAATTGGGCATTTTGGTCACTAAGTACATGGCTGTTTGTCCATAAGATGCAGCAGGCAAATTCAGAACAGGTGCTCAAGGGATGCACAAACATGTGATTCTATTAGGTAAGGACCCAAAAAGGCAGTAGCTAGTTGGAAGACTTCCTGAATCTTTCTTTAATGCCAATCAGTCAGCAGGATTAAGCTATAATCCACATTTGTTTCCTTACTTCCCACTAAATTAACGTTCTGGTTTTTTCATAATGTGTGCTCCACATCTGTTTGGTTAGACCATCATTAGAAATTAACACCCCCTCTTGATCCTTCTACATAATGACTTTCCATTTTTAAATACCTACTGCTCTTATGAGGTCTTTCTGTAATTTTTGGCAAAAATTCTGAAAAGAGAATCTGGCAGCACAGGTTCTAGGTTCATTCTGTCATTGGAGACTCTGAACACAGAGAAAGGTATGGTGTCAGGTGTTAGGGTTAGAGCAGTAAACACAACAGCCTCAATCTCGGTGCACATAGTCCTGTATTTCTGTATTTTAGTAATATGAATTGCTTCCTAACTCAAGCCTAATGAGAAGGTGCAGGCCAAAACAGACAAACAAACAAAAAAAGAAGGGAAAAAAAAAAAAAGAAAGAAAACACTAGAGTGTTGAGATATAGAAGCTAAGGGAAGAGTTTGTTTCTGTTTTTAGCTCCAAAAGATTTTCAAGCTTCTGGGTTTGGAATTGGTGAGAATATACAGAAGAAAATATGCAGGGGTCAAGGGTGGTATTCTATTAGAATGAGGCATGTAAAATAGAAGTGGGTCATTTTTTGAAGGTTCTGTGTTCTTATTGATTAGAAGTCTGTATAGTTGTAATCCTTACATCATATATATATATATATATATATACATATAATATAAATGAAAATGAATAACCTATTAGTCAGGCATACTCTGATAGAGCATTATTTTATTCTTTCTTTGATAATGTTAAGTTTGGCAGGACTTCAATCCTTTATTGAAGTTAGTGCATATCTAAATATTCAAATGAAATTAATCGAGTAAATGGAAAAAATATTTACACAAACTTGTAGGAACATGCTAGGTTAATTAGGAGAGTGACAAGATGAGAATTCATAATTACATTTAAAAATGTTTATCTGGCTGTTTTTTCTGGGTTAGATTGACCGGGGGCAATGCTTAGGTCAGGAATGCACTAAGGATGCTGGAACAGAAATGCAAGCAATTAATAACTGTTGCCTGGACAGTTTGCTGGCAAGAAAATTGAAGGAGCAAAAGCAAATTAGGAGTTTATTTAGAGGGCAGATTCAACAGGGCTGGACAAAATATAGGATGAGAATAGGTGGAGAGGGAGAAGTCAGCATAACTCCCAAATTCATGGCTTGGGCAACTGGGTATAAATATAAGTTATTCACTGAAAGAGCAAACGCCATAAGATGGAGAGGTTCTGTAGGACAATATTTAGGTTAGGGGCATGTTGATTTTGAGATGGCTGTGGGGCATTCTAGAAGAGATATCAGTTACAGAGTTGGGCACGTGGGCCCAGGTCACAAAAGCTAGTAGAGAGGGTAGTTTTATTTAACACTCTTGACTTAATGTTTTAAGTTTTTTAAAATTGTGAGATACAACACATATAGGGAAATGTTCATAAAACACAAATGCTCTACTTACTGAATTATTCTGAAGTGAATTCACGCAATGAAAATCCATGTCAAAGGAAAAAAAAATTTCTAGCACCTTAGAAAAACCTCACTTATGTCTTCCCAACTTCAGCCACTCCCTTACTCATAAAATGTTTCTCCTGAGTTCCTTAGCATAATGTGATTTGGTCTGCACTTTGAATTTTAAATACTGGAAACATTTTGTGTTTGGCTTCTTTCACTTAACGTTAATGTCTACTCAATTCATCATGTTGGTATGTATAACTAAAGTTCATTCCTTTTCATTACTGTATAGTAAACTATTAATTAAAATGACTGCAATTTATTTATCCATTATAACTTTGATGACTGCTTGAATTGCTTCCAATTTGAGGCTATTATCAAACAACATTGCCGTGGACATTCCTGTCTTCTGGTGCAGATGTGCAAGCACTATGAAGAGATTCTTTTGAGAAGGGAGTGATGACCAACATAATTAAAAATCACTGCAAATGCAGTAAGTAATGCTGACTACCTATTGGATTTCTTCAAAGGGGATCATTGCTTATTTTGGTTAGAGCAAGTTCAGTGGGCCTCAAATTTATTTCAACAGATTGAGAAGTAAGATGCATGAGTGGAAAACAACTAGGGAATGAAGATAACTCCTGAAGTGTGGCTCTGAGGAGAGAAGTAAGGAGAGAGTCCCTGCAGTTACAAGGGAACATGGATACGTGCCAATGCCACTTTGCCAAGACACTGTCTCTGTCAATTACCTTTTCTCTTTCTTTATTCCATTAACTTCTTCCTTTTAACAGCCTCTTCCTATCAGTATTCAAACATGCTGAATCTCTGCCCTCTTAAAAAATTCCTGTCTCAAACCTAACTCCTTGCCCAGGTTTATAAATACCTCTCTGATATGAGCTGACCTGATTCTCCAGCCTCCATAATTACTTACACTCCATCGTCAAGAGATCGAACACCTTTCTGTTCTTCAAAAATGCTAAGTTTTCTATCTCACCTCCAAGTCTACTCACACGCCAGTTCTTCTTAGAGCAGTTTTTCTCTATCCACTTCTTCCCCTTCTCCTGGATAATTCTCCTCTTTCGCCATGTTTCTGCCTAGATATTATTTTCTTTTCAAAGTCTTCTGAAGTCTAATTGCATTTTCCATAAATGTGTGGTGTGTGTGCGTGCGAGGCGGGGAGGGTGGGTAGACTGCACTCTGGATCTCCCTTTTGGCCTGGTCACAGTGTTCTCAGAGCTGCATTACAATCTGAGATGCTTCCTGCTCATGCCTCTTTCCTGCCTTCGTTCCCTTACACAGGTGCCAGAGCTGCATCATTAGCATGTGATTGCAGCGACTGTCGTGCAAGTGCTCACAGATCACACGGGGAGAAGATGAACTGTACTATAATAAAGGTCTCTGTATGGGCTGAAAGTCTCCTAGATACCCCATTGTTTTTTCTACCCTCTACCATTGTGGTTTGCCACTTAGCATATACATAATAGATTTACCTAAGTGAATTCCATCTGTTATCCTGTGTACCTGAAAAATAACAGGACCCAACAGGGACACTTCTTACTCCCACTCCAACACTCACTATTAAGCAATTCTGGACTTAATCAGGTTTATTTTCCTGATATAGACTTGTAAATTTAGGGTGAACCCTAATAGCAAAAATATGTTCAACCTCAAATATGAGTTTAAAAAATATTGTAGAAAATATGACTTTAGAAAATATTGGAGGAATGTTATATTTGACAACTAAGACATATGTTTCTCACATATAGTTGCTGGGAAGATGCATATGTTGGTATATAAATAATTGTGAATATATACATATAGCTATATAACTTCATACACACACACACACACACACACTCTATTTTCCTCAGGAATGAACTACTTTACACAGAGAACTTTGTAAATAAAGTTTACCCAACAAGTAAAATTTTATTAATTTTAAATCTTTATTTATAACCTGAGGTAAATGATAAAACTCATATTGCTTGTATTTTTCATCTGCAAAATGAGAACTTACAGTCTCAAATAATCTCTTACCTCCTTCCCTGGTTTAATTTTCTATGGTTTTATGATGTCATTTAAAAATGGATTATAAACTTTATGTAATCAGAGGCATCAAAGATGGTTACATTTTTCTTTTTGGTTTATTGTTGATTCAGGGCCAACAGTAGGAAAACTCATGATACTGCTTCAATGTTTTTTTACTTTTCTGTCATATTTTTTGATACCTGACAGTCAAATTGACATTTCTGCTCTTCCCGTGCTGAGCTTTTCCTGGTGTTATCATTCTCAGATTCTTTATGCTCAACTGTTTCTCACTTGCTGTGGGTTGTGAAAGAAATAGCCAAAACTGCAAATAATCTGTTAAATTATCTATAGTCAATAAGATTCTGAGTGAAGACAGAAAACAATAGCGTAGCCCTATAGGTGGGCCTGACAAGAGAGGTTTTAGGTGATTGGCATCTTTTCTCATATTTGACTCTGTTACAGAGAAATGAAGTTTCTGGAAAACAGGCCACTGGATAATGAGTGGCACAGCACTGGACACTGACCTTTTCAGAGAATGTATACAATGTAAATTAGTGCCTTGACATTTCATGCGTGTTGCAGCACCTGACAGAAAAGATGGACGGAATTGGCCTGCTTTCACACTTCGCACCAGTAATGCGCTAGACGCGTGTCTTCCAGTTAAGTGTGCTCACTCTACTTACGTTTTTTTTTTTTACTAATAGTACGATTTCTTCTATTTCTGCCTTCAAAGTGCCTACTCTAAAATCTAGAACTATGTGAAATAGAGGAATATTTTACCTTTTACAAAGCATAAAGTAGAGGCAAAATAAAGGAAGAGATTTGTGCCAAATCATAGAAAGGATGATGGATCCAAAATCAGAACCTGAGGACATTTGATTCTCAGCTACTGCTACCTACGCTGACTAACATTAACTTCCTATTGTCGACCTGAGCTCATGAACTTCACAGTGAATGAATTTCCACTCCTTCACCTCATTTATATAGATTTGAAAAATAGCATTTGAAAAATATACTCTCAAAAGAGTCTAGTTTGCATGGTTTGAGAGTTTTTTTCCATAGTGGTATGTTAAAAGATGATCATTATTTTGGACACAGGTAGTTCTTAACAAAACAAGAGGTTAGAAACTAACTTTTATGTAGGATTTTAGCCTTAATCTCTATCAATCATTAATCAATATTGAAAGTTATTAATTTTACTGTGCACCCACTATGCACAGTAATTAAATGAATTTTCAGATATAAATGGGAATCCATCTTCATGAAGCCAAGTCATGTATTCATGTAAGTTCATTTGTAAGCAAAAAGCTGTCATTAACACATTTAGATTGCTATGTTACTGCTTCAGCTGCCAATACAATAAAATAAAAGGTATATCGCTATTCTTGGTATCAAATTATGTTAAGCAAAATTAGAACATCAAGAAATCGTTGTCACCTAAAACCAACAATTATTTCCTCTGTTTGAGAAAGCGGTGTGTACATAAATATGAAACAGACATGGAGGCTTTTCAGTGAGTAAAGGCATACGCTTTCCAGCATGCACAAAGCTTGTTGTCCCTTTAAGCCATAGATGTTGCATATAAAGCATGTTAAATGAGTGTTTTCCTACTAATGAACTGCTACAGAGGGTTTTTTTAAACTCATTTTTAAACTCTTATGGGGGATTCATAATCAGTGAACAGTTATAACCTTTCGTTTTTCTTGGGTTCTTACATACATCACTAAGTACGCGAAGTGCTGCATAGAAGAAAGTCAATAAATGCAATGCTTAGATGATGAATGTTTACAATTTACTCTTTCATGGCTACTGTGCGATAATAAAAACAACACCTAAAAAAGAAAAGTGAGGTTACAAACATAGAACTGATATCTGCCCCCAACTAAGTATTTTCCTTGTAGTAAAATCAGAACACTTCCAATGCTAGCAATTTACCTCATTACACATAAGTTTCACATTTTACATAACTCATCCACCCCATTCTAAAGGAAAATGCAGAGAGTTTAGGGAAAACTTGGAATAAACTTCACTACACAGTTGGGCAAATCATTTCTGCATTCAACAAAAGCAAACAGTAAATATGAATGACTACGGTTGGGTTATCTGTAACTCTGTCTCAAAAAAACATTTCTTATGGATGAAATATCTCAAAAGTTAAATTACCCTATGTTACAATACTTTATGTGAAACAGCTGCAGAAAGTTTCATACCCTTTCGAAAGGTAGAATGGTATCATATACATTTGCAATGTGACAAGGAGTTTTCATTACATATGAATGCTTTAGATGAGTGCTTTTTAAGCCTCCAAAGTCAGTTCTTTTCTACATTGGGGAAACTGTCATACAATTAAAGTAATGAAAGCAATCCTATTTCTCTCCTGTTGAAAATATAGTTTCCTATAGTAACAAGACAGTCAGAAATCATTTCCCTTGTTAATACTTAAAAAAAAGAGAACATTTTCTTTCTGAACAAACCTAAAGAATAGATACAATTTTTCTATTTGGAAAACAATGCCATGCATAGTGATTCTCTTCTCTATGCATTTTTAGTGGAAAAAAAAAATCCTATGTGGATTTCACAGTACAAAGCCTGATTTCTTTCTCTTGAGGTTGCATCTACTATTTGCTATACCTGACATAAATGCAAGTGTCTCACAGAGTAGCCAAGCAGAGACCAAGAGTTCATAAATCCCCACTGCTTAAAGCCACAAAATGCTGTGAGGGCTTTCCATGAAGACCACAGCCCCAGGGCCCGGGTCACTTGCTTTGATATAATGCCATTACTCCCCTCGCCCCATTGAGGTTACATTATTTAATGTCACTTAACATAGATTTCTACCCACTATCAAGGGAAGACCAAATAAAATGTTTAGAGAACCAGACCTTTAGAAAAGAGAGCTTAGATTTATGTAATAGTATACTATGTGGCCAGAGTTATGATAGATACATTCACGTAAGAAAATATATGCAAAATTATTATCATTATAAAAATAATCTTCAAAATTTTCTTGTACTTTTATTACCATTTCCTTTTCATTCTTAGGTTCTCGACAGAGTAGATGTTCTCTTTATCTATCTACCTATCTATGCTTAAATTTGTGAATCTGAAACTGTCTTCATTTATGTCTGGCTTTCTTATTTTTTCATGATTCTCTCAGTAAATAAATGTATTGGTTCCATTAAAAAAATTGTATTGCACTGAGCAATATCTGAAAATGATTGTGCGTGCTCACTGTGGAATGACTATCAACAACCAGCTTTTGTTCCAAGTATACATCTTTATCTAGATGTTGGAGCAGAACCCAAGCTCTGCCCTCCACATGGATGGGGGTGGTGATATTCCACAGTGGCCAAGGTCTCCCAGATAATTCTTGTGAACAGCTGGCACCTCTAGTGACTGGATGTCAGCAGTTCCAGTAAGGGTATGACATCGGGCTCTCTACCACTTACGCAAGTCCCCAACCCTGTAGCTGCTGACAGCTGAAAGCTGCCACCACTTCCCGCACCAGGGAAGGACTCCTTCCCTGAAGGCAGATCTCAGTGGGGCTTCCTGCTGCCATCACAGGAAAACTAAAGCTTCTCATCTCTTCTCGCTGACCCTAGTCTTGTGAGATTCCCCAGTAGAGAATTTCTGTTCATACATTCTGTGTGAGATTGTGGAATTTGTCCAGGATTATGGCATATGATCAGGATCCAACACCAAGGATCTCATCTGACTTGACAACTTGAGTGGGTCATTTTTCTAAACTGGCTAGTTTACTATTCAAAATGCTTAAATCCGATATGTTATGATAGAAAATCTGCTTGAGTTCATAAGGAACCATAGGAACCTGTGATAATTCCCTTGGCTGCCATGAAAAGATTTTAAACGAACATCTTTTGTCACAGGAAAACTTGTGCTCATAAGCACTGATATTTTCCCGTGATTATAAAACCTGCAACTACTGTACTAAAAATAGCTAGGTTGTGCTACGCTATGTATGCAGCAATTATCATGAAAGCATTTGATTATATTCATTCATATTAATGGCGTGGTCTTCATTTATAGGTTTGTAAACATTTCAGACTCTATTATCTAGTAGCATTATTTCATTTTGTTGACAGAATATATTATCTTTTGTTTTACAGCTGACGTAGAATACATCAAGTAAAGAACCAGCAAGATGTACATTGTCAAAATACTTGGAATGCTGAGTGTAAAATTATACCAAACACTGACTGCCTGATAGCAGGGTTTGCTTGCTTCTTTGTGTGTTATTTACATTATTTTGTAAAGATAGGTCAATGTGAGAGACTTTAAATAAATTAAATATCCTTTTTACTTAGAATTTAGCAAATATTCAGGATAATAACAATGCAAGGGATTGTTGATGCAGCTAAGGTTAATTTTCTGTTTAGATAATTTAAGTATCAATGATAGTTTGAAGATGCTTTTAATATTTATTAACATATAAAGTAGTTATGCTGTGAGTCTTGCTGGTTTGAGTGAATCAATTTTTTTTCACTTAAAATTGAAAAAAAAATTGAAGCTTTCTCCATCAATAAAATTTAGTGCCTTGCTAAATAAGAGGAAAATGTTAACAAAGTAAAAGCTGTTAAAAATTTGGCTGGTTACAATCTCTTAGAAGATATTTCTAAGCTAATTCCTTAGTTTGCCAAAATAATGTTAACTTTGGATCCTCTTCTTGAAACATGGCTGATTACAATTTAGGATATTACCATTAAATAGGAAGTCGCTAAATTCTGCGAGCACATTTTACATGGTTGCATCTACAGTGTACGGATTTGTGGTCCACCTATAACCATGTCTAAACCTAAACACAACATTGGAGCCAGTGTCGAGCTACTTGCCCTCCACTCTCAAATCTATGACACATCACATTTTCACATTATAACACTTAAAAATTCCCATGTAGAAAAAATGTTAACCTGACAGAAGAATGTACTGACATCAAAGGTAACAGGGAATCAGAAATGCATTTGATTGTTAATCACTGCAGAGGCTATGAAAGCCATAGTGGAGAATGCCAAATATCTAGACTAAGCCTGGTCTCCCAGAGATGTCGATCTGCCCCCTCCTACAATTCCCTTTAAAATAATCTGCCCTGCTCTTAGCCCTGAAGCCCTTGTTTACACTATGAGACTCTTCCCCTTTTGCACATGTAACTGAACAGCACAAAGACAACTGAACAAAGGTGGATTAATCCAATCATTAGAGTAAGCAAGTCTAGTTTTGTTTGTTTCCCTGAAAACTGGAGTAAATAAACAAGCAGGACTGCATCAAACTAAAGAGCTCTGCACAGCAAAAGACACAATCAATACACTGTGAAGGCAACCTACAGAATGGGAGAAAATATCACAATCTTCATCTGATATGAGGTTCATATCCAATATATATAAAGAACTCATGCAACTTGATAGCCAAGTAACCCAGATTAACAATGGGCAAAGGACCTGAATAGACATTTTTCCAGAGAAGACATACAAATGGGCAATAGGTTATATGAAATCATGCTTAATACCACCAATCATCAAGGAAATGCAAATCAAAACCACAATGAGATATCACCTCACACCTCTTAGGAGAGCTGCTGGAAATCACAAGTGTTGGCAAGGATGTGATATGGTTGGTTGCATCCATGGTTGGATCCATGATACAAATACATGTATACATGTACAGATACAAAGGGCCAACTGTACTATGCCATTCTATATAAGAGACATGAACATCCGAGGAGTCTGGTATTGAAACAGGGCCCAGGAACCAACACCCCATAGATACCATAGAATGACTGTATTCAGTTCACTTCCTCCTGGCTCATCCCGCAGCCCTCACGCCTTCACAACTGTCTTTCCAACAGTCACCCACCAGTAACCTGGCTGTGCTCTCAGTCCAGAATCTGCTTCCTGGGAAACACAACTCCCCCCCTCCAATGTTCATAGCAGCACTATTTACAACAGATGACTGGATAAAGAAGATGTGGTATATTTATACAATGGAATACTATTCAGCCATAAAAACCGATAACATAATGCCATTTGCAAACATGGATGTTCCTGGAGAATGTCATTCTAAGTGAAGTAAGCCAGAAAGAGAAAGAAGAATACCATATGAGATCGCTCATATGTGGAATCTAAAAAAAAAACCTATCTTAAGATCTATATTATTTCTTAGTGTTTAAGACCATGGCCTCTTGAATAAAACTTGAATTCTAGTTCTCATCCAACACTTTTTAGCTGTGTAACTTTAGAAAAGTATTTCACTTCTTTATGCTCACTTATAGAAGAGTAATTATTATAATACATTATCTGAGGGTCATTTATAGAATTAAATGAGTAAATGTGTACAAAATACTTAACATCAAGGCATGTAGATGAAGGAAAAGATAAACAATAATTACAATTATTCAATTGATTAATTATATAATCTTAATGATAATAATGCAACTGATAAGATTAGGAGTGTCTGCTTACTATCATACCCAGTGACTCATTTAGGGTATATGTACATGCACACGTATGTGCACACACATACTAAATCAAATTTTATCAATAATCCAATCATTTATCCATAATATAAATCTTTATTAAGACACAAAAAGAGCCTGTATTGTGAATTACGGACTTGTGGCAATCCCAAGTAAATCCTACTCTTAATCCCATCTTCCTGAAAGCTGAGGTAGAAAGCATAAAAGAATGATGTTGGACCTATCTATGGAACAAATGGACAGCAGGTAAATATTTACTGTGTGGTTGAGAACGGTAAGTTTGATTTTCGCTGCAACTGGAGAGTGTTAGAAGAGTAATTTGGTCAATGTTAGTCTTTGCCATTGTCTCTAATATCTAGTTAGCTTGATGGTAAGGACACAAGGATCACACTTCCCCTGATTGCCAAGGGGGAAAAGGAATGTGACCACGATCATTTAACAATGTCCCACTAAGAATGAAGGATGTAAAAGCATCTTGACTCCAGTAATTCGAGAGTTAGTATTAAGCCACAGTTGGGACTATGAATTGTCACCTTTAGTGATGGGAATACCTTCACAGAAAAAATTATTTTCTGTTTAACTTACTAGTGCTTAAAATTCAATCAGAAGGTAACCAGAATCCATGCCTTAAGGATAACTTCCAGATAAGCGCCTGGCATTGTTTGAAAGCTGAGCTTACTATCCTGAAGACTAACAACACACATCCATTCACATATTGCTGCTGGCGATTTCCTGACAAAACTGTGCACTGCTTTACATGATTTTTACGTGTACCTCAACTGAAGCTAAATGGGAATCTCTCAGACATTAACGTTATTCACTGCTCTTTGTAATGTCTTCCTCTCTGAAGGGAATATTTTTATCCCTTTAGATTTGATTATTATTAAATTGTTGATGGTCTTAAGACAAATTATGATTAGAAACTTTGTTGGCTAATTTGTACAAAAGAAATTTAAAAAGAAGTCTGTGAAAGAAAGCATGTGACCTATATTATTTTAATTAGTTTTACAAGTCTGAACTTAATAATAATTTAAAAAATATTTCCCTTGAAAATAAAAGATCCATTCTTTGTCTCCAACTGAATTAAAAATTATTAGCTGTTGTCTTTCATAAATAGTTTAGCTTATAGTCTAATTTCTCTCAATTAGTGTGTTGGTTACTTTAATAGATGAATGCATTAATTTCAATTGGGTAATGACTAACTGGATAGGTATCAGCCTACAAAATTGCTTTCCTACTTGTTAATAAAAAGCTCAGAAGTGATACTAGAACTAATGACACCAGCACAACCTAATACATTAAAAAAAAATAAGTCCACGTCAGATTATATTTTTTTACATAGATGCTAAAATTCAAATTCCAAAAAAGTCACAATTACCTAAAATAATTTTCAAAGATTACTGAAAGGGGAACAATTTCTATCAAAATGTATTCATTGCTTCAATAATCATGAGCAGCTGTATGTTCAGACTCCAGTCTCACTTGAGCCTGAGTTAGACTGTTATCATCACTTTAAGTAGGAAGGAACTGTGTTATCAGGAAATTAGATGCTTTATACAGTGTTTCCTTGGAAGTACTTTTGGGAATATATGATGTTCACATTCTGGTTGCAGTTCCAGAACCTTCTTAAGAACCAGGCACACAAAGAACTGCAATTATAGAAGGGACTATTATTTCATGTTCAAACCCAGATGGCATCATATATGTTTCTAACTCACTTTTTAAATTAACTACATAAAATGAGTTACGAATTTCTGAAGAAATAAAGTAACTCAATGATCCAAAGACTTTCTCTTTTATTCAATCAGAACTTGATTCAATTTAGTAATAAATGTAAAACAAGCTGTAAAAAAACAGAGGTATAAAATAATTTTCATAATATAAATTAAACTGTATAAATTAAATGATGCTAAATATAGCTAGGCACATATATTTTTCCATCTACTTCTTAAATTGACTACTTACCAGTCTCATACACCTCCAAAACTTATTATACATTATACTCACATAGTTCAATTTTTAAATTAATCATTTGCCCTCAACTGGGCCTCTTGTCAGAAATCACAGAAGAAGAGAGTGGAGTGAAATATTAAGGAAAAGAAAACCTATACCTGCCTCAAATGCTGTATCTGATAAAATTACACTTCAAAATTTAAGAGAAATAAGGAAATTTCCTGACAAACAGAAACGAACAGAATTAATTCATCACCACCAGACCGCCAGACTTTCCTTGCAAAAAATGTTAAAAGATGTTCTTCAGGGAGAATAAAAATTATATAGATCAGAAATTCAGATCTATGTAAAGAAAGGAAGTGCATAGGACTTCAAGGTTCACTCTAAAGCTACAATATTTTAAAAAACTGATATTGGAAAAATAATAAATCAATGAAACAGAATAGAGTTCAGAAACAGATAAACACAAACATAACCGACTGATATTTTACAAAGAACAAAGGTAATTCAACGGCTAAAAAGTAATCTTTTCAACAAATGCAGCTAGATCTATTTGATGCCCACAAGCAAAAAAAAAAAAAAAAAAAAAAAGTGAACTCAGATAAATATGCCTTTTACCTTCCACAAAAATTAACTCAAAACGGATCACAGTCTTATATATAAAATAAAAAATTCTAAAATTTCTAGAAGATAACAGGAGAAAATCTAAATAACCTTGGATCTGGTAAGAAGTTTTTAGAATTAATACCTAAAGCACAGTCTATGAAAAGAAAACTGACAAGTTTGACTATTAACATTAAAAACTCCTGCTCTGAGAAAGATACAGTTAAGACAATTATAAGACAGTGACAGACTGGGATAAAATATGTGCAAAACACATATTTGATAAAAGACTTATATCCAAAATACAGAAAGAGCACTTAAAACTCAACTATAAGAAAACAACCCAAGAAAAAAGTCGATAAAGGTCTGAAGCAACATCTCACCAAAGAAAATATACAGATGAGAAACTAACATATGAAAATGTGCTCATGATTTTAAATCAGGTAACAGAAAAATAAAACAACAGTGAGCCACCACTACACCATGCAGCTAAAATTAGGGGAAAAAACAAGCAAACTACCTATACCTTTTAGAGTTTGGGGGACCCAGGAAGTAATGTAGACTTTGACAAGAGAATTTAACTGTATTTAAAATGTATGAAACAACCTCATTTAAAGAGGTATGGGCAGGGAAAAAAAAAAAAAGCTAACCTAAGAAACTCTGGAAACAAAAGACTGTAAGTCTCAAAGCAAAAGGAACAGTACATAAGTGCTCTATTCCAGTTAATAATGCTGCTGATAACATAACAGGGGAACAGGCTGGCAATTTTGATAATGCTGTACATCATGTATATTGGAATAAATCAACTAACATGAATGATGGATGGTGGGAGCCAGATTTGTTATGGGAATATACAGATGAGCAAAAAGAGAAGTGAGAATAATCCATGTGGTAATGGATGATGAAGACATCAGTATGAACTCAGATTTTGCTTAACATAAATTCAGATGATTATAAAAAAAATCTATAGGTTTGTAAATATACATAGGTTAAAACACATACTAATATACAGATCTATCCACATTCTCCCAGCTTACGGGTTTAGAAGCAATGACACCCCAGTAGCAGTGTGCACAACTTGTGCCTGGAACTTGGTTTTTAATATCACTCTACAATAAAAGTAACAAGGGATCCATGGAGAAATGACTGAATCTGGGGATGAAACAGGAAATACACAAGATGGGCCTGAAGCTTCTTGTGATAAAGTAAGACTGTTTAACAGCCACTAACCCACAAGAAAAATACATCCACATCGATGTGGGGATATAGATGGGACACTGGAGTTAACTGAAAATGCTCCCAATGGTCAAAGCCGGAAAATAAGAACAACAAGATAAATTAAATGGTATTGGATTAAAACCCAAAGCATAAAATAAGTATCTATGAGTCCATAGCAGTATAATTAAATAATTTAACAGAGAAATGGGGGAGAGGAGTGGGCTACTCTTCCAAAGAGTACAGTTTGAGAAGGCGGGTATGATAGAATAACTTCAAAGTGAATAAACCTGACAAACTGTATCTCATTCAGGTGATCATGATTGACATAAACAGTTACAGGTCATGCTGCTAGTGTATACATACAATATGATGAAAATGGCATTTTACCTCTCTGGTCTTCCTCAGAAAAACCCATTATGCCAGCCTAATCATGTGGGAAAATATCAGACAAATTCCAACTGAGAGACATTCTATGAAATATCTGACCAGAACACCTGAAACTGATGAAAAACAAAGGCATTTTGAGAAACTCTCACAGCCAAAAAGAGCCTAAGGAGATATGATGACTAAATGTAATGTGACATCCTGGATGGGATTCTGGAACAGAAAAAGGAAACTAGGTAAAAGCCAAGGACATATGGAGCTAACATGAATTTAAATGAATGATAACGTATCAATATTGGTTCATTAATAGTAGCAAAAATATCATGCTAATTTAAAATGTTAATAAGGATAGTGTGTATTGGGAGAACACACTTGTACCATCTTCACATTTTTTCAGTATATTTGAAACTGTTCTAAAATTTTTAAAGGATTATGTAAAAAAATCTGTCCTGTACATTCCTGTTAACAAAGTTTGGTTACCCCTAAACTAAACGCTTCACAGATTAAAGGCACTGTTTTCCTAATACCTATGCTCCTTAGAAATTACCACTCATAATTAGATACCTCATAAGTGCATTCTTAATGTAAATAAATGCCAGAATACTCATGTCTTATGCTTTCTTATTAGAAATCGATGTACTTGTGACTCGTTAATACCTGTTCTGCACAGTGAAAGCATATGATTTATGTTTGCATATCATTTTTGTTACTGATCATATATTTAGCTCAGTACAACTAAAAGTTAGACCAACTATAATGTTGGGAAAGAAATACTCCATTATTGTTAAGAATTGGTCTAATTAGTTGATGCTTGAGATACTCAATTAAGGATATACTTCAATTTGCTTGTAGGAAAAGTGAGGTTTTAATAACTACACTGATCTCCCTCTAAATTGGTTTTAAGTATTCAATAAGATAAAGTACATGAAAGTAGTTATCTTTGTGATATAAAATATACAGCATTTAATGGCATTAGTTGGATAGCTGGTTAATCATTTACTAAGACTACACATGAGCTCCCAGTGCATAGTTAATGTTAAGCAGATATGCACTCTAACTGAGCCATGACCCAAAAGAACTCTCCTAATGATTGTCACCTTTGAAAATGCATTCTCAACACCAATGCCTCTTTTGGATTTCACACTCATTTGAATAGGGTATAAAGTATAACAATAATAAATGTTATACTTTTTCTGCCAATATGAAATCCATGCTAGTCCTAAAGGAAACGCATTCAAAATGACACATGGTGACAGATTACAATAGAGTCCGAAGGAGGAACAAAGTTATGCAAAGTCCAAACTTTGGCAGTCTTTTGGTTTTACTGCCAGTCCCTTGCCAAAATCCTATTTGATAGATGAGAACAATTTGTCTTTTCAGACATTCATGAATGAGACACTGCAGACACTGAATTATACATACAGAGGTGAAACTCACTTTTCATATCTGAATTTAGTAGATGAATATGCAAGTAGAATTAAATGTCCCAGATGTCTTGCCAACTTAAACTACAATAAATCTAAATGTTCGAACTAGTTCAACTAAATCACAGTATCTGGTACCCAGAACCATTCCATATATGTTTGTAGTTGATGCTAATGATACTAATAGCTTCTTTAAAAATATGCATTTAGAATACCTTATTAATTACTGGACACTTTTTCTCTGAGGCATAGAGTTTATATTCCCCACCACAAACCAGCTCATCTGCCGTGCAAACTTTGAGATGTCTCTGGGATATGAAGCATTGGCAAACACAGGCTGAAATCTCAGGGAAGATTATGAGTAACATAAATATCTCAGATTTTATATAAACGATAATGGAAGGCAACAGCACTTCTAAGATATTCATGAAACCAGGGTATGAAGGATTAGGAAGACCAACATATCTGTAAGAGTAAACAAACATTTAAGCAAATTTTCATAGTAATAAGTGTACATGCTTGGCAGAATACAGTCAGCCCTCTATATCCATTGGTTCCTATCTGTGGATTCAACAAACTGCTGATCAAAAAATATCAAAAAAAAAAAATCCATAAAGTTCCAAAAGGCAAAACTTGAATTTGCTGAGTGCAGGTGACTATTTACATAGCATTTATATTGTATGAAGTATTATAAGTAATCTAAAGATGATTTAAAGTATATGGGAGGATGTGCAAAAGTTAGGTTATATGCAAATACTGCATCTTTTTATATAAGGGACTTGAGTATTCATGGATTTTAGTATCTGCAGGGCATCCTGGAACCAGTCCCCCGTGGATACTGAGGGACCACTGTACATACAAAAATTGGGATATCCTTCTAAGAGAAAATGACATCTGAGGTGATTTTTTAAAAAGGAAGTTTCCAGGTGGAGAAGTGACTGATCATTCTGGTGGAGACACATAATAAAGTCTACTAAATCTCATTGTGGCTTATATTTGAAAAGTGTCCATGAAATGAAATATAGAACATTATTTTGTGAAGAGAGAGCAAAAATCCTTGAGTATCTGACTTTGGGTTTTATTTCTATTCTGTCTACCATGAAGATTATTCAGAGGATTTTAATTAGAATAATGACAAGATTGAATTTGTGTTTCAGAAATGTAACTCTAGTCACAATATTGTGAACCAAGTAGAAGGAGTAGAGAAGAGAGACTTGAAATTCTTGAAGTGAAAATTATAAGATATTAAACTAACCTAATAACAATGAAATGACTCAAGAAAGTGATTTGAGACATATTTGAAAAGAAAAAAAATGACAGGAATTTATGAACTTTAATGGTTAACGTGGCAGATAAAGGAATATATGAAAAATATGGAGAGATACACTCGTTATTACAGCACTTTTAATAAGTGTCTACAGGACTCGTTTTTCATGTTCAATCCTAAGTAGCTATATACTAGCATTACAAGAGAGACAGTGTATCTGATAATTGCATATTTAATAGAGAAAGGAAAAGTTCAGTTTCTTACATGTAATTATTGGTGTGCCAATGCAATATCTGGTAATTTCCCACTACATATAGCAAATAAAGACTTAAAAGTTAAGAAATGCAAAAAAAAAAATGCTTTGGACTTAATAAAAGCAAAGTTGAAGACATGAGTATTTATAAAACGTCCGTGGAACATGGCCATGTAAGGAGAGAATAATGCGTAAGGGAGAGTTTTCAAGTCCTTATAGAAAGATGTCATACGAGATTATCTGAGTCTATCAGTTTCTAGATGGAGTTACAAAATGAAACAGAGGAAAAAATGAAAGGTGGGCTAAAGAGTTTATCTTTAATAAAGTTATGTTTCATAGTCTCTTACGGCTTTTTTTTTTTTTTCTTGGACCTGAGTCTGATAGTGAGGCTTGGGAATATTTGGAAGGTTTAAACGATGACTAACTCAGGTAAAGGATAGCCTTTCCTCCTCTACTCTCGCCTGAAATCTGAATTTAACAAAACACAGGTAAAATGCCATTTTATAACCTTTTCTTTTGTAAGAGCTTTTACACAGGGATAAGCCCAATATTTCAAAGTTTACACAACTTACAAGTATTTTGTAAATGTTCTAACTAGTGAAAAATATGTGTTCTTCAAATTACACTTTAAAATAAAATTTGCAATGATTTAAGGCAATTTACCAAGGAAATGCATAAATAGAAAAAAACTGGTACTATGAACATCTTTTAAGTCTTCAGTTTAGGGTAGCAAATGACATGATGAATCATGAATATGGCTGTATGTGTAAGTGATTCTCCTAATAACCTAGAAAAATAAAAATTTTCTTTCAATATTTTCATAGCATAAACACATGCACATTAGATATATGGAAGCTATGTGTATGTGTGTATATATATATATATGAATATGTAAAATATGATCAGTTGAGCTATGTTTAAGAAGCAATTACCTGGAAGGCATAAAAATACAAAAATCCAAATAAATATCTGGGGCTAATACTTTATACTTTTAAAGATAAAAGCCAAATTTTGACAAAGTTTTTTAGAAATAGCATAATATAATATACATATATACCAATCGTCCTGCAAAACATTGACTTAAGAGACAAAACTTATTCTCATTTCTCTGCAATAGCTCAAAATCTCATGGGGAATCCTCTTTTGGAAACACTTCCAGAGACATTTTACTGGTGAATTAAGAAAATCAATCTCAATTACTTTAAATTCATACCTAATTTTAAACTCCAAATGGATTTTTCTCAATGTGATTGCTCACCTTATTTGCCAGATTTAGATCCAAAAGTCTATTAAAACAATTAAATTCACCCCCAAAATATGAAACGTTGCTTTAGCAATGAATATTCAAAAGCATACTTTAAAATACCTGAAGGCAATTCTAGAAGAGTTCTAGTGTTTTTAAGATTAAAATGCATCAGCTCTACAGATGACGACAAATTCTGGAATTTTTAATCTATTTATTAAGATTACATCTTATTGTTACTAAACACCAGGCTGTACTCTTTTACCATAGTATTAAGATCAATGTTTAAATATATCAAGTCATTGCTCAGATCTCATGCTGTCAATTTAATGTTGAAAACATTCTGGCCACCATCACTGAATTATACATTATGCTGTCTTAATAGTAAGATATAGAGACAAACATTAAAAATACAAAAATATTAAAAGACAGCATTGTTATTTGTTGTTTTGTTTTTGCTTTTTTCTATTGAGGTGTAGAAATTCCTTATGTTTTGCATATTAACCCCCTATCAGATACAAGATTTGAAAATATTTTCTCCCATCTTATACATTGACTTTAAAATTTTTTGATTGTTCCTTTGCTGTGCAGAAGTTTTTTCAGTTTGATATAGTCTCAATTGTCTATTTTTGCTTCTGTTGCTTGTGCTTTGGGGGTCATATCCAAAAAATTATTGCCAAGATCAATGTCAAAAAGATTTTCCCCCATGATTTCTTTAGGTATTTTATTGTTTCAGGTCTTACACTTAAAATTTTTATCTTTTTTTAGTTGTTTGTGTGTGTATGCAATAGGAAAAGAGTTCGAGTTCATTCTTCTACATGTTGACATCTAGTGTTCCTAACATCATTTGTTGAAAATACAATCTTTCTCAATTGTATTTTTGACACCGTTGATGAAGATCAATTGATCATATACACATGGGTTTATTTATGGGCTGTCTATTATGTTCCATTGGTCTATATGTCTGTCTTTATGCCAGCACCTTGCTGTTTTAATTACTGTGTCTTTGCAATATATTTTGAAATCAGGAAATGTGATGCTTCCAGCTTCTCAAGATTGCTATGGCTATTCAGGGACTTTTTTGGTTCTGTATGAATTTAGAATTGTTTTTCCTTTTCTCTTAAAAAATGCCATTAGGACTTTGACAGAGATACAGTTGAATATGTGGATTGCTTTGGGTAGTATGAACATTTTAACAATAGCAAGTCTTCTAATTCAAGAATATAGGATGCCTTTCCACTTATTTATGTTTTCTTTAATTTATTTCATCAATGATCTATGGTTTTCAGTGTACAAGTCTTTTATCTCCTTGGGTAAGTTTATTACTAAGTATTTTTTTGAGCTGGGAGTAGTGCCACCCAGAACAAAATTAGAATGTGGCCATAGAAGGATAGGTAAATATGGGTAACTACCAAGACACTGTATTGTTCTTCTTAGAGTCTTGCTTAGGAGGTTTTCATGCAGTTATGATAAATTGTCACATTGATCTCAAATCTGTGAGTCAAAGGTTGGATGACATGGTCAACCACTTACATGATGCAGCAACATTAATTTAGGCCCAAGAGATCAATATATTCCAAATTTTGCCTCTTCTCAACTTTCAAAAGAAAAGATTTTTTTAATGCTGTGTTAGCTATAATTGTCTGAATGCCTGTTAGTCAGACTTAACGCACAAGCATATTGATTTAATTCTCATACTAGCTTATGAGATGAATATTTATTACTTTTAACAAATGACTAACCTGATAATTCAGGAAAATATATCTGTCTATACCAATAGGACTGAGTTTCTGATTCAGTATGGTCAAATAGAGACATTTATTTAAGTTTTTCCTAACCTCTGTCTAAACTTGTAGAACTTTATAAATGTTGCCAATGTCAACCAAATTTCTTGAATGACTCTCAGTAGAAAGTCCATAACAAATTCCAAGAAACCTATCCTCAATGAATAAGAATTCAATTTTTTTCTGTCGGCCTGGGTTGTATATAGCATTTGTGTGTGTGCTATATGTATTCGCAAGTGTGGTTGTATAAAAAAAAGAAAGAATGGAGCAAGTCCATACTTGTTCCCTGTGAGCTCTTTTATATTATAACACTTAATGTAGGCTGAGCCATCTCTTCCAGTCTTTTAGTTCTAATCAAGATATTTCTCAGAATGGGTAATTAATAGCATATACAATATTGACTAAAATATTTTAAAATAAATAAAATTCTTTATCATTCTTGTTACTATATTTAAAGTAGAATACACTTTAAAAGATTATACAATGCACTGAATGCACTTTTATTATATAAGATGTTTTCCTTATTTTTTTTTAAACTAATTTCTATTGCAAATGTTGAGCATTTCCATTAACATTGAGCAAAGTGAGACCCAAGATTGTTTGGAGTCAAAAAGCTTTTGATTTCTTCCAATAGAAAATATGCTGTGAAGATGGTTCTCGAAGTTATTTCCATTTATCATGTACAATAATCATTTTTTTTTCTGGGAGCTGCATTCTTTAATGAAAGTATCTTCAAAAGTGAAAACCCTAATAAGGAAGGGGTGGCTATATTAATGTGGCTTCTTAAGTAGAGCATGTACCTAAGAATTGGAGATACTTTTTTAATATCAAACTATGAAAAATTTGGCTGAATTGTTTTGTGAAGAGTTTAGTAGTGAATGTAGCAAATAAAGAGCTGGGGAGAAAATCCTGAATTAAGTATCTCAAATTTGCAATGCAAGTTTAGGAATTAACTTACCATTTACAGAGCCATAGTAGTACTTGGCTGAAAAGATATTCCTTTGCTCTGAAATGTAATAAATGACAAATTGGTTTTTTTTCTTTATTTTAATCAATTTGGGTAAATGATAATATTATTGTTCTAGAAGCATAGTTCAATTAAAAGAAACATCAGATTGTCTCTAAATTATACTCCTTCCCAATGCTTAAATTGTCACTATTCTATTCACTTGGTATTTCCATGCCATATTGAAAGAATATGGAATTAGTATAAGATTGCTGCAAGAATTATCCTAGAAAAATTTAAGAGATATCTTGATCATTGCAGTGGTCTTTACTCTTAGTTTTAGATTTGGCAGACATTCAAAATCTTTGTGGAAGCTAGAATTGGTCCTCACATGTTTTCCTATTTTATTCATAAAAATTATGCATACATTTGTCTAGTTTTATGCATATTTTAGGAACTTTTATGTGACCACACTGGTAGCTGGGAATAGTATAGCAGATTTATTTCATTACTTAGGGCTTGGTTCAATTTTTTCCCTAAAGAAATAATACTATTTTGAGATCTAACATTAGATAAGATAAAAACCCCTCCAGTGCAGCAGAAAAAAAAGTTATTTTTTAATCTTGTATTTACTATACACTCTTACATTATGTAACCATTCTCAGCGTTACTTTCTTTATCTTCATAATGGGCACTACTGACCCAGTCATCCTAATGCTGTTATGAGAAATGACAAAAAAATAGATGATCAATAATGCTAATGATTTGTGATATTTTCAAAATACTGACAAAGAAAAGTCCTTTATGTTCACATGTGTGCTGTTTTATTAACTAGTCAATAGTGATTATTTTGCATAGTCATTGAACAATTCAGTATCACTTAAGAAGCATTTAAAAATGCACTTTAATACTTGGAATGAAGAATATAAATGTAACATATTAACATTATTAGAACAATAATTTCTATTTAAATGCATTAGGCAATTTTTCTTTGTGGAACTCTGTACAGAAAGTTATTGAGTGAAAATCACCTGTTTTGTTCGAATGAGCCATTTGGAGAAAGCAAGGCAAGAAGGAAAGAATTCTCACCTTGCAACCAGACAACCAACATTTTCATATCTGTTTCTACTAGATATAAATTTTTGTGTATGTGGGAAGACTAAGTTATCTTTTAAAGCTTAAAGTTAGTTGAGCCATCTGTAAAATGAAACTATTTGTAAATTAGCATCCTTGTAAGGATTAATACAGAGTTTAAGAAAACATCCCAGTGTAATAACTAGGTTCTTAGCAAAAACCAAACAAATACTAGTTTCCGTTCTTCAGTCTAAGGGAAACAAGACAAATTGGTATATTCTCCTATCTATATATAACTTTGATGCCTGAGGTTTTTTGTTCTTATTTTGATTAATATCTATGGAACAATTCTTGAAGAATAAAATAAATCATATCTATAGCATTTATCAGACCAATGAAACCCAAAATTCTTGCTTAATGAAGGTACCCAGACCATAGTAGACAGTGGTTTTCCATTCTATTTCAAAAGGTAGATTATTATGCAATACATTTCTAAGTATTAAAAAATTCAAAAGAACACTACATAATTAAACACAGTTACAACACAATCACAAACTAAAATCTTACTGTGTCTATAAAAGCATTCGTGATTATTATCACTCATTTTTTTTCTGTTGAGTAGATCCACTTACTCCCTTGGTTACCCTCTCATAAACTGGCAATGCAAAATTCACTTATGTTCTGATGATGGTGTTTTTTCTTAGAGTTATCTTAATGTTGTCATTTGAAGAAGGAAGTATATCATTATAGACTGCAACCATGCTGTGTTCATTTAAAGATTCTGCCTTAATACTATTTTTACCCCATTGTTACAGAACTAAGTTTTATGTATTGATGAAAGTTCAGTGGAACACTTGGAGAGAGTATATGGCACTCCATGTGCTAAAATTAAAAACTACAAATTAAGAAAATAAAGATTCTGTTATTCTTTGATCCATATGTTATTTACAATATTAATATATAGTAAAACATTTTAATTTGTATTCAATAAATATTTAAGGACTAACTCCTATGTATGATTTTGTTGTTGTTGTTTATAGCAAAAAACCAATGGACATGATCACTTCCATTAAGCGAAGAGAGTTAATGGAGGAGACAGACATTATAGAAATAAATATATAAAACATCAATGCAAACTATGGTAAGTGCAATGAAGAAGGACAGATGGTTTTGAGAGAAGAATACAAAAAAATAATTGAAATTAGTGGTCTTTAGGAAAATCTCTCTGAGAAAGTAACATTTAGCTTTGAACATCCCTGAGCATACTGGAAAGACCTAAGTGGCTGGAGCAGAGTGATGATGAGTGGGGAAATAATAAGAGTGGATGTGAGATTAGATCATGCAAGCAGTGTTCAGGAACTAAATTTTTATTTTAAGGGTAATGGGAAAATGAAAGTTTTTAAGCAGGTGAATGACATTTATCCATTTAAAATGTATTTATAATGAATGTATCTCTTGCATAATAGGATAGATATATTTCATCCAATTTGAAATAAAGAGACTTTCTGAAAATCAATATATAGTTTTCACTGATTTCCTTGATAAAACCAGACCTTTTCCTAAGAAGTTAATATGGTGACAAGGTTTACTTGGGGCCAGCATTTTATATAGGCTTGAATCCATTGTAATTTATTTTTTCTTCTCCATTATATACACAATTTTGAAATAATCTGATTCTTCAGTTTTGGTCTTTCTGATATCAACCAAACTAAATATTGCATTGTGATTCTACAACTCTGAATTTGCAATACATGGAACATTATTTTGTTTTTAATCTCACAATATCTAACATCATCTATTTGCAAATACTCACTTCTGAAAAGTGCCCTCCCAACAAAAAATTGTCCCTCCCCAGTGAAAAGCAAGTAATGTCTCATTTGAAATTATCCTGAAAAAAATCCTTTAAAAAATATAACTAAAATTGTATTATTAAATTTACTCAGAACGAAGAATAACTAGTTGAATATTCCTTGTCAGCAGCTGATTATATCAACCAATACAAACGGGGTAAATATTTATTGTAGTGTAAATGATATATATTTTCCCTAAGTCAAAACTGCATTAGCCAAATGAATTCACAATTAGAATAGTGGATAAAAATGTCTATATTCTTTGCTTTGTCAATACTTCAAAATAAATAAATAAATATTTTGCAATATATGATGGAGAAATAAAATATGATCAACTTTTGGGGAATAATCTAGAGGAAGAGGTAAATTTTTAAACAATGCAGACATTTCTGGAAGCTGGTATAGTTATGTTTAACTCAGTTGCCTTTCTGAGAAGAAGATTTCAGTCCTCACTGTTACAAATTCCTTACACAAGGGAGTTACTATCTGAACCAAAAATTAATTTTCACCTTAAGAAATGTAAGTGAAGAAGAGTTACCCATCTGCCAGGTAAGAAATTGCTTCAAAATAGAATAAAAGTGTTAGCTTTCCTTAAAATTGAATTTACACCTTGTTTCAGTGGGGTGGACAGTAGATAATGAATTCACTCTATCATGTGGTTTATGGTGTCTGTACATTTCTTCTGTACTTTCCCAAAGGATTCCATCTCCTATTTTCATGAAGATAGAGACAGACACCTGTAGGTGGAGTCAAACACAGCACAAAAATAGCTATTCTGGAGCCCGAAGGGTAATTTAATCACTTTATCTGTTCTACATTGGATGTTTCTCAACTGACTTCCAATAAGTGAAACAACTAGAGAACAATCTTTAAGTGCCACCTTAGAAGCGCTACCAAAAAGTAACACTTTATTGCTGTTATAGTAAGTATGCTGCTGAGTTTGAACTGGCATGTCTGATGCAAAACAGTCTGCTGCCTCTTTTCTATAATTATTACTTTTCCTTGAGGTTTTAAGGTGGGGCTTAATTATGTGCTGGATTAAAGTAAAAAATGTTCATCTAACTCAGTAGTTTGTATGCAGATTACTAGCTGTGCAGCACACCATATGCTGGACTGTTCTTAAAAATTAGTGGATTTTAATTATGGGGGCATTGAGTTCATTAGGGTTCTGAGCAGAAGTAGTGGGATCACTGGAGAAGCCATTAAGAAGTAAGCAGAATACTCAGCACAGAAACCTACTTAGCCCACAAACCAAGCAGATACCCTGAATCTGGGTGTTAGCAGTACCTACTCGCTAGTAGCACCCACTAGTAGTAGCTACAAGGGAAGTGTTTCATTCCCTTGTCTGGAAATTTCTTAGGTTATACTCGCCTTGTCATATCTGATGATGTAATCACTTGTTTATTCAACATATATTGGCATTTACTATGTGTTCAGGACACTGACGAAGGTGCCAGGGAAACAGTGACAATTAAAAAAAAATCAATTCAGAGGTTAGGGCAACAAAAGAGTTAAAAATGGTGATCTAAATAGTGTTGCCGATTTTTTTATTCTGTCATATTGGGGCTTTGGAAGGAAGGGAGGAAGGAAAGAAGAAAGATAGAAGAAAGGAAGGGAGGGAAGAAAGACAGGAAAAAAAGTTCAACTATCATAATCATCATCATTCTATAAAATAAATGATATTTTAATGACCAAAACATATTGAGAAGGAATTAAGATTAGAATGAATGATGGTGCATTTTCTCTCCTAGCGTGGCTTTATGGAGAACTCTTAGGTTGTTTTTATTTTTTTCATTTATTTGTAAGAGAATAATAATTTAAACATAGATTCTTAACAGTCTGTGGACCAATACTTATGAAACACTGGTCAAGAACAAAGATCGAAAATAGTGACAAATGATATATGTAAGAAGGTGGTTTGGGATCACACTGGCCAAGCAATGACACAGTCCAGAAAGTGAAAGATTTTCAGCAGAAAATGATAGAAGCTGTGACTTGAAGTTTGAATATGAGTTAATTAAAACATAGGATGGTTGTCTTCTAAACAGGATATCAAAATTAATGTGTACACAAGGGGCACAAACAGCCAGGTGATCTCAGCAAAAGAAGACTTCAATAATAAAGTTAAAGGGTGGCATGCTCTGTGGATACCAACTGGCCTCTTTCCCTAGTCACCTCTGTCATTTTCAATAGGCTCATGAGCCATGTGGCCGTGGTGGCAGGAGCTGAGGTTATCCACAGGCTCAGCAACATGGACTTCCACTCCCGAAGGCCAGTCTGCTAGAGCCACCACTCAGTGCTCCCCCTGCCAGCAAAAGAAATCACCACTGAGGTCCCCAATACTGCACCACTCCCCAGGGTGCTCAACCAGCTACGTGGTGGCAGGCTGATTACACTGGACCATTTCCATCATGAAAGGTACAGCATTCTATTCTTACTGGAATATACATTGCCTCTGGATACAGATTTGCCTTCCCTACATACAATGCTTCTGACAAGACTACCATCCATGGACTTTCAGAATGCTTTATCCAGTCATAGTAGTATACACAGCATTGCCTCTGATCAGGGAGCTTATTTTCCAGCCAAAGAAGTGTGGCGATGGGTCCGTGCTTATGGAATTCTTTGGTCCTCCCATGTTCTCTACCACCCTGAAGCAGCTGGTTTGATAGAATGATTGATAAAATGGTCTTTTGATGACTCAGTAATAATGCCAGCAAGGTGGCAATGCCTCGCAGGGCTGGAGTGTCATTTTCCAGAAGGCTACATATGCTCTGAAACAGCATCCAATATATAGTGCTATTTGTCCAACAGCCAGGGTTCACAGGTCCAGGAAGCAAAAGGTGAAAATGGGAGTGGTATCACTCAGTATTATCCTAGTGACTCACTAACGAAACTTTTGTCCTCATGACTCACTGCTCTGCTGGCCTAGATGTCTTAGTTTTAGAGGGAATAATGTTTCTATCAGGAGACACAAAAAAGATTCCATTGAACTGGAATGCAAGTCTGCCACCTGGCCTCTTTCAGCTCCTCATGCATTTGGATCAACAGTCAGAGAAGGGGATTATGATGTGGGTTGGGGTGAATGATTCAAACACCAAGGAGAAATTGGACTCCTACTCCACAATAGAGGTAAGAAAGAGTATGTCTGGAAAACAGGAGATTCCTTAGGCTTTTTGTATTACCATGCCCCATGATGAAGGTCAATGGAAAAAACTGTCACCCAATACAGACAGGGCTGCTAGTGGCCCAGACCCTCCAGGAATAAATGTTTGGGTCAACCTGCCAGATGAAGAGCTCACTGACGGCAAGAGGAATCAGAATGGGTAGCAGAGGAAGGTAATTATAAGTATCAGCTATGACCACATGACCAGCTAAAGAAACAAAAACTGTAACTGTTTATTTCCTTCTTATCTTGCTATGAATACATTTGTGTGTGTGTATCTAGCTATATCTTTGTTTTCTTTCCTCTCTTATTTCTTTATCATGTAACATATGATGAATTGCTTTTATATAATAGTATTTATGTATTGTTAATTTTATATCTGAGCATTTAAGTTATTTGGTATCAAGGAGAAGAGTAAACATCACTTAAGAAATTTATCTCCTCTTCTGAGTAGTGGATTAGTACATTTTCAATTGTACACAGGAAAGTTGTATCATGTTAGGTGGAATTATGACCTTGTCATTGTTTTTATCTGGAAATTAAGTATGTTTAAGGAGATGTATATGGATGCCATGTTGCCAAAGGGTGAGCCTGGGATAGTTAATTTTGTATGTCAACTTGACTGGCCATGGAGTGCCCACATTAAATATTATTTCTGGATGTGTATGTAAGGGTGTACGTTTCTGTATTAGATTAATTTTTAATCAGTGGACTCAGTAGATTGTCCTTCCCAGGGTGGTTGGGCATCATTCAATCTGGTGAGGGCCTGAATTAAAAACAAAAGGTGAAGAGGTGGGACATCTCACCTCATCTAATCTCAGCTCACCTTATCTCATCTCATTCCATCTCATCGTTCTCCTGCCCTTGGACTTTATCTATATCTATATCCACCATTGGCAGTGGCTCTCCTGGTCCTCAGGACATTGGACTCAGACTGAAGTACACTATTGGTTCCCTTAGGTCTCCAACTCTTGGATGGCAGATTGTGGAGCTTCTCAGCCTTCACAACTGTGTGAGCCAATTCCTTGTGTCAGGATGTATTTTCAGGGGAACACAAATTAAGACAGAATACAATAAACAAAGGAAATTATAAACTCGATCTTTGGGGAGTTAGGAAAGGCTTAAAGTTCAGGAATCCCACCATATCTTGAAGCAAAGTCAAGTCACAGCTTTGCTGGGCATTCAGGTAGACAGCTTACTGTTCATATTTCAAAGGTCACTCAGAAAGAGATCACCATAGGGGATCTGAATCACCAGTGAGTAAGATTTGAAAGGCAGATTGGTGTCCTAAGATAGAATAATCAAGTGAAAAAGTAAAAAATGTAGCATCTAGTTAAATGGTCACAATCCTTTAACTAAAATGCAGGTAATAGTAGTGCAATATAAGAAAATAAAAGTAAAAGTAAAAACCAACTTTCAGTCAACTAATAAATAGAAAATCCAATATAATTTCTCTGATCAGCACTATAGAAGTAAGATATTTAAGTCAAAGGATGAATTATGCACAATAACACCTTAACATGAATCAAACTGACTGATTTTTTTTTTCCTTATTCTTATTTTGGCACATTTTGAGCACTGCCTGAATTCTAGCCAGCCATTATCAGGGGAATTTAAAAATATGTATGCAACTGAACACTAGTCTTAATAAAATACAACTCCTTAATAATTTTTAATGAAACGTGTTTTAGAAGCACTGATTTGAACAAAACTACCTAAGCCATATCCATTGTAAGCCAGACTAGTGATC
Source organism: Camelus dromedarius (assembly GCF_036321535.1). Lineage (NCBI taxonomy): Eukaryota > Metazoa > Chordata > Mammalia > Artiodactyla > Camelidae > Camelus > Camelus dromedarius. The sequence goes on along the minus strand of NC_087463.1, from coordinate 19,217,346 downwards.
TATTTGTTTGAAATTCCATCATGGTATTAATACCTTATACTGATCTAGATACTGTGAACTGAAATTGTATGGAGATGTAAGGTTGGTACAGGAGAGGGAAAAATGAACATTTGTAATGAAATACACGAACTGAAAGAAATTACATGAGGAAAAGGCTTTATAAACCGTTGTTGTGATATCCTCTCAAGGTCACAGAACCGAGATGAAGGGAAACTATGAAACTTCAAAAGCCTAATAAAGTGTATGCCACATAAATAATTATGAAGAAAACTTTTGGGTAGAGTTTAAGAGATAAGGAAACTCAGTGCATGATTTAAGTAAAGTGTAGCAATATTTGCACCAGGAGCTTCTATTGGAAAAGCATACCCAGACGCAGACATAGAGTGTGATGTGTTTGTCGAAGGCAAACTATGTGCAATTGATTAGCCTACGCAGGAAATTGTTCTCCATAGATAATTTCAGTAAAGTTTTATATTCCCTAAATGCTATTTTCATGTGGAGAACATTTTTGTCTTCAAGAAGCTTAAGGAACTTAATTGTTGCTAGAAAGAAGTAGGAGTAAGTATATTACATTAGGATTAATATACTTTCCATCTTGTATTTCATTGTTTGAACCATATTACAATAATATCATTTACCAACTAACAGGAGCTTAAGGGGGCATTAGTTTAATAATCTTTAAAAGACAAGCTGTAAAAAACATGAGCTAAATAAATGTCTCAGTGAATATAATTAAAACAAAATTTACCACATAGTTTTTGAAAAGCTAAATGAGATACAAACAGTAGTTAACTACAATAACACCATGGTAGTTTTTTTTTTTTTTTTTTTTTTAAGCAAATGAAAGATATCAAGCATTTCATTCTAGGGGTATAGTATGCAATGTTCTCAGAAATGGAAGTAGAATTTAAACATTATATGCTCATTTACTTTGCCCTAATCTAAACATCTGGGAAACAATCTTTCGTTGAAACAAAAACTATTTCTGATAAAATTACAAAGACATTGTCTCTGTGTCTAAAAAAAAGAAAGAAAGAAAAAAAAAAGAAAAGGAAAAAGAAAAGAAAAGAAAAGAGAAAAGAAACATGCCTAGGTACATGAAGAAAATGCAAAGCTAGAAACTTAACATCAAAGAATAATGATGAATAGCATTCCATCAAGTTGAAGGTACATGCTGAGCAGAACAGCAGGTTTGGATTTGAGTCAACAGATTACAGATACAGAAACACATTAGAGGCAGCCTTAGACTTCAAAAGGGGGTTGCCCACAGACAACAGTGAAGAATTTTGGTTACAAAGGTCTTTAAAAAAAACAATATGTGCAGAAAGCTTTAATTGCTTGAAAGTATGATTGTAAACGAAAGATTTTGAAAATTCCAATACGTATTCAAGGACTATACTGAATAAATCAGATATACATGGCGGGTACAAGCTGCTTACAGTTATTTAAACTCAGGAACAAAACAAATATCGGGTACCATTATGTTTCTACTTCTGCTTCTCTGATTTAGAGAATTCTCTAAGATTCTGTAATTCATAAAATCACAAGCATACTGACCTTGAAGTTAGGTTAACTTGTTTGATTTCTCCTTATATCACGCAACTTGGGGAAATCAAAATTTTAATTACCTGTTTTATTTTTGTGAGCGAGGAGTCAGGAAAATCTGCTTTATATCATCTCACAGTTTGTCCTTTGCCCTGGGTGAAGAGAGATTGATTGTACATAGGGATGAACAGGTAAGACAGCGGGGACATTTCAGAGGTGGTGAAAGTGATGCTATGAGGGTCCCTCTGCAGATAGGGGACTCTGTTCATGAGTACAGCTGCTCACAGCCCTGATCAAGCTCATGTCGAGAGGTGTGAGATTGAAACTGCAGTGAGGTATTGATTGTGAAATGAGGTGCTCTGGGAACAAATATAACTTTTGAGTGTTCCAATTGCTATTCTTCTCAACTGCACATAAACCATTCTCTATGACAGACCATATATTAACCCATAAGACAATCTTCAATAAATTTTAAAAGACTGAAATAATACAAAATATGTTCTCTGATCATAATAGAGTGAAATTAGAAACCAATAACAGAAGGAAATTTGAGAAATTCACAAATATGTGGAACAGGCAACATACTGCTAAATAATCGATGAGTCAAAAAAGATATTACAAGAAAAATCAGAAAATACTTTGACAAGAACAAAAATGAAAGTGCAAAATGGGATATAGTTAACGCAGTACTTAGGGGAAAGTTTGGGAGCACATATATCTATATCTATATATTTATAGAATGAAAAAATGTTGAATTAATAATCTAACTATTGGATTACATTTTAGGAAACTAGAAATTAAAGAGTAAATTAAACCCAAAGCAAGGATAATGAAGAAAGTAATAAAAACTTGAGTAGAAAAATAAGACAGAGATTAGAGAAGCAACAAATAAAATTAATAGAACCAATAATTGTTTTTTTTCAAAAGACCAAAATTAACAATTTAGACTGATGACATATTTTAATGATGACTCAAGTTACTGAAATCAGGGGAAGGGATAAATTTGGGAGTCTGAGCTTTGCAAATGTTAGCCACTATATATAAAAATAGATTAAAAAAACAAGTTTCTTCTGTATAACGCAGGGAACTATATTCAATATCTTATGATAACCTTAAATGAAAAAGAATATGAAAACAAATATATGTATGTTTATGCATGACTGCGTCATTGTGCTGTACACCAGAAATTGACACATTGTAACTGACTGTACTTCAATTAAAAAAAAAGAAATGAAAGAGAAATTGTTACTACAAATCTTACAAAAATTAAAAAAGAGTATAAAGTATAACTATGCAAAAATGCATGTCAACAATTTATGTAACATAGATTAAATTGACAAATTCCTAGAAAGAGACAAACTACTGAAACTGATATCAAACAGAGAATTTGAATATACCTGTAACAAGTAAAGAGATTGAAGTAGTAATCAAAAACTCCCTGTTTGTAAATCCAAAACTCCTCTACAAAGTCTACTAATTTAAAATACAGTATTTGTAATACTATATTGTATATTTGAAAGGTCCTAAGAGAAAGCAGATTTCAAAAATAGTCACATCTACTCAACTTGACAATTTTATATCATCCATCTTATTGAAGCTGCTGTGTTTTGTCACTCGAAGGGCAATTTTCAGTTAAAGGAGCTGGTTTGTGCTTAGGGGTACAGAGAGTGAGGCAACAGAACCCCCAATTTCTTATCCTCTTCTCATTATATATCCAGCTTGATGCAAACCCTGTCTAAATGAAATGGAATTTCCTGGGCACCTTCGTTATCCCTCAGACCTTTTCTCTACTTCCTCCTAAGGTAGTCTGCTTCCTTGACTACCTGATTCATATGTCCCTGTCAGTTGAGTGACCTTACTTCTCTGAGCACATGTTCATTTACTCTTCATGTTTAGTTTGACTTATCCATGAAGCAAAAAAGCAAATATAAAGATTCAAAATACTTCTCAAATAATTGCAGATTTTATTTATGAGTTACATTCCGTATTTCATTATAACTATATGAACCATTGATTGAAATGACTTAGAGTAAAATGCTAATTAGTATTTCTGTTATCTTAATAGATATTTTAATTTAAATATCAGGAAAAGATAAAATCACATGGTCTATGTTACTAAAAGTCCTATCAACCTAAACTTTCCCATCATTCATAACCATCTTGCTCCTTTCTCACTGCTTCTCTGTGACATTCACCACAGTGACCTCATCTGTATTCCTAAGCCCCACTTCTACAGTCTCCTTGAATCCCTGAGTGTGCGTTTTATACCAAGATTCCTAACAATGTGATGTGTGGGTGTTTAAGTACCGGGAAATGCTGAGCGCCCGTGTTTCTTGATCTCTAAATCCAAATCTTTTTCATGTATTCTTCTGTCATTTTTGAAATACTTACTGACAACCTATGACACATAGGAATCATGAGAGTTCCCACAGCTGGTATGTAAACCGACCAGAGGCAAGTCTCCCTCAGGAATTCAGAGTTCTCCTTTGCAACCTCCAATGCTCTTTATTGTCACCTTTCCGGAAAGTCTCTCTTGCTTCAAATTCAGTTGTACTATGCTGTCCAATGTCAGTTTGATTGGCTTTGTACTTTTTCTCATTTATCTGTTTCTTTCATTAACATGTTCTTTTCGTTTGTTTGACAAGCATGTATCAAATGATTATGGTAGTCTATGGGTTTTTTCCTCCTTGTCCCTAAATAAAAACAGTGGCAAAGAAATAACTTACATTATTGTTACTACTACATGTCAGGCACTACTTTAAGCTTGTTATTTATATTAATCCATTCATTTTTATCTTCTCAAGGATTTTTTAACATAGAAAATGTTTCCCCATTTTACAGAAATGAAAACTACGATTCAGAGTAAATGAATTGTCCAACATGAGAACTAAAGTAGCAGACCTAAATGTGAAACCAGGGAGTCTGGTTTTGAAATGCCACATGTTATCCTCAAATTTTCATCATTTTCTTTATATTCTCTGGGGTTCTTATCTATCAGAATATTTAAATAATCCCCACATATTAGTTTTCTCCTGCCGTTGTAACAAGTTTCCACAAGTTTAGCAGCTTAACACAACACAAATATATTATCTCAGTGTCTTTAGGTCATGAGCATGGATGGGCTTGGCTGATTTATCCCACTTCTGTCTTAGAAGGCAGAAATCAAGGTATCTATCAGCCTGGGCTGTGACCAGGAAGATGTAGGGAGAGAATCTGCTCCCAAGCTGACTCACGTACAGGCAGAATTGAGTCCCTTGTGATTGTAGGCCTGCTACCCTGTTCCTCCCCCAGCAGTCATCTGGGTGCCTCTTAGCAGTTAACTAAAGGCTGTCTGAGGTCCTCAGGACGCTGCACCTCTATCTTCTAACCAGCATCAGCACATCAAGACCTTTATTATAAGTTCACCTTTAGAAATCGTCATGTTTATGTTTCCTTCCACTGGGATGTAAGAGTTGAAGATATTCAATTGGCATTTTTTTAGGAACATCTCCTTCGTGTTCCAATGATACTTGGTACATTTTTATGCCATAGAACTTACTTATAAATCCACAACTATCTTCTAGGTTTTTTTTTCCCCCCATTGTACTGTAGATAATTAAGGTTCGGGATTTCTCACCTTTGAATTCTGAGCAAACATCAAAGTGGTGAATTCAGTGAGTGGTTAATAAAAGTCTTTAGAATGAATGAGGGAACAAAAACTGAGCTGTGGAGTGAGGCTTTTTTGAATGATCAGCATGTGCATGTGGAATGACCTGCGTGGCTTAGCGAGGATCTTCGCATCCTTCCTGTGACCTGTGACTATGTTTTGTTACATGGCAAAGGGACCAGGAAGAGATTCTGTAGATGTAACTAAAGTTTCAGACCTTAAAAAAGAGAGTTTTCTGGGTTATACAGGTGGGTTCCATCAAATCCAATGGACAATAAAAACAAGAGAAATTTCTCTAGCTGGAAACAGGAAGAATGGAGCAGAAGGAGAAGTTAAGAGATCTGAAGCATGAGAAGGAGATGATGTGCTGTTGCTGGTTGGAAGACAGAGGTGCAGCATCATGAGGAGCTCAGAGTTCAGTTGCTGAGAAACACCCAGATGGCTGCTGGTGGAGGAACATGGTGGCAGCCCTACACTCACGAGGAACTGAATTCTGCCCATACACGAATAAGCTTAGGAGCAGATTCGCTCCCTAGATCTTCCAAAAGTGACACAACATGCATAAATATTATGAAGTCTATAAGCTAAATTTAAATTATTTGAAATAAGATAAATTTTTAAAACTGATTTTTAATTTAGGGCTTAAATAATACTTTGATGGTTAAAAAACTTAATTTTATTTAAATCAAGGAGATGAGAGAAGACAAAGAGGACCGTTATATTCAATTTTCTCTTGGTACTTCTATCTCAAGGAATAAATTTCATAGGATACGAAAGTTCTTAGTATTTTTTTTAACCACACTGTGACTTTGAAAAAATTTTTATATTGATGTATTTCACTGTGTCAAAGACTGAATTGAGATTCTGGTGACACATCAAGGGTTATTACCAAGGAAGTTATAGAGGGCCATTCTTCCTTGTACTTTTGCCCTTTTGTTATCCCGCACTTCATGCTACTGTGCTCCATAGAAAATACACGTTCATTTTTTAACTGCATACAAATACCTTCTTAAATGCCTACCCAACAACTAGATTTTCTACACAAATTCCACAATAAAATTGTAGAAATAATTTATGAATCCTAGAGGCTAATATGAAATACTTTATTCAAGTAGATAGAAGCACTGCATTATTTTCAAGAGCTGGCAGTTTTCCTGTATCAACCATAAGTGCCACAGATGGGCTTCTGACTCTGTCCTCTAAAATTTAGTAGCCTGTGCTGAAATACATCTGACTTTTATTGGATCTGGTCACATTTTCCCACCATCAGGAATCCATTCATCATCAGCTCCTGCCGGGTCTGCGCCACCTGTTTGCTGCATCTCTGCTTTCTTTGTTATCAGTTGCTTCTACCCTTTCTTTGCATGGTTTTACATCTTCTTTATCAGCAGCAGATGAAGCTTGTTGCTTCCATTTTGCCAAAAGTGCTTCGGGGAACTCCACTTCATTTCTTTTTCCACAGTCTTGCTTTATGTAAAATCCTCATTTGCTGAGGATTCTTACTTCCTTAATTTTTAAAAGATGGTAACATTTGAATTTTTCAGGCCAGTTATCCAAGTAAACTTAAAACAATATTTCTCATATTTAAGTAATAGTTTATAAAAATACAAATTAGATAAATCTACATATGGAAATAGCTCGGTAATTACAATAAGGCACACATGCTATATTTATCATTTTTCTTCTTTTTTTCTCTCATCAAGTAGGGTTCAGTGAAAAAAAAAAAAGGCCAAAATAATTTTGTCATAAAGTCTTTCCAAAAAACATCATAAGCTCTCATACATTACAACTTTTGCAAAAATCATTCATTGTAAAGTTTCAACATATCATGAAAAATGTAACCCTTATAAAAGATTATCAGATAATGAATTATTGTTCTGGCCATAAATAATCAAACTAGTAATCCTGAGTTAAGGCTTATGACAGATATCAGTCAAATGATTCCTCCTCAAACATATGTATTTTGCAGGTGTATGCGTAGCATGACTTGTGAAAACAAACAATCTGTGGACTGGAGAATTTATCAGGAGAATGAGACAAACAGAAGTACGGAGTACCATTTTGAATCAACTTTCAGCAACTGAAAAGTCAACACAGTTTTATGAGAGTATCTGTCCACTAATAAGAAAAAAAATTTTTAATAAATAAATACTATGAACAAATAATAAATAACCATGCAGCTTTTAAATAAAATGAAAATGGATTTTTACGGTAATACGGAAAGTCTTCAAAGAACTATTATTGAATCATAAAATCAAGGTAAAGAACACCGGGAACTATGATCCTCATGTGCAGAAAAATGATTTTTGCATGAAAATAAAAAGGAATAAATATACACACAGTTCATATACACCACTGTACATGTAAAGAAACAAAAAACTAAAAACTGTTTAACAAATGTCAGCTTTGAGAATGACTAGGGTGGGAAAGGAGGCTTTAATTTTTTTTATCATAATTTGTTTGCTGTCTGGTTTTTAACATATACATCTACACAAAATTTTAACGTGAGTAAATGGAGGAATAGTGGTCATTTTCATTTCCCTCTTTAGACACTAGATACATATCCTTACGTATAGGAAATTTTAAGGAGTGCAACACCTGTGAGTCTTCCTGAAAAAAAAAAAATCACTTTAACAATGAAATCTAGCCAAATAAGATTAAAGCAAATATTTTGAAAAAATCAGTGTGTAGAAGCAAATAATGAATTCTCTACTTAAACACAAAACTGTTACTAAAAAAGTTAGATATACGCTTCAGGATCTTTGTTACAAAAATGTATATTAAAATTTAAAGCTTAACTATGCAAAAGTACTAACTGAAGAGAAAAATCTAAAAATGATGGTGGGCAAATAGGAGAAAGTGTCGGAGCAATTCTTTCTCCTTTTTCATACCTGGTACTCAGTCCATAAGGAAAACATTATTGGTTTTAATTTTATATTTTATTGAAGAGTAGTTGATTTACAATGTTAGTTTCAGGTGTACAGCAAAGTGATACAGTTACACATGTACATATATAATTTTTTCAGATTCTTTTCCATTATAGCTTATTATAAGAAATTGAATATAGTTCCCTGTGCTATATAATAGATCCTTATTGTTCATCTATTTTATATATTGTAATGTGTATATGTTAATCTCAAACTCCTAATTTATCCCTCCCTCCCCTTCCTGTTTTGGTAATGATAGTTTGTTTTCTATGTCCATGAGTTTCTGGTCAAAATATCATGTTTTTAAATGACAATAAGCTCTGATATAGTTTAGTAAACTTTTTTTTTAATTAGGAAAATTTTAAAGGAATTAATATCTTTATTTTGTGAATAAATATTTATCATAATTTTAGAAATTTATTTTGTTTCATTTTTATTTCTTTCTCCTCAATAGAAATTTAAATAAAAACTGTTAAGTTTTAGTGAACTCTTATCTGCGTATAGGCAGTATATATGTATATACATCTACTATCTATTTATCATCCATCTATCTCTTATTTTTCCTTCCTATATACATAGAGATATATCTACATGATGTTATCTTAATGTTAACTTGATGATTATGTCTAAATGATTGGGTTTTAGATATTTTAAGGGCTCTACTAATTATTTTTATGTGTTCAAATTTTTAATGAGTAAGTATAATGCACAAAAAAATTCATTTTATTATTAAAGAATAGCCATCTTCTGGAATAATGCATTATATTATGGCTGTCAAATTTATGCTAAGTGAGTTGTTCAGAAGGCAACACATTCTTTCCACAGGGATTGTGAGAATAAGCCTCATGTTAAGAGGGAGAGAGAAGTACTCCAGCTCTTAAAAGAGTATATAAAATTTAGTGATAGAAATGAAGTGTTGTAGGCAAAGGGTCAAGCACAAGGGAAAAAATATATATAAAAGTTAAAATATGTTGGAGGATGTATAGCCAATAAAAAATTGAACTTCACCAGTGGTTTCATATGAAAAACTACCGGTTAAACAAGTGTGGAGAAATGTGAATTGGGACAGTTTGCCAGTGCCTTTTATACAAACAAAAAAAAAAAAAAAAAAAAAAAGAAGAAGAAAAAGAAAAAACCAACAACAACAACAACAACAACAAAAAAGGCATCAAGAATTCAAGTCCTTTCCCAAAGATTGCACCTTTAATAGTTGATGGAGACACCAGCGATCAGCTTGTATGTGTCAATCAAGGGAACCACATGTTATTCTTCAGGAGACGAGAAGAGACTGAGTACCTTTAAATGGGAGAACCAACCAGCCAAGGGGGTACTTAGGTGGGTACTCCTGTGGGACAGCAGGGAACAGATAAGAAGAAAGAGCAGGCGGACCAAATGGGGGCAGAGTCAAGGCAAATGTCCATGGAAGGGATGAGAAAAGAGAAAACTAGAGCTCCACCTGCTTCTGAATCTGATCTACTCACAGACTTCTCCTGATACAGTCCCTCTCACAAATATGTCAGTTTCGTTTCTGACACATCATTAAGTCCTTAAATGGACTAAGACCGGAGTCTCTAATAGCCATCTTATATTCTACTTAGAGGTAGCATGCAGTATTTGAAATATCCCAGGACTTAATATGCAAAGTGGTTAAAGGGCATAGGATAAAGTTTGAGTTTGAAATGTAAATGCTAAGTTTAACTTCTTCTGAACACCAAGGTACTGTAGCTAAATAAAACCAATTCTGTAAACAATAACAGTATTTCTTAATATGCATGTGTGGGTGAATATGCATTTGTAATTGTATTAAACATCCATTTTCCAGCTCCAATTTGCTAATGAAGAAGCAAGTATGAAGAAATCACAGAGGTTTTTACCAATTAGACCCTAATACCCTACTGCTTGGATTCCTGGCTTGGAAATCATCTCCCTCTCCTCCTTCTTTGGGAACCAGACAAGGGTAAAATGAGGAGAGATAAATAAAAATTCTGCATGTGCGTCTGAGACACACACACATACACACAGAAAGAGAGAGAGAATTTCTAATTACTGCTGAGTCTAGTGCATTTAAAATCACCCAGAAGCCTCTCTTTTCTGACTCACTTGACTTCGAATGTTAAGACTGCTTGGGAATGTGATGCAACAAAAGATTTCAACATGTGTTTTAAAAGGATGCACAACACCTGCAGGAAATGGTAATGAATCAAACCTTAATATCTTACCCAAATTCCATATAATCCAAATGCAAATTGTGTAAAATGAAGATAGACATTATGCCACTTTGGGTAGTTTTTTAATGGAAGAAAAGCCCAGTGAATATGAGGTATCTCTATGTTTTATCTCATGATTTTAATATAAAAATGACTAGTGTGGCTGACTGAGCTTGTATTTAATGACTAAAATAGACATTTCTTAAATTAATATAAGTAAACGCACCTTTCCTATACCTGAAATATTTTGTTCCCGCTTCTACTGGTTGGGTAATCAAGTTTAATTTTAGTGGAAAGCTGGTTGACAAGTTTGTTTAGAAATTTTAGTTTAGCGATCTCAAACATTGAGGATTTCTCTTCTTATTTCTACATAAACCTTAAAAAATTGTTTTAGATACAACCACAAACAAATCCAGAAGGGTACCATGGGATGCAGTAGAACACGCAGAGAACAAAGCCTCAGGAGAGAAGACAGACTATTCAGATTAGAGACTGGATCTTCAAACCCCTGCTGGGACCTCCCCAACAACCTTCCACCCTCTCAAGCCTGCCCTGGTCACCTTCAGGAACACAAGACTATAAACAGAGCAGCAGCTTAACACAAACCCACTTAATGAATGTGTGGGGAACATAATAGATGCTGTTTACAGAATTCTCCATATTAAATATTCATATATGACAAGTGTTCTTCTGCTGCCATCAGACAGTCCAAAACCCAGGCAAGCCTTGTTAAAACATCAATAAGTGTTAAAAGGGATAAATTGAAGACACAGTAGTATCTAATTGAGATTTTTATCTTCTGTGCGGAAACACTGCAGAGAGGAGGTCCCTGTAGAAAAAGTGAGCAGCTATCTGAGGTATTGCAAGTGTTTCTGTGAGGAGGTACGTGGGACTTCCAATAAACGGCCGGGGTTTTATTCTTATTTAAAGGGCTGAAGTGACTAATCAGTTGCCACATGCTGAAGAGTCCACATAACCTTGATCATGTTCTTTTCTCTATAACCACAGCCCTACTGTCCTGGTTTGCACTAGCCATTCTGTCTTGGACAACTCTAAGCACTGTCTGAATTGCATCCTTTCCCCAGCACCGCTCTTTCACAATATGGTGCCCATATTTTTGTTACTCAAAGTGTTCTCCTTGAACCAGCAGCACAGGGATCCCCTAGTTGCTCGCGAGAAATGCACATTCTTAGAATCCACCTCAGACCTCCTGAATTAAAAATCTTAATTTTAATAAGATTCTGAGTTGGTTTTAACGCACATCAAAGTGTGAAGAATGTATCTCCCCAATACCACCAGGGTGAACTTTCTGAAATACAGAACTCATAACTGATTAAAATTGGAAAATGTCTACGCAGCCCAAAACATGCTTTTTTTCTGTTTGCTCGATAATCCCTTGCTTCATCTCTCTACCTTCTTTCCGGTACCTCCAGGATAGAAAACCCTTGACTTGACTTTTTCTGAATCATGAGCTCCCATTGCTCCCTAACGTGGCCCTAACTACCCGCCTGACTATTTTCTTGCTGTGGGATCAGGATTTCCTTCCTCTGGTCCAATGAGCAGAAACTGACAGGCCAAGGCCATCATCCTATGCTCTGTTCCTTGTATCCCTCAAGATTAGATCTTAGGTATGATTTCATATGACTGCTTGTGTATAAGTAAGATAGAAGTGTTGATAAGAAAATGGACACTCTTTTGTTTTGTTGCTAAAGCCTCCCAAAGGGTACCACCTGCTAGAGAGATACATAGATAGATAGAATTAAAGGCCTGCACTCACTTTCAAAAAAAAATATATTATCCTTTCTTCTATAAACATGGCTCTGCCATTCCATAGGAGGTTTCAAATAGTTGTATGGGATTTATTTTACACTTTGCAAATTTTATGGGTGCCCAGACACCTCAATTATGAGACAAACTAGACTACATTCTTCATACAAAGAAAAGGAGTGATTTTTTAGCCAACCACTGCTGGCTTTATTAAAGTTTGAATTGGAAAATAATGCAAACCAAGATATTTGTAAATGAGAGAGATATACTCCATTAGCCATTACGCTGAATAATCTAGGTTTCCAGTTCAAAATTTAGCGAGGAAGGACAATTTTCTACATTTAGCACAGCTGCTTCTAGACTATACACCTCCATAGTGAGAATTTGAAAAAAAGAAAAAAAAAAAAAGGAAAAAAGATGCACTTAATTACTCAAGGTACCTTATTTCCATCTGTTGGAAAATTGACATAATACACTATTTTATTCTCTCATTACTGCTGTGACCAACTATTACACATTCAGCAGATTAAAACAACATATATTTATGATTTCACAGTTCTGTTTTCCTGCCAAGCAGGAACTCCCAGCTCTGAACTCTTTAGAAGTGTCTACTCTCTGCTATGCTTCATTAATGTGAAAATGGGGAAAAGAATAATTTCACAAACTACTTAACCATTACTGCTTCTTTCATTGGTTCTTTTGGGAATAATTCTGGCATATTTACATTTTGGGGGGAGAGACTAATACAATAAATGTGTATTTACCTCTTAAAATGCAGATAAAATGTCACATTCTCCATGGGACCTTCTTTGCACACCTGCCTTCTCCCCATTCCTATGTTGCTCCAGACATAAAATATCTCCTTTTCTTCTCAATGCCATAAGATTATATATACTGGTCTAAAGTCATATAGAGAATAAATGAGATATAAGAAGGAGAAGAGGGAGAGAGAGAGAGAAAAAAAGAAAAAGAAAAAGGAGGAAGAGGAGGGAGGAGAAAGTGGGCAGAGGAGGAGGAGGAAGAAGGGTGGGAGGAGGAGAAGAAGAAAAGAAGAGACAAACCCTTTACTATTAAGTTTTGAAATCATTACGTCCTGAGACCTTATTTTGCACAAAGTGTAAGTAAGTAGCCTCAACGAAGCATGGATGAATGCGTGCTTGCTTTTGGTTATCTGTTACATTGAGAAGCAAAATGTCTTGACTACAATAATTTGTAAGAAAATGTTTTGAGTAGATGAAAGTCAATCAAATCATCTTTCACCCCTTAGACTCATGGATGAGTATAGTGCACAAGGTATCATGTGTTCCTCTAAATTATAGATGAACACATCAGGATGACAGTCAGTGTCTCTGTGACTTTCCCAGCTTCACCTAAATAAGGGTAGTGCTAAGACCAGAATTCAGGTCTTCGGACATTAATTAGTTTTTTAACAATATCATCCTGCTTTTTCACTAAAAGAAGAGAGTGTATTTTCAAAAAAGAAAGCCATTGTGGCCAGAAGATAAGCTAAGATTTTTGAGTGATCTAAATTTACTTATAACATTTTTTCTAATATGTTTTTTTCTTAAAATTAACGTCTATCTAGACCCTGGGGACAAGAGAAACTCTAGTGTGATAGCTCCAGGAAATGTCATTCTGAAACATCTCAGGTGTGGCTTCATCTGTTAGTGCATATGTTTCTAAAAGCTGATGCAGGGTTTCATCAACACTGCGATGCTCTAAGGGTCTGAGAGCATGAGAAACAAGGGATTCAGAGGTATTTTACATTGTAATATGTTGACTACCAACATTTTAAAATCACAAACACTTTACAAAACTTTGGAGAAGAAACATGGGCACATTGTATATCACAAAAATCAAGTAAATTTGTATTCTCCTTACTGCAAAGAATTTTTTTGGGCCCTCAGGTACTGAAAATCATAGTAAAACAATGTGTTCCCGCTGCTCAGTTAAGAATAAATTCTACCATCAGTTAGTTCAATCATCCCGAGATATTTTTAAATAATTTTTGCTGTTCAAAGAGCACTTTTAGAAAAAGCTTCTGTCCCCAAATTTCTTTTTATTAGCTATTATTTCAAAAAATGGTTCTGTTAAGAAAACTATCATAATTAAAATTTGGCATTTTAATATATGAATTAACAATACTTTGGAACATCATTTATTCAAGTGAACGTTTAGGGAAATACGACATTGAAGAACTCACATTTTCCTAGGGTCTTGTTATTTGGTAAGAGTAAGTAAGCGAGGAATTTGTGGATGATTAGTTGATAACACAAAAATTTCACAGCAGATAGGACTCTGAGGTATATCTCTGTGGTCTGAAAGTTACTTGTGCTTCATAATTAAAAGTATTTATAACTATTTAATGCATTCAGTAAGTATTCATTGGCTTTCTCCTATATTCTTGTCACTGTTTGAAGTGTTAAGAAACATCACAATAAAACTTGAAAGACACTGTCCCACAGGCAGTTTATAATGTATGTGGTGGAAAAAGACAATAAACAAGAAAACAGTAACAGAAAAAACTAATGAAATATTAGGAAGGAAAAACATACAGTGAAATTATATAAACTACCCAGGAGGAAAGGTGACTTGGTCTACCTCAGGGTGATCAAGGTAGACTTCTCTCTAAGAAGGTGACATTTGATATAGGAAATGAAGACTAAGTAACTGACGATAAAGGAAACAAGAAAAAAGTATCATAGGAAGATAGAATAAAGAACAGATGATAAATTATAGAAGTGAATTATATTTTAATAAGTTTTTATCCCCATTTCCCCAAGAACGTTCTATGAAATTCTCTAAAGACTACAGACATATCTCCAGCAATGCAATAACTATGGTATCAAAGAAGCTTGAGAAATTTTGCAAGACAAATAACTGATGATTTTTCCTAACATTTTCAAAATATATTTGACCATTAAATTTACTATTGTTTTTGATAATTGCTACATATTAACATCCATGAAACTAGAAAAACGCTGGTATGAGTAAATTATCATCAAAATCATCTTCATTCTGGGAATGTGCAAGAGTCTACTTATAGTGGATTTCAGATAGAGGTGGATTTCAATAAAAGAATGTATAAAGCCCAGCTCTATAAAGTCATCAGTTGTCATTACTCCACCAAGCCATGTAGATTTTCTCTCCAAAATTTTTAACAGGTTATTTCTTCACCAGTTACGCTCTAGTTTGTTTATTTCTTTCTTCTGTCCTAAAGTTCTTCACAAGTCTCCTGAAAGGGATCCTTATTTCTAGTATCTTTTTTCCCAACTGTATCATCTACCAGTTTCCAATCTTAACTAATAAAGCTAATTATGACTGCATTATTTCCTTTCTATAAAACATTTGGTCACTCACAGTAAATCTCAACATTTTACATAAGAGCCTACATGTACTTGTGGGATATACCTCTCCCTAATCACCAGCCCACACTCCAGGAACTCCAGACACATCTCACTCTTATGTAAATGCCTCTGCTTCTATTCTCCCATCTGTTAGGAAAGCACTTCACTAGCACTGCCCCTACCCCATTTTCTTGATCTAGCTAATCCCTACTCATCTGTCATCATCATCATCATCATTGATGATATATATGTTAGTTATGTGTCAGGTTCTGGAGAAACAATGCAGTGACTCAATTCAACAGCAGGCTCTAGATTCAGACTCTCTTTTATTCAAATCACAAGTCTACTTTACGTAAGTCCCCTTTATGTCTATGTTTTCCTAATATTTATTCTTAATTTAATGCTAGATGATATGTTATGGGCAAACATAAGGTGAATAATGTTGTGTGTTTTTTTTTTTTTAAACAAAGACCATTTTTAGAGCAGCTTTAGGCTCACAACAAAATTGAAAGCAAGGTTCAGAGATTTCCCATATGCCCCCTGCCCCCACATATGCATCATCATCCTCCACCAGAGCCTTACTTTGTTATAATTGATGACCCTACAGTGACACATGATGATCACCCAAAGTCCACAGTTTATCTTAGGATTCATTCTTTGTATTGTACATTCTGTGGTTTTTGGACAAACATACAATGACGTGCACTCGTCATTATAATATCATACAGGATATTTTCACAGCCCTAAAAATCCTCTGTATTCTGCTCATTTATCTGCCTTCTCACACCCCAACCACTGATAAGCACTGATTCTTCATTACTCCATAGTTTTGCCTTTTCCAGAATGTCATATGGTTCAAATTTTATAGTGTTGTAGCCTCTTAAAATTGGCTTATTTCACTAATAAGCATTTAAGTTCCCTCCATGTATTTTCATTGCTTATCAATTTATCATTTTATTATGCTTATCAATTTATCATT
The DNA here is from genome assembly GCF_036321535.1 of Camelus dromedarius. NCBI lineage: Eukaryota > Metazoa > Chordata > Mammalia > Artiodactyla > Camelidae > Camelus > Camelus dromedarius. The sequence goes on along the minus strand of NC_087463.1, from coordinate 19,200,928 downwards.
TCTTTTCAGAGATGAATAATAGTCCCTTGTTCAAATGTAGCACATGTACCTTCTGAAGAACATCTTGGTTACTTCCAAGTTTTGGTGATTATGAAAAAGCTGCTATCAACATCCATGTGCAGGTTTTTGTGTGGACATGTTCACCAGTTTAATCTCTTTGGGTAAATACCAAGGAGCACAATTGCTAGATCATATGGAAAGAGTATGTTTAGCTTTATAAGCACCTGCCAACCTCTCCTCCAAAATGACTGTGCCATTTTGCATTTCTACCATCAATAAATGAGAGTTCCTGTTACTCCCCATCCTCGTCAGATTTAGTGTTCTAGATTTTGGCCATTCTAATAGGTATACTGTAGTATCCCATTGTTGTTTTAGTTTGCATTTCTCTGATGACATATGATGTGAAGCATCTTTTCATATGCTTATTTGCCATCTGTATATCTTTTTTGTACCTCTTCTTCATGATTTGCAACATGTGACTAATCATACTTCCTGTTTTTAGATATGTTGAATGAAATATATAAATTAGCCATGAAATGAACTTAGGAGGCTGTTTGGCCCATTTTAAGTAGTTACTGTTTTTTGCTAAATCCTTCATATGCTCCATTCCATTTGATTCTCACTACAGAAATGTGATTTATCAATGTTTCAGATGAGGAAACAAAAGTTTCATAGTTTTTACTATGTACTCTAGAGATTAAACAGTTAGATTTGGATTATGAACCCAGATCTATCTAATTATCAAAACTGGTTTCCTTTAACCTCTCTATTATTCTTCCAACTAACTCTCAGTTTGGGGAAACTGCTTCTAGAAAACATTTTCTAATGTGTCTGCTTGAGTTCTGACCTCATGACCCTACTATTGGACTGCATCATTACAAACTGAACTGTAATTATCTGATTATGTAACTATCTCTTTGAATGATATTTTGGAGCCCTGAGAGTAAGAAAAACATGAACTTTCCTTTTTTTGCACTCCTAGCACATGATCAAGTAATTTTCATGTAGTAAGCAGTCTATTTTTTAAATTAATACATGAGTGGCTGGCTAGATAGTTATCAGAAATTAGCCTTTAGGATAAGTGATGAGTTTAGGGGTGTGTATGTGTATTTGTGTGTGTGTGTGCACGCGCGTACATGTGTGTGTGTATGTATGTGTGTGATTTCTAAACAGATCTCTTTCTGTATCAAAATGCTATTCTTTCAAATTGATTATGAAATGTTAAGTTATTATAGAAAATATTTTTAGTTTTTTCACTAGTTTGTATTTAGACTTATTACAGTCATAAAGAAATTACCCCTCACATTCTCTAGAGGTGCACACTGGAAAACTATTTTCCATTATACCAAATAATAATTTCCTGAACAAGTTCACATATTAAAAAAAAAGACTAATTAAACCTCTTTTTTACCTACTTCAGCTAATCCAAATAATAATCTTTTTATAACCTTGACAAATATGTGAATGTTAATAAGCTTAAGAGAAGAAAATGGAAAAGGAAACCTTTATTCAATAATGGAAAACCTAATAATTTTATAAATAAGAAATGCACTTCTTAGCATAGCTCCTCTAATTAGCTCAATCCCTCCTATGAGTTGAGATACTCCAAACATATCACCAGTTACATGGTTGCCCTGTAATTTTGCTTGTGGACACTATTTTTTATAATCAGCTCCATTTGTTTATATGGCTAGCTGTGTACATGCACAACCCTCTGTCTGCCCCTGTACACATTTTTTATTATGAAACGTAATTTCTTGAATTCCATCAAGAATGAACTAGAGTGAAATAATTCAGTAATGTAGCTTTCTTCCTTTATTTCTGACCTTCATAATTTAGAAATGAGGGCACAACTTCCCATGTTTACCAGTTATAGATGAATTTTTGCTGCTTATTCAGAAACACCATGGAACAATGGAAGTCCACAGAAATATCATATTAATTAACTTACTAAAGAAGTGAAACATCTTTTCTAATCAATATTTCATGTAAGATGAGGCGCATTTGGCATAGATGTAACACCCTAAGTGGATTGTCACTGCCAAGAGCCTCAGATAAATCTGACTTCCCTAATTAGAGTAAATAAGTTATGGCACGTGCTCTGATTCCTTTCAGATATTGCTTCCCATGCTACTACCATTATGATATTAATCAGAACAGTAATGGTTCCTAATCCAAAACAAAAATATTTTTAAGATTAACATACACAAAGTGTATTATTTACAATATTATCGTGGATAATACAGAGACACATGAGTGAGTCAATTTTACTGGGAGGTAAATTACATTCTCTTATTGAGCAAATTGATATGCCAGTTAAAGCACTCAGTTTATCTCTGTATGGAATTGTCACTAAGAAATGCACTGAAATGTTTTAAATGTTCATAGAGCAAAAAACGGGAAATAAAATGTCTCCCAACAGTAGGCAGCAGCATCCTATACATTAATGGGAATTAATGATCTAGTATTAAACACAGCAACATAGATTTACCTTAAACAATAAGCAAGAGAACCTAGGACAATGGTTAAACACTGCATGATTTCACTTATATGTAATTGTAAAAAAGGAAAACCTAATCTTTAGTGTTAGAAGTAAGTACAGTGTTTACATTTGAGGTGGTAGTGACGCCAATGAAGTAGGAGGCCTTAAGGGTCAATGGGATGTTGTTTTCCGTCACTCAAATACATATTAGCTACACAACTGTGCTCACTTTTTGAAAATTTATATAACTGTACAATTCTGATCTCTGAACTTGTATGTATATATGCTGTATTTCAAGAATGTGTTCCAAAATATATAACTAATACTAAGAGGAAGCATCCAAAGGTTCAATAACATTTACAAGATATAGAAAATAAAACTACAAATTAAGAAAAATAATGCACATTTATCTAATCATTAAGTTCCTATGTCTTTTACCTTTCAGAGACTCTTGATTTGTTAAAAAATAAATAAGGAATAACACTAAGAAAATTAATGCTAACTCAACACATATTATTAATGTAGGATACAATACATTGAATCAAATGGGGAGAAATTAAGAGCTGTATTTTTATATTTTGTTTCTTTGATTCTGAATAAGAAAAAAATGTGATCTAGAGTAAATATGTGTTGAGCTGCAGTGTGTGTTTTTCTCATATTCCACTCTAATGAATTCCAGGACAGTATATTGACCTCACTTTAATTAGTAAACAAGTATTTTCATGGTGCATTGATTTTAATATTTTGTGAATTTGCATATTATTTCTAATTAATTACTCATAACCTCACTGACCTCCTTTTTCTTGATGTGATGTATGTTTTATTATTTTAATGAGTAGTATTCTTATAAACTGTAAGTAACAGTAATTTTTATTGAATGTTCTTCTTAAGGTTTTTGTATTATTGAATCTTACTGAAATAATGCTAATTCTTTAGGTGTCTTTCAGGATTTTGGCTACATTTAATTTATATTTAAATATTGAGTTCAATAAGAAATGGCAGACTAATGCCTCTGCTCTGGTAGAATGAAGAAAATAGACATAACATACATACATGTATATGTAACTTTGTATATATATATACCAATTAAGAAATAAAAGCATCAGGATGGTATTATCAAAGGTAGGATGTTTGTGGTTCCATTTCCAGAATACTTGAGGTCTCCAAATACCTACCTTTGCAGGAATTTGGAATGACAGTGCAAACAGTCTCAAAAGAGCACTATCCACTTTAGTCACTCAGTTGAAGTAATGTTGATGAAAATATTTTCCTCAATCCTATAATTCCTATAATTTTTATTATCTTAAAAGAAATAGTTTTATTCAATACAGCTGTAATTGTACTGTGTAGTCTCAGTCTCTTCTTATCATGTTTCCACCCTGTTTATAATGGTGACCTATTTTTCAAAATATTTTGGACTGGTAATAATTTTAACTTAAAGTATTTATCTGTGCATTTATTCAACAACATAGCATTGTTTTGTGCAATATGGGAGCCTTTTTCTTTGTAATATTACTGCTGTTTGGAGCTCTGACTCATCTTTCTAGTATAAATAACCCATAATTCATCATCTAGTTTCCAATTCAGAGTTCTTTCAAATATTATGTAAGTGTGTGCATTTTTATCTGTTAATAGTTGTACGGAACAACTGGTTTAATGATTTTAAATTCAGTGCCATGACTTTTCAAGAATTCCAAAGGATTTGGTATTTTTTATGGAAACATTTATTTTCTTTCTTCTTATTTCGTTCATTTAAGATTTAATTAAGTTATGTAACTGCAGTAACAAGAACAGTAGGCATTACCCAGTTTAGGAACAAATGGGACTAATGCTTAATAAATATACAGCTCAACTGATGACAGCAGAGGCCACTGACATATTAGGGAGTAGCCCATGAGCTATGACACAGCCAAGAGCATCATTCCACATGGTTCACAGAAGAAATGGAGTGGCCAGGTTGATCCAGTGAATCAGTTGAATTGAGGTCGGCTAGGGGAAGTTTCAACTGTACATGACTCATTTTCATTAAAATATAAACATACATTTTCTATCCTTTTGGGTCAGAAAATGTGACTGTTTTCCATAAAATATATTTCAAAGTCCTAAAAGGATAACTAAGCCTCTGTAAGGTTTTTATTTTAACTTTGACAGGCCTGGGGGTATTAAGTGACCATGGAAAATTTAGAACCACTGGGAAATCCAAGGTCATTATCACCCAAAGGGCAAATCATCTGAGGGTTTGGTTGATTCTATCTTCATGCTTAGCAGCATAAATACCATGACAATGCCAGCACAACGGCAAGTAGGCAACACAAAGAGGTCAACATAATCTAAAACATGCACTTCTTATAAAGGAATACCTCCGCTATCCTGCTTCCTCTGCCTTTTATTTGTTTGCTGATAATATTTAGAAGAAAATTATTGAGAGATGCACCTATAGTTATCAAAGATATTGGCTTGTAAATTTCTTTTTTTCTGTAGGGTCTGTCTGGTTTCAGTATCAAGATGATGGTGGCCTCACAGAATGAATTTTGGAGTGTTCCATCCTCTTCAGTTTTTGGAATAGTCTGAGAAGGATAGCTATTAGGTTTTTTATGTTTAGTAGAATTCCCCTGTGAATCCATCCGGTCCTGGACTTTTGTTTGCTGGGAGAAAAAGTAACATCTTGAGAGAGGAAATTCTGACCTTTTCTTCATGTCTCCAATATGCAAAACAGATGTTGACTTTTAGAATAAATAAAGAAATTTGTGGACATTTTTCAAGCAATGTCTTTAGGTAAAGAGTAAAGAATGCTACTTACGAGCTAGTAGACCATAGCTTTTCTTTGATACATAGCAATGAACTAAAAACATTTCTACAGATAGGGGATTAGAAATAGTGTTGTACTATTCTAGAACGCTCTTAAAATAAGAAAATTTGATGGGAAACTTCATTGTAGATATAAAAATTTTTAAATTATAATATTATTCAAAATATTCATAAAGGTTGGCACAAAGTACTCATGGTTTAAGCTCTTTCACAGCTATGAAACTAAAATATTAAAAAAAATCAATATGGGGAAAACAACAAAATCAATTATATGTATTAACTTAATTCATATAGTTACAAATATAATAAGTCTAATAAAGTTATTGTGAAAATTATTTAATAAGACAAATTGGTTTAGTAAAACTATTCAAGCATTAATTCAATTAAACATTAATGCAGTCATGTTTTACTACAATTAAATCACTAAAACGTAGTTGTATATTACACATATGCATTGAAGTTTTTAAATTTAATTTGCTTTTGACTTTTAAGTATGACAATCATTTATATGAACGCCATTATCACAGCTATTGCAGTTTTTTTTACAATGTCATGTTTTAACCACTAAGCCATTTATCAATCTAATGGTAGCTCCCAAAATATCATACTTAAAAATATAAATTCTGATTAAAACCCTCATTTCATATTTAGTAATAATTTTAGGAAAATAAAATTATGTATATAAATGAATCATAAAACTATGTAGCATAAAATATAACATTTATATTCAAACATATCTTGAAAAGGTAGGCATTACTCTTCCCGTCTTACAAATGGGAAAACAGAGACTGAAGAAAGTAACTTACCTAAGATAAAAAGCTTTTGTGTTGAGGTTCAAAACCAAATTATTTGACTCAAAAATTAAACATCCAAACTGTCTAAATATCTGAACATTAAATGAGCTTCCCAATATCATACAACCAATTAAAAATAAAGTTAGAATAAGAACACTTGTCTCTAGATTTTAAATCAAAACTCTTTTCCATATACCATCTTCTGATCTAATTTATTGTACTGTGGTTTTATGGCAGTTGAGTTATGAATATGCCCTTTTTATTTGGTCTGTTAGTTCTCATGGAACAGTTATTGTTTGCTAACTTTATCTGAAATGACATTTGCAAACAGAATACTTGAGATAGTGGTAAAAGAATAAAAATCTGCTTTTGGCAGTAATGGAAAATGAACTTAAATTACAGAATACGTTTCATTATAAGATGTTAAAGTAAAATATCACAGCACACAAAAAATCTTTGTACTTGATTAAATACTACTGTCATTGGTGGTAGGCATGACTTATTAAAGTAGTAAAACAAATGTGTAAAACTCGATATGAGAAATTATGTACATTTTTTATGCTAAGCCTATTTCTATAACAGAAATTATTACAGACACAGTCAAATAGTAGTAGAAATTATAAATGCTGGATAATTATTACTGTTTTATTAAGAGAAATTGAAAATTGCAAAAGAAAAATATTTTGTGGGGGAAATACATTTCTAAATAAGGTCAAATAAATTATAGTTAAGTTTATGTAGATAGAAGAATCAGGTAAACTTATGGTGGAAGTTTAAAAATGAATGTATTGACAAGCAATAATTCTACACAAAATACCTAAGGGAAGAAAATACCAGAGTTATTTCTAGCTCCTATTGCACAATAATTCTTCAGAAGATGAGCAAGTAGGATGAATATGAAGTGGAAAAGGAACTATCAGGTATCTAAAACACCATGCAAGACACTTCATTTACATTATCTTAATTGATAGACATAGTTGATAAAAGAGATTTAGATTTTTGCTATGCAGATTTATCTCATTAAAGACATGTGTTTGTGGCTTCTGGTAGAAAATAATAAAGCATATGACTAATAAATAATACATACATATAACATCCTCTAGGACTTTTTTAGTTTATAGAGTACTTTCATGTTCCTTGTTTCATTAACTATTATAATATTCTTGAGAGGTAATATTGCAGCCTGTTTACAGAATAGAAACGAGTGCTTCATGAGTCCAGTAGAGGACAGATTTCATAAGCAAGATTTTGTCTCAAAGAAGACCTTGTGAGCAAGGCAAATCCTTCTAGCTGGAGTACCACAGATGCTGGCAGGATAGTAAGAAGAATGAAGATGGGAACTAAATCAGAAATGATCAAAGCGAAAAAGAGAAAACCCAAGAAGTAAAGTAGGGGTAGAAGGTAATTATGGATCTAACAAAAAAGTTAATTTTGTTTTCTACTTTAATTTTTGTAATTATTTTATTTTATTATTTACATCATTTAAAAATTTTGTTTAAAAAAATCATGCAACAAAATATCCATTGAGTACTCACTGTGTGCCAGACCCTTTCCTAAACTCTAGGTATGAAGCAGAGAATAACACAAGACACAATCACTCTTCCCACGTAGTCTACATTCTTGTGATGATAAATGCCAACAACAACAGGACATAAATAATCTACTGTGAGATAACACAATGAAGAAAAAATTCAGTAGACTAAGGGAATATAGAGTTTAGAGGTTGTTTTTAGATAGGATGGTGAAGAAAGCCCCTTCTGAAGTTATAATTTTCAAACAAAGTAGACTGAAAGGAGTATAAGAGGAAGCCATGATAATATCTATGAAAGAGTGTTATCTACAGGTAGATCAAGGAGGCAACAAGTCCTGGGCTGGGACAGGAACTTACCATATTCAAATAAGAATGAGCAGTGAAGGCACTTTAACTGGAGCAAGGGAGAAATGAAATGTAGAAATGTACTTGGTGAGGTAGCCAGAGGTCAAATCTCGTAAGGTCTTGAGACTATGGTAAGAAGCTGAATTTTATTTTGTGTTAATGGGAAATTTGGAGAACTTTGATAACAGCGATGAAGAAATAGTTATATTTTTACAGGATCACACTGGCTACCTTATATAGGGAAGAGACTACTGTGGAATAAGTTTAGAAATAAGGAAATCAATTAGGAGATTGCAAAGTGAAAATTATTTGCCTCATAAGAGTATATTTGTGGATTCAACCAGCATAGTAGCAGCAGCAGAAGTGAGAGGCAATCTTTTGCAGAAAATATTTTCAAGGTTGAGCCAATAGGATTAGTGATGCATTAGATATCGGTTACCAGGTAAGAGAGCATAGGTAGGTGGGAAGATAGGAAAATGGGTAGGTAAGGTCGGCATTATTTAACTTAGATGCTATGCACAAGGGAATACCATCATCTAGGTCTCTGCACTTATATTACACTTTGGGCTCAAGTACCACAATAAATACTAAATATAGCTCCCCTTTTCCTTTCCCAACTAATGTGGTTCTTTTTCTTTGACTTGTGCCTTGCATATACGTTGTTCCTTCATGAAGAAAGAGTCCCATTGATTTATAAAAATTATTTTTAAATAACACAAGGTCTGAGTAACAGAGACTTAATAGACAAAAACATTATAAAATATAGATGGTACAAGAATTGAAATAGAAATGAGAAACATCTAACTAAAATGTCAATGTTTTCACTAAAACATGTAACTCAACAAATTAGAATTTAACTGATTAAAGATGAAAAAGTCATAAATATGAATTCTACATAGAAATTACTCCTAATTTTTCTTCTTTTATCAACTTATAACTGACATCTACTTGTTAAAAATACTGACAAACATGACTTTGAATTGTGGGACACAATCTATTGAAAGCATATAGAGTTTGCTAATTAGTGAAACTCAAAAGGAAGTATTTTGTGGCTGGTTCTCCAATTATTTAATTTTTTTCTATTCTAATCTTCAATCTACTTCAGCATTCATCAAGTCCAAATAGCATAATTAATAACCAGAATAAACTACGGCAGGCTACTGCTATAGAATGTAAAGCAAAAATGACAAGAAACATGTTAAAAACGAGGCTACATCATGGTTTAATAGTGACCTGTAACATAATGTTGTTATTTAATCATTTTTAGCTACATTCAATATTCCCATTACACACAGGCCATAATGACCTATCTAGGTGTTGGATGGTAGCCAAATGCATCAAATCTGAAAAACCTAGGAGGACTGTGTTATCAGAGTTAAGTTGGAAATTAGAATATTTGTACAGGAAGTCATCCTTCTTGGCAGTGAAGAAGAGCATTAATCCATTAAACCAGAATGTACTTTAATGGCTGCCTATGTGCAAATTTAGACACTCTTGGAGAATAACCACTGGATTATGTCATCCATGCAAAAAGAAAACAAGGCTCTGAGCTTCTAAGGCACTGTGACTGTGATCTATGTAACTGATTTACAGCCTACAGCACAGTGGATATCATAAACTATGGATTAGTAAACGCAAAATCAATCTAGATACTAATAAGGGAAAGAAAGTGATTCAAATATAGGAAATTAGTGTGGGGGGAAGAATAGGAGATAAATGATAGGGAGCACTTAGGTGATTCCTAAATGGAGTGGTAATTGGCACCCAGGAGCCCTAGATTCAAAAGGGAGGGATATAGGAATGTGAAGTAGACTTGAGGCCATGCATATAAGGATCTAGCTCCTAGCAAACTGGTTTCTAAATGCCCAACTGCAGGAAAATAATTATTATTAAAATTTAAGCATCCAATGGAATTTATGTCTACGTGACCAGATGAAGTACTTCAGGACAGAATACAGGAAAAAAGCTGCCATCACTTATCAATACATGTCATAATAACAAAAATGCAAAGGGTTCGGCATTCAGCCACCACCAAAGTTGTGTCTGCTTTAAGGTGTCTTCTTTTATCCATGAATGATGCAGAAACATTATTGATTTTTTTTTTCCTTTGAACTCGTACTAGATGACTTACATTTACAAGATGGCTTGTAAACCATCTTACATTGTTGGAATGACCTGGGGCCATGCAGTGGAACAGAGCTAACCGAAGCAGCCTCTTTTAGCCAACTTCACAGACAAGGATAAAACAGATGAGATCAATCTGTGAGCACGGTCTTCTGTAAATGTGAGAACCGAGCCCCTGTTTTGTTCAGCAAAACGATGTTTCTGGATAACACTAGGATGTTTTATGGGGAATTTTGGTTAAATTTCTGAAAAATATCGGGAGATGTACAAGTTAAGGTTTCAGAAATTCATGAGTCTGAGACCTGTGAACAGAGAATCCGGTTTCACTAATAATGGAATTCAAAATGTCCGTCGTATGTAAAGAGGTGTCCGTCTCTCTAACATCAGGATAGCTGAACGTATCCATAAGCTAATTAGCCAGTTTCCCTGCATTGTAGATTTGCTCTGCATTGCTATTTCAATAGCTCATTACTACGTTAATGAATACAGCTTCAGAGGCAGGCATTTGAACAATCTGTGATGGTTTGACCTCTCCAAAAGTGAGCACCTAATTACTTCTTCATGTGGAGCACTAATGTAAAGGTTATTGCTCTTTCTCTAAGCAGGATGTAAAATTTCTTATTGATTCACCTTGATTTTAAATAACAATAGGGGTTGTCAGTGCTTAATAACTAGGTTCTTTTGTTGTTAAAATTTGTCTGTAATATTAAGTTGTGACTGATCCCTCTACAGTAATATTTTAAAAGCACAAAATCTAATATTTGGCCATTTGGCCTCAGAGGGTAAAATGTAATATTTCAGAGTGTGTTATATATACCAGTCATAAGTATTTTTGAACAAAATGATGAAAGCTAAAGTTAGAAGTCAAGCAATAAAAATAAGTAATATTGTATACTATAATATGTGATTTAAAATGTTAGAAGTATCTATAAAAACAATGCAAAATTTAATAGATGATTCAAGTAATAAATAGTTTTGATATTTCTGTTAGATTTTGCAAACTTAAATATTGCTTTCTTACATATTTTTTGTTGTTGCTTTTTCTTTTGTTCATTTCATTTTGAATTTTGTTTGTTCTTTGGTCTTGGCTTAATTTATCCCTAAACTCAAGCCTATAGCAATGTAAATAGTTTTCTTTTCTCTAACACTGTTCATGGAAATGATAAAGAATTCAGTGTAAAATAAAGTATAAAGATTAAATATAATGTTTTTCTTTGAAATGCTTTGCAATAAACTCAACAATAATGAAATCAGTATCTTGAAGCAATACCTACACTCCCATGTTCACTCCAGCATTATTCACATTAGCAAAGATATAGAAGTAACTCAATGTCCATTGAAAGATGGATGAAGATGTGATTGTATGAAGACATAGAGACAGAGAAAGAGGGAGAGAGATTAACCCTGGAGTATTATTCAGCCTTGAGAAAGAAGGAAATCCTGCCATTTGCAACAACTTGGATGAATATGGAGGACATTTTGCTAAGTGAAATAAGCCAGACAGAGAAAGATAAATATTGTATGATCTTGTTTATATGTTGAATTTAAAAAAAAAACAAAAACCAAAACTCATAGAAGCAGAGAGTAGAACAGTGGTTATTAGGAGTTGGGGTGGGGGCTAGGATGGGGAGACGGTCTAATTTGAAGTTATACAGGATGAATAAGTTTAGAGATCTCAAAGCAGCCATGATAACTGTAGTTAATAATACCTTATTAAATACTGGAAATATGCTAAGAGAGTAAATTTTATATGCATTCATCACAAAAAGAAATGGTAACTATACGGAAAAGAAGATGGTATGTTACCTTGACTGTAGTAATCACTTCACTACCATATCATTGCATTTTATGCCTTAAATATATATATATATATTATTTAAAATACATATTTTAAAAGGTTGCTAGAGTATCTGACAATTTTTTGTTTTTCAATGAATTTGTTGATTTTAGATAAGTTGCCAATTTATCATTATAAAGATTTTTTTTTAAGTAATGAGTAAAGCTAAAATGCTGTCATTTCATTTTTTCATTATCAAAATTACTGCAATCACTAATAACTTGAAAGTGCTTTTTAAATCAATATTCGATCTCCTTAACTTGATGTTCTGGTGTTTCAGATGATCCGTGAAGATGAGGACACTTTCGCTGACCCTTGATTTACCCCAATGCCATAGGCTTTAAAGGAATCGAGCCATATTGCCGATTCCAGTCAGTGGCCTTGAAACAGCTATCGCTGCGCTTATCGCCTGACACATCCATCAGGCACTACATGTGATTGATTGCACTGTTTCAAAGGCTTTGGAACTGATCACCAGAATGAAGGATTTTTCCGTCTGCATTAAAGCACAAAGTCATTTTAAAGACCAATTTTAGGAAGGTGAGCAATAACTGTCATCAACAATGAAAATTTCACAACCACTTGAAAAGTGGCTCAGGAGCTTACCAAGTATGAAAAGAAGAACAGCCTTCAGGTGACTGCCTGGCACCTTCCCTTTCTTGGGAGTTCATGGTGCATTCATTAATATGCTTTAAATTAAATTCTCTTTTGATAATGACAGCTTTTCTTCTTTGTGGTTTTTGCCTGGTATTTTGTTTCCCTGTGGAAGTATTGCGTGGTTTCTTGAGTAAGGAAGCTTTAATAAAGCCTTGAGTTTTGCACCATTGTACACGATTTAATATGATTTTTCTTCTTTCATTGTCTGTCCTCAAAAGTCAGATCTCCTTACTTTAGTCCAGTTCAAACAAAGAGGCTTGCACAGTTGATGTAACCTGACACAAAGCATTCAGATTTGCAGATCCCTCCCGGAAAAAGCGAATGTATGGGTGAAGGAGAGTAGCATGCAACCCCATGCTCCCAGACTCTTCTGCAAGACTCACCTGTAAGTAAACACTGCTGCTTTTACTTCTCTCTTTGCCTTGATATTTATGTTTTCCCTGTTCTCATGGCCTTGCTCTTTTTGTTTTTATCTATTTCCATTCATATCCATTCATTTTGAATTCACTTACACCTCTCATTCTTTTGTTCACAAAACCAAAAGGGTATACCTAATCTTGTTAACATTTCAGGTTTTAAGGAGTTTTATGGTGTTTACAGAAATGATGAAGCAATCATTTCATCATGGAAATTTTTTTTTAATAAAGAGTAGAAGAAAATAGCTCCCCCACACTGAACCATTAAGTGTCAGCATATAAAGTCAGTTAAAGTGGAACGACAGACGATCCATTAGTCAAACAACAAGGCCTTGGAACCTAAGGTTTCATCACTCATTTTGGCATCTCAAATCAAATTGGTCTACTTGTCTAATTCTCAGTTTCTCCTCCTTAAAGTGCGGAAATAAAGCTAAGTGAATATAGTTGTAAAGATTAAATGATACACACATAATATCTGGTAAGGAGATTGGGACATAGTAGGTGCTCAATGATTACTTCAATTTTAATTCTTTCTGTAAGTGTTTGAACAAAGGGAATTTTGTCCTGCTTGGTTCTTTAACACCAAGTGAATCTATTCTACAGCTTCCACTTACCGTATACCATCATAAAAATATTTTAAATAGGTAAAGTTAGCTATACATTGCAGTAAATTGCATTGTGTCAGATTCATTTTTATACCTTGGAGTGTCTATTTTATGCAAACTGGGATAGGTACCTATAAGAATCACCCCCCTCTTCAAACACACACCCACATGCATATCTTAAAATCAAATGAGATACATGTACCAGGAAAAATGTATATGCAACTCTTCAGAGGCTATCATAATGTGATATTTAAGTTTGTGGCCTTATTTGATGTAAACTCCACAAAGGAAATAATCAGTGCAGAAATTTCATATTACATAATGAAAATTAACAAAGAAAGATGACTATGTGAACTCTAAAATTGGGCTTCAAAATTCTGTACTTTTAGTGGTTTGAATACAGCTTTGGACAACATTCTAGTTATCAACACAGGATTGTATGTTGAAATCGTTAGAAGTTACTTATATATTCAGAATTTGTAAAGTGATTCAATAATCATGTTTCAGATGATAAATTAGTGGGTAGTATTGTTTTAATTCTCTAGTGAAATATTCACTTAAATAATTTGGTATTCTGTATATACCACAGTCAACATTTCAAGTAAAAAAAATGTATTCCTATATTTACACAGAAAAGGGACATAAAAATAAAACTAATGCAGAATAATTTCACTTAACATCATTGAATCATTATGCAATCAAGGTCATAAATATAGAACTGTTCTTTCTAAAAGACTGACTTTAAATGGACTATTTCTTTTACTGGTGTTAATTGCAAACTTGCCCAATATACTGCTTAAAAATTACTATATATCTTGCAAAGTCAATTTGAAAACTATAATGTGAAGAATGTTTGTACAGTTGTACCTGAATCAGACACTTCTACTATTAACAATCTAAGTGCATCTCCTGTGGCTTTTTCCTTTTGAATGGAAAGTTACAGACAGGGATAATCTAATTCAGAGCTCAAAGGAGACTAAAGTATTCAACTGAGGTTGTTCATTTATTTCTGACAGGATTAAATGTAGTTCCAGAATTTTGAAAAGATACTCTAATCATGTATGAAAACCAGTCAAGAAAAGATCACCATGCTTTGCATGTTATTATGTATTCTGAAAAAAAAGTCTCAGATATGGGAATATCAAAATCAGCACAAATAAACAAGTTTACAAAGATAGAACATAATGATTGTCCTTCACATATAAAGGTATGCCACCTCCTAAAAATCATAGAAAATAATAATTTAATATTATACTCTTAAAAAAAACCAATTATTCCCATTAAAACACCTGAAGCTCACTTCAGTATAACACAATGGACTGGAACTCAGGGTACTGGATTCCAAATCTAAATTTGCAAAACTTTCTTTCAAAATGAATAAACTAGAGGAAGCCACTCGATGTTTTAAGATTTCATTTTTTTTTTATAAAAGAGGGTTGCATGAAATGCTTACTTAGAGTCCATTTCCATCTTGTAATGATTGAAATTACTAAGTTTTAAAGTCTAGTAATTCAATAATGAGAGGAAAGTTTTTCCATACTTTGAGCAATCGTAGCATGCAAAATTCAAAATTTTACACAGAAGTTCTTGAATATAAATTTAATATTTTCTTACAAGTTTTGATCTATTTATTAATTTGATATTAATTAATTTATTATTTACATATGTATGTATGTATGTATTTATATATAGAAACATTTTGTTCCATCATTCTCACAGCTACTAGAAAGTAAAAATCAAGTATTCTGACATCAGTTAGATGAACTTTATGTTACTTTTTTCTTATCTTGGTCCTAGGAGTCCAACTGTCCCCTGTGAAATTCCCAGTGTATTATAAAAACCGACCATAACAGTATTCAGATAAATCTGATTTTGAAGCCTACTTTATTTCCATTTATGGCAAAGCTTCCGATTATAAATGCTTCTTTCCAAATTCAACTGGAATTTCATTGCTATCTAGAAATTCTTAGAATGTCAACTTGATTTCATCCCATCTTGCCTTTTCAGGAGCTGGTTTCACCAGCCATTTTCATGCATGTTCATTTTTTTTAACATTTCTATTTAGCAAGTAGCACAGTGCTAAGTGCATACTATGAGCTCAATAATTAATGATTAAATTTATTTTAAAAATGCATACTATTTATCATTGTTCTGTCTTTTAAAAGTCAATAACCTATTTAAAAATACTCTCCCATTAAGCCCAAGAAAATTCCCTAAAAGCAGTCTTTGGTTGATAAAATCTCTTCTTCTTCCACAATCCTAATTGCTTAATCTCTGACCCTCTAGGTACACTGTTGTTCTAATAAGTCTCTTAATACATGACTGCCTTCAAGTGCTCAAATGACTACTACTGCCTTCAGGTCTCATTTTCTTGACTATTCTATAAAAACTGTATTTGTGAACATGCCTTCCTTGTTAAAGTGCTCTCCTCTCTTGCTTTCACAACATAGCACTGTTGTATATGACTCTCCTCCACAATTTATGGAACAGATATAGACATAATTCTCTCATTTCTTCAAGTTACTGCTTAATTCTCATTTGTGTGTAATTAAGTATCTCTCTCAAGTCCTGCGTGTCATCCCTAAAGATTGCTCATGTACCCTTGGGGCTTGGGTTTAGTCTTGCTTTCAAGCATCAACCAGAAAGATCAACGTCATCATGCTGCAGGCTTGGTGCTCATTCCAGCCTAATCCTTTTACTGCCAGTTTGAACCTCTTTAGACCACCCTCACTGCTCATTCATTGCTCCCAAAGTACAAATACTTTGATGTGGCAGCTGAGTCTGGGGAACCCTCAAAAACCCCTAGGTCCTTGGATTACATCTGGTCCAGACCCCCTTATGGTGTGTTTCCTGAAAACACAAGATCACATTTTTTTCCTAGTTGACCTCCATCAGAAACATACCAAGCTCTAAATTATTAAATCACAAAAGGACAGGGACAATCTCAATCCCACACCCTTCAGGAGGTTCTTTGGCCTCTGTGCAGATTTCTGTCCCTCCTTACTTCAACAATTTGCCCCAAGGGATGTTGGTGTGAGGAAGGGAACCCTCTGTTAGACCAGCAAAGAGCCAGTGGCATGATTGATTACTGAATCTGGATTTGCAAACATAAAATGAATCACACCCTGAGAGCTCACTTGGGTTTTCTGGGTTTAGTCCTACTTCCAATTACTAAGCAAAAAGAAGTGTCTTCTATCCCACTCAACTAGTTATGTTCTCCTTAGTCTAATCTGGGCTCCAAGGTGACATTCTGTATTATCCCAGAATAAAAGAAGTTGGAGAGCCAGGTGGGGGGTGTAGAGAAATACACAGATATAATGACATTAATACTAATATAGATACACATCCTTAACAAGCAATATGCTTCATGACTATGTCTCTCCATCTTCCTTCTATTCCTGGATATGCCACTTACTAAATGTAATTATTTTCCAAAGTCCTATTCTTTGTACCTATTTTTGTGTATCCTATTCTTTCAACAGACAACCCCATTAATTTTCATATTTTCAAAAAACTCCAAAATATATGTTTCTAACTTCTGTATGGCTCTTGAGTTTCATCTCTCCATTTTCTTCTTGGATTATCATAATCAGATTTTCCAGTACAACTGACTCAACATATTCCAAAACTAACTTATTAAATCTTCACTTATCAGAACAAAGCTAAACAAAATCACCTTAAAGGGACAAAATAAATGAGTAAGTTCACAGGTCAGCAAAACTAGAACATTGTGTAATCAAATAAATTAATCCAAGACGTTAATCAAAGAATGCTCCATTGAAAGGGAGGAAGGTTGTCATCCACAAAACAGAAAAGTTAATGATTGATAGAAGTTTGACAATGCAATTAAAACGGCGTCCAAGAGGAAGTGTGCTGTGTACCAAGGATGTAACTTCTATGGTGTTAATGAAAGGCATATCCTTTTAGTGGTGATGACAACACTAGGTTACCTCAGTGCAACAGCATTACACATTTGAAACCTACATCTTATCTTGTTTTTTATTGTCATTGTTATTTTCATGTTCATCAACTAGTCTCCTAATCATAACTTATTTTCCCATGTTGTGTTCCTATGGGAGAGAAAACACTACTCAGAGGATTGTATTTGATCTCTCTGGAAGTTGTATTTCTCATTTTAAATTATATTGTTGGCATTCTGATTTCATAGATCAATCTTATGAGATTGGTTAACGCACATCTATTACTAAATGATGGTTCCAGTTTCTGCCTAATGACAAAATTCAATTCCTAAGCATCAAGGTTGAGTGCCAACATGAACCATGGGAAATTCACTAAGAGCATTTAAAAAAATGCATTCTGTAGAATAACAGGTAGGAAAAAAGATGCTTAAAAAGTACTATGTCTACTACTGTCTACTTTTTGAATATCCCAATGTACATTAGACTATTTTAAAAAATAAAAGTATTGCTAAAGACATACAACATTATTTAAGCCATTGTTTCCCAAATTTATTCTTACTGAAGATGCCTTTTTTCTCTTGCAGTCCCCGGTTTTCAAGGAAATTATACCCTGTGTGACCAAGAGAGATAGCCAGGTGGAAGACCTAAAAGGCCCATGACTTGTCCCTTTGATACATATACAGGTGTAATAACAATATGATTTTTCCCTACCACCCTGTTCTTACATAACTGCTTTGTAACATTTAGCATATCCAACTGTTTACTGTTTCATGTATGTCTCATTTCTTAACTTCGAGAATTAAATCATTATGTTCAAGGATTAGATTAAATATATTTCTTGTAGAATCTATAGCTTCTGGAAACAGATGAGGCATATATGTTCTCCAAAAAGAATACTACTTTTTAATAGTAAACTGTCATTATAATTAGAGCAAGCATTTACACACACTAGGCTAAAGGTGTAGGTCAAGAAAAAATATACAGAACCATCTGTGTCAAATTATGGATTTGACATATGTTAATATTAATAATGTTAACATATATTAATATTAACATATATTAATTAACATATATTAATATAATAACATCTGTGTCAAATTATGGATTTGACATTGTTAACATATATAAAATATACAGAACCATCTGTGTCAAATTATGGATTTGACATTGTTAACATATATTAATAACATATAACATATATTAATAAGCATTAACTTATAATCCTACCCACTTAAATTGTCTTTCCCTAAATGACAAAGAAATATTTTTATAAGACATTGTTTCACCCCAGTTACTAAAAGAAAAAGAGAAGTAATTTCACTTATCATATATTTTAAACTATAATTGACACTTTCACTCCAACACAGTATCCAAAGCACAGTTCCTCAAAATCTAAAAACCAGGTCAAGTATCCCAAATTTTATAATAATATGGATGCAAATGAAAAACACAAAGTCTTAGGAGACCAGGAAATCCACTTTGTTCCTCTAAAGTTTAAAATTTTAGGAAAAAGATATATCATAAACTCTTAAATTCTTGCTCAGTGATTCTCAGTGTTTTAGCATGAATTCTACTTGTACAATGTCATTACGTTTTTTTTCTCTAAATTAGTGGAAGCGGGTTATATTAGGTCATGTCACAGAGGAGGTATCAAGAAATTCAGAAAAATGTGTTCCTAGTTTGAACATAATTATATAAAAAAAGAAACTACAAACACAATGTCTACCTTTTCCTTAATTCTTCAAAATGTAAATACAGCTAGAGCTAATAGTGGGAAATTCAGGACAAAATGTACATGAGCAATTAGCCAGTTCTATTTTATAGGCAATGCTTGATAATTCTTTTGACATCTAATTATGTAAAATTTTAATTTGAAAAAAATTGCAAAGATTGGGGATCCCTTTAGATTTGAGATGTTATTAATCTTTAAGACATACTTATTAGGTGGATTTAAATTTTGCCTAACCCTCAGTGGTTCCATCTGTTAGTAACATTTATTAAATACCTGCTGTGGGTGGTGATTACTTAGAACTTGGCTAAAATAAAAAATAAGATATGCATGATCCTATTATGTAGCTTGTGAATTATGCAAGTCATTTACCTCCCATTCAGCTGCTACCAAAATGAACAGAAGCACAGGGGAATAAAACAGGTATCAAGTCGTATATTTGGTAAGGTCTTAAAGCTTCAAAACAGAATGTTTGAAAAAGTGTTTCTAGCTATCAATTATAATTGGCGTCTACATTTTCTGTCCCTGACACCTTTTTAATAGATGGAAATAGATCAGATATACAGATATATAATATACAGATGGGGAATTCAGGTTAGGGTGAATGGTATCAGAGAAAATTTTTCATAATAGAACAAAAAACTGCCAACTGTAAAATTTAAAAATGTACAATCTGTCCAGGAAAACTGACACAGTAATAAGAAGATTAGAAAAGTTATGGAGACAACACACTCACAGTGGTAGATCTACATTCTTGAATACAACATTATCGTGTTGATCATACAAGTGAACAAAATGAACTGACATAGAACACTGTGCTCAAGGCCACAGCAAAGAGCAAAAACTGGAAGCTGAATATGGAACATAATAGAAAGAGGGTGTAGCCATTCAAAATGGTGTCTCGTATTTTCAAAACAATTCAGAGACACTCGGGTGAATTTGGTTAAACTTGTTTACAGAATATAACATAAATTGCTAAATTTGATTCTACTTTTAAAGCAGGAACTCAAAGAGAGAATGAAAAATAATTTAGGAGATAGTTTCTAAATGTGTGTGTGTGACAATTTAACATTGCCTGTTAAAGGAATCTCTCCTGAAATCTAAGATTTCAATCTTAGTGTTCTTAAAATATTCAGATGGTTATTCTATTTAAATAATATTATTGATGTTACTGAAACTATTTTTCATCAGTGTAGTAAAACAGAGTTATTACTACAAGTTTGTCATTTGGAAACCTTTGTCCCAATATATCAGTAAATTAGAAGTTAGATGATTTGTTTGTAGTGTATCTTATTCCAAATACTTGTCTTCACTCTCCAGAACCAGAAAAGTTGTTTTTTTCTTTCAGTAACCATGGAATACTTAATTAACCAGCATTATCTTCCCTCATCTCTGACTATGATTGCTCACTGCTCAATCATTTTTAAAAACATCTGAAATAGACATTGCAAATTGCTTTAAATACATCAACATGTATGTGCATTCATATTTGTATTTATTGGGCATTCAGCAGAAATTTATGGAATAAATGAGGCTAATCTACAATCATTTTAAAAATAATAAACTGGATATTTCTTTTCTAGACTTAGTTTTCACTCCACGTTTGAAAAATTAAATTTACTTTCCTCAGTGGAATTATTTTTCTGAGAATGATATTCTATTGAGAGTTAATGTGATGCAGAGAGATCTAGCTAACATTCATATTCACAAACCAGGAACTATATTATCAAGGGTAAAGCTTTTGTACATAATGCCCATTTGTGTTAAACAGGTGGAACACCTAAGATGTTGAAGACAAAATTCCAAGTATTGATTGCTTTCCTTTACTTTTTTTAACTGAGGTATAATTGAAAATAACATTGCTTTTCCATTTTTTAACTGAGGTATAATTGAAAATAACATTATATTAGCTTCAGGTGCTCAATATAATATTTGTATATATTGTCAAATAATCACAAGAAATCTAGGTAATATCTGTCATACATACAGATTTTTTTTTTCTTCTGATGGGAACTTTTAAGCAACTTTCAAATATGCAGAAGGGTATTATTAACTACAGTCACATGCTGTACATTACACATTTTAATAACTAGCATTGAATAGTTTAAGTAGTTTTGTTGTTTCTTTTAAAGTTTTATTAAAAGTTCAGATCCTAGGAGGAAACTTAGAATTC
This sequence comes from Camelus dromedarius, assembly GCF_036321535.1. NCBI lineage: Eukaryota > Metazoa > Chordata > Mammalia > Artiodactyla > Camelidae > Camelus > Camelus dromedarius. Next base: position 19,179,507 of record NC_087463.1, on the reverse strand, counting down.
CAGTAGTTACATTACAGGAGCTTATTACCATGACATTATGCAAGAATGAGCTAAAAATGAAGTAATAATATCAAGTACAATGCAATTAATAATAATAGTAGTGTTTACCATCTGTCTTTCCTTGGGATACATATGTTTGCTACTAATACCATAACTTATAAATTACTAAGCTTATTACAAGTTGGTTGAATATTGCTAAATATTGATTTGCACTAATTTTCATCCTCCAGACTTGAATTTTTGAGATTCCCAGAAGTTTACTTTAAGATACACACAAATACACAAATGTCTAAGATTTTTGTGAATTATGAACATAATATATATATATTTGAAATTAACATATAATTGTATATTCTTAAGATTATTCATTTTACATGGAAGATTCCCCTATTTCTTTCTGTTCAAATCTGCATTAACTGGTTGGTATTGGCCTCTTCGAATCAGTCGTTTGACTATCTTTCAGTCAATTATCCACCCACTTTTGAATTAACCCCATGAACTGTATTACTTTCTCTAATACTTTCCTCTTAATGGAGGCTTGGGGAAAATTCCACCTACAAATGTATAGTGCATTTTAGAGTAAATTTCCATTTGTTTACTCAAGCTATTATTGTTTCCTTTTGGCTTTCTAGATTTTCATGGTAAAAGCTACTCAGTGGAACACTGATTAAATCTTCATGGAGCATAAAGAAACAAGAGGTTTCATGTCCTCTACTTTACTCAATAAGTAGGTAGCATCTGCCCAGAATGTAGTTTTAATAGGCCAAGTCCAGGATCAGCAAGAAAGACTGTGATATCCTTTATAAGTATAGGATGCTGGCACAAATGTACTTGATGTAAGATATAATTCATTATTTCAGATACTTCTTAGTGTTTTATGTACGCCAAGCATTAGGAAAATCCCTAAAAACTTGAAGCATGTATTGTAACAACTCCTGTTTACAGGGCTAAAAAGTTTTAGCTTTTAGGTTGCAGTAAGTTAAATTTAAAATTATAAAATGTAATAGATTTTTTCTAAAAGCGAAAAATTTTAAATAGGCAAGGAAAATTTTAGCACTGCTTACACTTTTTAATAAAATTAAAAGTTATATATCAGAATACTTTTAAATTATAGCAGCAAAGTTGCAGGCGCTCCTTCTACTTATGATTCTGGAAATTAGGATAAAAATAACTATTTGACAATGTTATATTAAGGTATATTGGAGATACAGCTATATCAGTCAATTTCTCAGAAAAATGTGCACTCTATGAATTGTTTATGCACTAGATGAATTTACTTCATTGTATGAATTTCCTGCTCCCGAGAAAAAATGAACAGGTTTTGCCAAGCCAAATCCTAAAAATTGTAGAGCTCTCTACTACAGTCCATATCGTATTTCACTGAAAGCTATTGGCCTTTTTTTATAAGTACACTAAAAGAGGGACAGATTAAGGGTAGCGTTTATGGGATTTATAGGTTTGGTTCCTTCATTTCTGTATGTGGAGAATGGTAAGAGAATGGGAATGAGAGAAAGATAAGAATGCCAAGAAGACTTACCACCTCCTATTCTGTCTTAATTCCCCAAACCCCAACTTCAATAGTTCTGGTTCCACTACTTATTAAAAAACAAACAAACAAACATGTTTTTAGACCATGTAATTTCAAGAACAGTTTTCCCAAATAGCCTGTGCAGCTATCTTGGTTTTATCTCATTTACTTGTGTTGTGATTAGGAACCTGGCCTTTTAATTTGGAGACGGGATTCCAGTCCAAGTTCTGCCATGTAAATTGTGTAGCCCAAGGCCAGTCATGTAACTCTCCTGTGAGCCTCATTTTATCAATTTAGATAATAATATGGAATGATGATAATAGTGCCAATCCCATAGGTTTGTTGTGAAGAGTTCAGATAGTCCATATAAAATGTATAGTGCAATTTATAATAAGTTCTCCATACATGTAGCTACCATCTTACTGTGAAAAAGCACATCTAGTTCTTGTTTCTCAATACTCAGATTCCATCTCTATCTGTGCTCTAAATTGCCACTATGGCAGCCATGTGCTTCAGTTACATTGCCACAGGGAGGATGGGTGAGAAATAATCTATGAGAATGTATTTACTTTTGAAAATCCAAGGATCACACTACTCGATTCTTAGCTAAATTAAGCGGTACTGCACATGTGAGCCTTTTCAATAGAGCCTCACACCTTTGTGGGAAACTTTCATCAAACCACAATCAAAATGATATTCTAGCACCCTGACAACTGTCTTATTGTGATAGGCATCTGCTAAGATCCTTTTTCTATCAGTTCAATACATCCTGGGACACTAAGTTCAGCCAGTAGGCACTGTCAAACTAGAAAACATTTTTAATAAAGATAAAACACCTCTTGTGGGATTTCATTTCTTACATTTTCTCTAATTTATCATCTTACATTGCACTGTCTAGCTAACAACACGTTTAGTCATTTCTATGAGACAAAAAAATAATTATTCAAATATTACAACGTTGTGAGTATTCTGGACAAGCTCAGCCTTATCAGTAAAGACAACTATTAACTGAAAATAGTATGCTTCACAATGTTAGAGAAGCATAACTGTAAAAACATTCATTTCTGTATATTTATGTGTCCCCTTTTATTATTTAACTCCAGGGTAATCCAACTGGTTTATAGCTCACTTGTATAAAACAGCATATGACCTAAGTACCCAGATGCTTACATTCACTTAAGTTCTTACGATATGGCACTTGGGGAACAAGTAATCAGAAACATATTATCATGAATTATGAAAGGCTCACTGTGCCAAGATGATGGTTTAAGCAATTAAGTGCTCTCTCTCGGTATTTACTGCTTCCATATATCAGTTAACATACAATGAAGCACATGCATATAATTCTTTAAAATGTGCAGAAAGTTAATACAGTCTCATTATACTCTGTATATATCAACTCACATTGGCTAAGGAATATGAAAAATCAAATGATAAGCTCTCCATGTATGTCATGTACACAAACACCAGAGGGGGATGGAAAATGGTGAAGTTCCTGAAGACTTAAACGTGATCGTTAATGATCGTCATTTTGGAAATAACTTCTTAAACAATTGACCTAGAAATTAGGTCATTTAGCATGTTTATGTATGGGAAATAAAAAGAACACATGATTAGGGTAACTGCAGGAAAGCAGCACTTCTTGGTTATGAAAGCATCTTGTCATTCAGTTGACAATTATTTAATTAAGATGTACTATGTACTAAAATTCTGTGGAGGATGCTGTGGGGTGTATTAATGTAACTATGCATTCAAATGAGGAGCTCCAAGATACTAAATCAAAGCATACATTCATTCAACAAATTTATATTGCACATGTACTAAGCACCAGACTAATATAATGAAAATCCTCATCTCTTTCCTCCAGAGCTAACAAGAGAAGAAATATTAATAACACTTTGACTCAAATTTAGAATTATAAGGTGTGATAAACGTCATGCCATAAAAGTAGAGGTCCACCGTGAGCACAATAATGAGTAAAACCCAACTTTGTCTGAATAGTCAGGAAAGACAACCAAGAAAGTAGTGTTTACGCTGAGGTAAGAAGTGAGATAGAAACTGGGAGAAAGGGCTTGTAGGAGCAGGCTGGGAAATGTAGATGGGTACAGTTCTTCCCCTGCAAGAAAAGAATATACAAGACCCTGAGATAAGAGGAAGCACAGTTTGCTAAAGGAATTGAAATAAAGTAGTATGTTTTCAAGCAACGGGTCTGGAGGGAAAGCAACGCGAACCCAGTCTAGAGATTTCAAAAGTGACATACCACTCCAGTATTATAGGTCACATTCCTTAGATTTGGTTTTCATTCTAAGAGCCAAGGAAAACTCAGTAGATTACAAAACGGGGGGTGGGGTGGGGCATGATCAAATTTATATTTTAAAAGATTTCCTGCATCTGCTCACATTGATAAACCTCAGGGACAGCAGCTTTTCCTGATTTTCTGCATCTAAGAGGCTCTTCTATTTTCTCTAGTCAGTGACCCAGTTTATCCTATTTTGATCTGCACTGGTATGTACTAACTTAAAAGACTGATTAATTTTTTTTCATTTCTTATCAAAGACCAGATAGTAAAATAAAAACCTCATAGGGAGTTACTAGTAAAGTTAAAAGAATCCTTTATGACAGCAGAAGGGGGAAAGGGTGAGGGCAGTATGTATCTTTTTAACCTATCATGGGTATCTTTCATGAAAAGAACCAAAAAGCACACAATGTGGCAGGTCAGGGGCAATTCAAACTTCTTAGGTGAGCCAAAAGAAAATTTTAGGAGCACCTTTCAAGGCAATACAAATCCCAATAATAAAAGGTTCTTTAAATACATCAAAAGGTCTGATTCATTCAGGAAGCATTTATCCAGTGCCTATTCCATGAGCATCAAGAGGACCGGGGGCAATCATTGATTTATAGGGTCTTCAAGGGGAAAAATGGAGTGAAGCACAGCTGCGAAAATATGTTCCTACTTTATTGAAGAAAATGGTCAGAAGATTCCCCAGCTAAATTTTTTATTGTTTCATGATGAATTTTAATCCTTTCTATTTTGAAATAATTTTAGATTTTCAGGAGTTTCAAAGATAGCAGAGCAACCTCCCATATATCTTCACCAGTTCTCTTAATGTGAACATCTTATATAACCAAGCTCATTTGTCAAAATTAAGAAATTAAGTTTGATTTAATGCCATTACATGAACTAGAAATTTTATACGAATATCACCAATTTTTACATTAATGTTTGGTCTTTCTATATAACAAGTGGGTGAGGTACACTCCACGGAACAGAACCTATAAGAAATCCACATATCCTTGAGGATGACAGCAGGTGGCATGTCAATGAATGTAGACCATAAGAAATTATCGTTTTTTTACAACACTCTGGAGAAGAGACTTATGCATCTCACTACTGTAAACTGTAAGGTTATCAAATTAATAACAAAGCATTGCTACATCTTAAAAAAGAGGAGACAACAAAAATTCTATATAAAAATTACACCTCCTTAATTTCCTTTAAAAACTCAAATAAAATCTTCCAGTGAATATTTTTCAGGATTTCACAAAGGCTCAAAAATGCTGCATACAAAAGATAATACTTAAACCTTTCTTCCTGAATTTGAGCCTCCACATCTAGGCATATTTGAACCTGTGTCCAGATGGTGAGGACTGCATGAAGTGACCAACACAGTAAAGCCTCAGGGGACAGTAGGTACAGATATGCTCTGCATTCCTAGCTATTGCTTAGGTCCAAATGAGATTCTCCTCTACTCGCCTCCTAACTGGCCGATGTGCAGAACACGGAGCTTGCAGGGTTCCCTGTACACGAGTAAGGCTGTCCAAGTCGGCCCTCAGAGCCTTGTCCAGCTTTCTTTAATGTGTACCACACACCAGGCTCTCCTTGCTGTCCCAAGTTTACTTTGAATACTTTCATATTGTTGAGTCCTGTACTATACGGTTTTTGTTTCTCATCATTTCTCTTTTGGGCAAGTAATTTAAATATTGTTGGCTATGTTGTTTATCTTGTTAATCTTGACATCTGGGCCAATGTGGTCTTTCTGTGTTGTAATCATGAAGAACAACCTTTAACGTAAAGCAAGAGGTGTAGATGGCACGACGTATCACAATCTGACACTCTTATCTTTTTGCCCTGCCTTTTAAGCCTTTATAAATAGTTCTACTTGAGCAACTGTTTTCAATGCCTATTTATAAGTTTGGCTTGTGTGCTATTGTTTCCGTATTTTATTAATATGATATCCGACATTTTTAGAAGCTCCTTGAGAAAGGAAGTAATTTGAAAATTAATCATAATTTCGTGATTAATCTGGACAGTAATCTATATATTAAACCAGTTGTCTTCAAATTTTGTATAGGAAGATCACCCGAAAACTAATAAGTTCAAAATGCTAGACTCTATATATCTGCATTTTTAACCAGCTCTCACAATTAGACTACATTTTGAGAACTACTAAAATACTTGCTGTTGATACTAGGCTACGAAAGGGTAGTTAAGTGATAAAATGACATTTTTTCCAATTTCTCTAATAAAACCTTAAGCTGAACCTGACTTTTAAATCGGAGATAATTATCTATTTTGAATCAGATTCTCTCCTTTCAAGGATATGACCAGAATCTTCAATTATATTTTTCATTACAATAATTACACTTGCAAAACGAATTCACCCAACAGTTTATTTGCAGTAGTCCTAAATGTTTGTATAACTCCTTCATGACTTTAAGACTTGCTTAAGCCATTATGTGAAAATGAGATTGTGATTGGATAAGGAGAAAATCATTACCTTGTTTTTTTTACACACAGCATTCCAAAATTTAGAAAAGATATGATTAAAATAAAATTCCTTGCCCAGTTCTCACACTTCTAAAACAATTCATCAATCAATCAAATGTGAAAACTTTGCCCAACAAACTGCTAGTAATTCAGTGAAAACTACACAAGTTCAGACATATATATGTATCTCCTTCCTTCAAAAGTGTACATTATATTCTTGCTTCTGGTAATGACTGAGTAGTTTGTAGCAGTCTTTTGTTCTAACCAGTAACAATTAAAAATTCTAAAAAAATGAAAACACAAAAATCAACTGCCTGAAAGTATCAGAGAGCATACAGGTGGAAACTCTACTTCAATTAAGAAATGAATTAATTTAAAAATAATGAAGTTTATTTTAGATTAAAATAAATAAATATATGAATAAAATTACAACTATCTAACCTGAATCCCTAGTATTTCCCCAGTTTTGTTTACTTTTTATACCCAGAACTGTCTGAAATACTATATAATTACTACTCTATTGATACATGAAATGTCTCCATACACTGGCGTGTAGTTTCTAAGGAGCTTTGGTCTTTCGTGTTCACAGTTACATCTCAGTCTACAACATGCCTGGCACATAGCTCACATTACATAAGTATTTGTTAAGTGAATGAACATATTGTGTAACTTCAGTAAGTATTCAAAGATAGTGTGAGGCTAAGACTTTTGACTTAATTTTAATACACAAATTAATTTCTCTCTTCATTCATGAATAAGTGTATTTTTTGAAGTAATAAGGCACATCACAATTGGAAGAAATTTCACCTATTGTAAAAACTGATTTCATTTGAGGATAAGAAGTAATTTACCACATATTTTCTTTGAAATGTTATAAATAGATGAATTCTAGACAACTGAAGCATGTACAATTATATTAAACGAGTTTCAACCAGCATATAGGCTGCATTATATTGCTAAGGGAAAGTGTGGCTGACATATCTAATGAGCTAATTGTAATATTTAAGTGATTAGCAGACAGCAAATGAAAATAATTAACAGATTTATGTAATACAAGAAAATAAGGCATAGCAACAAATTTTTTCACTTTAATAAAAAAAAACAAGGTATTGTTTATATAAGTCCTATCAATGTACACTATACCTTAGGGTTCTTGATCAAGACTATCAACATTTTTTCTTGTTTTATGCCTGAAGGGCAAATATATTGTTTCCTAGAAATGAGACAGACAATATTTTAGAAAAACTCTATAACTATTAAAAATTCTGTTCAGTTTATTCAAAATTCTATTTTTTTGTTTATAGTAAATACTTCAAATTATGAATTGAAGTATTTTACAATATAAACATTAGACAGGAAGAAATCTACCTGTAGAAAAATTACCAGAAACTTGGAAATAGACCAAAGATTACTGGAGGCTTTTTAGGTGCTGCTCTGGGCTGTTCCTCCCTTTCACTTACTGTTGACTAGGCTGTTTTATAACTCTGAAAGGGTAATGTAAACTTACAGATTCTTTTTTTTTTTAATGTAATGGAAATGCAGTATTTTTTACCCACAAATAATCTAAAATTTACTGTTGACTCTGCAGAACGTTTTGAATCTAACTCAGCAAACTTAACATTTCTTTATTAATTATTTATAAATATTCAGCTCCTCAAATGCATTTTGAATCCGTTTTAATATCTTAATAATTCCCTCATTAATTAATGAGTTAACTAAAATCTTGAACACATATTCCATTTATATTTTCATGAGAATCTTGTTTTTGTTTTCCCCTGTGTAATATACATTTGTTAATAACAATTGTATGCCAATAATGACATAAAAATACATATGATATATATATATATTTGTATATTGACATACAATTAATAACACTTATTTAACATGTACAGTTTGATATATTTTGATACTTTCAGTTATGCAATATGATTAAGTTCTAGAAAGTTCTGTACAACACTATGCCTATATTTATTAAGTGTTCTTTTCAAGGAGTCTTCACATGTACAACTGAAACTACTGTAAAATAATTTCACATGTTATGCCAGGGGCCAATAGTTCTTTATATATCTTAGATTCTGTATACCAAGTCTGCATACATAAAACGCATTGGAAGTGAGAATATTATGATTTTTACATTATTGGCTTTATTGTCTTATTTATTGCATGTACACCTTCTAATTTCTCTATTAATTATTTAAAGGAGACAAACTAGAGACCATTTAAAGTAGAACCTCCCTCTGTCACATTATATTAAAATAATGACAGGTTTTCAAACTGAAAAGGGAAACTAAATGCACTGCTTCTAAGTATTATGTTTTTATGTCTTATTTTTTCTCTCACCATATCCATGCAAACATTTATTATCACCTTTTAAATCAACATGCTAACATAGAGTTCTTTTTTTAAAATATGTATTTTGTTTCCAGACTGTTATTTTTTTGTACTCTTATATTCACATCACAATAAGATTACCTGGTTATAATTACATACCCCATTTCAGTATCTCCTTAATAATATCTTATCTCTTTCCAATCATGAGTTTCATTACCGTTTATTTTTCAAGGCTAAATTGCAACAATATTCTGATAAGGTATCATGAAGAATATGCTCAGAGCTATGAAAATATTGCATTTGCTGCTAATTTAAATAATTACCTGGTATATCCTCCAAAGAAGGAAAAACTACTTTATACTTTTTCGTTCTCTGGGAGGAATAGCTCAGTTCAAAGTTTGATCTAACATAGATGCCAAAACAGCACATTTACGTATTGTGGTTATCGTATTGCTAGTTCTCATATGATTCTCCCCTTGATGAAGCTATAATTATCCTAACCTGCACAAGGAAGGAAAAAAAATAAATAAAACCTCAATAAGTTTACAGGGATGATTGCAGAGTAAGCTACTATTGAGGATAGAAGGATACATAGATAGATAGAAAGATCTATGTACACATACATACATATATACATACATATTATAAATACATAAGAGTAAATGATAATAGGTTAACTCATGGCCACTTGGCAGGAATCAGACATTATTTTTGGAAAGAAGTATGCAAGCATATTTAAGTCTAACTGTGTAGTATTTAAAAGAAACGGGAATAAGTAAATTGGCTCCTTAATGAAACTTATGACATTAAATTTCATTCCAAATAATACTATAGTTTCATTTAAATAATGGTCTTCTTTAATTCTGAATAAGAATCTGGTATTAAAATCAGAAAGAGGTTACCTAAAATAGCACTGAATTCTGAAAAAGGCCAAATGTGCAATTAATTCAATTTTTCAAAAACTAGGAAATAAGTTACTGCATACTAAGTCTAAATTAGTCAAAGGACTATGGGGACAATAGAAAATTTACCATCTGTGCTTCATTGCCAACAAGGACACTAATTTTATATATGAAGTCAAACACAAGAATTATGACAAAGTTACATGATGCTGCTGAGAGATTACATGAATAATGGAACTCTAAAATTAACCTCAGTCACCAGCAAGCAGATGCTCCTCCATCCTGTCAGTCAATCTTAAATCAATTAAGATATTCTGAATAAACTACCTCCACGGAGAGAATCCATTCATTTTAATATGTCAATCTCATTCGGTATTTTTCACTGTGCCCTAAAAATGCTTTTACATAGACACATGTTTAATTAGGGCCAAGTAAAGATTGTTTCTCTTCCCTGTACTTAAAAATTAAGACTATAGAAAAATTATAAAATAAAGTTTATTCCTTAAATATTTGAAATTTTAAGCAAAGCAGAAAGTGACAGGATTGAAAAGAGGGAAGAGAATTCCTGATTAGAAATGACGAAGGTTTGGATTTAATTGGTATCTAATTTTAATGTGAAAATTGCATACTTATTATCCTAAATCAGGTACCACCGAAGCCAGCTAAAAGGAAGACAGAGATGGTTGGTCCAGATTTTCAGAAATAGAGAAAGGATTATAATTTTAGCCACTTTCAATTATTGACTATAATCTAAATACCCATCTTGTACTGCAAGTTATCAAAACAAGTCATGAGAATTTTGGTTGATTTATGTAGTTGGTTTAATTGCTCTCTACAGGGATAATCTTCCATCTAAGGTGACTGATATAGGCAAAGACAAATTGGTGGTGTAGCTATGCTAGCTCAGCTCAATTGCCTGCAATTGTTATGCAAATATAACCAATATGTCCTGTACGGTTTCTTTGCCTCTAAGACTCAACTATGTTCAGCTCTGATCTATTCACCTCAACCATCATGAACCACGGGCAATCCTACACCAGGCAGAAGTTCAGTGTCTACCCTAAGATTTCTATGGATGGGCTTCCCTTCTCAGGATGACTTCTGGAGTTTTTCTTCCACTGCTCCAGAATCAGGTGAGCTTATGTGTTGTCTGCTCTCTTGTGTGTAAAGCCCTCCGTCTTAGACCGAGGTACGAAACCTAGCCATATCCTTCCATTTCCAGTCACCCACACAACCCTTCAGCTTTCTCTCAAGAAAACAGCATTTACTGGGGATCACTGAGGTAGCTGAGATGGAGAGTGGCTTAAGAAAGGGCAGGAAGAATGAGCCTGGGGAAGAAAGAGTGAATGAGTGCTCACGAGGAGAGGGGATTTCTGCAGAAGCACAGCCAACTTTTCATTAGACACCTCTCTTCTTAAATGGCTTTAAGGCACACACCAAGTGTCCTGGCAATCTTTCCTCTCTCTTTCCTCTCTCTCCTGCCGACTTGAAATTTCTCTTTAATTTCAAATGCAGAGAATTTTAACCATGTTTTCTTTTTTGAAACTATTCACATTTTAGCATTTTATTTTTTCCCTCAGTGAATAAAATAATTTTAATGAATTGTAAAGAGGTTACCTTAGGCGTGACACATCTTAAAATGATTTTGGTGCCAGTTACAACAATCAAGTGACACATGTGTCATTCCTGCCCTACAAGTTTGGAGTTAGTACTAAATTCAGATGGGAAATAGATAAATATTAACATTTAACAGGGGGAAAGGAACTTGAGAATATTACATTTCGAAAATGCAAGTGGGGGTGGAAATCACACAACTCTCAGTGGTGCTGCAGCTTTAGGGGAAAACCAAATCTGGTTCAGCTTTTTAAAGAGAGATACCCCTTGGCAAATATATTTCATTATAAATATGTCAAATAAGTATGTAGTTATAAATTTAATTTCCTATCATTCATCTCTTCATGAAGAGTATTCTAGTTGTGATATGGTTACCAGTAGTGTTTTGTTATTATCAGGTATAGTGTATTGAACTGGGGAGTCTGGGTAATGATTACGTTTTCTATGTATTGGGCCACCATGAAAATAGGTATATTTTCTATGGAGAAACATCTCCTGACTTGTAAATGTTCACATTAAGTAGAAAATTGGCTCCTCTCTATTTTATATTGTAAAGTAACAGCACAATCAATTACTGACAAAATATATCCACAATCATATTGTACATGTACATGTACATGTACACACATAGGAGTATGTACGTGTGTGTTACTGAACAGACTAGATCTCAAGAAGAATGTTTTGATTACTTTGTAGGGATAAGGAGTTAATTCAATCCAAAGAATGCTGAATTTCCTATATTTTTTCTTATCAGAGAAAGCATAACACAAATCTTGTCCTGGACTAAAGATTGGCAGTATTATGAACATAATTTCAGAATTACATTTTCAAAATGAGACTTTACCATTTATCCTTGCGTATCTCCATTCAATATTTTAGCACACGTTCCTTCACCTTTGATTTTAATAACCCATCAATTATAAGATATGCCATTATTTTATGAATCACTAACAAAGAAAAAATAACCTCATGAATTCAAATTTAGCATACACAAACAGTAACCCTGTGTAATAAATTAATTGGTTACACAATCCTTTCATTACATTGAGGTTTCTTTCATTTAGTCAAAGGAATTTTGCAATTTTTAACTATATTCAGTTTGCATTCTCTGGTAGGGAACTATATTTTACATGTGTATCGATAGTTAAACATTATCTGCTTGTGGGTATTTTTCTGTCTTGGTTGCCATAAAGCACCTGGAGGTAGCTTTACAAGACAATATGGAATAGCTGTCATTTTCCCTGTGAAGACTATTTGTTTCATTGTAATCAATGTGATGCCCCACTGCTCTTTTTCTTTCTCTTTCTTTGAGCACAACAACTTTCTGTTTCAGTGCTGAAGCATTTTGTAATCTTTGGGAGATTTAAATGGCAATTAAAATCAACACATAAAGTGAAAACAGTGCACTTAACTTGACTGAAGTGTTGAAAATATGACCAGGTTTGACCAACTTCTCGCACGCACAAGCCAGGACAATTGGCTCACATTTATCCCTTAGCCGCTGTGACAGCAAGATGTCATTGATTGCAAAATAATGATCCACATTTCAGAGATATCATAATGTGGAAAAAAGAATGTCGTAAGGAACAATATACTGTGATATTTGTTGAATTTCTCTACATGCTAGAAACCTTGCTAAGTGTTAGAAACTATGAAGGAATGTGCTTGTGGTCAAGATTTGTGTAATCAAATCTTCTATGAGAACGTAGAAAGTATGGTGTGATGGGAAAAAATGTGCCCAAGAAATTCAAAGAAGATAATCCTTGAGGCTGGGAAGAACAACACATACTTCAACAGGAAGATGTCAGCTCCTCCAAAGTTGAAAGAGACCTAGAATTTAGATAAGTGGAGATGGTGAGGGGCAAGATAAGATATTTGAAGCCCAAATCAGATTGGAGCAATGCCTGGAGGCAAAGAAACAGAAAGGATCCTCAAGAGATGGTGAGAGGGTTTATTTAGCTGAGGCTTAGTATGTGAGAAGGGATAACTGCAGATGAGACTGAATGGACTCTAAAACAAGGAATATTCTTAAAAGCAGGCTGAGAAAAACAAGATAAGTCTTGAAGTTTTCTCAGGTAACTAACATGTTCAGAGTTGTTTTTCAGGAAGCCAAACCCAGGCTGATGACTTATCTGAGTCAATATGATAGTCTGACAAAGGTCAGGGTGGTACGTATAGACAGTGTTGGCTGTTTGTAGAAAGTGGGGAATGGGGAGACAAGGAGATGGGGCTGTTTTCCTTCATCTCTGTTCTTAGTCACAGGTAACCAAAGCAAGTTAGAATGAATCCTCTTCTACTAAAAAATACTAACCCCTGCAAAAACAAACCAACAAACCAACAAACCAAAACCTTGCATGAAAGAATTGCTCCCAAACAGAGAAGTTACTCTTCTAGGAAAACTGGTAAAACTCATAGTCTGATTGGGCAGCAGGAGCTTGTGCAAAGGGAAATTAGGCAAAACCAAAGTACTCTAGACTTAAAGGGCTATGCCCAATGGGGTTGATTTTGGCAATTTTTATACCTTCTAAAAGTAAGCCGCACAAATGCCAGTATGCCAAACTACTTCTAATAAAGCAACCACAAAAGTGTGCATGGAAATGAGATTAACTTGTTCATGCACACTTATGATGCATCTCTCAGACTCAAATGGTTCAAACTAAATCAACAAAAATGCAACGTGACAATTTGGAAGAAATACAGTAAACAGATTAGTAGCTGAGAACTGGAAACAGGGTTTAAGGTAGGAAAATGTTCTAATAAATCAATATGAAAATTAATGAGGAAGTAAGAATAAGATAATGGTTGTGGAAATATGAATGCTGGAGGTATTTTTTAAAGCCACAGTAAATATCCATGCTATATTCAGTAACTTAGCTCTCGATGCATGCTTTCTTTGTTATGGGTTGAGGTTAAAATGTATGTTATGATAAAATTCATCCAGAATACAGTTAGGCTCTGTTTCCCATGAACGCAAAAAAAAGTAATTTGGAAATTGAGAAATAGAAGAAAAAGAAGCAATAATGTTTTCCTTTTCCAGGGGCTTAACATAATGAAAAACTGGTGGGTTATTTGTTGTCCTTAACAAACACAAACTAGAAGCAGAAAACCCCAAAATGAAACACATATCATCACTATGAAATTGATGGACTCATACCATTTCACCATTCTGAAGCTTTCAAATAGATTTTATTGAATCAATTCTGAAAGAAAAGGTTCTGTGTTTGTTTCATTCTCTCTGTATGTACTAAAACACGGAATCAAGAAGAGAAAGAATGGTTATGCAATTCATGAAAACAAGTAGGCCTGCTGCCTTTTACCTGCCAAGTGGTCGTCCTTAATTGCCATTCAAGTGCAAGAAAAAATCCACTTAAAAGACATATTACATTTTTATTATCAGTGAATAGAGATTCAATAGCTTTTTATAGTTTTGATTCTGTATGTACATCCATTGAAAATGCATTTGGTCGATCTTGAGTCATGCTGTTACTCTAACGAGTAGCAGTAGATATAATAAAGGACGATTCAAGCAATACTTGACATTGAAATACTCAGTTATTCTTCATTTATTGAAAGAAAGTTTTTAAGAGTCTTTTTCAATCTACAATTGCTTTATCCATTTCTTAGGTCTTGAGTTTTATCTTTAGAGCTACCAGGGAGGGTGAAAACAATCATATCTTGATAGCTATTCCAAACTTTCACCTCTTTGTTGAAAACTAACAAGCATGACTTGGTAAAAACAAAGACATGACAAACTGTTTAAAGAGAAGAAAAAACGATGAATGGTGGCCTAGAATCAGGCATATGGGAGACCTGGGGTACACATTACCTCTTTTTAGTAAGGTAGACCTGGGGGATTTTGCTAGAAAGGAGACAGTCATAAAAGTTGGGCTGACTCTCCAAGTAGATCTGAAATTTAAAATATATTCAAATGAGTATTGGAAAGAGACTGTGAGTCACCTATGTTAAGCAATGTTGTGGACAAAAAGATTGGTAATGGAGGACAACACAAAAAGAAATGGTGTTAGGAATGACTGCACTAGCAATTTTTGCTGCTCTCATTCAAAAATTTAGGAGCCAGAGGGTACTAACTATTGTATTTACAGTAAACCTTTTTTTGTTGATACAGATGTCCTTTTCCAGAATGTTGAAGTACAGATATACCAGTGGTGCACAAGCACTTCACCTGAAAACAAGAGTTAAGCTTTCAACAGCCTTTATTAGATGTTGTCATTCTCAATATCTCTTTGCCCAATGAAGGAGTTAGGACTAATCAGCCCACAAATGATTGCTTATCCCTCCCTGCAAGAAATGAAGATGTATAATAAAGGTTGAAAAATGAGGCAATCCATTCTAATGTTTAAATTTTACTTATTTTAGTCCATGAATAGAAACATAATTAAAGCAACAAGAAAACAGACTCACCTTTCCCAACTAATGAGAAAAGAGGGAACATTTTGATTAAAATTTGAAAAGAGGGACTATTACTGGGCTCAATTCTATAGTTATTTAATAGAAAATTGTTATAAAACACAGAGAATTAAGACATCCCTTTATACTTAGTCAGTAGCAAAGAAGAATAAGCATTTAATAGTTGATTTATAACCTCATTTCACATTTTCCTTTTTACTTACACCAGTTACTTGAACTATAAGTTCATTTTGTCATAAGGAAATGGGAATATAATCACATCCTAATTACATAGCTTTGGGTTATTTGTACAATTAAGTTATCTGTTACAAAGTTAATGAATGTTAATAATGCAATTCTCTTTGGTGACCTGATTGATATACTAACATTTATTGTGTACTGCATTCATTAATTGAGGCATACTTACTGAATGAATACTGAATATTCTAATATATATATATTTTTTTCTCCTCCAAATCACGTCATTTATAACAATTGTTTTTAACCCATCTCTCAATTTTTAGAGTTCTAAATAAAAACGGATCAATTAATGCTAACTCATTTATCTTATTTTATATAAGAACACTTGGACATCAGTGTAAATTAGTCTCCCAAGATTCGGGAGAAGATACCTCGTTTATCCTAGATACGTCCAACCACGGAAAAGGAGATTAGCAAAGATGTGCCTCAAGTATGAAAGTACTTGAAATGGGATGCGGAGAAAATTGAATATGATGGAGGAAAATCGTCTTTACGGTACAAAGTAGAAAAAAATTGCATATACACAAAATTAACACAAAGCATTCCAACGACTGAGAAAAGCTTGTTGCCTTTATTTCTTGTGCTTAGATGCTGTCAGCAGTCAGAAATCAAGTTAAGGTTAGATCACTGTGTTAAATTATATTTACGCCCTTATAAAGCTGTGCAACGTTGTGCCTTGTGTAAGAAATCTTTAAGCCACACGTTCTGCCAAGTAATTGCTGATGTTTACTTCCAAAATTCGATCTGGTTGCATTAGATATTTTAAACAGAGTGGACTTTTAAAAGAGTCCATTTGAAAGACTGTCTTTAAGATGCTTATTTGTATATGTCACCATAGATTTACATCTTCTTGTGATAACTTTGAAACTGTTATCCTATTTCTTCCAGTGCCTTTTGATACCTAAGATTTCCACACTTAATTTTAGAACATACATCTCTGTAAAGTACAACATATTGTGCTAAGAAAAAAGTCTCTAGCATTGGTAGAATTGGAAGTGACATATTAAAGTTGTATCAAGACATGAAGTAAAGCTGAAGGATGTAGTAATTATAACATAAGTTATTTTCATCTGAAGTATCCACATTACTGAAGCAAATGTGAATTTTGCTTCTGGGAATTATGTCAATTTTCCACTTCAGTTAGCTAGTGTAAAAATAAATAATGACATTTTGTATCCCCGAGCAATTAATACTTAAGCATAAATAATATACTAGTGTTGATTTTTATGGCCCTTTGCTTAGCATTGGAAATGCATTCCACTTAAATGGTTAAATAATATATTAGAATTGTAGCTCTCTTTTTTATTTTTCAAAGTTCAAAATGCAGCTTAAACTAATTCATTATGACACACTCACTATTTATTCTCTTACACACTTAGCATAAGGAAAGTAGGTGAAAACATACATACTTCCCTAGATATTATCTTACTGAAATTGAATAAGAAATGGTTTTAAAGCAATCTTTATCCCATCAAACACAGTAGTGAAATTGCAGCACTGTTTATACAAGCTTACACCCAAGAATATTCCAAAAGTTCCAGTCTCTCTATACCAAATATCTTATATTTCATATTTGTATTTTTATTTTATATGCAAATACAACTCAGCAAAAAATAAATTCTATCTCTTCACTCACAAAATACTAGTGAAGTTTTTGCAAATATCACAACACATTTTTCACTTTTTTATGAAGGTAAATCTAAAAACATGGATGAATTTTAACTGGCTATATTCATATCACCAGATTACTATTAAATAAGCAAATAAATTATAAGAATTTATAAAAATGAGACAAAATGCTTTCACTAGATCAATGACATCACTGCCACTTTCCAGCAAAGTGCTTACAAACTATTGTTCAAAATGTTCTCTGGAGATACAGCAACATAGCTTTGCTTTAAACTGACGTGCCTGGTTTTGAGTGGAAATTTCTTAAAATGAGAAATAAAAAGTTTGTGTTGTTTCAATTTGAATTACTTTCTCAGCCTAACTTAAGATGTTTATTCTGATTTCTTAGAAAAATATTACTTAGATAAGCACTGCCTTTTGGCTTATATAAAGTACCATAAAAATTAATAAACAGAAACCTCAATTAAATAGAGTTGGGAGACCAGAAAGGGGAACTCTCATGCTCAGTGATGACAGCTGAGCCCAACAATAAGACAGACTCCCTTTCTTTCCTGGCAAGGACTCAGCCAATGAAAAACCACTGACTCTTTGTTTACTGTCGCCCTCCCAACTTCCTCTTCCTTCCTATAAAAGGGTCTCCTTCCCTTGCCCTGCGGGGACTTGCATGTGGCTCTTTATCGCTGCAGACACTGAATTGCAATTCTCAGCTGATTCCAAATAAACTCATCTTTGTTGGAGAAACAACCAGTAGTCTACTTGTTTCAGGTCAACAGTATATATATATATCCAACCTGAAACTTTAACTTGACATGAGTGGAAAAGTCTGAGTATAAGAAAATTACATAAATGTGTGACAGAATGTCTTGGATTAAGTAATTTATGCAGCTTTAATGTATAAAAAAATAAATAATTTTTAACATACATACATATATATATATATTTCAGAAAAGAAATTGTTATGATTGCTTTCATTGAGCTTGATAGCAGATAGCCAATAATAATGATAAGGGTATCCTAATTATGAATACTTAGAAAGTTATTTTGTGCAAAATATATTAGAATTTAATACATAATCATGAAGCCTCTTCCTCATCTTGCCTGAATTCAGTTCCACAACTTTCCAGTGTTACTGAGGTGAACTCTCCTTATGAAGATAATGCCCCATGAGCTACAGGTGGTTAGGCCAAAATATGATAGCAAACTGTTTAAAACACAAGGTGGAAAACTGGAGACACAGCAAGGTAAATGTAATCCACAAAGGCAAAGTCATAAATTCAATCCTAGAGGTGATTTTATAGATATGATGAACAGTGAAGGATTAAGAAAACCACTTTTAGGAATTGTTTTAGGCCATTGCTCCTTTTTAATAATATAAACAAGATGAGATGGAAGCTTAAATTTTTGTTACCATTGTGTGTTATCAATCTCTCCTCAGACTATATTAATAGAAAATTTCCCACTCCTCAACAGCAAAACAAATAGAAACATCAAAATTATACTTAAAACTCATAAAGGTCAGCTCAGAGCTTTTACATATATCTATCTCTGTATTAATATGACACTTTCAGTTCCTTAATTCACTAATAAAGTTTAGCACTGAATGAACTGAAAATGAATTTAATAAATA
Source organism: Camelus dromedarius (assembly GCF_036321535.1). Classification (NCBI taxonomy): domain Eukaryota; kingdom Metazoa; phylum Chordata; class Mammalia; order Artiodactyla; family Camelidae; genus Camelus; species Camelus dromedarius. The sequence goes on along the minus strand of NC_087463.1, from coordinate 19,160,437 downwards.
AAAGTGTCCATTCAACATAAGAATTAAGCATGATATAAGAACATAAGAATAAGTTGTTCTGTATCAAATAACTAATATTTATAGAGTGTGAGCTAAGTATGAGTCTTCCTCTCATTTATATAGATACGGATGTTGTATCCCAGTGTTGTTAAGCAACTTTCTCTATGCAACATCTAATGATGTGATGGAGCAGATAGTCAGTCCAGATACGGCTCCAACATTCACATTCTTTCCACCAAATAGTCTGTTAAATATATGCCAAATCTTGATTTTCAAAAATGAATAGAATTGAAATGAAACACATTATACTTATGCTTTATTTGACAAAGTTTTATTATAGCCATAAATATGAAACAATGGATAAAATGATTGGAAAGTATTGAGAAATCTATATTTCTGAAATGATAGAAATCCATTATCTCAAACTGTATCTATATTAAGTTCAAGTTCAAAAAATCTATATCTACATTTGTATCTATATTTATGTCTATACTTCTATCAATACATCTATTAATCCATATATCCAGCAAATATAATACATATAACTAATCATCAAACTGTAGCACTATTTACACAATGCAAACTGGAGCCTGCAAAGTGAAAACAGAGGATGACTATGAATATATTTGTAATGTATGTATGCACGTGAAAGAAAGAGCAAGAGAGAATATGTTAGTACATGTAATTGTGTAAACATTTTTCTAAAATCTATCTGTCTCTCTTTATCTCTATTAGAATGTCTCCTTAGTTCTGTGATACACTGATTATGTATCACATTGGATGTTTAAACCAATGGCAAGAGTTACGGACTTTGTTCAAACAATTAGGCTGGCTATTGTGCATGAAGATGCATCACAGCCAATCTTTTGGTTCCATCACAGTGTATTGATATAGTAAAGACATTCTAATTTCATGAAGATTTTAACATTAATTAGGTCAATTTTATAAAACTAGTTAGAGCTTTGCAACTTATCGGGCATATGGCTCTATGTTGCTTTGTTGTATGTTAGGAAAACATACAGAACTCATTCACCAATCTCACTGAGAAAAGACAATTGCAATCATTCACTTAGACATCTGAAGAGATGTGAGAGATGTTTATAATATTATAATTTCTTTATTATTGATCTTTGTTATTAAGATTTTTACTTTATTAAAAAGAAATATAAATTAGAAAAGAAAGACCGAACTGTAGTATTTGCCTAAAAATATGCTCAGGTATTTCTTCAGAAATTCATTTGGACACATAGTGGGTGGCTCCCATTCTTGCTTTGGAAATTTTTAGCACTTTGAGATGTGAATTTACTTCTGATTCTTTATATATTGCAGAAGTTCCTGAAAATGACCTGGTCTTGCTTTGAGACTTTGTTTACTGATCAAAAATCATGAAAGAAACAGAATTTGACTCATTACATTTTTTCTTATGGAAAGTGCAAAGTAATTTCACAAAACTTTTCACTTTCACTTTCAAACTTACTATGGCTTTTAATATTAATTTTCATAATTAAGGAACTTTAGTTAAAAAAAAAAGCCAAGGCTACATTTCTCTTTGGATCTAATTAAAACACTACTTTATACAGTTGTGCCTGGATTTCTTTTCTCAACCAGCTAAACAGAAAACAATTAAATTGCCCCCAATGTGGCTTTGCAAAGAGCTTCACCAATTTTCATTAACCTACCTTGAGTCTCTCTAAATTCAGTATCAGGCAATGTGGATCAGCAGGAGAGAGGACAAAACCATGAAGTGATCTCTGAAAGGCTGGGGTCCATTTTGATGGAGGAAATTAATAAATGAAAATAAAAACCTCTGTCTCACTTTGGAAATGTAACTTAATTCTTCCAAACTGTTAATCACTCTGATTTCATGGTTCAAAAGTTGCAGAAGCCCCTAGAAACGTAGAGTCACTTAAATGACCTGTCAAGGTGAACGCATCCTCAAATTATGCACAATCTTTGTGCTTAATTATACCAGTAGAGCACATCATTTTTCTTGCATTAGCAAGAAAATGACTTTCCCCCTCCTACAAATAATAAGTTCCTATCTTTTCATGTATACCTACTTGAAATGGTACCCCTTTTTAAAAATATTCCTTGATAGTCACATGCCATCTTCAAATTTTTCCTCTTCTCTGCATCCCAAAATATTTATTTCTGCTATGTTAAGTATGGCATCAAAAGTACTTGTTTACAAATGTCTTTGATGGAAAGGCATTGATAGAAAAAGTTTTTTTCTTTTCCCCCACTTCTGTGACTTATTTATTTACCAAAGGAGAGAAACTCAACTGAAGTTTTCTCACTTAATGGGGTCCTATTCTAAGTTGTCATTTGGGTCCTCAATAATAATATGATTCTATGTCTATCTAGGATTGTTTTTTGGATTTCTCTGCCAATAATGAGACTCAGATCCTCTGTTTCTGTCTCTTGGCATCTGTTTCTGTCTCTAGGAGCAGCATATGATGGTGGCGGTTGGGTGTGGAGTCAGGCAGATCCAGTTTTATATTAAATACTACCAGCTTTTACTATCTGTATAATTTCAAGCAAGTTACTTAAGTATCCTGAGCCCTAGATTTCTTATCCATAAAATAAAGATTAATAACACCTACTTCTAGGTTTGGAGGGTTAGAGGTATTCAGAGTTGTGTGTGTGTGTATATATTTCAATAATTTATAGCCATTGATCACATATCTTCCTCCCCGGTGATTCCCAATTGTGAGTCTGTGGGAATTTCCAGTACATCAATAGATTATTATAGAAAATAATATATTATTGCATGCAGAAAGAGAAAGATGGGATACTTCAAGATGACTTTTTTTTAACACAAATATTTTCTGTAGTTGGGGATAGAATATTCTATGTTTGACAGAGAATTTAGATATTCTTTTTCAGGCAACCAATTGTTTTTTGCCTCCCAACAACTATCTTCACTCTAAATCTCTTTCTCTCTCAGAGATTTACAGCTATGATGCAAAAAGATTCTAAATGCAAATAATCAACACACTAATAAAGAAGATACATGTACCCTAATGTTCATAGCTATTTACTGTTTACAAATTTCCATGTTATAAGACATGGAAACAACCTAAATGTCCATCAACAAATGACTGGATAAAGAAGTTGTGGTATATATATACAACAAACTATTACTCAGCCATAAAAAAGGATAAAATAATGCCTTTTGCAGCAACATGGATGGACGTGGAGATTATCATTCTAAGTGAAGTAAGCCAGAAAGAGAAAGAACAATGCCATATATTACTTATATGTGGAACCAAAAAGAAAAAAAACCCGACACAAATGAACTTATTTACAAAACAGAAACAGATTCACAGACACAGAACACAAACTTATGGCTACCAGTGGGCAAAGAGGGTGGGAAGGAATAAATTGGGAGTTTGAGATTTGCAGATACTAACTTCTACATATAAAAGATAAACAACAAGTTTATAAGGTATAGCACAGAGAACTATATTCAATGTCTTGTAGTAGCCTATAGAAAAGAAAATGAAAAGGAATATAGGTTTGTATATGTATGACTGAAACATGCTGTACACCAGAAACTGATACAACACTGTAATCTGACCATACTTCAACTAAAATAATTAAATGAATACGTTTTTTTAAAAAAAATTTTTAAAGAAGAAATGCAAGAGTTACCACAATCTATTTCAGAAACCCTGAATAGTAATTTATTACATGCTGTTTCCATCATTTATATTTAGCCATTCTGAAATATTTTCCCATTGTGTGCATAAAATTTAGGAAAACTATTTTCTCTAAGTTTTAAATACTTGGATTAAATGTAGCTAATTTACAATTCTAGTCATGATACTAGATGCTAGAGTGGGATGGCTGCTGTTACTTATTTCTAGGGATGCTGTCCCATGTCCACGCAGCAGTCTGGTCTGTACTCAGTCTGTGGGTCTCCCTCCAGTCATTGTGTTATGCTGAGGATCTTACTTGTTGCTTCTTTTGAGAGCAAGCACATTATTGGGATCCCTTTCCTATCCATTTTTCAGGGTAATACGGTCCTTAAGAAGTCCTGCTATACCTCTTAGGAAACAGTGATGTACATGGAAATCATCTCATGCTCTTTTTTTTCCCCAAATCCTTAAGGTGCTCCACATAAAAAGTAAACTAAACTTAAGAAATCCATACATGTTGAGGTTCTTCATCAGAGCCACAGAAAGTGCTTGTTAGAAAATCAGCTCACTGTCCTCACCCATAATCTACTGAATCAGAGTTGGTGGGTTGTGGCTGTTGGAGCCTTTAGAACCACCAGTTACCTCTCCCGTTCTATCCCAAAGCTAAATCTTTGTGTACATCTTCCCTGATGATAACATAAATACAATATAAAGATAACAAATTTTCAGAAAGAAAAGTTGTAAATAGTTGCATTTTCTAAAATGGCAGTAAGTCCAGTTTATGTTTCTAACTAAGAACCTAGAATCTAATGACAAAAGACATGAATAAACCAACCTTATTGATGGTGAGTTAAACCTACACTTTCTGAAATAAACAGCATCCTTAATATCCAACCATCGGTTAATAAAATTCTGGAAGTAGTTAAGTGGTAACTACTGGTGGTTTGATAGTTTAGCTATTAAAATAATTATCTAACAGATGTATGTCATGTATAACTCTATTTTATTCAATCTGTAAACAAGCAAACAAAAAAATCAAAACATATTTATAGAAGCAGTTTATTCAGGGATAGGAACAGTATTTCCTAATTCACAACAAATGTATTAAACTTTTTTTTTTTTTTGCAAATAATGATTTTCCAGGTTTTCAATATAAAGTGCGCCACCTAAGAGGTATAGTCATTTTTTTAAAAGTAACCTTATCAGATAATGACTTGAATAGTTCAAACATTATAGGTGAAGAAAAGAACATTTTTCCAGTTGAACAGTTAATATATATCTAAATATTCAGGATTATTAGGGAAGCTGTAGGATTTGCTATTTGGCAATGATTATTTTTTAGCTTTCTAACAGTGAAATTCAATCAATTAAATACAACATTTGTTTGTTTTCATTCTGATTATCATTATACTATTACATTTTTTTCAAGACCAAAAATGTAATATCAACTTGTACTTCATTTTATTGGGAGGAAAGAGATTTACCCCTGTCAATTCCAGTAGCTCAAATTAATTTCTCACAATTGGGAAAAGGAAAGATCTAGTGAGAATTATATTAACTCAAGGTCCAGCCAGAACCAAATCACTTGGGAAGGAAGCATGGCAGAGTAGACTGAGATGAGATCTTCTATCCAAAGATCTGAATTGAACTCTGACTTGACTACTAACTACTGTGGTTTTATGCAGTCATTTAACCTCTGAGACCCTCAATGTCCAAGAACCACTATCACTAGATGGTACAATAATCCCAACTCAAAAATGCCATATTATACTCAAACAGTGGCATGCTGTATGCAGTTCTGAACTGTGTGATCTGTGTGTTCTATGGTGCTTTACAAACTGGCAAGTAATACTGTTTTATCTGTACATGAGCTTGGAGAGTATCAGCCAACATTTAATGCCAGTCTTACTTGGATATAACGTGGTATCATTTAAAAGGGGGAGATTCAGTTTGAAAAATTACAATTTCTTGAATAGAATGATTAGTCACAAGTATAAAAATGACTGTTTCATCAGAAAGCTTTAGTGAGGTTTTATTTAATTAATTATTATCTATATTCTTTTATGGGAAAAACAGTCACTTTATAATGAGTACCTAAAGTTTATTAATATTGATCTATGTATCTTTCAATTTGATAGCCAAAAGGTATAGTTTTTGAAACAATATGATGATGAGTCAGAAGTTATGACATAAAATATTTATATGTTCAAACTGGTAGAGGTTCTCTTTTCAGTTAAACTCATGTTGCTATGGAATCTTTACATATTTCCTCAAAAGCTGGGAGACATTTTATGTCTTATGGTATTATTTACCAGTTTTTCATCAAATATTTTCACAGAGTGAACTTTGCCTTCACACAGCCACACAAACACAAACACACACACACAGAGCATTTCATACTTGCAACTTTGTAGTTGCAAAGAAATAGCTCTTGCCAGTATCTCTACTATGGGTTGTCTTCTTAAGCGCCCATCACTTTAGCCCACATACACTTTTCTGCCCTTGGTATTGTTCAAGTAAAAACATCACTGCACATTATCCTGTACTGTTGTCAGTTTATTATTGCTAATCCTGCCATATACTTGTGTGTTGTATACACCACATGCCTTTAAACTCCGTAAATTCTTTTGTGTTAATACTGTATTTTTGACATTACTAAATACAAAAAGACAATAAGTAAACCCTTATTTAACTTAATTAAAAGAAAGAAAGCCTTTATTTTCTGCACCCCTCCACCTCATAGCTGTGGGGAAGGTGCTTTACCAATTTCTAATCAAATGACTCTGAGATGAAGCAGGGGAAAATGCAAAGAGTGCTCCGTGATTGGACATCAAAAATTATTCTGGAAAGAAAGCAAACATAAAACCAGTAATCTAATTAAACTAATCTGAATGTAAAGCACTAGTTTATATTAACAATGACTGAGATTTTGATGTGGGCAGATGTTAAAGTTCTCTTTTGTTAATGAGAGGGGAAACGCAAATATTCTAGTAATTAAAAAATGTAGGTTAAAGAAAGTGTTTTAAAGAATTTTCTCTTATGTTTTTGGAGCACACTGCAGACTCCATACAAGACATACTCAATATATCCCTGTTCATTCTTTATCAAAAATGTCTAAAAGTATTAAAACTCCAGCCTTAGTCTCTTTACTCAGAAAGACCACCCACCTCTGAGTCCCCCTTCTTTGTGCTTCTGTCTAAAAACCATCCCTGCACAGTAGACAGTGCAACTGTAGGAATTACCTTATTGATCTTCCTTCTCTCAGGAATCACAGTGCTCTACTGACTGTTGTCTAATGAATGAAATACATAGTTTTATATATTTTGTCCATTTTTGGTTGTATAATATATGAAATGCACACTTTGACTAGACTCATCATAAGTCAAAAAGTGCTGCAGATACTGTTCATAACAGCTTCCACTTGTAAATTTTCCTTGAGGAGTACTTTTGGGCAAAAAGAACCCTTTGGCCTGGAGATTCCTAATAATTACCTACCTGTCTAACCCGGGAAGCCCACAGTCAATGACTGGTGAGTGGGGTATAAATGCATGGCTTCCTACTTCAGGGTAGGATAACTATTGCAATGTATGTTTCAGAGTGCCTGGCTGTGTCAGGTTGAGGATAGAATTCATCTGAAATCAAATCCTTTCTTAGCTTTTTTCATATCCCTATCTTATCTCCTTCACTTGCTCAAAGATTTTGCATGAGAGTACTCCCTTAAATACATCACTTGCTCAAAAATCGCTGTCTTAGGCTTTGCTACTAATGCGGTTAATATAAAGCATCTTTATTTTTCCTTTAGTATTCACTTTATAATTTTGAAAGTTTTCCAGCATGCTAAAACTCTGATGATCATTGATGTTGTGCATTTTTTCATGTGCCTGTTGGCCATCTGTATGTCCTCTTTGGAAACATGTCTGTTCAGATCTTCTGCCCATTTTTAATTGGATTGTTTATTTTTTTGATGTTGGGTTGTATGAGCTGTTTATATATTTTGGACATTAATCCCTATTGATGATATCATTTGCAAATATTTTCTCCCATTTAGTAGGTTATCTTCTCCTTTTGTTGATGGTTTTCTTTGCTGTGCAAAATCTTTTAAGTTTAATTAGATCCCATTTGGGTTTTTTTGCATTTGTTTCTTTTACATTATTTGACAGATCCAAAAAATATTGCTACATTTTATGTCATGTTTTATTCAACATACACACATGGTCTATTGACAAGCAGTGGCTAGGTTAAGTGCTTATGAATAGGGCCAAGGGAAAGCATAAAAGACCTTCAAATCTAAGAGTGTAGACAAGAGAGTGAAATCAACAAAAATATGTTTATGCAGATGGGGTGGGAAGTTCATAATTTGGATTTGAGTTTTACATGTGTGTATATACAAGTACTGACATTTATGAAATAATAGGAATTAATCTAATTACAAACAAAATTAATGAATTCTGCATTTACTCTTGTAAGATATAGAAATTATTCCAACATTTTCATCTCACTTTCCTGTGAGACTCTTGCTTATCCTTTACTTACCTTTCTGAATAGGGAAAATATCAACTCTTAGATTGATGCAGCTCAAAATTCTACAAATAACTTTTTATACTCTTTCTCCAAACTTTCTAAGTTTAAATTCATACCTTTGGGGTCAGAGGATACTAAGTCTATCCCTTAGAATTGGTTATGCAATAATTTAGAAAGTTTAAAATGTCAGTATTAGAAATTAGTAATTTCATTAATTTAGAGCAAGTTTCGATTTGAGTAAGTCACGCAAAGATCTGTGGACATTTGAAGGTGTCTTGACATGGTTATACAATTATTTGGGGATGAAAACGAAGCTATTGACTAAAGTCACACTGAATAAATTTCTAAAACATGAAGAAGTAAGTAATTTAGCCTTCAGAAAACAACATATTCCTATGAGAGTCCAACAGAAGTCAACAATTTCAACTGATCAGTTCCTTTTACTGCTGTGGGAAATGCAAGGGACAATATGTGTATCAGTTTTTTTTCCTCTAGGAATTTAGCATCCAATGTCCTAGATACCAACCTATTTTCATGCTCCTCTTGCAGTTTATGATTTATTCATGATTTGTACTATCAACCAGAATGGTTATATCATTTTTCAGGATTTTTTCTGACATTGCTCATTTTTCGTTTAAAGACTGATTCGTTTCACAGTACCTGAACTTTTTTTTTTTGGTTGACACAGTGGGTGTTGAACTGCTGCAATCTCAGCAGTGTCTCAGTTAATGATACCCTTCAGCTCAAAAGTACTTCATTTCTCTCCTTATCCTTCACTTGGAATTGTATGCTTTTAATCCCCAAGCCTATTAGGCAAGGGAAGGAAAAATGCTGTTTTCAACAACACATTTCAGACATAAGGGTAGAGAGAATGGAAAAGATGCACATATAGAACAAGATACAATCACATAACAGAAAATGTCTAAACTTTTATATCTCCTCTCCTTCCGAAAAATCATAAGACATGCAGGTAAAATAGAAAAGCAAACCAAACCAAACAGCACTAACATATCTCAGCTATAAAGGTAAAACGCTGCCTTTGACGTGAATATTTGTGTCCAGTGATTTCACTCCTGGAGACATGGGATCAGTGCTATGAGGATGTCCTCACACACATATGTTGACTGTTACCTTGCATTTATGTGATGTTCTTTGGCAGCGTGACTATATCTATCATTTCTCTTACATCTAAATAATATTTTTGATATTTGTACATAGCTCTGGTGATGTCACTAATTTGTTATATTCTACCATCAGTTGAAACTAATTGAAAATAAAAATATTTCTTAGAAATTACCAACTGAAATTATGAATTTTATGAGATCTCAAGCTAAAATTATTGAGAATAAACAAAGCACCATATCCTGGTGGTACCTATCCAAAAGTAAAATAAGTTATGAAGACTGTAAGACCAGTTTCTCTATGCTGAGATCCTAACTAAATTTAATGTATTCATAAATTTAAAATTTGAAATCAATTTTAGAAGTTAACCTCTTTATTAAAAGAAAGGAAAATGAATATATTGTCCATGTTTTGTGGGTAATCAGTATACAGTATATCAGAAAACCCTTTCCAGTAAATCAAAAGGAGAGTATAGAGAAAAGTTTTTTTTCTCTTAATTTTTTTCTTTCAATTTTTTGTTTTTTGGCAGAGGGGGGAGGTAACTAGGTTTGTTTGTTGTTTGTTTGTTTGTTTGTTTAATGGTGGTGCTAGGGATTGAACCCAACTAAGCCAAGCATGCACTCTACCACTGAGCTATATCCTCCCCCCATGGAGATATTTTTATAAAGACAGCTTGGAAGTTGATGTGTACTCCAATGCATTGTCTCTAATTTTTAATGGAATGATTAAGAATTCTAATTTTCAAGGAAGAAAAGCTCCACTTGAAACTAATAACAATAATTTTTTCAGATAAATATTGTGTGTTTGCCTTGTATCACTGTAGTATTAAGCATTTTACATCTATTATTTCATTGCATGCTCTTGCAAGTATCTGAGAAGGTGTGAGAATCAGAATAATCTTCTACATTACTTACTTGAATCTAGCAAAACTATTTCCCCTTTTATTCAATTATTTTTCTCAAAGGCTTGAGACAAAAGTCAGAAGTCATGGTTTATATTAATTTCATCATTGAGTACAGCTGAGACTGAGAAATACTTAATGAATACAATGTCTTCCCATAAATAAAATCTCTAAAGTGTATTATTTGGCATGACATATTTGAATTTGCAGTCAATGTGCACTAAACTATTTAGATTTCAAGATTCTATTTCATATTTTACCTAGCAATAAAAGACATTTGATAATATGTTAACCATCATGTGATCAACAGAGTGGGATGTCTTACATAGTGAGTACTGAGGCATGTAATTAATATAAAACATGCTATATTTATTTCCAAATCATTGTAATAATTTAATATTCTAATTTTGTATTTCTACATTTCATGATAATACACTAAGTATACCTTCTTCCAAATGTTAACTTTTACATAAATATTTTATAGGATATCATAATTTCTCCCTTTTTCCCCCAAGTCTTTTAGTATGTGGATAAAATTCATTTACTTCAGCAGTTATTATATGGAATAACTGCTGTGTGGGAAACACCATGTTATATGTTTCAGGGACTGATAAGATAATTAGGACGAGACACTCATTCCTAAGAGGCTTACAAAATCGTGACTCCAACTCAGCTTAGAGGAAAATAAAGAATGACGTCCATACTGTGAGGATTAGTGTTTCTTGGAGCATACATTTCACAGGCATCCTTATTAGCTCTGTATTTTTCTTTCATGTGTGCTTAATTGTACTGCATAGTCTTACGATCATGCATTTTAAAAATACAGCCCTTTATAAAGTTTTCAATCTAGCAAGTCAGACCATTAACTGAAGTGTCAGCACTGCTTGAAGAGGCAGTCATAAAACTCAAATTTAAAGTCTTATTATCCCAATAGAATAAAAGTAGAGAGGGAAAATAAAATCATTTCCCCAAATTTCACAGAGGTGTGATGCAGAACACTTTGGAAGTTCCACAAGGTCTTGAAAGGCAAATGTAATTAAAAATGTAGAAAGCAGGCGACTGCTCTATGGAAAATAAAAATGGAACAACTTGCACGTTCTTATTAAAATCATCAAGTTTACTCTAACCTCTAAAACGATTATGAAGTTCACGTACTACATTCTTCTTCCCGATAACTTCATATTTTCAGACGCCAGTCCAAATTATTTATCTTTACTGACTAAGAAGGTATTTCGGGATGATTTTGCAAAGGCCCAGGAGTAAACGCTCATATGAGACAGAACTAGCACGAAACTGTCCTTTGCAAGTCTAGTTGTGTCCATGGCCTAGCATGTCATACTATTCAGGCCACAATTAGAGGATTAAAATAAGTGTGTGAAGCAACAAAAAGCAGTATAAACACCTATGAACTAAAAGTACTTTCTCACAAAAATATCATACCTAATATAGGAAAAGAAATCGAAGAGAACGCATTAGCTTTCAGTCACTGTGATGCTTTGCGAACACACAGTTGGCTTGCTGTTAATTAAGACCTGAATTTATTATCAATGTTGCATATGTACAAAAATTTATCACTAAATTTGTAAGAAATGAATAGAAACAAGGGCCACTAATAGAAGTGGGGCATTTACTGAATACAGTTGTTGTCATAATAACCATAAAGGATAGAATGCTTATACTGGGAGCAAAGAAAAGAAGGGAAAATAAAACATTTCTTTCAAGTCTCTACTTAACTTCTTAACATGACTTGAGAAACCTTTCATGATTATATTCAATAATCACAAGCTGGTGGCTGATGAAACGCATTGTGTTTTCTTTGGACAATACAGTAATACAGAAAAGTAATAATTCATTTAAGAAGCACAACATTTTATCTATTTCTCCAGTGTCTCCACCCTTCCCCATTGTATTATATCTCACATGATAACATATATATATATATTTCTATATTCAGATGAGTTTGCTCGCTTATGTCTCTTGCTTCTGCTGCTTCTCTAGCTAGTCTCCATTTCAAATGATCTCTAGAGCCAGTAGAGTAAGACCAGTTACTGGAGCTTTCACTCTTTCTCACAACTAGGTGTTTTCTCTTATTCTTTCTACTATTTGAAAAGTCTTTAAACCATTCTAAAAATACCTCCTGACCCCAGTCTGGCTAATTATAGTTATTCTTTTACATCTCAGTTCACCAGTACACCAAGATGCTTCTGTGGTTTAGTAACCCTACTATATACTACGGTCTGAATGTTTGAGTTCCTTCAAAATTCATATGTTAAAATCCTATCCCCCAAAGATGATGGCATTAGGAGGTGGAGCCTTTGGGAGGTGCCCTCATGAATGGGATTCATGTTTTTATAAAAGAGACCCCACAGAGATCCCTGCCCCTTATACCATGTGAAGACACAATGAGAAGGCCTCTTCTATGAACCAGAAAGCAGGCCCTCCCTAGACACTGAATCTGCAAGCTCCCTGATCTTGGACTTTCTAGCCTCCAGAAATAAATTTCTGTTGCTTATAAGATAACCAGTCTCTGATGTTTTGTTATAGCAGCCTGAATGGGTTAAGACACTATTTGCATCTATAGGTCCTTACATACTTAATTCAGCAAATTCATTATAGTACAATTTTAAAATTTCTTATATATGTATCTGAAATGTAACTTTTAAAAATCTTGTCCATCTCTGTACCCTCAAAATTAAGTAAAGTATCTGGTACACAGTAGATGCTTTATATATATTGTTTGACAAAATAACAAATGTCTCATTCTATTAATAATTATTTAGCTCCTGATTTGTCCGAACAAGATATAAATGGCAATAGAAATATTAGAAATTCTCATAAAGAATCAAGGAGAAAGAAAAAAACTCCTGGAACTAATACAGCAAGGTTGCAGGATATAAGGTTAATATACTAAAGTCAACATCCTTCCTGTATATTAGCAATGCACAATTGGGATTTGAAATTTAAAAACACAAAACCACTAACGTTAGCAACAACAAAAAATGTTTTCTAACAAAACATGGACAAGATCAGTAAGAGGGAATCTACACAAACACGATGAAAGGCATCAAAGAAGATCTAAGTAAGCTGAGGGATGGTCTATGTTCAATGATAGGAAGACTCGATATTGTTAACATATCATTTCTTCCCAAATTGATCTACAGATTCAGTCAAAATCCCAGCACACTGTGTGTGGATATTGACAAACTGATTCTAAAATTTATATGAAAAGGCAAAGACCTAGAATAGGCAACATAATATTGAAGCAGAAATAAGTCAGAGGAATAACACTAGTCAACTTCAAAACTCACTGTGAAGTTACAGTAATGAAGGCACTGTGGAACTGGTGAAAGAATAGACTAGACCAGTGGAACAGCAAACAGGACCCCAAAATAGGCAAATGTGCATAATGTCAGCTTATCTTTAAATATTAAAAAAAAAAGGTCACTTAATGGAGAAAGGATAATCTCAAAACTTGGTGCTGGAATGGTACAGCTAGACATCCACATGCAAAAAAAAAAAAAAAGAGAGGGAGAGAGAGAACTTTGACACAAACTGCACATCTCACAAAAATCAACACAATATGGATCAGAGATCTAAATGTGAACACAAATCTATAAAATCCCTAAAAGATAACACAGGAAAAGATGTAAGTGACTTTGGATTTGGTAATGACTTACTAAATACAACACCAACAGCATGTTGATGAAAAAAATAAGTTGGACTGCATTAAAATTAAAAAGTCCTCTGCAAAAGATACTGTTAAGAGAGGATAAAAGGACAAGTCACAGATTGTGAGAAAAATTTTGCAAAACATATATATGATAAAAGACTGGTATCTAAAATAGACAACTTTAAAAACTCAACAATAAGAAAACAATCCCATTTTAAAATGAGCAAAAGATTTAAACAGACACCTCGCCAAAGAAGAAACGCAGAGGACAAATAATCTCAAGGAAAGATATTCAACATCATATGTCATTAGAGAATTACAAATTAAAAAACAATGTGATATCAATACATACCTATTAGAATGACACTGAAACATCAAATGCTGATGAAGAAGCAGAGCGATAGAAGTCTCATTCACCGCAGGTCAGAATGAAGAATGGTACAGCCACCCTGGAAGAAAGGTTGAGAGTTTCTTTTAAAGATAAACATACTGTGAAAAATCCCACTGAAATTTTAATACGAACTGTTTTGAATCTGTAGATTGCTTTTGGTGATAATCAAAACATTTTTACAATATTAATATGAACACGAATACTTTTCCATTTAGTTGTGTCTTCAATTTTTTCATCAATGTATAATTTTCAGGGTACAGATCTTCCACTTTCTTGGTTAAGTTGACTCCTAAGTGTTTTATCAGTTTTGATGCTAACATAAATTTGGATTATTTTCTTAATTTCTTTTTCAGATAGTTCATTGTTAGTATATATACACAACTGATTTTTGTATTTTGATTTTGCATCCTGCAATTTTACTGAATTCATTTACTAGTTTTAACTGATTTTTTTTTGTGGCATTGGAGGGTTTTCTATATATAAGATCATACTGCTTGCAGAGGCAACTTTTTCCTTTCCAATTTGAACTTTTTTTTTTAATTTATTTTTCTTGCCTACTTGCTCTGACTAGAACTTCCAATAATAAGCTGAATAAAAGTGGTGAGAGTAGGCACCCTTGTCTTATTTCTGATCTTAGAGGAAAAGCTTTCAGCTTTTCATCATTGAGCATGAAATTAGTAGTGGGCTTGTTACATATTACCTTTGTTATGTTGAGGTTCATTCCTTCTATACTCAATTTGTTGAGAGTTTTTGTCATGAAAGGATGTTGAATTTTGTCAAATGCTTTTTCTGCCTCTACTGATATGATCATATAATTTTTAGCCTTCATTCTGTTAATGTAACGTGGTGTTTCGCGTTGGTTGATTTGCTTGTGTTGATCTGTTCTCACATTCCAGGGTAAATGCCACTGCTCATAGTGTATGATCCTATTTAACGTGCTGTTGAATTCAGTTTGCTAATATTGTGCTAAAGATTTTTGCATCTGTGTTCATTAGGAGATTGGTCTATAAATTTCTTTTCTTGTAGTCTTCTTATCTAGCTTTGGTATGAGGGTAATGCTGGCCTATAAAATGAGCTTGGAAGTATTGTTCCCTCTTTAATTTTTCCACAGATATTTAAAAAAAAATTCGAAAATTCATATGGAACCAAAAAAATTCCAAATAGCTAAAGTGATCTTGAGCAAGAAGAACAAAGTTGGAATCATCACACATCCTGATTTCAAATTATATTACAAATCCAGAGTAATCAAAAACAGTATGGTATTAGCATAAAAATAGTCACAGAGACAAAAGGAACAGAACAGAACACCTAGAAATAAATCCAGGCATATATGGTGAACTAATCTTCAACAAACGTGCTAGAAAAACACAATGGGAAAAGAATGGTCTCTTCAATAAATGATGTTGGGAAAACTGTATATCCACATGCAAAAGAAGGAATTTGGACAATTGTCTTATATTACATAAAAAAATCATCTTAAAATGGGTTAAAGACATAAACCTAAGACCTGAAACTATAAATCTCCTAGAAGAAAACAGAGGGAAGAGCTCCTTGACACTGTTCTTGGCAGTGAGTTCTTGGAATGACAATAAAAGCATATGCAAAAAAGCAAAAATAAACAAGTGGGACTACATCAAACCCAAAAGTTTTTGCATAGCAAAGGAAACAATCAACAAAATGAAAAGGCAATCAAAGGAATAAGAGAAAATATTTGCAAATGGTATATAAATAAGAAGTTAGTATCTGATATATAAAAGTAACTCATACAACTCAATAGCAAAATAACAAATAATCTAATTTAAAAATGAACAAAGGATTTGAATAGATGTTTTTCTAAAGAGGACAAAGAAATGGCCAACAGGTATATGAACAGATGCTCATTATCACTAATCATCAGGGAAATGGAAATCATAACCACAATGAGGTATCACCTCACACCTCTTAGGATGGCTATTATCAAAATGTCAAAAAATAACAAATGTTGATGAGGATGAGGAGGAAAAGGAACCCTTATACACTGTCAGTGGGATTGTAAACTAGTACAGCCATTAGGAAAACAGTATGGAAGTTCCTCAAAAAATTAAAAATATAACTACCATGTGATCTAGCAATCCTACTTCTGGGTATATATTCAAAGGAAAAATAAAATCACTATCTCAAAGAGATATGTGCATTCACATATTCAGTGCAGCATTATTCATAGTAGCCAAGAGATGGAAACAACCTAAGTGTCCCTTGACAGATGAATGGGTAAAGAAAATATGTGATGTATATCATATATATATATATATATATATATATATATATATATATTTATATAAACACACACATATATACATATACATATATGTGAATATTATTAAGTCTTTTAAAAAAGGAAGTAACACTTGGAATAACATGAATGGAGCTGGAAGACATTATGCTTAGTGAAGCAATCTAGACACAGAAAGACAAGCACTGCATGATCTCACTTACATAAAAAAGTCAAACTCATAGTAACTGAGAGTGGACGGTAGTTATTAGTGGGGTGGGAACCCGAGAGCATGATTTAGGCAGTCAAACTATTCTGTGTGATACTATGATGGTAGATACATGACAAAATACTTATATGAAAACCCATAGAACTATAAAACACAGAGTACACCAGTAATAATGTCTTAATATTGGTCCGTCAGTATTAATTGAACAAGTATATCACTCTAAGGTAAGACATTAATAATAGGGGAAAATATATGAAAGGGAGGGGGAAGCATATGAGAATTCTCAGTAGTTTTTGCTCAATTTTTTTCATAAACCTAAAACTTCTTTAAAAATGTCTACTAAGTTTTTAAAAAGTTAGAAATCCAAGCTCCAAGAATAGGAGCTTAATAATAGAAGACACACACTGAAAGAAAGCCATTGGATTTTAAAGAAAAGAAGGTCATTATTAGGGAATTGTGGTGTTTTTGTAGAAGTGATGGGACAGAAGTTGGTTCATGAGAATGGGAAAGAATTTAAGAGTCATAAAAGAGAGAGAAAGATATCCCAGACACACACAGAAAGAACATAAAATTTATTATTAAAACCATTTAATTATGGTGATTTATTTTATTTTTATCCTCACTTATAAAGCAATAGACTCAGCCTCAAAACAAATCTGAATTCCAACAAAACTCTGTCCTATTTTTAGTCCCAATCTACTGGAATAAAATGAATCAACAAAATCTTTGCTCATTGTCTTTCGGAATAGATGCAGCATAAACATCTCAAAGAATATATTTTTGGAATACTAGAACAGCCTTTTTTGTTTTGTCCTATCTTGTTTTCTCTTGAATGAATGAGAAAGAATTTGGAGGTGCATCCATATATAAACACTGGCCATTTATTGTGAATTTTGTTTAAACACATGTAATTATTCATCATACAACTTAATATAATAGCTGAATTTCAGGGGGTTTTTTTGCCTCCCCTTAGCTATTCTGTGCACTTTGTACAGTCAGCCATTTTAAACATCATTTTAATTCACATCAGAATGAGTAGGCCATGTGGCCAGGGAATACTTACATAATACTATTATTTCAATATCACAGTCCTTTGTGGACATGACTGGAAAATGATGCAACAGAATGTGAGGAGCTAGAGAGACAAAGCAACAGTGAGGGTTAACCAGGGCTGTTCTTTCCCCAGGGAAGGAAGAGCCAGGGAAAACACACATGCCTACACAGGCAAAGGCACATGCACCATGCACCTGCACATACAACAGCATAGCTGTTTTTTTTACATTAAGCAGAAAGAAAGCAGGATGAATACTACTGCCAACTCCAAGATCATACTGCCTTCAACTTGCAAAATGTCTTACAATCCAAGCAAAATCTAGCATGGAATAGGATATTGCCTTTTAAAGCTCTTTTACTGGTTTCTTTTTGAACTCCTGCCAACAGTGGCTCCTTCTTGGGAAAGATTTTCTTTCAAATTCAATTTCCATTCATTGATCAAAAAGACATTTTTAAAACAATTAGGATGCAGGGGTAAAGGTCAGAAGAAGGAAGGTTGAAAGAGTCTAGTTTGCATCATATTTCTTTCATTCTCTCCTTCAAAGGGAAACAATAACAGGTGAGCTTTTCCCAGGGAAGATGCTATGAAATCTGCAACCCAGTGACATTAGTGAAATCTTGGTGATGGCCACATGTGTGAGTTAGAGGGAAGTAATCTCCCTGACATCTATAGGAATGTTCTTCACAATCCAACACCCTGAATAATTTTCCCCTCTGTCCTATTATCTGCTACACACACATGCATCAGTAAGGGACCAAAATACGTAGTGAATAATTGAATAATACTGATTTTAATTAAATATGAAGCTTCTAATAGAGGAAAAGTTTGATATAAATATATGTACGACAGACTCTTAGCATGTTTGATCTAAATTAAATATTGAACTAAGTCAATATATGTGTAAATACAGTTTTCATACATATATTGGTATTTTATAGCCCTAAAGGTACATATTCATAAAACAAATACAGTTAATGTAAACATATCTTACCATCTGAATCAGATGGACACTGATAACACTAAAGGGCATTTCTTGATCTAATATAGAAATCAAACATGAAAGAAACTGAAGCTATCAATACTTTAGTATAATTATATTATTTTAGTATAATTAAATATTATATACTTCGATAGAATTATAAACAAATATGAATAGTATAAAATAATTTAATGTAAAATCAGGAACAAGATTAGAATGAAAACTAACAATTTTTGTTTACTACTGTACTAGACATTGAAATGAGACATATAAAATAAAGACAAGGCACAAAATTTGGAGAGGAAGTAAAACACCACCACTATTCCCAGCTTAATGACGTTAAAAACACTCCACAAGATAAATTATTTAATTACAAAGAAAGTTTTAGCATTATTGCTAAATAAAAGATCAATATAAAATTTTAATTACACTTCCTATACCACCCACAGTTAGAAAATGTTGTTAAAAACATACCAGTCACAATATTAGTACATAATATAAAGTACCACGAATAAGCCTCCTAAAGGTTATTAAGACTATTCTGTAAGTCTATATAACTACTTTAGGTACTATGAAACTACTTTAAAACACTATTCAGCCACAAAAGAAGAATAAAATAATGCCATCTGCTGCAACATGGATGGACCTGGAGATCATCATTCTAAGTGAAGTAAGCCAGAAAGAGAAAGAAAAATATCATATGATGTCACTTATATGTGGAATCTAAAAAAAAAAAAAAAAGACACAAATGAATTGTAAATATACAAAAGAAAAACAGACTCATAGACATAGAAAACAAACTTATGCTTACCAGGGATGAAAGAGGGTGGGAAGCAATCAATTGGGAGTTCAAGATTTGCAGATACTAGCTACTATACATAAAATATATAAACAATAAGTTTATACTGCATAGAACAGGGAAGTATATTCAATATCTTATAATAACCTATAATGAAAAAGAATATGAAAAGCAATATATGTAGGTATATATCTGAAATATGATGCTGTACATCAGATGCTGTACACCTACATATATTGACACAACATTGTAAACTGACTATACTTCAACTAAAAAAAGTATTAAAGGAGGCCTTTATAAGTATATATACTATTATACATAACAATTACTATTTATATTATACTAGTATTATATATTACCAATAAGATATTCTCAATTATTATACATTAAGAAATTATAGAATTCATATCATTATGTTATATAACATTGTTATTAATTACAAATTATATATATATGTAAAATTATCAGGAAGAACTCTCCCAAAAGTTTACTTTAAATATATTAAAGGAGACCTATATAAATATATATGATTATGTATTATCACTGTTGTTTATATTATTATATTACATAACCATTTATGTATATTTTATAAATGGGAAATTCATATTAAAAATGTTACTTCTACTCAGATTGATTTAAAAATCAATACAATTCCAATTAAGAAGGGTATTTTTATGAATATATAAAATTGATAATAAAACAGATACCAGGAGGCTAAGGTTTGAGAACAGTGAAAACACTTCCATTATAGAAGATAACCTCTTCTTGATGCAGAATTATTATAAAGCCAAATTGATAAATAATGTATCTAATCTTGGCAGAGATAAAGAGAAAGGACCAGAGAACAGCACAGAAAGCCCAGAAATAGACCTAAACAAATTTGGAAGCATAATATATAAAAAAAATTGTATTGAAGAATAATGAATAAATTATGAACCATTTAATAATGTGGGACAATCCATTATCTACACAGAAAACAACTTTTACTGGAATAATCATGCTCCCTGACTTCAGAGTATACTACAAAGCTACAGTAATCAAAATAGACACAGAGATCAATGGAACAGGATAGAAAGTCCAGAAATAAACCCATGAATTTATGGCCAATTAATCTACAACAAAGGAGGTAACAAATATGAGAAAAGATAGTCTCTTCAATAAGTGGTGCTGGGAAAACTGAACAGTTACATGTAAAAGAATGAAATTAGAACATTCTCTAACACTATATACAAAAATAAACTCAAAATGGATTAAAGACCTAAATGTAAGACCAGATACTATAAAATTCCTAGAGGAAAACACAAGCAGAACACTCTTTGATATAAATCACAGCGATATTTTTTTAACCAACTCTTACAGTAATGGAAACAAAAGCAAAAATAGACAAACGGGATCTAAACTTAAAAACTTTCACACAGCAAAGGAAACCATAAACAAATGAAAACACAACCGACAGAATGGGAGAAAATATTTGCAAATGATGCAATCAACCAAGGACTAATTTCCAAAATTTAAAAACAGCTCACAGAGCTTAATATATCAAAAAAACGAAAAAACAAGCAACCCAGTTAAAAAATGGGCAGAAGACCTAAATAGGCATCTCTCCAAAACAGACATCCAGATGGCAACAGGCACATAAAAAGATGTACAATATCATTAATTACTAGAGAAACACAAATCAAAAATACAGAGTTATCTCACCCCACACCAGTCAGAATGGCCATCATTAAAGAATCTACAAAAAATAAATTTTGGAGAGGATGTAGTGAAAAAGAAACCCTCCTACACTGTTGGTTGGAATGTAAATTGGTGCAGCCACTATGGAGGACAGAATGGAAGTTCCTTAAAAAACTAAAAATAGACTTACCATGTGATCTAGCAATCCCACTCCTAGCATGCATCCAGAGAAAACTATAATTTGAAAAGACACCTGCACCCCAATGTTCACAGCAGCACTATTTACAACAGCCAAGACATGGAAACAACCTAAATGTCCACTGACAGATGAATGGACAAAGAAGATATATGGAATATTAGTCATAAAAAAGAATGAAATAATGTCATTTGCAGCAACATTGATGGACCTAGAGATTATCATATTAACTGAAGTAAATCAGACAAAGACAAATATCATATGATATCACTTATGGGTGGAATCTTAAAAAAAAATGATACAAATTTTATTTACAAACCAGAAATAGACTCAGACATAGAAAACAAACTGTGGTTACCAAAGGGAGAAGGGGAGGGGAAGGATAAACTAGGAGTTTGGGATTAACAGATACACATTACTTTATATAAAACAGATGAACAACAGGCACCTACGGTATAGCACAGATTGAACTATATTCAACTTCTTGTAATAAGCTATAATGGAAAAGAATCTGAAAAAATATGTATGTATATGTATGTATGTACGTATAATTGAATCACCTTGTTGTACACCTGAAATTAACATTGTAAATCAACTTATGTCAATAAAAATTAAATAAAAAAAGAAAACAAGTTTAAAAAAAATCCCTGCTTCATATCATTAACAAAAATCAATTCTGCATGAAACAAAGAGATAAATGGAAAAGAGAAATAAACCTTTAGAAGAAAGTGTAGAGAACAATTTTGGGATCATGTGGCTGGGATAATCTCATCTGAGCAGTACTCCTCAAAACCATCAAAGTCATCAAAAACAAAGTCTGATTAACTGTCAGAGCTCAGAGCAGCCTAAGAAGATGTAAGATCCAAATTCAGTTTCATATTCTGGAAGGGACCTGGGAAAGGAAAAGCCTTCAAGGAAATGTTAATAAAATCCAAATAAAGTATGGGTTTAGCTTATAGGAATGTATCAGTATCCGTTTATTGGTTGTGAGAAATGGACCAATGTAAGATCTTAACAACAGAGGAAATGGGGTGTGGAGTGTCTCAGCACTCTGTACTATTTCTACAGCTTTCCTATGAATCTAAAACTATTCTAACAAATATTTTTAAAAAGCAAAACAAAAAATCAGCATCATACAGGACATGATGTTTCCTTTTGCTTTTCTACTTTCATTGAACATATTAATTCCTATCTACTCTCACATCACAATTCAAACCACTATCTTCTCAGGGAAGCTTTTCCTGGCCTTGGATGATTTCCATTTGTTCTACTATATGCTCTGATAGCACTGTGCTCTCGTATGTCCTTTCAACTTTATATTTATTACAGTAATCTATTGATGAATATTTGTTTTCTCCACTAGATGGTAAGTTCCATAAAGCCAGACATAGTATCTGCTTTTGATCACCAAGAAATCTTCAGAATCTGATGCAAAATCTGCTTATTAAATATTTGTGAATGAATAAGAGGAGCCAGAAAGTGGAAAGAAGTGATTTTAAGAGCACAGGTTTCTCGTCTTGCTAATTCAGACATCCAGCAGCCCATGTTACTAGGGAAGAAGTTAGAATACAAAGTGCTACAGAAAGAAAGTTCATGCCTTTGCCAGATGAAGCAGGGCAAACACTAAAGGGATCTTCACAATCCTCTTTCTCTTTGTAGCTTAATAGAGTACTGGTATGGTCACAACACTTGTCCTTAGACTGAAAAGTTGGAGCAAGAAATTCCAGGTTTCAGTTTGCCACATGGTACATGGTTCCAGACGTGGGAAACAATTACACAAATGAGAAACGGGTTTCCTTTATATTCCTGGATAGATGTAATTAATGGACAGGAACCTGTAACATGTAGTGTCATATCTGATCTAGTGGCTGTAAGCCCCAAGCAGGGAGGTCCCTGCAGTGCTCATCACCTCCACAGCATTTAAGGAACCACTCTAAGGAAGCATAATATCCATATAGAGGATGCTTCATACCAACCTTTGAAAATTTCATAGGCTAATATTGGACTTGGATTTTTAAAAGCCAGCACTGAGTATAATATAAGGTTTTATGAAAATCCTTTGTAGAGCATCTTAGGATATAAACTGCTGGAAAAGTAAAAATGGTGCGGTAATAAAAATATTGTATTTTACTGGTAGAAATTGTTTCTTCTACAAGCATGTTCACAATTAAGTTATATTTGAAGTCATTCTGGTGATTTCTCTGGCCATTTATGGCCCTTAGGGTAATTCTGCAACATAAATTTATCACCTCAACAGTACTTGAACAAGCTGAAGAATTATTATGAATTTTTGCTCTCTTATTCATAAAGAATGGGACATAAACAGCTACATTTTTATAGTTCATAGTAATTACACAACTCTAGGATGCCTTTTATATTAATCAGGATTCACTTCCCCCAGGACTCCTTTGTTGGAAGCCAAGGAATTTACATGTTTAAATATGACACAATGTGCTAGAAACAGGCATAATGATGCTGTGGACCAGAAAATTATTCCAGAAGGGAAATGTTAGAGGCATACATATCTGAAGTATAAGCCACTGACGGATGTATCTTTAATTTTCAAAACGCTGTTTTAAAGTTGAGCAGGCAGTTTTGGGTTTTGATTTCTTCTAACAGTTTTGGACTTCAAAATGAATTCAGCTTCTTTCGGGGCTACTGAGTTGGGAACTGCAGGATGCCACTGGGCAAGCTTCAGTTCCTGAAGTGCCTGTGCATGCGTGCATGCGTGCATGAGTATATGCATTTCCAGTAAAGATTTTGAGGATTTCTACTAGTTATGATAGTAGAAATCCAGGTCAACTATGCTTTCAAATATGCACATGTAATCATTTGAACAGGCATTGTTATTTGAGCATCACTGATTCAGAAAACATCAATTGAATGTTGCTGCAAAGAAACTCATTGCTTTCTGTGTCCCATCAACCAGGAATGATTAGCTTTCTAGGATTGCAGACACTTAGAAATATGATACTAATTCAAGGAGTAGGAATCTTCCTTTGAAATACAAGCATGATCAAAAATCTATCTCTTCAGATGATATTTAGTTCAGTGGGGGGACTGTTAAACTTAAATCTAGATATGTCTGCAAGGCTGCTCTAGGTTATATTTCTGCTGCTTTGAAAAGAATTCTGATTAGCATTGATTTCCAATAATGTGAAAATCTATGACACCTCCCTGCAGGTTGAGGGTGGCCAAACCTTGGTTGGCTTTTCTGCGCCTGACTTCTTTTAGAAGCCTAGCAAGGCACATTTCCACAGAGTGAGAAGAAAGCCAAATGCACGTTAAGCAAGTCATAAAGATAAGACTTACTGTTTCCAGAGGATTGGTAATTTTCTATGACCTGAAAATGAAAATCAAAATAACATTTGCACACTCTCACTCATTTGGTAGTAACACTTGGGTAGTCTTTGATGGAACTGGGTCACTGCCCTTAAGCATTATGCTTTCTAAACTGGAGATGACATACGTTCAAAAGAGGTGCAAATCTAGGTATGATTTTTTTGGGGGGGTGATTTCTTTCAGTGAAATTAAATCTGTGATAAATATAATTTTACTTCCTTCTCAGGTTTTCTATCTAAATCCATATATTATAAGCTGAGTTCTTCAAAGGTTTAAAATGGACAAGCTTCTAAGAAAATAAACTCAGCTGGGAGAAAACATCTCTCTTAATGCAGGTTTGGCCAAGACAGTAGCAATGAATCGATAACACCCAAACGTAAAAGCTTTTTGGACAATGTGTAGACCTACATTTTATCTTTCTTGTAAACTTGAGGTTCTATTTAATAATCCTTCTGGCAGCTCAAAAAAAAATCCATCCAAATAGGATCAAAAGAATTTCTTGCCTTATATATATTTTATTTCCTTTTGACTATTTATTTTCCTTAAGAAAATGTCTTGTGTTTCATCAGTAAACATGACTTGCTCTAACAACACATTAACAATGAATGACACATGGATAAACTCAAATGACTTCTTTGTTGTTAAGAATTTGACCTAAGTCATTTTATTTCAAAGGCCATAATATTTTGAAACCAAACTAGGGAAACAATATTAAAACCTTAAAAAGAAATATTTATAAAAATTAATTCAAAAAAATTCTTCTTAATCCTGATCCAAACTATAATACTATATCCTGCCCATTGAAATCCAGACTCATTTTTTCCATCTCCCAAACTGAAATGCCCACATAGATGCAATTAATTGTGTCCACACAGAACTTTTGATTTCCAAACCCAGTCCTATTCTTCCAATGGCCATTGCCAGCTGAGCAAATGGGATAGTGTTTTCTCAGTTCCCAAATCCTGGGAACTACTCTTGAATTCTCTTTTTTCTTTACTCTTAATTAAATCCAAATCATCATGAAGTTCTGTCAAATCTTATTTTCAAAGTGCATCATACCCACTTCTCTCTAGTTCTACTGATAGGACCCAGGGTTCACAGCACCATTATCCCTCCAAGGATGGCTGCCGTTGTCTGCTAATTAGTACCTGCTTCTACTCTTTACAATCCCTCCTTACAATCCATTAAATCTGCATCCATTCAATCAGGCTGGCCATTTAAAAGTATAAATCAGATCACTCCTCACCCCTAAGTGAAATTTCACACTGTCTTCTCAATGTATTTGGAATGAAGTCCACAGTCCTTAATCTGGACCCCGACAATCTCTCAGAGTTTGCATCCTACCACAGTCTTCCTCTGCCCTGTCATTCCGGCCACACGGGCCGCTCTACTGCTCTGCAGACTGTGCGGCTTTGCTCTCCCTGACGGTTTTTGCTGTGGTTGTTCTGGCTGTCTGGAGGTCTCTTATCCCAGGATCTTCCCTGACGGCCACTCTATGTAATTCTCGCCATATTCCCTGTCCTCCTCAGTCACAGCATTCTGTTACATTCTCCTCATCGCATTGATCTCTCTGAAATTATCCTGTTGATGTGTTTCTGTGTTTATCTTCTATTTCCCTTCAGCCTCTGGAATATAAGGTCCATTAGAACAGATTTTGTTTTTTTAAGTCCACTATAAACACCACGTGCCTAGCACAGTGCCTAGTACATATGCTAAATATTAAAAACACATTTGTTAAATCATGAACTAAAGATAACTTGCCTTTAGTACCAAGAGCAGGGCTACACATAAGGGCCCTTAATTAATTTCAAAATTCACAAATCCATTGTGAGTAAACTCATAGTGTCTTATGACTTAATTTTCAATTATCTTAAGGATGAACATTTTCTTAAAACACTCTTTCTCTTGTTTGAAAACATAAATAGGTTTGAGTTTTTCAAAATGCCTCCCCTCAAGAAAATTGAAATAACCAAGTGTTATAAAATAAATCTAATATTACATACTGAGCTCTGTTTATAAACAAGAACTTCAAGTACTTGATTTAACATCCATTTGGTTTCATGCCCATATTTCTCTACTGTTGGTATTTTTATTTTGTGGAACATCTTTGTTGCCCTGCATGTGCTGTTTATGCCTGGAAGCATGCAGAAAGCCCCCACTGGTGGCAAGACGGGATAAGCTCTCTCCACAGCCAGGTGACTAGACATCTAAATATGGTCTCAGTAAGCCAGAAATAAAACAGCTACATTAACAGAGTTTTATATTTTCACTATGCTAAAGAAATCAAAACATAGTTTATTGTCTGAAAACAAACCTCATATGGAAAATAGTTTACAATGGAGAAGATTTTAGGCTTTGATTTGGTTTAAATATTAACAAACAGGCTCTTTAAAACAGAAGTCACCAATAAATAATATAAACCAAATGTCACTGCTCTAGAAGATTATATCTTACTCTTTGTTTCAACCAAATGATCTACTAATTCAGGATCTGCAGATAAAAGTTCACAAGTTCCTGAATGCATATCGACATAGCCATTCATGAGTAGGGGAGACTGCATAAGTATGGGGCAGGGGATATACGGGAACTCTGTACTTTCCACATGGTTTTGCTGTGACTCCAAAACTGCTCTAAAAATAGTCTATGAAAAATCTTGCAGATGGGTTATGATTTGGGAGAAACACCTCACAGCCTACTGGAAAAGATCACTGACACACACACACACACACACACACACACACATCTATAATGATCATCTCCAATTTTCATGTGGTGAAATTGAGTCTCAGTAAGAACACTAAGTTCTTACAGAACAGGAGTCATGTTCCAAATTTCAATTGATTTCTATATGCCTGTTCCTTTTTCTGAATCATTTATTCTTGGGATGTGTCTCAATGTCCTTTATACCTGTGTTTTACATTTGATGATCGTACTTAATTCTGTTTACTCTTCCTAGATTAAACCAATAGGGTATCATCATTGCCTCTGACTTTGTTAAAGAACAGCATTTTGGAAAAATATTTTGCTATATCACTCTTCATATTATTGACAGAAGATAACAAAGTTTTCATTTTCATATGAAATTTTTTTTCAAGTAGGCCTTTTCTAATATCTACCGGTCCCAAATCCCTAAAAGCTACTGTCCAGTGTAACCTTTTCTTTTTCTTTAAAAAATAAGATACTGACCTTATGATGATCCTTTTAGCTTGCCACAGAAAGTACTGAAATTTAAACTATTGGACAAAAAGTAGTTTTTCAAAGAACTTGATCATAATATTATTCATGGTTGATGACTAACTTATTTTCTTAGAATTTTAATACATTTATAAAGATTCTAAGATAAAATAAAGTTTTCCTAAAGAAAAACTTAATAAGTAAAAATATTTCAGGAGAGAGTGCTATAAAATCTACTTGTATCATAAGAACAAAAGAATAAATCTTTACATAAAGAAAATATGTTTAATTTTTAAACTCATTAAATTCATACTATACCTATTATATTCAGGCCAAGAAGGAAACTCACATGTTCCCTTGAGTCGACTGCTTTTCCTATGATATTTAAATGAATGGGTGGTGTAGTATAGTCATAAATAACATCAAAGAGTACTATTCATGTGCTGGGATTAAAGATCTGCTGTTACTGTGAAGTTAATCATCTTCACAATTATACAATCAAATGAAAAACTTCGAGTACTTTTTAGAGGGAGAAGAAAAACCCCTAAGGCCCCTTATCTTCACACTTGCAAGAAGAATATCTATGAAGAAAAGAAAAGGGTTCCTTGGGGAACCCTTCGGACACCATGGGCATTTAAGTACCACAGTGAAAATGAAGAAATTAAAATATCCTGGATTGCAGACATAGGTTTTTCTTGATGGTAAAATTACTAAGGAAAGATAAAACTAAAGACAAGTAAAGATTAATTAGGGTAAAGAATCCTTGCATTCCACAATATGTCAATCAACCATAGAATATATATTTCTCTTCTCTTTTTTTGAAAAAAGAAAATGATGACCGAAAGGAAAAAAAATAATCCTTTGTCATTTCCTTGCCTTCTGGATGACAAAGGAAGAAGTAAACCATAAAGTTAACTTAAAAGATCATTTTCCATTCATAGTTAATTCATTCCTCAGATAAGAAGAAATTGCTTTCATATTCAGTCCATAAAGTAAATGTCCTGGTGATATGGAATTAAAAGGAGGTATATTGGATACTATGAATTATTCACAGGACAGCCTAGAGAGCTGAAGAAACTACTATTAATTCAGCTTTAATATTACAATCCAACTGCAGTAAACAGGTACTTTTTTCTATAGATCTATGTTACCAATAACCTATTTTTAAGAAAATGATTTTCTCGGATTTAAAATTATTTCAAAAATCGAGGATTAAGTTGATGACTTCTATAAACATTTTAAAAAGCAAAAAAAAAAAAAAAAAGAAAGAGAAAAAGAAAATTATCAATCTGCTTGAAGCATGTATTATATTTTCTCTTCACTTTAATGCACATTATGTTTATTGCAGGATGTAACAAACATGGCCTCTCATCAAACCTACTCAAAGGTGGAGAATCTGAACCTCTGAACAATTTAGCGTATCTACATAAAAAACAGTCTCTCTTGAAATTCTTCATTTCTATGTGTTCATCTTTTAAAAACTATTATTTGCTTAATTAAAAAATTTAATAGTGCATAGAAAGAGCAGTTACATTAGCATACTGAGCATCGATTTTGTTATTGTTAAGTAACTAATTTTGGCTAGCTTTCTTCCAAGCAGGCTGAGGCCCAGGATGCCGGAGGAGGACAGGGTGCTCATTTGCATGCAGCACCATCTCCAGCTCAACACTTCCCCAATTTACTTCACTCTTGGTGTTGTTCTTGCACCCCAGACACTGCAGTACCTCCAGGGCTGACAGCAACCAAAAAAGAAGGGAGTAAGTAAGAAACTGTGAAGAAATGTATCATTGACAGTGGGATAAAATAACCAGGCAGGGACTAGATATAAAAGCCACTTGCAAAAGTGACCCTCTGCTAAGCAGTAATGCAGGAATGTAAGGTCCCAAAGACCTTCAGCTCGAGAATGTGCTTAAGATCCACTAAGTCACAGACCATTCTGTTATCAAAATAAAACAAAACAAATCAGAAACCAAAACAATGTCTTTTCCTCCCCTATCAGAACAATTTTTGTCTTTGTTATTCATAATGTCAAAAGATAACCAAATATATCATGCCAAATAGGAAAATAGGAGCCAGAACCACATATTAATTTTTTCACTTAATTTATGTGTGAATTTTTAATATAAATGTGGAGCCACAAAGCACTAATAAATGCAAGTCAAAATATTTCAGTGAATAATATAGACCAAATTTGATTTCATAACAATTATAAATATGCCTGTTAAGTTATTTTTTTGGATACTACCAGAGTTTGGCTTTTTAAAAGCAACTTAAATTTTTTATTTATGGCAATTAAATGGTATTTATGGTATTTGTATCATACAATAGATTTCATCTATCTATCCACTCCACTTTTCTGAGTTGTCCTACAGAGAACTATATGTTTTGAGGTTGTCTATCTTTGTGTGTTCTTTCATAAAATCCAATACTAAAATATATTGGACTACCAGAATATTTATTTCATACAAACACCCCATCAAGACAATATACAACATACAATATACAACTGTAACAAATAGTACGCTCACCTTTTTGCCCCACCTCCCCCCCTGGCCATTCTCTGATTCCCAGATTTAATTCATAGAACATCTCTACAAGTCAAAATAGCACAGAGATGGGGAAGCTGGTGCCTGATTCACTTAATATTAATTAAAAACTACATGAACAGCATGCTAAATCTGTAGTTGTATGTAATAAAGAAAAAATATATATATATACATCTCCAAACAAATGATTCTGAAATACTGGGCACTGTGCTTAGCACAAGAGTTTTGCTCTCAAGAGGTTAATTATTTTTTAGCATATATGAGGCATATAAATCAAGTATATAAAAACAGTATTATACTGTTAAGTTCCAAATGAGTTATACACATAGGGTATTCAGAAGTGAAAGCTACTTTCTGGGGAGAAAAACAGAAAGGAGATTTGTTTGTTTTTACCAAGAGATCAAATAGAAAAAGAGTTACAACTAAAACATAGATAAAAGAATTAGATGTATTCAAGACAAAGTATTCTTGCAATTCTTAATAGAAAGGCCAGCTCATCTTAGGAAATAATCCAAACATTGTTAGATTAATAGAAGGTTTATGCTGTCAACACAATGGAACATTGGCTAAAGGGGAAATTGATGAAATGATGCTTTAGTATGATCTAAAATCAGTGTACAGGAGTTTCGGGTTTTTGGGGTTTTTTTTGTATAGTTGTTATTTATATCCCTCCTTATTTATTACAGAAAAGTGAAGCTTTTAAAGTTCATTAGGGATGTTTTACGCAATAGATTGTGGGGACAGACACTCTGAAGCCAAAAAATGCTATAAAATAAACTTAACTTTTTACATACTAGGTTCTAGGTAAGGTTCTCAGCTGCAACAGTTATCACAGGAAGTATGAAGGAAAAATGAAAGCAGTTTTACCAAGGGACAACTGACTGGACTGGAAGACTGGTTAGAAATGAGAATCGAGACAAAAATGAGCCGGAGATGGTGCTGAAGTCAAGCATGTATGATGATTTGTGGGAAGATAGGTCTATTGGCAGATGGGAAGTCATCCGGAAAGCCAGTTGAAAAAGGAACATGATGAATTATGTTTGAGATAAGCTTGGCTTAAAAGAACAATGGAAAATTCAAGCGGATCAAAGCACAATATTATCTCTGAGTTGCAATGGACTTTAAAAACCGTAAGACTCTATCCTTACCTGAGGTTTCAATCCCGTTCAACATCACCACTAACAAACTGTCATTCAACTCATGTTTGACATCCTTTAACAACAGGAAAGTTTCCTATTTTTCCTATCAATTCAATGTATTTTTGCCAATCCAATTTTTATAAATGTCCTTCTTGTACTGATCCAAAAATGTGCCTCCTGAAAATTCTAGGCTTTGATGCTAGCTGCTCTCTGTGGAAAAACAAAATAAATTTAATCCGTCTTTCTCAAAAGGGCCCCTCAATAATTGCAGGCACTTTTCATGTCCCATTGAACTCTCTCTTCTCTAGGTTGAACTTCATTTGATGTACTTTCAGTCCTTTCACTGTGTCTTTCTTTAAAGTGTAGTGTGTAGAACTAAACTAAGATTTCAGAGGAAAAAAAACAGGTTTAAGTTTAAAAAAAAAAAAATAGAACTGATCATTATGAAAACTCCTGAAGCTATGACACAAGGAAAGACTGCTCAAGGGAGAAAGAAAACCAAACACCAGAAAGCAGGGCAGAGGGCAGAAGATAAAACCTTCATAAATGACACAAAAGAAGTAAGTAAAAGAGAATAAACAATCTGGACTAAAGACCGATTAGCTAGGCACAAAGAAAGCCAAGGCAGGGCAGGACTAGCAAAACGGGAAAGTTTCATGATGACTGAAGTGTTAAAAAATATAAAATGCTACAGAGGAATTGATATTAAAAAAAAATAACTAAGTGAAGATCAATGAGTCATTTATCAATTAACCTATGAATGGTGAGTTTTGGGGCAGCTGTGCTCAAGGAAGCCAGATTGCAGACGTTTAAACTGTTAGAATATGAAAAAAATGTTGACAGTAAGAGAATGAGAAATTCTCTCTGTATTATGTTTATTATAATTTCAATCCTTTTTTCCTCTTTATTTCCTGAGCTTTCATTCAGATACTGGATTTATAATTTTCTGAAAATTTTGTTATTTTTCTGAGTGATTTACTCTTAACTTATCCCCTAACATTTTAATATTTTTCAATTGATGCTGTCATAGTGTTAATTAAAACCATTCTTTGGTTTATATCTGTAATTAGATTTCTTTACTGTCTCATAAACAATATAATCACTTATTTTTTGAAGATATTACTTACATATTTATGATTTCCTCTCCTCTCATTATCTATGATTCTTCTGAATTATTTTTTGCTACTCATTTCCTTTATCTGTTTTTCATGCCCAAGATCTTCCTTAAATATGTGATGTCTGACCTTTCCTCCTTCTGACTTGCACAATTCATGATGACTCAGATTCCCCCATTTCAGGAAACTACCCTCAGTTTTCTATTCTGGTAAAAGGAGTAGTAGTTACCTCACTAGGCTTAGTAAGGAAAGGAATTACAGGCATCTCTATTTGACATATAAATGTTAACCAGTCCATTCAATCTTACTATCTCATATGTATCCCACTTTAAAAGAGATTTTTAACTTTATTTTCTGGTATAGATTGGGCCACTTTCTGCCTTCTTACAGCTGGCAAGTTTCAGATTTCAACAGTCTCTTGATTCAGTTGCTACTTGACACTCATGATTTTCAACTTCCAAAATTTTGTTAGCAACACGTTCTCTTACACTCTTCTTATTTTGGTTTATGCCTTTTATAAATAGTCTGATATCTTTAAAGTTTATTGAGATTTTAAGACAAAAGAAAGTTAAATAGGTAGGTTCGATCTGTTACGATTGATTTAAAACTTCACGATGGCCTTACTGCTCTTCTTAAAAATCACATGAAGACTTCCCACGCTCAGAGCATTCAATGGTGTTCATTTTCTTTGCTTGGACACTTTAATTACATGGCTCTTCCTTAACCTTACCAGGCAAGGCTCTACCGATATGTCAGCCTCTCAAAGATTCTATTAAACTAGCACTTGGTAAGTCATATTCCATCCTTACGCTAATTCATTTTCTTGGCATTTCTTGTAATGTATGACTGCTTTCAATAAGTTTCTCAGATCTGGTTGAGAATATATATATATTTTTAAAGAACATCTTGGTTGGATAAAGACTTCTTGATGGACTTTTTTTTTTTTTCTTTCAGCATTTTAGTAGTGCTACTCAATTGTCTTCTAACTTGAATGATTTTTAATTGAAAGTTAGCTATGCACTTATATTTCCTGCTCTCCAAAATCTTCTCATTGTATCTTATTTCCAGATATTTGGAAATAATATGCCTAAGGGTATCTGTGTGTATGTTTTAGTACTTTGTATCTTTCTAGGAATTTGTCCACTTCATCTAATTTATATAATTTGTTGACATATAATTGTTCATAATATTCTTTCATAGTTATTTTTGTTTCTGTAAGGTTGGTAGTAATGGCTTCTCTTTCATTTGATTCTAGTGATGTGAGTTTCTCTTCCTCTCTGTCTTTTTTTGGTCAGTCTAGCTAAATGTTTAGCAATTGTGCCAGTTATTTTCGAAGAACCAGCTTTCTGTTTTATTGATTTTCTCTTCTGTTTTTATTTTTGTTTCAATAATTTATTCCTAGTATTTATTATTTATTTCATTGTACGTGCTTTAGTTTAATTGTTCCTCTTTTTCCAGTATCTTATGGTAGAAGGTTAGATTCTTGATTTAGAATCTTTTTTTTGTAAATGTACTACTGTAACGCTTTAAATTTCCCTGTGAGCACTGCTTCTATTACACTTCATAAATCTGGTATTCTGTGCCTTCATTTTGATTCATTTTCAAGTGTTTTTTAAAAATATCTTTTATGATTCATTTTCTAACCCATTTGGTTAATTAGTAGAGTCTTGTTTAACTTCCACATATTTGTAAATTTCTCCATTTTCTATCTAATTTCATTCCATTGTAATTGTATGATTTAAATCTTTTTAAATTTATTGAGGCTTTTTTTTTTTTTAAATAGCCTAGCACACGTTTACTTGAGAAAAATGTGAATTCTGGGTGAAATGTGCTATAGATGTCTATTAGGCCTATTTTTTAATGACACTGCTCAAGTCTTTTAGTTACTTGCTGATCTTCCTAGTTGTTCTATCTCTTATTAAAAGTGGGATATTTAAGGCTCAAAAATTATTGCTGAATTATACATCTTTCCTTTTATTTATGCCTAATTTTTTGCTTCATGTATTTTGTGACTCTATTTTAGGGTGCACATATGTATATGAATGTTGTAAATTCCTGAGGCATGATATATTTTCCATCATTTTACTTCCAAATTATTTGTATTTTACCTTCAAATTATTTGTATCTTTGACTCTAACTTGTGTTTCATGTAGAGATCATATAGATAGATTTTCATTTTTACCCAGTCTGACAATCTCTGTCTTTGTTTTGGTGTTTAACCCATTCACTTTTAATGTAATTATTGATATAGCTGGAAGTAAGTTTGCCTATTTCACATTTTGTTTTCTATTTGACTTATGCTTTTTGTGCCTCTATTACTTCTTTGCTTCTTTTTTTTTTTTTGGTAAGAACTTAATTTTTCTAGTGTAATATTTTAATCCCTTTGACGTATTTTCACTCAATTTTGTAAGTTATTTGCTTAGTGTTTGCTCTGAAGCTTACCAGATACATCTTACTTTACAGAAACTATATATGACATATACTAATTCCAGTAAGATATAGAAATTTTATACCTAGATAGCATTACTCCCTCCTACTCCTCTCTTTTGCTTGCTGTCTATGTATTTCTTGACTTGAAAATCTCAAAGCTTGCTAATAACACGGTGAGGAGAAACATTTGCTTCTTTACATAGTTATACTCAAATAATTCAAAGCCATACTTTTCAAAGTGTGTATCTATATTTCCACATCTTATTACTACATTTTGCAGCATGTCTCACCCTATTCATTTCTCAGTTCGATTCCCAATATAATCTAATTCATCTCAGGCCAGCTAACTGTGTCAGACATTGGAGGGCATTTCCTTCTGAGCAAATGCTGTATTGACAGTTTTGCAAATTTTCATCATGGTAAGCTATTCCAAATACACTAGAAACACTGGGGTACTGACAGATATTTATTTTCTCATGCCAAATCTATTTTATTTTCACATGTGGTAAATAATGCCAATAAAAATTAGCTGTGAATTGTTATTTCATTCTTTCTCATGCAAGC
The DNA here is from genome assembly GCF_036321535.1 of Camelus dromedarius. NCBI lineage: Eukaryota > Metazoa > Chordata > Mammalia > Artiodactyla > Camelidae > Camelus > Camelus dromedarius. The sequence continues at coordinate 19,124,696 of NC_087463.1, read as the reverse complement.
ATTAATAGTATTCTACTCCTACCTAATTAGTTTCAACTTGTCACTCAGGATAAAAGCATAATAAACTCACTTAGAGGTCTCCTACTCGGAGGTAGGCAACAGTATACTTAATTTTATGAAATAAGGGCTGAATTCATACACATTCTATTTTTATGAAATATTAGTAGTACCACTACTACTACTGAGAAACAAAGTATACGTGGAACATCATGCTTACAACCACCTATACTGACATTTTGCCATGTCAGTATATTAACACATCCTTAGACAACTCTCATGAGGTATGTTCTTAATGTACTACAGTGACTTGTACAAAAACTGACCAAGGAGAATTTAAAATTTCAGTAGGTTTTAATTCCTAAGCAATATAAATTATTTTATGGGAAACAAACATAGTAAACATATTTGTCATATTTGAAATAAAAGGATAAAATGATGTCCTAATACTATAAAGCCACTCTATAAAATTCATGAAATATTGTAAATATTCTTCTTCTTCTAAAGATAAAATAAAGAGCAAATTTAATGTTCAAGGGAATGAAGGGGATGACAAATGAGGCAAAAATTAATATATGGCACCTTTCACACTGGGAAAGATGGAGATGGCAAATTCTCAAAAGTCATATGAATACACTATTATGATAAAGAAAGATACTGAATTATAAATATTTGGATTTTTACTCTAGTGTTTCTTAATACAATCTGTGAACCTTAATTTTCTCATCTGAAAATTGAGAACTAAATTAAGATAAATCATTAGGAGTTGTCAGCTCTATGCCTGACATACAGTAAACTCTCAAGAAATATTTTGTAATTTATTTTATTAGTTTAGAACATAATTTTCAATATATGTATATTATTTCTCAAAAATAGAATATCCTGAACTAGCAAAATTTGCTTCCATTAAAAGTGATCATATGAAGACAAAAATTATATGCTACCTTATATAATAAGAAAAAATTATTAAAAAAACTCAAGATAACAAACAGTGAAAACAGCCTAGGAGAAATGTTTAGATTATATCCTAAACAATTTTTTGAGGTCATGGAAAAATACTCTTCTGAAAAATTCAACTTTTATTTTTCTATATGAACATTTTTTATTGAGTTATAGTCATTTTACAATGTTGTGTCAAATTCCAGTGTATGAAAAATTCAACTTTATATCATTCTCCTCTAAATGCCACCTCAGCACAGTCAACTCTTCTGTTTATTTTTAGCCATTAATGCATTATAAGTGAACTAAATATCTTCTTACAGTATGTATAGGATATGCTTTTTAAAAGTAAACATTACACATAATTCGTCTATTAATTTACATTTCTGTCACCTTACTTGACAGAGTTATGGCCTGTGCTTCCAAAGGAATTACTATTTTTTTAATCCTAGTGCATAATTTAGGCATGATCACATACAGTACACGGTAAACACTGAGTGAGTGTATATGATGAAAGCCCATGGAATATTCATTCCAACAGTGCAGTGACAATCAGTGTCAAACTTTAAAATCTTCATTTTGGAATGTGAGGTGGATAGACTATAACAGAATAGCACATTGATCTGAACTATTTCATTGGTATGATTTCTTTTTCATTAATACGAAATAAAATACTAAAGCAAGAGAATCCCCTTAGAGCAGTGTCATACAAACACTGTTGCTCTCTGGTGCTAGACTTTCCAATCACAGGAAATACCACAGGAAACAAGAGAAGCCAATATTCAGGTTGGGAAGAAGAGATGCTCTAAAGACACAGGAATGAGGTCATCAAAATTGTTTTATTTTAGGGAAAAACCCCATTGTAACAGGTAAGTCAGTGGTTTGTCAGCAGTCATGAATATTTTCTCTAAGCACAGAATTAGATGATGTAACAGGTTAAAATATAGTCAGAAATATAAACTGAAACACAGAAATAAATAGAAATATAGTTAGAAAAAATAGAGACTCATCAGATTCCATTCCATATGTAATAGTTTGATTCACTGTAGCGTCCAAACAAATAAACAAAAATGGAAACAAAAATGCTTGCAATAAAGCTTGCCCTTAAGTCCATAAAGGAGAAACAAAAGACTGGTAATATAAGTGAACTAAATATATTAGGAGTAAAAGTTTTGAATGGATATCCATTCCATTTATAACACTATTTAGAAAGTCCTCTCATCTACAGGGTCCAATTTTTAAATGGAAAAAATCCTTCTCATTTTAAAACACAGACTCTTAAAAATGTTGATTGACATATTTGATAAGTTTTGTGTTTAAAATTAAGTAGCTTCTCTGTGATGTGAAAATATGACTGACAAATTGATTTAAAATCTTAAATCCCTGAAGTAAAGTTCATTCACTACCTAGAACATACAAATCCTCAAAAAGTTTTAATATATATATAAATATATATATATTTACCATATAAGGAATATATTCTAAGCATAAAATTTGAATCATACATCAAAATGATCAAATGTATTAAAACATTTACTCCTAATAACACCATCCAGACATAACCATTCTAATAATTTGTCTATTTTCACTATTTTTGTTTTACATTTTTTACTTCACTCTTTTGCAGCTTGTAATCTCTATTTTGATTGTTTTAAAGGTTATCTGTAAATTCTAAGTTGTATAACCAACAGTATTTTCATAAATATACTATCCCTTAACAATATAAGAGTCTTGGAATAATAAATTTTGATCAACCTTTTCCAACTTATGTATTATGATTGTGCAAGTTTACGGTTCTATAATGCTTTTTGTCCCCTGAAGCAGGCATCAATATTAATTTTTATATTATACAGTCAATGTTTGCTTAGGTTTATCCAAACATTTGCCAATTTCAATGCTCATCATTCCATCCTAGACTTTGGACAATTTTCCTTCTTTCTGAAGGACACACATTTTTTTTAGTTCTTAATTTTTATTTTTAATTTTAATTTTTACTAAGTGTACTTAGTAAAGATCAGTTGGTAGCAATATCTCTTTTTTTATCTAAAAATACCTATATATATGTATATAAAACCTTTGTTCTTTTAAAACATGTTTTCTGCATTTACAATTAGAAGTGGCTTTTTTCCCCCAGGCATTTTACAATATTACTTCACTGATACCCAGCTTCTGTTGTTCTTTAGAAATCACCCGGAAAGCTAACAGTCACTCATTATTAGGTACTACATTCATTTAGTTGGTCAGCTCCTTGTAAACCGGGTCATTGTGAGTGCTGTGCCACTTCTGTTTTTCAAGTTATCCAGATGAAGCATTTATTTGGAGCCTATAAAGCAGCAGAAATTCAATTTCCAGTCTCCAGAGAAAACAGCTCTGGAGGTTTCTTCCAACATTGCCGATTCCTCAGCACCAGATCTAAGCAAGGGCATCATTCTCTTGCCCTAAGGTGCTTTCACAGGAACAGTAGGATGTGGTCCACTGATGAAAGGCCTTTCCATCTGGTATATCCCTAAACCTATTTTTATTTATTACCTGTTTTGACCCACACCCTTTCCTCCCATAGTTGCGGTTACCCATTCAGATACACTGTTTTACCTAATATCTTATAACAGCAGTCCTACTAGTAGTTCTTCTTAGTTCAAACTCCAGACAGACATCCTCGGACATGGCAGATAAAGAATAGCAATGCTCACAGGAGGGGCCACAGTCACAGCACTGATCTGGCTATCCGGAGCGGGATGGACTTACGACAACCCAGCATACCTTGAGCAAAGCTCAGTGTCAGACACAATGGTGTTGTATATGGTGTTGTTTACACAAGACAATCATTTACCCCATGTTTTGAGAACATTGTGTCGGGTAAAATGAAAGTAAAACTGGTAAGTCAGCAATACATGCAGCTGTTTTATCTGTATTCTCCCCTATATCCTGCCATCTCTGGATCTTAGAAAACTTCCCGGTAGAGTAGTCCCCCCATAATCAATCTGAGACACGCTGTATTTAAACAACTGGGCCAATCCTTAAGAACGTTTTCACCAGATGTTTTGACTCCTGCATGTTTTGATGGCCCATTTTGCCTGAAGGAGGACAGGGAAGGAGGCGTGACCATGCAGTGTTCTTCGCCCACCCTGCATGTCAGTAGGAGCAAAAGGCCCAGCTCGATCAGAAGTATTGTCTGTGTTGGCTGAATGATAGAGAATCAGCTGTCCCAGCCTCTCACTGTGTTCTTCAAAGTTGCTTCTGTTACGGGACAAATGAATCTGACAGCGTAACAGGTGTCAATCCTAGTTAACACCCGTTTGCAGCTTCCTGGAGTCCCTGACAGAGCTCCAATATAATCCACTTGCAAGTTGTGTGCAGACTCTGGTCCTTGGGGAATTTTACTTACAGCCGTTTCTAAGTGATTTCTTTACTATTGCCGTTGGATGCAGTTTCTTATCACTTCAGCCATTTCATCACGTATGACAAAAATTCTCTATGACTCTGCTCTCCAGGGCGTGGCCAAGCACCCGCCAAACCTGCTGATTTCAAGGAATCAGGTAACCAACTCTGAGATCAGACTGAGGCACCTGCCCTAGTACTTCTGCTCCCCTGTGCCCTCAGCTACACTTACTTTGTGGGCATCTACATGAGCCACTTTATTCTTTGTCTAAGTTCACACGGCAATTTCCATCAATAAGGGTTTCATTTAAGGGTATTCTTTATTAGCTAGTTATTTAAGGCTTATTTGTCTGGCAATATAGTAACATGATTGGAGAAAGCAAAAGATTTCTAGATGAGGAAAATAACCCCCTGGTCTCTGAGCATCTGGTTGGTTGGCCAGGTCTGTGATGTGCAGCAACTTATTTTTCACCTTTTGAGGAATGCTCCCAATTTCAGCAGCCCACATCATTCTCACAAATTTCAAAGGATCATCTCTGCTTTGAATTTTAGGTAGATTTATCCATCAGACCCTCTTTGTCTTACCAGTAACTATGTTTTTAACTTCTTTGCCCTCCTTTCTCTGAGAAGGCAATTCTCATGACATCAAAATGTATTTCACTAAGTTTCTCATAATGGTTGTTAAGTTCTAGTCCCATTTCACTAGATTATGGGAATGGGCTGGTGAATTTAAAATATCCTGTGGCAAAATAGTAAATGTATACTGTATCCCATTACATGAGAATGTAAATTGTCCTGATTCTATTTGGAAATTGGGATTGAAAATCAGTTTGCTTGTAGGTCTATAATATTATGCAATACCCCTTTGGCCTATTGCACTTCCTGAAGTCGTACCATGGCAGACACAGCTGAGGTAATCAGTGAACGCACTTAGTTTAATCCTGGAGCATAGACTATTAGCCTCTGGGAACCACCTGCTTTAAGAACTGGGCCAGGAAAGAGATAATGGATTACAGGCCTACTGCTTAATCATTTACTTCCTAATAGTCAAATTACATCTTCGTATTCACAGAGTTGAAGAATACATGCTCATATTTAACTTTTTGATATTGAACCAAGCATTATATTGACATCAGGCTTTCCCTTTATATCAGAAGAATTCTAAAGGTACTGGCCACATAAACAAGATATGGTACTACAAGATGGGGAAAAAAGGCATCTCTCCTTTACCTTTACATGCATTTTCTGCATATAATGAGGCATTATCTTTGTAGCCAGGAATAGGTTGTTAGTTCATCTTCTTAAACAAGAATTCTTAATCTATACTCTCACGAAAGCATTATCTCTGTCTGGAGTAAATATGTTTCATTCCTCTTCATTTCTTTCTAACTTATATAAGCAAATTTATTACTAAAAGTAAAGTGTTTCATTTCATTATATTTTTAAATCCTACGTAAAATATAGCTTGATAAATAGAACCCATGTCTTGGCTCTGCTAAAATACAAAGACTCACTCTAAAAGGAAAATGCTTTGTTTTCTAGCAGAAAGAAAGAAAGGTGCTTCCCTATCCAAACACACGTATTGTTTAACACTGGTGGCAATTTTATGAGACTAATGTGATCTAATATTCTAGGCCCCTCGCCGCTTAATGAATTGACTGAAGACAAAAACCTGACACCAGATCTTTACTACTCCAGGCGCCCAAGAAGTATTTCAGGGCCAGATGTTTGGAAGTAGTAATGCAATTTTGTAGTTATTATCTCTGGGGCTGGGAAAGAGGTAAATTCAATTTGATTCATTTTTATTTCAACATTCTTTTACTTTTCACTCTTCTCCATGGTGTCAATGTAGTTCACATTTCTTATAGAGTGGTAAAATAATATCTCATTAACTCAGTGTCTTTGGCCTGTACAGACATTCCTTTTATAGATCTGCCTTTGTTGTTTCAATTCAGAAGGCATTAAATTTAAAGATGTGTACTCTGTTGCATCATAAATAAAACAGTCAAATGGGAGAGCCCATTTTAAACATCCATGCTGTCAGGTCACTTCCCCATAAAGAAAATTGTCACAGGAGAAAGTTAGATATTTGTTTGGCATAACTAATTTTGTCTTTAAGTAGGAGGTTGGCAGGGCCCCAAATATTTTTACACTCTATTCTTCAAAAGCAATGGACTGTTACGCCCTTTCATTCATGCTTTTCCTTCCATATGATCAGTTCTTAATTGTTCTCTTATAGAAAAAAATAGAGTTTTGACCATAGAGCGAAGTTGACTTTCATTTAACTTTTCACTCTCAATCTTCAGTTCAGGCTAAGATTTAAAATATATTGAATTTCAGGGTATTCCAATGAAAAAATTATAATTAATGTGTGTGTGCGTGTGCGTGTGTGTATCTCCAAAGAAAATATTTTATTTTATTCCCAAAATATTCAGAGGATCTTCCCAAAGTCCAAAGAAATCCTGTGAATGAAGACTTCTATTTTCCAAACATCATTTAACCTCCTCTGGCGTCACGGCTCGGAGGAACTGTGTTGCTAATGTCAGGTGTGGCTGCTGTGCTCTCATGCCTGCATTTAAAAGTGAATATGTATGTACACAGAGAACAGGATCATTTTACTTCTATAGGATGATCTCAAGGATCCACAGTCAAAGTCCACACTTGCATTAAATGGAAAAATCTGAGGCATGTGAGTTTTAAATAATGATTTTGGAGACTTAACTAATGTCACCACAATGCATCAATGATTTGATCTCCTTAGTGTAACCAACAAGGTGCATCTGGCTAATTTCTGTAGTGAGCAGTATAAAAGGAAGACAGCCATTCTAATTTGGGTTTCCTGACAGAGAGTAAACAGCAACCAACATACACTACCCATATTTTTACTATTAGAATGATATTTGTATGTACATCCCCACATTTTCCACATAATTTTCACGACAGTTATGTTCTCCATTTTGCAATTCTTTTCTGGACTTAAATAATGAAATGGGCAGGGACAATTTAGGCCTGTGTAGGCATTTTTATTCTAAGTTTTACTCTGTATTTCAAATATTACACCTGGAATAGACCTGCAAAAATGAATATGTTCAGCCCATGTTCTTTAAGAACAATTTTACTTTCTAGAGTATAGTTACTCTTCTGATGATACAGCTATGCTATTAAGTTGAAGTCAAAATATACTTATTAAACCTCCACAAGACTTAACTGGGGGAATTTTATGGCTATATTTTAAACTATTTCAACATATGAGAATTTTTTAAAGTAGTGGAAATAACTGTTGATATAAGAGAGTGTATTAAGATGATGACTGAATGATTAAATAATTTATCTGATCATCCTGCCTGCCTGATAGAAAAAAAAAAAATATATATATATATATACACTATCTGAGTCACTCTCAAAATGTTAGTTTAAAAAATTTTACGTAGTTTTGCCTGAAAAGAATAATTGATTCTTTATACTCTATGATGTCTAAGCATTTTTTGCCTAAATAGTAAGATGTTTTGTTTGCTCTGATATTCAGGACATAATATCTCAAAAGCATTTTTAGTTTTTGTTGAGGGACTGAAATAATGATGGCCTTGCAAGTAAGAACAGAGGAAAACATTCCAAGCTAGAACTGACCACTATATGAACTTGAGAAAATGGGTGGAAATAAACATTTCCTAAAATCTTAGTTTCTACTCATCATTCTACCCTCATTTTACCTGGTCATGAACCTTGTTAAGTGCGAAACTACAAGGACTTTCAAATGCTTGAGCTTTTGTTCTCAAATCTTTTCAGTATAATCAGAAATCATAACGCAACAGAAAACTCAGGAAACCCCGCCTTACTTCTTTCTTCTCAAACCAAGACTGAAAATTTTCAAACAGTGTGAGCAAAGAAATATCATCCTTTGGAAGCTGACTAGGATTTAGACCTCTGAATTTTAGGTAGCTTGCGCCTGGCACTTTGGGAGGTGCTTTTGTTTTGTTTTGTTTTGTTTTATCTATACTAGTTGAGGACTTTCACATACTTATCTCTAAACAGTGGAAAAATCTCTTTTCTACTAAAAGATTGATTTCTCTTTGAAGTACAGTTCCAGACAAACCATGTATATTTCAAAAAAACATCAAAGCATCAGTCAGGATTGATATGGGATGGCTAGTTTGATATCAGAGAGCTATTAAGGGTTGAAAATCCCAGATAACAGAAAGTGTGGGTTTAACTATGATATTTTAAGTAATAAATGTACACGTAAATGACACGGATATGTATTTTTCAATGTATAACCTTTCCATTCATCAAGAAATGTGAATAAATAGTGAGGTAGCCTATGATGAACATCTTACTAGAATTTCCTTCCAGTTTGTAAGTGTTCACTGATATATTTTGCCAGATTACTATTTAAGCAGCAATCTACTTGTCCTTTCTCTCCCAGTCCAGCTTTATATTTCCATCTTTATACTCCCTACCAATTTATTACCAGTAAGATGAATACGTATCATTATTTTTAAAACTTGAAAATAGTTTACCATCCAAAACAGAGTTTGATGCTTTGTTTGTAGGATGAGACTTACATAATAAAGTTTTATGTTATTCAAATGTATTCTATTTAATCACTCACCCCCTGATACTGGCTTCAGTAGCATGATCACCAGATAATGCACTTTCTGGTTATCCTCTTATTTCCCTTTCTCTTTTTTATCCTATGTTTGAGCTGTAAATGTAAAAATTCCCCGAGGCACCATTCTGAGCTGTCAGTATTCTTTTGGAAACTTTTTTTCCAGCTGATTTTACCATTCCCAAGGCTATAACGGAATCTATGTGTCAAGAAGTCCAAACTTAAACTGTAGTCCAGTGGACTCATTTGAACTTCAGACCCATATATTTAATTTCCTATTTGAATTATCCACGTGATAACTAAAAGGAGAAGAAAAAGAAAAAGAAAAAAGCACAGAAAAGAGAAAGAGAAAGAACATAGGTGAACAAACATAACAAAGCCATACCCCAAACTGACCACTTCATCTTCTCGGGTAAATCTCTCTCTAGTCTTTGCCATCTCAATAGGTGTCACTATTATCGGCCAGTCACTGCACTTGGACCTTGGGAAGTCATTGCTGAAATGTCTCTTTCCTTTGCCACCACAATACTCCATCACCAAGTTCTGTCAAATCAAATCCTGTTGCTTCTTCACTAAGTTCCAGCCACAATAACCATCTTTCCATTCCTTAATTTCACCAAGTGCTTTCTCCTCTCAAGGTCTTCACTTTCGCATTCTTGGGAGTGCCTACAATGCATTTCCTGTCACCCTTCAGTACAAGACTTACAACTCTTACTCTATTCTTAGTTCTCAGCTTAAAAATCACTTTGCAAAGAGCACTTTCCAGATAATGACTCCAAAGGTGGATCTCTTTATTCTGTGTTCTCACTGAACCAGGACCTTTAAAAATTTTTTTTTCTATGCTTTAGTTTATTTAGTTTCAACACAACACATCCTTCTCTCCTTTTTTTGTAGAGCACAGAGAGGAGGGTATTTTTTCCAAAAGACTTAGACTTCTTTCAGGAAGATAACTTCTTGTGAGAAAAAAAGAAAATTAGATTGGAAGTCATTTTCAATAATCTGTGTTCTATATAAGGTAACAAAGTAAAAGCAATTCTCTTGGAGATTAGACATTGAAAAAGATGAGCTTAACTAGAAGATCACAATCAAGTAGCTGGGAGTCCTGCTAAAGAAACAGTATCCTGCTCTACTAAATTACAGAACAAGAAGGCCTTTGTGCAATTCCCATCACTAAAGATATTATTCTCAATTTCAGGAGCCAAAATACTTTATATTCCTCTCTTATAAATGCATTTTCTTGTTAAATAATGTATAAAGTAAATCGTGAAGTAGAATTAAAGAAAATGAAAAGTGCAAAACACCATCAAATTAAGTAACAAAAGAGTTAGTACATTGCAAAATATTTTTTTAAATGTAGACAATTGGCAAAGGTGTTGAAAGTATAATTATGAAAGAGAAAGAAGACAAGGCAACTTACACGAAAGTTACTTTAAAAATACTATTAAAGATAGTTCAGTCTTAATGCAGGGTCTCTCAACCTTAGCCCTATTGACATTTTGAGTTGGATAATTATTTATAGTGAGGGTGACGGGAGATTTGACCTGTATATTGTAGAATCGCCCATTAGATGCCGGTATCAATCCTCCTCCCCATGTTTGTGACAATTAGAATAATTAGACAATTAGAATAATTTAGAAATAACTTAGAAATTATTTCTAAACATTGTCAAACATCTCAAGGAAAGCAACATCACCTTCTCTTGCCGCTTCCGCCTGAGAACCCCTGGCTTCACGTGGCTTCATGTGACTTCATGTGATGGGAAGGCAACTGTGTATGAAAATAGCTATGTTTAAGTCTTAGCTTAACGGTGAAATCTTGGAAAAGTTACTTAACAAACATATAGCAAAAACTTTCTCTTAGGACAATGGCGATAACGACACTGCCTACCTCATAGATTATATCACTCAAACACTTTCAAGAAGATAATGACAAAGTAGAAAAAGAAAAATCAAAAGCAGAGAAGAGAAGACTTTAAAAATGCAGACAAAAAGGTCAAACCTAATTGCTATATTGCAGTTTCAAATTTTATCCTGATCTTTTTGGCAGCCAAAGTGAAAAGAAAGATGATTACTTGCATAATCGGACAGGAGACAGAAAGTCAGTTCCTCTAGGAAGCATGGGTTCTCTTTGTGCTTTCCTGCTCAGCGTCCCTGACTTTATAAAGAAGACAAGAAAGGACACAGAGGACAGAGCCCTTAACACTTTTATGGCAGGTATACTCCTGATTGCCATACAGTTGTTGAGGGGTAGTGTCCTTCAATAAAAGCTTAGGGGATAACATTAAAACATACTCTAGTGAAGGGAGTTCTGATCAACTCAGTTACTGAACCCTAGCTTGATCTAAGGCTATGATTTAAATTATCAAGATCAGTGATTTGGCTGTAGAGCCGTCAAGATTTTCAATGTGTTACTTTTTCCTTCTGGCTTTTGTAAGAGCTTGGTATCAATTATTTTGTGATTATATTTGTAGATGAATCCTTATTATATAAACTGCATAACAGAGCGATCAAAATTACCATTTTCTCCTCTTTCCTACCCAAGTATGAGCCTTTTGCCACCTGAGGTACAAGGCAGGGTATCTACACACCTGGGCTGAGCAATGGCAGGTAGGTATATAGGAGGTAGAAAAGGTGGTGAGCAAAAAGAGACAAAAATGAAATCCAGCGATCCAGGCTAATGCTTTGAAAAGTTATTTGGTAAATTTCTTTATCTCCATGTTACCATTACAGTCCATTCATCAATTTTGCTAGTTTTATCTCTTTTCAATATTCTTAGTATAAACATAACATTTTTTAATTACTCTATTTCTCCAATACTTAATCTTCCTGAGCTAAATCTTTTTATATCAGTAAAACAAACAGCAAACAAGAAGAGAGATTTCTGGCTGTTGAGTTTGGAACAAGGAGCCTAATTGTTCAATGACTTCCTCTCCACAGTAAACACTAAATGGTCAGTCCATCGAAAGGCAGGGAATATTTCTTTTTGTCTTTTTGTTTAGTAAGTCCTCATTAACACTGTTTATGAATCATTAACATAATTTAGTCTATGGGGCCGTGAGTGCTGCCTGGTGAGCACCTGAGCACGACTGGTCAACAGCTGATCTCCCTCGCTCCTGAAACAAGGTAGCCTCTTCTTATCCAAACCACCCATTCATAAACAGAAAGTAGCCTTTCTTCAATATAGCAAGTCCAAAGGCCCTTTGTCAACTAATTTAAAGATTACGTGTCTGCCCAGATCTACAAAGGAAGCAAAAGAAATTGGCTAAGAAAAGGGGCAAACCCAGAGAATTTCCTGGAAATATATTGCTTTGCACATAACTGAGGCTCACTAAGTAAATATTAAATAAAGGATAATGTCATGTGGTAGGTGGGTGATTGGCCAGGGAGAAATATATTTACAATTCGGAAGCCAGTAACCACCAGCCTAAGGCGATTAACAGAAGGAATTTAATTATTTGAGGATAAAAAGCATGTTGCAGTGTATTCCTTTCAGAGTTATAAAGTTCGTTTTGTTCTTTTAAACACTTGAGAACACTGATAGTGCATAACTGTCAATTTTTTCAGGTTAATAATTCCTCCCCAATGTTCATGTGATTCTCATTTGTTATCTGGTTATCTGATTTCTTACATAATCTCACATACAATTTATGAGGCAAGCCCGAAATGCCTGTGGCAAATTTTGGTAAAAGAAGGCAAAAAAGTTGAAAAATAAAGATCTCCCAATGTTTGAGTTTCTCCTTTTTATAAAGGCTGACATGGCTGGCTTGGCACCTTGTTAAGCAAATCAGTGCTAACTGCCAACACTTTAGCAAATTAAAGAGGCGTGAGAGGGCAGTGGACAGTCTGGCAGAAAGGCAACAGTTCTACGAGTGCAGACTAGCTGAAGACTCACGGGTCCGGCTCAGCCTCGTCATTATGAGGGGCATTTCCTGGGAAAGCCAGTAAAGAAGGCAACTCTAGGAGCACTTTTCAAGTAAGGAAATGAACAAAATACTTCTCAGAACTCTTGGAGTGTGTGTCTTTTGGCCCAAGGTCCAATCAATCTGCTGCCATGAAAGGAAGTTTGAGGAGAAGCTAGATGTCACAATCCCACAAGTTTATTGAGACAAATAGAGATGCCTAAATAGGATAGAAAAGATAATATAAGATGAATTCAAAGCGAGGAAATAATCATTAATTCTCTGAAATAATACTAGGAGGTTCAAGAGTAGAGCTACTCATTCAGAGTTCCTTTTGCCAATCAACCACAGTTTTCATATCAGAAAAAGAAAACTTAGAGAGGTTAGATATGTGCACAGTTATACCGTACAGGTGACTGGGATGGGGCTGGGCTCATCAATTCTCAGTTTACTCTTCTTTCCACCGGATCTTAATACAGCCACAGGCTGGTAACAGAAGAAAATGAAGTCAGTGCATTTGACGTACTCTATGCTCAACTCAATAAATGGTTCTCAGATACGTTTAGGTGCAGAGAAGACAGAAGAGCTCTGTATATGCTGGCTTTCACGAAGCAGTTGTAAATGTAGGCGTGAATTTTCAGAGGAACACTGGAGTTAGGAAAAGAGATTTTAGGTCTCCTACACAGCAATTTTCTGCATTCAATTAGGTGGATAAAACCTTCATGAAAGAAGGGTAAACTAGGGATCATTGTGTGTGTGGAGCAAGTAAAGAAGGAGAAAAAGAAGTTAAGGAGACAGCATTTTCAGACGAGAAGAAAGAAAGGACAGTGCTGTACACATTCAGGAAAGGGATGGCCAACATGGGCAAGTCTTGTGAAGAATTCATGAAATATGAGAATGTAAAAGTTAACGTCTCAGCTGATAAAGAGTTCATGTGGACCTCGAGAGGAGGTATTTCATAGAGTTGAGGTCTAAGTACCCAAAGTAAGATAACTTGGGCGGTGAACTGGAGGCAGTCACTGACCGACTATCAATTATTATTCTTAGACTTCTTAACTGGACGTGTGTGTGTGTGTGTGTGATTTTAAATTAAGAGGGAGAAGAAAACCTACAAAAGGGTGCATCAGCATGTTTTTCAAGATCTTAAAGCCTAACAAAACCAAAATAATGATTACTTATCCTCACACCATCTATAGAGCCTTCCCTTTGCTTAAGGCACCATTCATCTAGTCAATGATATGAACAATGTTACCTGGAATTCTGCAAAGTGGTTGCCCTGATTATTCTATAAAAATAATACCAGAAAACAGAAAATGCATCAAAACAATTAATTTAATAACAATTTCTATTAATAATTAATAGAAAACAGAAATGTATGTGTATAAACAGAAATGTATGAACGGCTTTACAATTTCACTAACCTGTTATGAAAATGTAGCCATAAATTAGGACTACAGATTAAAGTGGTACTATTATGGGTTTTTCAGATTATTAAAAAAGGCTTATGCCAGAGCTTCAACAGGAAGATTGATCCCTTACTTTACTATAAGTCTATTCAGCTTTGTTTCTCAAAACCAAATTCACAACTGAATATAATAAATAAAAAGCCAAATGAACAAAAATACTAGGATTAGAAAATCTATAGCTCTATTTTTATTATGTTTTATTTCACATCTTAACCTCTTAAGAGAGTAAATTAAAATTAATAAAGATGAGTTGGTTTTAATTTTTTACTGTATTAAGAGAGGAAAGCTGTTACTAATAACTGTTAAATTTAGATATATTTGTATCTGTTCAGTCTAATCTGTATGTCTCACACTTGGCTGTATATTGGAATTACCTGGGACTTTTAAAAATCATGGGTTCTAAACCAGGGATACTGACTGAATCAATTTGAGACGTGGCCTGGGCATCAGTATTATTAAAAACTCCTTGGTGCTATTTTAAATTGTAGCCAAGTTTAAGAACCACTGCTCTAGGCCAGAATACCATCTGGTAGCCAGCTTCTTTTATGAAAATGATTAAAGTTGCTCAAAAGAGTTGGCAAAGGGCATTCCAATAAGAGGCTTAAATTGAAATGTGTGGGTAGAAAAGCAGACTTGGGGAATATGGGATGATCTCTGGAGCCCCACTCAAGACTGGAACAAGTCTCTAAACCAAAATTGTATGTTCCAAGTGCTGGCTTTGTTTGTTTGTTTGTTTTTACAAGATTAGAAACACTTTTGATTGCACCTACAGCCTACAGAAACATCAAAAGCCAAGTGGCAACGGTTTCACAAGTAGGAAGGACTGCAATTTAGTTACCAGGCATCAGAACCTGAACAACTCTGCTCAGATCCAGAAACTTGAGTTCATACTTTCCATAGGGGCACAATTAAAAATACAATAGGATCATTGGTAAGCCAGCATGTCAATTTATTTTCATCCAAAAGTACCTGTCTACATACTACATAGGTCGCTACTCTGCAGCACATTCGATTTGGTAGACCAAATTGCATATGAAAGGTGTCTTGAAAAGCAGGAAATTAGACGTTCTCTGTAGAAGGACACTGAGTATCTGGTAGGCTGAAGAAAGGTCACTTTCTATTCTAGGCACATTTAGTCCAAAGAAGGCTTTGCTTCCTCCAGTCGTGTAGAATCAGAGTATCATCTCTTTAAAATGTTGCTTAAATACTGCTAAACCCTTGTTCTTTGTCTTTCCTATTCTGTGCCAACTGCTGTTGTGGTTTTAGCAAAAGTGTTCAGACAATCTTATTAAAGTTAGGTGCCTTAACTCCACTATTTCATCGGGTCATAACTTCCGCGTAGGATGCCTTGGCCATCTTCAGTACACATCTCAGGCTCCTTGGCATGGTGGCTATGAGCACGTGCTCAGAAATCTGACTGCCTAGGATTAAATTCTGAACCCACCACTCACCATGTGATTAATTAAATTCTCTTAACCTTCAGTTGTCTCGTCTATGAAATGCAAACAATAATGATACGAATCTCATATATCACTTGTGAGAACTAAATAATGCATTCATTGCAAATAACTCAGTGTTTGGCACTGGCAGTAAAATATTCATTATAATTATTAATTATTTTGCCAAATCATCATCAGTAATATATTGTATTCCGCTTCTGCCACATGTTACTTAATTAGAAAAGTGAGAATAGCACGTTTTAGAAAGGACAATGGGTGAGGAGAAGCCTGTGAAAGGCAGCCCCTAATTCACAGAAACATAAAACACAGCCAAAAGAATTTCTTCCATACAGGTCCAGAAACTTCTGACTAAGATTAAACATACCTATCGCTGGCTCACTATATCTTTTTTATTAAATGTTATACCTTTTCTTTTGTTTTAGTGCCAAATAACTGACGGTATTATATTTCTATCAACTAGTAGAAGGAGTTCAAGGCATGTCATCCAAAGGAAAAAAAAACACTTTTTTAAAAAAATAGAGATATCTCACATAGTTACCTGAAACATACATAAAAATAATATGATAATAACAAATTATTAGCATAAATAATAGCAGACCACAAATAATCAGTGTGACACGCATATTAAGAAAGAAATAACATTTGACATAGGAACCTGTAAAATTATTTTAATTCTGAAATACAGCAACCAACTGCAAGTTATTGTAGAAGAGAAATATACCTGACAAACAGCAAAAAACCAGCAGCTTCCCAGCAAAGGGAAAGGTTAAACATGGTTTTGATCAGAGGTATCATTAATGAAATATTAATAACCTGAAAGATTAACAACATCCGAAAGTGAAGAATTTCCTTTTATCTCCTTTTGCCTTCCTAGTCTTTAATGTAGGTGTTAATGAATACTGAAATGGACAAAAGGCAAGAAAAGATTTAAGAAAAGGGGAAAGACTGAATCTTCATCCTTGAATAATCCACCTTGGTCTTCTCCACTGTTCCCACTGAGCACCTCAGAAAACAGATATTCTGTTACAGAAATTTTTATGGCTATTTCTGCACGGAAAGTAAATATGCACAGAATAAGAAAAATGTGGCTTAGGCGTTTCATAAGATGATGATCTGTAGGAAAAATTAAAATTCTTATGCTTCATAATTTGGGAGAAAAGAAAAAACTGTTCTTAGTAAAATAAACACTTTCTGTAGCGAATCCATGTCTTTCACTTCCTAACTAGCTCCCTACTTCAATTTTCGTAAGAAACACATTCTCAGCAAGAATTAAGGAGGGCTTTTATATTCTCTAATCACTGTTTTGACCAAATATCTCAGATTAATGTCCATTTATGGTCTGCAAATCTGTTGTATTTGCTAAGAGGGGAACCCCGCCCCCCCGCAACATTGCTGTGAGCAGACCCTCTGAGATACTTACACAGTTTCAGATGGTGATGCTACAAACACATACGGCACAAACACAGACTGTTCACCATGGCTGTAACATTGCTAACCCAGGTCACTGAGTGGATATAACATCCTTGGCACTTTGAATGGCCCAGTTTGTGCCACGAGCACATCAACATCCAGTGGTTACATCCTTCCTTTGGAGGGCACCTACCACTGTGACAGCACTAGCTGTCGAGCTAGTCACCAGTCTGAGCCGTTTAGCCCCTGGCCCCGCAGTCCCGATGATGCTGGTCTTACAATTACCCCACAGAATCTACTCTTGCGGCCTTTCGTAGAGCTTATTATTTCACTCTGGTTTCAGGTAAGGTGGGAATAGACCTCCCAGTTAAATGTCTGAGACTGGGAATAATCCAAGAGGGGGAAAAAAAGCAAAGCTCAGGGGTCCAGTCCATCTGGGTTTCTTCCAATCTGCGACTGTGGATAACTACGTCCTTCATGGGCCTCCGTCTCCTCACTTGTGCGGTGGAGATAATAGATGCCTGCTTCCCTGAGCAGCTGTGAAGGTTAAACGAGGTGAGGAGTGAACGCAGGGTGCCTACTCAGTGCCCAAGCCTATAATGGACGCTGATTAATGTTAGTACGAGATGTTGGCATCTTTTATCAGCACTCCCTCTTGCTTTACTATGACCTTGATATTCCTCACCTTCCTACAAAAAATTAAAGTGATGAGCATTTCTGTTTGTTTACTTTTTATTTTATCAAAAACATCTTTTAACTTTTTATGCTTAGCTCTATGGCAATGCTACCAAATGCTGTCAAGGAAATCAATGCCCATTTTTTTAAAAAGTAGCTCTATTTTGTTCATACTTTTGGATCTCACTAGCAGAAATAAACACTTAAATGTAAATAAATAGAAAGTGAATTACATTAAGGATTATCAGTCCCAAACTGCATCCTTTAAAACTACACCTTCCCGCACTGAGGGTGGGCAGCAGCTGGGTCCCCTTGGCCAGCTGCACAGGGGCCTCCTTGCTCGTTGGGCTGGGGTGCTCCATGGGGCAAGCCACTGGACCTAGACTGCAGAGGAATAGCTGAGTCTTTGGGAACTGTCCTGTCCTGCCTCATGACTGTAATAGTAAACTTATATAAAAATTACACCATATTAGCTGGAGTGAGATGCAAACTAAAAATCTTTTCAAATCATAATGTTTAAATTAAGACATCAGAAGACACACTACAAATACTCAGATGGAATTCCACTGCCCTCAGAAGAGCCAGAAATACATCTTGCCACAATTTTCAATTATGTAACATAAAAAATTGAAGTATTTCTAAGAAATAATCAAACTAAAGAGCACACATAATTTTAAAAACCATGTTGATGTGTAATTCTTTTCATTCCCCTCCTTCCAAAAAAGGAAATAAAATGAACAGAACATGTCTGAAATATCTTACACTTCTTAAAATTTCACAGTCCTAGTTAATTTGCATCTCAGGTATCTTCTGAAGCACCCTAACTTTGGAGACAACCTAGGGCTTTGGGGAACAAAAAATAGTAGAGGAACCCTGTCCTTGTACCTAGGCAAGCAACAGGGTTCCCAGGGGATTAAGTAATCCTGAAAGGAAAAATTGTGAGACACCTAAAAGTTTGTTTGTATCCGTGGTAGTTATTACTGCTGTTTTCCTGAATATTCCTGTCTCTCCATCTTCCTGTCTCCCTTGTGGGTGTGTGAGCCATGTGGCTCCTTCTGTCCAAAGAGTTGTTAGCCATATCAAAGTGCCTGTTAAGGCCAATACATTTAATTGCCTATGCAAGAACCTGTAGGAACTTCCCTTTGGAATTATAAGTGTCATGATCGTGCTCTTTGAGCTTGGATCCCTGAGGGACTGCATGGAGCAGATCCATCCTTGCTGACCAGCCATGGGTCTGTGTGTGTGTGAAAGAAAATCCTTTATTATTTAAAGCACTGCTATACATATACATACATATGCACACACACACACACACACACACACACACACACACACACACACACACACACACACACATACATACATATGGGGATGGACATGTCTGCTTTCATTAACTGGGAATTTTGGAGGACAATCCCACATCTTCCCATCATTCATTCCCCACCCCTCACAACAAACTGTTACCAAGGAAATAAAGAGGTCTGGCTCTGGAACACATTCCTGAGAAATTTATCAGAGAAGCTACAGCAGTACAAAGAATTCTATGGGCTGATATAAAAGCCAGGGTTAGCCAAGAAGGAAATTCCAGAAAGAGAATCACTAAGTCAGGGCAAACAGGAAAAGAGGGAATGGGCTAAAACAGCACTTAAGGAGAGAAAACATCCAGAACATATTTTATTCAACAATCCGTTAGCTTTAAAATTATTAAACATGCAACAAACTGTTGAATAAAATACGTTATACCTTCCTATCTTGTCAAATATGCATTCATTGGGACAAAATGCATACAGCTATGTTTTCTATTTGACTAAAATTTGGAAAAAATATCAAGGTTGAATATATCTATTTTGCATGTTTCATGGTTCTATTTTTTTTTTTTTGCTTAAAATAATTATTTTAGACATATCTATATGGTTTCTTAATCACCTTTGTTTATCCTTTCACCTGTTGATAGACATTTGGGTTGTTTCTAGTCTGAGTGTGGCTATAACAAATAAAGCACTTATGAACATTTTTGTACAAGTCTTTGTATGGACTTATGATTTCATTTCTGTTGGTTAAATACCTAGGAATAGCTGGATTATACAGTAGCTATATGGTTAAATTTTAAGAAACTGACAAACTGTTTTCCAAAGTAATTTTAACTTTTTGCATTCCCACTAGCAGTGCATGAGAGTTCCAGTTCCTCCACACCCTCACCAACACTTGGTATGATATATTTAATTAGAGCCATTCCAACAGGCATCCCTGTTGTGCCAGAATATGGCTTTAATTAGCATTTCCAATTTTTATTAGTTTATCTGCCATCTATATACCTTCTCTGGCAAAGTGTTTTTTTTTCAAATATATTGCCTTTAAAAAAAATCAGATTGTTTGATTCTTAGTGGGTTTTGAAGTTTATTTATATATTCTGTATATAATTCCTTTATCAAATTTATACTTTGCAAATATTTTCTCCCAGTCTGTGACATGTTTTTCATTCTCTTAACAGTGTCTTTCTAAGATGAGAATTTTTAAAGTTTGAGGAAGTTTAACTTATCATTTTTTTTTCTTTTATGGGTTGTGACTTGGTGTTGTGTCTAGGAAATCTTTGCCACAAGGTCCAAAGATTTTTTTTTTCTCGTGCTTTTTCTGAAAGTTTTATAGTTTCAGCTTTCACGTTTAGGTCCACTTTGAGTTAAATTTGGTATATGATTTGAGATATGACAACCTACAATTCCCACAACAATCTCCTCAGAGAATTGTCTGAATCAAGATGTCAGTGGCGTCCAGACTGAGAAACACTGGTTTGGGAGATTAGCAGTAGTTCAGCATGGCAGGCATACCGAGCACATGGGAAAGAATGCAGAGACACAAAGCTCCAACGATAGGTGAGATTTAGATTTAGATCGTCAAGGGTCTTCCATGGAATGCAAAGAAGTTGTGCAGTGAAGGCATAGACGAAAAGGCCAACACCTACAGTGTGGGGAAACTACTATTGAAGATGGAGGCCATATTAATTGACAGTATTAGGTCAGAACATCAAATAATGTTAAATCGCTACACTAAAGTTATCCTCTCCTCAATTCTCTTTTGATTTTCTTAATTATCTTAAAATAAATGTTCTTGTTTATTAGTAACATGCTTGGTGACACCTCAGTAGCATTTGCTTTATTTATTTTTTTAATAAGGAGCAATCTCCACCTATGTGTTATCAACGAACAGCATTCCCCAGCTAGAATTTAAGAATATTGTCAAGTTTACATTGCTTTTCTTTTAAGTGCTGCATTTTGTTAATGTAAGTGAAAATGTTTTCCACCTATAGGAGTTACAGAAAATTTCGTTTTACACGAGTTTAAGTTAAAAAGGGGTGTTGCGCTGAAGAAAAATATTAAATAAAATAGAAGTAGAGATGGTAGGTTATGCAGCCTGGCAAAAAGTGTAAGAAGGTGTGCAAATAAGTTCTATAAAATACTATCCAAATACTGGGAAATATTTTTAATTAAGCAAAGAGATAATAGGATTAATTGCCATTTTAGAAAAATTGCCTTGAATGTGGAGTGAAGTATCAGTGGATTGTAAGTGCAGGGAATACAGGTGAGAAGATTATGTCATAAGTCACGCAGGAAACCTGAAAAAACAGATATACTCAAGATAGTTTAGGAGGTGAAAAATATTGTCTCACAACTCAGAGGGTATAGAAAAAGGAAGTTTCTGTAGGGGAAAAAATAGAATTCTAGTATCTGAAAATAATTAACTATTGCTGGAATTATCTGAGTACAGGCAGCATGACCATCTGCCAGGGATGGTATAGGACTTCTGAGTTAAGGTAGGCTGTATACACTGTATTGAATACACAGTTTTGGGTAACTCAAATGTCTAATTTCTTTATTCACCCATTAAATACATTTTGAGCACCTTCTACATGTGAAACACTGTGTTACATTTACAATAATGAAGAAGAGCAGTAGAAAATCTGCTCTGAAATTTCATGGCTAAGGAGACAGGCAATTGAGCAGATAATTAGAAGGATGTATGATAAAGCTCATTAGTCAAAGCAGATCAAAGTTCACAACAGAGGGGTTAGGGAAGAGGGCAAGTACAGGGGTTGAGCACAGAAGGATGGAGGCAGCTGAATCCTGTAGCAGAGAGGAATGAGCAGGAGTTAAGAACTGTTATTCCAAGCAGAAGAAATTAACAGGCAAAGGCTCTAAGGCAAAGAGAATGGCTCTTTTGGTGAAATGAGGGAAAGTTAGAATGGCTAGGAGTGGGAAGATGTCAAGAGGGGAAGGGCTGAGACGTGAGCAGTGAGGCTGCAGCCAATTGTCTAAATTTCTTGAAAGCCTTGTTGAAAGTTTTGGACAGTATCTTAAAAACAATGAGAAGTCATCAAAACATTTTCAGCCAAAAGTGTTAACTTTTTGACATTTTACATGTTCACCCAAATCTGTATAAGAACTGGTTTAAATGCTATTGACTTATATTATTTGGATATTTTAGAATATTCCTCACAAAACTGTTTAGATTTTGGAGTTCTAAATAATTGAACATCCAGTAATTTTAATTTCAAGTAACACTGATATTTACAGAACTCAAAAAGAATATTTTGTATAAAGTTTTATGTGAATTCAAGAATAAAAACTACAATTTATAATACAAATAAGCATCCATTTTTATTCTTAAAAAGGTTTTGGAACAGGGCTCCAGTATTGCATGCCTAGGCATTTCACAAAGGCTCAGTTTAATTTGAATTAAGTTTCACTGCTTTTATTTTCTTTGTAGGTAAAAAAAATATTGTATTGGATTTTGTCTTTCCTTGGGATATGGGAGAAATTCAATGTATTAAGTTAACTGTACTGCCATATTTTCAGAATATGGTTCATATGCAGTGTTTTTTTTTAATCATACATGCCATTGTTTGTATTTATTTTAGCTTGCATCAAGTGTATTGTAACTCATTTTTATTCTTTAAAACCTACATTCAACACCCAGACTGCAGAGCTAATCTGGGACTTTCTAATCAGACAAACTAATAGCATCTCTAAGTTATTCAATTTACCTTTGTCCTCTCACTTAATTTTTCATAGATGTTATGGCATTTGCATATTACCTATCAAGACAGAAACCATCTCCCTAAATAATTGCTCTGAACTGGAAGATGACAGAGAAGACAGAGTGACACCGGAATGGGTAAACTTCCAATAACTATGTAGAAATTGACTATGGAAGGAATTACTATTTCTATACAGTTTTCCTGGCTTTCCAGTTAGTCTTGCTAACTCTACAGAGGCAGGTAGGCAGGCAGGCAGGCAAGAAGACAGGAAGATACTTAATTAAGAAGAACCCACAGTGCATGAATAGGCACCAAGCGAGGCTACTGGCAAAGATAGATCTCACTGTAATTCATTTAAGAAGTGTATTCTCAATGCCAACCATGGACAATGCCCTGAATTCTTCACACAGGACCGTCAAGAACCTGGTAATACTAATTGGAAAGATAAAATATAGACCTAACATAAGATAAAACTCTGTTTCTCAAAAGTGGTCTGTGAACTACCTACATCAGAATCAAGAGGGTTGCTTATTTAAAACGCAGATTGTGCCCCCTGTGCCCGCCCCAGTTGTCCTGAATTCTAATCTGAACCCCTACCCAAATCCCACTGCAAATATGCATTTTACTTAAGTCCCCTAGCTGTTAACAGGTGAAGCACATCAAAATCTTCAAAGTCCTCAGAAAGAACACCTGAAGTAATTGAAGGAGGGCACAGAAAAAATGCCTCAGAGACCAAAGAGGACACATGACTCCAGCAGAGGAGACCCCTGAAGTCCCTACATCTGCAGTAATTACGAGTAGGAGTGCCCTAATGGCATCACAGTAATTTATTTTCAATAATAACAGCATTCTGATTAAGGAAAGTTCTAAAGCAAGCTATTGTCACTAAATCTACCTGAATTCAAGATATTAAAAGATTCTTTATTTCATGCACTCAACATCCAGTCTTCTTAAAGAAAACAAAAGATTGCTAATTCTCATTGACGAAAAATTTCCTACAATTGTGAATTGTGCAGGTTCCAGAGGTCTTCTTTGAAGAGAGTTGAAGATATTTTTTTCTGACTCTATTTCCATCAAATCTCCAAGCTGATCTTATTGTTAAAGATAATATCTGTACCATGGGTTTTACTATATATTTTTAAAAAGGCATTCCTACACCCTATTATCATTTTCTCCATAGCACCCTTAGGTTTTGGAAAAAGAACAAATTATTAAATTTTATAAATTAGTTTCAGAATGTATTTGTGCAATAGAGAAATATTGTAAGGAATCCTTATTTATGTTCAATATTCACAAATATCCCTGGAAACTGGACTAGGGAAAAACCTACATAGAAAAAGGTACCTTGAATTAACTAATCCAGAAACAATATTCCCTGGTGACTGAGACTACAGATATGTTCTTAAAATATGTTTCTTTTAATATTCATAACCACCAACACAGAACTGAGCAGGATCGGATTGGTCCTTTCGGTGGAAGTGTTAATTTTTCAAGGAGATGGATGCTAATCACCAAACAGGAGTTCTTTATATAGATTAAATTATCTACTGCCATACCTCTAATTTTTTTAAAAAGCATATTAAAATTGCAAACAAACAATGCATGGATTAAAAGGTTGATCCAACTGACATCTCAAATAATGTCACAAATCAAAGAACGTTTATCCCTCCAGTGGGACAATTCTAAAAGAAATGGCTGACCTATGTACATTAACAAATAAATCCTACCTTCTCCACAAATAAGATAGCAATGCCAAGTTTGTCTTGCATTTATTTGGAAATAATTGATTTGTTTTCTTAAAGAGTGGCTCTCTAGCCCTCCAAATGAAAAGATTTTCCCAGGCCTTCAACCTTTTGATCACAGAAGTCATTTTTATCCACATATCCGGGGAGAATACCAATTGCTCATTATGGTTCATACTGTCCAAGCAGTAGTGTGCCAGCAGTAGCGGGCAAAGAGTTCCTTGACAACCCAGGAAAGGTTCATGTGAACAAATCTAGTAAACTGAGATCATTCAAGCAGAAAGCCACCATGTTATTGAAGACGAAATTAAACAGCATGTAGAAACAAAAGCCCAGCACCTTAGAATGTCCCTTTGTTGTGACTTGGATGAGGTTCTATAGATGACACACCTGCCCCAAGTTCATTTAGTATTTCTCTTGAAACACTGTGAACCAGGCAAATAAAGAAGAGTAGAAGTTTTGTTTTGTGTCTTGGTCCTTTATGACTCTCCCAGTCATGAAATATGTTGAGGGAAAGCACTGATTCCCTAGAAGCCAAAGAGATAAACTTCTACTAGCTGTTTTGCTATATATTTTCCTACTTCAAAGTTTATCTATGAACTAATGATTAAAAAAATTCATAGTTTTCTCTGACTTCTTAATTTAAAAAGTTCTCCCTAAGACCCAGTCCACGCAAATCTCACCAATCATAAATTTAGTGTGATTTAAAATCTAAATAGTTCTCAACAGTCTGTACACATATTCACTCTTCTTTATTATTCATTATCATTCTTTGGGACAATTTTCCTAGATTAATAAGAGGGAAAAATAATTGTCTTCATTTAAACAAACAAAAGCTATTAATATGTCCTATATCTCATTGTTTGCTTTTCTCAGAAGCCTTCAGTAAAATAAAGTACACATCCCATAATGTGGAAATGTTTAAATAAATTACAATATATTCAAAAAGTTCAATATTATACAGACCTTAGATTTATCAATAATTTTAATGGCAAAAGTAAATGCTTACAAAATAATATAAATATGAACTACACTGTAGTAATGCATACTTGTATTCCATATATGGGGAAAAGGAAAAAATAGAAAAAAGGTAAGAGAAAAAGACTACCTTGAACATTATTTAACCTTACTAAACTCACTTTAATTGGTTCTCTATCTACAAGCACATCCTCTGCTTCATAATTAATGCCCAGTCTCTTGATCTCAGCTAAATCCAGGCCATAAACCATAGAGAGCACAGCAATGAAGATGAGAGAATATTCCAGAGCCCAAGAGACAGAAAGAAGGAATGTAAGACAATTATTGGAATTCCAATCACTATAAACAAAAAATACAGAAAAATCAAACTCCCCAAGTGCTCCCAAGCTTTCTTTCTGATCACGAATATGCACACAAACACATCCACACAAACACATATGTGCGCACACACACAGACAAGTGCACATAAACACACATGCATTCTCTATAGTATTTCTTTAACATCAAGGAAACAAGTTTCCTGAATTAGCTGGAGAGAAAACAGGATATTTAGAGGTATCAAGGAGAATCATAAATAGGAGGAAAATGTATCTTGTGCATCTAAAACACATCTTTTGTTCCTTCTGGAGGGATATCAAAAAAAAAAAAAAAAAAAGAGAGAGAGGAAGAGAGAAAAAGGAGGGGAGAGACAGATACCCACTAAGTAATGACCTTTTTATAAGGACATAAAGAGTTCTCAGCACCACCATTATTCCCCGAGTGCTATTTTTTTGCACTAAATTACCGCCTGAAATTCACCTTTCCTTTATCCTCCCTCTGCTGAACCTCCGAGGTGAGTCTGGGGACTGCTGACATGGCAGGTATAATGCAGTCAGTAAAAATGCTTCACAACAAGCACACTTACCCATTGACCTTCCTCCCTCCTTTGGAGGGGAAGCATCTGGCAGCTCTGTATTACAATATGGCCAAAGCATTGTGCACAGCCCTAGGACTTCTCTCCTTCATGTCAGAAACCCCCCTTAGCAAAAATTAATGAAGGAGGAAATGGGGCATGAGGCCCAAATACACTGTTCTCTCTCAAGTTGAGGATTTAAGGCTTTGAGTCATATTAAGCATAAGCATCTTAAAGAGACATTTCCTGTCATATATAATCATTCTAGTGGAACAGATTTTCACAGAAAATACAATCTGATTAGCTTGTTAGAATAAAATTTCTTTATGAATATGCCACAGTATAGCATAGGCAGAGATTTAAAAGAAAACAATGCTTTTTTTTTTTACTATTGTTTGCATATAAACTAAGTATTTCACTTCCCTGACTTTTGAGTTATTATTAATATGCCCTTGCTATGCATGCTTCTAAAAGGGACATTTTATCTTTAAAGAGTTCCCCCAATATTGGGGCCATTTGAACTCAAATTATGAAAACTCCAGGCTCCCAAAATGCTCTTCTGTGAGAGCTGAGGACCTGAAGTAGAGGCCAGTTAATCTGAGACAAAATGTGTCTGTGAAACCAATAGGTTTTGAGCTACTACTGAAACCTAGAAGCTGGAAGGAGACAATGAAAGGTGATCAAACTAACACATTTTGTTAAAATGAGAGCTTGACATCTGCTTTGCTGATGACCCCTACCAGAAGCATCACTTCATCTTACCAAATTCACATGACTTGGTTTTTAATTGAATTATCCAACGTTGGAAGGCAGTGTTCCACGGGTCTCTTACGTTCTGCACGAGCCAGGCACTCCAGACTGTCTTTACAAGGCTGCTGGTAGCGCGAACAGCTTTCAGAAATAGAGCCAGTAGACCCTTCTGTGGCAAAGGATACATACAGTCTTACTCTCTAGTGTAATAAAGACCATCTCTCCCTCCAGAGCTAAGGGCACTCATACTTACGCTATTAAGAAAAGATTAGAAACCCCAAACCTCAGGGTTCCTCCCCTGTAATGCAGTTTAGTGAAAGCATCCTCTGGTCTTTATCTTAATACCCTGAGGGAACTGAGGCTGAGGAACTGGCACAGACACGCCCACGCTCTCACTACGATTACGGCGAAGGGTAACAACTCGTCTTTCTTTTCTCACCTGGGGTTTGGGTCTTCTATTGCCATCAACGAAACTGGAGTACACTAACTGCGTGCTTGAAATTAGAAGAAAATCATAAACCTTTCCATTTTCTTGACAGATTTAATGCTGAAGATGAAATTATTAGAGTCACATGGTTTTCTGAAAAAGGAGGTATAGGACCTTGTAGGCCAATTAATGAGATTTGAGGGAAGCTCTTAGGAACTGGAAGCAAACATTTTGACAGAACTGTGTAGTCTAGTGAGAAATAAATGGTTCTCTATTTTATCGCCAGTTAAAGGAGGGGCAGCTAGGGAGGTGGTTACGGGCAGAGTACAGAGAGCTGCCCGAGCTGTGACCCAGTGATGGCTAACTCTCCTCTGGGTGCGGGACTTCTTCCCTAGGCTGTCCTGTTGGCTAATAAACCCAGGCAAAATTCAGGTGCCTGCTATCTAATTTAAATTTCCTGGGATTGTGGGGATGGATGCAAATTACTTAATGCCTCTGGCAGTTAAGAAAAAGCTGCCTTTTCATCACCAGCTGTAATAATTAGTCCTACAGTGTGTCCTGGATGAGCGGCAGGTTCTTCCTGCTTTTGGACAATAGTTACAAAAATGTGCCTCCACACTGAGCATAAAACGGGGAATGTGTGACAACTGTGAACAGAGACCTTGTGAATCATCAGATTTCCGTCTCGGTCACTGGTGAGATGAGGAGACAGAACACAGGATGCTGTTAATGAAGACTGAGAACAGCTGAGTTGCTGTCCGGCTCCTGTACCCACCGTGTCTACTATGGCAATGTTAGTTCCATTCGGAGACGACAATAAATAGTCTGAGCTTTTTGCAGCAGGTCCTGCTATAAGGGAGCTTTGCCCCTATCTGGGAGATTTCCCTAAGACAGATTAACTCCACAGGAAACCACAGATGAGGCACTGACTAATATTCAGGGGTTCTTACTACTTGGGACTGAGTTTTCGATACTAATGAAGGTGACCCACTGTAGAAGGAGAAACTGACCCAAATAAATCTAGATAAATTCTTGAAGTCAGCCTTAGCATCTTGGAAAACATCTCTAGCCTAGGGAGAGAATTTAAGCAATGTTATCTTCACAAGGGAGCAGCAGATACTTTAGACGTAGGTGAACTCCTCAAACAAAGTCACCTCATGTGACCCAAGCCTGAGTCAGTCCTAAGGTGAAAACCCCATGATCCCTTCCAAAAAACAATGGGTATGTAAATATTGGGCCAAGGGCTTTGAAGGCTGAAACAGATGGTGTCAGCCAGGAAGATCTTACTGTACTATGCAGAGCATTGAGCAGGCTCAAATCCTAGAAGTCTGGTTGAGTCATGAGCTGTCAGCATGCTGCACAAAATAAAAAGTAAATGTGAACCCCTGCAATGGCATGGTACCACTCTCTTCCTGTGTGTCACCAATTCCTCCCAGGCCCTCTGCCCTGACCCAAGGGAAATAAAGATGACAAGAAGAGAGGCCAATATCTCCATTACCCTTAGAGGGATCCAAGATTATATGCACCCTTCTAAGCATGCTGAGGGATTTGCAGGAGGAAAGAAAATCAAACTGTTACAGCTCTTTCCAGACCATGGATGGAAAAGGCATCCAGATTCAACTAATAGGATTTGAGCACAGTAGGAAGAAAAGCTAAGGTGACTGTGTGGTGGGATGTAGTGGAATATTGTTTCTCCATCTGAAAGTAGAGTAGGCCTTGATGTTATGTGCAAGTACTTCCCCAGCATGTAAGTCACAGGAAGATTCTCCAGATCAAGAAATGTCTAGGAAAAACGCAACGGGAAATCGCTTCCCTAAACCCCCCTTTCATTTGCAACCAGTGGTTGGGTAGGATTCATCACAAGTGCCTCTCCTCAATGTTCAAAACTTCCACCATGCACATGGCATCTTGTTGGCTGGCAAGCCAGAATCTGATCTCAACAGTCCTGTGTTATTACGCTACCGACTGCAAGAGCAGCTAATAAACCCTGACAGACAGCAGGTACCTGCCTGCCAACTTGAACGTCTTGGGACTATGTGGACTACTTAATCCCTCAAGGACAAACTGCTGTCTCATCAGCCCCCTACCGCCATATAGTAGGCCCAGCATATTCTTACACTCTGGGTACCAGAGACAATATGTGCTTAATGCTGACATTCTCCTTGGGGTTTCGTATTGAACAATGTGCAAAACAGCATCCTTTGTGTAGACCCAAACCAACAGCCTGCATCTGAAGTGATCCAGGAAATTATGGCACAATCTCTGTCTTCATGCCTCCACAGCACTAATGGCCTCTTTGAACTGTGAGTCTCTGTGCTTGATGACTGCCAATTGGGTTTTAGTCAAAACGATACAGCCTTAACGTTGAGGCAACTCCTGGATTTTGGCCTCATTGCATCCATGAGTGGACTTCCAGGATTACTCCTTTTGAAAGGTGGTTATTAGCTTGCCACTGGGTTCTTGTTGAAGCTGAATGCCTGACTTCAGTGAGGGTTAACTTGGCCTAAACAACTAACAAGGTGGAAAGGACCCAACAAGCCTCACTCGACAACTGGAAATGTTACATTCAACAATGGTGCTGGCTTGGCCTTGGCCACCATCTCTCAATTTTACTTGAAAAATAGCAACAACCACCTTGGGAGCAATTTCATTCCCCACACCAATGCTTTATAGGAAAGACGCTGGGTCCACTGATTCACAGAAGTTCCCCTAAATGTCTGGGCCTGGTTCATTGATGGTTTGGCTGAGCTGAAAACTGATGGCGTCCACTGGGCTTCTCTGCATCTGTTCAACCTCAGAGCTAGCAGTGAAGAATAGAAAATGGTGTGGTCGCTCTGCTCAGTGGATAAAACTCATGGTCATTTTTACATCTTGGGCCAATACTCACCTTGATAAACTGTGCTACAATTTCACTGAAGCCCAGGTAATCGTCAATGGCCTAGAATTTGGTCGGCCACTTGGAAAACTACAGACTGGCAGATTAATACTCTCTCTTTGGGGCTTTGAACTACAGAAACTAATCACAGCTACTGATCAAACCATCTGGATTCTTCTTGCAAATGCCCAAGTTAAATGCCCTTTATCTGATGGGACCAACTGAAGTCAAGCTGCTGTGGGAGCCTGCATCACACAAAATACAACCATTTCTGCCTGAACATAGCAACACAGCCTCCACCACAGACTGCCTCTGATGCAGAGATACTGCTCTACGCCAGACGAATGACTCATGGAAAGGGCTGACTCCCTTGTCTCACATGAGGGAGGCCGCACCGAGTGAGGTACTGCTCCTGCCTGGTCCTGGCAGCCTTACTACCCCACACTTAAGACCCCCCCCCCCTCAGTATTACCAGCAGTGTCGCACTCCAGTTGACACTTGCCAGTTACGGTGTTATGAAACTAATCTCTATCATGTGTCTGGCATGACAAAATATTTGCAATGTGATAATAGTGAGCATTTTATCACAAAATCCACAGGGCATCGAACCGTCCATGCTCCCAACTATTCACAGACATCTTTGCATTTTTGCAAGCATTTAGTGTTGTTACTATTTATTTTAGCCA
This sequence comes from Camelus dromedarius, assembly GCF_036321535.1. Classification (NCBI taxonomy): domain Eukaryota; kingdom Metazoa; phylum Chordata; class Mammalia; order Artiodactyla; family Camelidae; genus Camelus; species Camelus dromedarius. The sequence goes on along the minus strand of NC_087463.1, from coordinate 19,093,485 downwards.
TTCTAGTGTTTTAGCCCTGGACCATAATTTTATCATCATTCCCTTTAAACTTACCTATGGCTGCTGTTCTCTCTCCTGGACACCCTTCAATCATATGTCAATAGAACTTTATCCAAAGGAAATTTTACCCTGGTCAATATTTATACAAATAAATGAATTTGTTTTTTCTTATACAATTTTCTTATATAATAGATGTCAACTAATTCTTCAGCAAGACTTCAAAGAATTAAAGTAATAAGTATGTGTGTATATATATATATATATATATATATATATATAAATCTCAAAAAATTAAAAAAGAATCTACTTTCTCAACTGTATCACAGCTTTACTGACATATGCTACCACATGATTTGGTTAATCTGTCTTAGTCTTATAGGCAGAATATCTTATTCAAGGCATATCTATGCTGAGAAAGAATGGTTATCATACAGGGCTATTAGGTGTCTCATTTGATAATACAGGACCAAGCCAAAAATGACCAGTCTACTCCTAGTAATTGAACAATTAACACAGAAGACACATACACTATACTTAGGACTCATTCCAATTAGAAGTGATTAGTAATACTAGCTACGGGAGAAATAATGATAGCTAATACTTATATATATATATATATATATATATATATATATAATATATATAATATATAATCTATATATAATAATCTAGAGCTTGGATATCATTTTTACAAATTAACTTCTTAAGTCTTCCCAATTTTTTTTATTCATGACATTTCACAGATCAGGAAAATTAATCTTATAGAAACTGGACGATGTGTTAGGGCACATCAGATTATAACCCAAGCCCCAAACCCGAGTGCAGTTCTACTGAATGCCAGATCTATACTGATAAATGAGAGAGAAGTTCCTGTCTTCGGCCTCTTTCTCCTTTCTTTGCTGATTCTACTGCTTCATGAAGGTGATGAAGAGTTGCCCCCAGATTCATAGATGTCTTCTTTGAAACAGGGTGAGCAAATATAATTTGGCAAAATATTCTTATTATTGCTAAATAAGCAAAGGTCAACATACAAAGTGATGAGGGTTATTGGTGAATAAATTATTGGAGGTAACCAGTTTATATATATTAGCCTCTACTCAAAGGTGGAAGTAAAAAAAAAATTGATTTAAAACGTTTCAGGCTAATCATAAAGTCTCACCTTGCTAAGCTTATGTCCTTGCCTAAGCAGAGGAGGAATCATTTCAAGTATTTGGAAATGAAAACTTACCCTCATGATCAGGAATGTGGTGATGCAGTGCCTTCCACAAGATGCTCTTAACTATTTGATGGTTAAAAGAGGAAAATAACAAAGTGTTTTTGAGAGGAGGACTTTATATAGAAGTTGTACTGTTAGTAGCTTTAAAACATAACAAAACTCAATGTGTTCTTAAATATTTCGTTTGTAAAAGTTAGTGAATTCCATGCAAATTTTGTACCCCCTAAAATTTACATTATAGCCTGAAGAAAAGCATTTACTAGTTGAAGAAATTTGAGACTGTCCTAAAGTCTATTTATATTATAAGACATGATTCTATTCCCCATAAAAATCTCAGTGTTTAAAAATCATGTCTTAACAGAATTTTTCCCAGTAGTACTAGTTTGACATGTGACAAATTTTATCAATGTGCAAAACATTTTAAAATAAATTGTGAGTTCATGATATATTGCTATATTAAGCAGTGATGCCTTAATTTGAAATGTATTTGCCCTTCAAAGTAGAATGTGAACATTTTTAAAGTTATAGCTATTCAAATGTTAGCACCAGGCAGTGTTTTCCCATCTTAAAGCAATAGTTTCGATGAGGATATCTTAGCACTATTAACAAAACATCTGTTGGAGGCTCAGCAATTAAGACAAATAGTTTCCTCTCTAACTGTCTGAATGTGAAGTGAATGTTCGGTTACTAAGAGAAGCTCAGGCCACGACAGACACAAAGCCGAAGGAGGAAAAGGGACGTGAGCGTGGGCAAGAGCACAGCTCTGCCACAGGCTGCATGGAAAGTGCCCTCTCTCATGATGGGGAGGGAAGGGTCAAGACCAAACAGATCCAAGCAGCACCGCGGATTGCTACTTTAGACAATAAGGAAACAAGTCTCTCCCTTAAAAGGGGAAAGCGAGCTGATGCAGCACTCTCCCCCCGTTTCTCAGTAAACTCTGAGTAACCCCAGGCTGATGAATATACTAGTGATAACGTAAACCTTTCTGCATTTAATGTCCTGTTTTGCCATGATCCCCTCTCAGGCTCAACCACCCAAAAATGTATTTCACACATTCTTCAGTCTGAATCACCATTTGGTTAAATTTTATCAATGATGTCATTCAATGATCTCAAATGATTAAAATCTTTTTTATAATAATTTAATATACAATGGTTTTAAGAGATAATTGTTACTAAAATGCTTCATTTAAATCTTTCTCCAACAGCTGCTCTATTAGCACAGTGAAAACCAGGACTTTATTCTGCAGTCTCATGATAGAGATATGAGCTAGGTTTGCAGCATACCCATACCAAACTGTTGAAAGTCCTTGGAAGTTGTAATGCAGTTCTAAGTTGGCTGTTTAAAATCTTCTGACCTCTTTGTGACTTTCCTGAAGTGAGCTCCTTCAATGAGACCAATGACAAGAGAAATGGTCCATGCTGGATTGATATTAAGGCTCACCTCTTTTCAATTCTTTTTTCAGTAGTCTCAGAGGAGGGAAAGGATCAGACATGCTCCCTTAATTTTGTTTCCTGGCAATTAACTCCCAGAATAACACCAAATAATTACAACCATAATATTGCAGAGAAAGTTAGAGTAGCAGTAAACGTTGCTAAGCTGTGAACTTTGACAAACAAGCCCCTGTAAATGGCCCAAGGCCGACTGCGTTGCACCTGGTACCACGCTCTGCACTGCTACTCAGAAGATGTGGGGGAGGAGACAGCTCATCAACCTGAAGGAAAACCTGACTGCTTCAAGTGCAACATTGTGTTTTGGGAGAGGGGACAGGAGACATCACACAGAAAGAACTCATTAAGGCTGCAACTTGCAGTACCTCAAGTTTAATATCTATGCATTTACCTGTCTATTTCTCTATCCTTCTATTTTCTTTTAAGGAGAGAAAAAAATTAAAAATATTTCTGTGTTGTTCTTCCCAAGAGTACACAGCAGAGTGGCCCTGAGTTCAGGCATGTGATAGTAAGTAGAAAGGGAAACATTCTGTTTACCAAACTGATGGCCTTATATCTCTGGGTCCCTAGTGGCCCTCAGACTCCCTTAAGCATGGTCAGTCAGAGGAACCAAGCCCACCCTCGCGAGTGCATGCGGTCTATGTTCTTCGGCGGTGAGAACCTAAATTCATGAAGTGTTTTGACGTCAGACTTTCTCCATTCCCTTTCGGTGACTCCTCTCCCTTTCTTTGGTGCATGTTCCTCCTTAACCCACGACCTGCTCACCCCAGTAATGCTGACCATGCTTCAGTCGCTTTGAGAGGTGACCTCTGCAGGCTGTGAGTACTCTGTTACCAAGGCCTTTCTTAGTTTTGGCCATTTGCACATCACATTTCAGTCCATAAGGCCATGGATTAAGTGACAGAATTTGAGTTAAGCTTTTAAAGACTTCATAGACAGCTCCTCCAATTCATCTTTGCAATCCCATAGGTAGGTAAACTACCTTAACCCCAAACAGTGACTACTGTGGAACTCCCCAGGGGGACGAAAGGGACACTCTGGAGAAGCACTATGTTTCTCAAGGATCTTCACGCCTTTGAAAAAATAACAAAATGAGTCCATTTAAAATATTTCCTGTTAAAAAGGTTTTTTTCTTTAAGTCACCTTCTAATAAAAGTAGGGTCTTTCTAAATCTTACAACTTTAGAAAGCGCTTAGGATCTAATAGTCCTATGCCATTCAGCAGAGTATTCCCAAGAGCTCCAGGCTTCGAATGACTGAAAAGGGAAAGAGGTGGTCACACAGGGGAAAAGCCCTGCTCTAACTGGGAGAATATGGTGCCTGGATCTCACTCGGCAAAGAACACATTGGGTGTGTTCTTTCTCTTGATTCCGATCATTGAAGAAGCGTAACAGGATAAATCTGATTATTAGGACCCCTGTCCTGCCATTCAGAAAAGATACACTTAAAAAATCAAAGCAGCAATTCAATAGCTGGAAAGCTGTTTAATAATTCAAACGTCAGATCATTAGAGAGGGAGAGAAAAAGGAAGGAACAAACGAAAAGAAACCCAGGATTTACCTTGTCTAAACAAAAAGCAAACTCACTGAAGATGTATCTACCAGTACATGAGAGTGATACATACTCCCAGGATCTTCTAAATGATGACCATAAACTGGAAAGAAAGGGTAAGTGCTATGAAGAAATGAGGAAAATAACTACTTGGATGTGATATCTGTATGTTCTAGAAGGTAATCTAGCTTTAAAATATGATACTATGCTAATTACAGTCGATTTCTTTTTTGTTTGTTTTGATACAGTTCTTAGTTATTGATAGTGAAAACATTAGTAAGCATAATAAATGTCTTGACCTTTGACACACTTGTCATGCCTGTGAGAAATCAAATTTTCAGGATATGAGGCTAAAACCCAGACAAAGGCATCCACTGCCACATATTCAGTAAAAATATACCAGTTAAAGATTAAAATCTTGGACAATACCAGTCTATGTAGTATCATTAAATGTCACAGTATCTCTTCAAACATGATGTAACCTCAGTCTGCATCTACCTAAATCCCACAACATGCTTCTTAATCAAAATCTCCACAAAAGCTTTTTTTTTTTAAAAAAGGTTCATTTGGTAATAAAGACATTGGTTATGGAAAAAGCTTCAGAAGAGTTAACTTCGGTTTACACTAGATGTGATATGGATTAACTTGAGAATGACTCCTTAGATACACTGCCGAATTCATGCCCTAAAAAAAGTGGGATTAAGACAAACACACATAAAATAAAAAACACTAAATCATTGTAAGGCAGTCACCTAGCCTAACATTCTTCTAGTCCCATAGTATTGTTGTGTTCTAAATACCCCTAAATATGTAAGCAACTGTAACCTCACTTACAGGCCTGGTATAGAGTCACAGGCAAAGGAATACTAGAAATACCAATCCAATCCTGGAGATAATTAAAAAGTAATTAAATAATGCAATATTTTAAATAAAGTCTAGCAGAAAAATTCATAAGGCTAATCTACTTATAAACTCAAATTTCTTGAAATTTGTATTCATTCTCCCTTTCTAAATAAGTAACAAGTATATGTATGTATGTATATGTGTGTATATATTTCAAATGTATGTTTAATATACCTACAATCTATTTATCTCTCTATATAAATATATATATACATATATACACACATAAACATAAATATATACACATGTGTATACCCACAGACATACACACACATCTCAAGTACTCAGCAGCCAACTTAGACCGAAAATGCTCCTCTAATCTGCTCAGTACCCTTTCTTTCAAGTGACTCTCTCCAACATACATATAGATTCCACTCCACTATCATTAACAGTCCAATCAGATTCTACCACACTGAGCTGGTCTCCTCTTGGATTCCTGCATTGAATGGGGCCAGCTCAAGATCAGTCCTCCCAGTAAGTGCAAAACTTTGGGGTTAAGACCCAGCCTCCCTAGACTACCTCTCACCTCTGGAATAGGAATTGAGATAAACATCACTCAGAGAAAGATGTAGCTTCCCTATTTTTCCTACTATCCATGGAGAGGGGTCAAGGGGGGATCCTCTTACATGAGTCAGGCACGATCCCCAGTCTTGCATTTGCCTCTCCAGGAACTGTTTGGCCGTATCTGGATACACTGTTGGTGGTGACAAACTAGGTCAGGGAGGGAGGGGAGCTACTGGCATCAGTAAGTAGGGTCCAGACATCCTGCTAAATATTTTACACTGCACATGGTAGCCTTCATACACACACAGAAAATTATCCAATCCAAAATAACAATATTGCTGAGGCTGAGAGATTCTGTGCTAAAATTTGTCATTCTGTTTAAACTTTCTGAAATATCAATTTAAAGCATTCTAAACTCTGACCATCTCCTGCTGACTTTCTAGTTCATTTCCTCACATACTCCAACTCTAACATTTCTTCAAATTTACCCAAGCCAAAAATTTAGAGTCAGCTTGTCTTTCTTGCCTTTGTACCTTACACATCTGATGTTTATTTTCCAACCTCATGAAGAATAAATTCTATGGGCAAACATTAAAGTCAGTCCTTTGCACAAATTTCTATCTCGTTTCTCATTGGCTTTTCTGAACTTCTAGAAATGACAATTCTTTGACAAATCCATAACCCTAGTATTTTTTTCACCTCTACTGTTATTATGCACAAACCTCTGTGTAGCTAAACATGGCTAGGGAACAAAACAAGTCCATTTTGAATGGTGTCATTTAAATCTAGAAGGTCAAATCTTAATGACCAAGGATTATACTATTTTCCTAGCCTATTAATTCACCCAATCTCCTTGATAAACATTTCATACTTTTCTTTTTGCTTCTCAAATACCCATCGCATTCCCATGATGTCATATTCATAGGATGACACAGTTGCTACTTTTCTATAAAATTAAGCAATCAGAAGAGGACTTCCATAAACTCCCACCACAATGTTCACTATCAGCTGTCCTCACATGCTCTATCTTCACTCCTGTTACTATAGATGAAATGCCCATTTTTCCATCTCACATCAATCAAATCCCTATTTGGCACTCGATGCTTCCATCTTGCTAACTCAGTATTCATCCAATAATTCACTCTACTCTCTCCCACATCCTGACATTTCTATTCTCTTCTATGTCATTCTCATTAGCATGTATAAAATGTGTCATCTCTCCCATAAAAAAAGATCTCTTCTTGCTCTTCTTCTCTTTACAGCCATTCCAATATTTTACTGTATTCCTTTTTAGTAAAACTTCCTTAAAGAGTTCTCTGCATAACCATATCTGAGCGTCTCTGCCCATTCTTTCATTCTTAACTTCCTTTAATAGCTTCCCCCTCACTATTCTATTAATATTACTATTGACAAGGCACCACTAAGCATTGTTGCTTAATTGAATGGTCAAATCTCAGTTCTAGTCTTACTTGACCTACAGCAACATTTGATACAATTAATCCACTCTCTCTCTGAAAATACTTCATAGTTTGACTTCATGAACATACTCAGGCTCCAGAAATGTGAGAGATAAAAATCTGTTTTTTAAGCCACCCTGTCTATGGTGTTTGTCATAGCATTCTAAGCCAGTTAAGAAGCTACTGAAATCATACTGTTTCAACAGCACTGAAAGTACTGATGTCATCTGTTAGGTCAGATGGGATGTGGTTGGGATGAAGTCTCGGTCTGGTCTCTGTACCAACATGAGTGCAGATCTCTTTCTATACCACAGACATTTTTGAACCTGCAAGGTAGGATCAATCAGTCATCAGATGCTCAGTTAAGTATTTCCCATACCAAAATTTACTAGGTTGCCCTAGTAAACTCTAAATTTTCTTATGCATCCACTGTTCTGAGACACAAAATGGCCAGCAGTATATCTGGATTTGGACAGATGCTGGTGTCTGCAACTTTACAGACCTAGTGTCACTATTTCATTTCAAATACTCACTAAAAATTTTAGTTCACATCTTCTCTCTGGTATGACCTCCAACTAATATATATCAATAGCTTATAAATACTTTACCTTCAATGAGTCCAGGGTTATTATTTTAATTTGGTGAGACTTTGGGTGCTAGTAATCACTTTTTTAATTATTGCCTTAAAATTTTAATAAAAATCTAACAGCACATCTAATCTATTTAATTTTGCTTTTATCAATAGACATAAATTACCATAAAATATTCATTATCATAGATTTGTGTAAAGTCATGGATGTTAATATTAACCTTTAAGTGTAGATGTATTTTTCATTTAGAAGCAAATGCTCACAACTCAAACACTGATAAAAAGAACAAGGGTTTTTAAAGTTTTCTTGATTGTTTTAAAGATACTAAGTCTGGCTATTAGATATGTCCAAAATCTAGTATTATGTTTTAGACTTCTAACTATAGATAATCTGTCTTGGCTGTATTTGAGCAGGATCATCTGTTATTAAGTTTATTAAAGATGAAAATAAATCATCACAAAATTTAACTTTTATAAATTATTGTCTTTTGAACAATAACAAAACCATAAAAACAAATGATTTAGCTAAACATTTCATGTAATTTCTTCACGTAATTTCATTCTTCAGTAATTATGGAGTGCTCAACAACTTCTATATTCTTATCTTTCAGGAGTTAAATGATACTGTGGTATCTGAGATGTCAATGTATTGTCATTATGACAAATTATAAGAAGATAAATTAATTGGGAATCCCTTCATATTTCTGAACTGTGCATATAGATATTTTTCATCCCAATATTTAATGTATCCTGGATTGTAAGAATCAGAATAATCCTGAAAATAATCCTGAGTTTTCACCTAAGAATTATACACTGAAAATATTATTTTGATAAATTCATATATTTTCAAAGTTCTCAAAACCTGAATTTTCTCCTTTAATCATCTGATCATTTTTGTCTCAATTTTCCAGACAAGAAAACAAATTCAGAAACTTTGCCATTTAACTATACTCAGAGTCTGTGCGTCTTGAACATATAATGTTTGTCTATGTTCTGATCTTTCACTATGATCCATATAAGGATAGTTCATTCAAAATTTGCCTTATCTCCAAGCTAATTCATTATATTTATCATAGAGTTTAGATTATTTCTTATAAATTAGATAGCTCCTTAAGGAAACTAAATTTGCAAAGTTATTTCCATAAATTTCAAAATAACTAGCTGGGAGAAACTTGAAAATTAATGAGTTAGAAGACTAACGTGCATTAAGAGTTTTTAAAAACGTAAGCATTCTGATTCTCATGTAAATGTTTTAGTTTCATCAATTTGAAATTCTATCTTTAGTATCAAAGACAGTACTTTTTACCAAATTAATACTTCATATAGATTCAACCCCTCCTGGAAATTGTTTTGTTAATTACATTGATTTGAGGAAACAATAAAGCTACGGTTTTGATCACTTTGACAGGTTAACCCATTTTACTTTTAGTTTATATGTTGAGAATTGTCTTCATTATTTAATCCTTCCAAGCACAAACACTAGCATAGAATTAAAAATAACATAGATGTGAATAGATATTAATTCTACTTGGATATAATTCTAAGTAGTTTTAAATGGAACAGTAAAAATAGAATAAATGAAGCTCAAATCAAATGCAGATTATTTTTTCTGAAAAGTCCATCTATACAATAAACAATAAAATTGATATTGTCTTCACCTCAGCCTACAAAAATCCACTTCTCATCTACTGGGGTAGGGACAGCAAATAGAAATGTATAGTTTTGTAAAAGTTACTATTTTTCAGAAAGCATAGATTTTTAAAATATTTAACATAATAAAGGAAAATATCTACCACTGAGGTCAGTGTGTTCTTACAAATACTCAATTATAAGAATGAAATCTTATTTTGTTGGAAAAAGACGTTTCATGTTTGACAATTTACTTACTCTGTTACCCAAGTATCTGATCCTATCTTAAATCTTTAATATTTAACAGGACATATCAGTTACAACTATGTTGTCAGCTATGAATGTTCTTCTATAAATTATGTATGAATGCTTTCCATCTGAATATATAACCAAAAATTTTATGTTTGCACCATGTCTGCAAAGATGAACAAGGATTGAAAACATTTCCTGTATATTAGTAAGATAGCTATTCTAATTCTTTACTTAAACATACATTATTTAATTAAAAAAGAAGGATGTTATACTATATTCACTATTACAAATTGTGTTAAGAACCAAATAGTATACAAATGCAGTAAAATCATGTGATGATACTCAAGATAGTAAATACTGTGAATTCAGATTCAAAGTAATTGACAATGAGCTCCCACATCCTGAGAACTACAGGCAGGCTAGCTATGCAGCCGTGCCTAAATCATTTAATTGAATATCATCCTGCATTTTAAGCAGTTGGATTGTTAATTATATGTTATATGTTACAGTGTTTTACTGTTATATATGGTGTTGGTGTGTGTGCGTTTGAGGGTGATGTTTCCATTGTACATAAATTATTCATTGTACATGAATTATTTTCCAAAGTCTTTCTCAGACATTTAAAATAGGCTATAATTAAGAAGACAACTGATAAAGGACCACTTTGGGCAGCAGATATTTAAAGAACAATTCAGGTTTAATAAGCCATTAAATCTAGTGATTTTCCCATATTTTTTTTTTCAGTTTCACATTAGTTTTACGTACTTCATGCACTTTATCCATTTTTAAGTTTCAGGTAGCGTGTATCTTCTGTAATTTATTTCCTTAGCATCCTATCCGCTTTTACTTACATGCATTTAAGCCTTAAATGATCTGGAATTTACATCATGAAAGGCAAAATGGTACAGAAAAAGGATATATTGTGGGAGTTTTTACTCCCCACTTGAATGCTTAATACTAGTTTTAGTAATTGAATTCCCTGAGATTTGATACTAACGTATGTAAAAATCAAATAATAAACATGTCCTAGTTCACTGGATTAATGTACGTGAAAAAAAAAAAACAGCAAGCATGCAAATAGGATATACTAGTTTTTTTAACTATAAAAATTTTTTCTACCAAAACAATCATCCAACAAAGCATTTTTAAGCATCTGCTTAAGTTCAAAACATGATGCTCTGTGTTATTCCTGCAGGTAAATATGGTGCATGCAGAATCTGCCTCACAAAGGCTTGTAAGCTTGTGGTCAGGGTCACTCAGGCCCAACCATGCTTAATACAGAACCCACGAGAAATGTAAATTGAGTATGTTATATTTGGAACTATATTCTGTTCGGATAAAACACGTTCCTATGACATGAATTAGCTCTTACGTGATTGTTAAATGGGATGATTTTGTCAGCTTGAGAGCTGGGTTGGTCCACATGCAATCAGAATTTAGAATAGTTTGCACAGAAGTTTAACCTTCTCCAGGAAAAGACAGTACCCTGCGTGTGGCCGCTGCAGAGCAGAACGCCGCTGGCTGCAGAGAGGCCCTGCCCTCACATAGCACACCCTGCTGTCATCTCTGGCAGCTGGTGCCTCCTCCTGTGCGCAGAGCTCAGTATCCATCTGCATACTCTCAGAGCTCAGAAGCTACCATTTTGACACTATTTTTAATGCATTTTAAGGTCCCTGAAGCGGCATTCAGGCACACTGAAGTGCCTGGCTAGACTCTTTTGAGTTATCTGTTGATGAATTGACAATTGCTTTCAATAAAATTTTGGATATAAATCTGCATAGATTTTGAGTGCTCTGGCCCAAATCTATTTTTCCCCATGAGACTAGTTATTACAGAATGGTTGTTTTTTGTTGTTGTTGTTGTTTTTCAGGAAAGAATATACTCTTTTACAGCAAAAACTCCTTCATCTCAATTTGGAGTACCCTCATTAGAAAATCTAAGTACACTATCTACAAAGTAATTAAATTTCTTCTGGAAATGAACAAGAATTAATCTGTTTGAATAATACAAATAACTGCTATTTGCTGTCTTGGGAATAGATCTGTAAAAAGTGATGCTCTAGGTATTTTGGTTGGGTGCCTGTTAAAAGGAAATATGGCCTCTTTAAGGCCTGGTGACAGTGGAAAACAGCTTTGTAGCAGCATGCCAGTGAGGGTCAAGTCACTGTGGATCATTTCAAAGGTCAAAAACAAAAAGGAAAAATGGGAGCAGGACCTCCTAGAATGGAGCCACATAGTGGTCTGATGTGAAACAAAAACTGAACTCCAGGAACGTATTCGTTAAGTCTCAGTTAAAGGCTTTAAATAATTAAATAAATACACACACACAAACAAACAAAAACTAGAGGTGCTTTAAAGCTGTGGCACGAATTCTTGTAAACAAAGCATGTTAACTACTGAGTAGCATTTACTACGTATTTCTTCTTTCTATAGACTTCCTCCAGGGAAATCCACTTCTGCTGTCTTAGGATAGGCAATACTGAATCTGTACGGGGTTCCACCGTTTACTGGCCGGCATCCATATCCTGCCAGGGTCTGCTGCTCTGCTGCTTCCAACGAGACAAATCGCCTCAGCCAAGTTCAGCGGGTACCCCTCCTTCCTACAGGGTCTCACCTCCTGCTAACAGGTACTGACAAGTCTTACTGACCACTACTGATTGTATGATGTGGTGGAAACCTAGAACTACTGGAGGAATGTTTTTTTTCTGCTAGGATCTTCAGTCTAAATCAGAATAAACCATGTATTAATAGGGGGAAGTAGGTCTGTAGTGGGTACTGTGGTGTACCATGCAGATACCAAGCGTCAGGGCTAAAACGGTCATTCACTGAGCTGCTAGGAACGCTGGGCAGTGTGTGCTCAAAGCCCAGCTCCTTCCCGGGGATCGCCCTTAGCCAAAGGAGCCTGCTTTGCTTGAGGCTGTAATTCTCCTCCAGGCAGAGCCCTCATCCGATGCTTGGCTGATGCAGGAGTACAAAGGCCTGCTCCCTTTCTTCTGTCTGTCACTCAGGTAAGTGTTAAGTGAACATTGTCCAAAACCAAAAAATTTGTCCATAATCAGAAAATTCCCTCCTTTTCAGTTTTCAGAAGAGTTCGTGTAGAAATATTATGTCTTCTGAAAGTGCTTGGTAGAATTCTCCAGTGAAGCCAACTGGCCTGGAGTATGCTTTATGGAATGGAATCCAACTATTTTAGAGTAACTATATAGTTAAAATTATAATGTGCACATGGGTTCAAAAACAGTGCTGCTTATTTATGCCACAGTGTCCATAGTTTTTAAAGTAATAATGGGTGTTTTTATTCATTTTTTCATCCAGACCCTTGTCCCACCACTCCATTCTTTCTCTCAGATATGGCAAACATGTACAGTAGAGTCAAAACTGGCAAGCAACTGATGCTATTCTAAAATCATACTTTTTTCCTTTAAAACTAAGCTCTAATTACTATGTTATTTTTGTCCATTTGATTGTATCCTTCTTCGGGAAATTTCTATTTTAGACCTGATTCACCAGAAAACAGAGCCTGAGGCAAAACTCAGATGGTAATGCTTTACTGAGGGTGGGGTTCAACTGGGAAAAAAAAAAAAAAAACAAGAATAAGGGAGGAAGGAAAGTAGGGTGTGAGCAGAAAAGATGCATAAATGCAAAGTTGTACGTAGCCAAAATGGCCACAATATCTAAATTATTCAAGATTTCTTTAAAGAAACTGTGGAACTGCTGTGTCTTAAAACAATCCATAAGCAAGAGAAAAAGTGAAAGACCTTACCTTCCAGTTTCCTTTCTATTACTTGTCTTTCTTTGGTCCAAATTTTCCCCAGAGAGAGAACCCCTATTCCAGACTAAATTTCTTGACTCCTGGAATTCACCTTTGATAGGCAAAGGTTCTATATGTTCTATCACATTGAATCTGGAATCAGGAACTGCTGTGGTTCCCATCAAAACCCAAACATTGCCACCAGGACCACCGAGTCACAGATCTTTCTAAGAGATAAGGTCACAATGTAGGGTGAGTCTTCATGACCTTCAAATGACCCAAGGCATTTCTGGGCCTCTCATCCAGGAAACAGGGGAAGCAGGAAAGACTGAAGTGGTATCTCGAGTTAAGGATAATCAGGAGGGCAAATAAATCCAGACTCTGGCAAGATCACTGTGAGTGTCTTCTCATAAAAACAGGCTTCTGCTGAGCTCCCAACAACATCAGTTCCTCTCGTAAGTTCCAGGCATGTCTGTCCAGGATATTGACATAACTTATGCTCCAATTAGGGATTCCTGGCCAGAATCCTTTCTAACGTGAGATCAGGAACCTCATTGTTTATCTGGATGTAAGCACACAGCATGCTGCCCTAGTTTTCTTCTACGTTTTACAGAGCCTTGGAGAATCAACATTTGGGAAGGCTGCTCTGAGTCCTACCTCCAGATATCCACCTGCTCCTGCTGGATTTGGTATTCGGAACCACTGAGCCCAACAACCTTTGCAGCCCAAGAGAAAGCTGCGTGGGCTTACAAATACAGAAATGGTCAGTCACATAGTTAGAAGACAGAGCGTTTGTAGAGGTTCATAATCTCACATGAACTAAGAGCGGTGTGGCACCTTAAGTTTGGAACTGTAAAAACACTGGTATTGAGTATGGTTGCTCGATGTTGCACTCTTCACATTTCATAAGCTGATGTTTCCACCATGAGTGGGGTAATTTCCAGGAAGCAAAGATTAAGATAACACTAGGCAGTGCTTTTTCTTCTCTAGTCTTTATTCTGCTGAAGTTCTTGAGAAGAATACTTCCTAGGATCGTTCCTATCGCTGCTCTAGCTTGAATGGCTACGATGAAAGAGTGCCTACTATGAGAAGACCAAGACTTGATAGAATCAATGCCATTTTCGACCCTGATACAGCTGCAAGCCCTCCAGCAGAGGACCCTTCTGAAGCAGTATCTGTAGATACTATCCATGCCACAACATCTAGCAACCCCGTCCTCGGGCGGAACAATGTAGGAGTTACCCTTCTCTACACATAACAACATACGTCTTGAGGAAAGATTCTCCTAAGTTAGATTTCTATAAATAGCATCTAATCTACTTGTAAGAGTCCGAAACTTCCTTTTAGAATTTAACAATTTTGGAGAAGCATTAATTCCTCTGATTTATTCTGACTTCAGGTGAGAGTTTCTCTTTCTTTTTCAGAAGTTTACATATTCATTTCAAGGATGAAAAAAGATTGAGAGACATAAACTTTCGTGTTCATTTTCACAATTCTCCATCTTTGCAGAAATCTCTTATGAGTGTTTAAATAAGTCATTTTATCCTGTAGCACCTGTACAGCTGAAGACTAATTCTCATTGACTCCAACAGAAGTCATTATGTTACGTTTAATTTTGCATCCATTTTAAAAGCAGAGTACACAGCTGGGAACTCTCTTAAGGGCATCTGTAACACAAACTGCCTCCTTCTCCCTATAGACTCATCATGTCATGACTAAGACTCATGGCCTATGGCTGCCACAAAAAGCTATGAATATATAATACAAACTGAAACTCAAGTGCCCCCAATGAATTATGTTGTGAAACAATTTATTGTGCCTACCCAAAGATTCACTCTAAAGAAATAAAAAGACCAAGTCATTACTGGGTTTTCTTTCCTCTACTGATACCAACTCAATATTTCAAATGGGAAGAAAATGTACATAGTGATGGTTTCATTCTTGATAAATGATAAAAAGCTGATAAATTGCCCCTACCTCAATTCTAGAACTTTGGAGAATCTATAAAAACTGCATAGAACACATCCCATTCCATAATAAGCCACCCTGAGTCTTCAGATCTCAAAGACAAACTGTGAGATTTTTGTGTTCCCTCTCATATTTCCAACACAAAGGCAGGTTATGTATGAAATACTATTTTTTGGAAGCTGATAGCTGCATGCATTTTTTGTTTTGTTTTGTTTTGGTTTGGTTTTTGTATCACTCTAATTTTTCACCATAGCCCTAAGTGTAAGCCTTAGTGAGGTATCATTAATTGACAGAAGTAGACCTGGGGGCCTAGGCATTCTGACTGCTATCACCACACCTGAAACCTACGGGCAGTATCCAATTTCATTATAAGCATTAGCAAAAATGTCTACAAGCAAACAAACAGCAGCCAGATAAAAAGCATTAATTGAATTGTATTCAACCTGACTTAATTAAACCTTTAACCAGCAGACATAGGGTGGCAGCAGTTTTAATGCATCTATTATTGTAAACTTAAATTGATGCAGACAAACAAAAGGAAGCAACAAACACATAGACATAATTCAATTAACAGCCATTGAATCGTATTGTTTAGATGAACTGCTTGTCAGAAATTGTTAATTATCCATAGCTACAGAATACCAAAGTAGGAAACATCTTCTAATTAACTAGTGAAGATCATTTAGTTAGTTCCACATTGCTTTGTATTTATAAATGACTAAATTATATGTGTATGTTCTTATGTTTTCCCCCATTAAGTTAAATCGATATGTATCACTATCTTCATTTCAAAGATGAATCAATTTAGAAGCAAAGAAAATCAACTTGTGCAAAAATTCTTAACTAATTAGAAGACCTACGGTTTTCAACTCGGGATTATCTACCTGCTGAATATCACATTCATGAGAAATAATTTCCTTTTCTACCTTATCAGATGTCTCTCTTCTACACTGACTGAGACACCTGCCCAGATCTGTTCTCCATCTCAAGGCATTTTGTTCTTAGTGTGCCTCCCTCCTATGACACTTCCAGGCTTGTCAGAGAGTTTGCCTTCTCATATCTCATATGGGAGTTCACATCTTCATCCTTCCATTCTCAGACAAGAGTACACTTCCCTCTGATTCCCTATAATTATGTCAGGTTAGCTCATGTAAACAGCCAGTGGAACTATTCAAAAGTTAATACTTTCCTTCTATGAAGTTAGTCTAGAATTCTGGACAGAAGAAAAAAAAAGAATTTTGCAAAATGGGAATAAATTAATAGTACTTACTTCCTAGTTCTATTGTGAAAAGCAATATAATTATCAAATGTAAATTGTGTGGCCCATTTAAACACGTAGGAACTCAATTACTGCTTGCTATTGTTGTAGATGTTTTCATTATTAGGGCCTATGATGAGGCCAACTCACTCCTCTACATTCTGTTCATTTATTAAAATTAGACATGTAAAATATATTTTAGGTCCTCCCAAAATTATAGTCTAGAGTATAGAGGAGATATATCAGATGGGAGATAGGAGTTATTTTAAAACCTCGATATGAAATAAGTATTATAAAATTGTAAATCTATTAAGTGTTACTTAAACTTTTAAAAAGTAGCTGTGCACTGGTGACTGTGAGGGAGTATAATGTTCCCTATACTTCTCTAGTTATGCTCCCAGGAGCACTGAACACAAGCACAGTTACACCCGTCAGTCCCAGCCAGTTCTAGTTATTCTCCTCCATTCACTTTTAGGCCCAAGACTTTCAAATCTCAGTACTTAAGCCAGAGAAGAAAGTTAAAATAATTGTGGAATAAAAAGACCCTCCCTAATCTTATAATTCTTGAATTCTAGGCACTGATTTGTCTTTTTCCCCAAGACTCATCTGTTCTCCCTATGTTTACTGAACCAACAGCTAATGTTTCAACAAGCATAGAGATAAGTGGGAATAATAGTTTTAGAAAAAGTAAAAGAGGAACAAAGCTAATAATGTGCATGGCTGAAAACTGTATAATGAAAACCAAAGTTACTCATACACAATTGATTGAAATTAGATTATAAAAGCCGTGCTGGAAGGACACTGGCTATAAAGCATAAATTTAAAATATTAATGTGTCATGAACAATGTGTTTACTTCTAGTTCTTGGAGTAACAGACTCTATATAAATACAGAAACAAACACAGAAACACAGAGATTTTACTCTTGTTGAGTGAGAGGAATCTGACTCCAGTGTAGGTGAAAAGGGGGTTCATTGATTGACCAAACTGAGGAATGAGGTGTAAAAAAAGGCAGGATGGTTGCCTTAGAAATATAAGAAACTAAGGATTAGAATGTTTTCAGTATTTTCCCTTCCTTCCTTCCTTCCTTTCTTCCTTCCTTCCTTCCTTCCTCCCTCCCTTCCTTCTCTTTCCCCTGCTCTCTCTCTCCCCTACACCCCTCCTCCATTGACTTTTCTCCTTATTATCTCTTAAATACAGAGGAAAACAAAGCCACTAGTAGAATCCAATCTTTTCTCTTTGCAGAATCCACTACCAGGAAAAAAAAAAAAAAAAAGGCTAATTTATAACAAGCCTCCATAACTGGTCCAAACAACTGTGGCAAGGAAATATGGGTCTTATAAGAAAATTACTACTTTCAAGGTTACCATTGGTATGGGGATGGGGCTATAGAAGACATCCCTGTAGAAGGATAAAGGAGGAGTCTGGGCAGAAAACAAGTATGCATTACATATGTAATACATGAATTATATGTATTAATCTATGGTATATCATATATAAAAATCAATACAAGTAGATTGTAGAGCTAACCATGAAAGACAAAGAAAAATTTTCTATTAATAATATGTTTCCAAGAGTTTTTGATAGGAAAAGATTCTTTAAGTGGGACATGAAAAAACTAACTACAAATACAAAGCTTGATAATTAGACTACATTGAAAAAAGGTCTTCTGTTCAGAAAGCTTATGTTAAAAAAGCAGAAAGGCATGGTGAAAGGAGGAGATGACATCTGCAAGACACACAAGTGGTAAAGCACTTGTAACTGTAATATAGAAAACATTTCTACAAATTAAATGTAAAACACTCAGAAATGATTTCATAAAACAACATACAAGAAGCTTCATGTATCACTTTTTAGAAGACAAGTTTAAATGGCCAATAAACACAAAACTCGCTTTACTCACTAGTTACCATTTAAATTGCAGTAGAGGCCACTGTGCTCCTCCCTCTACCTTTCTATTTTATCGCTAATGTCATCCATGTCTTTCAGCCTTGCTCAGACAGCATCTTGCCTTAAGAATGTGTCATGTATTTCTGTCTGCTCCAGGGCTTCTCCAATGTCAAGAAAGCTAATAAAAGCCTGCTGGGCAAGTGCGCAAGTACAAGGAGGCTGGAGTAACTCTGTAGCAGAGGACTAGAGGCAATGCATAATCCTCCTCCTAACTGATCCTTGAGCAGACAGTACTGAGTGGCATCCTGTACACTTTGCAGAAGGTCCTGGACAAGCCCTAGTTGCCCACCGTGGTGATTATATAACAAACTTACACAATTTTTCATTTTTCAATCACTCCCCAAGGTCCTTCATTCCTGCTTCCTGGGATTGCATCCTGCATATGAGTTATTTTCTTAGGCTCTGCTTTCAAACAGAAACTCAACCTAAGACAAGCATACAAATTAAGGCCACAGTAACATTGCTTTAAGTACACACCAAAATACATCAAACTAAAACCTAGAGTTGGTGAGGATATGAAATAACATTCACACAGTGCTGGTGGGGATGCAAATGGTATACATATTTTGGAACATTCACCAAGACAGACCACATACTGGATCATAAAACACATCTGAACAAGTTTTAAAAAATAGAAATCATAAAATGTCTGCTTCCAGTTGGAATTAAACTAGAAATCAGTAAGAGAAAGAAAGATAAAAAATCCAAAAATACTTCGGGACAAAACAACAAACTTATAAATAACACATGGGACAAGAAGAAATCTCAAGAGAAATTTAAAAAAATATTCTGAACAAAATGAAAATGAAAACAACTAATAAAAATTTGTGATACAGTGAAAGCATCCAGAGACAAAGTCCAACATGTGCTGAAAAACCTGAGATATTAATATTCTTTTATCCATTAATTCTAATTCTAGAAATAGTGTGAACTTAAATGTGTGCACCAGGGTTCTAATAGTTTATAATAGTAAACCAGTGGAAATAATATAAAGTAAAAGATTATGAAGTATTTACAAAATCCTAAAGATGTCAAATTTAAAAAAAAATAAATGATACATGAAAAATAAGCACCTAAATAGCACTGCACCTGCCAAAATGTCAACAAGGGGCATCCCTGGATTGTAGAAGTATATAGTCTTTTCTTTCTTTTTTCTTCTTTTAATTCTAATTTTTCCACAATGATATGCATTATAAAAATTGACAGTGAAAAGAGTAAGACTGAGAATCTCTTGTTCTTGAGGTTCATACATGACCTTCCTTCACTGTGGTGTTGTCCCTGTAGATTTAAGAAACACAAGGTTTCAATCCCAAGTGTAGTGTTGGCACAAATTTATTCTTAATATTTTAATAGCATTTATCTTAATGGCACTTTTGTGAAGCAGGAATTTTTTTCTGGAATCTGCAATGTGCTTATCCTAGAGTCTGTTTTCCCCTTGCTATCACAAGTGTCCTTAGATGACTTAATTAGCTTTTTGACTTTGGTATTCTGCAACCAGGATCCTGTATGATTGAATTTATCAGCTCTCATCGTCCCACTACTGAGATAAAGGTGTTTGTTTAAGAATAGGACATCTTAACTTGGCAAATGAAAAACTCACTTTGCCAACAGTGACTGAAAGTTAAACACACACACTGATAGCTATTTGGGAATGTTAAATGTTCTGTAAACATCTCCAGGATGTAAAACAATATATTAGTATGTGACTGAAATCCTCTGAACCAAGATTCTATTTTAGAAAACCGGGTCTTTAAGAAGCAAAATCACATAATGAGTATAATTGTGCACACTAAATTCTCCAGTCCATCCTGATGCTGTAGCAAGAAACAAGGAGAATATTAAACATTTAATAGTCAAACACAAATGATCTAATATTTATAACTGAACTTTGGCAAATTTGAAAAATTATCTGTCATTTTCACACTTTAATATGTGTGGAAAAAAAAAACAAGAACAAGTGCAAAGTGTTTATGGAAGATAAGAACTCTGAGTTACAGAGACCAAAAAAAATGAAGACTGACAACCTTGCACTGCTAAGAATCAACAGTCAACTGACAGCAATAATGCTTTAAATTCCTAGTGTTTCTAATATTGTTGCATTAACCAAAGTAAAGCAGTTAAATGGAGAAAAATGCTTTGGTTTTCAATGACTTGTCCTCAGAGACATCATTTATGATGGAACAACCTTTGGTTGTTTAGGAGTGTAGCCTATATAGTCAGTGGAAAAGTGCTAAGAGAACTGTGTCCTAGCCATGATGTGGGGCTGCCCTCGTGCACATACTTTCTGCCTGGATGATGTTTTGTGGTTCAACCTGACTCTTTGCTCAGATAAGTGACTGTACTGGGGAAACATGCATTTTTCAAGCATAGAAGAGTCACCCAGTTTGCATCTATCCTCGGCCACCTCCATCTTGGACAGTGCTGGTACCATTACCATGAGATTACGCTTTTGAACCCAGCCATAGGTTCAAAACTAGAGGGCATTAGGGGAAGAACAGTTAGTTTCTCAATCCACAACACTCTAATCAATAGGTCTATTTTTAGGAGACTAGTTCTAAGTGCTTATTTCTCAAGGCCTACATCACTGATATAGGGATAAATTGAAAAGGCAATACATATTATTTATTATTGCTCTACTCTGGATTGCTCAGTGGGCAGTCCAAATAGCCTCTACTAATTATCACTTAATGATCAAAATAACTCTAAGTGATGGGGACAAGCATGAAATCCTGGCAAAAAATGGTATTAGGTGAAGAAACTGAGGTGCAGGAGAGTTAAGTATCAAAGCCAGGATTTGAATATAGGCTTATTAGACTTTAGGCCCTTATCTTCATTATCAGCTGAAGCTCTTTTTGTATTCTCCCATACAACTCCTCACATACCTAGGATGATGAATAAAGAGTTAGCCACACATGGTACATATAACTCAGCCTTATCTCATGAAATACGCACTTGTAATACAGTAATAATTTTATCTTTAATATTGGTATATGGTTCTATATACAGGTGATTTCTAAGACAGAGATAAAATTAAATGATTACTTACAGTTTATATTTTACAGATTTTTTTTTTAAAGACAAAATATTGAGTGTATCAAACACTCCCTGATAATTTGGAGTCAACTGCCCCTCAGGTTGGTTTATTCCTATAGTAACTGACTTGAACCCCATGATTTCTAGGATTCTTACATGTGCTTTTTGTAGATTTATCTTCTGGCTATTAAGCTATTCACTGCTCTTCTCAGTGAGTAGCTTGTATGCCTCACCTTTCTTATTTGTTCTTCCTAATCTCCTACAATATGAGAACTTATATAATCTTGAGTGTTAGACGTGTGTAAACTGAGATAAAACAATATATATGTAAAGGTCTGAGAGGCACTTCAGTTAGTACAATAGAAGGGAGTGATCTTTTCCCATGAGATTTAGCATTTTTGACTGGAAGAGTTGTATTTTGACTTCTTCCAGATATTTGAGTTTGTTAGTGATGTAGAAAAGTAATAGAGAATTGAGAGAAACAAAAGTAAATTGCAAAGGAAAGATGTGAAAAGAAAAATTTTGGAAACACTCAAATACTTATGCAATTTTAGAAATCTCCAAAAGCTAGCTCCCATTAATGAGCAAAGCACATTCTACAAAATGCAGAACTTGACTATACCACCATGTTTCTAAAGAAGGAATAGCAAAGTGCTTCCTTCGAATATCAGTATAATGGTAGTCAGAGTTTGTTTCTGCAGGAGGAAAGGGGAGGCTCTTTTACTGGAGAAAAATATCTCTCCATCAGCTTCTGCCACTCCGCATTCTTCTCCTGCATTTTCTTAAAATGGAGAGAACATTAAGCTAAATTTTCAGAATGTGGAATATTATTTGAAGGCACACGTACCCAAATGTAGAACCATCTGAATTTCTCCTACCAAGATATGACCCACCTACTGTCGACTTTTACATGACGAGAAGACACAGGAAGGCCTTACTACAAAAACCATGTTCTCTTTCCTCTTCTCTCCTGTAGAAAATGGAGAGATAAGCTGACCCACATCTAGCATCCTAAGAAACATATTTTTGGTTATGTGTCTTCTCCATTTGAACACTTAAGCATGCTGGAAAGTCCTTCAGGTCCTAAGATGGGGCAGGCAACCCGGGGGCCGTACTTTTTCAAAATTGAGATTTAAACCTTAAGGGAAATAGCAGCCCATGTAGGCCTCCAACCTAACGGCCTCAAGCTGCTCACTAGAATTCAGTACCTAATTAGCTGACAATAAAATACATGTTGATTCTCACTCACTCTTGCTCCTTTTATAAAGCTCCCTTGAAGATTTCATTGGAAGAGAGCCAACTGGCAGCACAGGCCTTGAGAACCCATCCACTCTTCAAGTGATATCACCAAACACACAACATTTTCAAACCCCAACCTTGCTCCAAACACATCGAAATGCACAAATGAATTGCTTTTCTGAGAATCCACCATTGTATTAGTGCAAATAATGATGAGTATGGGTAGATTTAGAGCAATACATGATGGAAAAAATTGTTACATTTGTCAATCTCATTTAGACAAATGGTAACACTTTATTTACATATGCCTTAAGAAAACATGAAAGGAACCCCTAAACTAGACTCTAAACGAGACAAACTACACTGTTTAATGAAACTTGCTCAGTCTCTCTGCTTATTCTTTCCTCAACTTATTATGAAAAATAACATTGTCATCAACCTATTTTACAGCAAAGTTGGAAGACCTTGCAGCATAGTATGTTTTCAGTTAAATAGCAGCATTCATTAAAACACAGGTTCCCAGAGCAGAAACTCTGGACCCTATTTGGGCTATATTATACTTAATGCATTTTTCTTTTAGAGTACAAATGATTATGATGATAATGCACAGTGTCCAATAGCAAAATGACCTATGTCACAGGGAGGTTGTCTGGAAACTCACAGTTGTGAGATTGTAATAACTGCTGGTTGGCTAGTGTGTATATTTCCAAAGGGAGATAAAAATGAATTGTGTATGTCTTCCCCACAGTGATGGGCTTACTATAGGAAAGAATAAGTAATGTTTTAGATTCTAGTCACAACTTGACAAAAGAGAACATAAAATAGGTGCTTACATGTTGTTAGAGCACAGGGAGTCCAAAAAGGGACTTCTGTCCAGGAGGAAAATAAGTTACTGTATAGAACACGGTGCCCTTTAAAAGTCAAAAACTGTTGCTCTAACTAGAACTACAACTGGAGGTGGGGCGAAGGTGCCACAGCACAGACAGGGAGCCAGGTGCTCTCTGTGGATGCAGCCCCTGTGATTCACAGTTTGCAAAAGCGGATCTCTTAGCGACAAGGAAGCTGAGCTCACCCATGGCCGAGAAAGCTTTCTACTCATCTGAACAATTCTGTGAATGGGGTAATAGAGACAGTGTCTTCTCTGATTCAAAAGGCTACAGGGGAAAACCAAACTTGTCTGAGATGGCAGGGGAGACGTGAAGAGGGAATTTGCTGCTCTTAGGACTGCTGCAAACTGGTGTAAGATCCAATCCAAGTTGTTTCAGTTCTCTCCCTCTCAGTTCCTGAACACATAAAATTATACGATCAGATCAATCATCCTAGCTTTTAGATTTTATGATTCTAAGCAATATAATGCGAAGAAGTGCCTGAAAATCTTTAATATATAATAAATTATATCCTCCCATGCAATGTTCACATGATAAGAAAGGTGATGGATATATTCAACGTACTTGAACAGATCGATAATGGCAAGAAAGGAAGACAATCACTCCAAATTTTTGTCCTTTGAAGAACATGAGCACATTTGTTCACTGGGAGAACCAAAATTACTAAAAGAAAAAAAATATGTAAATACAGAAACAAAGCAAAAATAAACCATAGTCTCAAGTCTCCATGGAAACTCCAGAGAGTAAACATACATGCCACAAGTACCATGTTGAAGGGGAAAAAAAAGTGTTATAAGCATACATTTTGCTAGAATTTAAAAGAATTCTGAAGAGTCTAGCCACTGTATATTAGATAGTAGCACTCTCTAAAAATTATTGTTCCATCATCACTATTATTTGATGACACATTTCATCGAGACTCCTGATTCCTGAGCATCACACAGTCTTACCGATGTAAGAACGTTAAACAACACGTAGTCCACTCCACCTGACACTGAGCATCCCTCCCGACAGGCCTTTTTCCACCCGCTCCTTTTCTAATCATATAGGAACTTAGGCATGGATGAAATGTGGAGTAGTGAGTTACTTAACACAGGAAGCAAGAGATGGGATGTTACCAAAACAAAATTCTGGTTTCACCTTTTGCAATGAAACTTTTATAAGGATATGATATACAAATTCCCTAAAAGATGAAAAAAGGCATTTGAACCATGTCCCTCTCTCCCCGAGGAAACTCTCCGAAGATCACTTGGCATTCACAAGATTTCCATGCCCCAGTGGAGACTCCTCTGAGGAGACTACATCCTCTGCAGGTCAGCGAGGAACCCCCGTGGGGCAGCTACACCGCTGCCGGCCAGAGACAATCGCTTTTACATTATTTTTAAATGAGAAGACGAAACAGTTTAACCCCAAAACAGATTAAAGTTAACCGAATAGATGAAAGGCCCATGCCAATCAATTTAACTTCTCATCAGACAGGAAAAAGGAGATGAACTCCAAGGAAAGACATGTTTCGACACAAAAACTAAGAAACTCATTTGTTCAGAGTCACAAGCCAAGCTCCACCAGCTCAAAATGTGGGAGTGTTTTCCATGGATTTTTAAATCAATTTTAAGGGACCGCAGGAATTATTAACAAAATATACATAATAATTTGCCCTGTTCTCCTTTACAGAGGAGTTTCTCATATCTATTTAGGGTTTATAGTAATAAGTTCTAGGCAGTTTCCTTCTTTGTGTTTTAAATTTTTGTATCTCATATTCTTTGTTTCACTTGATGAATAATCACTGAAGAGTAATCAGGTGCGCTCATACTACTAGATATTAGATAAATAAACTTAAATAAGACATTGGGCCTGCCCTGGTTAGTTTTATAGCGGCAGAGACAGACAAGAGTATAAACAAAACAGTAACTAAATTATTAAATGCCCAATGATAAAAGTATAATACTGTAAAATTAAGGAATGCAAAGGAATGACTGAGGCACCAATGTCTAAGGGAGGAGTGGAGATCAGAAAACCACTGGGGGTAGTCAGACGGGAGCTGCGTTTGAAGATGAGTTAGGTGTGGTAGCAGAGCACTCTAGGCAGGCGATATGTTAGTTCTAATACTTACTACACTGACTGATTAGACTCACTAACTTTAATACTGAAGTTCTCTCTTTGTAATACTTAACAACTGAAACAAGGAATTTTGTTATTGTTTTCCTCTGATCCCTGAATTGTTTCTTTTTCCCCTCTTCTTTTGAAACTCCAATTACATATACATTAGCTAGCTTCATACTGTCCCACACCTGAGATTACTGTCATTTTGTTTGTTTGATTACTTTATATGACTCAGTTCGAATAACTTACATCAATTTGCCTTCAAATTCTTGAATCCTTTAACCTGTTGTATCCAAGCTGTTAATTTCATCAGATGGATTTTGTAGTTCAGGAGTTTCCACTGGGTACTTTACTTTTTTTAAGGCTACGAATAAATTTAATTATACTGAAATGTAGGCCAGGGCCTGGAAAACTGAATTAGAAGCTTTCTGAAAAGTCAAGTACTGATTTTTGTTCTTCTCTTTGAAAATAAATTATTTCTACTGTAATTTCTTATGACAACTATGGTTTCATCTGATGCTTTTCTTCTTTTTAAGGAGAACTATATTTACTTCCTAAATAATGAAGAAATCAGAAATTTATGTTTCCAATACTACATTTCGCATTCTTAAAGTGGACACTTCCCATTCCTAAAGGCGCTTTTGATTTTAGAACAACAATATAACGCTGTGATCAGTGAGATATATACCTGGTATAAAGTATCCACAATTCTTTACACGATCTCTTATTCATTTTTCCTCCTCAACTCCAAAAAAATAGAGCAAGAAGGGTAGGAGAGGAAAGGCAGCATTTACCTTTTTTCATGAAGTACAATTTTTTAAAAAAACTAACCCAGGAAATCATGGTTTTCTATGGTCATCAATGTTCGCAGATCAGGAAATAAAATATTTCATCATCACACAAACACCTTATTTATTAACCAACCTACATAAATAATTAAATTACTTACAGTGTGAAGCCTAGAGTCTACTCCACTCTTTGTTCTGATTTGCATAAGTGAAGGTTCAAGTTCTTTTCTATATCTTGAGAACAAATTATGGATGTTTGAACCACCAGGATTTTTCCTCACGGCTGAAGCGATTTTATAGTGTAGAAATTCCTTTCCATCGTTAAGAATGAAAGTCCATTCTTAAGAATACGTGGTCCAACAATTAAATCAGTCTCAGAATTTGTTACTTCTCTGTGATTAATACCGACTCCACTTTCTGTTACCCAATACCCTCGAGGACCATCTGGAATGGCATTTGCTTTGCAGTATGTATCTAGGACACTTGTTCCAAGGTTAAAGACTAATTCAGAAAATGAAGCTTCTTTAAACAACTTTTAACTCTTGATCAGACATGACCTCCAGTGCACGTATGCTACTATGACAAACGGCTTGTGTACATTTTTAAAGCAGAATCCAGCCCTTCTTCTCCATAAATCAACTTTGTTATGTCTGCAGCAAGTCGTTTCTGAGGACGCCGATTTTCCTGGCTCTTTGACATGCAGCTACATCATTAGGTCCATCTCTGGAATGGGCAGAAAAGTGAAGAGCTTCAGGTATTTTTCTACCGAAATCATCTTGCTGCCTGACAAAGAACTGATACAATTCAAGGAGAAATGTCTTAACTCTGTTTAGCCAAAAGGCACTGCCAGCAGACTCTCCCAGTTTTGATCTAGTTGTAGTCAGGGGAACAGTGATCCCAAATACGTCTTCTCCAGGCAATTTAAAGATGAGCTGGTATCTGGACATGATATTGCCCGGCTGATCAGATCCGCGCAGCTGGATCCGACACCCATAAAGCTGGAGCAGGTAGTAGAAATCATAGGCCTGAGCACCCGGTACAGGAACTCGTCCAAGCTCACGACCTCCGGGCCCGTGAGTCTGGGCTGGACGCTCCTGCGCAAGCGTCCGCGCGCCGCCAGCGGGCGGTGCCGTGCGGGCTGCTCAGGCACCTGGCCGAGCTGCCCGGCACCGAGAAGAAGCCGCACGAGGCCCGCCCGGCAGCGAAGAGCTGCGGGTGAGTAGCCGCCCGGGCCTGGAGCCCCCGGCGCGCGGCTCTCGCAGCTTCCCGCGCTCTGGGCACCGCGCCTCGCGCCCTCAGGTCACGCCGGCCGCGCGGGCCTCCCAGGCGCGCCGCGGAGCACCCCCACAAGCGCCGTCAGCTCGGCGCCCATTCGCTGGTCGTGAAGCGCAAGCAGCAGCGCCAGCCCAGGTCCCACCTGAGGCAACAAGCCGGCGGTGGTCTGAGGCCACGGAAGGTGATCTGGGAACTCTGCCCGCCTTGCCCCGGGGGACGGGCTCTGGGAGCTCTGCGTACCGCTCTCGGGGAGGAACTGTTTGAACCGCCCCCGAGCCTCCTGCACCTCCTGAGCGCCAGAGCGGGCCTCAGCGCAGCCCCGGGGGCAGGACTCCTGAAAGGCTGGGGACACGAAACCACCTGCCTGAGGAAAAGGACCGCAACCTGCGCGCCGCCATCTTGGTGGTGGCGCGAGAGGAATGCTGGGATTTTGGAGGCCCGATGGAGGCCCGACTGCACCCCTGAGTCCCCGCGTCCTGCTCCTCTGGGTGAGTTTTAAAAACAGTTTTAATAAAGCATAACTGAAGTACAGAAAATTGTACAATTCTATTAGTATGTTTGTGTATAGTGTATGAAACCACTACAATCAAGATAGCAAACATTTCAGGAACTATATTCAATACCTTGAAATAGCTTATAATGGAAAAAATATGAAAAGGAATATATATATTTGTATATGTATAACCGAAACACTATGCTGTACGTCAGAAATTAACAGAATATTATAAACCGTCCACATTTCAATTAAAGACAAGCCGTAGATCGGAAGTATTTATGACATATACCAAAGAATTTGCATGCAGACTATATAAAAATTTTATATAAAATCAATGAGATAAATATGTATCATTTGAAAAATAGACAAATGAAAAATAAACAGCTAATTACCTGAAAAAATATTTAAATCCACTTATAATGAAAATGACTAGAAACCTGAGATAACATGAAATGTTTATCAGATTTCCAAATATTCTTTTATTTGTTGGTCTCCAGATATAGTGGAAAGGTCCATTACAAATATTGTTCAGCCATGCATACTGGTGCAATATTTCTAGAGAAACATTTGACATACCATATCAAAAACTCGAGATACCTACCATGAAACCTAGCAGTTACAGAGTTAGACATTTAATCTAAGGGAAAACATGAAAATAATTTATGTACATGTATATAAAGCAAAGAAGGGAGAAACAAAGCATATCCACAAATAAGAAATTTTTGAAATGTAATAAGTTCATGCTATGAAAAATTACATGGGTATTCAGTTATTTGGTAGCAATATATTTGCTGCTGTGAAAGGTTGTTTAAAATATATTTGAAATGAAGTAAGTTACAAAAATGAATGTAAATGTAGTAGGTTAAAATATGCAATCATAAAATTCTTCCATCTTGGATGTGCAGTGAAGTCTGTTTACCCAGAAGTACACAAAAAATACTTCACCAAACCTCTATTCATTGTTACCCCAAAACTTAACTCCCTGATTCGTAGAAACTGAGTTCTGTCTGAAGGCAGTCTCAGTCTCTTTGTGATTGGTATTCAGTCATTTCAAGTTTCTTCAACTCAGCTTCTCTACTGGGACTAATCTAAATTCTCAGAAGGGCTTAAGTATCTCATCATTCTAGGGAGGGTCATCTAGTCTACATCCTGGTGCTGTCTTCCATTTTAGTGGCCTCTAAAGGAAAGCTCATTTCTTCTGCTCCTTTTAATTTAATTTTTTTTTTTTTTTTTTTTTGGTTCTGTTGATGTCTCCCACCATCCTAAGGAGCAGGCTTGGATTTCTAATCCCTAGTTTGTCTGCACGTGCAAGCCTAATGTCAGACGCGTCTGTGCTCCCCTAACAGTGTTCATGATAACTTTTTTACACTTCTATTTTTTTTTCCAAATTATGTATAGAAGACGGAAATAGAAGGGGTTTTACTCATCTCTTTTTCAGCTAGTGCCACTCTACTTTTCAGCCACCATGTTGACAAAGGAGTTTCTTTATGAGGATAACATACTCCTAGCTTTGTTATAAGAGAGGGAAGGAAAACATTCTCAAACTTTTTCAAAATCTTAACCCATTAGAATTAGTAGCATTCCCTTTTGGATGAAAAAAAAAAAGAAAAAACACATACGCAGAAGGAAAGAACAAATAATTATATACCCACTTGCATACAGGAATTACCTCTGGATACCAAACACTAAAGGTGAATTCTGTTCTTATGTGTATTAGTCTTCTCTGGTTTGCTAATTAAAAAAACCAAATATTTATTTTTAAAATAATTTTCCATAGGAAAAATAATTCTTAAGTTCCTTCCTTCAAAATATTGTTCTGTTATTTTCAGAGAGTTTTTCATCTAGGATAACTCAAAGATCTTTTCCAGAGCTGTGTTGCAAGCTTTGTAATTGTTTTAGAATTGATTGCTATACGAAATAGGTTTATGTGTTCTGACAGTGTGTTAATACAATAAAAGGAATTTTTAGTAGCAAAGGAGTAACAATTTTTCATTGGTTGTAATAAGTTTTCCCCCCTTTTCATTGCTGTCTCTTTGTAGATAAAATGGGATTTCATAAGCTCTTGTTTTTCAACATCAGTTTCTAGGAAGGTTTTTTCATCAGGATGCCTTGTTCAAGGCTAAATACAGCTCAGAGGAAAATACATCCAAAAAAGCCTTAAAAAGATTTATTGTGTTGTGTTTAATGGGAAATATTGTTACTGTAAAAATACATTATAAGTTGTAACCTTGAATGTTTGTTTTCCAGGATACTTGAAAGTAAATGTAACAGCCTTATTTTCCAAAATAGATAAACTACTTTTCCTTTGGTATCTGTGCAGTATTTTCAAAATAATTTTCTTAGGAATTAAGTACGTGTTTTAGCATCGGTAGAATATTTTAAATTTGTATTTATCATTCAAATGTAAGCAATGTAGTTTGGAATATTCGTCCTCTAGGACTAGAGATGCTTTTATTAGTTTTACATGAACTATGTAGTTCCTACTTTCCGTGACTGGGTGTCACTGGTTTCTTCTTCACTTTTAATTTTAAATACTATCTGTGAAATTTTATAGATATACAGTGTACACACCAGAGGAAACTAGTGGCAGCTGACCTCAGATAGAGGTCACTAGTGGTAGCTAATCTAATGCCACTTTGTGCAGTCGACCCTCTGTATCTTTGGGTTCCTCATCCTCCCATACAACCCACCCAAATTGATCAGTGGTTTGTCGAATCTGTGGATGCAAAACCCACGGATACAGAGGCTGAGTGTATAATATACCCCATTTTATATAAGAGACTTAAACATCTGAGGATTTTGGTATCTGTGGTGGGAGGTTCTGGAACCAATCCCCAGCAGATCTCCAGGGAAAGTTGTACTTATGAATATGGACATAGGAACGGACTTTGGAGTGGACCCAATATGTGAAATGAAGACTTTCTGTACACAGTTGCTTTGCCAATATAAAATGGTACAGAGATGGGAAGTCTTGTGTGGCAGTCAAAAACCTCCTAAATATTTAGCAATTGGTGAAATAAAACCTAGCACAGAGCAGCCCTGGACGAGATAAATTTCTCAAGTTCAGTTCTCTCTTCTACCTGCTGAACAGGTGACTTGAACAAGATGTATCTCTCTGTAGGCCTCTGCTTTCGGATCTAGCCCTGGACACTCGCTAGCTTAAGGATTTTCACTGTGAGCAGGGGAGAGAAGGCTGCTGAGACTGCCTTTTTCACTCAACCGTCACTGCAGTACCAGTCACTAGGTGTATAGTTTTGAACAAAATCCCTTGTCTAATGGATCACGTAGTCTAGTGAGGGAGATAAATAATAAATAATTAATAACAGCTAATGTTTGTCAATTATTATTTGTAATACAATAGCCATTGATGATATAACTAATAATAATAATAATCAGTCATTATTATTGTTTTATATAGCTAATCTGTATTGAGTTATTTTCCAGAAGAATTTCAAAAGACTTTAATTCGTCCAATTCTCACATAAACCTGTGTAGTAAGTAGCATCATTACCATCTCACAGGAAATCTGGGGCATGTAAATTTCCAGGAGCATTGCCAATTTCCAGTAGCTGGTGAACTGGGATTTGAACCCAGCATAACTCATATTACCTTTCATTGAGCAAATAAATACATGGACAGTTAACAGTTAACAACTTAAAATTAGTTCTAAGAAGGAAATGACTCTGGTGCAGTGAAAGGGGTTTACAGAGGTGAGAGGTTCAGCATGTATGTAATTAGTTAACCAGAAAAAGCCCCTCTGAAACTTGAAGGTTGAGAAGGGAGAAGCCAGATGAAGAACAGAGGGAGAGTTGCTTAAGGGAGAAATCCTAGCAGATGAAAAGATTCAGAGGCAGGAAAAAAATTGCCTGTGAGAGTAATTGAAATAAGGCGTCTGGCTGTGAGAAAGTGCGCATGAGAGAGTGTACTTAGGTTGAGTCCAAATTGGGCCAGGTAGGCAGTTCCTGGGACCAGTTTCCTTTACACTCACCAAACTGCTTCCCACCTACACTGAAAACTCACTAACTGTGCTGCACTGATGTGAGTGCATGACACGTTTGAATCCCGTGGAAATGAAATCAAGTTGGAGTCCAGTTTACCCTTGGAGTATATAATTCCTAAGGTGGTTTCCAACCTTAGAAGCCTTGAGTTTGTGGAAACTCATATGTTTTCAAAATAATTTACTGATTCTATAGATGTTCTAGGAACGTATGATCATATTTCACATCCAAATGGCTACTCATACCCAAAAACTGCTCCCCCTAAGTACATGTAGCTTATTCCTAAATCTGTATTTTTCAGTATGCTTTCATTCGTTCAGATCTACCTATTACTGCCTACCTTGGGCCAAACGCTACAAATCCTAGGCATTCAAATGTGAGCAACATGGGTTGGTTTGCTACTCTTCTGGAGTTTGTAAGCTAATGGGGCAACAGACAGTTAAATACCTAACTGAAGTAAAATATGATGGGAGAGATAAAGTGTTGGGAGCACATGCAAAGAGGGAGCAGAGGCTGAGATTGCCAGAGGGAAGCAGTATCTAAGTTGAGATCTAAAGACAGAGGATAAGTTAGGAAAAAGGTTTGGGAAGAATAGCAATTCGGCGCAGGCACTGGCAAACACAGTCTAGCCTACACCCTGTTTTTTTTTTTTTTTTCCCCCAATACTGTTTTATTGAGATACATTCATGACTATTCATTTTCCATTTATTTTTGGCTGCTTTGATGCTGCCCTGGCAGAATTGAGTAGTTCCAACAGTGACTGTATGACTCATAGAACCTAAAATAGTTCCTGTCTGACCCTTTACCAGAAATGTTTGCTAGTCTCTGATCTAAATAAACGGGGAGGACAGGAGATGAATGAAAATGGAGAGAATACCAGGAGTAAGATAGAATTATAGCCTGCACTAGAGCATCAGAGAAGGGAATCCTGACCACCCTCCCCAAAAGATGTTAGAATACAAAAATGTTTTGAAGTAGAATCAACAAGACTTAGTGATTCACTGGACGTTGGGGGCATAAATAAGAGCGGTAGTCCTCTGTGGGACATTCAGTTATAAGGCCAGTCAAGAGTCCTGTTTGTGGTTGTTGATCACAGAAGGAAAGTGTTGGCTTGGAGATGTAGTTTTGTGACTTATCAGCATGTGGATGGTAATTGAAACCATAAAAATGAGATTCAATCCTTCATGCCTAGCGAGATCACGTGTAGGTGTGAACCTTGGACAAATCCTAATATAGAACAGCATTTAAGAGTTGGGTGAAGTAACACGAGGCTGTGAAGAAAATCAGGAGACTGTATTGACTTCAAAGACAAGGGGACAGGTTGTTTCAAAAGGCATGGCTGACACTGTTAAATGTTCAGTGTGTAGGGTGTTTATTAAGAGTGCTTGTAGGATCCTACAGGTTTGGAAAAGAGAGGAAAGGAGCATTATTGGATAGAAAGAGAAGGAGAGCTGTCATGCAGGTTTAATGACGGCCCATGGCTGATGCCATAGGGAGCGCTGGAGCTAGAGCAACAATCCTACAATGATCAGTTTGTGCTGCCCTGGCAAAGGCGGGGCCTTGGTGAGGGCGCACTTCAGCTGAGGCTGACTCTGGAGGGGTTTTCAGCTGCAGGCTGGAAACAGAACTCGCAGGAGATGAGAATCAAGTCCTTCCTGGAAGGAAAATATGGAAATCATTTTACACGTACTTTAGTTGGTAGGTATGTTAAGAAAAAGTTCAGGGTATCTCTTTCTTTAATGGCTTTGATATTTTTTTTCCTGAAAACAAGGAGGTAACTAGAACTCTTCTAACTGAATCAACTTTAAACGTGAAGGGAAATAAATGGAAGTATTCACACAGAGGTGGCAATCACTACTTCTGTGTCATCCCTGGTATCACTAGCAGCTGATTCTTGAATTTGAAGCCTGGTTTCTCTACGTACTGTGTAATGTTGGTCAACTTACTTACTTCTCTGAGACCTGGTTCTCTCATCTTTATAATAAGGGCATAATGGTGCCCACCTTAAAGTGTTACAGTAAAGACAGAATAAGCTAACATATACAAAGAACATAGAATAGCTCCTGATATATAATAAATGCTTAATAAGTGTTATTATTCTTATTCTTAATAATCATTACTAGTATCCATTAAGCTATACACTGTTATTAATTAATAGCATTGTTAATATTAATATTGCACTCTTTAGTTTTCTGAAACTGTGGTGCATGACATACAACAGGCTGTGTTTTATTTAAAACACACATTACTCATGCTAGGTAACCACCGTTATATTTATTTTCAAGAGGAGAAAATCGTGGCTCAGTGAGGCTAAGGTGGCCTTAGAAAGAGTAGAGCTGAAGTTTGAATGCAGTGTGTCAGATGCTCAATAGATCAAAGGCATCTAAATGTCAATCCTAACTTTGGAAAACTACAAAATCTCTCCTTTCCATTCATAGCACACAGTTTGTTTTACAAAAATGTAGCAGTGTATTTATTCCTGGGAAAAAGTAAAGCAATGAATTTGATTCAGGTTTTTACCAACTTTCAGAAAGTTTGATGGGATAGTCAGATGTTGATGAACCAAATTATTATGGCTTTGCATGACATTAAAGTTGGGCTACATTCCTCTTCACAAAAATGCTTTAAAGAATTGATACATAGTATATAATATGCATTCATTCAACAACCTTCCGTGAGTACCACTATGCCCAGGCACTATTCTAAGTGTTTGAGAAGCTAAGATAAACAAGACAGAGGGCCCACCCTTAACAATGCAACAGTTTAGGAGAAGGAAAAGGAAAGAATTGTCTGAAAAAGAAGAAGAGTGGGTACTGTGGTCAGTAAGCATTAAAACATTAAACCACGTATAAAAGGCAGGGGAACCATGATGCAGAAGCTGACTTACTATAGATGGTGGTTCAGGTCAAGGTTTCTGGGCAGATTGAAAAAGAGAGAAAGTAGTATTTACAGCTAGCTGCGTTTTGGGGAGTGATGTTTTTACAGCTAGCTTGGTGGTTCTGGTGTGGGCTTGCAGTACTTAGACTCTGTTTGCGGGAAGTATTTGTAGTATTTTCTCAGAGCCTTCTTCAGCGCGCAGGGGGGTTTGTGTGTCCTGCCAGTCACACTGGTCACACCCAGGAGTCATTAAATTGAGAGTTGTAGTAACCGGATCATGAGCACATGCGTTGCAGCACCGTACCTAGTAGTGAAGGAAACAGTCTAACGTGCTCACACTGAAGGCTATCATGAAGATGTTAATAATAAGTTTAAAATAATGTTGGACTATGTCTTGACATGGAAATACTGCAAGGACATATTTTAAGTAGAAAAAAATGCAATTCTCAGAAAGTGAAACAAAATAAAATGTGATTTTATTTAATTTCATTTATATATGCATATGTGTGTATGTGTATAAAATCCAGTATAAATGTAAATGAATGCAAATATTGTTTATATGATAATAAAACCACAGAAAAAGGCTGGAATAATATAAAAGAAAATTTTATTACTGGTTTCCTCCAAGGTGGAGAGTGGCTTTAAGAGACAGGGGAAGAGAAAGGATACTAAAATAATTTACATCATTTTAATTTTTTTGAAAATTGTAAGTAATTAAAATATTCATATATTAATTAAAAACATTTAAAAATGTTTACTCTCTTTCATAGACATCTGGTACATAGTAGGTATTCAGTAAGTATTTATTAAATAAATTTTAAAATGCCAGTGTTTATAATATGTATACCATCTATTTATGTTACTATAATTTGATGATTGCCTGACCTGCCTCCTCATAGGGCTATTAGGTCAAATTAAATCTGGTAAAATTTTATTTAGCACAGTCCTGTTCTCTCTGTTGTTCAATATCTGAAAATAATTATTGAATACATTTCCTTTAATTTTCGACTGCTACTGTGGGATAGAAATTCCAGTATCAGTAACTTTCTCATTAGATTTCAAAGGTGATAAGCATCAAAGGAATGGAAAGATAATTCCAGAAGAAATAGATTTCCAAAATGAAAAAGAAAAAGTATGTGAAAATTCAAAATTGGGGGTAATAGAGATGAAATGTATGGGAGTGAGTTTATTAGGCCTGGACTTGACTTAATTTTCCAAATTTCCACATACATAGTCACATTTCCTTCTTAGTAAAACTGTGTCTTACTAACTTCTGTGTGTAGGATGGGACTTTCCTAAGTGCCATTGAAGAGTAACACAATAAAAGTAACCAACAAATACTGAGAACCATAAAGAGAGTGTTCAAAGAGGAAAAAAAAAATGCAGTTGATAACATTAACTCACAATTATTTTCAGATTTTTAATATGGAAAAAGCAGGTATAGTATTTATAATAAATAAGGCCTATGTAATGGTTAGGAGTATAGGAAAATAGAGAAATTGAAGTGTCTCTGATGTAGTAGAAACAAATAAAATGTAAGAACACTGTCATTTAATTGAAAGTCAAACTTGTGAGTGTAGTCTTTATAGAGCTATATGATTTGGTTCCTCCTTTCATATCTCTATATTGTAAGAAAGGCTTCATTAACTTTTTCTTAGACAAATTTAGAGGCATGCAATAATTAATTGGAGAATCCAGATATTTCTACACCATCCTTTCAGGGAGTTCCCTGTCAATGTTACTTTATTTAATGTGTACAGTAGTGCCCTTCACTTTAAAAGTTCCTAAGCACATAAAAAATAAGAGATTAGTATTAAAATATTTAAATAGACAAAATGAAAATTATATAGTATTTGAAACTCAGCAGATGGAGTTGGTTTTGTGGAGAATATTTTCCACAAAACTTAGATGTGTGATTATCAATGGCTACAATCTTTGTTGCAACAGCAAGATGAAAAGAAAAAGCAAAGTTCTGAAAATGGGGCTCCTACAGCTAAAGATTCTCAGCTCTTCCAACCCCTTCCATTTCACAGGAGTTTGCTAATGTCTTTGAAAATAGGAGCTACCAAAAGCCAAACAACATGGAGGGAAAATTTCATGAAAGATGTTTGTGATTATCACACATTATCACCTCAAAAAGGCATAATTTATAAAGCACTCATTTTAAAAGCACGCAAAACATACTTTCCTTACCTTCAGACAGTTTAATGTCTACCATGGAACTTACTAGATATATGAGCAAACAAAAGTCTGCTGAAAATGGAAAACAGAATCTGGGAAAGGAAACTTTGAGTGAGGAAGACTGGCAGAGGGAAACACACAGACTGAGTCAGTGAGTTAAGGTTTTTAAATGTTGAAAGAAAAAGAAGAGGGCAGAGAAAATAAAAGCCTCTAACAAATAGGAAAGGACATAAAAATCGATGAGCCATTGATAATGGGTTATATCTGGCTCTATTTTTTGAAGGAAAAAAATGAAGAAAAGGAATTTGGGAAATGGGGAAATAATGATAGCCTGGTTAAAGTAGTTATTGATGAAATGTAGGTAAGAGGATGCTGGTCATGGGACTGAATAAATAGCTCACCATACATTTGGGAAGAGTATCTAATGAGATCCTAGTAGGGCGGATCATCATTCTGTTCCAATTCAACATCATTCTTAGTGACACACAAGAAGTGAATAATACATAATTGGGGGTTGTACAGAAATTGAGTTTACAGTTACTGCTGGAAATATTGCCAAGAGAAAAAAACTATAGAGCTAATGGATTAAATAAAAGTGAGTGTAGATATATAAGCCAAAATAAAATTACCTTTGCCAAACCAATGAGGCAGCCAAGAATACTAACAGGAGAAGAAGAAAAGCAAATATACCCCCTAATTAATATTGGCATATAATTTGTTAACTAGTAATGTACACATTTTCTTTATCTTAGAAGCTTTCATGGAGTGGATCCCTTACAGACAGTACGTGTGGACCAACTGATGTCAGAATGATGATGCCTCTATGGACTGGCTCTCTAGACCAAAGAAGAGCAGGTCCAGTCCTCAGCTGTATAGATCTGAATCATATACTTAGCTGTTATTAAAATATAAGACTAATCAAGGTAACTCCACAGCTCTATATTCTAAGGCATCTTTAAGTAGTATGAGGAGGAAGAGAAATTACCTAAGGGAAGCTTTCACATGACCCTCCAGAAATGGGAAAAATTAGAGAAAGTGATAGCAAGAAAGTGAACAGATGACAGTTTCAAGAAAGGAAGTGATAACCTTTGCCAAATGATACTGGAAGGTCAAATAATAGAGGAAAGAAATGTTGTTCTTGAATTTGGCAATTAGGATGTCTTCTGTGAGAACTGACAGATAGTTTTTTTGTGCAGTGGCTGGAGCACAGTCTGGATAGCTGTGATGGATGAGTGATTGGTTAAGAAAATAGGAAGAGGAGATAGAAACTATTTTCCCAAAAAGGTGAGTCCTGATGAGAAAAAGTGAAATAGGGTGGTAACAGGAAAAACACATAAAGGATAAAAAAAAATGACATTTTTAAATGGGAGATCTTTGCTGAGTAAAGAATTAGTAGATGGGAAAAGGGACTTTCTTACTAAACTTCTAATTTTTCATGACTCAGTTCAAAAGCCGCCTCCCCTGTAAGCTTTCTCATTGTTCAGCTGACTTCACCCCCGTCTAACTGAGGGTTATCTTTCTGTTTTGCTTTCTTTGCCATTGCACGCCACCTAGCCCATCCCTCAATGATGCCACTCCCTGTAGTTTTCTAATATTTCTGCTCATCTCTGCCAGATTGAGTTTCTTTAGAGAAGCAGTTACGACCGCATCTTCAGTTTCTGTCAGAGTGGATGCCACATCATTTTGATTAATAAAGCTGTGTTAATAAATGAATAAACAAATGCAGATTTCATGTAGTTTTCTAGACCATACAGAACTCTTAGCTGAAACTTCATCTTGAAACAAGGATATAGATTCTGGCATAACAGTGACAAGACACAAGCTAAAGAGGCAATGTGGTGTAAGATCAGAAAAAATAATAAGGGAAGTGTGACTCTGAGACTAAGAATGGGACCCCAGTGATGAGAAATCTAGAGTAAACCACCAAAAAAGTTAGTATATGAAGCAGTGAAATTCAAGAATCTGGAGGTTAGAAGCTAACCCATGAGGAAAACTTTTGAAATTGAGACTTCAATTCCTTCTTACATCAAAACTCTGTAAGTACACAAGGAAACAGTTCATAGGCCAACAATTGATATCATTTCACTTTCAGTCTAAAAAGCTAAAAGACATTTGCTTCTTTAAATATTGATATAAGTTGAAAGAGGAGTAGGGATGTATTGAGAACCTCTTTCCAGTAGCTTAAAAAGAGAGAGTTTGAGGGAAAGTTGTATAGAACACACAAACGGGAGAAGCTTTTATTTGAAAAGACACAGTAACACTAGGAACAAAAAAGAAATCTATAAAGTAGTTAAGATCAAGATCTTAATAATGACCTTGGTTTAAGATCTTGTGATCCTTTTCATCCCGTTTCATGTGAAATAGTTGGCAAAGTGAACATGAAGGTCTTTGCTTGACAGACTGTGGAATCATTAATATGACGTGTTTATGGCCCTCCAGTCATGCGCAGTCTGGCCCCAAGCTTCTGAGGCTTTCGTCATCCTCATGGTGCAGTAGGCGTGATTTGAAAATTAATGATGTCAAAGGGCAGGTCAGCCATAGCACTCATTGAGCTGATGATCAAAATCACCCACAGTGGAGGGGTGTACACAATCCACTTATGCAAGCGTTCTCCTAACACTACTTGAACTATTAGCAGAAAAATGGTGAGGCCATAACTCTTGTTGGTCACTATGGAAAACATTAAAAATAATCTGACAAAAAAATTGTGGATATGGGGTGTATACGAACAGAAGTCTTGGAACTTTGACTTTCAACTCCAATTACTATTTGCAGCAAACTAGATGTCTTAGTCAGGTCAGGCTGCTATAACAAATTATAATAGACTGGGTGGCTGAAAAAAAAAACCAGAACAGAAATTTATTCCTTACACTTCTGGAGGCTGGAAGTCTGAGATCATGGTGCCATCATGTGTGGTTTCTGGTGAGCCCTTCATCTGGGTTGCAGACTGCTGATTTCTCCTTATATGTTCTATTGAGGAAGAGGAAAGAGCTCTCTGGACTCTCTTTTATGAGGGCACTAATCCCATTCATGAGGGCCCCACCCTCATGACCTAATCAACTCCCAAAAGCCCCACCACCTAAGCCCATCACATTGTAGGATTTCAATATATGCATTTTGAATAGACACAGTCAGTCCATAATACTTAAGTATCCTCTCTGTTAAGAAATACTCAAATGAA
The DNA here is from genome assembly GCF_036321535.1 of Camelus dromedarius. Classification (NCBI taxonomy): domain Eukaryota; kingdom Metazoa; phylum Chordata; class Mammalia; order Artiodactyla; family Camelidae; genus Camelus; species Camelus dromedarius. The sequence continues at coordinate 19,052,951 of NC_087463.1, read as the reverse complement.
ACTTTGTTTAGCTAGTAAGCAATGAAGAATTCAAAAGAAAATTTCATTTATTAAAGTTATTACATCTTTAAAATATAATGAATAACATTATTTTCCTTTGCCTGTAACTTAACAAAAACGAACTTAATCATTGCATTTTAATTAGTAATTAACTAGCTTGTAACCATGACATACTATTTATTACATTTGCCCACATTTTTAAATATAGTCCTTAAATTGCTGGAATCTACATGATGAAATAATTTAATAAGATTCCATGTGGTATGGATTTTTTGATAATGGGGTAGGAGATTGTATAAGTTTGTTTTTAACGGGACTTTTCTTTCATTAAGTCCATGTCCTACACATGAAGGAGGTAAACATCGCTTAAGATAGGAGCTTAGACCACAGGACCCCTTGGGATACTTTCCAGTTTCCATCTGTGCCTTTATTTAAAAAAAAAAAAAAAAATACTGAGAAGTTAAGGGTAACTGGAGAAAAATACAGGACACCAGGGAGGGAAAACTTTTTTCTATACAAGGCCAGTTCCTTAGCATAACTTAAGGCAGATTAGTCTTTAAGTAACTGTAATTAAAAAAGAACCTCCCCCACAAAAGAAAGAAATATCCCTTAATCCTAGCGTTCTCTCTCTCTCTCTGTCCCTCTCTCTCGCTCGCTCGCTCACACCCATCCCCACCTCACTGCCAGGCTTTACCAAGAAGAAAGACAAATGGAGAAAAACTGTAGGGAAGAGAGAAGAGGGAAAATATTGATGGGGCAAGGAGTGATCTAAAACCACTGCCAGAAATGCTAAATCTGCCCCAAAGTCTGAACATACACAACCAAGTGAAATAAACTGTAGTCAAAGAGGAGGCGTTTAATAGTACACGTGGTTTGAAAGAGCCGTATTCAAAACGCTTGGTGCTGGGGGAGCAAAAGGTGGCAGAAAGGAAGAAGCCCCTTTTTAAAAATTGGGTAAAGAAGAGAAAAGTCAGATCCTGAAAGACAAAAATGGAACCAAAAATCAGAGGACTCACTACCCCTCTCTCTGTGGCCAAAACAAACACACACAAATATGCTAAATTTTCTGGAGTTTGCCATACTGATCATGGGAAAACTGGCAAAATTTATTCAGCCCTGTGGGTTAGTTAATAGTATTGCATTGTTAATTTTGAGGTTTCAGTAATTGCACTGTAGTCATGTAAATTAGCATTAGGGGAAGCTGGGTGAATGATCTATTAAAATTGCACCTCTCCAGTAAGCCTAAATTATTTCAAAACAAAGTGTTAAAATGAATGTTACACACGAAGAAATCTTACGTAATGACTTATTTTCTAGAACTGGGAAAACAGTATGGCCCGTATGCTATCCGGAGGAAAAAGGTGAGGTGAGCCTATCTGTTGCCTAATAGGTGCTGTTCCGTGAGTGAGCACCAAAATGCCACCCCCAGGGAGGCATGGCTCTGGCAGGCAACCTAACTCATCTGAATTTTTGCCAGAGAAACACCTTTTTTCACCTTTTATTTTTACCTTGCTTTGCATTCAGTAAGCCTGTGCCACATCTGGTTCCCTTATTTACTTCTGCTCCGGTTCCTGTTTAGATTCTCAAAATTATCGGGCACGTCCTTTCTGACTGACCCTCCTAAATCTCATGTGCTCTTTTTTGGGCCACTGTTCCATTTTCTCTGGATTCTGCCATTCCAAAGTGACTCGGAGATGATCTGAAAGAGGCTGTGGGTTGTAATTGCTAGGTGATCTGCTCTTGTAATTAACAAACCTATAGCAACGCTATTTGCCAGCTGAGAGATGCAAGGATTCTCATTTCTTCATTTCATCAAAGTGAATACAATTTGGCTTGGAGTCTATGGATTAATTAAAACTTAAAGATTCAATAAAAATAGCTAAGTTTTCACTTTGTGTCAGGCTAGGAGCTTCACACTTGCTACATGTGAGGAAGGTAGTGTTCCCAGCATCATTCTAGGGACACGGACACTGGGGCACAGAAATGTCCAAAGTCTCACAGCTCGCAAGCCTTGACCGTGTCCTCCTCTCTCGTGTCAGTGTGCTACAAGGTTTGAATTTGTTTATTTTCCCTTGATCTACTTTTCGCATAAATTCTTCACAGGGGGGTCACTATGAGAAACTGTGAAGGAGGAAGTTGTTACCACTAATGGCTCTGAAAGTTGTTAACTTTAATGGATTAGAACTGGAGGCATTTTAAACTCAGTGATTTCAGGTAGCAGGGGAATTGAGCAAAAGACTTTCCAGGCTCTGGCTAGAATTTCAGAGTTCAAATCACATTAATGCCATTTGATCAAATCTGCAGAAAGAACAGTCCAAGCACGAAGCCTGTCAATTGCTCTGTGCGCCCAGGATTCACTGGCAGGCTAACTCATCTGTTTTTAAATAGGTTCAGATTCTAGTGCCTTTGATGGAAAATCAGAATGATTTTGTCCAATTGCATGAACATTGTATATGTTATTATAGTTTCTTCTCAAAAATTAATAACAAGATGGATTTTCCTGGAAACATACTTTTTCACCCAGGTTCTGGGGTGCCTGAGGTGACCTCTCCCCACGCAGCAGAATGTTGTTTTACAGGTAGTTGTCACTTTCCGTCTTGATTTTGTCCAGGAGTGCTCAGGTCACCTAGCTCTGCCAGCTGTGCTTTCTCTCCTCCAATAAAGGATTCTCATAGGAATGTGTCAGGTTTGCAAAGGAAAATGGACTTTCCTGGATGGAGCGTATAAAGACAAGTTATTTCCTGAGAACAACTGCCACTCATTCAGAAGCAGGGAAGTGGCTGACTTTGGGGGAAAGGAGAAGGAAATTCTTTTAGTCCTGGGATTGTTGGTATGCAGAGATTAGGAAGAGGGCTATTTTTAGGATTTGGCCAAGACCACAGACCCATTAGATCCAGCCTGACATATTTTAATTACCTAGCACGCTGCATGGTCATTACTGCCCTGGCTCCCTTCCTCTGAGGGCAGGACACCAGTGGGAAGGGATGGCTGCCTGAGCCTTGGGGTGAATAGCTTTGGGTGGACACATATGAGGCTGAGAACTCTGAAGTCCCAAGTTCCCCTGCCCCGTTGCTACCAGCAGAGCCAGTCCATGGGCCCCCGTCTGTGGTGCTTTGTCATGATGGCCCTAGCAAACGAACACAGCACCGTTCAGTGTAACAACAAATTCCAGCAACGTGAAACCAAAATGCTTTTACGCAAGTTCTTATCTTTGAATCTGTTCTACAAGCACAAAAGTTGAATTGATTCCTTCCGCTTCAAGTGTGCTAGGAAGTCCCATAGGGGCTGAAAAGAGCAGAGAGCAACATCCAGAGCAGTCCTCTAATTTACTCTCAGGGACTGCTTCACCCCAGCAGCACTAATGCAAATGGCTTTCCTCCCTCTAGGGACCTGAGAGTGCAGACCAGGGCCACAAAGCACAGGCCTCTTAGAGGCTGCTCCCGTGGCTTACGTTGTTTTCGTTTTTTAAGTTGTTGCTTTGGGAATTGAGAGAGTATCTACTTTGAAATTTTACTTTACATTTTACTGCCTTTTAAACGCTGTGGGGGCAGATCAGAAAGTTTGTTGCAAAAATGTTATTTTAAGCTCAGTTGTATCAAGAAAAAAGGGGTGTATCATAAAAATCACAAAGTTAAATAATAGATCCTTGTAAAGATCCTTGGTAATTGTGTACAGTAATAACATACCAAAGATTTAATCATTTATTCATGAAATATACAAATTAAGCAACATTAACTTACTTCATTACTAATGCCTTGAAGTAAATGTAGTTTTAATGGAAAGAGCACAGGATGATGAGTTAGGAACCCATGACTTTGTCTCAATTCTCCTGCAAGTTACTTTGAAACTCAGGCAAGTAGCTTGACCTTTTTCATTCTAAGAAGCCTCTTCTATATGAAGGATGAGTTGTAAATAATCTTGAGGTTTCCTTGCTGCTTTAAAACGTTTATATTGCCATACTTGTACTTAGTAAAATTATTGAATACTAAATAATTTATCCATAGAAGAACTTCCCCCTCCTTCCCTTTATTGTATAGAGAGGGCAGGATTTACTCTGGCAGGTCCGTTCCTTAACAATAACAGACCCCTCTGATCAGAAATGAAACTGCATAGTGGGGAAAAAATTAAACCTGAGAAGTGGCCTATACTCTGTACTTCTCAGGATGATGTCAATGAATGTATGTTTCTTTCTTTTTTTTTTTTTAACATTTTTTATTGAGTTATAATCATTTTATAATGTGTCAAATTCTAGTGTAGAGCACAATTTTTCAGTTATACATGAACATGTATATATTCATTGTCACATTTTTTTCTCTGTGAGGTACCATAAGATCTTGTATATATTTCCCTGTGCTGTACAGTATAATCTTGTTTATCTATTCTACATTTTGAAATCCCAATCTGTCCCTTCCCACCCCCAACCCACTTGGCAACCACAAGTTTGTATTCTACGTCTATGAGTGTGTTTCTGATTTGTATTTATGTTTTGTTTTGTTTTGTTTTAGATTCCACATATAAGCAATCTCATATGGTATTTTTCTTTCTCTTTCTGGCTTACTTCACTTAGAATGACATTTTCCAGGAACATTCTCCAGGAACATCCATGTTGCTGCAAATGGCATTATGTTGTTGGATTTTATGGCTGAATAGTATTCCATTGTATAAATATACCACATCTTCTTTATCCAGTCATCTGTTGATGGACATTTAGGCTGTTTCCATGTCTTGGCTATTGTAAATAATGCTGCTATGAACATTGGGGTGCAGGTGTCATTTTGAAGTAGGGTTCCTTCTGAATATATGCCCAGGAGCTTGATTCCTGGGTCAGTGAATGTATGTTTCTACTAAATCTTTATCATTTATTCACTGACTCCATCTCATACTTCACTCATTCATTCATTCATTCATTCATTCAACAGACATTTATTGAACACTTACTTACAGTCTCCTAACTCAGATAACCAGTGCCCTGGGTGGAGGCTGAAGGACTTGAAGATATGACCCCTGACCATAAAGACCTAACTGGATAGTCAAGGGTAAAAGAATAGAGAAAGGGTCAACTGCGTAACCACATCAGAGTAACAGATAAACAGGATCATGGTATTTTAGTATAAAATAGAATATATCAGTATGGATGAGTCTAATGTGTTAAATACTTTATGCTTATGATGAGAGAAAACAACAGTGGCCAGGTCCTGACCTCTTTTAATAACTTATATCTTGTGTACATGGTTTGGGCGGTATATATTAATTTAAGAAAGAGGGTAACAATCCTAGTATTGAAATAAAGGGTTGCACATATCTGTGGGAAGAAAAAGAAAGACTGATTCTTCCTTGTTAATTAGAACTTCATATAAAGAGAGGCATTTTCCTGGGACTTGACCTCAGTAGGGTTTGACAAGTGGAGAAAAAGGGGAAAAGTCATCCCTATGAAAATAGGTGTGTGTGTAAGACAGGGCAGTCAAGGTAACCCAGAGGGAGGTTACTGGAGCAGTTAATAGACTAACTTAGTGAATATAATTCAAGAAGGGGCAGGAGTAATATTAGATTCGGCTGGAAACACATGCTGAAAGGAGGCATTGAAGACATGATTAGATAGTACATTTTTGCGTAAGCAAATGGGAGAGAGTTTCAATGGTGATGTCTAATAGTATAAAATACTGAACAGTAATCAAGTAGGTTAAGAGCTGAGAAGAAGCCACACAATTTCATTTCAGGAAGCATGTCTCTTGAGATAAATGTAAGTACCTTCATTGTTGGAAAATGACAGTAATTTAATCATAGTGTGTAAGGAAATACTTTCACCTTGGTTCCCATGATATTTAAAGAAAATACGATTGTGAATTACACACAGTATTTAGCTCAACTTTTGAGCATAGTGATATTCGTGTTTTCCCTTGACTTTGGTTGGCTTCTGTTCTGGTTTTAGACCTAATCAACTGTTGCTTCAGGACCAAACCCCTGCCTACCTCCAGCTTAGTTTTAGCTTTGTCTCCATCCCGACTTCTATGCTTCATAAATTCAAAATTAGTTGTTATTCCCCAAATATACTTCTGTCTTTTGTATCCTCATGCTCTCTTTACCTGAAATATACTTTCCAAATTCTAAGTCTCACATCGAGCTGAACATCACCTACCTCAAATATTTCCGTTAATTTATATGCCTTAAATACCTAATAAGTGAATATATCACTTAAAAATGTAATACATAGTGTTACAAATATTTCCATGAGTTAGGCTTATTATCTATTGTGTTTTCAAACATGGAGCTTAAAGCTACTTACGACTGAATATATAATAGACATGGGATTAGAGTTTAACTGTATCAGCCAAAATTTATTACTCAGTAGATTCCATTACATTATTCATACTATTACTATAAAAGAGCACCTCCCTCCCTACAGAGAGTCAAAATGTGCTGAACTCACTTCATGTGACAATTGATTATACAGAATTAGTCGCAGTCATTTTGCATGTGCTTAAGAATTACCTTCTTTATGAGGTGAGGAGGTAACTTTACTTATCTCTTGAAAGCTAACTAAAAACCCATCGTGAGTCAGCTCAGTGACTTGTGACACCTGTTCCCTGGTCTCCACAGAGACAAGGCACCTATTGCCAAAGTGCTAATAGGGAGTGCAAGTGCATGCACAGCATTGCTTGTTAACGCTGCCTCTAAAGTAGATTTTTCTTTTTACAAATAATCAGCACACCATCACATCAACTCTGGAATTGTACAATAACTTTGAGTCAACACAGGAGACACGGAGAAAATATTTACAGCAACACTATGCAAATACATACAACTCAATATGTAAATGTAAGATGTTTTCCTTTTTTAATAATAACACTTACCAGGTTTTTCTGTTTGACTAGTATTTGAAAGTAATAAAAGACAAAGATAAATTCCATCCAAGTCTCTAAACAGCCTTACAATTCCTCTATAAGGTGTATATATTTTTATGTGTAGGTATTTTTATATTTCAGGTGTAGAATTTTTATTTATGAGAAATGTAGAATGAATTCACGAGCGTAAGAAAAATGGTTTCATTTCTTACCATTCCTTATTTTTCCTAAGACATACTGTTTACAAAGACTCTACCACTTACCTCTTGCACTTGACTCCTAAATTCCTGTGTAGAAAGAATCAGAAGATATCAACATACTCCCCAGTATTAGACAGCAAGAGGCGATATTAAAACAAATATCCACCCTATTCATCAGAAGGAACTTACTCTGATCCAGGTTCTTCTCCTAAGTAGCTGTGTGACTGCAAATAAGTTACCTCTCAGATTCCCTGTCTAGAGATTCAGCTAGAACATTTCTAGATTCTCATTTGATTCCAGAATTCTACCTATCATAAAATTCATGGACATCCTTAAGTCTCATAAAATTTACCCCTTTTCTTATCAGACAGTTCCTTGAATGTGAAATCATCTGAAACAAATTTATCCAAGAAATTCTACTCCAGTAACCCTCTCTCAGATCTCACATTCTTATCCTTCCAATTCTCCCATGATTTAGCACATACCATTTCTACTTTATGGTTGCAAGAAACTTAGAGATTGTTGATCCCTTTATCCTTTTGCAATCTGCCAACTCCTGCGGCCCTCTCCTTCCTCCCAGTCCCACCTGGAGCACACAGCTGATTGATTCAACTTCTTTCCTCTCAGGTCTCTCAATCACATTGCAGTTCTTATTTTACTGCACTTTCCTAGTAAAACTCTGAGTCTGGAGCAACGCCTGCCCTGTCATCTGCAGATGGGAATGGCTGAGGATCATTAGAGGATATGACATACAGGTTGTTTCCCCAAGAAATTTATGGCTTCATTCTGATTACTTTCTCTCACATTCCCTTCCATGAATATCCCAAGCTTTCACAGATGTTTTACTTACTTAGTATTCAAACACTGCCTACAATTATCAGCAGAAAACTTATCTCCTTTATTAATTTTTTCTTTAAATGAGACCATCAGTGTCAATTTACATCAGCTATCCAATGCCCTTCCTACAAGCCAATCTACATCCATACCTGAGGTCACTCCTGGTCCTTTGGTCCTTAGCTCCTCTAGTTCAGCCCTTTACCCGCCCTCCCCCAGTCCTTGCATCCAGAATGTTTCACTCTCTGCCAGTTACTCTTTCTGTTGTTCTTCAACACTCTCCTTTCCACTTCCTCCTCTTAGCCTGTAAATGTGCTCGAGTTCCTGCTGGCCAGTTGCCAGCCAGCTGCTGTTAACTTTGTAGCTCTTACTTCCATCTACAGTTAACAAAAGCTTTGTTGCCACACCCTTCACAGCTTCACCTCACATTCAGTGCTCTGATGCCCTTCGCACATTGGTGGTCTCCTACTTAGGAATCCAGTTTCATTTCTGAGTTTACTGAACTTCTTCGCTGCTTTTGGGAATGCTGGTTTTTTGTTTGTTTGTTTTGTTTTTCATTCTTGACATTCTCTAATCTCTCAGTTTGCATCATACCCCACTATGCAGTTTGCTGTCTTTGTTAGGGGCTGGACTCTCTGACCTCTTATTCTCTCTCAGTTAAAAGAGTCCTCTTTCCATGAGTATTCCAAGTTCTTGCTCCCAGTGTTATTGTTTCACTATTATTCTGACTTTATATATAAATCTTAAACTATCTCATTTACCCCTGTAGTTTTAAACTGTATCCCACAAACCTACTAGGAGCTCTCAATTTTATTTTTCCATCCCAGACCTCCCTACCAACCTTTATATTCAAAGCAAGACCCCTGGATATAGTCTTCTAATTATGTCACATAAGCATCAACGTTAATCAGGCAAAATGAAAATTTCTTATTTTTTATCAACTGACTTCGTTATCTTCTCTTTGTCTTTTGTGTCTTCCTTGCTCTTTAAATATTATGAAAAATCTTCCTTCCTAATCTTACCTCTTAAACGTTTTCTACTTGCCTGCCCCTCTTCACCTCCACTGGTAAGTTTAACACCGCGTTGCCCTCATCTCTCACTTGGGCAATTGTGTACATTTCTAATTGCTTTCCCCATCTTGTTTTGCCCTCCTCACATCTGTTCTCCATAGAATTGCTGGAGGAAATTAAAACCTGAGTATGCATAGATAGTTATTCCCATGATCATGACTAAATATGTATATTTATTTATTTCTGTTTGTACAGTTAGGAAGAGAATTCTTCAAGGTAAGAAATTGGGCTTTTATCATGTGTGTACTATTAGCAGTGCATCAAGTACATAGGAGAAATAGAGATATGTTGAATAAGACAGAAAGCAATATTATTTTTCCTAAAAGAATATTTAAATTACCCTTCTTTGGAGAGGAGAGAGATTATAGCTTCAATAAATTCAATTTACTGTATTCATTCAATAAGTATTTATTTAGTACCTGCTGGGTAGCAGACCCTGGTTATACAACAGGAAAGAATATCTGTGTCTTTGAAGTTTACATTATTGATGGAAGATGCAGATAAAAACGGTGACATGAAGGAAAAATAAGAAGCAATAGATTGTTTAAAAATGTAGTGAAAGGTGGTTGCAATTTTAAATGTTGTGGACAGGGTAGGTTTCTTTAAAATTTGGTGAGATTTTTTCCAGGAAAATAAGAGAGTACTCCAAATTAGTCAACACATATATCTGAGAGCATGTTATAGGGAAGGGGGTAAAAAGCACTATGACTCTGAGAATGGGGTTTTTCAGCGAGGTTAAAGAAGGTTAAGGAGACCATTGTGGTTGGGGCAGATTTAGTGCGTGAGAGGAAATATGTGTCTAAAGAGTAAATGACCTTATAATCAGTGTTATAGGGTTTTAGGACCATAGAGAGATTACAGTCTGAAATTGGCAGTGAGGAACAAAAAGAACATTTACCCAAATTCAGACCCACTGGGATGGAGGCCGAGGGAGACGTTAAACCAGCTTCCACCTGAGTGCCTGCAGAGGCAGCAGCATCCTTAAGGGAGATTTAAGTTCCATTTAGAGTGGAGTTGAAGGTAATTTTTAGAAAAGAGAACATGGGAGTTTTATTTATGATGGGCCATAAATTCCAGAGGGCTCACTGGAGAGGTTTTAGGAGCTAGGTAAGATGCAAGACAAGGACATTAAAAAAAAAATAAAGGATATGCAGAGATGTATAGTGATTAAAATGTGCGCAGTGAGGGAAAGCCTGGAAGCTTGGAACTCCTTGTGTGATTGACATAAACAGGTAATAGCCTTAATGAGATTAGTTCTGGCTGGTGTCAAAGTAGACAGTGGTAGCTAGGGTGTGACTTTTTGGGAATAGGTCCGACTTTATGCCTGCTAATAGAGTTATAGAGGCCCAGATGGGAGGGTCTTATTCTTAGAATGTGGCCTTATTCCTCTGGACCCCTGTTGGTGATGATTTTGATAGAAAAAATACATATATTTAGCATAAGTATAAAGAGGAATAAAATGTTACTGTGTTCAGAATGAAAATTTGTGGGACTTAAAACTGTTTTAAAATACTTAATGATTTATCCAGAAATCTGAAATACATGTTTACTAAATTCATGTTTTACTGGTCATAAGTCTTGCATTATTGCAATAGTATTTAGACTCTCAGAAATATATATTCCCCCTTGTCTGCTAGAATTTCCATTCTGGAATTCATTCTCTCTGTTTGAGTCATGTTCTCAGAAGAGAGAAGGCATCTGTCATTCACACATGTGGATGTAATTTGTCCAGGTCCTCCAAGAATAAGATGTCGAGATGATTAGATGTGCAAGAGGTTATTGTGGGAAATGCCTTAGAGGGAGAACGAGAATGGGAAGCCGTCAGGCTGCCGTGTAGCTCTCACCCTGGTAAGGACAGGGCAAGGGAGGTCTTTGACAGCGGTGCAGTTCAAAGACAGTTTAATGAGACTGATGGGAGATCTTCAAGCCAACACCCCCTGCCAGAAGAGGACTGTATCTCATAGAGGAGAGCCTGCCTTAGCATCCTTGCCACATTTGGTCACTGGCTGGGAGCAGCCAAGGGGAGTGTCACCTTGGTGCAGATGCAGTGGAGGACTGAGAGCACCGCAGCTGAGGCCCTTAGTCAGTCACTCTCACTGTGGTGGAAAATCTGAGAGGCACAATCCCTCATCAGCTACAGTGAATTAGCATGCATTTTGAAATAAATTCAGTTAAATGTCATGCAGTGAAGGGCATGCGATAATGCTGCAAAGACAAGTGTTGAGACAGAAGAGGGTGCTGAGTTGTGGGAATCAAGAAAGCATCCTTTGGGCAAAGAATGATATTATGAATTGAACCATGCCCCTCAAAATTCATAGGGATTGAAGAGTTAACCCACGTTAAGCCACAGAATGTGACTGTATTTTTATAGGGCCTTTAAAGAAGCAATTAAGTTACAGAGAGACTTCTAGGGTGGCCCTAATCCAATCTGACTAGTCTCCTTATATGGAGAGGAAGTGTGGACCCACGGAGTGACAACAGGGACGCGTGCTCACAGAGGAAGGACCACGTGAGGACACAGTGAGAAGGCAGCTGTCTGCAAGTCAAGCAGAGAGGCCTCGGGAGAAACCAGATCTGTCAACACCTCGATCTCGGACTTTCAGCCTCCAGAATTGTGAGAAAATACATTTCTTTTGTTTAATCCTGTGGTATTTTGTCACAGCAGCCCTAGCAGATTAGTGCGGCTGGTCTTCCCTGCAGCAGGTGTTTGCCTGAGGGTGGAATGCCCTGCCCACAGAAAAGCGTGCCGCCCCCAGAGCTGCTTGGGTTTTCTTTCATTCTTTCACTTATCAGGGGAGGCCTCTGAGCAAAGACCTAAAGGTAGTTGAGGCTGTAGCTCCATAAAGGTGTCAGGTCACAGTTACCGTGAGGCAGAGAGACACGCAAGAGCAGAGGCCCTGAGCTGGGAAGAAAGGCTGGATGAGCACCTGTTGGGAATGTTGCAGAAGGAAACTCTACATTATGTAAGGTGCTCCCAGGGCCCCTGCGTTACAGCTGCGGGAGTCAGCGTTAACCCTGAGTTTGATCAGTGCCACAGGGAGAGTGATTTACTTGGACCCTTCCCTGATGGCTGTGTGCGTGCTGCAAAACATGGCTGCCCGTTATGTGTGCCTAGGCAATCTTTAGGGGCCTTCCCTAGTTGCATTTTGTAGACTTTGGTTAAAATGCAAGTTAGTGGAATTACAGTGGGTTGGCAATTTTATATTACCCTCTTCTACTCTAAAAATAAAACGTGGAAGAACGTAATTTGTGACATACTGGGCAGTTATGGAGAACACTGTAACATACTCTAAAAAAAATAATCTGATTCTTTCCAACTTAGCTCAAGAAGTAATGCCCTTAATCTCCCAAACTTGTTAAAGCTGGTATAAAAATAAGGTTATAAATTTGAAAGGGTTCTTACACCTAATTTAATAAAGCAAAAGAGATTTAGTTTTTCCTTTTTATGATGCAAACTCTGTATGAGTCTAATTAAAGACAAAGTTTGTTCTTCATACAACAAGCTGAGAATTATCAAAATTAACACCTAAGGCCCTCATTAAGTAGAAATGCATGTAGGTCAGAAATAGCCATAATAATACAATTTGGAAATTAACAAGTTGAGGATGCGTGTGTTAAATGAGTTAAGCAGTTTCCCATTTTGAGAAAAATAAACTCAAACTTATATTTAGATTAATATATAATAGCCACTTGGCCTAGGATATATACATAATAGAAGAAAAACTGATTATCAGTATCAGTCTATCACTTTTATTGGTCGTTTCTACTTTTAGGCCAGACCCATGTGGCAGTGTAATTTATCTATAATAACATACAGATTATATCTCAATGAATAATGAAATAATCATGTGGGCTATCATACAGTTTTAATTTGAGAAGATAAGGTATATAGTCTTACAGAAAATGTGAAATTAAAGACATTTGGGAGTTCAGTGATTCCAAAGGTGGAAAAAACAAAACAGGCTGCTTAACATGTTCATAAGTATTATACTAAGATGTTTACCTAATGGCACTTTGCCTTTTTAAATGCAGCTTTTGACAACCCATTTCTTATCCTGTTGGCATCAACATAATTCAAGGGAAAATGTTCTTTAGAAAAATTAAATATATCATGGCATATCTTAACCACACTTCTAGATTAACTTGTTTATGCATACTTCCCTTGAGCTGTCTACGGTGGAGATTTAATTTATCTAAGCACAATTTCAAGCCTGGGTGTTTATGCGGTTTCCCTGAAAATGCTATAATGCAAGAGTTAAGATCCGGTCTCTAGCTTCACTACCTGGGCTTGCAGTTCAGCTCCACCACTTCTTATCTGTGCAGACATGGACCACTTAACCGTCTGATGCCTCAGCAAAATTTGGGTAATAGAGGGCTTTTATGAGGATTCAAGGAGTTAATACATGTAAGGCATTTAAGGCAGGCACGGTGCTAGTAAGTGTTTGATACATATTTGCTCCTTTTATTGCATGAGCTGCAGAAAACATCCAGAACAACAGGTGTGCTTAGATGTTTGCTGTATAGCATAGCCCAGCTCAGGGATGCAGTCTGCAGCTGCTGAAGCTAGCTCAGAGGCTAATTCAGACGAGAGAATGACGCATAACTTGCTGAGGCTCAAAGCCTCCTGAGGTCTGCAGGCAGATGGACGGGTGAATTCTGTTGAGCCTTCTGTAACTTTTGACACAAGGTCTGACTCAGGTCCTTTTGCCGCACCTGCCATTTACCACTTTTTGATATTGAACTATGAAGCTACTAATTTCCCATTTCTATGAACATTTTTACTAAGTGCATCAAGTCATGTCACTGCTTAAAAACCTCCAAATGTTCTCCACTGGAGGACAGTAGCCAGGCTGCTTAGCAAGGCATCCAGGTACTTTTCCATCCTCATCTGCTTTGCCTTCACCTTTCCCTGGAATCATTGCCTGTCATGACACCTTCCTCTCATGATCTCTGGTTAGAAAGTGACTGACAGCAATCACATGTGCAAGCATGGAAGTGGATTTTTCTCCAATCAAGACTCCCGTGGCTTCAGCCCTGACTCGCATTTTAACTGCAACAGTTGTGAGAGACCTTGAGACAGGACCAGCCAATTAAGCTGCTCCCAAATCCCTGACCCACAGAAACAGTGAAAAAAATATTTGTTGTCTTGGGGTTCTTTGTTACATAGCAGTTGATAACTAGTATACAAATAAAGAAGAATTGACAAGACACACGTAAGGAACTTGGAACCTTCCACTCTGTTTTGACAAGTAAACCATGAACGGGCTGAAAAATCAACAACTCTTCTTAGATCCATGAGAGAGGGGAAGACACAGGACAAACCATTGTCTCAAGCTTGGAGAGACTCAAGCTCAAGTTAAGAAGTTGGAAGAAGAGCTGAGGTTAGAGAAGGTGTCCACCGCTCTGCTAGCTTTTGGGCTGGTAGACAGAGTGGGAGAGCAGCCCTGGCCACTAACCCTTTACATTGACCACCGTGCTGTTCTAAAGGTATTGACCCTCTGGCTTGGACAGTGGGAAGCCAGGACTGGGGTGGTGGTGGTATTGATTGTCATGAATAAATTCTTTCAGGATGTGTGGAAAGACATTTAGGTTCACCTGCAAGAGCCTGAGGCAGTCCTCACTGTTTTCCAAGTCCCAGCTGCTGAGACATCGACCCCTCCTGGCAAGCAGAAGTCTGATGCCCTAGCCTGGGTGCGAGCCCTCACAACTGACCCTTCAGGAGGTAGAGCAGATGGGCTGCAGAAGAAGCGTGACCACCACAGCGCCTGGGAGCGATGGTCTACTGCCAAGGATGCCAGATTGCCCTTGAAATACAGTGACTCAGTTAATGCCGAGCAGCATGACCTGTGTGTTCTGAACGACTCAGGGCAACTGCCAAAGGAGTCCAGTAAGACACTGGCAAATTGGTTACATCGGCCTGCTCTTTCTCAGTGAGGTTTCGTTTATGTGGACTCCCAATCTGACCTCACTTAAGCTTTCTCCTGTCATTGTGGAAACCGACCCGCTGCCATCAGGGAAGTGGAGAGGGTGAGTACTGTGTAGGGGTCCTCTCCTCAAATAAACAGTGATCAGGGCTCACATTTTAAAGGTCATGATGTGCGAGACTGGGCAGAACAACATGATGCTGAGTGGAGTGTCCTTCTCTTCTGTAACTCACAAATGGTAGGGTTAATAGAAAGGAAAAATGGAATATTAGGGCGGCAGCAGGCCCTCCTGGTAGGTCATTCAAGTGTATTAAACCCTGAGAGAGTACCCGGCCACGGTGGTTTTACTTATTAGCAAAATTTTCTTCATCTGTAATTTTTGTCGTGAAACAAAAAGCAACTATCCAATAGAGCAATTCCAATTTTTTTTGTACTTTAACTTTTCAAGTTAAGTGCAGTAAATTTTAAGTATTAAATAATTGTCATATTTTCTTTAAATTGTTAGATAATTTTATTTAGCATTAATTTTGTGTTAGTATTTTCTTTAAAGCTTCCTATTATCAAATATATAATAGGACATTTGAATTTCTGCTTGAAATGTTGAAAGGAGAAATCATTTTACATTTTATTTGTGATGGTTATTTTCCTGTGCTGGGTTGTCTAGGCTGTCATACCTCGTTATTTAAACACTAATCTCAATATTTCTGGGAAGGTGTTTTGTAGATGTGGTAAAATTTACAATAAATTAAATTTAAGTAAAGAAGATTATCCTCCATGATATGGGTGCACCTCATCTAATAAGTTGAATGCTTTAAGAGAAAAGAAAACTAAAATGTCCCAAAAAAGAAGAAATTCTTACTTAAAGACTGCAGCCTCATTTCCTCCAGTCTGCAGCCCTGCTCTGCAGTTTTCAGACTTGCCAGCTACAGCAATCACATCAGTCAGTTCCTTAAAATAAATCTCTGAACACACACGCACACACACACAAAACTTCTTGATTTTGTTTCTCTAGAGAACCCTGACTGATCAAGTATTGAAATATATCATCTTGCTGGAGTATTTGTACATAATGTTAATACATACTATTAGTATTATATCTTTACCAGAAAACTTTAGAACTTCTAGTTCACCCTATAACAGAAAAAAAAAGATTTATTGCTTATTAGTATGTTTTTGGTTATTCCTGAAGATTAATAAATGTCAGGAGTTTGGAAACATGAAAGCCATTTCAGGACAGATAAGAAATGGAATGGAGCTTAAACAGGTCAAATCCAGTTATGGTTGGAGGCTTTATTCTCACAGTCTTCTTGGAGGCTCCTGGGACTGCTGAGGAGAAAGGGCTGGAAACCATCAGAGGAGGACTTTGCTGCTAATCCCAACTCCCAGTCGTCAACTATCTGGCTGCCCTTCCATTCATTTTATGTATCAGGTCTCTATACGCAACTTTCCTTGAACATAGAATCCCACTGCTGAAGTCTGAAAAACACTGCTTTGACAGATAAGTTACAGTCAATTTAGGTAGGAGGCGTCTGGATAACAGAAGTGGGGAAATGAATATTGCATAAACACCTCTCCCTCCTTTTGAAGAAAACGTCAGAATTTGTCAAGTCTAAGTTTTGGAGATTTTTTTTTCTCGATAAAAGCAAACAGCCTTTATTTTAAACAGAAGAGTTTTCCCAATTCACAAACTTTCTTCAGAGTTGTTTTGAAATATACAGGATCTCAAAGAGAATTATCAATTATCAGAATTAATTTTATGAAAGGAAACTGTAGTCATTTTAGTGAGAAAGCCATATGAACAAACATAGCATTATCCTGAATTAATATTTTCTTTCCTCTGTTACACTAATTGTTTCAGAATCTTACAGAGCTAGGTTTATCCTAGCCTTTGCCACATTCTGCTTCTGTAGTTAAGATTCTGCCAAGTTTTCCACTCTAATAAAATCTCTGTTTGGGGATTTATAATTTAATTTCAAGTCTTCCCTATGGAATGACATTTCGTAGACAACCTTGCCTGGGAGATAGCTTCTTTATTTTGAATTCAGAGGAATATGCCAAGTAGGTTTTTCAGTAGTATATCTATAGTTCATCTTTTCATTTAATAAGAATATTATGTTTATTTTTTTATAAAAGCAACTAATTTAATATAAGGACTCTATAGAAAACATGACACAAGAACAAGAAAATCTTTACTCAACTGTCATCAAAATAATGCACAGAGGCTTAGTTTTTTGATACACTCAAGCCTTAAGTTTCTAAATAATTTAGTGTGACCTTACATTCTTAGAGAATGGAGGAATTTCCTGAGGCTAAGCCAGTTAAAGTTGCTTGGCATTTGTGCTATTTTTGGAGGTAATAAGCTATTCCCTCCTTGTTCAGTGTCACAGACCCTAGTGTTTACACCATATTACAAAACCTGATGACAGACAGCACAGCAACAGCTGGCAGTGTGACCTTTCTTTCCCTTAGTGATTCCGTACAAAGCTGGCACTTTCTTTTTACACCATCTTTCTGTACTTTTCCTCCTTATAGTCTTAGCTTTAGCCACTGTAGGTTAGAGAATTAAGTGAGATTATACGTGTAAGACACTACAAAGTGCAAATAAAACGTATTTATGTTTTCGGTGGCTGCCTAAATGATTAGCTTCCTGATGCCTGAATTTTATTGTTTGGTTCAATAGGCAGCCGGGTAAAGCGGGAAGAGTACAGGCCATGACAGTAGGCCGATCTGGATTTGAATGTGTGTCAAGACACCAAACTAGTAATATCTGGTGGCAAAGGGGTTTGACCTCTCTGCACTTCAGTTCTGTCATCTGGACACTGGGGATGATAAAACCCACTTCTGGTTTTGTTTTTATGGGTTATAAAGAGTTGGCACCCAAGGGGCATTCAGTGCATTGGAGTTATAGTAACAATAGTAAGGATTAATTTCTAAGAAAAGATAATATTCTGAAAACTTTAATTTTTACAATTTCAGTGCTTGCTAAGAGTGTAATGGTCTGTACTATTTCATTCATCACTGCTACTACTGTAGGATGGGTAAGGAACAATTATCAGGGATAACCTGGAATATTGCCAAGTGAAGGTCTACCTCTTAGGTGTTCACTGGCAGGTACTCAGGGCTCTGTGTTATTTACACACTTTTCTGCCACTCTGTGGGTAACTTTATGTTGATTACTGTGTTCATCAGAGCCTGGACAGTGGCAGAAAGAAATGAGAAGAGAAAATATTTTTTTATCAATCCCAGTTTTTTTTAAAAAAAACACTCTAGTAAAAAGAAAAATTCTTGGGGAAAAAAAGTTGTTCAGATTAACAAATAGAGTTCAGGTTTCTCTGCATAGCAGGAAATACTAGAAAACTGACGGGCTTAGCATTAAACAGGCCTGGATTTAAATTTCAGCTCTGAGGTTCTCACTTCCCTTTCCTTATTTGAGCAATTAGACTGCAGAGGGACTAACCTGACACATAACAAAAAGGGCCAGAGTCTATGAGGATGATGGGCTGAAGCTAGTTGTATACACTTGTTGGATAAGATGTCCACATGCTGTAATATCACTGTAAGAATTACTTTCACCCATAACATCAGTGCTCAGACACTTTGTGGAACAGCAGGGCAAGCTATTTCGAGAGATGTTCAGACTCCATTACAGACAATCTAAGCTGGATGAAATTTTGAAATAAAATCCTAAATTCTGATTGATTCTTTCCCATAGCTTATAAACTTCAGGGTAATGCAGCTCTAATATCTGTCTGCATCCTGCTTTTAAAACCCTCAGTACTCAGTGGCTTGTCTGCTCTCTCACCTGCCTGGGCTGAGTCAAGCAGGTATTATCTTGATGGACTGTAAGCAACGTTGGCTTTTTATCTCAGAAGGAATCAAGAGTGGGGCAGAAATCTCAACATATTTTGTTCTCTGAGACATAGACACCAGTCATTCAAAAAAATATAGCAGACACTTTCAGGTAACTAAGTAACAGTGAACCCAACAATAATTAATAATAAATCTGTACACACTTTAGTTTACAGAGCAATATCCTTTTGTATTTTACTGCTGATCTGTACAGGGTACCAAAAGGGAAGCCAAACAGTGGTTAAACTAATAGTTCATTGCTTCTAGAATACACTAGTATTAAGCAGAAGGATAATAATTACAAATTGATTTTCTACCAAATGGAAAAGCTATGTTAAGCATGATGGGAAAAAAGTATAGTCAAGTTTTTACCAACAAGAAGCTGATAATCTAGTAACTATCCTTTTGTATCAAATGTCATATTTTATGTTATTTCTTTTTTTGGAAAGGGTGTAAACTGTAATCTTAAAAGTGACGCTGGTCACATTCTGCACTGTTAAAATGATAAAAAAAAAAACAACTTCACTATATGCCTGAAGAAATCAGTTTTTCTTAAACCTAGTCTTCTAAATGATAATTTTATCATAAATATTTAAAACATAAGAGTACTACATTCAAAACAAGCAATAAGACAAAGAGCAGCCTTCAAACCCAAACATCTGGAGAGTTCATTATCTGCCTTGTGCATTCCCCCAACTAGATGTGCCTTTCATACAGAAGAGTTTATTAAGAGCAGGGTAAACTAAAGGCTATTTTGGCAGTCAGGGAAAATTGTCCTGCATCTTTGAGAAATATCAGGAGACTCCATTGTTTTCTCCTGTGCTGCATCAGGTCTCCATCAGGAAGAGTTTTGTGGGTTAGCAAACATAACCTTATGCTCTCAATCAAATCGCTCCTTCATTCATATGTAATATCAACGATGTCACCTGCACTGTTGTTTCTGAGCAATGTACGGATGTAGCATGATTGATACCGAATTGAGGGAAGCAGGAATTACTGATAATGGGAGTGCATTTAGTTGGTTTTGTTTCTGTTTGGTAGCAGTGGTGGTTGTATATTTGTGGAAAGGAGGCAGAGGAAGAGAAAGAATAGAGCTTCTTTTTCTCTAAATCGAAAAGTCAAACCACAGTAATACACTCAGAGCTGAGGATTTGAAAAAACAGATAGAGAAAAGCAAACTAAACAAATTGATAAAAGAGGTTAGTGAACTACTCCTAATTTTAAAAATCATATAATCATATAAATGTGTAATACGAACTTTAGCAAAATAAAGAATACCTATTTCAAAGTGACAATTACCATTAAACCTCTGGTAAACAATAAGGCAAATTCATTAAAATCAGAACAGTTAAATAAATACCTAGTTTTATCATAATTACTTAATAATATTATGTAAATATAATTCAATGCAATGAGATGAAAGTGCAGAAATCAAAGAATTACATGCTAGAAATGAGCCAATTAAATTATTTGCACATCCTGTGATTATGCAGAAACTATGCCACAAAATCAAGTAAAACACTATTCAAATTCATTAAAAATTAGGGAAAACGAGAAACAAAATTAGCACACATAAATGAATATAAGATTATTCTAAACAGAACAAAGGGGTAATGTATATTAACACCAGGTGCTGGTGCTGGAGAAGGCACAATATGGCAGACTTAATTTTTTAAAGTTTTTATTCAGTGCACAATGTACTATCTACTTATATATGCCTCAATTATTAGAGGTACTAAAAGTCTGATAACTTTTAATCATAATTAAAAATTTTAATGTTTATCTTTTTTCTGGATTTGACTGCTTAATTAGGTACCATGTAAAGAAGTAAGATTTGGAGCAGAGGTTCGTAACAGTGGCCAGTAGACATAAAGGAATCCATGATTTTCTTTTAGAGGAGCCAGCAACTCCTTAAATTTTTATGTAATATTTTACATGTTTGTTTTATGTGTCCTCTTCAGAAGAGTATCCACCACTTAGTGTAGTCTGAGATTCAAAACATGTTAATTGCTGTAAGGTATCTAAATAATATCAAGGTATTTGATATGTATTTTTTCAACCCCTTTATCATAAAAAAAAAATGAAGTATATGAACTGCTTGTGTATAATTTATAAAAATTGGTGATGATGTGCTAAAATGTAAAATTAAAAATAAAAAGTCTCAATTGAAAATATTTACCATTTAAAATAAAATACACATTCACTAATACATGTACATGTGCTACTTAAAAATAAATGTAAAGTGAAATATGAAAAATGGATGTGAACAAAAGAACAAAATCTCCCTGGGGAATAGCAAAGGAGGTTTGAGTAAGTAGAGAGATATAACAGCATGATCCTGGGAAGAAAGATTCAGTTTTTTCCGAATTAAACAATCAATTGAATTTTCTTTCAAATTGGTAGGTTCTTAGAAATCAAAAGAATGAAACAATGTTTACAATAATAGTAATAATTGCTCAAACAGACATTAATTTGTAATATTTCCAACTGTTCTACAACAATCTAAAGCAAATAATTTCTTTTAGTAACAACACAAAAATCTAGTTACTTGAACTCTTTCGCAAATAGTCTGATGGCTTCTTTGCACATGCAAGACTTGTACTACCAGATGGCTCCCAGTTACTAACATGTGGTCCCACTGATAGAATGGAGAGAAAAATCAGTTTAAAAAGAAAAATTCAGAAACAATACTTATCAAAAGCTATCTGTTAAAATCTTCTTGGTTATTATTTTGAAGTACGATTTTGAGTTATTTTTATCTTCTTTATAGTGTTCTGATTCTGAACTATAAAGAAAGGACGTCAATTGGAATTAAATGAAGATAAAAACTTTTCTATTTTATAAAAATCTTTAAAAAGCACATAATTAAATTATATTGAAACAAAAGAATTATAAATAATCAAAATGAAAAAAGTATAGATTTTCATTCATACAAATTGGAAAATTAAAACTCAATATAAAAATGGGGAAAAATTGCAAAAGTGATGAAAATAGTTAATGGCCCATATAAATTGCTTATAAATATTTAAAATTAATGTATACAGTAGGCTTATGAAGAATTCTCCATTGTCACTAAAAATAAAAAGAAAATGAAACTCAGACCTTGTCATACCACTGCTCCTTCTGCTGGGTCCCTCCTTAATAAAATTTGAAGTCCCTGTCACAGCCTGTGGGGCTATAGGTGATCTTCAAGGAGTACCCCTCCCCTCCACCACCTCTTGGGCCCCGTAAGACATAGTCCCCTTCCTTACTCTCATTAGAGGAGTTTCCTTGCTCTTCTTTCTACTTCCCAAGCGTTTCACATCTCAGAGACTTTGTACTTGATGCTTATTCTGCTTGGAGGACTCAGATCCTGGAAACTACCTGCATGCCTCCCTTCTCATTACCTTCTGGTCATTGGTCATTCTTCACATGTCACCTTATCAGAGAGGTTTTCTCTGATCAATCTTCATAAAATAAACCTGGTTGTCTGCATAGTACTCTTAACCCCCTGATGACATATATACATATAGTAGATACAATAGATGTTATATATTATGTAAAATGCTATGTATGTAATCTATTTATATTATATGATGTAAAAATACAGTAAATGTACTTTTTTCTTGTTTGTAGTTTTTTATCCCAACTAGACTGCAAGTTCATGAAAGCTACTCATGTTGTGCATTCCTGTATCTCCAGTGACTAAAAGAGCATCTGGCAATTAGTAAATCTCAATAAACATGAGTTGAATTAAGCTAAAATAATGATTCAACATTTCCTACCATCAAATCTGCAAAGATTTTAACCTCTTATTGTTAATACTGATGAGATTGCACTTAGTATGTATTTTCACTTAGTGCTGATAGCCATTCTGGAAAACAGTTTGAAAAATTATATCCAGAGTCTTTAAAATGTTCATAATTTTGACCTAGTCATTATTTGTCTAGGAAGTAGAAGAATATGCAGGGCTATTTATGAGAATTTTCATCATGGGTTGTTCAAAATAGAAGCCACTGAAAGAAAACTAGATGTCTAATAATATTGCAAAATCCAACTGTATTACATAATATCCATATGATGGAATTTAATGAAAATCATTTTTTTCATGTAAAATTTACTGACATAGGAAATTGAAATAAATAAATTGTTCAGTGAAAAATGGAAACTAAAAATGTGTTTATAATGTATGGTCTCCACTTTGCTTAAATAGAGATCAAAATAAATACATATGCAAATACACATGAAATGGAAAATCATTTGAAAGATTTATACCAAATGATATCATTAGAAATATTTACCAAATATTTTCATTTTTCCCAGCCTTTGGGGGGATTGCCTGACTTATCCCCTTGCAAGTAGGTATCCTAACGCACTTGGCTTAACTGATCGCAGGTGAGGACCCTACTCCCCAAGGGCATGTAGCCTGAGTGCGTAATGACTCTATATTCCATTATGTAGCTGAGGTTTGGGGATTGGTTTATACTTAAGCATTCTGGCTCATACAAACTTTTATAAATGGGTATCTCGAGTAATATGAGTATGGGTGGTGCCCGTTTTGTTTCCTCCATGTTATTTCACATTTTGCAGAATTTCTAAAATAGTCTGTATTTTTACTCATTAAAAACTTGCTTCAAAAAGATGGACAATGAGAACCAGATTGCAGCCTCGCACTACGAAATGACTGTGTGAAACCCTTCTCGAAGCTAATGTTTTTCAGTTTCTCATGTAATTTTTTTTAATATTTTGAGTTGGTACTCCTTATTTTGGTCCCCAATTTGTGTTTTTTTCCTCAGTATTCTTCTAGTAGTTAGTCTTGATAAATCTAAAGAAATGCTAGTATGTGACATTTTTGGAAAACATACATACTAAGAGCTTTACATACATTTTGTAATTTAATTCACGTATAGGCATACAAGTTAGGCACAATGACTGTGTCCTTTTTACTGAGGTGTAAACATAGACTCAGTGGAATAAGATGACTTGTCCGATAGTTACAAAGAGGAAAATCTGGAATAACCACTGCATGGGACACTTTAGATGGGCCTTATTTCCTGCTACTTTCTGCTTTTTGTTACTGTGCGTTTAGCCCTTTTGCTGTGATAACCAGGTATCTGGCTAATGACACGTAGATTGTAAAAGATTAAATGTAAGGAACCAATACGTGTGCCATAGGTCTGGAAAGGCTTGAGTTCCCAGGGGTATGAAATTATGTAAAATACAGAAACAGGGATCTGGCTGCTACTAATAATTCTCTTATTATGTATTAAGTCTAATTGCTGTAGAAGTTAGGTTCCTTCTCTTCTTTTCCTCTGCCCATTAAAATGAAACTGTAACTCTAGGATAGGCTTATTAAAGGGAAGGACAATAAAATATTAACTCAAAAAAAGAGTGATGTGATCTTAATTAAAGTTGTTATTTCTGTTCTACTGCTGTGCAGGGAATTCAAGAGGGAACAAGTGCCAAGACTCATCGTGGGGGTCAGTAGAAATCTGAGGATCTCATTTAAATGGTCTGAGGAATACTTACATAATTACTAATTTTCTTTCTTTTAAAAATAGTATTAATTTTTAATATTCTCAACTAATATACTGTTGAATGGTCCTATTTAAGAAAAATATAGTAGTTAGACGCCAAAGGTGACATGGATGTGACTGTATGCCTACCATAATATACACTCTTTCTAGGTAATTATCTTTCTTAAGTGGCCTTTTCTAATTATAGCATTCATACATGTTCATTTTTGAAGATGCAGCCTCTACTAAAATATAACGCAGTTTCCCTCCAGTGTTTTGTATAATAATAATAATTTAAGTATTTTAGAATAGCTTTAGATTTAGAGAAAAATTGTGAAAGTAGTACAGAGAGTTCCTATAAACTCCATACTCTTTCCCCTGTTGTTGAAAGATTGTATTAGAATGGGACTTTTGTCACAATTAATGAACCAATAATGATACATTATTGCTAACTAAAGGCCATACTGTATTTCAGTTATCTTGGTTTTTCCTAGGATGCCATCCAAGATACCACATTACATTTATTTATTACGTTCCTTCAGGCTTCTCTTTACTGTGTCAATTTCTCAGAAATTTCTTGGTTTTAATGCCCTAAGAATTTGGACAAATACTGTAGAATCTGTCTCAGTTAGTATCAGCCTAATGTTTTTCTCAACCATGCAAAATAGTTCTTAGTTACCATAGACATGGTGACTTACACTGGTTTTTAATTTGAGCCTGTTTTTCATACCTGGAATAAAACCCACTTGATCGTGATCCATAATTCTTTTCGTATATGGTTGGATTCATTATACTAACATTTTGTTTAGAAGTTTTGTACTGATGTTTATGAGAAATACTGATCTGTAGATTTCCTTTCTTGTAACGTCTCTGTCTAGCTCTTGTAATAGGATAATGCTGGCCTCATCAGATGGGTAAGCGTCCCCTCTTCTGTTTTCTGGAAGAAACCGTGAATTTGGCGCAATTTCTGTATGCAGCAGAAGTGGAAGTATCTGGGCCTAGTGTTTTCTTTAGTGGAAGTTTATTAAATATTGATCCAAGTTCTTTAAGAGAAAAAGAGCTATACGGATTATCTGTTTCTCCTTGTGTGAGCTTTGGTACTTTCTGTTATCAAATTTGTGTGCAGACAGTTGTACATAGTATTAATTTATTATCCTTTTAATGTTCATGGGCCCAATCGTGATGACCCTCCTTCACTTCTGATATTGTTAAGTTCTAAATTTTGCTCTTTTGGTGGCGGGAGTGAGGGTTACTCTGACTATAGGTTTACAATTTTATTGGTCTTTTCAAGGAACTAGCTGAAAAAAATTCTTTTATTTTCCTGACTTTAATTTTATTGATTTTCACTCTAATCTTATTACTTATTTTCTTCTACTTGATGGATGCTTAAATTGTTCTTTTCCTAGTTTCTTTAGGTGGTGGCTTGCTCAGTTATTGATTTTAGATCATTTCTTTGCTACTGTATGCATTTAATGCTATAAATCCACCCCCCCCCCACCCTGCCAAGCATTGCTTTCACTGCATTCCACAAATTTTTATGTTTTATTTCTATTTTCATTAGTTCATAGTATTTTTTAATTTATCTTGAGACTTCCTCACGACCCATGTGTTACTTAAAAATGTTTTTAATTTCCTAATATTTGGAATTTTTTCCAAATATCTGTTATTGATTACTAGTTTAATTCCATTGTGGTCTGTCTTGGTGAGTGTTTCATGTGAACTTGAGAAAATATATTCTTTTGCTGTTAGTTATAATATTTTATAAATTTCATTTAAGTAAGTTGAACTTATGCTATTCAAGCCATCTATACCTTACTGATTTTCTACCTTCACTATTTTTATATTTATATTACTAAGAAAGGTATGTTGAAGTTGAGCTATAATTTTTATCTGCTTCTATTTTCGTTTCTATACATTTTAGCCTCATGTATTTTGGCACTCTTGTTGGGTACATGAATGATAATGTTTTTGTTCTGAAGTTCTCGTTATCTGAAAGTAATGTGGCTGCTTCCATTTTCTTTTGATTACTATTAGCATAGCATAACTTTCTCCCTTCCTTTATTTTGAACCTATCTATTTCTTATTTAAAATAAGTCCTTGTATACAGCATAAACTTGGGTATTCTTTATTTATTCACTCTTACAGCCTGTCTTTTATATGTATATTGTGAAATTCATAATGTAATTATTGATAGGGCTGGATTAATAACTACCATGTTTGTAACTCTTTCTGTTCCTTACATTTGTATTTGCTTCTCCATCCTAGCCTCATTCTTTTTCTGAGTTCTTTGGTTTTAATTGAGCATTTGTTTTTTTTCATTTTATCAATAACTGGCATATCAAGTACACTTTAAAAAAATTTTAAGTTTGCAATATACATTTTAAACTAATCTAAGTCTACATTTCAAAATACCATATTGCTTCATGTGTAGTCCATGTACCTTCTAACAGAGAATCCCCAGCTCTCCCATCTTCCCTGTCACCACTTTTTATATATGCCATTCATTTCAATTATCCATAAAATGTAATCATCCATATATTGTTATTACTATAGACAAACAGCCACCATTTAGATCAATTTAGAATAAGAAAAATAAGATATTTTATTTCCCTTCTTTTACTCCTTCTCTGATAGCTCCGTTTTTCTTTATGTAGCTTATAGTTTCTGACAGACGTCACCTGCCCAACAAACGTTTTAAAAAACGTTTCTCGCAAGGCAGACGCACTGTGATGAACTCCCTCAGTTTCTGTTTGCCTGTGAAAGTATTTCTCTTTCACTTTTGAAAGAAAATTTTACTGGATATAGAATTCTGAGTTGTCAGGGTTTTTTTTTGGAGCACTTTAGTTAGTTCACACCATTGTCTGCTTCCTTGCATGGCTCTTCATGAGAAGTCTGCTGTGCTGTGAGACTCTGCACAGTCTCAGGGACAGCAGGAGAATGCTGAAGAAGGACAGAATAACCCCTTACTGCATTTATGGCATGTAGCAGGGCTGACCCATTAAATTAACTCTTCAACACATAGTCATTTAATGTCTGCTCTTTGCCTGTCGCTTCTGTGATACAGGGATAAACAGCACAAAGAGAATTTTTTTTTTTTGATCATTTCTATTATTTCCAACTCACTGGTTTAGAATCCACAGGCTTTTAAGGTAAGTTGTTGTTAGTGTGCCACTTTAATGATTCTACCCTAAATAAAATAAATTCCTATGACCTTTAGCAATCAAAGACATTTTATTGAAAAGCAACGGAGTGTTTCAGAGCACAGAGCCAAACAGCTTGTGTGAAACATTGTTGAATTGCTCATATGACCCTGGGCTAATTACTTACTCCCTCTATGACTGTTTCCTCATCTGTAAATGGGGGCAGTAATGATGCTCCTGCCTCATTGGGTAGTTGTAAAGATTCGAGGAATTGACAGGGTAACAAGCACTTAGAACAGTGTTGGGCTCTGGTAAGGACTATGTAAGTACAGGCTATTACTTAGACACTGATCATGATTTTTTATGCCAAGTACAATTTTTACATCATTCTCATCTTTGTAAGTAATGGTTTAATTAGGGGAGTGAATGGTTTACAATGAATAAGAAACACTATCTTCTTCAGTATTTTTATTATACTCTTCATCAGAAATGAGAGAACTCAAGTGGCATTTAAAGAATAATAATAAAATTTCATTCTTATTATGTCTATGACCCAAAGTACTCTTTTTTAAAAATTTAACTCCTTAATGATGTTTCAGTAAGAGAATATGAATGTATTCCAGAGTATCGGGGAATGGTACAAATAATGGAATCCATTCTGGCCTTTTGCCCTATTCAAGAGATTAAAACAGAGAATCGTATGTCCACATGCATTGAAAGTTGGCCCACAGGAAGCAAGAGAAACTGGGTGTGAATATAAAGGACCCATCATATGGACTATAAATACTCCTTTATCTTCTGAAGGCTCTTTTTTGAGTTAGGTTTCGCATGATTGCTTCCGTGCCATTAGCAGTGAGTCTATTCGAATAAAAATAAAAAGTAGCACTTAAAAATCCTCTTTGGCACTTCAAAAGGCCATATATTAGAGAGCTAATTGGTATAGCTTTTACAACTTTCACATTGATTTTTTTTTTTCCCCATTGATTTTTTCCCTTCCTTTGAGCTGTCTTTTCATCCTGCTACTGCTATGAGTTCTGCTTCTCAGTTCTTGGGGGAGTAGATTGCATGCAAGGAAGATAGTGAAAGTGACAAGTTTCCCAAGAACTTTTGTTCTTCTGTCCTGCCACATTTTAATTTCAGACAAGTAGAACTAGTTGAGTGTCTACTGATTGGACTATGTTGGAAATTTTTCTATGTCAGAGACTTAGGAGAATCCATGAAAATGAGATACTCTGGCAATTCTGCCTGGGAGCACTGAATTTCTGTTTTGCAGAGAAAGAGTCTCCCACCTTTAAAAAATTGAAGAATGACAAGATTTACTTGTGAAAGCTAATTTCCTTCTACACATAGAGTCTTGAGCTAAATGGGAAATGTATTTTAGCATTTCAGGAATGGGTATTCTATATTCTGTCATCATTATCATCATCAAAAACCAGTGTAGGTATCAGATGTCTGCTTACATGACTTCTTGTGTTATTACAACTACTTTCAGCAAATTATAAAGGATTTTATTAACATGTAATGTTAGTTTGAGGACAAATATTGTGGAAGATCCTGCAAACAACCTGAAGAATATATGCGAGAAATGCTTCTGAAACACATGATTGCTTCAGACTTGATGTAACATTTAGTGTACTCTCCTCAGCAGGGATTCCAAGGCCTGTCCACTTTCCTCTGACTCCCAGATGAACTAATCACCATCCTTATCCATTACCCTTATTCTATTCAATATTTTTTCATTAAGTAAAACACTCAGTTTTTTAAATTTGGCCATGCTTGAAGTAAGATAGGGCTAGTTTATATAGGGAAGATAGATCCACTGAAGAGATCTTTAAAAGTGAAAATCAACAGACCTTGATGACACATTGATAATGAGAGGGAGGATGACTTGGCAAAGAGAGTTCCCAGGCTTCTGGTTTGAACTGCACTGTAGTTAAGGTTGCCATTCACTAATAATCAAAACATTTGAGGAAGATGTGTTGGTGAGGTGAATACCATGAGTTCAGTTTTGTATATAATGATTCTGAGGTATCTGAGGCACCTTGAAGACATCCAAATAATGATGTCTAGTATACGGTTGGATGTAAAAGTTCAGAACCCAGAAGAGAGACTTGAACCAGATCTGTCATTCTGTCAGTTAGCATCACAGCTGTTGCTCAATGCTCTAAATGTGGGTGAGGCCACCTCAGAAGAGGGCTTGGAATGAAAAGGGAAAAATGTTTAATAGTAAAATTTGAGAGATGTTACTATTCAAGTTTGGGTAGAGAATAGAATAAAGAGCTGGTAAAGGACATCAAGAAAAGTGATGCCACCTCCAGAGTGAGATGTTAACGCAAGTCAAAGGCAATGAGCGCCCTCATAATAAAAGAGGTGTGCAGGAGCTAAACGCAAATTGTACTGTCACTGTCTTTTTTTGCAGTTTTTTTTCAATAATATATCTTCTACCACTGTAGAAATTTCCATGTCCTTAGAGTGCCCTTCTGTTCTTTCCCCCTCCAGTGTATGTCCTGAATCATCAATTTATGCTAAACATATTAATACATTTTTAAATTTGCTTATTTTACTGGAAGTTCACTTTTGTCTAATAATGTAAATATATTTCTAAAGGACTAAATGTTTCACTTAAAAAAAATAGTAGTTTCCTTTCTCTATCCTTCCTAATGCCCACGTCTGACACCCAGAGGCAACACGGTCAACTCTTTTGGTTGTTCTAAATAATATGCATATTCTGACGTTTCTTTGTTCATAAGATTCAGATAGTGTCTCCTGAATTTCTTTTCTTGTAGTTGAAGATTTATCTCTGTTAAATATTACCCATGTGCTTGAGTTCCATCTTTCCAATATTTAAAACCTCTTATTGAATTCTTTTCAAATTTTTTTTTATCTTTTAAATTTTCTAATAGTTATCTATTTTGTTGTCGGTTGTTCCTTTTTACCCTGATTTCAGGGATATAATATCTTTGTTTATCTGAAGGTACTAATTAAATATATTTAAAGGTTTTAGTCTGTTCCCTAAATTACCTTTTTTCCACAAACCTTGGTCTCTGTTTGTGTGGTTGGTTTGGTGGGTTGGTTGGTTGGCTGGTTTTGCTTTTCTCTTTCATTGTAGAAGATTCTTCAAACATCTGATAGTTTTTGGCTATCTATGCCTGTATAAGAACAAGACTAAAAAAGCTGATTGAAATCTTGTATGCGGATCAGCCTTGTACACTAGTCACTTTCGCCTAAAGGCGACCAGCTGTGTGCTGCCAGTCCAAGAGCGCCTTTTATTTGGAGAGGCTACAGAGAATACTTCGCACTCTGTGATATTGTGTACGTGTGTGCAGTGTTTATTCCTGGATTGGGGCTTGGCTAGCTAGTATGTGGACTTTCTCAGAATCTTCCTGTTTCCATTCTTAGAGTTCATCCTTGACCTCCACCGTACCTGGGGTCCTCAATCTGGCACGTTGCTGATTCTCACTAACATAGCCCCTCTGTAGCCGCCTGCTGTATGCAGTCAGTGACTTCTTCTGTATCTGACTCCTTTCTGTAAAAACGTGTTCAAACTTGTCATCCATCATTGCCTTTAATCTCATTTTCTTTGCTCATATTAGAGGCGCTTTGATAGAAGAGAAAAATGCACATAGTCTGCACCTTTTGTAACTGGATGACTTCCTCTTTGTCTGTAAAATCATTGTTGTGTTGCCAAAGCCTCGCATATTGTGTGGTTTGTAAAAGGCAACCTGAAATGAACATAACTCATGGTGCCTGGAGAAAATTAATGGATATTTTCTCCTATGAAGAAAATATTATCCCTCATTGCTATTACTATTATAACTGTGGCTTCTTCCTATATTAATTGTCTGATAATTTCCTGGTCTTTTGAAATTGTGCCCTACACAAAAAACAATTTTTTTTCATTAAGTGATACAACACCTCATCTATCTTGTAGGAAATTCATGGTTCACTACATTGGTCTTCGCCTATCCCATATAGCATTAAGAGTGGGAAATTATTCTATGTTGTTA
Organism: Camelus dromedarius; assembly: GCF_036321535.1. Taxonomy (NCBI): domain Eukaryota; kingdom Metazoa; phylum Chordata; class Mammalia; order Artiodactyla; family Camelidae; genus Camelus; species Camelus dromedarius. The sequence goes on along the minus strand of NC_087463.1, from coordinate 19,021,590 downwards.
CATTGAACTGAAGATCAATTTTACCTTGTATTACATGCCACAGTGGATTTTTAAGGGAAGAAAATCTAAAATATATCCCAAATAGACTTATCAACATGGGCAAAAACTCTTCCCAGTTATATGTAGGAAAATAAAGGACAATAATTATTTCATACAATATGTAAATCTTGAATGGAAATAGTTCTTCTAAGCCCTATTTCACAGATAAAGAAAAAAAAATTAGGTCCAAAAATATTGTAGATACGTCCATCTAATTAGTAGCTGAAAGATTCCATCTTTTAATTTCTGATCCAGTATGTTTTCCACAGTATCACATCACGTCTAAAATTCGTGAAGGTCTTTTAGGTATCTTGTTCTATGAAAGTGTTTCCTACACAACTCTACCTTTTATCAAACCTTACGATTGATGAATTTGGCTTTGTGTAAAGTTTTCCTTCTCATCACACCCTTACATGATCCAGAATCACAGTCTTTTCCTTGGGAAAAATGATAGAATTTAGTTACATGTTGTTCAGATAGCATTATTAGAGCCACTTAAAAATTTTATGGCCCGACATTTCTTTTTGCTATCATGTAATTACATTGAGAATTTTACCCTCTTACTTTCCAATCTTTCTGTTTTCTTGGGTGAGAAGGTTTGCCTCTGGCTGGTAGACATTACAAACTTAAGTTTATATTTTCACCTTTCCATGTCTTCCAAAGAAGTGCTTAACAAATTGCTGGAAAAGTATAATATTCCATATTTTAAGTACCTGGGGTCCTCAACCTGGCCAACCAAATTCAAAAAGTCTCTTCTAATTATTACTTTTCTGCTCTGGTATCATTCTCTCAGAACAGACTGGCAAAATTTATAAAGATCCATAGCTGAAGTCTTTAAAAACAGGATTCACTAAGCTTTTTGACAGAAGCTGTTATTTCGATATCGTAGTTTCACTAATCAGTTTGAAACAGCTCTCAAATGGAAGGAAAACAAGATATCCTTGCAAGTCAAATTCACTAGCTTATCTTAGAAGAAATCAGTTAATCTCTGTCCTTCCATTTACAATTCTTAATAAACAGGTGAGCACTATGTCTTATTTTAGAGAGTTTGAAGGGTTATATTTATACTTCTCTCAAAATATTTGGGGATTCTTATATCTAATTTTATATAAGATAATTATGTTATATTAATGGGAAAGTTTTTAATTCAAAAGGGAAGCAATAATATTGCCATTTGAGGGTTATTAATTGACATGTGATCATTTCAGTAGGGATTAATATACACAGAAGTTCATCTGTGTACTATATCTGACAAAAATATAATCAACCATATTACATATATAGGAAATATTGCAGAGGGTATATGTTACCTACAAGAAATTATTTAAAGGCATTCTTTTGATGATTACAGTAGCAGCTTCTATTAATTGTATAAGGTTTGTACAGTACAGAAATACATGCAGACAAAAATAGAAATCCCCTGTGAACTGACCATGCCATCATAGACACCTTTAATAGTTTATTATATTTCAAACTCCCCCCTTTTCAAAGATAAAACTAATTATATAACTATGTATACTTGATGCTACATATTTCAAATCTATTTTACATATTAATTTGTATTCTGCTAGTCTAATAAAGAACATAAATATTTTCTCAAGATATTAAATATTCTTTTACAATATGTTCTTCAGTATTTTGTTGTCTAAATGTACCACAATTTATTTCACAGATCTTTGGGGATAGTTTAGAAGTATTATTTTACTTACAGGCAAACAACATATTCATTACAAATAATTTTAATCTATTCATAAAATGGTTCCCTGAAGGGTCTCAAAAAAGGAATTTTTTTGGTGGTGTTTTATATTTGAATATTATTCAAAATGTTGTAAATAATTAAAATGAATCAAGCTGTTTTATTTTAAATATTTGCTTGAATTAGTCATTAAGTCAGTTCAGATATGGCTTAGAAAATTGATGATTTGCTTTTAAAATAGAATATAACTTGAGTAAAATTTTGATTTCAGGAAAATTATACCAAGGGGGGACATCTGGAAAGCTATGGTTTTATTCTAATGTCTTTGCTCTCATGTCCTAATATGAATATTGGAAAAATAATTACTCTTTTATTTCCACCAGAAAACAAACATGGAGGGAAATAAAGAAACTAGAATCTAAAGATAATTTTCTATTCATTTCTTCAGTTTTAAATGTAGAAGATTCCATTTTTGTGGAATCTTCAACAAGCACGTTTTTGGCAACGATTCTGCTCAAATGATTTATTTCTTCAGAGAAAAGCTTCACTTCTTATAACAGGAAACCCAAAAGGAATCAAGTCCTCTTTAGTGGAAAATAGTACACAGGACATTTTGGAGAGGAAGGGAGCCTTTGGTTATGCTTGATAGAGAAGAAATCGCTTTTCATTTAAAAAATAGAGCTTTCTCGGGGAGCTCTGTTCTCCTTTCTGCTAAATAAAACAGCTTGAATTTCTGATGAGGGTTCTTTAGAGTGTATTTCTCTTCTGCTGACACTGAGATTCATGGGAATACTTGCCATTAACACAAATGAGAGCTAAACACATCAATTGCTTCATGTGAAGATTAAAATGTTCCTCTTCATTTGAACCCAATACATTATTGGTAATTACATTATGTGTCAATAATAATTACTCTTACTCTGTTTAACACTGCTGCTTAGAAACAAGCATCTTATTGAACCACAAGGATCATAGAATAGACACAAAAAACATGGAGATATTTTCTTTTAGAGCTTTGAGGGTCCCAAGCTACAGACCGTAAGATTTATTAAAGTCTCATTTTGTTAATATTACTTATATCTATTGCCAGCAGACACAAAATAGAATAAAATATTTAATACATTTGTATAAAATGACATATTTACAAAATTTACATTTTTCTCCAGATAGTACTCTCTTCTAGTGTGTATCCCAACCAATTTGAAAAAGATAAAAAGATATTTTAAAATATACTGTGTTTGAAAATTGACTTTATAAAATAAGACCAATTTAAGCTTTTTCATATTTTTCTATTTTTTAAGTAAAAATCGTACTATTTACTTAACAATAAATGAAGGTGACTATAATTTTTCTAAAAATAATTACTTCTATATATGTATATGCATATACATATATATAAATATTTTGCCATGACTTACAGAATTGAAACATACTTCTAGACGTATTTAGACATATTTTATCATTTATCATGCTAGAATATACATAATATGAAAATAAAAAAATAAAATTATCAAAGTTTTTTCTAAAATATCAGTGTGTTACACTTTAATACAAAATCATCTAGATACTGTTGCCCTTTCCTTTTTCTGTCATGGTATCTTCTAGCTCCAACACATATTAGTGATTTCAGGAAGAAAACATGGAAAAATATATGTACACTAGACTACAGAAAGAAGTTGTGTATGTTAAAAACAACGTAAAAGGGAAGAAACTTTTTTTTTCCCTGCACTTCAGAAAATGGACTCATTCACTGTTAGATTTTGGAAGAAGGTAGTTTTACAAACCCATCAAAAATAACAAGGGAGGAAACAATGTTGAGACCAACTTTTAAGATGCCTTATGTTAAAAATTAATTCACATTGGAGAATGACAACATCCAAGCAACCATCGTTGAATTAAAGTATCACAGAATTATTTATTCAGTGCTTTTATGTCAAAAGAGACTTTGCTTTATTAGTGCCAGTGAGGGTGCTTTAATGATCTGAGGGTTACTTCAGAACTAGGGAGTCCTCTTAATTTTTGAAGTTCAGAGAAGAAAGTCAGATGTACTCAAGAAGTAGTATATAAACGCTCAGAATAAACAAATCTTCTTTGGATACAAATAATCTTTCAGTAAACTGAGACAGAGAGAGGGATGGAGGGAATTAAATATTTCATCCATTTAAAAAAAAAAACCATCTCCTCTCAGGAACCAAAATATTCACAATTTACCAAACTCAGGGGTTTTTTTCAATTAGCTAAAATGGTATATTGACCCATTTTCTCTCTGCTGCTTTCCTATAACCTAGCAAACTCCTCTTTCAGTGTAATCTATTTTCCAGGCAATACAAATTCTGTTTGAGATTTTTTTTGTTATCGAAATCTTTAGTCGTCAGGCCTTGAGATGGAGCCCAAATTTCCTGTTGTGCTCTGGTGATATCACGGTCTAGTCATGTAGTCACAGTATCATTATTTATTTCTATCATCAGCTCAACTCTTCACCTAGGAGTGAGTTTTACTAGTTTGACTCCAAAAATGCAACCTGTTTCCATGTTTTATATTTTATTATGCAAAAAAATTAAGGATAAAATAGCATTTCCATGGATGCTTATAATTATCATTTTTATACCGTTTAAGGATGTTTGCACATGTTTACTAAATGTTTTCTTCTTATTTTTTATTTCTAATCAGACTTTACATTGGGTAATTTTCCTCTTACTGTCTGGATGGGGCTCGCTCTCCTCACACATGTTCCTCACACTGTGTGCACACAGTGAAAACAGTCCAGGACCAGGACCCCTCCAGGCTGGAGGTCTGTGCTCGGAACAAGCACATAACCTTGAATGAAGACCTTTTTGGGTTTCCTGTCCTCTAGCATCCCATCTGTCTCTCCCTCAGCATCCATGATTAACAAATTCAGCTGCTTCCTATTTTCTTGCTTTTCTGTTTTTATTTTTTTTTCCAGGGGAAAAAAAACTACTGAATATTATTGTTTTTAAACAATAATATATTATTTAAATAAAAATCCTGCATATCTACATTGGAAGGAGACATATGAGATGTAAGCACACTCTTTAAATGTTTGGGGGAGGGCAGGAGAAGAAACACGGCTGAGATAAAGAGCCCTGGCTGGATGGAAGGGCGAGAGAGCCTAGTGGCAATGGACTCTTCCCCAGGATGAGCATCAGTTTCTTCACATGGTATGTGAGGTCTCTACATGGTACACAGCTTTGCTCCTGCTTGCCTTTTTTCAAACATGCTTCCCTTGTATATCACAAACATTTGGGGGCCCTTTTTATTTCCTTCACAAGCTACCTTTCTTTGTACTTAGAATGTTATCCCCCTCCCACCTATAACTCTTCTTGGCTTTACCTACTTCTTCTCCTGCTCCAGGCTTTCGTTCCCTTATTCTGCAGGTCAGGTGGGTACCTCTGCTGTGGCCCTCTCAGCACCTGCACTTCCCCTTCCAGAGGAAACATTGCATTTGGGTTGGTTACTGGATGCTCATCTTCTCCACGAGGCACTCAGTGCGTGAAGGCAGAACTCTGCCTTTCTTGTGCAGAGACATAGCTCCAGGGCCTTTCACATAAAGCATTTATTACATAAATCAAAGTATTTGGTGGCAGAAGTAGGAAAAACTAGAGCAGAGAGGAGATGTTTTATTTAGTAAGATAAAGCTATTGAGAATCATAGGTGAAGCACTTGTGTTGCAGTAGGGGTGGGCATGGATGCACATATCCTCTCAGCACTCAGCTTGCCAGGATTTTTTTTTTAAGTCAGGAACTTACATGAGCTTACATGTCAAAAGTATATGAGACCAGCAACAAAATGCAAAACATGGCTGTGGTTCTAATTGTACTGGGGTAGCATGGAAGATGGTTAAATTGATGTCCCTTAGTGCCTTCTACTCTTTGTAGTCCCTTGTACACTAACTCTGGGCTTGGCACATCCCTTTCTTTGGCCAATGGGAAGCCACTAAATATGACACAAGCAGAGGCTTGCTAAGTGCTTTCCCATTACACCAAGCCCTCTCGAGTGCTCCCACCACCATGTTAGTAATTCATTCTGTCCTGCTTGAGGGGCTACGTGGAAGAAAACTAAAGTATCCCAGCCAAGAGCCCCAGGTAACCAACAAAAATGTGAGTGAGACTGTCCAGCTGTCAAGCCTCCAGATGCCTGTAACCACATGGATGACCCCAGGCAAGACCAACAGGAGTCATCACCCAGCTGATTCCAACCCACACTGCAGAATTGCAAGCAAATAAATGGTGGTTGTGTTAAACAAACAAACAAACAAGAAGAAGAATAGAGTTGACCAGTGATGAATGACTTAGACAAACAAAGACGAAGTAAGAGAGACAGAGAGTTGGATAGGCTGTGCTTGGACTCAGGGTAGGGGTGGGGGAAGTTGCTTTAGGAGAGAAGGAAAAGGATCATAAAAAATACAGAAATTAATTTTACTGACTTTACAGTTCTGCCCAAGATTATCTCTGATTGATTGAGCAACAAAATCTCCAAAACAGTAAGACCCAATTACATCAAATTGTCTATCTGACTGAATTTCCTCCACTCAAAACTGATTTTTTGGTGGAACTGACTGGTTGTCTTGGCATTAAAATGTATGACTCCCTTTTCAACGATGGAAGGCTGAGGAGATTGCAGGGAGGTCCCTGTCCTGCCCACTGTATTGTTATATAATGGAAAGTGCTTGGTTGCCTATCAACTCCAAGAAGAAAGAGCCCTCTATAGGCAGGGCTGAAGACATACAATTCTTCATTAGTACTATAGTAATTAACTTGATCTAGAAAAATAAGAAAGATCTCAAATGGTACTCTTCTGATACTGAGACATTACCTACTCATCACAAATCCCCCAAGATTTCATCTCCCACATCCATTTTATACCTCGAGGAATTCTCAAGGCACTCACGTTATTGATTTAAATGTCAGAGATTATTTCATACCTTTTCTCGGTAATTGCTTGCTTTAGAATTAAATGATTCCATTCTCAACATGATGTGAAAACTGGTTACAAAGAAAAGAAAATGGTCCTTAAAGCTCTATCAAAGTATTCAAAATCCAAATATAGAGATAAACTAAAAGTTTATATTACCTTATGCCAGTGCCGATACTGGTGATTTTTTTTTTGGCTATTTTTTTTTATCAATTTAGTACATGAACATGATTTTAATATTACTGACTAAATGTAGTACAAAGGAATTAAAAGGAGAAGCCACAGTCTCTGCTCTGACCTTCCCCATGTAAAGTCCCATTTCTCAGAACCTCCTGTTGGTAGTTTTCCCACTGGGTTCTGCTTGTACCTCTCTGTGCTGGGTTATCAATGGCAATGCCCCTGTCATGGAAGATAATTTAGTATCCTTACGCTGCCTGCTCCTCCTTTCCCTTTCTTTCCATTTTTTGTCTTGTTTAATGTAATTACTTTATCTGGTGTTTTCACACTTTTAGGGAAATTAATTAAGCCTGTTTTTTTTTCTTTGAAACAGTTTCAATTTTATGGAAGAGTTTCAAGGATGATACAAAAAATTTTAGATACCCTTTACTTCAGCTCACCAATTAGTAATACTTTGATGCACTTGCTTTCTCTCCTTCTTGTGCTCATGCTCTCATTCATATACATTTATATACACATATGCTAATGTATATATTAGTATATCTATCTACAAATAAAAGATAGATAAATACGTACATAGATATAACCAAAATGAGTGAGTTACAGACATCATGTGTTTTTACCCTCAGTGTTCCAGTATATTTTCTAATGTTTCTAAAAGAACATTCTTGCTTTAAAATAATCAAATTTGGGAAATTTAACATCAATATGCTGTTTTCTAATACAGAGTCTATATTTGAATTCTGACAATTTTCCCAATAATGTCTTCTAAGATATGCCTGCCACAGGCGTGCTTCAAAATCTAATTCTCCTTGAATTTGGACAAGCCCTTTAACCTTCCTTTGCCTTTTGCTGACAGTTTTGAAGATTGCACAAACAGTTGTTCTTTAGAATGTCTCTCAAATTGAATTTGTCTGATGCATCCTCATGATTACATTCAGGTCATGTATATTTTGTAGGAATACATTCAGGTGACATCTTTTCTTTCTTAGTGCGTCACAACAGAAGGCACTGCTTTGACCCATTATAGATAATGGTACCTTCAATCCTTTGGTTAAGGTTTTTTTTTTTTTTTCTTGAAAGTGTCTTCAACTTGCAGGTACTAAATAGCATAAGGAGATATATTGTTGAATTAAATAAGTATCTTGTTCCTCATTAAATTGTATTCAATGATTTTAGCATCCATCAATGATCCTCGCCTGGAATAATTATTTTCATAATGGCTGTAAAGTGATGCGTCTAAATCTGTCATGTCTTCTGCATCTGTTTATTGGTTTGCTTGCTTGGCTACTTGTTTTGTTATCAGTCGAATTATGGAATTTTATTAGAGGAATTGTACATTTAATACATATAAATGAATACACTACTGTTAGTATTCATTGAATGTTCATTTTTTCTATAGATTTGGTCAGTTGGAAATTTTTTATGCTGGCTGGTTTCAGTGTGTTTGGATATACCCTTATGTCCTTTTTCTTCCTCTTTTTTAAGCACTTTTTTCCTGGCACAACTCATCATTCCCTTCCTTGTCCCTGGTATCAGTCATATCACCAGTGGAGCCCTGGTTTTCTTTAGAGCAGAGCAGTATTTAGGCTCTCCCTGTAGCAATTTTTTTACAATGTTATCAGGGCTTAATGTATATGGTGATTAAGGAGTGGGGAAAAAGGAAGAAAGGCGTGGAAAGCCTACCAACACAGCTGTTCTATACAGACTATTTCAACGATCACACCTGCTGAATTCTTGCTTTTACTTCTGTCCTTGGGAGTCAGTTAATTGACTCTAGACTTAGAGCCTCTGAAATGTTCTGTAGGCTGCTCAATTAAATCCTTCACTGAAGCTTTCTGTTTATTCTGAATTATTGCCTCTGCTTTCTGTTATCCTTTGGCAGGTGTCTATCCACTTCCTGTGTTTTAGATAAATGTTGATGTCTTCTGTGCACTGAGATCTTCAGTACGCCGTCCCATTCTTTTTGCTCTTTTGTAGGCTGAGGAAAGAATGGAAAACACTCCAAAAAACTCACACCATTGTGAATTAGAAATACAAACACACATTCTAAGACTGTATCTTTACCTACATACATATACTCAGTGTCTCAATGAAATGCTACATTAGAAATTATGGATATTGATAATTTGGAAAGATGAGAAAGTTCTTTAAAAACAGGTTACTTTTGTGTCTTTTCCATTATTATGAATTTGAGGTCATGAGATGTTTAAATTAAAATAGTACCTATTAAATTAAAATTATAAATTTAAATAATATCTTAATGAAACTAAGTTTGTGGTCATTAGAGTGTGGAAAGGAGAGCTGACATTATACAGTTGGAGCTGATTCTTTGTTTTCAGTGCAGGTAAGGAACAGGTAGAAGAAAATGGGAATCAAAGCAGCCACACACTCAACATTAATTGCATTAATTGTCTTACCGTTGAAAATTGGTGAATAAAAGATGGGCTAATTTTACATGTGTCTCAGTCCATTTGGGCTACTATGACAAAATACCGCAGACTGGGAAACAGCAGATATTATATACAGTAGTCATTTATTTCTCATGATTCTGGAGACTGGTAATTCCAAGATCAAGGCACCAGAATGGTCCAGTTCTGTTAAAAGCCCTCTTCCTAGCTCCTAGCCAGTGCCTAGTGCCTTTGAGCTTGAGGGTGGAAGGAATTAGGGATCTCTAGATCCTCTTTTATAGGCACTAATCTCCCTCATGAGGGCCCCAACTTCATGACTTAAGCATCTGCCAGAGACCCTACGTCCTAAAGATCTTTGGAGGTTAGAATTTCAACATATGAATTTGGGGGGACAAAACCATCCAAAACATAACATTATAAGAGAACCCTTTCTTAAAGATCAATATTAATTATGTAAAAGCATTATAATTACAAAACATATTAGCTATTGAGTTGATTCATTTATATATTTTACCAAGCTGCTGATTATGCATCCCTTTATTTTAACTTAATTGTGCAACCCAACTCATCTGTTACGTAGAACAAATCAGATCTTTAGATCTAGATAGTGTAGAACTGAGCTTTATCTGTAAAAATCAGAGCCAATATTTTAATTCCTAATTACCATTTTATTAAGATAAAAGCATGTTCAAATTATAAAAATACTGAAATTCCTGGAATGTTAAGATTGTACTTCCCAAACGAAATTACTGTTATTTAAAATATATAGTAGTTAGGTTAACAAAATTCAGACTTCAGCTATGTAGTTTAAAGTGGAAAGTCAGAAGGAAAAATATAACACTTGTAGGCTTGCAGTGGACATCAATGCTTATAAACATGACTTAGAATGATGCAATTGATTATTTCCAGGTTGGCTATCCAACACAGTATTGCTAAAGAAAATTACTGGATGTTTTTGCTAGTCTGCAATTAGGTGCCGTCATGTTTATTAGTGTTTGAAAGTGAAAACTGTACTTTACCAGTAGCTCTTCTGAGAATGGCTGTGTACAAAAGGACTTATTTAACAGATCCCTATGTGTGACTGAACTTTCCAGGCTATACTGCAGGGAAATCAAGTTGCATATATTTTTTTTTCTTATGAAAGGACTCTGCTGTAAATTGAAAGTTTATGTTCCCCCAAATTCAGTGCTGAAACCCTAATCCTCAATGTGATGGCATTTGGACACAGGGTCCTTAGGGGGTAAGTAGGTCATATGGTTGGAGCCCTCATGATGGGATTAGTGCCCTTATAAGGAGAGACCTATGTTTCTCTCTCTGTCTCTGCTGTGTGAGGACACAACAAGAGAAGACAGCTGTCTGCAAACCAGAAAAAGGACCATCACCAGAACCTGATCTGGGACCTCCCCATCCTCCAGAAATGTCCGAAATAGATTTCTGTTATTCAAGCCACCTAGTCTACGGTAGTTTGTTATAACCCCCCCCCCCCCCCCAGCTAAGACAGGCTTCTACATATGTAACGTGATGTACCATTCAAAAGGATAGGGTTTAGAGTAAGTACAGAAGCAGGACTCGTTTTGACTAAGATAGGGAACTAGTGAAAGTTCATGCTTGCCATTTTTCCCCCCAGGACACACTAATTACTCTGCAACTCCAGTTAATGTCCTGTCATTTTTCAGCCTTAATTTTTCTTTTACGTATCAAGTTTACATTAAAAAGTGTATGTTTTTCTATAAATAAATTTAAGGAGTAGAGACAAAAGTAATTTGAATACCTGTCTGCATCACACAGTCTTGCAGTATTAGCTTGGTAACAAGAAAGGACCTTACATCTGACTGCTTGGGTTTGTACAGACTTGAGGGGTCTGGAGTTGACCAAAGGAAGAAGTGGGGATGGGTAAGGAGAGATGAGGAAGGCAGTACAGGTGGAAGAATTTCATGTGCCCTTTCTAGGGCTGTGATGATAAAACACTCAAATTACACTATTGATAACATATCAAGCTCATTTCGTTTTGACCAGAGCTTACGGGATAGTCAGTGACTGATCAGCAGTCTACAGGCTTACTTGTTTTCTTGTGCTTCACTTTATGGTGCCTTGAATATACTGCTTTTTTTTTTTTTAACAAATTGAAGGTTTGTGGCAACCCTGAGTCTAGCAAGTCTGTTAGCACACTCATCCAACAGCATTTGCTCATTTCATGTCTCTGTGTCACATTTTGCTAATTCTTGCAATATTGCAAACTTCTACATTTGTTATGGTGATCTATGATCAGTGATTTTTGATATTACTATTATAATTGTCTTGGAATTTTTTAACAATAAATTATTTTTAATTAGACACAATGCTATTATATACTTAATAAACTACAATATAGTGTAAACATAGCTTTTACATGCACCAGGAAACCAAAAAATTCAAGTGACTCCCTTTATTTCAGTGGTCTGGAGCCAAACCTGTGATGTCTTCTGGGTATGCCTATATAAGATAAAATGCTTTGTTCCAGAGTTATTCGTAGTTATCTCCCTCTAGAACTTGTCACACCAAATTCTACTTGCTGATTTGCTCAGGCATTTCCCCAGAATATTAAAAGTTCCCTGAGAAGAGAGATCATGCTTATTGCATTTTTGTGCCCCTAAATCTTCAATGTTTGGTTCACAGAATACAATAAATGTTTGTTGATTGAATAATTGAGGAAATGAAGAAATGAGATAACCTATAACAGGATCAAGACAACCTCCAAAACTTATCTGAGGATGAGATCAACTGTAAACCTTTCCTTTTGGGCACAAGAACATGCTCTAATCCCGAATTTATGGATTCTTCTTCTCTCTAGCCTTAATAATTGTTAGGCAATAAAGAAGATATAAATCAATTTAATAACTCAAAATATACTTTGGCATTCTAGCTGCTTCTCCACTGTTAATGTGACTGAAGCTATGAAAACATTGGGTGGAATTAGTGAAAAGGAATATAAACAGCTTGAGATGGAATTCAAGACAGCATGCTGGGCAATTACCAATCTACATCAAAAATGATGGCCCTGATGTAAGCGCCCTCGGAGTCAGACTGTCGCAATCTGTCTGCAGCAAACACAGAGCCGCACGCTCCAGAGCTCACAGACGGCCCCGCAGCACGCACAGCACGAGAGCCGCTTGCAGGTCTCCCCTTCCGATGCGTAGACCGTTTCTTTAGAACAATCTCTACTTTGAAATGTTCAGATGGATTTATTCAAAATTACATTCATGGCAGAGAGGATAATATACCTAATATTGATCCTAGAAATGTGAAATAATACTGTTTGGGGATGTGGGTTTTTGGGGTTTTTTTTTTTTTTTTTTTTTTGGTCTTTTGTTTGTTTTTGTTCATTTGTTTCTACTCTGAAGTGATATTCATGTCCTCCATGAAGTTTTGTTTTCCAGAGATCTTAGATTTTCTAGCTCCTATTACTCTGAAATATGTTACCTAATTTATATCTATTTATAAAATCTGCTTGGCCTATGGTGAGAATTTAAAAACTGCTTTAACTGATCCAAATGAAGAAGTGGGTTATGTGTTATTTGTTGCTTTCTACAAAGTGTCTTTCATTTTGAGCATCAGAACTTGGCTTTGGGTTTAGAGGAAAGGCCAGGCTTTTCTCAGTTAGTCAGCATAAGGTAGAGACTAAGCAGAAAGCGTTAGTAACTCAGAGCAAAACAGGGTGAGGGCAGGTTGCCGAGAGCCTCTTCTTGGAAGAATCAGCAGCTTGTTTTCTAGACAAACATCTCCCATTTTGCTTAATCCATCAGATAAACCGTTCTTGCAAATGTAGCCGTTTTAATCCCTGTGATCTCAATGTTTGTATTTTAACAGTTGGAAAACCTTGAAAATATGCTCCCTTTCATTCTTACCCCATTAGTTGAAAATGATGAGACTATTCACTGATGATGGATTCGGGCTGAAGAAGGAACAGGCTTAGGTGTTAAAAAAGGAGCTAACAATTTGCTATTCATCTCCTCCACCAGACAGGTCATATTACAGAAATGATGTTACTATTCTAACTGTCCCCCTTAGATACTGGATATTTTGTCTTCCACCTTCCTCAGGACACAGCACCATTTCACTAAAAATTATAGTATCCACTCTAACTGTTACCTGAGTTAAATGAGGACTCCATGGATCAGGTTGATGGGGCCAAGTCCATTTCTTGGGCAGTTGGCTAGTACAAATAAGCAGAAGCAACTTAAAATCGAATGCTTCTCATGTCGTCAACAAAGGAAAAGCAAAAGCAAAAACAAACCGAAATCAAGCCCCAACCAATTCTTGCAGAAGGATAATTATTTAATATAATATTGATAATAATGTTAACATCACATTTCTGTTAACATTCAAATACTCTGATCATCACTAAACATGCTTTGTTTGGCTTAATTCTTATAAAAATCCTCAAATTAGGCATTAATACACCCATTTAACAATAAAGAAACCAAGTCTTAGAGACATTGCATAAATAGTGAATAGTGCTCTGTTGTCTTTTGCCTGTTCAGCTGACCTCAACCAATATGCACTTAGTGACAACGCTGTATTTATTTTTTAAGCTAATAGTATAGATAATGTCAATATTGGAAAAATAAGGACCATGGTCCAGAATATTATAGTGACTTCAGATGTCTGCTTTATGCTGAAACTACTGAGTAGTAGAATTCCTTAGGTATCCTGCTATAGAAATCTCTCCTAATTGTGTCTGATGGGAAGAGAAGGTTATCATTCTTACCATTTGTTTGTTTGTTTTTCAGACTTTATTTTTTTAGAGCAGGTTTTAGGTTAACAACAAAATTGAGAGAAGACAGTACTGAGATTTCCCTAAAGTCCCTGACTGTGCATATGCATAGTCTCCTCCATTATCAACATCACTCTCCAGAATGGTACTTGGAAAAAACAAATTTTTTTTTTAACCAGGGATGAACTGGCATTGACACATCATTACCTTAGATTTCACTCTGGATGTTGTACATTCTATGGATTTGGACAAATGTATGACTCATATCCATCATTAAATTATTACACAGAGTATTTTCTCTCCTATTTATCTCTCCACCACACCCACATGTACCATCTACTGATCTTTTTATTGCCTCCATAGCTTTGCCTTTTCCAAAATGTATGCAGCTGAAATCATACAGTAAGTAGCCATTTCAGACTGGCTTCTTGCAATTAACAATATGCACGTAAGGTTTCTTCATGACTTTTTGTGGTTTGATAGCACATTTTCTTTAGCACTGACTAATATTATACTGCCTGAATGCACCACAGTTTATTTATCTGTTCACTTACTGAAGGACTTCATGTTGGCTTCCAAGTTTTGGCAATTATGAATAAACCTGCTGTAAACATCCATGTGCAGGTTTTCAGCTTCTTCAGGTAAATGTCCACCAAGGAGTACCATTGCTGGATTGTATGGTAAAACTGTTAAGTTTCTTAAGAAACTGCCAAGCTGTCTTCCAAAGTAGGAACACCATTTTGCATGCCCACGAGCGCTGGGGGAGTTTCCCTGTTGCTCCGTATCCTCGCCAGCGTTTGGTGCTGCCAGTGTTCAGGGTTTTTTGGCCAATCTGCTAAGTGTGTAGTGGTGTCTCACTGTTGTTTTAATTTGTGTTTACCTGATAACATGCAGTGTGGAGTATCTTCTCATGTACTTATTTGCCATCTGTATATCTTCTTTTGGGAGATGTCTGTTCAGGTCTTCAGCCCATTTATAGATTGACTTGTTTGCCTTCTTATTGTTGAGTTTTTGAGTTCTTTGTGTATTTTAGATCAAGCCCTTTATCAGAAACCTTTGGCAGATATTTTCTCCCAGTCCATTGGCTTGTCTTCTGATTCTCTTGATATTATTTATTTGCAGATCACAGGTTTTAATTTTAATGAAGCCCAGCCTACCCACTATTTCTTTTATGGACTGTGTCTTTGGTATTATATCTGAAAAGGCACCACCATACTCAAGGTTGTCTAGGCTTTCTTCTGTGTTATCTTCTAGGAGTTTTATACTTTTGTGTCTTACATTTAGATCTCTGAGCCATGAGAGTTATCTTTCTACTCATGTTGAAAGCCCACAGTTTGCATATTCCTACCAAATACAATGGTAGAAACAATTAAAACAACTTGGAAGAATTTGGTGGAGTGAGTTTCTATGTTCCTTGCCACTCCGTCCCCACTCCAGGGAACCAGCTTGATTGATGAGAGCATGGACTCAATGTGTTGGAGTCACTGGCCAGACCAGCAGACCTGAGCTTAATCCCCAGTTCTGCTGCTTACTGTTTTGTGAACCTGAATAATTTGCCTTATGTCTCTATATCTCACTTTTCTTTACAGCAAAGTAAGATTCAACGTTGTACCATTCTGTAGGTTTGTTGTAAGGACTTCATGAGTCAGTAGATGGCAAGTACTTGAAACTGTGCCAGGCACATAGCAGGCACTCTCTATATATTGTAATACATAGACTATTATTTGGCTATATTACTAGTGGGCATTGTCATTGTATTTTAAAATCAACGATCAGTCTAAAACCCACCTCTTTGACTCTGCTAAGGTATAACATGATGCCTGACCTTATCTTTTACCCTCTAAGGTCAAGGGAAGAAGTTCTCCTGATCCTGGTGTGTTAACCACAGTGATGCTCACTGTTACCTCTATTCTTTGACTGACTGATGTGGTGGGAAAAGAACAGAAGGAGGCCCATTTGAGACACTCTCTTCAATCAAGTGTTTATAGGGGAGACTTGTTTTGGATGTAAATGTCTCCTTACTGGGCCATTCACATAATGCCTACAATTTGACTTTCATTTAACTGCTGATTCTTGGTTGTATTTTGTCAGCAAAAAGCCAGAACCGAAAAAGAGAATTGAATTAGGGGAAGAATTCATATTCATCACCTGACCAGAGGAGGTCACATAAGGTATCCATAAAATATAGAACGTTAATTATTTCTGGTTATTTTTCTTCAGTCTTGGAGAAACAGAGTGTCATTTTATGGGATTTAAAAGGACATGTCAGAGGTAAAAGGGATTATTGTCTTCAGCTAGCCTAGGGGTTTCCCATCTTTACTGGACCTCTTTTGCAGTTTATGGACATCTTTAGTATGCTTAATGTTTTTAAATGTATAATGTAAAATATGTGGAATTATTAATATGTGTGTAAATAGATGATAATTTATCTTTACTGATACATAAATGACAAGATATACCAGTAAGTCTAAATACTACTATAATTTTGAAGCAGTAATGAGCTTAAGTGATGTTTTGAAAGATCTATAATATATTAATGTGATAGGAAAATATCTGTGGCTTCTGTTATTGATAAAAATCACAGATACTGCTAATATCTCTGTGGTTTATTGTCTCTATTCAGAATTGAAATAAATGCTAAACTTCAGATGGAAGTTCATTAATATTGAGCAGTTATAATTTTATGTCTAGGATCACATTCCCCTTCTCCTCACCTCACCCCCAAGGGTTACCTTGGACTGCGGTGAGGTATCGTGGACCTCAGGTTGAGGGCCTCTGACCTAGGCCACTGTGGCTGCTTAACAGGTGTAGAAACTGAGGCTCAGAGCATTAGCACTTGCCCAAGTCCATGTTGTTAATTTCAGCCTAAGTTGAATTCAGAACTGTGGAAGTCCCTGATTGATAATCCATTGTTCATTGTCTCATGCTGCTCTGTCTGCTGTGAAGCCGTTTCTAATATAGAAGAGGAAAGATTTCTTTTCATTATTTTCTGACTATTGAATTAACTTTGTTCTAAACTGAGTATTACTAAAGAACTTGTAAGAAATGGGCAACTTTGGCAGATCAAGAACCAGTAAAAATCTGATTTAAAAAACAGAAAGGAAACCTGAGGACAAAATGGGCCAGTTCTTTTGAGGTTTTCATATAACCCTGAATTTTCATCTCACCAAGTCCAAATTAACTTTTTGTTTTAACTTGAAAACACAGAGTAAAGCTAAATTCACCTTGATGAAAAGTTGCTTGAGCTTAGGGAGAAGAACTGTTTGACTCCCCTGATTAGCATATTAAATTTTGAGGTAATAGTTCCCGTCAGATTATTATTTTTTCTGTTTTTATTTTTCCTACTGAGGCACCGTTTGCTTTGTTCTCTTGTACTCTTTTTATTTATCCAGCTAACTTGGTCCAATAGTTGTGTGATTCCTTGAGTTATTCCTCTGTTGTTAAATGTATTCAATGAAAAATTTTGTTTCAGTGCAGAACGTGAATTCTCATGTTCATGCAAGGAAAAAAGACAGCAGCCTCGTTAAGCCTCTTAGGGCATTGTAAATTAGCTAAAGGTGGAGTATTGAACTGGTTATTTTATCCTAAAGGATACATTATCGTAGAGGTCATATTATGTTTTTGCAACTGAACAATATGTAAACAGGGAGCATCTCAAATCCAGAGTCCCCAAGTCATACTTGGTAACAATAGCTTCTTGTGTCCTGGGGAAATCCTAGTGCAAAATTGTTCAGTCCAATGGGGTGTTTAAAGTGGGGACTAGGATATTCAAATTTTGGCAAAATTAGTAATTTGGGTGTAATGTTTATGTGGTATTTTTTGCAGAACAGCAATATTACTTTCTCTTAATGAGTTTTTCTTATAAACATTTAAAGCCTATCTCCTATATAAACTACGTGATGACTAGTGACTGGTGATAACTTTTGACCTTACGTATAACTATGCATTCTTTAC
Source organism: Camelus dromedarius (assembly GCF_036321535.1). Lineage (NCBI taxonomy): Eukaryota > Metazoa > Chordata > Mammalia > Artiodactyla > Camelidae > Camelus > Camelus dromedarius. The sequence continues at coordinate 19,003,628 of NC_087463.1, read as the reverse complement.
AACTAGATAAGAACTGGGAAAGTTACTGGGAAAGGGAATGGGAGAGTTGTGAGCAGAAAACTAAAGCCAAGTGTCAGCTGAACAATCTGTACAAATGCAGTGAAAGTGGATGATAAGCAGTTGGTGAATCAGGATGTAGAGAGTCATCGCCTACATCCAGCTATTCATCCGGAAAATGTGTTGAGATGTCTGGGATCGCCAGGCAGCTCAATCCACCATGAACACAAATGTTGCAAGTATTGGAATAAAGGATGCTTTAGAAGCAGCATTTACGGGGAGTGTTGGATACCTAACGATGTGGTTGCTAGAATGTAGTTGATAGGCATGAATAGTGTTTCAGTTTCCCTGTATCACTTGTTTTTTTCTTCCTTTTATCCCTAAACACACACTTGTCCCCCTCTCAATCTCCTAAACAACAGACCACCATTCGAATGTGGGGTGTGTGTGTATGTATATTTGTACATCTTCTAAAATGTGCATTCTCTTTGAGTAGGTAGATGTTTTTAGTTTTCATTATTACTATTCTATTGAATATATTGTTTTCTCTACTTTCTTATATAAATGCCACACTTTAAGGCCTGTCTATGTGTTCAGCTTATTCTCTGCTCCTTCTAGTTGTGCAGTGCTCCATAGGGTACACCCAACACATTTTTCCCAGCTCTTCTCTTAGCAAGGATGTAATCCCACGTTGCTTCCCAGTCCTTGCCACCAAAGATGATGCTGCAGTGAACACCCTTGTAAATGTGAGGACTGTGAGTTTTGCAAAAAGATTTGACATCTGGTATTTTGCATCTGAAATGAACGTGCTGGTAAGCACACGCCTCTTTGCCTAGGGTCTAATCATAGTCATGCTGGGGCAAGGGCACACTGGTAGGAGCAAAGGTGGATCACCTGGGTTCAGCTTGTATTCCAACCTCTTCACGTTGTTTAAAAGCCTTTCCTCCTCCTGTTGATTGGGATCAGTTCCTTCTGTCGTTTGGATGACCCCTCTTCTTGGACGCAATGAATCTAAAGTGTCCTGTGGGCAACTACAGCTTGTAGTGCAGTAGGAACTTTGATGTGTCCTGTGGCAGGCATTATGGATGGAATTGTGCTCCCCCGAAATTAATAGGTTGAAGCTTTAATCTCCGATTGTGCTATATATGGAGATACGGCCTGTGAGGAGGTAATGAAGGTTAGATGAGGTCATAAGAATAGGATCCTAATCTGGTAGGACTGGTGTCCTCATGAGAAAGGAGGAGACACCAGGGAGAGCTCTGTTTCTACACACACAAACAGAAGAGGCCGTGTGAGGATCTAAGAAGGCGGGCACCTATAAACCAAGAAGAGAAGCTTCAACAGAAACCAGCCCAGACACCATGGTCTCAGACTTCCAGCCTCCAGAACAGTGAGACACTAAGTTTCTGTTGTCTGAGCCACCCGGGCTGTGGTCTTTTTGTATGGAAATCCAAGAAGACTGATATAGAAGGAGTCCACCCTTTTGGGGGACCAGGACCTCCAACCCAGGCTGTGAGAACTGCTTCCATCCCAAGGTCACTGGATTCCATGGAGAACATCGCACCACGTAGAAATCTTGGGTTTGATATATACGCCACATCCTGAAGGATGGGATCCATTTTTCCACAGTGTTGCCTCTGAGTTAGTCTTTCAGCTGAGCCGTGATAAGGCCATTTCGGCATTCAGTGAGATTAGGTACCTTCAGATGTTCACTAAAGCAGTGGCCACAGACCATATCTGAGGCCTCTTCCGTCTTCTCCAGCAATGACACTGCATCTGGCAAAGCAGCTGTGACCTGGCCTTGGGTTGGGTCAAGCCTGTAGTGGCCTGCAGTTGTTCCCCAGGGTCTATTCAGTGTCTGGGGTCAGAGTGGCAAGTTAAATGAAGATATCATAGGAACCAACACCCTTGCATCAGTTACGCTTTAATGGTGGCTAATCTCCATGGATACAATATTGGGGTTTTTTGCTTTTTTTTTTTTTAATTTACTATCTTGCTTGAGTGGAAGTTGGAAGGTGAGTGGGATTATTCAGGTTCAGACATTTCCACTTGGCCTTTCCGCTCTAATAACTCTTATCTGACAGTAGAGAGACCTAATATAGTGGCCACACCGAATGCCAAGTATATCAGTTCCAATTACACTCTCAGGGACTCGAGAAATGACCACTGATGGGTTTGTGGACGTACTGGGCCCAGGGTCAGTGAACATTAACAATGTACCCTTAGGCAGTAACAGAAGGGGGTTTGTGATGATGCTCTGGGACTCCAGGTCCCAGACCTTGTAACCAGATTTTGTAACCAGTTGTCATCAAAACACCCGTATTAGCTGGTTAGTCCCCTTTCTCCACTGAGTAAATCGTTTTACTGCCTTTTCAGAAAACTGGAAGAATTATCACTTACTATGGTCTTGAATCTTCTGGCAATGGATTCTGAATCTGTTGATTAAGAAGCGTTAAGGTCTGTGGGTTGAGAAGGGGGCTTTTAAATTTTTGAATTGGAATGACCAAGCTCAGCCCCCTGCTCCTCCATTCTTGATTTTTGTTTGTTTAAAAAATATTAAGCAGCACCTGTGATAATTTCCTGCCTGTGTATTTTACCCCAAAGGGCACCACAATCCATTAAGTATGAACACAACTCCATGCAGGTCACACACCCTGGCTGCCCCTCCTACTTTGTCAGGTAACTGTGGCCTCCTGGCTTCTGGTGGTTAAGTGCTTCTACCAGAAGCACTGGTCTCAGTCACCTTCTGGGGGAGGGCATCCAGCCCAGCTCTGTGACTGCCTCCCCTGCTGTAGACCCTGGTCTGTAGACTAAAGCCACCACTGAAATCAGTGATGCTGCAGCCCTGTGTCATTTACACTCAGTGCAGTCAAAGATCTGAGCAGCTCATCCCCTTGGCCTTCACACTTCCACAACCCTGGGCTGCAAGGACAGAATGAATCCTTTTCTTTATGTTCTTGGAATTAACAACTCAAGATTCATGTGAAACATAAACATAAAAGCAATAATGCCTGCATTAAGAGAGAAGAAAAAGGTTTGCAAGTGTATATACATTTCATTATCTCCATCTCAAGTTATTTGCTGGATGATACCATCCGATTCTAAAAATTGAGTTAGGGATTTGCAACTAATGTAGGTAAAACTACATATTGGGAAGACTGAATAAAAACCTGAGGAACAAAAAGAAAACCATTAAAAACAAATACTAGATGTGCGGACATGGATATTAAGGGGAGTGAAAAACAAACAGAAAAGGCAAATGGAGAGCAGAATAGATGGAAATGGAATGAGAGAAATGGGTAGACAGGGAGATGACAAGAGAGCTCCAAAGGTCATTATTAATAAAAAAAAGGGGGGGGGCAGTTGGAAACTAGTAGTGGGATTTGAAGACTAAGGTCAGAGTAATATAAAACTGAAGTCTGTGCTGATAAAAAGTTAATGTTATGTTAATTGTGCTCATTTAAGCCCTCTGAAGAAAGCAAAAGCTCCAAAACCAAAATTTAAACTAAAATTCGATCATGCATATTTCACACATATAGCATGTTTTGGTATTCCGTTTATTACAGTCGCTAGTGGTTGGAAGCAGTGAGCAAGCTACACTTTTCCAGTGCCTTCATAAATCCATGGTAATTAGCCAGAGATTTGGGGAGACTACTCATTAGTAAATTATCTTCTCAGAATGCCTCCAAACTTCAAATCAAGCCCTTTTAGTCTGAAGGAGTCATGTGTTATTCAACCCAGACATTAAGACTACTCTTTTCTTATCACTGATTTCCATTAATTTTTTTAACCAATTTCTGTAATGGTTGCTATGTCCTGGGCACTGTTCTGAGATGTGGGGTTGCAGTGGTGGACACTGCAGATCCATTTCCAGTCCTCAGGGAGCTAAAAGATCTCCCACGTGTTTACCACTGCTGTATTAGGGATTAAATGTTCAGATTTACTGATATGTATAAAAAGTTATACATATTCAAATATACACCAATACATATGCAAAATCCTTGTCACCCTTGACTCTTTTTTTTTTTTTTCATATCTCACATCTTATCCATCAGCAAGCACCGCCACCTTTACCTTCAGAATATATCCTGATGTAACCACTTTCTACTTCCTCCTACACTAAGGCTGTAACCCAGGTTGCCATTACCACCCGCCCAAATTGCAGTGACTTCCTAATGATTTTCCCTCCTTCCGCTCTTGCTAGTTCCCTTCCCCACAGCCTGTTCGCCACTCCGCAGCCAGAATTATAAGTCAGACCACGTCTCTCATCTGATCACATCCCCAGAGCCTTCCCATCTCAGTGGGAATAAATACCCGCTATGGTTTAAAAAGATGGATGCAAGTGATCCTCTCCTTGGAAACTCCGTTTTTTTTTTCACTTGATACAGATCCAGCCTCACTGGCCAGCTTGCTGTTCCTCAGAGACAGCAAGCTCACACTTCCTGGGGCCCTTTTGCACTCTCTTTTCTGGCTCCCTGAAATACTGCTCCCCTGAGGTGGCTACTTCCTGCACTCCATTCTGGTCTCCTCTCAAGTGGAGGACACTTGACAGAATGCCTTTCTGACTGTCCTATTTACAGATCTGTCTCTCCTCCTGTGCAGTTATTTTCCACTTCATCATCCCACTCAGTGTCCCCTTATAGTGCCATTTGATTATATACTTTTGACTTTGTCTTATGTTTCTCTTTTCCTAGAGAAATGTAAGCTCTGTGTAGGCAAATGTTCATCCTTTTAGTCTGCTTATTTTGGTGAATGCTCCTTGTGATCTTGGAAATAATATATATTCTGCTTTTTTTTTTTTTGATGGAGTAATTTATAAATGTTAACTGGATCAAGGTGATTGATGGTGCTGCTCAAATCAACTTTATTCTTTCTGCGTTTTTTGCCTGCTTGATCTGTTGATTACTGAGAGGTGTGTTGAAATTTCTGACCGTAAGAGTGGATTTTTCTGTTTCTCCTTTCAGTTTTACTACTTTTTTCTCATGTATTTTGATACTGTGTTATTAAGTGCATACACTTTTTTTGTCTTCTCAGAAAATCGACCCCTTTATCATTAAGTAATTTCTCTTTTATCCCTAATAACTTTTCTTGTTCTGAAGTCTACTTTGTCTTAATACAGTTAGTCCAGCTTTCTTTTAATTAGTATGAGCAGTGTATACATTTCTCCATACTTTACTTTTATCTGAGTTTTATACTTAAAATAGGTTTTTTTTTGTAGACAGAATATACTTGGGTCTTGTTTTTTGTTGTGTTTTTATCCACTCTGATAATCTCTCTTTTAATTGATCACATTTAGTGAATGGAATACATATGTTATTATTATAGTAGTATATAGTTGGATTATTAGTATTGTTGGATTCATATCAACTATATTTGTAGCCATTTTTCTATTTGTTGCATCCATTCTTGGTTTCTCCCCTCTTTTTCTGCTTTCTGTGGTTTTAGTTGAGCATTTTATATGTTTCCATTTTAATTGCTCTGTGGCGTATCAGTTACACTGTTTTTCTTCTAGTTTTATTGAGATACAGTTGACACAGAGCACTGTATAAATTCAAGGTGTACAGCAGGGTGATTTGACTTATACACCTCGTAAATGATTACCACAATAAGTTTGGTGGACATCTACTCAGAATTTATTCTCTTAACTTTCAAATGTAACATACAACAGTTTTAATTATATTAATCATGTTGTATATCACATTGCTCATACTTATTTATCTTCTAACTGGAAGTTTGTACCTTTTGATCACTTTCATCCAAGCACCCTCCACCCTCTGCCTCTGGAAACCATAAATCTGATCTCTTTTTCTGTAAGTTTGTTTGTTGAAGTATAATTGACGTAAAGCACCACGTTAGTTCCTGGTGCACAACATAGTGATTTGATATTTCTATACGTTACAAAATGATCACCACAATAAGCCTAGTGACCATCTGTCACCATACATAGATATGACATTATTATTAACTCTATTCCCATGCTGTACATTATACTTCTAAGAAATGTTTTTAGTTGTCACTTCAGAGTTTCCAATACACATTTTTAACCAATGTAACTCTACTTTAAGATAACACTGTACCGCTTCTAGGGAAGTACAGGTGCCCTGTAGCTGGGCATTCCTGATTTTTCCTTCCGACTCCTTATGACATCGCTGTTACTCATTTCACTTATCCATGTTTTCATCACCCAATATATTGTTACTATTATTACTTTAAACAGTTATTCTTTACCTCAATGAAGAATGAAAAACAAAACAGTTTTATTTTTATTTATGCTATCATTTATCCCTTTTCAACACTTTCTTTTATAAAATCTGAGTTTATGCCTATATCATTTTCTTCTCCTGGAAAAATGTATTTTAAAGTATCTTGCAAGGCAGGTCTGGTGATGAACTCCCTGAGATTTTCTTTTTCTGAGAAGTTTTTAGCTCTCTTTTGACAGATAATCTCACTGTATAAATAACTTCAGGTTAGTGGGGTTTTGTTATCGTTGCTGTTTCAACTCTTTAAATATTTCACTCCGTAGTTTTGTTTTTGTTTTTGTTATTTTTTTGCTTGCACAGTTTCTGATGAAAAGACCTCTGTAATTCTTATACTTACTTCTTTCTCTAAAGTAAGTTTTTCCACTCCCTACTCCACTCTGGCTTCTTTCAACATTTTGTTTTTGGTTTTCTGTAGTTTGAACATGAGATGCGTAGGTGTAGTTTCTGGTATTAGTCTTCTGCGTGTTCTCTGAGCTTCCTGGATCTCTTGTTTTGGTCTCTGTCATTAATTTTGCAATAATCTCAGCTATTACTACTTCAAATAATTTTTTCTTCACCTTTCCATTTTTCTTCTCCCTCTGATATTCCAGTTAACCACAGTTACGCCTTTTGAAATAGCTCTGTAGTTTTTAAATAGTTTTATTTTGATTTCTCCCTGCCACTGCCCATGTATTTCAAGTGAGACATTTCTATTTACATATTTTTAAGCTCACTGGTTTTTTTTTTTTTCCCCTTGGCCATATTGAGTCTACTGATGCACCCATTGGAGGCTTTATTCATTTTTATTGCAGTATGTTTTATTTCTAGCATTTACTTTTGATTCTTAGAGCTTCACTTCCTCTGCTTATGTTACACATTTCTTAATGCTGTATATGTTTTCCAGTACAGTTCTTAACATACTAATCATAGTGATTTTAAAATATCTCTCTGATAGTTTCAATTCTATGTTGTGTCTGAGTCTGTTTCTGCTATTTCTTTTGTCTCTTCAGAGTATATTTTTGCCTTTTGACATTCTTTGTAGTTTTTTTATTGAAAGCTAATTATTTTATGTTGAGTAATATGCGGTGGGGTGAATAGACCTGGAGTGTGAGGCTCTGTGTCAGTCTGGCTGGGAACTGGGTTGTGTTTACTGTTTGCAGGAGTTCCCAACTCCTGTAATTGTTATGATTGTTATGATTGTTCTCTTCAGAGTATATTCCCTTGTCTCCTCTCAACGTTGGGTTTCTCTACATGCTCCTCCTTAGAGTCTGTGTCTTGCTCTAATGCACACTTATTCTTGAGCCCTGTTTGTTGGGCAGTAACGTGTGAGAGAAGGCAAGTTATCTATAATCTAGTGATTACATTTCAGTTTTCAAGGGCCCTTTGTCTCAAACTTGTGACTTCCACAAGCATTTCTCTAGTGGAGGGGCTCTTTCTGTCTTAGGCAGGAAAGCAGGAAGTGTCCAAACTGGGGAGGATGCCCTTCCCCAGCTGGGGTAATGCCCTGGTTAAGTCTTTTCCCCCAGAAAGCAAGCCTTTGTTGTGGAAGATTTGGGGTGTACTTTACAGTGGTTTCTCTCCCACTCCTCCCATGAGGTCCATGAGGCAACAACTGGGATCTTTGGGGTTGGGATCTTTGGGGTTAGAACCTGGTGGAATTCCTGGAGGCAAAGCCCATGAAACTGTTCAGGCTCCCCAAGCCTCCAGTCCCCTCCTCTGAGGTTTTTCACCTCCAGCTAGTGGACACTCAGCCCCCAGCAGATTTTGGCTTTGACTTTCTGCCTTCACCCGTCACCCCAGATTTTGAGGTGGCGTCTTATGCTGTAACCTTAGTTATCTTAGTTCTCTGACAGAGTAAGAAGAGCCATTGATTTTTCACTTTATTTAGCTTTTACTTGTTTTAAGGATACAAGTGGTGACTTCCAAGGCTTCTACATGTCAAAACTGAGATCAGAAGTCCCCAAAGGTTTTATATACAGTATTTCCCCTCGCAGAGTCCCTGTGCGCTTTACAGGGATTGCTTCATCTCAGAGATAGATCGCTTTTTATCACAGATGTGGGTCTTTCAATTTCAAAGAACTTAGTGACATACAGATTCATGACAAAGAAAATGCTAGAATTCTGTTTTCCATATTCCATCTGGGATCTATTTTTATTACATTCCTCTCTTTGAAGGTAAAAGATATATTGGCTCAAATATCTTGCTTTCAGTGAATCATGCATTCACTCATTTATCGAGTACTTCGGAAGGTTACACTATGGGTGAGCATTGCATAAGATCCTGCAGACACCACAATGAATGGGATAGGATCCCTGATCTAACAGAGCCCAGGGTCTAGTGGGAGAGGCAGAAACCTATATGCAGAATTTAAATACTTTGAGATAAGTGGCAAAACAGAAGTTCATACAAGGAGTAATTTGAGTTTAGGGGAGAAGGAAGTAACTTTGGAAAATCAAAGTTGCTTTCCCCAAAGAATTATTGTCTTTCCTTCCCAGAAATAGTACCTAATATAGAGTTCTTGATATTTTGGCGCTCAGCAAACATTTTGTCTGTTTAGCACTGAAACACTCAAAATTTTTTTTTACATCTTGGACTGTTAATGAGAGTACCATTTTCACTAGCAGTTTAGTGCCTGAACAATCATAATTTTACTTTTTGTTAGAACTCAGAGGTCTGTCCCATTTTAGAAACAGATTATTATGTTTTAAAGGGAGCTTGAGAGGTCTAGGTGCTCTGACACTGATATTTTTAACAACTCTTCTGAAACATATGTGCTCAAGTGACTTTTGACCCCTTTGACACAGTAGTCACCTTCAGAAGATAATCTGTTATTTCAGTAGTGTCACCATTGACCAAAAAATTAATGGCCTGTCTCTCTCAGAATTGCTTTCAGGCTCTATAGCACATTATTTTGTGTACCTACAGTGGTAGAAAAATCTTCATCCCCAGACATTGAATGTGACTTATGAACATAACCAAAAGTCAAATGTAAGCTAAAGATTAGAGACTCTAAATGAATAAAAGAAATTTTAGTCCAATTAAGGCTCACTTGAAAACAAATAACTTTAACATGGTACATAAAAACATTAATCTAGAATAAAACTTAAAGGGCATGGATCAAAATGTATCATATCATATCTAAGAAGATTATTTTGCAGGCAATATTATTTGAATTTTGAGACCTTTAAAAGCACTGTTACTGTAATGACATATCAAGCTTAACTTTGTATCCAAATCAAAGTCCTAGCATACATGTTTAACAGATGGCAAACAAATTGGATAAATCATACTATTACCACAGGTTTCAATCAGAATTTGTTAAAATACATAAAAACACGATGAAACTATCATTGTTTCCTCTTAATACATGGTTAATTACAGCCCTGAATCCTTCCTTTTTCTGTAAATACTCACCACCATGTTTAAGAATCTCATCAGTGTCTTATCGTGTTGGCAGAACCACTTAAAGAGAAAATAAAGGAGGAAAAAACATGCATTTTTTCACATTAGCAGCTGATAAATATGTATCAACCGTGGCAAAGGTGACATAGAGACAGGAAGGAATGCAGTAAGTGCTTGTTCTCACAGTCGTTCCTTTCCCTGTGGAATAAAACTGCGCTATGAAATACCTGACATTGTGCCTATTGCTTTGAAATTGTATCTTGTGGGTGTCCCTGTAGTCGGGGCAATAAAATGTGATGGATTTCCAGTCTCCATCGCTTCAGGTAGGATAAATTTAGGAGACAATCGGGATGTAATTGAGATCAATACCTGGTACTGAGAAACCTTACAGCGGTCTCACTGACTGATGAGGAATAAGGACAAGCCCCAGGTAACCTGCCTTTATGCCAAAACCCCTCTGGTCTTTTGTCTTACCTCTTAAGAGTTAGAGGAAGCAGAGAGAGGAAGAATCAGTTTCCTCTCGGCACAAGAGCCGTCCGTGGTGTGTCAAGGCTTAGCTACCAGCATGTCTGTTGGGTGTACACCACCCTTGTAAGTAATTTTGTGCAAAATTATAGTTTAAACTATACTTTCAGCTAAATATGTTTGGGTAATGAAACAAGGGCAACTTTGTCTGTGACACTGTTGAAAAATGAAGTCATTCAACAGGAAAATCATCTTGCCGCAGAATGTGGTGAATAATACCTAATATCTATCGAGAACTTACGATATGTCAGACATTTATCTCATTTAATCCTAGGAGCAACCTTTCAAAATCAGCCCTAATCCTATTAACCTTCCTTTTGTATCCACAAGTAAATTTTAAGTTAAACAAGTTGCTCAAGCTTTCACAGCTAATAAGTAGAGATACTGGAAGTCAAATCCAGGTAGCTGGAGTCCAGAGGTGAGTGTTTAACAGAATGCTGTGCCAAAAAGGCTCCATGAGGGCTGGAAGAATTGCACGATGTTCCCCCAAAAGCCATGATTTTGACTGCAAAAATACCAGAAAACGCTTTCATGTCTTTCGGTGTGTTTACAGGTAGAAGCAGAAGTCTGTCTGCATTAATCGTGTTCAAGAATGTAGCCTTCTTTCTTGTTTCTAAAGTTAGCACTCACTGCTCAAGCTATCTGCTTATTAGCTTCAATTTCAAGGGATTCAGCTCATCCTCATGTAATAAGTTGCTGAGTTCAAAGATCATAAATGTAATGGCAGTGCCTTCAAAGGGTCTAGTGCTGTATATTCTGTTCTGTCCTCTGCTTCCCCTCCTTTCCTGAGTTTCTCTTTGATCTCAAGCTAAACATCAGGATCTACCTTTTAAAAGGACTTGAAATGACTTTCCTTTTCCTTCAGCTGCCTGAGGAGCAACAGCTTCTGCATCTTACATGAAAAAAAGGTATTTCTCCCTAAAAATAACTTTGGTTTCAAATGCCCCCTGCAAAGAGGTTGAAATAATTTATCTTGAACTCTGAGAAGACAAAAGAAGGTAATTGCATAGGTGAGCCGTTACCTGCAGCAGGGAAGGCGGATGAAGGAGTCATTACCAATCCTGCAAAGGCAGTAGCAGAGCCTTTCCTGCCTGTGACTTTGTAGGAGAGGAGGTCAAGGTGCAGGCAGGCTCCTTGGGCCATTCCCATCCTCTTCCTGGATTATGAAGACTCACCACATCAACGTACACTCCTGGGTGTGCTCCAGTGGTTTTGTTCTCCTGTGGTTCTCGCCTTCCTCCCGTTAATGCTTTAAGTGCTAAGAGCAGCAACTACCCAAATAATTAATTTCCTTGTTCCTTAGCTAAAAATAAACTTGTTCAAGGGAAGTTGTGTATGAAATTTTATATGATGTTTTAAATTAGTAGGGCAATGTATGAAGAAAATGTGAAGACTCAAAATAGAGTATATGATACAATATACAGCCAGATGCATGAGCACTTTGTATATGGTAAGCACTACAAATCAAATTTTGAAATGAGTTAAAATATTAATTTGGGCTTACAGTTTCTGTTGCTGCAAAAAGTCTAGAATGTTCACAGGAACACCATGCCATATATATATATATATATTTTTTTTTTTTTTTTTGCAGTGTTGTATTGTTCTCCCAAGAGCTGTGTCAAGTTCAGGCAATTTAATTAAAAACGTACTTATTCAGTTATTAAAAAAAACTATGGGTTTAGCACAAGCTATGGCACTTGTATCTGGCAGTTGTAATCATATATTTCCTTTCTCTCTCACATTCCTCAATCTCCCCAATTCTTTTCTACCTACCTTTCTAATCCTGCCTCAGCTACTTAGTTCTTATATTACATCTTAGTGAGTGAGGTTGTATGCTTTTTTTTTTTTTGAACTTCTTACCACTTACTTGCCTGCAAAAACAATGATATAAACAATAGTTATATTCCCAAGCAAACCCACGAAAACCCATAATAAACCTGAAATACTACGTATTTGCAATAGTAATTTTTCTTGCTATTGTTCATTGCAAGTCATTTAGGCAAGTCACTTAACCTCCGTGGGCCTCAATTTTCTCTTCTATAAAATTAGGGGGCTGGGCTCTATGACATCTATGGCCTTTTCAGCCTCAACTGTCAGGGGTGACATTTCTGCTGCATTCTAAATTAGATGGTGGAGTAAACTGTGAGTCTAACCGTCATCTCCAGCATTGTTTCAAGTTTCATTCTTTGAAACCCTCATTGGCTTCACTTTGATAAAGAAGCAAGTTTACAAATCTGGCACTTGTGGCAATCTAGTCTTTGTTTTTAAATTGCCTTTTATTATCTAAAACTATGGTAGGTGAGTTATAGATAGGAAGGTCAGAAGGCTACTGAGCGTTCTCAGGTCAGCTCAAATTTAAGTCAGAGTAAGAAGAGCACAGAGCTGCTGTGAGCCTGTCCTTTGAGGTCAACCTGAGTTCAAGGAACTGCATGACCACTTGCTGGCTTTGTGACTTTGGGCAGATTATTTAGGCTGACGATGCCTGGTCTATACAGAGAGAATGATGACAGCGCCTGACTTATGGGCTTTACAGTAGGATTCAATGTGGAGGTGAGTTAAAATACCTGGTGAACTCTTCATGAACTATAGCCATCGTTGTCATGAAAGGTCATACTTCAGAATTTATCTTCTGGTTAAATCAGAAAGCACAATTGTCCAGTATATTCTAATCCATTACTCTGACTTTCCTTCAAACTTATGCATTACAGCATTTTTAAGACAGCCTCCTCTGACACTTGTCTTAGATTTAAATTTCCTTTTATTTCTTACATATTTTTTTAGTTTTTTCCAGCTTTATTGAAATACAATTGATGTATAACATTATTTATGTTTAAAGTGTACAATGTGATGATTTGATATATGTATATATTGCAAAATGATTACCACAGTAAGGTCAGTTAACACCTCCATCACCTCACATAGGTACCATGCTGTTGTTGATGGTGTTTCATTGAGAACATTTAAGATCTACTCTCTTAGCAACTTTCAAGAATACAATACAGTGTTGTTAACTACAGTCACTATGCTATGCATTAGATCCCCAGAATGTGTTCCTCTAATAACGTGAAAGTTTATTTCTTTAATAAGAGTAAGTAGATAAACAAGAATTGCTTACACTATTACTACTGAGTATGTTATTATACATATATAGTATGTAAATATTACTATTCAGGATTGATATAGATGTTTCAAAATGAAATAGATATCTTATTAAAAATAATTAAAGAGTAAAATCTAATCTGTTTTCAATACATTTTTTAAGAATAAATGTTCAATACACGCTGTTAATGGGATACAATTTTTTTTTTAATGCAGTTTTCTTCAGTCTACTGCTTCCTCTTTGTTTCTCTAAACTGGCTAAGCCAGGAGCATAAATTTTCGGCATTAGGGTTTAGTGTAAGAATTTTAGGGGAAGTGGAGACTCAGGCCTCATGCACTGTAGTCGCTTCCGCTGTCCCCAGAAGGGCTGGCACATGATGTCATCTTCCAATAATGCTGATCAGTCATGAAAATGTGGCTGATTACCAGCACATATAGAGCGCTAGTCAGAGTGCTTTGAAAATATATGAGTAATTCATGGAATATGCCTTCCAAAAGACCAGAATCAAATTTTTAAATGATCATATATAAAATATTGGAAAATCAAGACACAAAATCAGAATTTCTGACTGGGAGAATGTTAGGGAAGCTTCAGTGTATCATAATGATAGGGAACTGAATTCTGGATGAGTAAGGAGAGGCAAAGAAGAAGGATAGTTATGAGTACAAAGTATGGCATATGTTTTAGGTCCTGTAAAACAGCTCACATATGTCATCTCATTTAATCCTCAGAACAATGAAATGTCCAGCTTTCGAATGAAGAAATCATCAGGCAAAAATAGCTAAATAATTAGGCCCAACATCACTGGCTATAAATTATACCGGTGGCATTTAAATGCACTTAAAGCCTGTGATTTCTCCTATGTGTGCATCAGAGTAGAAAGTGAGTGAGAGAAGGCAGTGAGCAAATATCACTATAAAAAATTCTTATAGTAAAAAAGTTACCTATGAGGTGATTGATTCCCAGGATCAGGCCTTTTAGATAAGTTCCCAGCAATTATTGAGTATCAAGGATGTACTTTAACTTGTGTTTATGTTCTTGGGAAAGAAAATGAGTAGACTATGATTAATTTTAGACTTTATAGAGCTTATAATATATGTTTGCAAATAAAATGGTAGCAAAACATTGCTATAGTATTAGAGTCTATGTGCAAATTGCTGCAGAATCATGGTGGAGAGGAGTGTAGAATTTGAACAAGTAGAACATGAATTCTACTTGGCAGATGAGGAAATAATTTACTGAGGCATTACTTGACATAAACGTTGAAGAATGACTGACAGTTTCAACCACTGTAGAAAAAAGATGAACATCACAATGGAAAAAGAAATACATGAATCTAAGATATTTAACGAGCAAATTATAAAGTTTAGTGTAGAAAGAAAAAGGTAGAGGGAAATCAAGAAATGGTCAATAGATGAAACAGGAACAAGAAACTGGAGCTAGATGTTAGCAGCAGAATGAGTAGATCCTATCTGTGAAATGTGAAGAGGAGGGCAGAGAGCTCAGTATGAAGGTCATTTAAAGGATTTTTCCAAGTTGTGATAAAATCCTGAGTTAGGTAAATAATTATAGAAATTAAGAGGAAGAGATAGAGACATTTTAAAAGCAAAATTATTTGGGTTTGATGTGAGCTGAATTAATGCATCTAAGGAAGAAAGGGCAAGATGACTCAAAAGTTACTGGGAAGAATGACATTACCTGATTTGGGACATAGGGGAATTAGCATAAATTGAAGAGCGTAAGTTGAATTTGAGACATTTGGTTGGAGGGGCCTGGTAGAAAGTCTGAAATGAAGTATGGAGCATAAGTCGTGGACTGAGAATCTTCAGACACACTTGTTGTTAAAAGAACAATCAAACGTAGGTTAGAGTCAAGGACAGCACTGGAGCGGTGTCATTCACATCCTCTCATGCAGGGTGGGAGAGTCAGATGTGCCATTCATTCATACAGAGGAGGAAACTAGAATGCCTTCTGTTTATGGAGGACAAAGTCCAAGGCTGGTAAGGCCATATATAGACAAAAGTCAAAACTAAAGGGTTAGCTTTAGAAGTGAAGAGGGGTGTTCATTTTCATAAGACAACATAAAGAAAATTATAGATAGATGACAATAGCAGGCAGGTAGATAGATGATGATGGATAGATAGAAAAAATGAAGACAGAAAAGAAAAAAGAAAATAGAGAAAAATGAAGATAGAATAGAAAAATGAAGGGGAAGAAGACCACAATGATTCTTCCCAATTTCAAAATGAAGCAAAATTAATATAAACTGTGGACTCTGGTTGATTCTGATGTGTCAAAGTCTATCCATCAATTGTAACAGATACACACCTCTGGTAATGGAGAAGGTCATATGTGTGGGACAAGGGGGTATTTGGAAAGTTCTCTGTACTTTCCCTCAATTTTTCTGTGAACCTTAAACTGTTCTGAAAAAACTAAAGTCTTAATTTAAAAAAAAAAAAAAGAAGTTAAAACCAGCCATCAAGTTTGTGATTGGAAGTGCAATTAAAATTATAAAATTAGAGGCATATAAAGGTATAAAAGAATTAAAACAGATAACAACCCAAAATAGATGTGTAACACAGCAGAGTAGAAAGAAAATAAACTCTGAAATTACAATAACTTGTGCTGTAAATCCCAACTCTACCTCTTAATTAGTCATATGACTTTGGGCAAGTGGTTCAACCTCTCTGAACTGAATAACATCCATCTTACAAGTTGTTATGTGAATGAAGTAGATAATATGCATAATATACTCAAAATGCCTGGCAAATGATCAGTAATTAATAGACAATATTATCATTATTGCAACGCCCCCACTATTCAACATTCACAGTGCCTAAATGAAAATGCTTGTGGATATCTATCTAAATTCTTCTCTTATACATCGTGCTTTCCTAGACCTTGAAGGGAAAGGGTGATGGAAAAGAAACTCTTTCTACCATTTTGTTATTACAATTGCTGAGTTACAGTGAAGCTCAATTTAATTTAGAAAGTCTGCATATCAGGACATTTCCAGAACTTTATTGAAGCCTAGGAAGAGAATCAGAGAAAAGCAAGGGTCCGAAACATAGCACTGGGCTCTGAGACAGTCAAAAAAGAGCAAAAGGTTAAGTTGGAAGGAGAATCAGAGATGTTCAAAAGGACAGAATTGGCTTTATCCATGCTTCCTTATTCTGCACACTTTAATCAGTGATCACATTGACAAAACAGAAAAGAGGATATTGTGTAGCCTGGGGCTGCCAAATGAAGCTTAGGCCTGCTTTTAAACACACGAGGGGCAAATCTAACATTTTATGAATGTCTGATGAACCGAATTAAGTTGAACACTTTCAGTGCACTCAGCACAGTCTTAGGTTCCAGTTAAAAATGCAAAATAGATGACTTCTGCCTTAAAGTAGCTTTGAGTAAATTGTAATTGCAGGCTAAAACAGAAAAAAAAAATTTAAGTACAAGTATGAAATAAACAAATATTTATATAGAATATAATGCTGCTAAGAGTAATCATACTGAAGATGATGGCAATGGTGGTGACAGTGGGCAATATTTGTTTGCAACCTCTAGGTTCCAAGCCCTATTAAGACACTTTATATATTCGTAAGCATTTAATTTTCACAACTATAAACAAGTTAGAAATCATCATCTTGATTTTTATGATGCATAATATGTACAAAAGGCTGTATGCTTGGATCTCAGATGCACAGTACTCTTATCAAAATAACTGACCAAGAAAAGAGTTTATAGCCAAATACCACAAAAATTGTAAAAAAAAATTACTTTGAATAAATACACACAATTACAATTGTTTCCCAATGCAGTTCACAAATATGTAAGAAGTACAGCATAGTACTAGTTTTAATAACCCCTGGTACAAGGAATTTACTTTTTTATGGACTCATAAAAATGTGTTTATACCACCAGTAATTTAAAATAACGACACTACATGCAACAGCTATTATTGTAATACATAATTTCAGTGAACCAATAATTAAATAACACTTCAAGTTATTTCAACCCTTCTGTCATGTATTTCTAAAATGAACTGCCCTATATCACCAAAGACTCACTTTTCTTCATTATTTGAAACGTTTTCTGGGATGAGGATTTCCAACAAGTGTGCTATGGTGAAGGTACAGTGTATATTTCTCTAATTTTTGTCTCTCTCTCTTTTCTAAAGCCCTAGGTATTAAACAAACAGTGATAATATATAAAAGCGAGACTGTCTTCCCACAGTGCAATCAATTCAAGATCATGTTCCAGCAGTGATTAGCGAAGTTCTTTGTTCATCATATTCAGTTGAAGACGGGGTTAGTTTGGGCAATGTTTTTTACAGGATTTGAGTCTGAGCATGGAAATGAATACAGTGGCAAGTCTGCCCATAGCATTATCATTCAAATTAAAGTTAATGCTTTAATGATCACCTTATAAATATTAATATACTCATTAGTTCACTTAGGCAATGGTTACTTTTCATACCTGTGTCACATCCTACCCCAATAAAAGGAGAAGAAAATGTCAGTAAGGGAGTTTATATTTGACAGTCTCCTGCTCACTGAGGGGGGCCTTCTTCATTTATTTCACCTGAGTTTAGGGAAAAATAATTTTTGAAATAAATAAATAGAAAGGAAGCAGTGTAGCTACCAAATACAAGCTGCTTGGACCGTGCGCAGGACAATGTGGTTGTTTAGATTTGTGAACATTGGAACTAAACTGGCAGGAACAGGCAGATTTATGCAATTTAGATAATATCTTTTATAAAAATTCAAGTAATAAACTAAAAGATAACATAAAGGCAGAGTACATTAAGAGTAAGTAGAGAAAACGGGAAAGTAGGAGAGAGGAAAGAAGGGAAAATGGAATAAAGACACGGACGGAAGGAGGCCACGCAGGCAGGGGAGGCGCTGCCTTCCATTATGGTCTGCGAGTGAATATGGAACCGAGCTCCCTTAGGATAGGCCTCTAATATTTCTTTTTGTTTATTGTCCAGGTCCTGATGAAATTTCCAGCAACATAGGGATGTCGGTACAGAAGTCCCTTCATTTCTTCTTGCCTCTGCCTCCCGGTTCACAGTGTGACCGGTCCTGCTGGGGGAAGCACCTTCAGTCAAGTCAGGGAACGTGAGTACATTCTGGATTCTATTTTTCTATTAAACCAAGAATCTGCTGAAGTTTTGAATGTGGGATGTGAAGGAAACGCAGGAATCAAGGCTTACGTTTATTTTTGAGGCGTTAGGTGAACAGAATGGGAAAAGGAATGTTGGGAACTAAGAGAAACCATGATGTGCATTTCGGAGAGTTGTCTCTTGTCTCTTTTATGGCAGCTGTTCTAACAGGTGCGAGGTGATTGCTTGCCGTGGTTTTGATTTGCATTTCCCTGAGGGCTGGTGATGTTGAGCATCTTTTCATGTACCTGTTGGCCATTTGCATGTGTTCTTTAGAAAAACGTCTATTCCGATCTTTTGCCAATTTTTAATCAGATTGTTTGGTTTTTTTAGTATTGAGTTGTATAAGTTTCTTATACATTTTGGATATTAACCCCTTATAAAGTGTATGGTTTACAAATATTTTCCGCTATTTTGAGGTGGCCTTTTCATTTTGTTGGTAGTTTCTTTTGTTGTGCAAAAGCTTTTTGGTTTGATAAAGTCTCACTTGTTGACTTTTGCTTTTGTTGTTTGTGCTTCTGGTGTCATAGTCAAAAACTTATTCCCAAGACCAATGCCAAGAAGCCTTCTCCTGATGTTGTCTTCTAGGAGCTTTACAGTCTCGGGCATTACCTTTAAGGTTTTTTTTTTTTTTTTAATCTATTTTGAGTTGATTTTGGGAAGTGGTGTGAGATAGCAGTCCAACTGAATTATTTTAGATGTGAATATCCAGTTTTCCAACATCATTTATTGGAGAGACTTTCCTTTCTTCACTGAGTATTCTTGACTCCCCTGTCAAACATTAGCCGGCCATATATGCATGGGTTTATTTCTTGACTCTCAGTTCTGTTCCGCTGGTCCATGTGTCTGTTTTTATGGCAGTGTATACTGTTTTGATTATTACAGCTTTATAATATAGTTTAAAGTCAAGAAGTCTGATGCCTCCAGTTTTGTCGGACAGGTCGCATTTTATACATGTGGAACTTAATTACTTATGTAGTCAACAAATGTTACTGTGTCTTCTGTATGCTTGTCATTGTGAATTAGACTTAGAGATATGGTCTTAAATGGGAAGCCCATTTAAGTCTTAACTTACAGCCCAGCAAACATCAAATTGAAAAAGAAAACAAATGTTAAATCATATAACCACTGTGGAACATAGCATAGCAGTTCCTCAGAAATTTAAACATAGAATTGCGAGTCTGCATTCAGGTGAGGCAACCCTGCATTGTACCGGTGCCACACGTAGAGTGTCACATCCATGGGAGGGCTGGCTAGGACGCATCCCACGATGACCCTTACAGCCCCTCCTCCCCAGGTGCAGCACCTCCTTGCAGAGCCTGTTGCTCAGAACCAGAGACCCCTTTCTCTCCATAATTCTAATGTCTCCCCAGGTGAGTCAGAGAGAAAACCCTGTTAACCTTCTGTTATTTTCATCTACATCTGTTCTACTCACAAAATTCTTTTTTCCTTACCCTATCTTAAATCCTTCCTGGTGTTGTATAAGGCCTTAGAATAATACAGATCAGTAATTCTTCCAAGGAAATGTTTTTGCTTTTGTATTCCGCCCTTATAAATACTTCCTCCTAGGCCGGGATGACAGAGAAGTTGCTCTGATGGCAGAAAGAAAAGCAAATCAGGACAAGAACATACACCTCAAGCGTGTTACCCAGCTGCAAGCAGCATCAGCATTCAGTGATATGCCCTGTTGTCAGTGCACACTAGGAGGTGAGACACCTCCTCCTAGAAAACAGAACAGGTTCCCCAGCTCCCTCTCATGCCAGTTGATACTTTTGAAACATTTAACACGTGGGAGAACCACAGGGAAAGTAGGGACGAGGTGAAAGAATTTTGTTGGAGCACTTTGGAGAGACTTAAAATACCTCATAAGTCAACGTTTCAAAGATACATCTTTCCAGTGATGGCATACAGTGCTTGCTTATCATTGATGGCAGATCCTTGAGCTACAGCTTGGAGGCATTGCATAGGGGCAACTAATGAGTGACTGCAAAACAGGTGGGGGAAATTTCAACAGGGGCAAATGCCAAAATTCTCTGATGTTCTGGAGTGTCCACGTACCCACTTAGCAAATAGCAACACTGCGTCGTGGTTTGAGTGTAGACTCTGCAGGTAGCCTGCTTGGATAACTCACCTTGCCTCAGCCCCCTCTTCTGTAAATGAGGATGATGATAATACCTACGGCAAAGGGGATCCTATGAGACTTCGATTGTTTAATGTATGTTAAGTATGTCAGTGTTCATAAATGGTAAGAAGCAAAAATTAAGTGCAATCCTAGTGCTTATATTATATCGGTTTCAGGTGCCAAAGGCTGAACCAGATATAGGAGATACAAAGATCCTTAGGGATCCTAGCCCTAAGAGGCTGTGATAAAATGCGAGGGCTGTGCAGAATGTTGAGTTCTAACACCTACTCAGTCCCCCCCCATTAGCCGTTGATGCTGTTGGGACCAGTTATCACAAACTTAGTGATGTAAGGACACTCATATTTGCTGAAATGACTCACATTTCTGTTGATAAGAAGAGCAGGTTGACTCAACTGGTTTCTCCACTCCCAGTTTCACAAAGCCCAAATCGAGCTGTCAGCAGGCTGGGTTCTTATCGGTAGGTTCTGAGAAGAATCTACTTCCAAACTCATTCACGTTGCTGACTGAATTCGGTTCCTCACACTTACAGGACAGGTCTGTGTTTCTTTGCTAGCTGTTGGCTGGGAGTCCTCAGCTTCTGGAGGCCACTGCAGAACAGGTCTGTGACGGTCTCCCTCCATCAAGGACTTCTGGTCTCTCCTCCCTCCCCTTCTGCCATGTCTCCCTGCCTCTTCATCTTCCTTCGGCTGGACACTTCTCCCCTTTTCAGGACCACATGAATCTACCTACTTAGAGCCTGCCCATCCAAAGCCTATAACTTTAATTCCATCTGCAAGTTCCCTTCAAAAGAGTGCCTAGATTCGCATCTGGTTGAGTAAGTAGGGAACGGCAGTCTTAGGGGCTCATCTTCAGTATTTCACTTACCACACCTCCCATCACTAGAAAAAACATCACCCTTCCTCACGTAAGCCTCCCGGGCTGTGCTTTGTTTTCAGTCCTTCTCACTCCCGTGTGAAGCCTGAAGCCTGCCATAGCCTGTGCAACAACGTCAACATGGCATGAGGACTGAGGAGGTGGAGAAAGGTAGAAACCAGTATCTCTAGTAGTTTGCCTGGAGATCATGTCTTGAGTTAATGTACCTGGTTCCACTTCTGGCTTAGAGAGCTCCAGCCTCCGCTGCGTTTCATTCTGAGGTGGAAAGAGTAAGGACAAACACCACTGTGAGGTGGTCTCACCTCTCACTTCTTTACTTCCACCAGGACATTGAAAGAATTATCTACTGGTAGTATGAACAGTATGCTTTCCATTCGTAGGTGATGAATAAAAAACACATCTCTGAACATACTAGATGAAGCAGTGAGGGGAAAGTAAGGTACTGCCTTAGGAAGCAGAACACATGGATTCTAACTCCAACTCAACTCACTGGATTTTTTTTTATCATTTTTTCTAATATTTGTAAGTCATATTTTGCTATCCCCAGTACCTCATGGATCTAACTTTGTGATTATAGAAAAATCACTTCAGCTTTATCATTTATAAAATAAGTGGATCATAGGTCAACCAGGGCACAGCAAACATAGCATTCATATGTCTCCTCTCCCCTTCCATGTCCATAAGTAACAGACAAAGGAAAATTTTCTTATTGGACACGAAGCAGCTTCAGAGTAACAGCTGTATGTAAAAGTTTATTGTAAGTCAACTACACTTCAACAAAAAAAATTTTTAAACAAAAGTTACTGGGAGAAATTAACGGAGCTGTTCACACATAGGACTTCAAACACAGCCTGGCGCAGAAGAATGGCAGCCTCTGCCAATTTACAGATGAACTTATTCCAGGAATGGAAAACTGTATTTTGCATGCTACCTAGAATAAGTTGTTTGTGGTTGCTTGAAACAGATCTGCAAGCAGAGTAAGTGGTTCTAATAGGAAGGGAAAAAGAGAAAAAGCAATGATGAGAATACTGGCACTCGCTGTTTCTGCAAGGAGTCTCAGTGGCCCTCCCCCAGCTGGGGCAGGAAAGCAGATCCTCTGAAATGTAAGTTAAATGGAGAGCAATAATCAAATGTAGCGAAATCCATAAAAATGGTGAAAACATGATAATAAAAAGATCTAGTAGCAATAAATTTTGTTAATAAGGCAGAACCAGTATTTTGCTTTAATGAAGGCATCTGAGCCTGTTGTGAACTGTTTTTGCACCCAAAATACAGATGATTTTGTACTCTGAGGTGTCCTATTAAAACTTCTTTGTAACAAAAGTGTGCAGGTATCTGGATGGCTTTCAGCGGTACTTTCACTTACCTGCTTGTTGAGTGTCAACTGAGGTGCCAGCGTAAACAACAGAGATGGCCCCCCGGTAAGTGGAGCTCATGTTCACAGCAGCGATTCTCCCAGTGTGGTCTCCGGACCACCAGCAGCATCACCAGGGACCTTGTTGGAAATACAAGTTCCTGGTCTCTGGCTTCACCCCAGACCTACTGAGTCAGATACCCGGGTTGAGCCCAGAGATCTGTGGTTAAACACCAAGCCTTCCAGGTGATTCTGATGGACACTAAAGTTTGCAAGCGCCACGTGTGGTTTATCAGTAGAAGAACTTGGAACTTCTCCTGCTTATACTTGCTTACGAGAAAGTTTTGCACACATGAAACCTGTTAAACAAATAGGTCGATAAATCCATATGTAACAATCATATGTATCAGTTTTAAATTATATGACAGATATCCACGAGCCATTTAAAAAACTAAAATATTCCTGTTTTTCTTTAAAAAGTAAGTATTATTTGTCCTGCATTTCTGCTGTTATATGTTATTTTTGAAATACTGACAGTTTCACTTGAAATCACTCGATTCAATTATGCCAAACATACTTATTTATTAATACAAACAGTTCCAGCTCAGGATTGGGTTTTTTGCCTTTATGATGGTGCAAAAGTAATATGCAATCAGTAGAAACTGTCCTTGGAATTTTGAATTCTGGTCTCCTCCTGGGCTAGTGATGTATGAAGTCCAGTGCTCTCTCCTGAGGCTGGGCAGTGGCGCGAGCGCTGCTCCCAGTCAGCCACGTGATCGCGAGAGTGAACAACTGGTATGCTTACGACCACTCTGCACCCAGCAGCCATGCTCTTTCACAACAGAAATGTGTGAGATGATTGTGCCCAACCGTAGTCTAATGGGAGTGTTCTACGCGTGTTAAAGGTGGGGCAGGCTGAGCCATGAGGAGTTAAGTGTGTTAAATGCATTTTCAGCTTATGGATATTTTCAACTTACAATGGGTTTATTGGGATGTAGCCCCATCATAAGTCGAGGAAGAGTTGTAGTTCATCGTGGAACAGCCGTAGTTCATCGTGGAACAGCCCTGAGAGGTTAGACGGAGGCCAGGAAGGTATACCCGTTTTGTGCTGAAATTGCAGATTTGGGATCCTTCAGTAGTGGAAAAGTACTTTGAATATTGATCAACTCACCAATAATTTTTCCAGCCTGTCAGAGTGTCAGTCATTGTAACACCTGGGACAGACAGTACCAAACACCTGACAGGATAATACGTAGGGCTCAAAGAATCATAAAAATTTTTTTCTAATTTTAATTAGACTTCTTTCTTTCTAGCAGTCTGATTTATTTCAAATGATTCTAAAATTGTAAGCTCCTGACTCAGCGGCATGGAGAGGTACTTACCGCCATGGTAAAAACACTAATAAGTAAAGTTACGTGTGCCTGAGCGCTGTGGCTGCTCTGAATGACTCAAGTCCAAGCCTTTTGCTGCAGGATGGTGCTTTCTGATATTGGTGCTGGTGGGCAGGGAATGGCTCTGAGGAAATCTGGGGACCGGCTATCTATGAATTTCATGTCCTGCCTTTCATAATCTTCATGATATGGCAAGTATCCAATCATTCAGGCAAACCGTGAATGTATAGAGATGCATGCATAATTAATAGACAACTGAATGCCTGGAAATAAATTGCTAAAGCTCATGGTATAGGAAGGGCAGTCTTGTGGCATGATGATATTTGTGCTGCTTGCCTGATAATTGTGCACCACTCAGAAGAGCACAGAAATTTCATAATTAACGCTTGATACACATTACCTTTAATTGCATAAGGCAGACTTGCTTGGAGGGATCTGTATATAAGTGTGTGCATATGTGTTTCTGTGCAGAATGAGTTTTAACCTCTAATGAAAGAGTTTCCTTCCTACTGATAAAGTGGTTGGCTGATCCAGTTCAAATTTTCTGCTTGAAAGGAGGGCAGCCAGGGTTAGAGAGAGAAACAAGATACAAGGGAGACATGTTAAATCAAAATGTATCTCTGGATGCTCTTTAGGGAGAAATAATTTTATTGATAAGGAATAGCAGAGCTGATACCACGTTGAACCCCTGCTAGAAAAGCATTCTGTTCACTGCTGGACAGATGCTCTGCCAAAGGGAATTCCGTGAAGGTGTTAGACCCACTAAGTGATCACTAGCCCCACTTTGAGGCCACTGTTTGTCTTCTCCTTGAGCATTTGTCTAAACAACACTGTAGATGGGTAGAAGTGATTTTCTTTCTTGATTTATTTAGTTTATTGCCATGGTATTCTATAGCCGTGCTGGCTAGATTGAGATGACAAGTCTAAAGGAAAATTGTGAAGGAGCAATGTTCAGTCCCATTGTCTATTCATTCTCCGCCAAATCCCCAGTCACTTCTTGCCATTTTCTCACTTTTCTTGCACTTCTCGCTCAGCGCCTCCTGGGCCTGTCCGATTAGGGAACTGTGCTTGCTCTGGTTCGAAGCACACAAACCAGAGCCCTGGGAGTGGAGTACGGCTGATAGAAGTGTTTCGTTGGCCCATAGGATGTTTTTCTTATAGTGCTTTTCCTTTTTCTTACTTAAAAAAAAAAAAAGAAAGAAAGAATCAGTTACCAGCAATTGATCACTGAGATAGCTCACATAAAAATCTAGGTTCTTGGCTCCACTTGAAAAGTCTACATTACCAGCCACATCCAACTTGCATCCCCCTTTGAGACTGCTCTGTTGGAGCAGAGCAGCAGCTGCCCCTTTAGAAGGGGGCCTGAGTGCTCCAGGCAGCCACGCACAGCCCTCAGCACTGACTGCTGCCTCCCTCCCGCGGAGGCGACTGCCAGCAGCCACTCGTCATCAAGCGTCTGCCATTGCTTTCCTCGGGCCCGATTCAGTTTATTTATTTATACCGCCTGTTTGCCTCTATAGACATTTGAGTTTTCAGCATCTGCTATGAGTATTTCTTCTCTTTCCTGCCCAATTCATGAAGCCATCGTCTTAAGAGAACGCCAGGGAGCATCCAGCATCCCACCCCAGCCAAACGGCTGCTGTTTTGGTAACCCAGATATCCACAGCAAAGTGGATAGCTCTCTGGTTTCATCCTTTTTTATGCAAATACAATTACTCAAGCCATATTTTAGTTTGAAATAATAAATCCAGTTCCAGACTTTGGGAACGTTCCTGGGAACCCACAAAGGTGACTTGGGCAGGGGCGACGCTTACTCAGTACCTTTATTTTCCTCTAGCATCACTTGCTCAAAACTCCTGCTTCCTCTGATCACCTCTGGCTTTCTTGTCGTAAGCTTTCTGAGTTTCTCCAGCTCCCTCTGATACCCTTTTTCTAAAAAACAGCCTTCGTTCTCCCTTTACTGTCTTGGGTAGTGACTATCAAGAAACCAACACCTACCACGGCGGTTGACAGAATTTGCTGATGGTTTTGGTGATAATTAGGGGAATGAATCAAAAAAAGCTTGCAAGTCGACACCAGGCTGGCTAAGCCAGGTCAATCCTTACTCTTTGGTTTCTGAGGAATCAACTCGCTGCTGTGTTGTAAGCCTGGGATAACAAATTCCCTTCTCTCATCTCAACGCTTTTCTTTCTTAGTTTTACAATGGAAATCTAGAAGTCCCTGAGCAATACAAAGACTGTAGTGAGAAAAGAAATATATTTTTTCAATATATAGTGCAGAGATAAGTGTTTATCCATAAAAAAATAAAAGGGACTGAACTCTTAGCTCACAGCACACATAAAAATCAACTGCAGGTAGATGATGTTCCATAAAGCTTTTATAAAGTTTTATAGGAGAACATGTGACCTTAGGGTAGATTAAAGGCACAGAAAGTGTTAATCATAATGGAAAGGTTAATAAAATGTAAGAACGTTAAAATGAGTAATTTCCTTTATGACAACATAAAAAGGGTGGAAAAATAAGCCAAACAGTGGGTGAGGATACATGGATACGTGAAATACATATGACAGACACAAGACATACATACATACATGTATATGTACACATACACACACACACATTTTTTATTGTAGAAGTTCTTCAGAATATGCATGATAGAAAACTGGAAAAACAATGTAAAATGGGTAAGAGTTCTTCTACAAGTAATTAACAGAAAATAAATCTAGAGAGCTAATAAATATTTGAAGTTTCTCAATCTTCATACAAATTAAGGAAATATATTAAGAGGTACCAACTTCTAGTTACACAATAAATGAGGCACAAGGATGAAATGTTGGGTAGGGAGTATAGTCAATAATAATGTAGTATCTTTGAATGGTGGTGAAGGTGGTCTTTAAAGGTACAAACTTCTAGTTATAAGATAAATAAGTAAGGATATAATGTACAAGTGATTAATATAACTAACACTGCTGCATGCTATATATGAAAGCTGTTAAGGGTAAATTTGGGGAGTTCTCATCATAAGGAAAAAGTATGTTTTTTCTTTTTGTTTGTACCTATGAGATGATGGGTGTTCACTAAACTTTCATGATGTGTATAACTCAGATCATTTAAACTTATATGGTGCTGTGTGTCAGTTATATCTCAATAAAACTGGAAGAAAAGAAGGAAATTAGGAAAATATAAATTTCCACAATAAGACACTATTACATACAGGGTTACCAGTTAGCAAATAAAAATACAGGATGCTGTATTAATTTCAGATAAACAATGAATAATTTTTAGTATGCATATGTCCAGTATAATACTTGGAACATATTTATACTACATTATTTTTATAGCCAAAGCTCAGATGTTACTGTGCATCCTATATTTTATCTGTCAACCTTAATTAATTTCACACCCATCAGGAGGGCAAAACTTGAAATGTCTGCTGATAACAAGATAAGGTGTGGAATAACTAGACCCCCTTAGTCTACCAGTAAAGGATATGCATTGATACATCCACTTGAGAAACAAGATTTGGTATTAACTGCCAAAAGTGCAGATAAATTTGCCCTGTGGCCCAACAGTTCCCTATTTGATATATACACCTTAGAGAAATGTATTTACATATGTATGAGGATACATTTACTAGTATGTTTATATCTATATTATGAACAAAAGAAAAAAAAAACATTACCCAAGTATTCATTTTCAGTAGAATGATAAACATTGGTATATCCATGTGATGGAATACTATACAGCAGTAAAAATGAAGGACAATGGTTAACTTTGCAGTAAAGGGAGATTGTTATATGAAGGAAACAAAGGATGATTCTGCAGTGCAATCTAATAGTATTCTGTTCCTCAATCTGTCTGTAGGTTATATTATATTATGTTTTGTGTACTTTTTATATGTGCATATATTTCATAATTTTGAAAGGATAAAAACACTGCCTGCAAAAGGGTACACTCTCATTATGCAAACTTTATCTCAGCCTTTCCCATCTAGACTAGGCATAGCTAAATCCAAAGTGTTTGTCAAAAAAATAATAGCTATCTCTGTCAGAGACTCTCAGGTATAAAGAAAAATTATTAATATATTTTATAAGCCCTGGGAATCATAAGGAATCCCAGGTTGGCATGAATCAGTAACATGGTGCAGTTATTTTTCAAGACAAATATGGGAATTTGGCTGCAATAGCGGAAGTACTGCTGTGAAAGGAAGGGTTGGTCATTGACCGGAAACCTGATAAAATCACCAGTCCAGTTTTGATCTCTAATTTTCAATGATCATGGTCAAGCTGAAGCGTATCTACAGGAAAATAGTAAATATATGAATTTAGTTAAATTACAGAAGATAAACTCATGTAAGGAAAGTCCATAACTTTTTGATTTCCTGGTGTTGCCTACATATGGCACTAAACACTGGACAGTGGTGCCTGTTGACCAAAACCAGCCCAACAATGTTTGTGCATCTAGTAGATGTTCTCTGTGCAACCATCCTTCACTGTCCATACAGAGGACCTGCTAGGCACCAGCAGGGAAGAGAAGAAAGAGAAGAAATAACACAATTTCTTGAAGCCCAGTCTACAAAAAGCATTGCTACTGAGTTTTTAGAAACAACAACCAGGCGAGTCCAGCTGGAAGTGTAGCAGACCACGACACAGCAGTTCTTTCTGTCAGATGACTTCATGCGAGCTTTGAATCTGAGGCTGAAATCTCAAATATAGCAACAGACCCTGCGAATGCAACTATAGCTGCAAACATCTTTTTTTTCTAGGTTGAAAATTAAGATTGCTTTTTGTATGTTCAGATATACTCAAACAAGGAGACCAGAGTACATAGCAGTCACCATCAACTCTACAATATGTCTGCATGTATTAAAATTTAGTTAAACTATACTCCCACCTACCAATTTGATCCTGACTTTAAAACAGCTCACCTAAAACACTCTCACATAAATCTAAGTAACTCCTGGCCCTCCAGAAGGAAAATGTTTTCTTCACCAGTATTCCTTAACAGTGCTACTGGGACCGTCACTCACAGTTGTGAAGAACATAGAAAATAATTGGTTGGGATTGTTCGATTACCAAAGCTTTTGAGTGATGTTGGTTTTTATAAATAGTATTAGTCCTGCTAATTTTTACTTCAAGGATATTCCGAGATTCAAAAGAGAAGGTGTATCGAATCACTGTGTAGCTGTGTGCCTGGTGTTCCCATGTAATTGTATAATATATAGATGAAAATAACCCTTCATATTTGTTGGAGCTAAATAGTTGAGCTCATTTGTTCTAAGGTCTCTTGCCCCTTTCTGTCCACGTACAAAGCGACCACTGGAAACAGGTGCCCTGGCGAAAGCCTTAGTAGTGCTGTTCCCGGACGGTCTTGCAACATCACAGAAAGCTCTGCAGAAAGACTTCACCATGTGCCTTCATACAGTAGGAGGTAAGCAAAGGCGACACCCGGAACCCAAGTGGAACACACACAGAGCTTGTCTTTTTCATGGCACATCTCAGATTTTCTCTCCTCCATCCAAGATTCTCTGCACATCACAGAAAGAAGCCACCTCAACTATTCCTAGCAGATTTAGAGCCTTTTCACTCTCAGGCCCACTGCGCTGCGGGAGGACGGTCAGAGTGCCCACGCTCCCCATGTGCTCGCACCAGGTGAGGACAGATCCTTGTGTGTTGCTAGAAGGGCCCGTCACAGCCGCCTCAGGGGAGCTTTTCAGAAAGCCTCTCAAGAACATCGTGATTGCTCTGCTTGCCTCTGAGTTACCTACACACGCGTCCTCAGTGACCGGTGCAAATGCAGAGCAGGCTTGTTGAGAGAAGCTAGAAGTCACAGTAGTCGAGGCCGAGTTTATCAAGAACTGGGAGTTCAGTGGGTACCTCCCATGCGCCCACAGTCTGGGAAAGGGAAGTCTGAAACACAGCCTCTCTCCTCATGAACTTTTGTACCTGGTTGGAGAGATTAGCCCAAGCGTATAAAAATGGTGGTAAAACAATAACAAAGTTACTGTGTTGCACAGCGCTGTCTCCAAACACTAAAGGAGTGTCAAGAGAGCGAGATGAATTGTTATAGCCTTCCTGAAGGAGGTCTAGCTTGGGGTCCCCACCACCCCCAAGCCCATCTTCCTAACGAGTGTGGAACTCCATCGTCACAAAGGAAAGGCCAGCAGGCTTGGGGCCTGGGCCCAGGAACCAGCCTACGGCGGCCCCAGAATCGCACATACAAGGGGGTTTCTAGGAGCCCCACCCCAGATCGGGATATCTTCTTCACAACGGAGGGCCTCTTTCCACTTAGGATTCCTTATGGCAGGGCTCTCCCTCTAGACTTCCGTAAAAAGAGGGATAAAGCTGTAACCACCCCCTTCTCTTTCCAGGCACGTCCCCCTCCCGCCAAACCCCCTTTAGACACTTCTCCTGTGCACCTGAGCAAACATATCTCCAACTACATGAGTAACATCTTCAAATGCTTACGTCCTTTGAGGCTAATTAACCTCAGATTCTGTAAGGTGACAATAGCAGCCACTGCCTTACCATCATCGAAGATAATATCAAACAAACTGATGTAAATCAGCAGAGCCAGGAAGCACGTACCCAGCTTTTCTGAATTAAATTGAGAATCTTCCTTGACGTCTGAGGTTTGATATCTTTCAGCAGAGATGACAGCCTGAAACTGCTCTCCCAGTGCCAAGCAGAATATGAAAACGATTCAGGGCATCATTTACATATCACACAGGCTTCTCAAGCTGGCAAGCTTGTTGTTTAGTAAAGAAAACACAAATGAAGCGCGGCTCAGGCGATGGGCCCTGGGACGCTTGCGTCAGTACAGCAAGTGCTGGCTGGTTAATTAAGCAGTGTTATGTCTTGGAAAGGTTAAGGGAAGAAAGAGTTTAGTGAAGAGCTGTTTTCCTTCTCAGTGTTCTCCACTTACCACCTCTCACCGTGAGACGATGCTCTGAGCAACCAGAAGCAATGACTGTGCAAATTATTTTCTTTCAAACATGGAAGTGGTGTTGAGATGAGGGGCGAGATAGTAGGAAAAGAAACAAGATCAAAATACACAGATGTGTTTTTGTGATGCAAAAAAAATCAGCTCGAATAACCCCCTAAAACTCCAAGTCCGGGTTCCACAGTAATAGAATGCTTTTCACCCTTTTAAATCTCACATTTCTGAAATTCTTATTTGATTTACTTTTTGTTCCTACATTTTATTTAATCTATTTCCTTGTTTTCCTTAGGCTGCAGTAGTATTCCCTGTTCCTAGCATAGTGTTTGACACATAGTGGATACTCAGTAAACATTGGCTAAATAAATATCAAGTAACTAAATCCACACACAATAATTTGGATTTCACTATTTATTAACATGGAGAGGGAACAATGAAGTTCTGGTAAGGCCTTTTTCATTAGAGTCATAAACAGCTTAATTCAAATCCTGGGTCTGTCAGTTAACAACTACATGATCTTCATCCAACTGAATCATTTAAGCTTCAGATTCTTATATTAGTTAGGAAAGAAAGATAGAAAGAGAGAAAGGAAGGAAGGAAGGAAAGAGGGAGGGAGGGAGGAAGGGAGGAAGGAAAGAAGGAAGGAAGGAAGAAAAAAAGAAGCCTCATAATAATAACAAATATTGACTGAGTGCTTAGTACAAGCACCGTTGTGAAATCTTTCCAGGCATCAGCTGATTTAATACTAGAAACAATTATCATCCCTGTGAGAAAACTGAGACACAGAAGTTAGGTGATTTTCCTAAAGTTATACAGATGTTAAGTGGAAGAGATGGGATAGAAATCTGGATACTTTTAACCCCTCCCCTCAAACACACGCAGTGCTCCCTCTCATGAGACTACAATATACCACCTCTCAAGACTGTGAGAGATTGAATTAAATGAGACATCTTCAGGGTACTGTGTTTCACTAGTGTTAAGTTCTTTTGATGAAAGTGCACAATAGGCACTTTCATTCCCCCATGAACTTGAGGCCACCACTGAGTCCTACCTCATTCCTCCCTCAACTTTGCATCCTTATTCGGGAAGCACTGACATGTCCTCCCACCTTCATCTTAAATCTTGTTACAAAACAGATCTTCCTTCAGCAATTTCACTTCTGAGTATATACCCAAAAGAATTGAAAGCAGAATCTCAAAGAGATATTTGCACACTCATGCTCATAGCAGCATTACTCACAATAACCAAAGGTGGAAGTAACCCAAAGGTCCATCAGCAAATGAATAGATAAAGAAAATACAATATATGCCTATAATAGAATAATACCAGCCTTAAAAAGAGAGGAAATTTTGACATTTGCTACAACCTGGATGAACCTTACAGACATGATGCTAAGTGAAATAAGCCAGACACAAAAGGACACATGTGGTATGACGCCACTCATACGGGGCACCAAGAACAGTCAGATTTATGGACACAGAAAGTATAACGGTGTGACTATGGACTGGAGGGGAGGGAAGAGAATGGGGAGTCATTGTTTAATGCATATAGAACATTCGTTTTTGAAGATGATCAAGAGTTGTGGAGATTGGTTGTACAACAGTATGTACAAACTTAACACTACTGAACTGTGCACATAACAGTGACTAAGATGGTAAATTTTATTTTATATATATTTTACCACAATTAAAAATAAAATAAAAAATTTAAAAAGGAAACAGTGGTAACAAAGCCCTCACCAAAACATCCAGCATGTCTCGCACATAATAGCATAGTAGGTGCTCAGTTAACATGCTCTGTTCTCACTTTCAGGCTCGATGTTTGAAGTTAGTCCACAGCTAATTGTCCCTAGGCTTTTGCTGCTGGAGAATTTGGACAGATACTCTGAGTCCAGGATAGTTTGGCAGCTGTTGGGGAAATCAAAAAGATATAGATGATTGTTACTAGCCTGGCCACACGCCATCAAGTGAGAAATCCTGGCACGAGGAAATGATGTGTCTCCCAACACCTGCCTTTTCTGTTCCTTTCTTCCCTGGATGTCTAGTGAACCAACGTTTTCCTCCTATTGCACAGATGATCTTTCTACCCTTCCTTCTGTCTGCTCCCTACAAAGGAAACCGTCCTTTGTGTCCATGGGTCAGGCTAGTTGAGAAAGCAACTTGATTTAGTATGTTTATGTGACATATGTGAATGCCTAATAACCACACACCCTTTCCTAGGGTTTTATGTACATTTTAAATTTACATAAAATGGATTATAGCCAGAGCAAAATTTTAAATGTGTGGGATTTCTGACGCTATGACAATATAAAGTATTTTAGAGGTGTGTATGTTTAGAGTGATCAAGGGATTTCTCAAAGTACATTACCTGGACCACATTCTTATGGTCCTTCTTATGAGATGCGGAATATTCTGGCTGAATCCTAGTTTCACTAGGTCTTAAATAAAAGACTCCCTAAGAATCCTGATGGATGTAGGTGGCTTTTATTGAACGAGGTTTAATCAGGGCTCTGCAGAAAGCCCCAGTGGCTGCTTCAAAACAAGTCTTATTTTAGAATCACCCTGAAGGGAACTGACCCTCAATGTGAAAGAACCCAACCTCCTATTCCCCTCGCACCCTCTAAACTAAATGACAGATTCCAGACGTGCAGAATGTTCTGCAGTGTGATGATATCACCAAACTGCTAATGCAGCAAATACTTCCTCAGCAGAGGAAAAAATATACAGGGCTACTGGGAGATGGGAGACAGGGTATAGGAACACTGTTTGCCTGCCAATTATACTTCAGAAGCTGGGATTTCTCAAGGACCATTACTAATTAGGTATTAAAATTAAATGTAACCAAGACAAAGCAAAGTCTCACTCAAGCAAATTAGAAAAGGCAAAGCTACCTTTCAGCACCTTCAACCATCCCTTCTCCGAGGAACAAAAGGCCTCCTTCTGGTCAATGCCCTTCGTTCTGATTACTGTCCTGGGTACTCTTCTCACCTCCGCTGAGCTCGCCATCAACTCCTGATCAAACGTGTTCTTTGCTATGCCTCTAAGAGGCTGTTAAATTCAATCACACACTGATGTAATGACTAATGGACTTAAATGCTACCCCAGGTAGTGAGGGTCTCAGTTTTATAATCAAACAATATTAGATTTGAAAGGGACCTCAGAGGTCATCTGGCTAATTTTCCCACCTAATTAAGAGATTTTATCTACAATTTTTCCCTCCCCACAAACATAACATAGCCCTTCCTTGAACCCTTCCAACTGCTGGTCACCCACTATATTACAGAAAGCATTTCCATTGTCTGATGGCTTTAATTATTAGAAAGTTCTCTCTGAAGTTTGGCCATATTTATTCAATGTCTTCATTTCTGTCATTTTAGTTTATCATAGTTTCTAAACTTCTCATAATCTTTTTATTCTCTTATGAGCATCCTGCATATGCCAGAAACTAAGGTAGTTACTTTAAATTATATATTAGTCCTCATCACAGCCCTATAAGATAGTTCTTTCTAGTAATGTTATTTCTCACCAAAAGGATGATTATTTCTAATGATAAAAGAAGAAAGGCATAGAGAGTTAAGTGAATTGCACAAAGTCATGCATTCTTCATGACAGAATCACAGGCTTGTCCTTCTCCAAAGCCTATGATGCCTCTGCATTAAGATAAATTACTTCTTACTCATTCTTATATTCAGAAAAGTAACTCACTGTGATGTATTTTTATTTTCTGTTTATCATAATTGAGTCATTTAATATTTAATATTATTATAAGATTACACATAATTAAATATACTATAAATATAATCATGTATATTTTATTATCTATACAATACACTTATTAAATATATTCAACAATATTGTATTGTTTAATAGTTAATAAAGTTGATTTTGAAAGCACCTGCCGGTCTACATCTCAGCTCCTCTCTGAGGAGTCAAGAAGGGTTTTGTGGTCCATAAATGGGATGGGATCTTAAAGTTGGAGCACAATACTCTTGGAAGCCTAGAGTAGAGTTAGTGGCAGGAATCAGAGTGTAAAAATACCAATAGAGAGTTGAAACAAAGACAAGCAAACATCACAGCCTAAACTTGCTTTACCTGAGCTCTTCCTCAGCCATGCCAAGTGGATATGCAGTTCCATCACTTACTAATAACTGTAAAATCGACATCAAACAAGCCTGAATAACCTGAAATACTTCTACAGACTAAACTTATGCTCTCGTTCATCACGGCTGTCAAACCCTGGGGGAGAAAGACTCTGGTCAAAGAACGCCTGAGAGCTTTAGGGGCTTGGTGTGAGTAGTGGGCAAAGCTGAGAACTCCAAGGTGACGCCTAGGTAAAAATATGTTGTAATACTAGCAGCACTGTGAATTGGCCTGCATTATGAGACCCTGACTAGCTAAGCCAGAGAAGGCTGCTTCTAGGGGTGTGGAGCACAGATAAATGCGGGTTCTCTTAACAGCGGGATGAAGGTAGAGTGAAAAGAGACTCTGAATACAAATCAGAAAAATCTGGGCTTAATCCTAT
This sequence comes from Camelus dromedarius, assembly GCF_036321535.1. Taxonomy (NCBI): domain Eukaryota; kingdom Metazoa; phylum Chordata; class Mammalia; order Artiodactyla; family Camelidae; genus Camelus; species Camelus dromedarius. The sequence continues at coordinate 18,967,985 of NC_087463.1, read as the reverse complement.
TTCTGCAGTTCACATAACTGGGAAAACCTTTTAGACATCCTGATCCTCCATTTCCTTATCTGTAAAATTTATATGCCTAGCCCCCAAAATTATTGTGATAATGACACAAATGTTTATAGTATGTCAATATGTGAATTGACAAAGAAAATGAGGATTAATGTGTTTTATGGACAAATATTAATGTAATACCAGGCATTCTGTGGGAGGCACAGAACACAGCATAACTAGCTGCCTTGAATGAGTCCAGGATGTCCTACCTGTAACCTTTACAGTGAAGCTGTGCATGGAGGGTCACTTAAGTCAGGAGAGGTCACCCAAACGCCACAACAGGAGCAGGAAGACCAGTCAAAAGACCGCTTCAGAAGCCCACATCGCAGCCACTGGGGGCTCACACAATAGCGGTTGAATTGAGGATGGAGAAAGGGAGAGAGATTTGAGCATCATTATAGACACAACAGTTATATAACTTAGTGATTTTTTGTTTTTGATGAAGTAGAAGAAAAAGTGAAAGATAGGTGAGAAACTCAATTCTGTGAATTAATCTCTTCTAGCATGATTTTTCAGTGGGAGCACTTCAGTCAGGATAGGAAATAAAGAAACAAAGCCGTGGAGGAGTTTGGGGTATGAATAGATATGCACACAGGGGTTGAGCAGCCTGAGATGCAGGAGCAGTGCCCAACAGTGAGTTGCATCTGAAGCTCAGGAGAGAAATTCTGGGTGGAGGTTTGAAAGTCATCACATTGTAAGTGATAATTGAATCCATAGGACGAGTTCATAAAGTAAAAAAGATGAGATGAGACAAAGTGAGATGAGAAGAGAGCCAAAGACAAAACCTTGAGAGAAAAAAAAAGACAATTAAAAGGTAGGAAAAGAAGAGTTAGAAAGAGAAAGTGACCAGAGGTCGAAGGAGAGCAGAGGGTTGTCCCACAGACATCAGGAGGGGAAGTTTGTTCAAGAAGGGAGTGCTCTGTTGTGTCAAAAGCCAGGAGGATTTATATCATAGCCATCAAGAGCTTCGTAGTGAAATGAGCCAGTCTTTGAATCCTGACTTTGCTGGGTATGCAGGGCAATTTACACAGCCTCTCCAAGCTCCAGGCCCATCCTCTTTTAATTGAGGGGAAGCACATTGTCTCTTCTCAGAGGGTTAAAATGCTTAACTCTGTGCTGATTACATGGAAAGCACTCAGCAAATGTTTCCTGCTATTATTAATTTTAACTAATATTTATATAAAGAGGACTGAAAAGTGACTTGCATTTTATAATTAGGATGGTATCTGTGTATCTTTCAGAATAGATTCAGAGTGGTCAAGGTAGACATCTGAGAATGGGTTGAAAAACACTAGATTGGACCAGAGAAGACTGCCATTCTGTGTATCAGAATCACCCAGGGGTTAGCAACGTCCTGTCATTCAACTCCACAGTCAGGTAACGGGTTGGGAGATATTAGATGCACATTATTTTTTGAAAAAGTCCTGAGATAGGGTTATAATAATTAATAGGAGGTTTCAGGGCTGGGAAGTTGATTTTTATTTTGTTTGGGGGAGAGAGAGATTTGAGCACAACTGAAAAAAATGAGCAAGTGCAAAAAAAGAGGTTAAAATTACACAAGAGGATTTTTTTTAAGTAATTTGAGGAACAGAGTAGTTCTCCTGAGCACAGGCTCTCTCACACTCTGGTTGTTGACACTGAGGAAATTACTTAACCCTCTTATCCTCCTTTAAAAATAATCGCTACCACCTCATAGGGTTATTGTGAGGTTAAAGGAGCTCCCTGAATAACAGCATTACTTCTATCATTACTGTTACTATTCTGATCAACATGATCAAGGTTCTAGGGAAGGTATTCCCATAATCCAACACATCAGCAGGGAAGGTTTTACCAGTCAGTGAAAACATCAGTTCCCTTCATGCCTTCGACCAGAAATAGAACCATAGTGTCAACTCTGAAATTCTACCACGAGAGGGTCCATCACCTTTGAACGTCAAAGTCTTTCAGCTGTCAAAAGAGCTCAATTGGAATGAAAACGTGAGAGGAGATTTATTGGTTCCCTAGGGATGCCAAAACAAATCCCACACACTTGAAGGCTTAAAACACAGAAATTTATTGTCTCTCAATTCTGGAAGACAAGCTCTCAATCAAGGTGTTAGCAGAGCTGCACCTCCTCTGGAGGCTCTGGGAGGAATCCTTCCTTGCCTCTTCCAGCAGCTGGTGGCTCCAGATGTCTCTTGACTCGTAGGTGCCCAACTACAATCTGTCTCCATCCTTCTCCTCTGTGTCTGTCTTCTCTTCTCTTTCTTATAAGGACACTTGTCATTGGATTTAGGGCCCACCAGGGGGGTTTCAGGATGGTCTTATCTCAAGATCCTCATCCTAATTACATCTGCAAAGGTGCCTTTTTACAAATTCTTTTACATGCACAGGTCCCAATGATACAGATACATCTTTTGAGGGTCCACCATTCAATACACTATCGAGGATGTGTCAAATCTTTTTCACCCTCTTCTCATCACTCTACCAAACACTGGGTGAGATGTGCAGATGTTGCTTCTTAGATGACATGAACTAACCAAATTTACCTCTGTTTCAGTACCTTTCACAATACATGCCTATTAGGTACACAACAAATGTTGCCAAATAAGAACATTTGAAATAAGCGATACATGGTTCTGCTCTAGAGTAGGACTTGCTGTGTACAGCATTTCAGAATAATTTTCAATCTTTTGATTCTAATTCTAGTAGAGACAGGAGAACAACTTTTGGGAACAATGAGGGTAATGGTATCAAGTTTGTCACAATACAGATGTGCTTGCTTTGAAAAATAAAATCACAAAATTTTGCAGCATTTAACATGTATATATTTTCTAAAAAATGGTTTATTTTTATTCTACTTTGTGCTAATGATCTCTTCAGTGAAAATATGAAGCTGCAAATGCTTTATGAATCTATATTTTAACATTGACATTGCAAAAGATTTGTGTTATACTATTACTTTGATCCATAATAATCACACATTATGTGTTATTATGGCTTTACGAGGAATAGATTTGTATTAGACCCATCAAATCATTAACAGAGTAATATATTTGTCTTAATACTTCCTTAAAAATGAGACACTTGAACTGAATCCCCAATTTTCCTACAGTTAAGCTAGCTTGAGGTTGTCACCCTCCAGTAAACCTTGGTGTGTGTAGCTCATTAGACCTAAAGACATGAGATGTGTAATGTGGCTCTCATAGGATGGCTTCTGCATATTATGTGCTGCATATTGTAAGTAATTCTTCACTCTCAGAAAGGGTGTTTCTGGGAGGGCTGGAAGAGACGATCTCTACCACCCCTCCTGGCTTCTACATTCGTAAGTCCTCCAACCTACTATCAGTAGGTGAGTCTGAGTTAGTTTTCCTATCAGGAAATAGTGTTAACCAGCCGCCTTCTGTCTCTGGATTCTTTCTGTGACACATGACAAACGTGTACAAGATAAGTGAACCTGATCATGGGTGCAGTCCATGGCCTTTGAGCAGAATGAAGCTAATTGCCCTGCATGAAAATAGATCAATGATCTTGTTAACACAGCACTCTAAGCAAATGTCTCTATACAGCAGGTTCGGATTCTGTGTGCACACAGAGATAGATGCCACTGTGAAATGTAAGACTTGCGAAATGCAAAACAAATCCAGTCCCCCTTCCACGTTCTAGAGCCACTAATCACTTTAATCAAGGTAAAGTATCTTAATTAGCACAAATAAGCATTTCTATGGTAACAGGTGCATGTGAAACTCTGCGTTTGCACTTGCGGTACTTTCCATTCTTGGACAAAAACAGGACTTTAATCAATGTGCACGTGTGAGTATAATTGAATGTGAATGGTCAACAGGTTAAATATTTATTGCATTTATATATGGTAAATAATACCATTAAGAAAGAAAACCTCATCTGTGATCAATAATATTTTCTTAAAGTTGGGTCACTGGCCTTCTAGTTCAGTAGAAGGCAAACAAATGAGGTGTAACTGCTCATTAATCTTGTGATGTCCACCTCAAGGATCCAGCATGCTCTCTGATAAGGTTCGGAAATGACATTCCAGTTTTCAGAAAGGCTGGCAAATAGATTGCCTACTAAATCTCAATCTTCCATCCAAGTCCAGAGGCTCCTCTGGAGCTCAGTAATCTGAACAGCATGTCATTCCTAGAGGGCCAGAAATATTGCTATTTGAACACAAAACCATCTGGAAAAAGATGCCTTTCTGCTATGATATATAATAAACCACAGGAACTTTTGTTGACAACGTAAGACATAAAGGAACTTTCAATGCCCAGAATGAAATCTTGCAGCACCTACAGATTCATACGAACATGGGTTCTTTTCCTTAAATTTGAGTCGCAGACAGTTCTATGGACATAGTTACACAATCTTCCAGATGTCTATTGAAATATATGGCTTGCATTACATTTCTCTGAAGAAGTTAGACTCGCTCTCTTCAAACTTGTTTCCACAGTGCATTGTGGGTTTTCCCTAACATTTAGGATATTATGCAGCCCACAGACAGAGAATTCTGTGACACTTGATGTTTGCGGGCTTTTGAAATTATCTTTTGCTTTCATTCATTTCTGTTTTGATTTAAATTCAAATCTTGATAAGATGTTTTTATATGAGCTCATTTGAAAAAAAAAATCTTTGAGCTAACGGAGGTGGATTAAAGTAGGTAAAAGAGAGAGATTTCATTATCTGAAAGCCCCAAAATATGAAGCATGAACCGTTCTTTTAAAAATCTTTCTTATTTTTTTTTAAATAGAAGTTTCCCCTTGTCTGTCATCTCAGTGCTGGCCAGTCAGCCTTGTGTGGGGTGAGGGAAGGTAGTTTTTTGGTTCAGAACATCACCAATGAAGGTACTATATAAAGATGCATTTAGCACTTAGTCAAACTGCTTTCCTTTGCCAGCGCTGAAATATTGAATGACCTGCTCTCAGAACAAAGCAAAATGCTAGCTTCTCAGTGCGCACTAGGTTTAGGGACACAGTGTTGGCTGAGATTTAACAGGGTGTTAACACAGGCAGAACTGTGCTGATTCACGGCCCTCTGAGTCAGCATGGCCCCACGACAGCCACGGTGTCAGCCGGCCGATCTCGGAAGCCTGTCTCTTCCTCTACCTCACCTATCATGGGCCACTTCATTTATAGTACATTATGGAATCTCTTGCAGTGTATTACTGAGAGTTAGGGATGTGTGTGTGTGTAGGTATGGCCATATGTGTATCAAATATCAAAACTACTCATTTACTCAGAAATTTCCTTAGCAATTTGACTATTAACAGTTTCAAAGTCAGCAACAGCTGAAGTTCCAAGAAACGCTAATACCGGTTTCTTAAGATATGATCATTTCAACAAGGTATAATGTTACAATTTGATAATGCACCTTCCTATTCATTATCTGGGGTCCTCACACTAATCCAGTACTGAATGTCATTAGCCCCACGAAAATTCATAGGCTGAAACCTAATCCCCTGTGTGAATTATCACATTGGATAATTGTCATGTTAGGAAGGAAGCCTTTGGGCGGTGATTAGGTCATCAAGGTGGAGCCCCCATGCCCAGGATTAGAGCTCTTGTAATAAGAGACCCCGCAGAGCTCCCTCTCCCCTTCTGCCAGGGGAGGGTGCAGCCAGAAGACAGCCATCTGGAAGGAAGGGGGCTCTCACCAGGCCCTGGAACTGTCAGCACCTAGATCTTGGACGTTGTTTATATGAGTCTCAGTGTGTAATACGCTGTTGTAGCAGCAGGAACAGACTAAGGCACTCAGGGAGAGAGCTATTATTTCTGTCTCCAGCAGCACAGGCTAAGACACAGATGTGAGATGAAGGCCGTGCCAGCTCAGCACCCTGGTCTGGGCCACAGTCACGTTCACAGCACAGGAGACAGTACACGAAGCTGAGGAGTGGATGCCGTTTGTCTTTGTTTTCTTCTTTTCATTTTCTTCCCCTTGGCATTTGCACAGAGCGCTCGCTACCTGGTGATTTCTCCTGCTCTAAAGGGCCTTGCAAAGAAAAACATACATGTGAGGGACACAGTAGAATCAGATTTTAAAAATCCATTCACAGAAAATATCTTTAATGAAAAGTATTTTGTCATTTTGCAATGTCTTCGTGGGAGGCCTATAAAAGCAGTGAGGTGTTGGTGTACTTAACAGTTCTTTTTAGGAAATGAGCCAGCGCGCAAACATTTGCTGAGGTCTCTGTTCAGGTAACAGCTATTCATCTACCAGATGGAATTTCAGCTGAGGAGTCACCTGTTCATCCATGTGGCTCGTGTGTTACTATTATCATCAGGTGAGAGCTCCTCTGTATTGTCCTGAATTCCTCTGGGTTCTTCTTTAGATGCTTTGCACAATCCTGATATACAGGTATGAGTATTCCTGCCATCTTATTTCATGCTTTCCACCTGTTTCACTTTTCAAATATACTGTATCTTTGTTTTTTGCCTCCTTATGAATAGCTTATTTTTCACAATTTGTCTTTTTGTTTCTCTCCAGTAATTTAGAAGATAACCACTGGATTTCTGGACGTTAGTGGATATTAAGCACTGCATATTATATTTAGTATTAGCCCACATTCTTAATATAAATGCTGATAGTAATAAATAATTTCACCCTCCTCCAGAAAAATATCAAGATCTTAAAACAATTTAAATCCAATGTAAACCCTCTTAGATTATTTTATTATTGTGTTATATTTTATTTCAGTCCTGTTATTTGAAACCTCACATATTAGACACAATTATTATTTTATATCATCAACTCATTTGCCAATATATTTATTAAAACTTTAAAACTATAATAATGCCTTTCGTCTAATACTGTCCATTAGGTATCATATTCCCAAGGTACACCATTTAGAAATAGCATTAGGAAGGGTCCACAGAGGTAAATTTGTTTACTTCTTGGCTTATTTAAAATGTGTTTATTTCAAGCCAAAATAGAAGCATAGTTTCCTGTGGTGTGTAATTTTAGATTGATCGTTATTTGACCTTAGCAGTTGGAAGATGTCCTCATGCTCTCTTCTGACTTACTGTTGCTGTTGAGAAGTCAGATATTGGTCTATAGCCCACACTTTGCAGAAGGTTGTTGCCTCTCTCTGAATGATGTTTAAGATATTTCCTTGATCTTGAGTATGAAGTTGATGTATCTAGGTGAAGATACCTTTTTATTTAGGCTACTTGGGGTTCATTACGAATCCTGAAATTGAGGCCAAGTGGCATTCACCAGCAACTTTTTCTTTAATTAATTCTAATCTCTAATTCTTTCTATCTTTTCTTTATAAACATCTGAGTAGATGAATGTCAGATGTTTTCACTCAGTCCTTCCTCTCTTCTGTTTTCTTTTGTATTTCCCATCTATTTCTCCCCCTGTGCCCTTTCATGTTGTATTGTTTTTTAATGTTGTCTAATTCACTTATGCTCTGTTCAGCTTTTCCTGACCTGCCGTTTAACTCACCAGATGAGCTTTTTTTTTTTTTTTTTTTTTTTGGTTTATTTGTTTCAGATATGCCCAGTACTTTTTTAACTATATGGTATCTTGCTCTTATATTACATATCCCATGCTTTCATTCTTTAAGTATACATTAACTTATTTCATATTCTAAGGTCCATAGCCAGTGATTCCAGAATCCAAATTTATTGTACTTTGGTCCTACTGATTTTTGTTACTAATGTTTCTCAATCATAAAATTTTCTTTTCTTGTGTATTTAGTTTTTTGTTTTTGGTTTTTTGGGTTTTTTTTTTTTAGAGAGAACACATGTTTGCTGGGACTCTATTTGCAGAAATATTTTGAGGCCTGGGCTAAGGATGTTCCTGTCCCAGAGAGAATTTGAACTGGCATCTGCTAGGTGTCTGGGGACACTCAGTCCAGGTCAACTTTAAATTATCAGCTTATAAATGCTTGAGTGGCAAACAACTTCTGCTCTTCTTTCAATTCTTTGGATTTGTGTTCTTGCTTTGTGTTCTGTCATTTCCTAACTTTCTTTCTTAACCACATTTTCAACCAATTTCATTTATTTATTTGTTTAATAACATTCAGAATTTGTTGAAGTTCCTAGTCAGACTTTTTAAGACTATCTGGTCTACCATATAGATGGCGATGGAAATTTTAAAAAACATATTCTCCCATATCAAAATTGTCCTTCTACCTAAATTCCAAGTCTAAAGCATAATTCAGAACATGTGTAAAAATGCATATCCAATGCCTGTAGTTATACCATCATAGAAATCTTGGGTCAAAAAATATTTTGACAATATTTTTGGCCAATGCATCATGGTAAATTTAAGAGAAGTAATACACAGAGGTATTAACTAATTATTGCAAGGTCATAGAAAGTCAGAGTTTTGATTGTAAACCCATTTTTCCAAATCCCAGCTCTATAGTATCTTTCCTTAAGTTTTAATCAAACATTATGCATTTCAAACATGACATCAACCTCTCAGTATGTCCAAGTCCACATCTCAGATATTTCATTTTTCCCAGGAAAATTACATCCTGAGTTCCTGAATTATCCTGCAATCCTCAGACATTATACATCATCTCTAACTAGTAAAACATTCTGCTACATGCAGAACCAAAGCTGTTTTTTTCCGTGTGTGTATACAATTGTAGTAAGTGTATATACATGAAATACTGACATTGTATGAGATTTATGAGCCAGAGTCAGACAGTATAAAGAATGCAGTTGTAGGGTACAGGTTCCAGAAGGCTGATAAGGATTAATCATAAGTGACTGTGACAGATACAGAAAAACTGTCAGTTGAGGCAGACGTGCTGAGTTTTTAATTTTGTTTTTTTTTTAAACTATACACAAATGTCCCAGGTTTCATTAAAAATAGAATAAAATATCCTAGCCATAAATCAAATATAATTTTAATAACAACTAAATATGACCAGAGAGGAATCTATATAGAAGGAAATAGCATGTCCCAACATATTTGCCAACATCAAAAGATCTTTTTCATCAGCATCTTTGATTATTTTTATTGCTTCATTTTCCCTAGTGAATTATTTTATGATGGGGGTCATGGTGTCATTGGTTACCAGTTAGAGAAATCATGTAAATTGAAAGTATTTGAAAAATTCTGGATCTCAAAGAAACCAGATTTTTTTTTTTTTTTTAAGAAGAACAAAAATGCAATGGCAGAGACTCTCTTTGCCATCGTATCACTTCTGGCCCCTTGAATTACTTATATTTACTTCATCTCTTTGACATCGCAGTGGCCTAAAAGTGTCCATGAGAAATCTGAAAGACATCTCTAGGTCAAGAGATTTATAGAACAAGTGTGGAAGCTCATGTTTAAATGCCTGACTTTTGGAATCTTAATCAATCCTTGCTGTAAATAGGCCCACATCCCTGAGTGCTGGCTCTAGGGATGTAGAAAAAAGAAAAAGAAAAAGAAAAACTCTACATTTTACTTTCTCTATCTTAAATTTTTGTTTGAAGCTAATTGAAAGTACCCTTTGATATTGCCTTTCATGGAATTTAAATGTGAAATTAAAGCGTGAGTGCATTAAGAGAAAGAAAGAGAGAGAGAAAATAGGACTTTTACTTGCTTTATTTTGTCCTTAGATTGAAATCCCCCTTAATTTACTCCTTCAGTGCTGCTTTCAGCAAAGAGTAAGTGCCCCGTACGCCCGGGTGCTGCCTCAGGTACAGCAATGAAACGAACAGGGAGCCTGATCTCATGGACCTTACCTTCCGGTGAGGATGGAAGAAACAGTAAACATATGTTAAAATAGTTATAATTGTTATTTTTGAAAAATCAGGGCAAGGTAATTGAAGGTCTGGGAGACTACTTTGGAATGGATGGCCATAGGCTCTCCAAGGAGAAGACATTTAAACGTTATCTATGTAATGAAAAGGATCACACCAAGTAAATTCTTTATGCAAAGAGCATTTCAGCAAGGGAAAGAACTAGGGCACATTCCATGACGGAGGAATGGGGTTGATGTGTGTGAAGGACATTAAGGAGGCAAGTGTATCTGGAAAGTAATAAAAGGATGCCTGGTACAAGATGAAGTCCAAGAGACAGTCTAGGCCAGGATCCAGTAAGGCCTTGAAGGCTGTGGTGAGGATTTGGATTGAATCCAAGGTGATGGGAAGCTGAGGAAGAATTTCAAGCAGGAGACTATCATGTAATCATATCCCGCTCGTTACTCCTGCGAGCCCAAGGGCATTGACGATGTTTGGTCTGTAAATTTTCCGAACAGTGTCAGCCCATCTTTAGTTTTATACCACATAAAGTTTGACTCCCAAAGTATAATTTGTAAACTAAATGATTTTATTCTTATACTGCGACCTGGGGAAAAGGAAATATTCAGTGTATCAATTTCAAGTGCCTGGGTATGAGAGGAAAATCTAATGTACTCTAGCTGGAAAGATTACAGTGCATCTTGTAAATATTTCTCCTGTGTATAATTCCCCACCCGGATGAGTTTTTACCTTGAATCAAACCTCAGTCCATTATAGCCGAAGGAAAATGGAACACAAATTATGAATTCTTTCAAAAATAAAGGGAAACGGCTATTCTTCCATAAATGCAGAAATCTGTGCTCTGTCATTGTTCTTTCATCCAGAGATCATCATGGAATGACAACTTTGCTAACAGGGCATTTCTTGGTAAGGCCATGGTCTGCCGAAATAGAGCTATTAAGAAAATAAATGATTCTCTTTAGCATCTTGGCGTGAGTGTAGGTTTTATGCAGGTCTATTATGCTGTAGCCTCCACTGATATATAGGAACTCTTCTGAAGTGTTGTAAAGACAAACCAGTGGCAGAAGTTATCATTCTCTTGCAATATTAAAGATCAACTAGAGTCATCGAATATCATCTGCCTCACACTCCCCTTTTCCCAGCATCAGTAACTGATACTACGATGCATCTCTCTTTGTTAATTGAATAATTTATCTCATTGAGTTTATCCTGTCACTATTTTAAAATACTCAACATTCCGTGTACCTTTGATTCCTAAAGTTTTATGTTTTAGATCACTCTCACATCATAAACAAATGAAGGTCCAGCCTGCGCTCTAATAAAGGAAAAAGTAATCTTTCAGATTCCAGTAAGACTTAGTCTAAAATCATTCCATGAGGATGGCTATTTTTAAATAAAAGAAATATTCAGAATGATCTACCGTCACGACTGGGGAATTTTAGAGAGAGGGAGAGAAATTAGTTATAATAGAGGCCAGGATTTATGAAATGGACCGGAAATAATAGGCTGAAGGGAAGCACACAAATTAGCTGTGACCGGCATACATCCGCTTTATTCACAGCTCCACTCAAGGCTGCGTTCCAGACAGGAGTCGGGACGGATCCCGCTGCTTGTAGTGTTGAAGCCAAGTATGGTCGGTCTGCTCCTGAGAAGCTCCTCATAGGATATTAGCAAACATTACATGGACATGGCAACTGTTTATACTGGGAAACTATTAAAAAAAACCAAGCAAACAAAAGCCAGATTTTCTAGTTCAGAATTTCTCATGATGGAGTTTGGGACTATATCCTTCAGCACACACTCCCTGGTGATCCTAAGTCAATCTTTTTCCAGTCATACCTGAGCTTATCCCTTCTTTAAAAACAAACAACCCAAAACATGCTTGTCAAACAGATTTTTATTCTTTAGCCTTTTCTTGATATTTTGTCATCAATGTTTTTGCTCTATGTCTAGAATAGTCTATTTTAGATTTCTTAAAATCCAAATCTTTTTGGTTTTCCTATATTCTCAAGATATATCTGTCTTCCATTCACAATTACCTGGTGATGATTTTCCTCAGACTCTTGGAGATAAAGCACATTGAGAAATAAGGAATATAACGAGAAACAAAGGAGTATAGACTTTCAGCTGTGAAATGTGCTCACCCTCCTGCCTGCTGCTGTTTTGTCTTTCTTATTTATATGTTCTGCTTAGAAAACTAGGCCCTGAAAGTCAGCTATACTGAATGTAGATATTTTCTTCTCTAAGTATCTCGAAGCATTGTGGTGTATGCTTTACTCAGCCTTTGAGTTGCAGTAATCTTTCATAGATTTAAAGATGGTACTCTAGGCTAACTCACTGCTGAACAGGGCTGTAGAAAGCTCGCTGTGGCCTTCAGCCTCCTGCATGCTGATGACTCAGAAACCTTCCAACTGAGTTCACCCAAACTCAGCAGCAGAACCAAACAAACAAACCCATTTCCACTTGACAGCCAGAAATACGTACAATTTCACACAGTTAATTTTAGAAGGTAATTCATGACGTTCTTTCCCAGATCCCTCAGCACAGCATCTGTTCAGAGCTGGTCTGTGTGACAGTCTAACAGTTTCTGTTGCTTCCCCAAGAGACTCTCTTAATGATATCAATTCAGTCGCCTTTTGAACAGATGAGTGCTGTCTCTGATGTCAGACCTTGGAATTGCTGGGTCTGTTACCAATTGTATGTTGTAAGACATCTACTCAACAAATGTTTACTGAGGGTCTACCACTTGCCTGGAGCCATAGTCATGACTAAGAATAAAGAAATGGGGGGAAAAAAAAAGCTTGATCTCTGCCCTCAAGGAACTTCAGACTGGTGGAATCAGAATTGAAAAATGTGTCAAGGAACCGTGAAGCTCATCATCCCCACTTTGGTTTCCCACAAGAAGGAAGCTTTCAAGTTCAAGGAGGTCAGCCAGTCTTCTACAGGTGTGCAGTAATCCAGGAACAGAAAGGAGATTTGAGCCCATGCCTCTTAATTTTCACTTCAGCGCACTTCCTGCTCTACAACTGACAATAAAATGTATTCAACTACCATTTAAATAAAAGTTTTTTTGTACTTTCATCCTTTATTTCAGACATCTTTCAAGACCCAGAGACATAATACTTGCAAATAAAAAAATGGACATTTAAAAGGAGATATACACATTTTTTTTTGAGCCAGAAAGCTTAGTTATATAGAAGAGTGCAGTTGCACCTGTCCTCTGAGGAGCTCACCGTATTTTACAGACAGCGTTCAATTACTCCTTGCAATATTCCTATGATGCATCATTAGATTACCCGTATTATATACAGTACCTTTCCTCTTTGGACCTTGAAGATGCCTTTTACAGAATCCAACATAAAAGAAGATAATTCTCATAGTGCTCCAGGGAGATGGAAAAAATATATTAAAAACCATGGAAAGACCAAATTACTACTGGTGGCTAGGGAAATAAGAGTCACTGAGAGTTAAGGGGCTACACAACAACTATGGGAAAAAAATCTTTGTTCCTGATTTTTAAAGCAACCGACCCTCCTATATCATATATATGTACACCTGTGTTCAGGGAGCGTAACAGAAGACAGAAGGGTGGAAGTAGTTAAGGGAAGAGAGAAGCCCATGTTTATTCAAGGTCTTTAGGAGTCAGGTCAAGTGGAAGAAGTAGGAATGCTCTGTTGTTCCCACCTGTTCATTGATTAGTTCACTACATGAATACTTTCAGCCTACTCTGCTAAAAATAGAGGATGTTAGGAATGAGTACGAGAGATCCAGGAGGTCTTGACATCTGCAAGTCTTTGTCCTTCAGTGACAATGGCAACAAAGACAGAGCATGTGAAATCCACAAAGACAGTGATGTTTACAGCCATGTCCTCAGTGCTAGACACATGTAGGCTACTCAAGAACTGTTTTTGAATAAATAAATGACTTCCCTGAAAAAGTTTTAAGGGATAGAGGGGTGAAGCTGGGCTGCTAAGAGCTCTGTTGAACTTCCCCATTTCTATCAAAAGTTCTAATAGTTTTCAGTCTATAGAGGTTGTACCTGATTGAAAGAAACACCCACGCACCACCCCCCTCCCAACACAGATACCATTTTGTGGATAAAATAACTGATTTTAAAAGATTTGCCCAAATTACCCAGGAAGCAGAGAGGGGACTTACCCAACAACATGTGGACATCACTCACAGTTCAGAGATTTCTAGACTAGAAGAGATGATTGCAATTAAATGTTCTTTTGTCTTATTAGTACTTCTGCCCCTCTCTGAATCGTGAGTAAAGGAATGTTTCTTAGTTATAGAGACCACAAAATGTTGCCCCCTGTAGCTGTTGACGACTTCCAGGGGATATAGACAAATCACAGTTAGAGTAGAAGATTTAATCTGTCTCCTCTCGAAAAGTTATAGAATATGAAGTCTTACATGGATAAGTATTTATGATTATCATTTTCTTTTAAGGAAATCATTATTAAATGATTTTCTTTATCCCTTGTAAAATCCTTTCTTTTGTTTGGTGTATATTTTGTTTAGAAGTTTCTCTTTTTCTGTCCTTTTACTTTCAAGCTGTTTGAGCCTTAACAATTAAAGAGGATTTCTAGGCAGCAGCATGTGTCTAGAACTTGCTTTTTTATATGATCTGATGAATTCTGCAGCACAGTTGGGGTGTTTAAACCATTTACATTTAGTATAATTATGGATATGGTTGAATTTACATCTAATATCTTTAATATCTTGCTATTTGTTTTTCACTTATTCTATTGATTTTTTATTCCCTCTTCATTCAGTCCTTTGATTTAATGGTATACTTTTTTTGACACTTCTCTTTTTTATTCAGGTATCAACATAATTTTTTGTCATTTTAGTGATTACTTTAGAGTTTATAGAATAGATTTTTAACTTATCACAGCCCACCTTCAAGTGATATACCACAGCTGTCCCTTAGTATTCACAGAGAATGGGTTCCGGGACCCTCCACAAATATTAGAATCCAAGGATGCTCAAATCCCTTATACAAAATGACATAGTATTTGCATATAACTTAACATACATTCTCCCTCCCATACACTTTAAACCATCTGTAGATTAATTATAATACCTAATACAATGTAAAAGCTATATAATTGTTTTAAATAAGTGTAAATGCTATTAAAGAGTTGTAGGCAGGTGGCAAACTCAAGTTTGCTTTTTAGAACTTCCTGGATTTTTTTTTTTTTTTGACATTTTTGATCCATGGTAATTGAATCCACAGATGCAGACTCCCAGTTGTACTTCATGTATACCATGGTATAGAACAGTGTAGTCCCATTTCTCCCCTCCTGGCCTTTGTGCTTTTGGAGTCATACATTTTCCTTCTATATAGAATAAATAAAATTTTAATAGAAGTAATTTTTAAAAGCTCTGAGAAAGCGCTTTAATATTTGTCTATGTAGTTAGTTTCTCTAGCCTCCATCCTTCATGTGGATCCAGATTTCTATCTTGTATTATTTTACTGTTTTGAAGGACTTTCTCCAAAAACTCTTAGAGTGTAATGAATTCTTTCAGCTTTTCTGCCTCTGAAAAAAAAATTATTTTGTCTTCATTTTTAAAAAATATTTTCACTGGCTAATAAATTCTGGAATGGCAGGGCTCAGGGTTTTTTCATTTTCATTACTTAAAGATGTTGCTACACTGTCTCCTCACCTGCACTGTTTGCAGTGACAAACCTGCTGTCATCCTTGTCTCTGTTCCCCTGCATTGAATGTGCTCTCTCTGCCCTCCAGTTGCTTTTAAGATTCTTCTCTTTTTCATTGATTTTAACTAATCTTATAACATGCACTGATCTGTATTTTCCAGTCCTAATTGTATTTGCCAGATTTCAGACACTTTAATTTTTCCTTTCCCTCCTATTTTTGGGAGTCCAATTACACATACATTTGGCCTCTTAAATTGTCCCTGTGTTCATTGGTGCCAGTTAATTTTTTTTTTCTTCTCAAGGCATTTTCATTCTAGATAGTGTCTTCTGTCTCTTAAAAGTTCACTCATTTTTTCCCCCGATATTCCATAATATCCACCATTCATGCCATCAGTGTGTTTTTCATCGACATTGCAGTTTTCATCTCTAGAACGTCTATTTGGACCTTTTTAAAAATTATACACACCTCTTGTTAACAAGATACATACAATTAGTCTTTCCTCTAGCTTCTTGAGCATATGGGATACATTTGTAATTACTGTTTAAATGTTTTTGGCTACCAATTCTACCATGGGTCATTTCTGGGCCAGTTTTGATTGATGCTTTTTCTATTCATTATGGTTAACATTCTTCTGCCTCTTTGTATCCCTGATAATTTGTAACTGGATGCAGGAGTTTGTAAATTTTACCATGTTGGGGGATGGTAAGTATTTTTGTGTTCTTGAAATTTTTTCTGTACTTTCTTTTATGAAAAGATTAGGTTACCTGGAAACAGTTTGATCTTTTCAGGTCTTGCTTTTAAGATTTGGTAGGTGGGAATCCAAGCAGCATTTGACCTAAGGTTAAATCACCCATTACTAAGGCGGGACACTCTTCAGTGCTTTCATAATATCCCCTCAGTTACGAGGTTTTCAGTCTGGCAGTTGGAACAGGCACTACCTAGGTGCCCCCTCCCAATGCTGCAAGCTAGAAACTCCTGAGGCAGTGAGTAGGGGCAGTCAGAGGGCTCATCTCGTTTGTTTCTCTCAAGGATCACTGTCCTTTTTTTTTTTTTTTTTTTTTTTTTTTTTTTGCTTAGTATCCAATTTCTTGAAAGCAATTGATTCATATTTTGTTTCCTGTTTATTAGTTGTTTGAGTGGTAGAATAAATCTGGTCCTTCTTACTCTACCTTGACCAGAACCAGAAGCCTGAAACCCATTCTTTTAAATTTGATTTTATCTCATTGATTTATTCCAAGAAAATTATTTATAAACCTTGATATTTTTGCTGCGATTTGTAGCATGTCCTCCATCATGAACCATGACCCTTCGTTGTGTTGTGATTCCACGTGCCAAGGGAACATAAAGTATCTAGTGATACAAATATATCCTTCGGGGATAAAACACTTAGAGAGGTCAGGAGTGTCTCCATACAAGTAAATTTTTGTATGAACATTAGCATTCTAAGACTGAGAACAGAATTCTGAAAGAATGGGCTGGAATTTGTTGGAGGGCTAAGAATGTCAAAGGGCAAGGATGCATACCTGATCACCTAAGGAAAGTTTTGGGGGAGAATTCCCTTAACTATATCTGACATTTTCCCAACATTTCTTACCCTCTAAAGACTTTGGTCCCTTGTAATCAGGTTCACAAGCTGCTCTTGGTAAACCCCAGTGAAGTTGGAGAGGGTATAGACTATGAACCCTGGAGAGGGGTGAGAAAGTTGACCACTCTAGGATTTACTCCAAAACAAATCAAATGTTCAGGCAGAGTGAAAAAGCACTAATACAGAGGAGTGCACTTTCATACTATCTGGAGCAGTAGAACCTATCCCAGAGAGAAAAATGTCCTTTCTCACTCTGGTCTGAGGACCCGGGGTTACCTTGAAGGAGCTCTCCAAGAAAGAAGGAGGGGAAGGTCCATACAATGTTGAAGGCTAAGAATATATATGAGTGTCATCCAGTGGACTTTTCTTGAGGGATGTTCAGTAACAGAGCCTAATTCAGGGCAGCAGGCTCCAAGCGGGGGAAGGAAGTGGCTCGAGTCTGCCGTATGCATCATGCGATCTTAATGAGGATTGCTCGCAGTATCGGAAGCAAGACTCCCAGGGGAGCCTGTCACCTGGAGCAGAGTTTCTCCAGACCAAATAGGAGCAATCCATCTCCTTCTGTCTCAGTCCCGTGAGTGGCTTATAGGAAGTCTTATTTCAGGCTTTGGAGAATGAAAGGTGGGCAACCCCTGGACATCTGCCCTGCAGCCACTGGAGACCCTTTCTTCATGGTAAAGACTTCAGTAGGGGAGTTCTCAAGATAAGACACAGTCTGGAACACTGCAGAATCCACACCCTCAGACTGATCTGAACTTGTGGCAGCCCCATTCATGTGAGAGACTTAGGAGTCAATTTACAAGTTGTTAAAATGAAATGAAATGAAATTCAGAGACTTTCTCTTAAAAAAAAAAAAAGATAAAGATAAAAAGGCTGCAATATAAATGAAAGATTTTTGAAGGAAACTAAACTGTATTTCTAAAAGGATTTAGTCCCTGAAAATATGCTTTGTGGGGACCAACTTTGGTCTCAAAAAGGAATGAAGAAAATGTAGTCTGTTTCTCCCATTAGTAGGGAAATGTGTGCAAATCTCATTCCTTTATTTCTTTGTGGCATAATTAGTCAGCCCCGAAATAAAAATATACTATGTCAGAGAATTCTCGCTGCCATCTATTATCTAATCTTCCCTTTCTTCCCCTAGTAAAGAAACATAACCACAGTGCATTTAGCCAGGAGGTTTTCCCAGCCTTCCAGACGAGAGGTACATGGATGCATGACAGAACTTCAGGCCGGTTACTCAAAAAGAGCTGACTGAGCTGGCGGGCGTGCCCCTTGTCTCCCTTATTACCTCTTCCCTGCATCATAGAATGCTGATGTGATGCATGGTGTTCAAGCAGCCATATTGGTACATGCAGCAACTTTGAGGATGTGCTAAAGATAACACAGTAGAAAGTAAAAGGTGCCATGCCTCTGGCAATTTCATAAAGCTTCTGTGCCAACCCTGGATTGCTTGTTCCTGGACTTCGTTTATGAAATGATGGTTATTTTTGTTTTTATCCTTGGGCAGTTGAACCTATTTGTAAATTATCCAAAGTACAATGCGAGAAAACATCAAGGGTCATAATGCTGGAAAAATACACACAGGATACCAGAAACCCAATTAATGACATCAGAGCAGAGCCAGGGTACAGCCAGGGTTCTACACCCTGGTGAAGAGATGCCGAAATCTGGGCAGGTCCAGGATCTGAGAGCCACTGTTCATGGAACAGTCTGGATTCAAAAGTACAGAGTGGAGGACCATAAAAAGAGAACAAGAGAAACATCTTTGCCATCTGGCCATTCTGGAAAAATTCTCATGAATATTAGTAACAGTCCTGTGCTCCATTTGTAGACATGCAGTTCTGCCCTTAGGGCACAATTTAATCTGCTTTAAAAACCCTGATTTTCTGAAACTTCATAGTTTAGATAAAAAAGAAAATAATATAACGTAACTGCCTTAAAACCATGGTATTCATAGAGAATAAATGAAAAGGCGAAATGGAAAGTTACGGGAGTGAAGAAAATTCTTGTCTATACTTCTAGACTTTAAATAAACGAACGTGTGTGTGTGCTCACATTGTGTATGTGTATGAGTGTGAGTGTTTCATAGTCAAAGTGATATCAGAGGCATTAAGGAATGGTAAGAATGGTCAGAAAATAGAAATGGGAAATGAGCAAAGCTTCCATGGGTGAGGCAAAGCACAGGCAGTAAATAAGGCAGCTGATTAGCTGATTTGAAGCACAGGAGTAGAATGCAGATGTGAAAGGGAATGAAAGGAGGCAGAACAGTCAGCTGAGAGCGTAACCTCGGAAAGGTGGTGATGGGAGTGAAAACGTGATGGGAGTAATGGCCTCGCTTATTGTGCTATTTAGATGATCTTTTTCAGGGTATAACATCCTCTTATTTCAAGATCATCTTTCCTCTCCAGTGGCAGGTGAACAGCAGCTGGAGAAAGCATCTCTGGCTCTTCACTTGCCCTTCCAGTGTGCCTGGCTGGAGGAGCAGGCAGGGCACCAGAGGACCTGAGGTGGAGCCTCTGTATCCTCCAGGGCTCAAATATTCCTTAAAGATACACCTCGTGATTTAGGGTTCTCTCCATCATTATAACCCTTAGAGAACTGATTCAAGATAAATAAGAAGCAAGGATCTGTCACTTTTAAAAAAGAAAAAAAGATACACATTTTTTGTTTCTTTGTCTGGAGTTCATCAACGTCATCTCCCTAATTCTATAACCTTAGAGCGTTTAACTAGCTGAGGAAAAGAGCCAGCGACAAAACGTGCTGGGATGAGGAAGGAAACAAACCAGACACGCTGACAGTGGAGACCCTGCTCTATTTTGCATACTGTCTACAGCTTACCGACCTCTTGAGCCTGAAGACGTGGCTACTAAAATCGCTGGAGGGAGAGGAGGATGAGAGAGCGTCAGAGTGAGAGGGAGAAGACGTCAAAGAGCAGAGCCCCACAGGGAAGGCGCCTGGCAAATTCGATTTTATCAAGCCAAACGGCAAAGAAGGTCGGTCGGGCATTCGTTCAGTACACTTTGGTGCATTCTTGACACAGCTGGACTTCTAGACAATTGAGAGGGTCAGAACACTTTGGTCCATTCTTGACACTTGAGAGGGTGAGGAAGGGAAAAAGAAGTCAGAGAAATGGAATGCTTTAAAGTATGAGCTCCAAATTACTGGTAAAGTGAAAAAGAATTTACAGAATTTTAATCTGAAAAAATGGAACATTTAATTGATGTGAATTTGTCATGGGCTCATGGTAATATAACTGCCTGAAGTATAATCGTAATATGCAGAAACTCTAAAAGTAGCATAGAGGAATATGATCCCTGATGTTTTAAACTTTCCTGGGTCTATAGAAGCTGAGCAGAGGAAAGAATTCTCATAATAATCCATAGTTAAAACTTCCTTAATAGATAAAATTAATGCTTTGAGCCATGAAAGCTAAGTTTTGTATAATAGAAGAAATTAGCTATGGAAATATAGGAAATTATTGTATTTTTCCCTAATGGTAAATTCTGCCTTTCACTGAAATGATGGAAGAAAGGATTCAAGAAACCAAAAGCCATGTAATTACAGTAAATTATTAGCCATGTACTAGGCTCATATATTAATTAAAACATTCATGTTTATCTTATTTTGAGAACTCACTTTTGCCCCTAACCTATATAATGTCTCTCTTTTTTAACTACAAGAATAAAAGAACTTAGAATTACATTTAAATTATTTCACTTTCATAAAATATATCACTTTGTAGACTTAATGGTAAATTGGAGAAAAATTTGCCTAACATAAAACCACTTCTGCTAATATTCTTATTTTCCATTTCTTAATAAAACCAGGGGCAATGTTCTATGGCCCTGCTGTACCAGTCTCCTCCTGTGGAGCTCTGGTTAAAGCATTAAGTTATTTGAACTCACTCTGAAGGATTTAGTGTATTTGAATTACCACCCTTTATATCCCCAACTATACGTAAATAGTAAATAACAACCAGGCATTAAGGGGGAAAAAATCGTGCCTGCAAATACTCCCATGTTGAAGTGTCATTGTTAGCAGTCTATGGAATTTAACCAGGGCAAGGAGAAAAGGTGATACGTCATGTTCTTTTTTTTTTTTTCCTAATGAAGATAATTTTATAAACTCTATACTCCACTTTCACCCCAAAGCACATGAGATTTAGGGGTCTGTGTGTGACATTAGCAGGATCATTGGTATTGTGTTCTGCTGGAGGCAGAGGATTTCTTAGCTGGATAAGGACGCAGAAATTAAAGCATGAGGGAAAGAGGTACCTGAAAATAACTTGAGGGAGCATCTCATTAAAAAAACAGATGAAGAGAAAATATCTACGGGAAATGACTTGGCAACACACTGTGCTGCAAATTTCCTGTCCACATCTGACCTTGTGAGACTTGACATCTGCACCCAAGTCATTCCCTTCCTGTCCCTCTTCCAATGTGGCTTCATTGAAAACAGCCTCCTTCCTTACCTTAGCTCCTTACCAACCTCCCACTGTCTATGAAGGTAAGAGAGAAATTAGATGGTAGTTGCTTGATCTACATTCCTGCACAGGACACCTGAATATCCAAGTGGCACCCTGTTTATCCTGCATGCTGAGTATTACTGCATGCATGCTGCGTATTACATGGTCTTCAGGACCATAAATTTTGGGACAAAACTGACATGAGCTGACAGAGGTGAGCCCCAAGTCCTGGCATCCTGTTCGCAGGCACCAGGCTCCCATGATCAGAAACCCACGTGGTCTTCACAGAGCTCCTCAATGTGCTATGCTTATTGCTGTACATGGAGTCATGACATGAAGTTGGCCCCCAGCCTCACCTTTATTTTCTTTAAAGTCCACACACATATGTTTGGATTTGGTCAACTGAAATCATCTAAGTTTTTTAAAACACATACTGAGATTTTCTTAAAGTTTAATATGGGTGATTATCCCTTCGTCTGCCTAAATCTTCATATTTACAAACAAATTATGTCAGATACAAACAGTGACTGTCCATGACCTGAATGGTCTAACAGTCTAGTAAGTGAAATCCTACAAGCACATAAGCAATTCTAATACAGTGTGGAATATGACAGGCACCATGGAAAAGATTTATATGCAAAATGCTATTATCACAGAGAAGCTGCGAAAGTTATGTCAGCTTGAGGGTAGAGGGAATATGCAAAAAAGAGGGCAAAGAAAGAAAAAAGTAACAGTTGCGCTAGGTCAATGGTTCTGAACTCCGGTTGAGAAGCTGTTAAAAGACACCATGTCTAGACCCCAGACTCTAATTCAGTTGGGCTCAACATGCACAAGGTCACTAGTACACAACAGGTGTGAATTATAACTATTATAATTTTTCATTTTCAAATAAGATGAAAATACTTCTACTCAAAACAAAATATGCCATTTCAATATTTTTGGCTGCTCCAAATCAAAAGTAGCTATTCTCTTCCTTGAACCACAGCTGAAATTGGTCATGCCACCATATCCTACAATGACAGATTTTTTTTTAAAAAGGGGAGTACAGTTGATTCTTGAACAGTTGAAAATCCATGTCTAACTTTTGACTCCTCCAAAGCTTAACTAATAGCCTACTGTTGACCGGAAGCCTAACCAAAAAACAGTCGGTTAATATGTAGTTGTATGTTACACGTATTATGTACTGTATTCTTACAATAAAGTAAGCTAGAGAAGAGAAAATGTTAAGAAAATCATAAGGAAGAGAAAATGCATTTACAGTGCTGAACTGTGTGTGTAGATACTGTAAGTTTACATCATCTGCTTATAAGATGAATGGTCTGTCAGTGTCTACTTCAGTATTGTCTTATATGAAACAAAGCACTGTAGATGTTACACTTATTACCAGCACAAGACATAAAAAATGAAAAGATAACATGAAAAAGAAATTCGTATTTATTTACAGGTATCATGATTCATGCATTGATAACAAAGAGGCCCCAGTTAGATTGTTTAGAGTAGCCTAGTGTAACTAATACAACAGCTTCATGGTAGCATAGCTGTACTGTGTTTCTATAGAAACGTTTTCAGGAATTAAAGGAAGTGTTTATCTGGTAAGAAATACAGCACATTTCCCCCTTTTATTTTTTTTAGCAATATAAAGCAAAGCAACTATATTGATTTAATAACAACTAACTGTAAGTATTAAAATTTCAGTAAATTTAAGTATGTGTTTAAATATATATAGTGATTTATTTAACCAAATCAGATGGACTTGGTGCACATTTACTACAAAATTAAATTCAAGTATTTAGATATCTTTGTTTAGTTACAAGAAGACGTTGTTAGAACATAATGACCTACCACTTACTTCTCAACACCGGATGTCAATACCACTGCAGTCTAAGCTAACTCCTCCTCTTAGCATACAGCACTGACATGTATTTTTACATATAAATAATAATATATGATGGAAGAAACATTTAAAGCTCCATAAACTCAAGGGATTTGAAGTGGTATGTATTTTGTCAAAGAACAGTGTTACGAAAACAGAAGACATAGCTATGAGCATTTAAGCTGTTGCTACATAGTTTTCTCACATTTTCCATTCTTTTCCTCAGATTTAGCTCTGTAGATATTCACTGTCATATGGAGAGACATTTTAATCCCCCTGACCTGTTCATTCTTTGTTTGAGGACAACTAAGGGGTAGAAATTGTTTTTTTATTTTTCCTCAAAAAGAAATCTCTGTCCCCGAGGACCTTGATGCATCAAACCACATCATTTCCAGACCCGGGTCACATTTGAAGGAGTGAATGGGCACAGTACAGCATCAACAAAAATAGGCAGAAGTCCCCCTAAGTCCTAGTCACTGTAACTCTCAGTGACAGATTCACGCTGCTATTAATCATTTTCACACCAGGGAGATACACATGGTGGAAACATGCAGATTGGGAACAGCACAGAAGTCGCTGGGAAAATGTCTGAAAGCCAGAGCTTTCCAACATCACTTCTCTGTGCCAAAAATGCAAAAACATATGCTTGCCCCTTATTTTTCGCTTTTTTTTTTTTTTTAAGTAGAGAAATTAGCTCCTGTTAGACTGTTGCTTACTTGGAAATCTGTATCACTGGGTAATGGTGTAAGGTTTTGCCATTTCTAGGGGAAAAAAATCAGTCTATTTGCCAAGGCAAATTAGAAATCATTTTCCACCCAGTTTTCTTCCCTTTTTTTTTTTTTAAATACAGTTTTCAGGGTTAAAATCAGCTTTCTGAATTATTGCTATTACTGGCATAATCTTATGTTGCTATTTTCAGCTCCTAATAAAGAGATGCAGAAAAGAGGTATAATCTTGTATCTCCCCTAAGTAGAAAATCTAGAACTTCAGGAGCACTGGACTGATTTGGTATCAATTGTGTGTAACATGAAGAATTGAGTTCCCTTGTTACCGTCATTTACACGGCTGAACACTAAGATCTTTGAAACCTGCTAGTCAGAATTAAAAGATAGCATTTGCTATGAGTTTAGTATTTTAGATAATTGATAAAATGAGAAATCTAGGGACATGAGACTCAGTATTTTTCAGGTGACTTCAGTGGCATGGATGAGAGTAGTTGATGAGATTCGCTTCTGTACATAATGGCTCTCTCGAGATTTATTTTTCAGGATAAGGGAAGATGAAAACCGAAATTAACCAAATAAACCTCCACAACAAAAGGAGTAAAGACTGAACTAGCCACAATCCAGTATCTTTATCTGGGTGCAACAATAAAACAGGAAATGTGTGCTCAAGTATCAGCTATAATCAAAATCACCTGGCTAAGTTGTCGCACTTTAAAAAGTAATGAAATCATAGATAAAACTCAATTGTTGGGTTTGATTTTTCTTGGACTGTCTCCATCAAATAAATCAACAGTAGTTTAATTATCCAACCTAGGAAAGCGCACGAGTGAATAAGAGTGCTGACAGTGGTCTGATTGAGAAATGACTTCATGTATTTGTCAGGGAATTACCGGGGACTTACACACAAACTAATGAAGGAGAGATCAGTTTCTCCCCGCCCTCCATTAAACTCTGTGCATGAGAACGCGCACTTGGCCAGGTACTACAACGAACAGGTGGATGTTTGTATAATGTAGTAGGAGTGTGTGGGACATAACTGTCTTTCTTCTTTCCACATAACTTTGCTTGAGGTTCAGTCAACATTTTATGTCACGAAGATTATGTACTGGCTATTTTGCAAATCAAACCAATAAAATTAGAGATCTGTCCTTTCCCTTAGCAACCCCAGAAATGACTCCTCCCTTACCTGAATACATGAGAGCGTGTTCCTATACTGCCTCCCTCTGCTTCTCTCTGTAAAACCCATGCGGTGCTCTAGCTATACAAATCTCTGATTTTTTTTTTGCACTATATTTTAAGAGTTGCCAGCATTATTCACCTTTCATTCCAGTGCCTTATCTTGTTCTTCTGAGCAGTGGAGTCTCCAAGTCCACGTCTCACTGCTGAGTTCTTTGTGCTGAAGACAAGAAGGTGCTGGAAATTTTAGAACATGTTTCCCCTGACATTGGACGAGTACTTCATAAATTTTATGCGTGCATTTTGGGTTGGCTACTCCTGGATAAATAGTTGTTCGATAACATTAGAAACCACTGGTTTTAATAATTCTTGAGATTGAATTAAGGTAACTGCCAATCCTTTTGTCTTTTTTTATATCAATTTTAAAAAAAAATGAATCCATGAGACCAAAACTTGTCTTGGCACACAGAATACTCAAACAATTAATTTAGACAAAAGTTAAATTAGTTTATCTTAAACTCTACAAAAAATTTTAAAAAAAACTAATTTTGAGACATTTAATTCAGGAAACAATATCACTGTATCGCCAAATTGAAAATTGTGGTTTTTTACTGAATACAAAAGCAGTTGCATTTTACTTGAATAATTTTATAAATGCACAAGATGGGATGCTATTATATGCAAAAGTCTAGACACGTACAGAGGAATAAGATTTGTTTGAAGACTACCACTGATTTACAATATATTTGCAGAAATATGAATGGCCAAATCAAAGGAGTTCCTTTTATTCATTGAATGTGTTTTTGAAGAGCTATGCCGGAGTAGAATTTTAAAACAGTGTCGTAGTTCTGACTTACTTTTGCTTTATTTGAAAGAGTTGTGGATGGTGTGAGGAAAGAGGTCGTTCCTCCCTTTTCCTTCTTAGTTCTTGTGGCTGGGCAATTAAAATGAACAAGGCAGGTTAACAGGAGAAAAATCAAATATGTTTTATAGAGACAGGGAATCCACATAACTATGGAGAATCCCCAAAACAGCAAGGCAAGGTGAGGCGTGTATTAGTCTGGACTAAAGAGAGAGAGGTAGGGGTCTGGGACTTCAAAGGGAAGTAAAGGAATTCACGGGAAGATAAAAAGAGTTATGTTTGATAAACAAATGTTTGCAGGGCCATCCAATGACAATGGGACACAGAGAGGATTTGGATCAAACTGAGCTTCGCTGGGGTCCTCCCTGTCTTCTGCACCTAGTTCGCACTTCACTATGGTTGTCTCTGGATAGCGGTCTTTAGCTGCCTTTAACCAGGCCCTTCCTGGGATAGGCCTCCTATGTCAGATTCTTTCAGGTGGAAGTTCAAAGGTTCTTCCTGGGTCTTTGTGGCCTTGTGCAATTTTAGCTCGAAATAATTCCGTGCCACAGGGGCACATTTTGGAGTGACCAACCTGAACCCCATCAATGGGAAGGAAGATCAGACTGCCAGACTGGTAGATTAAGTAACTGAGAGTTGTTCCTCTGGACTCTTTACTTCCCCAAGCTAGTGGTGAATTCTATAAGCACCATGTCGGAGCTCGGGTAGCTGTATACTGGCCTCTGGAAAGACCTGTATTTTATTTTATTTTGTTTCATTTTACTATTTTATTTTACTTTATCTTTTTTGGTACATGGGAGGGTCATCTTCAGCTACTTAACCGGGGTTGTCAATAACTTATCTGAACTTTTACTTAAATACTTTTTACTCCAAATTGTGTGACAGGCAGTTTGAATAAGAAAAACTTGGTGGCTCTAAAGTGTTAAAACACACAATAAACTCAATTTGGGAATTGGTGTGCTTAGGGACATTGATCTTAAGTACTGTTAATGGAAGTGTTATCTAAATCTCATTCATGTAATGAAAATTTCTCCAGCTGTTAAACCACCGAATCTTCTGTCACTTTGATATAGAGGTTAGACAACAAAATGGATTGCCTTGTCCATCAAAATGTGCTGGAAGAGAATATCCTAGTCACATTTGGGAGAGGAATGACACTGAAATATGGGGTAAAGGTCATCAGGAATTTGAGAAATTCAGGAAAAGACTAATCACTTGTGAAGGGGAGAGAATAAGGGGAATTTGATGCTAAAGGTGCTGCCAGAATTTTTAAGAGAAAACTAGTGCCCTGCTCGGCTTTAGCCTACTCGCCGCAATATGATTTGTTGACTAAGGGATGGTAATTGTAAATTCTTTGGGGTTTCTTTTATTCAATATTCAGTTAGAAACAACTGAAGATTGTCTAAATCCAGAAACAGAGCTGCCTAATTTCCACAACGGATCACTGTGAGCTTTATTTGATGTCCTGTTTTGTTGTTGTTTTGGGCTTCAACTTCATTATGTAACTCTCGCTGGAGTTTTGTTCTCATGAGGGCAAAAAATTGGAAACACAGATTTAAAGGACTGTCTTCCTATAAACTGTGCATCTCAGTTTTCCAGGAAACTGAAGGCAGAGTTGGGGAGGATCTAATTTTTTGTTCCTAATTTTTTTTACAGAAATATAAAATGCCAATTTTCTCTATATGCAAGAGGCTAAAATCATATATGAATAGCACTGGTGGAATGTATTTAAGAGTCATAGAAAATTAAAAGAATTCATGAGATCTAGTTCAACTGCCTTTTTTTTTTAAGCTTAGAAAATGTAGTTCCAGAGTGTTGAAAGGACTTACCCAATATAGTACCGAGAAGAAACCAGAACCTCCCCATCATATGTCATCAGAAAAATGCAAATTAAAACATAGCATTACACACTTCACAGGGTGACCAAAATTCAAAACACTGACAACACCAAATGCTGGCAAGTTTGTAGAGAAACAGGACGTCTCGTACATTGCTGATGGAAATGCAAAATGGTATAGCCACTTTGGAAGATAGTTTAACAGTTTCTTAGGAAACTAAACATACTCTTATCATATGACCTAACAATCATGCTCCTTGGTATTCACTCAAAATAGTTGAAAACCTGTGTCTGCATAAAAACCTGCAAATGGATGTTTCTAGCAGGTTTACTCATAATTGCTGAAACTTGGAGACACCCGAGATGCCCTTCAGTAATTAAATGCAGAAATAAACTTCTGTACAGCCAGACAGTGGACAGTTACTCATTGTTACAGAGAACTCAGCTATCAAGCCACTAAAAGACATGAAGGAATCTTAAATGCATATTGTTGAGTGAAAGAAACCAGCCTAAAAAGGCTGCATACTTTATGATTCCAACTGTAGGACATTTTGGAAAGGACAAAAGTACGGAGACAGTAAAAAGATCAGTCACTGCTAGAGGGCGGGGTGATGGAGGAGGAATGACTGGGCAGAGCACAGAGGATTTTTAGGGCAGTGAAAACACCCTGCACAGTACCAGAATGATTGATGCATGTCAACACACATTTGTCCAGACTCAGAATGTGCAACTCCAGGAATGAAATGTAATGTAAACTATGGACTTTGCATGATTATGATGTGTCATCGTAGGTTCGATTGTAGCAAAAGTGTCATCCTGGTAGGGGAGGCTAGGCATGCACTGGGGGAAGAGGGGTATATGAGAAACCTCGGTACATTTCTCTTAACTTTACTGTGAACCCAAAGCTAATATTTTTTAAAGTTGTTAAATATTTTTTAAAAAGAAAAGCAAAGCACAGGTATCTTCTCTGAAGGAAGAGGAAACAATATACTTTGTTTCGTCTCATATATGTAATTAACTTGATCTACTTTACAACCTCAATATGTAAATATATAGCTTTTATACTATATAGCTTTAATATTTCAAGTTTATTCTTTGAGGACCCACCTCCCTTACTAGTAAAAGGTCTGTTTTCTCCCTTGATGCTCCCTCTTACATACACACACATATATATTTGAATTGTTCAAAAAATCTTAGGAATTTGGTCCATTCAAAGGAGCCCCGCCCTTATTTCCAGTGACTGGAGTAGAGCGTGTGAGTTACCTACTACAGCTTTCACTACTTCCAGCCAGGCAGGCAGCATTGCTCCCGAAGCCTGGTCCTCTCTCCTGGATACTCGTCCACTGCAGAGCACTAGGCCAGGTCTCTTTACATGCAGCCATGGTGCACTTCTCCAAGGTTGCATCTCCTTCAGTTCATCCATAACACACTCAGCCATTGCTTCTCAAGTGAGACAATGTATTTTCATTTACTTTGCTATGGTTAGTTCAATGACATCAATAGTATTATTAGGTAGAATTAATATATATTTTAAGAATACAGAAGTACACTACTAAACAAGGGACAACACTACACTTTCCTTTTTCATGCAATACTTGGAAGGACTTGCACTTTTACAACAGCTCTTTTGTAGAAATGGAAAAAGTGGCTATGAATATAGCAGTGTGAATATAAAACAGTGGTGGCTCTAAAGTACTATATATTTCTTTCAATATTAGGAAAAGCTAATGCTAAAAGACATTTATTTTAAATATGAGACATAAAGTAAATTAAATTCAAAACAATAATGTTACAAAGATTGACAATATATTGTGTTTAGGGACTTTGTATACGGTTAAACATAACCAAAAATAGCTCACCTCCATTGAAAGCAAAGCCCGATGGTATTTGCATTAATCTTCCTCACTCAGCCCAGACTCTCCCTTCTTCCTTCGTGAGTTTTCCCCGGGGTCCTTGATGTCCTTTCCTTCCCAAAGACATTAATTATTATGATAGTAATGTTTAGGGTCTACGCAACCAGGTCCACTAGATCAGGATTTACAGTTCTCAGATTTCAGGTGGTACTGTTTCAGTACCTTTGTGGGAAACATGGTTATGCCAAGTCAGATCCCCTTTGAGAAGGGACTTGCTGCCAGCTGTGGGAGTCCAATCAACAGACAGCCTCCAGCACTGGCTCCTTCAGGACCTGCCTGAACTGCAGAGAGCCAGCCACTTTGCCCAGAAGTCACACCTTCCTGCCATTGCCCATGGCCATTTCACATGACACAAATGGATAACACTTAGTCTGGAACCCATGCCAGATTGGTGTGTGCTTTGTCAGTCTGGCATAGAAGTTCACGTTCTTCTTCCCAATTCTTCTTCATTCCTCTCTTTTTTCCCCCCTTCCTCTTTCTATTACACAAACTCATCCCTAGTAAAACACCTTGCACCCTAGCCTCATCTCCACTGCTTGTTTCAGAGACTCCAGCCTCTGCCAGCTTTTTCATTCTTTCATCCCAGGAAAGAACATTTTATGCAGATTGGTCCATCTCTTCTTTAGAATTATACATAGAAATGATCATTGTCTGGGGACGCCCTTGTTAGCCCACAAAGCATCGTATTTTTGTCTTCCTTCTGTAAACCTACTAGCCATATGTAAGACAAGAAATCCATGTGACTCTCCTCTGAACACAATATGTGTGCTCCAAATGACTTATTATGTCCAGCTATGAGAAGTAGCTCTCGTATTTTGTTTAATTCTGTATCATCAGATACACCATTAAATATAAAATTAACTCACCATATGTTGATGGGTCACCATAGAAAAAATATAATAACTTAAAATGGATTACCAAAGAAGTAAATTTTCTAACCTAGTCCTCAAACCATGTGTTGATAAAAGTAACTCATTTTTAATGAGTGCTTACTATGTGACATACACTTCACCTGTATTAGGACATCTATTTCTGAAGTCTACAGAAGTTAAGAAACTTGCTTGTTCAGCTAATAAATGGCCCCAGTAGACTTAGTATCCTGGTTTGACAGACACCGAAGTTGAATCCCTTAACCACTTCTCTCTCAAGTTTCTGAATTTGTCATTAATTTCCATCTTCTATCTTCTGCTGCTCCTCCCTCCTTTCTCCCTTAGGGTCCTTAAAATCCATGAAATAACAAGAAGGAAAGAAGGGATCACAAAAAGAGCCTCGATGTAAGGAAAATCAGCACACTGAAAAAACATATTGTGGGTAACTAACAGAATTATTTATATTCTTTAAACACCAATATACCTTCTGTCTCAGAGTAAAGGTAACTAACTAGATATCTCCCTTTTTAAATTCTTCTTTTGTCCTATTCAGAATTTTTTCCCTCAAATATCCTAAAATATTTCTCTTGAAGGAAATAAAAGGACCCCTTTACTATGTTGTCAATACAGCGTACTTCAGAAAAGACTTCTTCAAAGACAAGTTGTTTGGCTTGAATTAGAGGGTGTCAGAGTGGCCAGATGGAAAGCTCGATTTACATTTAATTTTGTTTTCACTGATTTATCAACTATTCCATTGACAAAGAGAGGTGTGACTTCATGGGGTGAGAAAATGCTATTTTCTGCTCATAGTTACATTAAAAAAAAATCAAACCACAGCATGTTCAAAGTTAGCATTTGACAAAGCTTTTTAATCATGGTTGCCCGTCTTCTGAACACCCCTGCCCGCCAGTTCCAGCATTTCACAGAAGTTGGATTCTGCTTGTAATTCATGATGTGACAGTCTGCATGAGGGGAGAGAAAAGAAAACTCTTCCTCTGGTTTTGCCCTGGACAGTAAAAGAGACTCTTCTAAAGTGTGCTTGAATCTGTATAATAGCTTTTCAAACTCTGCACTACTTTGCCTTCATTCCTTATATTTTCCTAAATTGAGTAGGTTGGAGCAAATCAAAACTGATACCAGGGAAAAAGAGAGGGTGATGAAGTACTGCAGCGCGCTCGATGCTGAAATAAAATAAGAGCAAACCCCAGATGTTATGTGCCCTCTGGTGAAAAAAAAATCACTCCCCAAGTCTTGCCCAAGAGATCAAACCTGAGTCTGACCAAATCTCTGGGTCCAGAGGTGAATTGACAAGAACTAAAGGACAGAGCAGGTTTTTAACTGAGTCTCTGACCACCTAAATCCAGACAACTGGAAACGCTACAGGTGAAGTGGCTTCGGTTATTCAGCAGGTACAATTTAAGGGAAACAAAAGGGATTCTGTGTATTAAATGGGGTGCCACAGACATACTGAGCTTAAAGGTGCATGAACACCTGAACTGTACTGTACGGACATTCATTTGGCCAGTAAAACTATAAATAAATGCAAAGAAATGATTACTGTGAAGGTCAGGGCGCTTACTTTTGGAAAGAGGAGAAGTGGCGTCTGAAGCAAGAGGCAGGCTTCTATTCTTTGACCTCGATGCTGGTTACAAAATCATTCCCCTTATAAAAATCGTCTCAGCTATGAATGTATTATGTGTGGTTTTCCACACGTAAAAGTGTGTTTTATTTTGTAGTCGAAAGATGTCTAAAAGAGATAAGGAATAAAAGTTTGAGAGTGAAATAAATCTGAGTTCAAATCCTGGCCCACCACTTATTATCTGTGAGACTGGCAAGTTTGTATCCGAGCCTCAGTTTCCTCCTACATAAAATGTGAATAAAAGTAGCACACCTGCCCTTTAGAGTTGTTCTAAGACTGAGGGGCAGTCATTTATACCAAGAGTCTGGCCCTGAGCGGACAACTCTAGTTATATGATGCTCTTTCCTTCTCTCCCCACCTACTTCTTACTTTGCTTTGACGTCATATTTTCTCTACCATAGATTGCTGATACTTTTGTTTAATCAGATAATAATTTCAGATGTTGGAGTGTATCGCCGCTTCTGAAGGCCTATGCTAAATAACAAGAACGTGTCCTTCCAAATTACAGCTGAGTCCAACAGTAATGACTCATGCCATCACCTGAGGGGCTGATTTTTACCCATACGCCCAATCCCAAATCACTTCATTCCAGAACAGTGCCTCTTATTTCTGGTTAAAAATAATGATGATGATTAATATTTTGCAAGGCAGTAGGCAATAATTAAGTTTTTAATGATGGTGTGTCATTTATCATAAAATGCATGTTCTTTTCATCGAGTAGATATTCAATATATTTTTTAAATGATTGATTATGTAGAGTTGACTTTCATAGCCTCTTAGTAATGATGGAAGCAATCTGATGTAGAAGGTGATTTCAGTATCATTGGAGGAAGTCTTGTGGAAGAGTTAGTTTCAAGTGGCAATGTATCAGAGGGTGGTATGACTCTGTGGCAGGAGTCCCAGTCCACATTCAGGAGACCTGAGTCATAGCCTGGGTTTTATTTCCAATAACCGCTGTTGTGGGCTAAGTGTTTGCCATGTACCGGGCTGAGTGCTTTATTAACTTGTTTAATCCTTGCAATGACTCTGTGATTGGCTACGTCTCCACCTTACAGATGGAGAAACTGTCTCAGAGAAATGTTACCAGTAAAATGAATGCTGCACATCTAGTACCTTTATGGGTGGGGGTGAGAATTCATTTCTAATTTGACCTGACTCTGAAACTCTTACATTTAACCAGGTGATCTCTGTAATCCCTTACAGTGCTAGCATTCTGTAATTTATGAAATCTCTTCTCCAAATGAATTTTTCATGACTCATTAACCCAGCAGTCCCCTTTGGTGACACATGTCTTCTTTGTTTACTTTATGTCCTTCACTGGTATCAGTGTCAGAAAATGTCACTCAGCCTGGGAGCACAGAACTGGGGACAAAGTCTCATCCTCAAAGACAGCATGACACCATCAGTGGGGAATGGGAATTTGAGGATCATTTGGGGTTTATAGCTAGGGATCCTTCTCAAGCCCTTTTCTATTTCTAAGAATCAGGCTCCTAATATTGACCTTGGCTATAATTCTCTATACTGTTTACTTAAAGGAAATGAAACACAAACTATGTCTCAGGAAGATAGGACAACAATTATATTTTAAATTAGTCACAGGCTTATCAGCTCCTGCAATTTCTTGCAATGAAAAATTAACCCGGAAGACGCTGTCATGTAACATTAGGATAACAGGCTTGGAGTGGAGTGAGTGACATGTTTACATGGCGTGACAGAACTGTTTGATTTCCTTCATTATTTTCTGCATGGCATTTCTTTGCATACCTGGAATTATCCTATCCAGTTTACCAGAAGGTCTCCTGGTTCTGCCGCCTTCTATCTAATTAAAAAAAAAAAAAAAAACACCGTTGTTTCCCGGGGTTAAGTCCTTGTGACCACTTGCCTGACCTTTTAAAATCTCTTAGTTGATGGTGTTCCTTCCACCCTATTTTCTGCCTGATCCACCCAACTCATTACCACCAAATTCATCTTCCTGGGGAACAACTCCAATTAAGCCACCTACTGGTGTAAAAACATATAAAGTATCTTCCACTTCTTAAAAAAATTCATGGTCGTTAGTAAGGCCTTCATATTCACCTTATCTGGCTTCAGACTCTCTTTTCAGCCTCATTTTCAACTGATCATATTAACACAACACAGGGCAAGTTGGCTGAATCTCTATTTTAAAATCTAACTCAGAGAGTTGCTGCCACCTCCCTAGCATTCAGTATTTCTCCACATCTTCAAAAGCCAAAACTTCATGCATCTCTCTAGGACTTGTTTCATGGTTGCAGAATAGCTGCGTGTAAGAAAACTTTGGGGATCTTGTTTGGCTCAGAGCCTAGCAGTGAGGAGAAGTAAGAATCATGGGATTGGAGTTGTACGAAAGCAGTAGCCAGTATTCCATTCATGAATTACTTGGCTTATCGCATACAATTAGCACACAACACAAGGTCAGTGAAAGCGGGGAAGAGCAGGTGGGGAACCACTCCGAGGGGAAGTCCAGGAAGGAGGCATCTCAGCATGAGCAGCCTCCAGTCCAGCAGTGGGTCTGGCAACAAGTGTAAGAAGGAAGTCACCTTCTGCTCCGACATGGCCTGGCAGCGTCTTTCTGGAACAGCTCTCAGAAGCATGGAGCATTGGTTCTGAACTTCAACCTAGAAAACCTGGGAATGGTCGTGGACCACTGTATGGAGGCACAAAGTTAGTTGGGCAATGAACCTGTAAAAGAGACTAGACTGCCAGGTCGTTCTTGACTGTAGTCAGGAGAGTCCACATACAGCAGGGTGCTCCAGCGAAGAGTCTTCAAGTCACTTGGCTCCGTGGTTTCTTTTTAAGGAGCAACAGTTACCCCAGGGGAGGGAGTCTTGACTCTATCAGTTGCTCCTTCAGTTCCAGTGATGCATGTTACCCATCAAACTTCTTGTGTAAAGTAATATTCTTCCTTTGTCGCTCTAAGACACTCACAGTCCTACAGGGAATGTTTCAGAACAACTAATACGGAAGTTCACATTGGCCACTGTGACTCGATTTTGAACTATTTAACATGACGTAGCATAGCTTAAATCCTGTACGTTTCACACAAGATGAGTAGAAATCATAAGACAAATTATATCATAACAGATCTTAACAAAAAAAAAAAGGATTGATGCCTTGACCCACTGTCACGCATGGTAGAGTCCTAATCTTGGGTCTGTCGTAGATGCAGGCTGACTTTGGGGACTTGGTTCTACTCTTCAACCTAGAAGACCTGAGAGTGGTCACAGACTGCAGGAAGTAAGCGCAAAGTTAGTTAGGCAATAAATCTAAGAAAGAGACCAGACTGCCAGGTCATTCTTGACTGTAGGCAGGAGAGTCCACATACAGCAGACAGACTCACTGGAAATTATTTCTGTCAATCAGCTTTCTTGCCTTGGCCTGAGAAAAAAGAAAAAAAAAAAAGATGGAAAACAATGAGAATAGCATACCTTTTTTGGAGCATAAAAGAAGAAAATAAAAGACTATGACTCCTTAAAGCCAGCCAGCAAAAGAGCTCAGAATAATAATAACATTTGACCTTTTTTAGATCCAGGACCCATGTGTAAATGATTCCTCTGAACTTAATTTTGAGAAAAACAACTCCCGTTTTCTCAAGTCCTACAGTCCATTTTTTATAATTTTCCCCAGACTTCAGTGAACACGTATGAGAAAACTTTGTGAAAGAAACATAGCCACTCACAAAGCTTTAGGTAGCTGTGGTTGCTTTCGAAGTAAGTTGTGAGGGACAATGCAGACGGGGAGCTCATACATCCTTGGAACCCTCTGAGCATTTTTCAGAGCTGGAAGGCAAAGCAATACTACTGTGAAGCCCCAAGCACACTGCATTGTGTGTCTGACGTGGCTTTAATAATGTATTACAAAAACATGGTGTCAGCCTGCGAGGGGCTGTGGGGGGACATTTTATTAAGTGAGAAAATAAGATTTATAGATAAGTCACTAAAGAAGAGTTATAGCAAATCATGCGTCTACTAACAAAAGGTGTCGAGAACAATATTTTTTATCTCTGCTTTGTCAACACCTAATGCCCATTTATCT
This sequence comes from Camelus dromedarius, assembly GCF_036321535.1. Taxonomy (NCBI): domain Eukaryota; kingdom Metazoa; phylum Chordata; class Mammalia; order Artiodactyla; family Camelidae; genus Camelus; species Camelus dromedarius. Next base: position 18,931,579 of record NC_087463.1, on the reverse strand, counting down.
CTGTTACACGAATCATACATAGTCACAATCACTCTATAAATTCATCACCATGGATTGTAAAGCTTAAGACAAGGTCAGAAAGCTCACAGAAAGCATCAGGAATCTATCCCACGAGGGGTTGAGAAATGTTAATGGTGGTGACCTGGTGTATAGGGGACCCAGTTGTCATTACAAAAGTGACTGACCATTAGTTATCATCTCAGCGGGTCATCCTGAAAACTGCTATGAGCTTGGGATGGCTAGAAAAAAAAATCACTCCACAGATCAAAGTTGCCATGCCAAAACACAGCTGCTTCTGAAGCTTTGTGCTAGAATTTTGGCTGGAGTGAGTTCTTACAATCCTAAGACAGATTCCCAAGAAAACAGAGACACCGGAGTGGTATCAAGTCAGCAGGCTGCCTGCCGTGTGTACCATGATAGCACTTAAGAATGAGCAATACTTGTTTTTGTTTTCCGTATTTGGTATTACAACCTTAAGACATAGCTCTTTGCTCTATGACTTTGATATGTTGTCAAAAAGTATTGCATAACCATCAGCCTTTTTAGGTCATTCTGTAGGCTTAGCAGAAAACCATTTTAGCACAGGAGTGAGAATCAGAACTCACTTTTATCTTTCATTTCCAAATAAAATAACTTCAAGACCAGTTCTAAATTTATTTCTAGAAACATATTCTTTTCTCTAATTTTTCTTTGGATTTGGGTGTTGGGGTAGCGGCTGTTTACTTACGTAATCTGGTCATCACCTGTCAGTCTTCAGCTGCATGTTGTACCTCCATCACCTCTGAGTGTAACCCACAAGCTCCTCTTACTCTCTCAGATCTTACTTTGCTCCAAGCCATGATCTTGGCCCTCCTGTCTTTATTCTAGACAGAGATAAGACCAGGCATTCTCTAATTTTTAATGGTTAAAAAAAGCCCTACTGAGAACTGAGACTGAAGAGGTGATAAAGAAGAACAAAGTAACAAAGGAGAATCAAATTCAACACCAGGATAGGATGTCAGCCATCACTGTTCCCAAAGTTCATCATTTCTCTGGTGTCTCAGAAAGTCCCTTTGCTGTTACCTTTCCTCTCAGCCTTGTAGTAGATCTCCTTTTTACTGTATCCAGTCTCTCTGAACAAAATTTTGTGTATTTTCTCCAAATCAAAATCTTCACAGAAAAGTGAATTCAGATTTTTCAAGTAAAGGCTCAAGAGGAGCCTTTAAAACAGATTTCACCCAACAGTTTTAGGATGTGTTCAAGAATTAGGCAGAGGTCTGATCAAGGTGACCATGCTACCTTCATCAGCAGCAGTTCTCTTAAGTGGAAGGAGAGTGATTTGATGAGAGAAGGGAGAAAATGTATGTCCTCTTTTACACTGTAATGCTTTCCAGGGTGTTACTGCTTCTTCCTCCCCTCCTGTATGTGTATGTATGTGTGTGTGTATGTATATATATATATATATATATATATATATATATATATATATATGCCCAGCTTTGAAAATAAAATGAGATTTGCTGCAAATATTTTGACTTCTATATTCATTTAGTACATTTGTTTTACATCTATTGTATGTCGAGTACTGTGCATATCTGGGTATGATAGTAAAGTTATAGAAAAAGGCAGGAGCCGTATCATTAAGAGCCCTGGTAGGACTTGTTATACATTTTGATCTTCATCTTGAAGGCCATATAAAGCCATTAAAAATTGTTGTCAGGGAAGTAGGAGAGCAGAGGTATGCTCATATGCTGATGCTGTGTCACGGACGAATAGGATGCTAGGCGGACGGGCAGAGGAGGCAAGAATAGATTCAAGAAGTATCAACAAACGCTATCACTAGGGTCCAGATAATGATCGCTGGGACTGGGTGGAGATGAGAAATTGGTAAAATTGACAACACCTAGTAAGAGGTGGGCTATCTGTGGAGGTTCATGACCAAAATTTATCTAGAATAACTCTCTGGCTTCTAGTTTCTGTAATTGAATGGATGGTGGAACACACTGGAATAAGGGGAACTTTGAAGAGAATGCAGAGAGGAAGACCATGGCATGTGAGGTTGAGGTGTCACCGAGACATTCAAATTGTCAGGATGAGTAGACACTGGTACGTGATTCTGGAGCTTTGGAGAAATGTGGAGCTGGGGATACTTACTTGAGTGTTACTAATATGTGATGGCATTGAAGCTAACAGAAAGAGATAATCTAAGAAAAGAGAAGAGTCCAGAACCTGACTGTTTAATGAACTGATCTGGATTGTGTCTTGGCCTGAGATTTGAGCCTTGTCCTGCTGTAAGATTCTTGGTCACTTTTCTAAAATATTTTGTGTTCCTTTTAGAGTTTGTTTTCTCAAAATAAGATAGGTAATTTTCCCTAACCATCCTGTTCCACCTAAGAGCTGGGGTAATGAAAAACATATGTAAAGGTCACGGTACAGAGGCACAGGCTAACTGAAAGATGGAGACCTAATCGTGGAACTCCAGAATGCTTCCCCTATCTTACACCTGACCACCACGTTACTAACAGCCTATTTACAGTACAGTTTCCCAGTATAGCATCTTTGGCTGTCAAGAGAAAATTATGAAGCATTCTAAACACAAAACATGCAATGTGAAGAGTCAGAGCAATCATCAGAACCAGACGCAGACATGGCAGAGATGTTGAAATTATCAGAGCAGGAATGTAAAGCTATGATTACTGTGCTAAGGGTTCTAATGGATAAAGTAGATAGTATGCCAGGAAAAAAAAGGGCAATGTAAACCAAGAGATGGAAATTCTAAGAAAGAAACAAACAAAAAAAAATGTGCTGGAAATCAGAAACACTATAACAGAAATGAATGCCTTTGATGGGCTTATTAGTAGACTGGACACAGCTGAAGAAAATAAAAATCTCTGGATTTGAGAATATTTCCAAAGAAGCCTCAAAAACTGAAAAGTAAAGAGAACAAAGACTTAAAAAAGAAAGCACAGAATATTCAAGGACTGTAGGATAGCTACAGAAGCTGTAACATTGATGTAATGAGAATAGAAGAAAGAGAAGAGAGAAAGGAACAAAAGGAATATTTGAAAAAATAATGGTGATCATTTCCCCAAACTAATGTCAGACACCAAACCACAGATACAGGAACCTCAGAGGACGCCAAGCAGATAAATGACAAAAATACTACACATAGGCATATCATTTTCAAACTACAGAAAATTAAAGCTAAAAAAATCTCAAGAGAAGCCAGAGGGAAAAATACCTTTCTTACAGAGGAACAAAGAATTACATCTGACTTCTCAGAAACCATGCAAGCAAAAAGAGAGTGGAGTGAAATATTTAAAGTGTTGAGAGAATAAAACTACCAATCCAGAACTCTGTATCCTGCAAAATTATCCTTCAAAAGCAAAGGAGAAATAAAGACCTTCTCAGACAAACAAAAACTGAGGAATTGCTACTAATAGACCTGCCTTGTAAGAAATGTTAAAAGAATTGATTTAGAGAGAAGGAAAAGGAATATAGGTCTGAAACTCAGATGTGTATAAAGAGAAGAAGAGAGTGAGGGAAGGAATAAGTGAAAGTAAAATAACAACATTGAATTGTCTTCTTCTCAATTGATCTAAGAGATAATGGCTTCTTTAAAATAACAATAGCAACAATATATTCAATTATGCACACTTATGTAATATTGTATGTACGTGTATGCTCATGTGTGCTCATGCAGAAGTGAAATGAATGTCATGATGCAGGGACAAGAGGGAAGAATTTGGGTTATTTTGTTATTATAAGATACTCACACCACATGTAAAATCTTACAGGGTTATCTGAAAGTGGACTTGGATTAGCTGTAAATGAATATTGTACATTTTAAGGTAAACACTAAAAGTGAAAAAAGAAGAATAACTGCTATGCTAAGAAAGGAGAGAAAATGGAATCACATAAAATGCTCAGTTAGAACTAGAAAAAGCAGAGAAAGAGTATTAAAAAGAACAAAGAACAAGGTTCAAATTATAAAACATTTACAAATATGCAGGATATTAATCCGGCTGTATCAATAATCACTTTGAATGCCAGTGGTCTAAATGCACCAGTTAAAAGACAGAGATTGAAAAAAACAAAGACAGATTGTCAGAGTGGATCAAAAAACAAGACTCAACTATATATTGTCTACAAGAAACTCACTTTAAATATAAAGACACACATGGTTAGAAGTAAATGAGTGGAGGAAAATATGCCATGTTACTACTAATCTAAGGAAAGTAGGAATAGCTATATTAATTTCAGACAGAGTGAACTTCAAAGCAAGGAAAGTTATTAGGGACAAATAGGAACATTACATAATGATAAAGAGTCAATTCTCCAAGAAGAGGTAACAATTCTTAATGTGCATGTGCCTAACAACAAATCAAAATGTTTGGGGCAAAAACTGATAGTACTGTAAGGAGTAATAGATGAATCCACTGTTATAGTTGGACACTTCAGCAGTCATCCTTCAGAAACGGACAAATCCAATAGGGAGAAAAATCAGCAAGGGCATGGTTGAACTTACCAGCACCATCAATCAACTGAATATAATGGACATCTATAGAAAAATCTGTCCAACAACAGCATATTACACATTCTTCTTAAGTTCACCTGGGACATTCACCAAGATAGGCCACAGACCACATTATGGGCCATAAAACACATCTCAACAAATTTAAAAGAACAGGAAACATACAATCTCTGCTCTCACAACATGGAATTAAACTAGGAATCAGTAACAGAAAGATAGCTGGAAAATCCCCAAGTGCTTGGATATTAGACAACACATTCAAAATAACACATGGATCAAAGACAAAAATCTCAGAAGAAATTGAAAACTTTTTTGAACTAAGTGTAAATATCAAAACTTGTGTGATGCAGTAAAAGCAGTGCTCAGGGGGAAATGTTATAGCGTTGAATGTATATATTAGAAAAAAAGAAGAAAGATATAAAAATCAGTAATCCAACCTTCCACTTTGGAAAACTAGAGAAAAGAAGAGAAAATGAATCCAAGGTAAGCAGAAGGAAAAAAAAATGGTAAGAATTAGAGAAGAAATCAATGAAGCTGAAAATAGGAGATCAGTAGAAAAAAGTAACAAAACCAAAAGCTGGTTCTTTATAAAAACCAATGAAATTAATAAGCTTCTAGCCAGGCTAAGAAAAAAAGGAGAGAGGACACAAATTACTAATGTTAGAAATGAAAAGAGGATTATCCCATGGACATTAAAGGTATAATAATGGAATCCTGTGAACAACTCTATGCCCACAACTATAACAACCTAAATGAAATGAGTCAATTTCTTTCCAACTTTCCAAATTCTCAAAGAAGAAATAGATGATAAATAGGACTATATTTATCAAAGAAATTCAATCAGTAATTAATATCCTTCAAAACCAGGAAGCACCAGTCCCAGGTAAGTTCACTGGTGAATTCTATCAAATATTTAATGAAGAAATTATACCAATATTCTGTCATCACTTTCAGAAGATAGAAGCAGAGATAATAGTTTCTAACTTAATCTACTGAGTCAACATTATCTTAATACCAAAACCAGACAAAGACAGAACAAGAAAAGAAAGCTACAAACCACTGTCCCTCATGAATATAGATGAAGAAATCATCAGTCAGAGATTAGCAAATCGAACCCAACAAGGTATAAAAAGAGTTATACACCATGACCAAATGGAATTTATCCCAGGTATGCAAGGCTGCTTCACACATTTGAAAATCAAATAATGTAATCTATCACATCAACAGACTTAAAAAGAAAATTCACATGAAAAGGAAAGCCACAGACTAGGAGAAAATATTTGCAAAAGACATATCTGATAAAGAACTGTTACACAAAATATACCAAGAACTTATAAAACTCAACAATAGAAAAGCAAACAACCCAATTTAAAGTATGCCAAATACAGTAACAGACACCTCACCAAAGAAGAGATGTAGGTGGCAAATGAGCATATGAAAAAGGATGTTCCATATCATATGACATCAGGGAGATACAAATTAAAACGACAAGATACCACTTTACCTTAAAATGACCAAAATTTAGAACACCAACACCACCAAATGCCAGTTATGATGTGGAGCAAGAGAAATCCTGACTCATTGCTAGTGGGAATGAAGAAAAATGGTACAGCCACTTTGCAACACAATTTGGTGGTTTCTTAGAAAATTAAACATACTCTTGCCATATGATCCAGCAGTCAAGCTCCCTGGTATTTACCAAGAGGAGCTGAAAACTTATGTCTACACAAAAACCTGCATATGGATGTTTATAGCAGCTTTATTCATAATTCAAAACTTGGTGGCATCTAAGATGTCTTTTTTTTTTTAGATGAGTGAATAAATAAACTATAGTACATATAGAAAATGAAAAATTATTCAGTGCTAAAAAGAGATGAACTGTCAAGCCATGAAATGACATGGAGGAAACATGCATATTACTAAGTGAAAAAAAGCCAATTGAAAAGGCTACAGACTATCTGGTTCCAACTATACAACATTCTGGAAAAGGCAAATTTATGGAGAGACTAAAAAGATCAGTGGTTGCCAGGGAGATGGAGGGATGAATAGGTAAAGCACAGAGGATATTTAGAGCAGTGAAACTGCTCTGTTTGCTACTATTATTGTGTATACATGTCATCATGAATTTGTCTGAACCTATAGGATGCAAAGCATCAATAATGAAACTAATGTAATCTGCAGACTTAGGGTGATAATGACAATGATATGCCAATGTTGGTTTATCATTTGTAACAAAGGTACCACTCTGGTGGGGGATGTTGACGATGGGGAAAGCTATGCATATGTGGGGGCAGGGGATGTATGTGAAATCTCTGCACTTCCCACTCAATTTTGCTATGAACCTAAAATTACTCTAAAAAAAATAGCCTTTTGAAAAGAAAAATTCTCATCTTCTAGAATAATTCTTAGTACCAAAATCTGTATTAGTCAGGGTTCTCCAGAGAAACAGAAGTGATAGGATATAGGTAGATATAGATATATAAAGAAATAGATATATAAAGAGATTTATTATAATAAGTCATCTCACATGATTGTGGATGCTGATAACTTCCACAATCTGCCGTCTGCAAACTAGAGACCCAGGAAAGCTGGTGTTGTAATTCCAGCCCCAATCCAGAGGCCTGAGGACCTGGAGAACCAACTGTGTTACTTGTAGCCCACATCTGAAGGCTGGAGAAGCAGAAGAGCCAATGGTGCACGTCCCACTCCAAAGGCAGGAGAAGACCTATGTTCCAACTCGGTCAAGTAGAGAGAGTGAATTCTCCCTTCCTCCACTTTTTTGTTCTAATCAAGCCCTCAGGGGATTGGATAATGCCCACCACTAATTAAGGAGGGCACTCTGCTTACTCAGTGTACTGATTTAAATGCTAATCTCATCCGGAAACATCCTTACAGACACACCCAGAAATATTGTTTGAATATCTGAGCACCCCATGGCTGCATATAGCCAGGATCCTTAAGATGAAGGGGTGATTCCTCATTAGAAACTACAAGATTATATATTCAAAGTACTGAAAGAAAAATACCACCCCAAGAATTCTATGTCCAGAAAAATGAAAGGAGAAAGGAGAAAATAAAACATACCCAGATAATTAAAAACTTACAGAATTAGTGTCTAGCAGTCCTGGCCTACAAGAAATACTAAAGAGGATACTTTAGCTGAAATAAAAGAAAACCAGAGAGTAAAATAAATCCATACATAACAAAGAGTACCAATAAAAGGAAAATACATAGGTAATATAAAAAAGAATAAATGCATTTTTATTTGTAACTTTTTTCTCCTATTTGTTTTTAAAAGTAATAATCAAGGCAGTGTGGTATAGGCATCAGGTTAGACATGTAATATAATTGAGCATCCAGAAATAAGTATTTGCTTTTAAAGTCAGTTGATTTCCAAGGATGCTAAGGAATTTCAAGGTAGGAAATAATAGTCTTTGCAACAAATGATGCTATTGGGACAACTGGATAGTCATATGCAAAAAAACAAAACAAAACAAAACAAACAAAAATTAAGTTATAATCTGACCTTACATTATATACAATAACTAACTCAAAATGGATCGAAACCCTAATATAAGATCTAAATCTATACACTCTATATAAGAATTATATCTCAAAAATATAGTTGTCTTTGTGACTTTGAATAAGACCATGGATTCTTAGATTTGACACTGAAAACAAAAGCAACAAAAGAAAAAAAAAAGATGAAATGTACTTCAAAATTATAGCTTTTGTCCATCAAAGGACACTATTAAGACGTGAGAGGATAACCCACCAGATGGTAGAAAGTATTTGTGAATTATTTACTTGATAAGGGTACAGTCAGAATTCATAAATAATTCTTTTAACTCAGCAACAAAAAGAACAAACAACCCAATTAAGAAATGGGCAAAAAACTCGACTAAACATGTCTCTAAAGTAGACACACAAACAGCCAACAAGCACATGAACGTTGCTCAATACCGTTAGTCATTAGGAAAATGCAAATCAAAATCACGGGATACCACTTCATATCCACTAAAATATATATGTGTATATATATATTTTTTTTAAATAATAAGTGTTGGTTAGGATGTAAATAAATTGGAACTCTCATTACATTACAGAAGGGAATATTAGAGGGTACAGACACAGTGGAAAATAATTTGTCAGTTCTTCAAAAAGTTAAACACGGAATTACCATATGACCCAGAAATCCCACTTGTAGGTATATAACCAAGAGAATTGAATACGTATTTTCGAAAAGATCTTGTACAGAGATGTTCATAGCAACAGTATTCATAATAGCCAAAAAGTGGAAGCAGTGCAAATGTCCATCAGTTGATGAATGGATAACAAAAAGCGATCTGTCCACACAGCAGAGTAGTTAGTGCAGGCTGTCCTATTTGGCAGTTTAAAAAATGAAGTACTAATGCATGCTTCAACATGATGAACCTTCAAAACATTATACTAAATAAAAGAAACCTTTCTATAAAACAGTACATATTATATGATTCTACTGATATGAAATGTTGAAAATAAGTAAATCTCCAGAGGTAAAATGAGAATTAATCATTTCCAGTAGCTAGAAGAAGGAAATGGAGAATGGCTGCTAATGAGTGTGAGGTTACTTCTGGGGATGGTGAAAACATTCTGTCTTAAACACCATGGATGATTGTGCAACTCTGAATATACTAAGAACCACTACAGGGTACACTTTTAAAGGATTAATGTTATAAGAATTATATCTCAAAAAACCTGTTATTTTTAAAAGTATCAGCAATGTTAAAAAAAAAAAACACACATCAATTAAATAGATTTCTAATTCCCTCAACTAAAAGAAAAAAAAAAAAGGAGCAGGAAAAATTCTCCCGCCGTCACTAAGGAAAACTAATTTCCATTAACATCATACCTCTTGTATTTCATACTTCCTGACAAAAGAAGACATAGAACAGTTGATGAGAACAATGAGTAAAAATGAAACTGAAAACATCTGCTTAATAGATGTAAAAAGGAAAACGTGTAATGTTTTCCAATATCAAATGGACCATCCACAGTGTTTTCAACATCAAACTGCTGGAAATCTGGCAAGGACCTATCAGCCATTTCAGGAAATGTTGGTAACGTATGGCAGAATATAACTGGGCCTGACTACTGTTAAAATGTATCATAATCCACACTTGTTTAGCAGGTGAAGCAGCGTCTGCACAATCCTCGTGTATCATTAACTGTCGTGCTGCAATAATACAGTTAAACAGTTTCGCCCAATGTAGCTTTGCTAAAAATGAATTCCACTGATGATGCGTAAAGATGCTACAGGACTGATTTTGGCAGCTGTCTTCAATATTCATGAGCACAGGCATAAATCTGCCCCCCAGTCTGCACACCGTGGGCAGACGGGTAAGGAAAGCAAGAGCCATGTCCAGGTCGTCCCTGCTGACCTGTGAAGATAAACAGGATCCCAAGCTCCTCTTACTACACACAAGGGTGCAAAGTCACAGCTTCTCTTACTTTCCTGTGTCAACTTAATTAGTATCCAAACCTGTATTTCAATGTTGGCAGGGTTAAAAACAACAGCATTAACTTAAACTTGCCTACCCAGTCATCTAGCTTTGGCATTACTTAACTTAAATTTGGTAAAGTATAGATTTCAACCCAGTTGTATCAACCATCCTGCCTCTTGTCCACACTGCTAATTCCCAAATCCGTTGATTAGAGGAGGTCCTACATTGAGTGAGGGTTTTCTGGTCTGAGTGCCATCCTTGAGTTCTCACTGGGCTCCATGAGGTGTAATTTTTCCCACCTAGTCTTAAGCATCTAAGAGCCTTTGCCCCAACTGCTGATTTCTCAAGTTGTCTGTCTTGTGTTCTGTTCTCTTAGCACAAGCAATTTGTTGATGTTGCCTTTGGGAGTGTAGTGGTCCCTCTGTATACCTCCCCTGACCCCACCACCATCAGCACCAACACTGACTTGGTCAAACCTTCTTGGCTTCCCTTGGTAGATCCTCTAAGGATCAGCTGTGTGTGACCGCTTATCCCACATGTGTGCTGCCCAGTCCACCGCCTCTACCATGGGGACCCTTGCTACTTCCCAGACACTACAGCAATAGCCTACAAAAGCACACCAACATCAAAATTCTCATCTGGGTTCTTTGTTTCTTTTGTTGTGTATTTATCTGGAGTGGAGTGGGAGAGCAAAGGCCCCAGATAGCACAGGAAAAGTCTGTATATCTCCCTGCTCTGCAGAACCAAGAATCTCATGATGAGCTGTGCTGTCCCGAGCCCTCTCTACCTGAATATCGTGTGCCGCCTTTCTGTTCTGCTGCAGTTGTTTAGATTGGCAAAGGCACTTGTGAACTACTATCTCGTCCCAGAGATCACCACTGAAATCACTTCATTGACTTAGTTTTAGATTATTTCTGCCCCATCCGAAAGAGTAGAACATACAGGAGATCTTCTTGATGCCAAATGATGAAAGAAGAGTAACAGATAAGAACTAAACTATCTCATGGTTTAACCTAAAATTATGACACATTCCATTACAGGCATTACCTATCATCGCTGCTGCTAGTATGACTAGTGTTGTTATTGTTATTACTCTTATTATATTCATCCACCTCCTTCCCAGCATGGAAGTTGTCGGGATGATCTGCAGAGACTCGGGGCGAATGCTGCCAACCCCCACTATCAATAGTGAAGAAGGACTGAGCCCATTATTTACCCCTCATCCTGTGAGAAGTCGGAAAGAGAGCCAGGTCTCTAAGTTCCACACAGGAAGGGAAAAAAACTCATTAGAGGAGTAAGTTTAAATAGTAACCCTTGACTTACTTAAAGGTCACATTTTGAACCTAAATAAAATAGAAAAAATATCTATATGTGGGGAAAAAAAAACAAAACTATTGCAGAGCTTCTGAATTTTGCTCACGAGACAAATTAAAGTCACTTCCCATAAGGGGATCTTAAATTTGCACAATATTATCTCATAATTTTTCAAGATTACAGAAGATAGTGACATATATTTATATAGTGACATGCATTCACCTAGGAATCCTGAAGCCTCCAACACAGCAATTGGAATATACTAAGTATTTATTAAACATCTGTTGTTTTGATTTTAACTGAAATGAATTGAAACTTAACTGACAAAAACTGGCAAATTACAAGTAAACTTAGAGAAGGATAGAAGAAACAGGAAACTCATTAACAGGAGACATTTAGTCCAAAGCCTTTTAATGTTGGGGGAAACAAATATTCAAGGACAATACCTGCTATATTATAGAATCGTACGATAGTTCACATTCATAGCCATAATTCTGAATCTCCAAGAAAAGGCACAATTATGACCAAAACTAAAAGACAAAAGTACCTGATAGAGTTTTTACAAGTTCTTTTGTTGTCATCTGTTTGTTTACTTGCTTTTTTTTTTACAAAAATATACAACAGATGAAAATAAAAAGGTTCAGTTTCTGAAAGGCATGCTTTAGCTCTTTGAAAATGTTATTTACACGTGACAGACAGTTCATTCTCTGAATATACTAGATAAATGAAATCCTGTTGTGTTTATCTGGAAGGTAATGCTAATAGAACTGGGAAATTTTTTCTAAAGAAACTCTGTTTAATAAAAACCGTGATGTCAGTAGGTCCCATAGAATTTATAAATCACTTTACGTAAGCAGTATTTCATCATTTATTCCTGATGAAGCACAATTCTGGTAGTTACGTGTATAGGGAAATTTTCTTCATTGTGACCATATTTAGCAAATAAAGCTGGAGCTCTCTGATGCAAAGAGGGGGATAAATTATAGGGTTAAGCTTTTTTAACAGACTAGAACATATGAATGGCAAGTTCCAATGTGAAATACAAAGAATATATAATGCAGACTATCCAAAAATGTTTAAAAAATCATTGGTATATTGATCAGCAGAACCAGAATCCAACTACAATTTGTGATCAACTGGAATATACACAAAATGATGAGGGGGAAAATAAGTGGGGCATTTTTTTCTTTCCTAAGATCATTATTTCAATTTAGCTTTATTTGCATTTTAATTATTTTAATAAATGTTTATTTGACATTATACTGTGACAGGCACTGTGTGTGGTGCTGCATATAAAACAGTCAGCAAGACACACATGGTCACAGCGTACAGGAAGATACAGAGTGTCTGGCTGTTCCAACAACATCATTTTCACAAGTGCCCTAGAGTCTGAAGTACAGGGATAGCCCAGGAGAGGATGTTGGAGTTTCTTAATAAATCTCTTAATGACCTGAACTGTGATCCAAATAAAGGAAAATGATCAGTCCTGTAAATCAATCCCTACTCATCTTCTCAGGCTTCCAAATTTGTTAATATTATTATTTTTTTCCTACACAGCTCTGTCCCTTCTTTCCTACTTGGCAAAACTGGCTAATCCTTCAAGGCTCAAATCAATTGTCACTTTTTCTCTGGAGCCCTCTCTGAAATTCCCTTACCCAGAATTAATCACATCATAATATGCCTTGCACATAGCATTCCATACATGGCTCTATTAAAGCCCTTCACAGGCAGCCATTATTGGGTATTAGCTGTATTCCCTCAGTTCATGGAAGTTAACAACTGTGTCTTATTCATTTCCGTATCACCATATTGTGCAACTATTTCAGCCTACAAAAGATTCTCAATAATATTGAATTAAGTTATGAGAATACATCCTGGTCCAGGGGAGCCCAGGAATCTTCTCAACCAAGGCAGTTCAAGTTTCTCTCCCAAAGATGCTCCTTGCAAGAGCTGAGTAGCACTGTGTTCTCATGGAGGAATGAGCAGAGCCCTGATAGTGACACACTCTCTAAAAGGCATTCACGGGCTCACACAAGGCTATTTCACCCCTGCTGTGTCCATAGAAGCAAGAACCATAGAAAACCTCAGTATGTGATGGATGTGATTATGAAGACAGGGAAGGGCTATTCAACACCGACTCTCTGCGCTGAATGAGAGAGAAGCCCTTAGCCTTTGGAAGTGAGAAATGGCTTGGGAAACAACAGGATGGGGTCTCTGGTTGAAGAGAAGAGCTTTGGCCCCAAATTCACAGTGCAGTATATTCGAGTGAATGGAATGGAGAAACAAACACCAGAATTGTAGAAATAAAAATGAACACACATGCACACACCTGTATCAAATCCTCTTTCTGTCATTTATTTTATAAGTGGTTTGCAATAGATAATTTACCTCTCAGAAGACTTATATTTTTCACTTAGAAGTGTTCATGGTGGTATTACATGATTTTTGTGAGGATTAAATTAATTAATGTTATGAATGTTTTGGGTGCACACACGTACGAATGATGCAAAAATTGTTGGTTGAATCTGAGTAAGTTGGCAAGGAGGAGAAATTTTTTTAATATTATTGTCTGGAAACCTTGTTGAATGGAAGAAACAGAAACCTAGATAAGAATCAAATGCCTCCGGAGACCTTGTAGCAAGCTCCTCCCATTCACATGCCGAGAGTGGCCAGGTCTTCCGACGCTAGGTGGCGCTGCCACGGGATGCAAACCCGAGCTGGGAGCAGTCCTGAGGATGGCCTGGCCCCCAATTAACTGCAGCTCACTCATCTTTCATTTTAAATATAACTAAAGAAACGTTTACTGAGAGCTTTGCAGCTCTTTGCAAGGAACTGTGCGCCCCACTTCATGACAATGAGACTGCCCAGCCATGTCCCTTTTCTCTCTCTCCTGCTGCTGGAGATCTTGCTTAAACACATTAGTCCCCTTTTCTGCCTTAGCAGACGCTGTCCAGCAAGTATAATTGAATCCTTCTATGATGAGTGAGCATCTTGCACTGCCTTGGGGGGATCATTTGGAGTCTCCAGAATCGCAGTACAGTGTTGGAGTTGTAAATATAAAAAGAATAAAGAAGATTGTACTGTGTCTGTTTGACCTCAGGATATACTTTGGAAGTCAGTCTTTTGGGGAAAAAAAAAAATCCTTCCTTACAGCTTATTTTCTTGTGAGTTTCCTCTTTACTAAAATTAAGCACGGAAGAAACAATCCTAATGAATTGAAGCTTTATTGGATTCCCATCGACGGGTGGCATAATGCACCTTATTTTGGAATAATAGCTTTGGGGTGGGAATGTGGGCAACGGTCTTGCAAATGCACCCCTGGGTTTTTTTTATCACAGGGAGAAATGTCATATAACCATTTCCTATTAACAGTTAGAAGCTTGGAAACACTTAGGGCGTTGCTGTTGCTGAAGAGTGTTGATGGGCATCTTTCTCAGATGCATTGACAAGTGCCCATGTCTTTCATAAGGGGCAGGCGTCTTTTCCTTGTTCTGAGAATCTTTGATTCAGAATATGAAACTGCCAGGACACGCTTCATTTATCTCAGCCTGTTGTCTACTCACTGTGACTTGATAATTGGAAAGCCCTTGATCTTTAATGATTACTCTAATGCCTTCATGTGCTTCACACAGCCCCTCTGAGCCACACTGCAGTCCAGAAAGCATTAAATATAAGCAGCAGGGCTATTTTAATAGAAATGCTTTGCTACAGTGGTTTTGTAATGTGAACACATTTTTACTTTAAAAACGAGGCAGTTCAGAATGATTGCCTTTGCCTCAAAATGAATTCAGCATGTGCAATGTGTTACAGTAGGAAATGAGCAGGTATGGCTACTACAATTAGTAAATAAATGTCTAGAGTCTTTGCCATAGAGACAGGTAACCACCAATTTGATTGATTGATGATTGATTGACTGATTGATTGATTGATTTGCTACACAAAATCTAGATGAACAGGTTTAGAAACTACATTAGCTTGAAGCCTTGCTCCCCACCTCACCCTCCTCGTGAATCATTTCCTTTGCTGACAGTTATGTACTTGATTAAATTATGCACTTGATTAAATGGTGTTCTCTCGACGTCAAGTTTGAATACAGAAGTGCCTAACTTGCTTGAATGCAACTTACCCCAACAGAAACAGGACTCTGATCTCTGCCATCGCTCCACGTTTACAGAATGCAGTAGGCGCTGGTTCTCTTTCACTGGCAATGAAAAGGGCCCCCCTATACCTGAAATTCTACCGAATGTGACTCTACTTTCTGCTTTCACTTCGCTCTTGCCTCATATGGGGAATGCATTTAACTCACCTACCTGAAATAAGGTCTATTTTATTGGAATCTTGATTTCCCCCAAGGTTGGCCTGGCCTAAATTTCTTCCCCAGTAAGCTCAGAGGGAGCTTACACAAAAAGGCTGGTAATGTCCCCACTTTATACACACTCCTTCACAGGTGCTACACACCTGGATGATGTCCCAGTTAGAGAGGTGGGAATCTGACCCACTTTTCAATCACTTCTTTCTGACTCGGTGAGTTAGCATACCCAAGCGAGCTCGAAAGATCTGTTACATCATACACTGGCCCAAGTCCCCTTCCTTCCCTGCTTCCTCACAAGAGGAGTGTCATGGTGGGTGACTTCCCACATTCCCAGAGCAATCAAAAGTAATTAGGAGCTCTTTTGTGCTGTTGAGATTCTAGATTTTCCTACTATTCTCCATTCATAAAATAGGCACATTGGAAAAAGTAGCATTCTTTAGAGTTTTCAAGCCACTATTTTAAGAGTTTGGGGTAGTCAACATTTGTATGAAAAAGTGACTCCTTTTGTAGGTTACTCATACAGGGCTTACATTTCAGAATCAGGGCCGAGGGCATCAGAGCAGGAAAGGAAGTTCTTCCTTTGGTCAGATTTTACTCACTGTTCTAGATCCTGGCTTAGCAAAATGCTCTGGGAGCTTTTCGTGAGGAACCCTGAGAATTCACAGGAAAATTGAAAGGGAATAAACTGTCAAGTGTAAAAGTTGCATCACAAATTTGGCCTTCGGGGTGGAAGTGGTCCTCAAAGTGGGGCCCTCAGTCAGCAGCATTAGCATCTCCTGGAAACTCCCTCAGCTCCTAGACCTATTGATTTTTAAATGCTAGAGGTGAAGCTTGCAATCTGTTTAACAAGCGTCGTAACAAACTAGCTCAAATCACAGACCCACAGCCTTTGGGAAAACTCTTTGCATTGTTCTATAGCAAAGCTGCTTACTTAGCTCTAGGCAAAACTGCCAGGATCCTTAGCTCCCTTAAGTGTACCTTTGGGAAAATTCAAAGAGGCAACCTCTAACAGATGACTTTTTTTACAGGCTGTTGCTTTAAAGGGGATGGGGTGGGTTTAAGTTCAATATTTGCAAGTAGGAGTAACTAAAAAACTTTAGAGACATTCTTTTCTATGAGAAAAATGAAAATAAGATAGATTGGGGAGGGTATAGCTCAAGTGGTGGAGCGCATGCTTAGCATGCACTAGGTACTGGGTTCAATCCCCAGTACCATCCAAAAAAGAACACAATAGTAAGTAAATAAATAGACCGAATGATCTCCTCCCCAAAAATAAATAAAATGAAAATAAGATAGATGAAGATACTATACATTTGGAATTAAATTGAAAACATCCCTTTACAGTAGTATTCACCACAATTACACACTGTATCTTCTAGGAGAGAAAGCTAGGGAAACAGTGAGCGAGGTGAGAAAATAAGAGTTTTCGTTTGAAATGCCCTCTCTGGGGATTTCACCCCTGTAGAGGACCCAGAAAGGACTTCAGTGTCGGGCAAGCTGAATCCACCTGCAGAGTCTCTTCAGCGTTGTAATGGAGCCACAAGGAGGTGCTGGCTTTAGCCAAGGCCCATGGAGTAAAATTTCTAAGAGGTGATTTTATATCTTAGAACTTCAAGTTCTTCTTTGAATTTGTTTTACCTGGTGAAAAATAGTCTTCATAGCTCTCATAAAATGTTCCTTAATAATAATCATAACATACCTAAATACAGTGAAACTTTGGAGAAAGGAAGGACCAATTACTATTAAATCTAAAATTTGCCTTCAATTTTAAATTTAAATCCTAGGGGTTATATCTTGTATAAAATGTTGAGAACCTTTGCATATTGAAGGAAAATATGCCCACAGCCTGAGTGTTCTAATTGTCCATGCGTCATTAAAGAAATACTTTTGACAATGGACTCTGGTAAGCTGTTTTGGTCCTGGAAACACAGCAGTAAACAAAATAAATTCCCTAACCTCCTGGAAGTTAATTCTAGTGAAGAAAACAGACCAAAAAAAAAAAAAAAAGAGTAAATAATAATACGACATCAAGGAGTTATGAATACACTGAAGGAATGGATATGAAGTACGTATGGTAGGAGAGAGTTGCTCTGTACTCCTCTTGTAACTAAGATCACCATGTCTGCCATCCTCAGATTTCCCCTTTAGAATTAAGCAACCTCCTTTGGGAAAATATTACAAAGCTTTTCTTTGCTCAGGGGGAGCCAATAATTGAGTCAGAGATGGGTTTCTCACCCAATGGTGGTTCTTCATGGGCTGGCAACTAACGACAGTACTGTCTGATATGAAAACCATCCAAGGCAATTAGACCCTTTCTCTCTGTGCATTTCATACTTAAAGTATGAGAAGAACTTAACAGTCTGAAGATTAAGAGACAGGAAGAAGGCCAACAGATAGGAAGGGGTCCATTGGCAGCTATTCCTGGGACCCAGTCAAGCCTTGGGAAACACGTGGAGACCTTGGTACCACTGTGGACAACGAGCACTTTTCCTGAGTGAGCTTGCCCTGGGATAAAGCACTGCCAGGGGTTCACCCCACATACTCTCCATTTGGCCTGAAAGTATCTCAGATGTAGAAGGCGGATGGTCAGATTTTATTCACTGTTCTAGATCCTGAGTTAGCAAAATGCTCTGGGAGCTTTTTGTGAGGAACCCTGAGAACCCTCAATCTTCATTCCACTCAAGCATTGAGAAGTGGATTTTTGCACCTACCCCACTGTCTTATGTGGAAGAGAAGAAGGACCACCTAAATAGGGGAATGGGATTTTTTTGGTATTCTTAAGTTGGATTTTCAAAATGAACTGAACAAACTATAAATACATTTACAAATACTTTGCCCCATATGCATGACTTAAGAGCACATTGAAAGCTCAGTTCCATCTCCATCAAACCATATTCCAGTTAGGAGCATCCCAGGTATGGAAGTAGGATGGCTTTCCTAACCTCTGGAATAGGTTAAATTCCTCTGTTCTGTGTTCTCATAGCTTTTTAAACTTCACTGCCATTTAACATTCATCACACAAGAATGCCCTGTTCTATGTCTCTATTCCCCTCTCTGCTATAAACTTCATGCAGTCAAGTGCCTTGTTCTGTCTTATCAATCCTCATGCTTCCTGTCCTCGGGTTAATTCCTGGAAGATAGTAGGTGCTTGATAAACATGTGTTGAAACGCATTAAAATAAACTGAATTAAATGTGAAGGTGTTTTTGTTGTTATTGTTTTTATAGAGATTATCTCTTTATTTTTCCCCTTTTTGTTCTCTGAAAATAGAAAATTGGAAGCATTAAATTAATATCTGAATGCACTAAGGTGTTTTAGGTAGATACGCCAAATACCAAGTGCAGTTGGAATAAAAAATTGTTGCATGCTGCTCCGTGCAAATTGCTGCCTAGCCTTTATATTCCTATCTATTCTTTATTTCCTCTGCCTCCTTCTTTTCCTGCACATATTTTAAAGGTACTTACATTTTTCAAAAGATAGGCTCAGATATTTATGCAGCAAATATGCTAAAATTAGAGTTAGAAACAGTTTCTTGAACACTGGAATAGAGTAGGTGCCAGTGTATAAGGAGTAGAAATGGGAACCAAGGCAAAAGATACTGTACTGGAATCTTCCAATTTAGTGACCAGATAGTGCCCACCCCCACCCCCCAAGCAAAAAAAGTACTCTAACCTGTCTGTGAAGGGGAATAACCTCCTACATTCACACTTCTGTTTAATTTCAGAAAAAAAAATACAGTATAGCTTTCCGTTGTATTTTTCTGAAAAATTGTATGTAGAGACAAGCAGTCTGTGTACAGTATGAGATTCCTTTTAGGGGTCAGTGTGCAAGAGGAAAGACAAAGGAAGAGAAGTGAGTATTTTCATGGCTATGTCCAGGTTCTTCGGTGACAAGCTGTTGGCTGTCTTTAGCATGCATCCCACATAATGCACACGTGTCGGGAGCAGGAAGCCAGAGCATCATGTCCCGTAGTTCCTGAGCGGAGCTGGTGTGAGGACAGAAGTCACACAGAATGGCAATTACAAGGCCTGCATTTAACCTGCCTGTGAAATTCAGATTCATTCAGAGGCTCAGGGATTTCAAAAGGCTCTTGTAGGGGATGGTGCATTAATATATTTTCAACTGAATGGGAAATATAATTCACGATAGGGGATTTCACAGTATCTCCTTTTAGAAGTGATAGCTTAACTCTTGCCTATCTAAAAATAGCTCCCACACTGTTAGCCTTTCTTAAGGGTTCCACCTTGCAGACACGCATTGTAGGTGTGTCAAATCCACCTTCCCAAATGTGGCATCCGTGCTGTGTGGCAGAGACCCTGAGGAAGTGGACATACACCAGTCAGGAACTGGGGAAGTACTGATAAAAACAAAGAACAGATCACACTCTATGGCTGTTTGACTAATTCTCTCAAGTAGTGTGAATGATTGGGTCTAACGGTCCTAAAATAATAATTACTAACATTTATTAAATGACTTCCCTGTACACTGAACTACTTTTTTTAATTGAAGTACAGTCAGTTTACAATGTTGTGTTAATTTCTGGTGTATGGCATAGTGATTCAGTTATATATAATAGTTCTGAATTTTTCGAGGGTTCAGTTTTATTTATCTGTAAATTAAGAGCAATAGTGCCAGCTTTGGGTGTTGTTTTAAGAATTAACTTACTGTGTGTGACACTTTTTGCACATTATAGAAGTTCTGTCAATGGCAGCTGCTAGTGTGTTTCATAAATATGACTCCACTTGCCCTCCCCTATCTTCTGTCCTTCCTTCTCTATTGTCCGTCACTACCAGTGTCTGAAGAAAATGGAAAAGGTCAACCACAAAACTCTGTCCCAATTCATTAATGCTTTGAAATAGCAAAAGACACAATCACAGAAGACTTCTCTGAACTTTGCCCTAACTGGGAAAAGACAAAGATTAAATTATTGGAGAAATAGATCTTTTTCACTAACCCCCCCCCCCAAAAAAAGAGAGTTTCTCTGACCCAGAAGGCTGCTTTCTTCTCTCTTCTTGTAGGGAAAAACACAATGTTCCTTCATTTCTATGATGTGCCAGATACTTTGCAAAGGGGCCATTCACATAAGATCTGATTTTGCTCTCACAGAAACGTTCCATCATTCTCAATCTCCTGCCTCTTCCTGCCTTCTTTTCTAGGTAGGAAGTATTCTCATTCACATCTTCAACCATTTTATTCCCCTTTATGTGGCCAAGGACTGTAACTATGGGTTTTTTCTTTCTACTGGGAGGAAAGATTCATAAACTTTAAATATGAGAAGAGAAACCTAAATGTGAAATAACTTGTAAATTTTGATTTTCATCCCTGTAAAAAAATATTTTCCTTTCCCATGGACCTCCCCCTTCACGGAATACATGTTTTTCTGTTCTATTTTATTTAAAGTTTAATCCAAATAAATTATTGAAGAGGAAAATGTTAGAAAATATGGATTCCTATTGACTCTCACAGCATTTGACTTGTTATTACTTTTTGCTGGTGGTCAATAGAAATGAGTCTTAAAAATTAATAGAAATTTGGGACCTGAATCTCCATTAGATCCTTCTGAGTAGTTAAATCCTGTGTATATGGAGTCAGTGCTGAGATGACCAGAATTGGAGATGTATACTCAAGACTCAATTTTTGGAATGAAATGTCTGTCTCCAGAATTCTTATTATGACAGTGTCTGGCCTGGTCTCACCCTGTTTACTGCTGGCCTTTCACAGGGTCACTTGTGTTCATACCAAAAGTGCAGCTAAACCATAGTACAGGGATCAAAACCACAAACATGCCGTTCTTTTGAGGAGCATCTGTTGCCCTGGAGAACTGACATCAGGGCAACATCAGTCCCCTTTGGGGGCTGCTTTTAGGATGCTCAAGCAAGCTCAACACAAAGGAGCAAAGAACAGCTTCCTGGGCCCGCGTCTAGGCGTCTTTAGTACTTCCGCTATAGATGGGACAATTCTGAATCTCTTGACGTGTTCCATCACATTATATAAGGCTGGGAAATATTCCTTTCCATAGAAATTGAAGCCTGTGGCAGATAAAGGCAAATAAAATTCTTAAGTTTATTATTTAAACCATTTTCACCAATGCAAGAAGGTTCTTTCCTTATTATGCAATCAAATTTCTCAAACTAAGAGAGATGGCACTAGCCATTGCTCAGTGTAGAGGTGTCTTCTTTCTTGACATTCTTATTTGGAGAGTTTTCAGTGGGCTGTCTGCCTTTTCCTAATAATTAAGAAATGTGCTAATACAGGGGAGATGGGGTGATTTGGAAAGTAGGAGATATGGCATAGTTTAAGCCACCCCAGGTTATTATGGAATGAAAAGTTTCATCATCTGACAACTGCTAAGGAGTCTGAAAAGAGCTAGTGGCTGCTTTCCAAGTAAAATATTAGTGAAAATATACACAGAGAAATGTCAGCCTAATGGAATTTCTAAGGACAGTGTTAGTGCAAAACGGTTTTAGGCCAAGAGTGCAGGTCCCTGATGGTGAAATAATGGGAGCCTACAAGTGCTGTCAATCAAACTAGACCCTAGTTCGACTCACAGTGCTCCCATGAGACCACTCATTTAATCCCAGACCCAGAGCACTGGAGGCAGTGGTAAATATTCATGTCTCCTCCCCTTCCAGCCTACTGCCAGGTTGTAAGGAAGAGGTATTAATCCTGCAGCCAGCCCATACTCCTCCTCTGACCACACTTCTTCTTGACTTGAGATGAGAAAGAAGCAGGTGGCTACCAGGATGGTGGCAGCTTGTCCACCTGACCTCTGATGTTACTCAGATGTATATCCAAGAGAACGCAGAATGCACAAACTTCAGAATCTCCGGGTTCATAAATGATATCTAGATCCTTGTTTGATTCTAAAAGCTTGGCCAGATTCCTCTGTTCTCTTAAAAAAAAAAAAAAAAAGCACAACATGAGAGCTGTGAGTTGAGTTTCGTTGGCAGCTTCCTGAGGACTGTAGCCCAGGGGTCAGCCACTCAGATCGCCCTGAGGAGCTGCTCTGAAGAGGCAGGGGGAGAAGTCAGTATATGCGTGACTTTGTTGAACAGAGTACGTGCCATCAAGCACACATCTCGGTAGAAACTTGCTGCTAGTTTCGAGGAGCAGATGTTTCTGTTAACGATTTTGGTGCTTTTCTAGGTATGAGAAGATGCAAAAATTTGGGTTCATAAAATTTTTTCCTGAAAAAATTTCGCTGTCTGATGGCCTGGTCTACCAATTTTTTCCCCAGAGCACAGAATGCCTCATTCCAGATCTCTCCTCCCTAAACTCCTTATAAGATGTGTTGAAGGTCAGTAACTTCATTGACTTAATCTTTGTAGACTGGATGGCAGGTGACAGTCTTTAGTTGGCACCTTTAAAAAAAAAAAAAAAAAAGTCTGGTCCCAACTGACCGTAAACCTTTCAGATCTCTCTGGTCGGTTTCCATCATGTCTTGGGTTCTAACCTGATGTTCAGTGCAGCTACCACCTGCACACTCATTTCTGTGGGAAAATACTCAATGTAGGGTATTAAAAATAAACGCTCTCGGCCCCTCTCTTTCCCTCTTCGGAGACAGCCCACATTCTGTCTATGGAATGTGTACCTGCTTTTAATCTGAGCACCCACCCCGACACCTTGTGGCCTTTCTCTTGCCTTTCAGTGTATCTCTCTGAATAAATCTACCTTCACTCAATAAATAAATAAATAAATTAATAAACACTCTCTTGCAAACAGTAGGAGTCTATAGCTAATGGGAAGTAATTCTGTGTTGCTTTCAAATGAATTCTCAAGTCCTAGAAGGCATAAGTATTATATTGTAAATTTTTAATATTCTCAAAGTCTCCCAGAATTAAGTACAGTTTGTTCTGGGAAAATAGATACCTGACACATGAGCCATGCTATGCACACTTATTTAACCCAATAACCAGGTTTTGATAAATTCTGGTGATATATATGGTAGGGGAGCAAAACTGGCCATCCCGAAATGTGTCTCTTTGGCACGAGGATTATTTTAGGCTCTTTTTTAAGAAACAAAAGGCTTAGGAAGAGCTTTACTTCCTCCCCCTTAACTGCCTAAAAGGGGGCCTATTCCAGGAAGAGCTGGATCACCAGAGCCAGCTACAATGACTATGAGCCACGAGTGGCAGATGGGTAGGGGTGAAGGGGGAGCGTAGCAAGGCCTGTTTGGTCAAAGTCCTCTCTGGGTCCCAATGTCTCTGCACAGCAAGACAAACATTTGTTTACCAAGCATTGGTTTTTCCCATCTTCCTGCAAATTGTTACCCCTTTGAAGTCCCAACAACTCCCTACCCACGTCTCCTTCTCTCAGAAGCCATACGAGCCTTATCTACCTAATTTATCCTTCAGTCTCATTTTTCTTGTGGGGCCCCCAGAGGTACCTATTTAAACTGGATTTTCTCCTGTTATTCTGCCTCATGCCACTTTAACTCTGGGGACCAGCCAGAAGAACCTGGAAGGACAGGAGAAAATACTTTCCTTTCCCAACAATACAAAAGCCAACATAAGGTAAAATAAGGTAATGATGAATAATATGAGGAAAATAGGTTGCTTTTTTGGATTGAGGAAACTAATTAACTCACTCAAGAAAAATAAGCATTCTTCTGAAAACCTAAGAGGTTATAATATACGTCATACCCCAGCTGTGACTTGTACCTCCAGAGCAATCACACAATATGAGATTCTGTAATTTAAACATAAGTGGGAAGCCCCTCAGAGGACTTGTCAGCACCATCATAATGTTCAGCCAAACTTCATCCTCCTTCCGACTGTATAATCTGCCCCCAGCATTTAGGAAAGGGGTGTTCCTACTTCCATTCTCTGTAACTTCTGAGTAACTCCCATTGTGGCTCCAACCAGACCGTCAGTTTTAATCAGACTTTTGCCTTGAAACAAATAAGAGCGCCATCATTTTCACATGTGACACTTAGCCAAGAGGAGAGGAGAGCGGATGGTGTAACTGTGGAGCAAAATGTCTTCAGTATATGCTTTTTACCAGTAACAAAAGAAAATTGAGCATAAAATAGTCATGAGTTGCCGATGATACGTAACCCTGAAACACCCATTACCTAGGAAAAAGAAGCCTTGAACCGCGTATTATCTTGAACGTCTGTTTTGTTCATCTGTGTGGGAAAACGCTTTTGAGTGCATCATTGCCCATGATTGGCGGAGAATAATTATATTGTTCCCGTATAGTTTTGAAAGATTAAAAGGTAGATTTTCAAATAATTTAAAGGTAATAGTGTACATAGTTGTTTCTCTTCAATTTGTGTAAATAATCAGTAACCAGAAAGGAAAAAAGAAAAAAAAAAAAGCTCTCTTTGATAATACACATTATTATGCAGAGTGTCTGTCTTTTCAGTATAATCAGATGAATTTTTGTTTGCAAATTATAAATTATTCAGAAAGCTCCTTATTACAGTTATGTGGCTGTTTACTGTGGGAGGGAGAAAGCGCACTTCATTTTCCTGACGCACACACTAAAAATGGAGACAGAAATAAGGCATTTGGCACATTTAGTGGGAGTGCCTGTTCCAAGCTAAATACAAAAGGAAGACAAATGCAATAATTGAGCTGCATTTATGAAACCAAAATATAATTGCATTCGGGGATTTTGCGGCTGGTTCTTCATGTGTAACTGTCTTTGTACCACCAACTCCAAGACAGTGTGCTCGCAGACCCTGCACTCAGAGGCGGGGTCATCGTCCTTATGGAAGGTCACAGTGCAGATCTGACGGGAACGCGTACAGTGTCCAAAAGCAAACTGCCACTTTGACAAGCAATCAAGCAGTTTCCACAGGGCTGATTGCCTCCAACTTCACCTCGAGGCATTTAACAAAGTGGCAGCCAGGTCTTGATTAATCAGCAGAAGCACTAATGAACCAGCCTTGCCCGAGGTTTCCTGTGCTCTCTGATTCCTAACTGCCTCTTTAGTGAATGACTCAGGGCCTCAAGTGAGCCTCTCGCTGGCAGCCCCACTTCTACCCGGGGAACAGACACCTGATGACAGAGGGGAAAGTCCTGCTAAGTGGTTGCATTCATGTTTGTTGTTTCTCAAAATGCACCTT
Organism: Camelus dromedarius; assembly: GCF_036321535.1. Taxonomy (NCBI): domain Eukaryota; kingdom Metazoa; phylum Chordata; class Mammalia; order Artiodactyla; family Camelidae; genus Camelus; species Camelus dromedarius. The sequence continues at coordinate 18,905,886 of NC_087463.1, read as the reverse complement.
ATAAATATTTAACTTGGGAGAGTGAGATGCGGAGATTGGGTTAGGATTCAGGCTGGGAACATAGCTTGTTCATGACGATGGACGTAGAAGGATCAGAAACACTATCCGTGCAGCTCCCGGCACAGTCTGGGAACAACAGACTCCTGGACACAGTAGCAAGCATTGTTTCCACGTGTGCTTAATCGGCTTTCTGAATCTGGCAAGGTAACAAAAAGTGCAAGGTGACTACTGTCTTGTATTGGGCTCTCGAGAAGCACAGCCTGAGACAGCACTCAAGTTCTAGTTGTGTATTTGGGGAGGTAATACCAGGGAGCTCTGGGAAACAAGCAGGGAAGGGAGACCCAAGAGGGGAAGTCAGTTAACAAAGTTTGTAAAGTCAACCAGATTGCCACTGTGGGCAGCTGAAGCTTACTCTTGACAAAGGGCTTAGAAAACTGGTGAGACCGTGCACCCCAGAGTGATCCCCGGCGCAGGACTGCAGGATGTTAATCCTTCAATTCCTTCCGCCACTGGTGAGGCACTGCGGGGTGGGGGTGAGGATCCATCTCATTGTATGTTGAACTGCCGATTGCAGGGGCAGTCCAGGCTCTGGCACTGGAGCAAAACCTCAGGCAGAGTTACAGGTGCTGGGAGTTAGGTGACCCTGGGATACGGGCATGTTAACCACAGCATCTGCTTCAACTGCAAAACAATTTCATTCCCGCATTTGAAAACCATTTATCATCCCAATTGTCCTCAGCCACTTGGGTTAGGATCCGTATTTGTTTGTGTCCTCTGAACACTCTCTGAGTGGTAGCTGGATCCACAGCCCAGAAGCCTACTGAGTGGCAGGAGCAAGTTGTCTGTGATTTAAAATATCTTCCCTGGGTAATCCACAAAGCCAACTCCTGCCCTCTAGATACACGAGATGGATGGCAATTGTTTATTGTATGCCTGCAGTGTCTTTAATGGTATTGGTACTGGCTACACAGATACGTTTTCAGGACCCTGGCCAAGTCTACAAAAGCAAACAGGTTATCGCAGCTGGACCAGGACCTCTTGGTCTCTGCTTGGGTCTGACAGAGTCTAGACTCATACACAAGTGTCCCATTTGTTCTTATCCACTCCTGGACACAGCTGTGTTTGACCCAACGTGTACAGACCCAAGTATAAATGCAACATTTCTGCAAATGAACACTTCACATACAGGGATGCAGAGACCCCCAAATTCTCAGCACCTCTTTACTCAACAATTACGTTGTTTTTTTTTTTTTTCAAATAATTTCCGTTTAATCTTGTGAGGCATTTTGTAGGACACCACAACTTGCTGTTATAAACCAGCCATTCCTTGGTATTCTCCATTGCATACACTTTACAAAAAAACCTCTCATACTGCACATTTAATGTGTCAAAGATACAGGTTGAAACAAATTATGAAATTCACAGTGACCATCCAACCAATGTCATCCACCCCAACCAGAAGAAACTGTAACAATAAGCAAGGCCTCTCACCTCTCATCAGGTACAGCCTTTGCAGTTGGAATTGGACTCAGTGTTCTCACTTCTTGTTCTTAATTGTTACTGAGAGATGCTAGGGCAGTTAAGGAGCTCTTGCTTCTCATTCTAGAAAGGGCTAGTTTTGGTGGCAGTCAAAATGTTAGGATCCCTTAAACAAATGGCTTCCTGTTTGCGTCCCATCAGGACGTAAGTGCAAGTCTGAAGCTATAAAGACCCTGGTGGTGGATATCCTGGCTGCCTAGGTGACTCTCTCCATGTGCCACAAGCAAATGATTAGAACAAACAAAACATGGAACATTTTTACCTCCAAACCACCTGCTTCCTGAGCGTCCCTAATTCTTCCTTGAGCAGTTGGATAAAAGAAACACTGAGTAACTGACTATACTTCAATTTAAAAAAAAAAAAAAAGAAAAAGAAGGAAACTGAGAAATTGAGGGACTTCCAGAATCAAACAGGTTAAAAAAAAGTTCCAGCCACCAAGTCTAAAAAGAGAAATAAAGCCATTTTCTCAAAAATTCAGGCACCCCCTACCTCTGCGTAAATTGTCCATGTAGATTACTTACGTAATGTGATTGCTTTGAACTTCCCTTGGAATTGTTTAGATAAAACGTGCATTTGTCAGAAAAATGTGTACTCCAGACATTTTTCACTTCATTTAAAGAGCTGATGAGTATAAATTTGGTCTCATATTCTGCAGTTCTTGATGATCTGCACTCCCACCTGCCTCACTCTCATGACATTCTCTTGCACATTTCTGTTCCCACATGTTCCTGTGGATTCCCAGGGAGGGATCCAGAGAAGTCACAGAATGTCTTGAGGACACAGGTTCTATGTATGTTTGCCGAGACTGTGGATCACTTACCTCTGGGAAGCCATTCCCATGTGCAGTCATCCCTAGATTTACATACTTCCCTGCAGACAGCAGTAAATTTTTGTGATGGAAGAAGGGCTCTTTCTCACCAAGAAGCCCTTTGGGCCACTGCTGGTGGGATGTTTACCACTAGTTATGATGTGGACTCTGGGTGGACTGAAATGCTTGCTTGCCCAGCGCTGTGGCTGGATTCTAGATCCCAGCTCTGGCAGTGGTACCCTGGAGTCATTTCAGTAGTGTCTCCTCAAAATTCACATCTAACCAAAAGCTCAGAGCCCTAAATCCAATGAGCAGTATCTTTATAAGAAGAGGAGAGGGCACACATGGGGAAGATGGCCATGTGAAGATGGGGGCAGAGATTGGAGTGATGATCTACAAACCAAGGAATGGCAAGGCTGCTGGGAGTCACCAGATGGTAGCACAGGCAAGGAAGGACTGTTCTTTAGAGCCTTCAGAGAGAGCATGGCCTCGATGGAACCTTGGTTTTGAACTTCTGGCCCCCAGAATCTCCTCAGTTCCTAGTCATCCTCAGGAGATTCAATAATAATGTAAAAAGAATTTGCCATCAACTAGGTTGTCATTATTTATTATTCTTATCAACAACATTTTGAAAAAGGATAGAGATTTTAATCATTTAAAATAGACAATTGCTAAATGTTTTAATTCCTTTTCCATAGGAACCAAGTATCCGTATTTATTAAGGCGTATTAATGGAACACTGATGATCTAGTGAATTCATTTTCACTGTATTATTTTGGGAGTTGCCTCCCTCGTATATTCCACAGAACGACCTTTCAGGTTTCAACTTTGGTGCCTCTGTTGCTCTTTCATTAGAAGAAATTAGCAGGCCTTTCACATTCTTTTGAAGGAAGCATCAGCCAGGGCCCATAGAAAAAGTAATGGCTTAGAAACCTTGATGAATGCCAGTTCTCCCAGGGCACATCAGCCCTAAGTGTGCCTGTGTATGCATGGAGAAAATGGCAGATTTGAATAAACATCCTGAAACATTTTGACAGGGTTCCAGAATCTACTGGCTTTCCCCGGTTATTGTGTGCTGCTTTTGTGCTTGATCTGGCTCCTCCAACAATGAAGTTAACCCTTTCACTAACTGCATAGGGAAGAAAGTTTCCTTGTCACAAACAACCAAATTGCATTCATCCAAAAATGACTTATTCAGCCCTTACTTTGTACAAACCATGACATGGACACTGGGATAGATGCAGAAATTATTTCCTGCTCTCAAGGAGTTTATATAATAGCAAAACAGGCATACAAACAATAAGTCATAATAGAATGTTAAAATGAGTCGTAAAGTAATCTTAGAGGGCACCCCAGTATTCATGGATGGCTGGGCATAACTTGAAGACTGGTGGGTAGTTCTAAAACCATTAGCCCAGTCCTCCCCATTTAGTAAATACAATCCCAAAAGGTTATTATTATTGCTGTTATTATTATTTTAATGTTATTTGTTTAGAGAAGCTTGTAGTAGTCATAAATCAGTGACTATACTATAAAACACAGCAATATAAAGAGCTTAAGAGATCTCCTCAGCTTAAGAGCAAGAGGAGAAACAAAGAATTTGATGAAACTCAAGATGAATTGAAAATAAATATATCTGGCTATTGTTCTTTTACGTAGTGTTAATTTTGGTCCACCATTAGATATTTTTAATACCTTCAATATTAGCACAGTCAACATTAAAATGAAAATATTAAACAATAAACACTGATTTCTAATATTGGTAGTTCGTGGTACTAAATAGACTATTAAATTGACCAAAAAGTTTAAATGTATTGCTTTAAAAATGTCTTGCTGTATTTTTAACTGAAGTTGATTTTCAGCATCATTCTGTTGTGTACTACTTGTAAGACTGAAAATCAGAAAAATTTAGACATCTGAACCTTCAAAAAACTTATATGGAGTAAGCTGAATATTCAGAAATGTGTGGATAGCTTAGATAAAACATGGAGTCCTACAGAATAATGTGTTTGGAATAATTCAGGTTTGTTGAAAGGCTGGCATATGCACATTTTGTCTGTCCCTCTGTGCTGACGCCGTCAGCCTGCCTGTCTCTCTTAGGCATCATCCGTGCAAACAAGAAAAAGGAGTGGGTGGAACTGGGGGTGTTCTTTGTGTCCTACTTTTGCATGTCTATGTTAATGTTTTATATTCCTGTAAATATTATATATCTGTCTCAATAAACAAAAACTTAAGCCCTTAAATTTTCTTTTTAAACAAAAATTGTAATGATTATTTAATAGCCTGTTATATCTAATTTTATAATTTATGTAAATATTGCCCTATTAAAGGCCTTCAGGTTGTGCCTTGTCCTCTTTGGCTGCCCTGTTTATTGTCTCTATCAGTTCTCTAATTTGGAGCCTTTTTGTATCACGTTCTTTTTTGTCCACCGTATCAGTTCCCCCGTGTGGTAAATCGCTAGGCCAGGTTCGGCGTAAGCCAGGGACCCTGAGCGGCTGCTAGTGAAGGAATTAGCATCTAATGAACAGGAAATCCGGTGCAGACCCTGGGGGAACCATTAAGAGACAGGGCTTCAAAACAGCTTCAGTAAGTCGCTGTTCTGTAAAGATCAAGTTGGACTAATTCCATAAACAGTGAAGAGTATTAATTTGAGTCTTATTTGTACTTACCCCAAAGAATAACCATTTATCAGCTTAAGTAAAAGACTCTGTGGCTTGCCAACTACTCTCTTTGTGCAAACACATTAGACATGGCAGGCCCTTGAAAACAGCTACCAAAAAAAAAAAAGAGTGAACAATTAATTTAACATAAATTTCAAAACCTTTATTTGGCGTTTCCTTACAGCGAGTACTGGGCTTAGTGTAGAGGGGTAAGCAAATGAGCCAGACTAGTCTATAGTTTTAAGAGGCCCTATATCTAGCAAGGGAGACAAATAGTCAACCTGCTGCTGAAAAATACATTCGTGGATATGGGACATACAAGCACGCTCAATATAACCCCGGACCCTGTCCTTAATGAAGAAGCCAACGTGTGTCTACGTTGCTACAAATGAACGCGGTACGCCTGATATGACGTGATGAGAGGACCCTTTACGTCTATGGTATTTTTTTCCAAAATACTGTAACATCAGTCTAATCATGAGAAAAAATTAAAACAAAACCCAACAGAAAATGACAAATCCAGGCAGAGAACAATCTACAAAATACCTGGTCATTCCTCCTCTTATAAAACTAGAAAAATCCAGAGAAACTGTCACAGTCTGGGGAGGCTGAGGAAACATGATAACTAAATGCGATATGGGACCCTGGATAGGATCCTGGGAAAGAGGGGAAAAAAACGTCACTGGAAAACTTGGTGTTGGGCTGCCTCCCACAGGCCTGCCAGCCTCGTAGTGGCCCAGCCTGACTACCTAAGAGAGTTCAGAGACAGTGACGGAGACGCCAGGGGTTCATTGGACGCGGCATCTTACACATTCGGAAAAAAGTCCTGGAATGGTACCCCACCGTGAACAGCAGACGGCGGGCAGGATGGGCAGCAGTCTTCGCTGCTCTAAGGAGAAGGAGGCCACCGTGCATAGGGGGATTTGACATCAGGTTGGCTCATCAGTTACCAGGGAAACCAGTGTCTGAGGCAGGGGGCAAGCACGCAGGCAGGTACTGACTAAACCCTATAATTAAGAGCACTGGATAGTCGTGTGAGTGAAGCAGGCACTGGTTGAGCAGAGGATGGGCAGAGAGCAAGAGAACAGCCGTCTTGAATGGCCTGGCCATACACCTGATAAAATCAGAATGAAGTCTGACGTTTAGTTAATCGTAAAATACTGATGTTGGGGTCTTAGATTTGACACATGCAAGATAATGATGTCAGGGATAGCCGAACACAGTGAGGCACATGTGGGAACTCTCTGTATCTTTGCCATTTTGCAGCAAATCAAAAATTATTTCAAAATTTAAAGTTTATCGAAAAACAAATGTAGTTAAGTGATAGTGCAAGGTATTTACAGCGGTAAGGCTTCTAGGATTCTCTTCCAGTCTGTAAAGTTATATGCAAAGTACCAAGGGAACTTCTCGGTGTGACTGATTCTACCTGGGGACTCAGGAAAAAACTTCACAGAAGAGGTAAAATTTGAGTGGGTCTCCATGGCCAAGTACGAATTTGCCACCGACTGAGGAGACTACAGGGCTTTAAAGGCACATACACACACGCTCACACACACGGTTAGTGAAAAAACATTGCATGTTGGAGGCCCAGAAAAAATCATATTGGCTGAAGCTATAAAACTAAGGGTGTTCAGGGCCAGCTTTACCCATTAAACTCAGAATCAAGAGCCAAGTGCCCACAATACCCTTAGGGATCCAAAAAATGTATCAATTCCCTTCAAAATCAAAAGAAAACAAAAGAAACTTTGGATGTATGAAAATATTTTAATGTACATTTTAACATAATTGACTTTATAACAATGTAGTAAATAATAATAATAATTTATTATAAATATTATATTATTTTAATTTATATTATTTATAATTATATTATATTTATAGTATTATAAATATTAGAATATTTCAATATTATGTTATTATTATTATCATTATTACAGAAGGGACCCAGGAAATTCATGCAGCATCCTAGTGTTATGTATTTGTATCATCCTGTATTAAGAGGCCCACATTTGTCCAGAAGAGATAGAGTGAACCTTTAGTCATGAAAATATCTTCATATATAATTTTAACACATTTGTCTTTATAATAATAGTCACGAAGTATAATTTTCAGTATTCTGTTCCGGAGGAAGGCACTCACAAAGATGAAAGTGCCAAGGACTCCTAAAACTCAGAATGTGACCCTGAAGTTATTTTATGTGTGTCATCTTTCATTGAGAGGTCAGCCAAGTAATATTAAACTAAGATTGAGTTAAATCGACCTACTGAGATATTTTAGTTGGTAACTGAAACATAAATGTAATGCAATTAAATAATTTGTTAAAAATTAGTTGTTTAGGGAAATCAGATCTAACATTAAACATATATATATATATGTATATATATGTATATATATATATGTATATATATGTATATACATGTATGCCTTCTTAAAAAAGAAAATATGTATTTCAAGGAATCTTCTCTATTCTTTCATCATCTCCTTTTTTCTTTGACTATTCTAGTCCTCATTTTATTTATTCTGTGTTTTATTCTTTGCATCACTGCCTTAAAATAGGGAGGTAGTTAAGGATTTAAAATTAAATATGGGAGCAATTTGCTTGATTTAAACTAACGTGTCTAATTTATTAATCAGTAAACACTAACATATGTGAATATGCATAAGGGTTAAGAGAAGAATCTAAATTAGTTTACTTAATCTTTCAATTTACTTGTTAAGTTGCAGAAAACTGACACTAACACAAGTTTATGTAACTCCCTTCACTAAGAAAAACAAAGATAATAATTCTGTGTTAATCACACATGCCCTTAAATTGTGGCCTGAAAACACTGACACTTTCAAAATGTGTGTGAAGTGGAGAATTTTACCGTATTGTTACTGGTTTCTGTGCTCTCCTATGTAAAACAGACTACATTATTTTTAAGTAACTATCCTTACTTCTATCAGACTTAGAACCTCTGCCTATACTTGTCTTTCAACAGTGAAACCAACATGGCACCTCAGAGCTGGGGAATAGATAAAAATGTATATGGAAGTGTCCATGGGTCCCTGCATCACCTCTAAACACTCACACACACACACTCCTCTTGGCTAAGATGTTGTCTCTAGTTAAAATGAAAACAATACTATGAAGAGAAAATATTCAGCCTCAAATTTGCACCCCCTTCTTCCATTATAGATAGAGCTACATCTTTTCTTGTTAAAAGTGAGAAAAGAATGAAGGTAGACTGATGGCACCTGATACCCAAAGGATTTCAGGTAAAAAAGGACATTTTCAAAAATAGAAAGAGTAGCAGGAAACCTTACTCCTGTGCACAGTTTCTTTGTGACTGACCTTGAAGCAATGTCAGATAATAGAAGATCAGATGCAGACTACCAACAGACAAACACAAACCTTAAGCTCAGAATAAGAGAATTTGAATCCTGGCTCAACCACTGCTGGATCGTGCCACCTTTAGAAAGACCATTGGTCCCCCTAAGCCTTGGTCTTCACCTCTGAAAATGAACATAATTATAAGCCCTACCTCAAAAGGGTTTTACAAGGGTTAAATAAGCGAAGTAATGTACATAGAAAGCTCTTTGAACAAACAGTATACACAAGTAATTATTTCGCTACTCTCCATGATGCATGTACATGCACGTATATGTATATACGTGTATACACATATATTCTATATTGAAGTCTATATTCATAGAATATGTGTGTATATATTACTTACATCTTTATTACACACTATAAAACATGTACAACAAAACCAAACCCAATTACACAAAGCAATCGCAACCTGGGGTGTGACTGCCCTGATGATGGACTATCCATTATTTAGTGGGAAGTGGGAAGTGAAGCAAATGAAAAGATCTCGGAGCCCGCAGGGGTTTGGGTCTTGTCTGGCCCCCGGCTGACTCCCCACTGGGCGTGACCATTGCTCTTTTAACCATGCATTAACGCTCCAGTCCAAAGGAAGAGCAGGTGCTTTCCAAAGCTTGCATTGAGCTCACCGTCTCCAAATTGTTTGCAACCTAAATTGTTTGGAACCTAAAATCTGTTCCACTCCAGAAACTCTGTTGAACAAAGCACAACCATACTCAGAGTCTCAGTTTTGGATTCTGTTGAAATGTTCAGTGAGCCCTTAGATTAGTAGAAAGGAGACGCAGTGGAGGATTCACATTCTTTCTCACATCAGTTAAGAGTTGTCTCTCATTCTCCCTAAACACCATGTGTACCTTCAAGCATTGATCCTGTTCTACGGCTGCACTTTAATTTTTTCATCCACATGTTGGAATCATTTATGCAATTATTAATATGTCTCATGAATAAAAACTGGGGGCTATAGACTGAATGTTTGTTTCCCCCTCAAAATTCATATTGTGAAATCCTAATGCCCAATGTGATGATATTAGGAGGTGGGGGCTTTGGAGGCAATTAGGTCATGAGAGGGATTAGCGCTCTTTTAAATGAAAGCTTGGCGAGCTCCCTTGCTCCTTCCACCACATGAACTTACAGCGAGGAGATGGCCATCTGTGACCAAAGCACATTGGGAAACTTAAAGGATTTTCTTGAAAGGCAAGATATTTAAAAAAATGACTTACCTTTGAAAAAAAAATCAGGGCTACCCTCAAGGAACACCGGACTGTGCTGATTTAATGTAGCCACAAGCTTTGTGAGGAGGGGAGTAATCCTGGATGGACACCAGAAACACCATATGTTTTTAGTAGGAATTTCCTGGAACTGTCAACACTACCAGCTCAAGATATTCCAGGAAGCTGCTGCCAGTAGAAGTGAGATGAACTGCTGAGAGGATCCCCCTAGGCTGCTGAGCAACTGCCAAGGGAGGGTGGGGGCTCTCAAAGCTTCCAGTACGTTTTACTTCTGGCCATTGGCAGAAGCCCCTGCAGAGTGGAGCTGCAGCTGGAAGGTGCATAGAAAACATCAGACCAAGAGGGGACTCACTAGTGTTATCTGGTCTCTCCCATATCATCCCGAGTAATCCTGAACATCCTGGAGGAAATGAAAGATTCAGGATAAATCTTACATAACTGCATAATTGCACCCATCAACCATCCATAATTCTTCAATCATCAAGTATTTACAGAGCCTCTAAATGTTGCCAGGACATCTTCTGGGTACTAGAGATAAAGTGGTAGGAAGGAAGTAGCTGCATTTATTTATACAAGGATTGAGCTTACTCCAGAGAATACAGGAGAGAAGGTAAAGGAGTAATTGGAAGTATGGATCCAGGACCCTGAAGTGAATGAGGGAAACAGTGTGGGCCACAGGTGTCACAAATGATTAGAAAACAGAGTTTTAGGAGCCATACTGAAGGTTTTTTGGAATGTGAAAATTAGAGCTAAATGGATAGAAGGCTGTTTGTCAACAAGTGAGATTCCTAAAATCAAATTCTAGAAGTCGTGAATTTATTGTGATGAATGAGAAAGGATGTGACCACAGTTGAGGGAGGTCAAGGAATAAAGGGACTAGAATACCAGATATATTGTACATGTGGATATTAATTATGCCTTAATTAGGCAACCTGAGTGAGTCTGAAGGTTCTGGAACTCCCAGGTACAGCCTTGAACCGGGTCTGCAATATCTGAATCCCTGGTGATGGATATGGGAAAATAATATGTCTGGAAACTATGAATAGCAATCTAGAAACTTTTATACGGTGTGTGTGTATGTGTATATATATATATATATATATATATATATATATATATATATTTCATATATATATGAAATGTGCAGTTACCTACCTTTTGAAATGTATTTGCAGCGTATCTAAAGGAGTACCTGAAATTCTCACCATTGAGTTTCTCCTTCAGATAAAGATACTCTGCCTCCAGAGGACTTGCTGCAGAGTAAATATATTATCTATCACAGAAAGCACACATTAGAACACTAACATTCATAGGCCATTAAATCATGACAATTTAACAGATTGGCTAATTGTCACCTAGTCTCCAACAGGATTCAAGAAAATGAAGTAACTGGAAAAGCAAGAAGGAGAAGAAGGCAAAAGAAAGGCTAGCTAGGAATGGAAGCTTACCCTTGGAGAGCCCTGATTGCCCCACCCCCCGCCCCACAGGGTGGAAGGAAGCCGTGGTAAACAGCAAAGTGTAGTAGGGAGCACACGGCTCATTTGTGAAAAAGAGGTAATACCTCTTGGAGTATGCAGCTTGTGTGAAATAACGTACATTAACTGTCTGGTGCGCGTCAGGTAGTCTGTAAATAACCTTCTTATTCACCCGCTCCTCTTAAATAGAATGCATATCTGTGTTCTGAGATGAATTTTCCCACAAAAACATACAGACAAATGTTACTCTGAAAATGCAGACACTCTGAAAACACAGACACTCCATACCATTCCATTTCCATGCACTCTTGTTTAATCATTCATTTGACTCTTCTACAGAAGTAAATATATTAATCTTTTGAATTCCTTTTGAAAGCTCCTCTGGCTTCAAAGAACATGTTTTGCAACAACACGTTGAAGGAAAGAAGCCTTAACACAAACGAGAAAATAGCGCGTGATTCCACTTGTACAAAGTTCTAAAACAAGCTAAACCAACCTAGGTGGGGAATATCAGAAGAACAATTGCTTTTGAAGTGGGGGTGGGGAATGAATGGAAGAGAGCACAGGAACTTTCTGAGATGCTGGTAACGTTCTGTATCTTAGTTGGGGTTGGGTTGCAAAATCCAGTCAATGCACATTTGAGATTTATAAAATTCACTGTATACGTATCAAAAGAACAACTGTAAACAAATACTCAATTACTTAGTGATACATGTGCTGAAGTATGTAGGGGGAAACTAACATTGGCAACTTACCTTGAAATGCATCCCCAAAAATATATGGATTGATGCATGGATAGAAGAATGTATAGATATGTGATAAGGTATTTACAGTAAAATTTTGTTGACAAAATCCAGGTGGTGGACTTCAAAGTTTCCACTGTAAAATTCTTTCCACTTTTCTGTATACTTGAGCATTTTCACAGTAAAATAGCAAAAAAATAATAAAAATAAAAGTCTCTCATTTTTCTTTTCCTGGTTTATATCCCATGTTTTGAGAAAAATGTTGAAATTCTTTCTTTTCAGTCCTTACTGATGAACATTTTAGAAATGGCTACATCTGAGGTTAAAACAAATACATTTTCGTCGATGAAGAAACATACGTTCAGCCCTTAGGGAGTGCGTGTGAAAAACATTTAATATCACAGGGCTTCTTGTCACTTCTCAATAGTTGTCACCCTGTCAACTCCACATCCCAGGTGCTCAGAAAACTGTAATTTCCAGAGCTCTCTGACTGAGGGCATAGTGAACCCTACGGCTGACCTCACAGAAATATTATAGAAATCTGCCTTCCATAAGAGACAGGAAAAACTAAATGGATCTAAAAAGACCAATATTTTAGTTGTTCAGACGGTCAGGTTTCATGGCTCTGCAAATGCAACACATTTTTATAAATCTAGAACCTTCCTTCCCCATCCAGTTTGTACACCAAGGAGTGTTGTCTTAAAAATATTCAAAATTTCCCATGTAATAATCTCAGTTCCCAAAGAATGCTTATAATTGAGCCTCCTAACTTTAAAAGGTAAGAGAAGAAAGAAATGAGTGCGATACCATTGTGGAATTCATAACGCCTTCTTCCTGGAAAACCCCTTTCACTCCACCCCTTCCTGGTTTTCCTTTTTCTCTCTCCTGACTCCTTACTTCCGGGGTGTTCCAAGGCTCAGTTTTGGAGTCTCATCCTTTTCCTATTTCTATTCACACTGGAGGTGATCACATGTAGTCTTATGACATCTTAAATGTCATTGGTGTTCTGAAAATCAAAATACATCTTTCCAGCCAAGACCTCTCCCCTGATTTACAGATATGTAGGCTCAGGTGTCTAGTTTGAACATCCAGTTGCATGTCTATAGTCACATCAAACTTAATACGTTGAAACTGAGCTCTTGACCCAAAATCTCCTTCTCTTCCCCACTTGTGACTATGATTCCAACTTCCCAGATGCTCAGGCAGTCTCCTTTCTTTTTCATATGTCTGTCAGTTAGTCCTGGCAGCTCCGCCTTCTCAGTGTTAGAGCCCTGCTGCTCACCACACCCAACACGGCTCCTCCCTTGGGCTGAGCTGCCATTATTTCCCCTGTGAATTATTGCAGCCTCCTAACCTGCTCTTCCTGCTTCTGCCCTCTCCCTTTCATCCATTCTCAGTCCAACAACCAGCATGATCTTGTCAAATATGTGTTGCAGTCTCTCACTCCTTTGTTCAGAATACTCCAGTGGGTTTGTTTTTCATGCAAAATAAAACCCAAGTCATCAAAAGAGCCTACAGGGTCCAACACAGTTGGGTCCCCCAATCCAGTCTAACCGCCCACCACCCACCCCCTCGTTCATACAACTCCACTTACGCTGGACTTACTGTCATGAGCATTCCTCCTCGGTGCCTTCGTTTCATTTTGGCCATTTCCCCTGTTTGAGATGCTCTCATTCACAAAGCTCATTCTCTCACCTCCTTGGGGCTCTTTGCTCAAATGTCAGTGTAGCAGATTGATCTTCCCTGACTGTTTATTTAAAAATGCATGTGCTTAATGCTTCCTACCACCTCTTTTGCTTTGATTTTCTCTAGAGCACTTGTCACCATGTAACATACTGTACATGTATGTACATACTTTCTGCCTTCACTGCTACATTAGAATCTAAAGCTCATGAGGGCAGGACCTTTTGCCTTTTTCACCCCCTGCTATGTCTCTAGACCCTAGAAAAGTAGGCGTAAACACATATGTGTAAATAAATGAATGGATTGAGAACTTAACCTTAACCATACGGGCATTTGAGTCTGTAGCTTCTGTGTCCAGTGTTGTGGTTAAAACAATGTAGAGAATTCCGAGTGAGAATCTCAACTTACCAAGTGCTATTTCAGTGACCTTGGGCAAGTTCTTAACCCCTTTCTGGTCCAGTTTACCCACTGATGAAATGGGAGAAATGGCAGTGACATCTGCCTGGATGTATTCTGAGGACGACCTGAGGTAAAGCAGTTGGAATGTCCTCTGCCATTTTAACATCCACTGAGCTTTCACACTGCACTAAGGCAGTTACATACGTTACCTCATGTACGAGGTGTAGTAAGTATTATCATCGCCTCCCGAATGCACATAAGGTAACTGAGGCCTGCAATTTGTATTATTTTGCCAAAGTTTCCTCAATTGGTAAATAGGAGAGCTAGAATTTGAACCAAAGCAGTCTGAAATCAGAGTTCAGTTATTAACCGATAAGCTGTTCTGAGTCCTCAGTTAATTTCGCTTGCTTTAACAAACCTGCATGCCATTATTATTCAGTTGTTCTATATTTCCCAGGAAATACATGGCTTTGATTTTCTAATGTTTCTCGAAGATAAGTAATAGCTGCATATGAGTCAACCTGCAACACTGTTATTTTTCTCTCATCCTTTGCTCCATATATAACAGCTGATAACAAAAAAATCTGATTCTCAAAGTCATCATTTTTTTCTGCATGATTTCCTTCTTTAAGAACTACCTAGGTAATGGGAAAATATGTGCATTTAGGTGTAAGGAATACACGAAGGCACAATATTTTCATTATAGTCTTCAGAACATGTCAACTATTTCTTCTTCAAGTCACTTAAATGATGACCCAAGGAGACAATCATAGTGGGTCATATAAAATTTGAGCCCAATAGCAGCAAAAATATCTTGCTAAGGAAGGCTGTAATTAGGCCAAAGTCTGTAATTTCCTTCAGTAGCAGCAGAGCTGAGAATATGAAAGAAATTCTGAAATAAGGTGAGTATCATAACATGGACAAGCTTTAAAACTTCTCAACTTCTACTTCATAATGCTTTGGTTTACAATTTTTTCTTTCTGGCTCAGTGATTCTGTGGTCTCATTATTTAAGGAATTTAGCGTTATCTTTGTTAACTTCAAATGTTAAAAAAAATCTCATGGTTACATAGTTTAAATGAAACACTTATCAGGGATGTATACTTGTGTAATAATGTTATATCTGGAAGGACAATGTTTTTTATTTACAAAATTGATCATTTATAAATCAGAACTTTCACACTGCATGTTCTTTATAAAATTGAAGAGTTGGTTTCCCTCTAACTGAGACCATTAGACTTGCCTCATGGAATAAATATCTATTGATTTCTCATGGCAATTTGCTGTTTTAGTAGAATTCATCCATAAGTCTTATTTCAGCTTCTTCCCTGTTTGCAGATTTCAGACTGGTATATTATAAACTCATATTGCAAATAAGAATTCCCACTGTGCTGCAAAATAGCTTTCCATGTGATTTTTTCTCTTCCAGGATCTAGGTCCTTAGGAATTCTCTGGGAACCAAAAAATTGGCGTAGATATCTCCCTTCCACATATAAAACATTGTCAGATTCAGTTGCTCCCAGATACTAAAAGTAACTCAAGGAAAAAACAGGGAAGTGTACAGCAAATGTTCCATGTTTTCTGAATTGGGAAATTTCTACTCCTTCAGCCTAGGAAAATTGAAGCAAAAAGGTAGAGTCACAGAGCAAAGCGGCAAAGGTACTTCCAGAGATCCTCTGATGCTTTGCCCTTCAAGTAAGCAAAATAGTCCCCTTGAAATCTAAGAGTTTACCTGTTGGAGGGTATTTGGGCAGTACACAGATGGGGCAAATTTGAACCTGCATCTGCTGGCTTTTAGCATGGAATTCTTTGTGCCCTCCATGCCGTGCCCCTGTGAGAGATTTCACATAGCTTTAGCATATGGCCTCTCCAAAGTGGTATAAATAATCACCTGCAGTGGCTCCCCTTATGTCAGCAATATCAGGAAACCCTCGACTCTGCAATAAAGTACTAGCACTTTTTCTGCCTTTAATTGACAAGGAGTCCCAACCATTGGGGCACTTTTAAGAAAAATCCTTCTGTCGCTGCTCTGCAAAATAACATAGATTTAAACTACAGTTTGTTGCTAAAACATTTTTGGAACTGTCAACATTTTAAAAATAATTTCAGAGTGTTGGGGAGACAGAATGCCGTGATCCACAGGGAATCATTTTCAAAGCTCATGAAGCTCTTTAAATAGCTCTGAGACCTCCTACTGTGCACGTTTTATTTGTGATCTTGAGACAGATTTGTTTCTTCGCTTCAACTAGCTTATTGCTGTTCTATATGTTGACATACAGGAGACATAAAGTAATAATCTACCTCCAGTGAAATATAGTGGGGGTGCATACTTGTAAAATTTTTCAATATATGCTTGATTTTCATCAAGGGATTTGATGATGATCATGTTTGGGAGGACTGTGTAACTAGTAACAGAGTGCACATAAAACACCCCATAACTAAAAGCATAAAAAAAAAAGTATATTTTTATATTTTCAAAAATAAAGTCTCTCACTGCTAGACAAAGTGCCTTGGGCTACTTTTGAACATGTTTCATTTTGTTTCTTTTTGTTATGTGTATTATTTATTTTTTAGGTGCAACCTAAGTTCTTTTTTAGTTTTTGAAACCTATATGTTTTAAAATATTTCCATTAACGTTTACTTTTATTGGTTATCTAAAAATCTGTGCCATCCACTTTAGTTTTCTACATAGAAGCAATACTTACAAAAAATTGTGCATTATTTGTTGCTTTAAATATTTTTCCCTTTTACCACAGTTTTTGATATATTGTTAATATTTGACTGAAAATACTTAACAGTCTGCTTTGACCCTGATCTTTATGAGTTCAAACAAATAGGTAATTATTCTATTTTTACAAATATGTTTCACACTATTCAGAATAAAGTGCAATTATAATAATGAACGTATTGAACTTTCAGTTCAATTCAATAGTCAAAATCCATCTCCTGACATCCTGACACATTTGAACAAATAAAGGTTAAAAATACAAGTGTATATCAAGTGTATATCCAACAATAACCTCCCACACTTCATGAGAAAATAAAGCATCAAAGGCCTCTGAGGGAGGAAGCCTGTGTCCCAATTATGTTGGGTTTTATATTTAGCATCTTAGTATTTCTTTTGAAAATCTCAAAACCTTTCCTGGTCTCCACATGATTATCTGTTGGATGCTGATGATAATGCCTGCCTCACCACTTTGCAGAATTTGTAAATGTAACTTCACACCACTTACATTCCTGGTATCTGCTAGATGCTTCTTTATATTCACTCAAATATACATTAATTAGAAGCAAGTTTTGTTATCTCTGCATCACAGAGGAAGAGACAGAGACTCAGAGAAATTAAATAGTCCTACTGGAAAGTGGCAGAATCAGGGTTTATCTTGCGTGTCTGATGATAAGGATGTAGTGAGTTGGGGGGAAAGAAAACACAAGTGTTTTTTGGTTTTATTTTGTTTTATCTGTTTTAGTCTAATCTATATCTCACCAAAAACTAGTTTCCTGCTTATTGATAAGAATTTTCCAGAAGTATTCCTCAGACGTTGAAACAGATCAGCCTGTATTTAACCATCAGTAGGCATTTTTTATGCTACGGTTTCATGTTCTTTCATAATTTCAAAGAATCAAGATCTACTACGCAATCAAGTGGGCAGGGCAAAGTGCATGTCTTCTCAAGGAAGAATTTCTGTCATTACTCATTAAACATTTAATTAATACCTACTATGTGCAGTGCATTCTTGAGCTATTTAAAACATGGTCATAAAGTATAAATTTTGAGAATTGGAATGTTCCATAGCAATCATTTAGCTCAATTGTTTCATTCAACAGGAGACAAACGTTTCTTTTTTAAGTCAAGGCAATTATCCAAAATCACCTAGATTCTGAGTCTGCTGCATCTAGGTCAGTGCTGCCACCACAGGAAAAGTCTACCTGTTGTCAAAACCCTTGTTTAATACTTTTCTCTTAAAATAGTTAATGCCAGCATGTTCAGTTCAGAAGTAAAGAATCCAACACTCAACCAGGAGATTTTTTCATGTATGAAGACAACAGAGAGCCATGTTCAGACACTCAAGGATAGAATGAACTTGACTTGATAAAAACGCATGAAGGTATTAGTAAATCGAAGAGTATACGAATCTGCTTTCTAAATTTTATTTATTTATGCCCTTATTATTTTATTTCCCTTAGTATTTTTAAAAATATACACTTAATGTTCTCCAAACTCCTTAAGTTTTACAGAAAGGCACATTCTCTGCTGAGACACAGCACACATATCTGAGTCAGCCTGACATCCACAGTGCTCCCTGGGGGCTGGGGTTCTGGACGTGAACAGCCTTACATGTTCTCCAGGCAATCTAGGCTCATGTTCTTGTGGTATGTAATCAAATATTGTCACATAATGACCATAAATAATGAGATCTGGCCAAAAATGCACAGGGGATAAAGTTAGTTTTCTGTCAGGCAGAAAAGTTTCTTTCTAATATTTATCACTGAAATATCAAACCTTTGTTAAAAAGCCAGATTATTTTCTAGAAAATATTTTCTAGTGTTTGAAAATTAAATAAAATTCTTTAAAAATTAAAGGTCACCATCACAAGTTGTTTTTATTGTGTGTTCTTCTTTAGAGTTTTCCTTTTGCATCTTTTGACATTTCAAGACAGCACCCAACAAATTAGTACTAGCTCTGAAACATACTGTTGCCTCTTTATGGTTTAGCATTTTACTTACCACCCATTAAATCCCACTTCTACTATGTTTAATCCTATCATGCGTATGGCTCTATTATGACCAAAACAATTTCATTCTCTTCATTTCGTTGAAATGCAGAGCTACATGTATTAGCTATCTCCCTTAAAAAAAAAAAAAAGGAATATTCTAGAATAATTAAATGACTAATGGAAATAGAAATTTTATTAGTGGCAAAGTATAGATCAGACCAAAGTCTCTTGCTTCCATATTAATATCCCACCTGTTCAAGGAATGGACCTTTTATTCCCCTTAATTTTCATCCAATCTTAAATCTTCCTTCATAAAGAAAATCTTATTTGGATCATTACCTTTGTCTTATCATTGATACTGTTTGTTCTGGGGAGAATGAAAGTATCATTTTCAAAAAGAGAAATTCCTGTCTCTTGTACAAATATAAAGTGACCACATGTAAAGGATTCTGCTTAACTTGTTAATTAATAGAAAGCCCGTGAGATGTTATGACTGATTCAAAGAGCATTTTTAGAAGCTGGGATATTTATGGGACAATAAAATTCCTGGATTAGATTACAAAAAACAAAAAACAAAACAAAACAAAAAAAAGGATACATGTCCCAGGGCCATAAACTTCTGTGCTGATCTGTCAGAGACAAATTATTTGTATCTCCTCTTTCAGTTAATGTCTAGCTACTCTACACCTGGGGCCTTTTGTCAAGATTAAACAACTGGTTAAACTGTCTAGACAATCCTTGGGCAGTCTTCACCTCCATTCAGCGTTTAAATTATATGCCACCCATCCTTTTTGCCTTGTTTCCCACTTTTACATATTTTTATCCAGAAGTAATTTCAAAGCTGTGCAGCTGCTCTCAAAATTTAGGAACACATTTTTATGGATAGTCAAAAATATGTAGGTTTCTGCTTGAAACTAACACTACACATTTCCAGATCAGAGTCCTCATCCTTTTCAGCGATTCCTCGCAGAATCTATTAAAAAAAAAGGTGTGCACACATTGAATTAAGGTAGTTATTGGATTTCACAGGAATGCCATTGAAATGAACTTAAACATATGTGTAGCTGATAAATCAATCACACTTTCTCTTTAAAATATTAAAAAGCAAAATGGTCAAGTAGTGAAAGAATTGTGTCTGTGGACAAAGAGGAATACTTCCTTTAGAAAGCTCACAGGTGGAGTAGCAGTCATAAATGAATATGTTTTTGACAGGAGTTGGGTTCTTTCAGAGGCCATAAGATGGCTTGAGACTGTTTATAATCATTTGTATTTGTCTGATAAAACTCAATTCCAAGAAAAGTTAGAGGTAATTGCTTCCACATTTGAGATTTGTGTAATGAATTGCTGATTGAAATTCAATGACTGGAGACTTCGTCTCCACATGTCTGATTTTTTCCCCCAGGCCAGTTTCTTTGAAGATGTATTGATGTTGAAAAAAATGATTCAAAGCTTTGAATGAAATTCAACATAGTATATGCAATTTTCAGTTCATTGAAGCAGAATTGAGCTCAAATATGTGGATTGGTATTTATATGTATAAGCAGGGGAACATCTTCCCTTCTCTTGGGTTTTAATATACAAAGTATTTTGACTACTTAGATACATTTCTTTTAATCAATTTTGAAGATAAACTAAGTCAAAAATACTGGCTAAAATTACTGGAAACTTTTTTTTTAACCACTTCTGTTAAAGAACCTGACTCCGTAATGCACATCACCACAGTGAAAAAGAATACTTGTATTCCATGGGGAAAGAATAGGAAAGGTATTTGTAAGCAACCACTCATAATTATTTAAAATATATGTAAAAACAATATATATGTGGAAGTACGTGAGCTTTATTCTTTGTAAAAATAGTCTAGAAGAAAACTCAATGATTTTTCTGTGCCAACGAGTGGGTGGGCTGAGGAGATATGAATAACATACTCATTAAAAACCCCATCCCAGGGGGTAGGATATAGCTCAAGTGATAGAGCGCATGCTTAGCATACACAAAGTCCTGGGTTCAATCCCCAGTATCTCCTCTAGAAATAAATAAGTAAACCTAATTACTCCCCCCAAAATAAATAAATTTAAAAATAATAATAAAAAAAACCTGCTAGTGTCCCTAACACATGAGTGGTAGTTATTTCCCCAAATTATTCTTCTCACTCCTAAATCCCACCTCTCAAACTCCCCAAGGCTGCTCTGCACTCTGCTCCTTGGTCAGTCTTCCTGGAATTGCCTATTTCTTCTTCTAACCATTCTCAACAGCCTGATTAGCCACTGGACATGATGAAGCTAGAGCTGGAAGAAGAGAAAGGTCCAGGTGGACAATGTTAGGACACCCTTTAGAAAGAGGAGAAAGGATGAGGTTGTTAATATTTTATTCTTTTTTTTCTCCCTGTTACCCATGGAATAATTTCAAGTGTGGTTTTTGTTTTTCCCTCCATGGCCATTAAGACAGAAGAAACCAGAAAACTGGAGTTACTTTACTCCATGCTTCAAGCTTTAGTCACCAAGAATTGTCTTTAATCCCCACCATGCTCCATGTTGTCTCATGGCCCTTACCTTTACGCACACTACTTCATGTGCCTAGAAGAGCTTTCCAGTTTTATTTTTTTTTTATTTCACTGCACTAACTCAAGCTCACTCTTCAAGCCTCTACTACGTCATTTCCTCCAGAAGCCTGCTCTGTCCCAGCCTGTGCTGATGCCTACCTGGACGCGTCCATAGTTAAGTAGGACCCATTGTTGGTTAAGCGTATGGCCAGTGGTCTCCATAAAAAAATAAACAATAGTATTTTAAAAAATAAAGTATTGACAATGCAAATATGTATTGTGGCCAAAGGTTATAACCAAAAGTTATGGCCAAAGGTTAAAAAATGATATATACATTTTGAATAGTACACAAAGCAAAAAACAAAAACAGTAAGAGAGTCAAGAACAGGGTCTGTGGGCTCAGTGCTGACTCCCACTCTCAGCTCCATCGTTTACCATCTGTCCGTGTGATGGTAAGCAGTATATTGACCACTCATACAGTTTTTTCAACTTTAAAATAGGAAAAAAATCCTAACATCTTATATAATTGCCATGAAGAGTTAATGCAACGCTACCTGCAGAGCATCCCACTCATTTCTTGACACGTGCTGAGTGTAAAATCAATGATGGCTTCCTGTCCTCATACCCCAGGTTCCTTTTGAGCTCTTACTTTTTCAATAGCTCTTTCTACTCTGCTGAAGTAAGAGTTCCATTTAGACAAATACTTTCCCAATGAAGATTTTTTTTTTAAAGAATTGTATCTGTGTGATACTACATTATTTAGAGAAAAAGTCTAGTAGTCACACTGCATACTTTTCTTTTCCAGCCATTTATGCGTTATGTGGACACCACTGTTTTGACATTCAATTGGTTATTGTTGACCTACAATTGTATATACACATCTTCAGTAAGATGCTGAATAATGAAAGCAAAAAGTGCTATTTTCTTCTAAGGAAACTAATTTCAAATAAAAATATGGATTGAGTTTTATATCTGCATCTTGTTGTCCACAGTTCCCTTTACTTCCTTCACTGCTGCCTGGAGTGCCCTCAGCAGTCTTCATGATGCCACAGCATCTCTGGTCCACACACAGGACCTTTAGTTCTGAATCACTCATCAAGGAGTTAACTAAATGAAACCCAGTGTGTTTGTGACACTTTGAAGTAAATGTTTATTCACTTATATGCCAGCTGTCCAAGCAGATATTTGCCTCAAATTAATTTCAGTGACAATGATATGTTTGGATTTGTGTTATTTTTACTGGAATTTACTTACATGATTCAATATTTATGAGAATGAAGAGTGACCAAATTAGCTATTTTTCTTAAAGAAGTCTCTCAGTCTCCTTCAAAGATAAAAAATGCTCTCACTTACTCCTCTGTAAATAGTCTAATTTGAATTTTTATTGGCAAGAAAATTTTCCAGGCAGTTTTCTTTTTAATCCTTTAATGAATATGCTTCTGACAGATGGAGCTTTTTGTGCAATTAATGTTATTTTTCCCTACAAATGACATCAAGTCTTTTCTCAAAACAAAATTTTCTGGTTGCCAACTCAGGTTAATACTGCCTTGATTTCATTTCATCTCCAGGGATCTTAGAAGAACAATTGTCATTCCTTCCTTGCCCTTGAATCGTCTTTAGCCTAAAGATGTTTCACCTTCAACTAAGTTGGCTGTGTAGGGTCTAGAAAGATTTGTAGGATTAAGAAAAAGGCTTTCAGTTGCTTTGCCCCAAATAATAATACATTGCAAGCAGAGATAGGTGTGTGGCTCTATGCCCAACGATAGAAAGTTCCTGCTCTGATTTGGGGGTACCTCACACTGCATTCTTTACAAATGTAGCACCGAAGTCTTGGGGAGGATCTCCCAGCAGCAGTATAAGCAAATAAGCAAAGAGAAATGTATCCTTTTCTCCTCTTTTTCATGGTGAAACATTTCAGGCATACAGAAAATAGAGACAAAGTAAGTACCCAAATGCTTACAGTACAACTCTATTAAATCTTAACATTGTTCATATTTGCTTTTGTTTTTCAAGGAAGTAGCATATGTCAGGTACAGATGAAGCCCTCTTGTGCTCTTACCAAATCCCACCCCCCCACTCTCCCACTCCTTTGATCTGGTTCCTGAAGTTGGTACTTTAGCTTCCATGTATCATGTGTGTGTGTGTGTGTGTGTGTGTGTGTAACATAAATACAAGTGGATTTAATTATTTTGCATATTTTAGAACTATACAAACTGTATGATTCTTTAGGTATTTTGCAACTGAAGTGGTTTCTTTTCTTAACATTATGTATTTTTTAGATTTATCCAGAAAACTCACTGAAGTGATGTATGGCATTTCATGATATGAAAACACCAAAATTAATATGACCATTCTCCTGTTGCTGGGGAATTTAGTAACTTCAGATTTCTGTTATGCTAACAATGTCGCAGTGAACTTTTGGGGGCCTGTTGCCACGTATGCAGCGTGTAAGGGTTTCTCTGAGTTATTCCTGGAAGGGAAATTGCTGCCATGCACTGTGCACAACTCCAGTCTCTAAGAGCTGGAGGATTCTCGAAAGCAGTTGTGTACGTTTCCCCCAGTCCCCGGCTGTGTTTAATTTCTGTCCTTCCTCAAACACCATAATGACTGTCAGATTCTTTTTTATTTTATGTTTATGATCAGATCATTCATTGTATTTGCAATTATCATTTCTATGATTATTAATGAGGCTCAGCACCTATATTATTAATTGGTTTGAATTTCCTCTCGTATCCTGTGTCCATTTTTCTGTAAGTTTAAAAAAATTGATTTTAGGATGTCCTGGTATGTTCTGCATACCAAATCTGGTCTCAGGCTCTTTTGATTTTCTTTTACCCTTGGGAAAAAAACTGCCACTATTGGGGTGTCAACAAAAATAGTACATCCTGTCCTATTTTCCCTGTTCCTCCTCACTGTTTCTGCTGTTCGCTGTTTTGAAAGAAGTGGACAGAGACAGAAAGAAGATGATTAGAATAAAATCACCCATCTGTGTTTGCTAACCTTGTCCTTACCTACCTTCTGACTCATGAAAATTAAGAATATTTTCAAGGCCCATGTGAACAACCTTCTGGCTGAATGTAGTGAATAAAAATGACTGAAAATCTCCCGGAAGCACAAACAAACTTTATTTCCCCTGCTAAATTGTGGAATCAGAAAATGATGGAGCGAGAAAGGGCCTTTGAGTTCATTTAGACCGAACATTCCATTTTATAAGCAAGACCCTAAGACCCAGACGTGAGTTTTTCAATAAACCAAAACTTTGATCTACCTGCTTCCTTTACCCTCCACCACTTTGCTCTGTTGTTTTTCTTTATAGTTCTTATAGCTATAATTATCCAAAATGTTCTCATTTTATTTTAATACATATTCAATCACATTGGCTATTTCCTGCATCTCCACTGCAATGCAAGCTTCCTGAGGACAAGGACACTGTCTTGTTTTGTGCTGAATTCCCCATCACCAGGAATATTAGTAGGTGCTCACTACTTATTTGTTTAATGTATTGAGTGCCTACCACATGCCAGCTACCATGTCAGAATCTTAGAATGTACAAATTAATAAGAAAAGGTTCTCACCCTTAAAGAAATATTGGTAACTCATCCACATTTAGAGTTAGCTACAGTCTGGGGACAGAAACAAAGTCCTCTGGTCCAGTGAATACATCCATACTTAAGAGAATTGCTCCCAATGAAGGAGCAAAGGCAAGAATCTGTAAGTGGTAGGGGGCTGGAGGAACAGGGCAAAGTGTTAAGTGTTAGAAAGGTATTCAGAAAATAACAATGCTGAAACATTCCAGATCGGAATTGATGGATTGCTTTAGTCCCGACAAAGACAGAGTGCATTTACCATGCAGCTAATGAAGTGTAAGTGTCAGAGCCCCTCACTTAGAGGGGTCCCTTCCAAGCCCCGCCCCTCCAGCCCAGGTGGGCACAAATTTTAGATTTGCATGGTAATTTGTGTAAATTTTGCAAAAGTCTTCAGTTCAGACCAAAGCCTCTTCTCACTCTACTCTCCCTTCTGTCACATTTTCCCTTCTGTTGGGGACACTAGTAGTGTTGCTAGTGGATGCAGCCAGTGTTACAGGGTCTTGTCCCATCCCAGAAAGAATTCAGAGACAAGATGTAGAGGTTAAAAAAGATAAAGTGAGGATTTATTAAAGGATGGATAGCACACTCAGGAGGAGAGCAGGCAGGCTCAGGGGAGGGGCTGCCCTGAGTTTCTTTGGCAAGTTAGCTACATAGGGTGTAAAAATGAATGGGCGGCATATTCATCTAGGAGAGAAGGGCTTGGGGCCGTATTTCCTGATTATCATCCCAACTCCGTCTTCCCAGAGGGAGGAGGGATTTTTGTCCTTAGTTAGTCTGGATCAGAAGTGTCATGGTGTCGGGACATGATGGGTACTTCTGATCTGCAAGGCTAATTTTATTGAAATGAGGTCAAAATGTGCAAAAGGTTACATTCTGACACTGGAAATTCCTGCCTTTTCTGACCTTTCTTTGTTGGTCTCCAGGCCAAAAGGTGTGGCCCCTTATCAGCCCGAAGATTCCTGCTTTTCTTTCTCTGCCCAGGACCCCCTCGTGCTTACATGATGTATGTTTTCCTGCATTTGGCCTGTGCCCCTCCTTTCTGCCCAGTGCTGTCATTTGGTCTGTGGTGTCCCCCTTTCTCTGCTCATATCTAGTTATCTGCCTGCTCTAGCAGTATTAGCCATGGGAATTTCTGGAATCTGCTAAGAGGATATTGAGTTCTGGGAAGTTTGGAACTCATGCAGTATTTTTATGCAGTTTGTAGTCACCTTAGTAGCATACAGTATGTAGTGTATAGGTAGATGATTGCTTCCTGCCCTGAGTTAGTAGGAAGGACGTCCAGGAATAGTAGTTACCTGTGTAAACAGTCTTGGCTTCATGACTGACAGTAGAACTCAGAGTAGCTCCACAGTGAGAATGTTCATGAGTCTCATCGTTTTAACAAGGATTTAACATAAATCTCTGAACAAGAAAGCTTGGGCTGCCTGAAATCTTACAGCTTATGTGTGAAAGAAACATGATATAGATATTTTCCTAAATGTGATACCAGTCTTAAAAATGTACATGGTGATACCAATGAGTTGTGAAGCTAAAATAAATTTTGCCAAACATTTCCCAGTGTCGACTGAAATAAATGCACAGCCTAAAAGTTAAGAGGTTTGTTTTATTTGGCGGATATTTCTGAGGACTGGAGCCCTCGCTCTGAGGGACTGCTCTGAAGATGTCGGGGAGGAGCCAGGATATATAGGAGCGTTACAGCAAAGACCAGGTAGTTGGAACATTAAAAGATTACTTGTTAACTAAAGAAAACCAGGCATCTCAAGTTAAAGAATTTAGTGCTTTTCTATGTATGGGAGGAAGCAAACATTTGGGCTCATTGAATTCATTCCTTTGACAAGCACCTAGCCATCTAGGGCCAGTGTCCTGTCCTTTCTTATTCTGAGTCCCCTCAGGGTGCACCACTGTGAGTGGCTGCAGAGGCCGGGCTGCAGGCTTGTCTTCCCTGGGGGGGTGGCAGCAGCCCCTGATGACTTGATGGTTTCAGCATTCTTTGCTTATTAATATGGTTTGCAGTATTTTTTGTTCACACCAAATATTCCAAAAAAAATTCCCATTAAAAATGAAAATAAAAAATAAATGAATCAATCAACTGTTCTAGAAAAAGGACTTAATTTATCTTCCTGTTCTCTCTTTAGAAAGTAATACTAGGAAAGTACTATCGTAGGAAGCCACACACAGCATTCAGGTGGAAAAAGAGTATAGGAAAAGTATTATGAGCATCTCAGAGAGCTAGATAAGAAAACTATCATGCTAAGGTTTTGATATTTGTTACACTCAGGGTTTTTAAATTTGTAATTTATTGAAACTTCTCTTCTCACGGTAATTAAATATCTACCATTAAACTAATTCTGTATTTGCAATTTTATAATTTTTTTCCTTAAAGAAGACCCCTCACTTCCCCATTCTGAGCACCTGCCAGCCCTGAGGGCCAGGTGGTCATCTGTGTGCTCAGGGCTGTGTCTGTTACATTGCAGCTCTAGTCAGAGAAGAGGGAGTGTTGCCAAAAGATGCCCTGTCCCTGATGAGCCAGATAACCCAGAGACAAAGTCTTGGAGCTGAGAAGAAAAGAGGCAATTTTATTGCTTTGCCGGGCAAAGGGGACCCACAGCAGGCTGGTGCCTTCAAAACTGTGAACCTGCCTTGGGGTTGGGGTGGGGTGGTTATACAGCCAGAGCTCAAACAATAAAGCATCAACAACAATCAACAGAATTATTTTCTCATCAGAAGACAGAATGGCGTCATGATGCCTCCAAGCGACCAATTCTCTAGAAGCCAGCAGTTAGATCTCTTTATCTGGTAAGCACTCAAGGTGTGGTCTTCTTGGTCATTCAGGCTATTTTGTAAGGTTACAGTCCTGTGACCTTCTCCTTGGAGAAGGACTCAGAGGACAAGCGTGGTTATAGCTTTTGATGACTGGAATGAAGTAGAAACAGTAAGGTCAACAGCTTCAGTTTTAACAGTGGGCCTGGAACTGTGAGTAGCAACCAGCCAGTCAGGGCAGTTGACCGTTTTAAGGGCGAGCATGAGAATAAGCAATCTGTTAGCCTGAATGTGGCCACCTTATTAATCCTCCTTCAGGAGTGAGGCATGTCTGCTGGTTTCAGGGCATAACCCAGAAGTGGCATACATTACTTCTAATCTCATGTCATTGTCAAAAAATTTCTCCAGTGGTTCTGGGAATGTCGTCTTCTCTACAAGACCCATGCTCAGCTGTGACTCTATTACCGTGAAAAGAAGAGATCTTGATGGATAACTGGCCACCCCACTGTTAGAGGATGGAGGGACCCCTAAATTAGGAAGCCCACCAAAGTGTGGGTTCTTGCCGCTGGCTGTGGAAGAACTTGCATGGCAGAGGCAGAGGGATGAAGTGAAAAACCGCTTTATGCTCAGAAGGGGAAAGGAAAGTGCTCCAGTAGGAGGAGGGAAGAAAAGCACTCCAGCGAGGAAAAGGTGCTCAGGTGGGGAGCCGTCAGCCAAGATGGGTGGTAGGGACAGCTCCAGCCAGGGTTGGGCCACATTTACTTTTATGAGAGGCTTCCACCATCATGTTCTTGTTCATGGTGTGATGGAGCCAGTCAGTCCTCGTTCAAGCTTTTCATTCCTTATATGGACTTTTCTGGTTGTTGTCATGGCAATTGTCAACTGTCTTGGTTCTGGTGGGTGTGTCATTTACCATGCTAATAGGTTACAGTGAATGTATAATGAGGCTCAAGGTCCACTGGAAGTCAGATCCTCCACCTTCTTGGACTAGATTCTAACCAGTTCTTGTTTCTTCCCTTAAGCTGACTCCTGAGACTTAGATAAAAGGAATTGGTTTCTATTTCAGGGAGGGGCAGGGGTATGATCCTGGGCATACAGCCTTGATAACAAAAAGGAAATCTGCTCTTAATCAGAATGCCTGGAATCTAGTGGACCCAGCATCCCCCCACCCCCAAAAATAACCATCTCCTAAGATTCTGTTCAGTCATGAAAGTTTTAT
This sequence comes from Camelus dromedarius, assembly GCF_036321535.1. NCBI lineage: Eukaryota > Metazoa > Chordata > Mammalia > Artiodactyla > Camelidae > Camelus > Camelus dromedarius. Next base: position 18,877,158 of record NC_087463.1, on the reverse strand, counting down.
AGGGAAATGAAGGAATAATCTGTTAATCGTTGAAATAGGTGGTCAGAGTCTTCGCCATCCCCAGTGCCTGCAGGCTTGTCCTAATTAACAGCTTGAGCCTGCTCTTCTCTGACTCAGGGAGGCCTGGGAGACTTCAGATTTTCTATAAACAAGAGGTAGGGGTTGGAGGGGGCCCACAGGGTCCTGTTCCCTTTCACCCCCATGTGTGACGCATTAGAAAGGGATCGACCATCTCCTTGTATCCCACCCTCCTTCCCGGCCTCACCCAATTCCTACAGAGGGGTGCTCCTGACACAGCCAGACCGGTGGCATCCAGCCTCCCCTGGTTGTGAAAGGCTCACCAGTTCTCAAGGCAGCCTCCTCTATCTATCAGATCTAACTGAGAGAAAATTATCCTTCATATTTGTGCTGAAATATGTTTGTCTATAATTTCTAAAAATAGATTATAATTCTAGGTGTTGGGGAGACACAAAAAAACTTTTCCCTCTTTCACATGTAACTCCTTTTCATATGTAAAATGTAATAACATGAAACTTGCTCTCTGACCAAATTTGAATCCAGCCCTCTTGCCTTTTGTTTCAAAGGAGTCAAGCTCAAGCTCTCTCCACTGTGACAGTCATCTCAAATAAAGTCTTCCTGCCTATAATCAGCCCAGTGCAATCTTTCTTTGAAACAGCTTCTAGGTTAGTTATTTGCATGTGTCCTTGCTGCTGTAATAATCAACAAACCATGAGAAATCAGTAATAGGTCTGAGTTCTGGATTCAGAAAAACCTGAAAGTAAATACTGCAAATTAGATTTGCTCATTTAAAAAAGAAAATTGGTAACTAGAATTGAGTGAAGAGATCCTTCCAGTGATCAGAGAATCACAATGATATTCTCTTCCTCTCTTTTACTTCTGAAATTCCTAGAAGCCTATTAATTCACAGTCTCTGCATGAAAGTCTCCTGGTCCCACTTGTGTCTTGCTACGCTAAGTTCAAACAAGGAGGCCCAGATGCTCTCTGTAATGTTCTGTCCCTACATTCAGGATGAAAGACAGTTCCACTTGGAGGTTATTTTAAAAATAGGACCATTCACTAAGCAGGTCCTCTCCTCACCCCGCCCCATAGAGTACATTCAACAGGACACTGACATCATAAACATCCTTCTCGTAACAGCCACAGCCATACTTGGCACTGCAAGTATAGTCCTCTGAAACTAGAAATGAATGAGGAAGGAAGGAAGGAAGGAAGGAAGGAAGGAAGGAAGGAAGGAAGGAAGGAAGGAAGGAAGGAATCAACCTGCAGCTGCAGGAAAAGGCACACTGAATTCCTAAAAGGAAAAAAAAAAAAATATATATATATATATATATATAGTCCTTTCAAGTCTGTTTAAAACAATTCTATTTCAGGTGACAATGAATATATATATATGTTCATGTGTGGCTGAAAGGTTGTGCTCTGCACTGGAGTTTGACATAACATTGTAAGATAATTATAAATCAATAAAAAATGTTCTAAAAAAATGCTATTTCTTTGTTAGTCCTTTTTATCCAGTGTCTCCCCACTCTCCTTCACCACCTTTCAGATTTGCATATAAATGGCACTCTCTTTTTTTATTTCTGAGTTCATCAGCCCCTTGTTGCTTATTCCCCACCTGAAGTCTAAATCCTTGCTTTGCAAGTTTACAATTGGTTGCCGTGGAAATGATTATGCTGTCACAAGCAGAGGACTAGAGCTGGGGCGGAGAACAAGCGGCAGGAGCGGGTGAACTCTTAGTAAAGACAGATTCCGGTCTCGTGTAAATGCACCTCAGCAGCAGAAAGAGAACTGTCCTGGGGGAGGGGTAGGCAGGAAGAAAATGAGAAAAATCAAAACAGGATTGCTAAGAATTTCTAAACTGGAAAATGGTTAGCATTTGCTAGTGCAAAATCATTTTGCCATAAAAAAATCACAAATTGGGGGTGAAAATAAAACACTCCATCCGTCAGTAAGGAAAGATTGAGTTTCTTTGAATTCAGGGACTCTAAATATAAGTGAAAGATGTTGAGAAAAAAAAAAAAGTAATTGAGACTATTACTGAGAAATGGTAGCAATTATATTCCCCAAAATAATTTACCAAAAAAAAAAAAAAGAAAAGAAAAAGTCAGTTAGCATTAGCATCAAAATTGTCACTGTCATTTAACCAATATTATCTGGAAAATCACTGCCAAGGTCAGGCAACAACTTATCCTAAAATAACAGCAGCACAGCTGTATAGGTTCAGACTTGCACCTTGACTAGTGAACATACAAGGCAAGTGTTTCTTCACTCTGCTCACCAGGTCAGCCAGCCAGGGGCACATGAGAGGAAAGCATGTAGGGACCTTGCCTGGCTGGTGAATGGGACGAGGTCAACCACACAAGTGGGTTTGTGGCTTGTAAACCTGCAGGTGCCCTCAGCCTGCACTGGAGATCACAGGGAAGCCCTTGAGGAGCCAAGGGCAGCCTATCGCATTTGCAGTTGCTTCGCTTTTCCCTGTAGCTTCCCATAACAGTGCTGCCTTCTCGCATTTTCCACTAAATTTTTAAAGAGGATGAATTACCTGCATTGTGTAATTGCTTCTGTAACTTTATACCCGAGTCCTTCCAAGGGAACAGCGCTGTTTGCACCTGATCCACGGTGGATAGGAGCATCTCTCCAGCTCACATTTCACCATAACCGTTAGCAGTTTGCCCAGAATATTCATCTCTTTCTATAAAACCAGTGTAAAATGGCTCCTGTTTTCTCCCATTTGAATAAAACTATAACACTGTCATCCATTCAAAGACAAATTGTCAATACTTACTGGAATGTTAAAAAGCATCAGTGAAGCCATATCTGGAGCTATAAAATGACATTTGAAGCCATCTGAAGATATTGGCAATCAGAGATCCAAGGAATAGAAAACTACTGTAATTATTGGCCCTCGTGCCTGAAAACATCAGTTCTCTTTTTCTTGCCTGAAATTGTAGGGTCTCTTTACATGTGAGATGTGTAGGATGCGTTGAAGAGAGGAGCTCTTTGTGAGTCATCAGGTAGTATTTCTTTTAAAGGTGGGGAGGAACCGTAAGGAGACACTGAGGAAACAGGCTTTGCTCTTGGCAGCCTTGTGAATGTTGTGACTTTGTGGTAACTTCACAAAACTGAGAGCTGGACAGGAAAAAAAAAAAAGCTGTGAGCTTTGACCTCTGGTTCTGGGCACCAGAAGCTAATGACTCCAGGCCTGAGCTTCTGGCACCTTCTAAAGGTCAGGCCTGAGCCTCAGGGAGAGAAACCTGCCAATCACACCCTACAGGCTGGGACAGAAGAAAAGAGGAGATCAGGGGGCAGAAGCTCCCCGACCTGAAATCAGCCCCTGACCCTGGAGCTGCAATCTGCTTCCCAGGACCTTTTGCCTTCACAGAGGTTTCCTAATGCAGTTTTTCAACAGATTTGAATGTATTGTCCCCCAATCCAGGTAGGCTCTCCTGAGTTACACTCTGAACAAAGACAAACGCAGATGAGAAAGCAGGCTGAGCCTTCCCACTTCTTGAAATTAAAGACATTTTAAAAGAAGCAAGGAGATGACAGGACCTTGGCAATGAACCAAAGGTAGCGAGGAGAAGGAGCTTGGTCCAGTGTCCATCACAGTGGCATGTTTCTAAGGAGAGGAAAAGGTCCTTCCTGAGGTTGTATGAAATCAGAAATTAAAACAAAACAAAACAAAAAAAACCGTGTCTCTGACACACAGAACATGAAGAGCTACTCAAGGAGCTTCGATGACAGAAAACTGACAGTTTCCATCCATGTGAAAAAGCAAGTTAAACTCATTTACAAGGGTCAGTCCACTCCTTTCAAACCAATTCAGGAACTGTACCAGGGACTGGAGTTACTGCACTGGCTTATTAGCACTTTTAGCAGGAATGTCAGTCAAGTGGGGACCAGGGCTTTGTGTCTCCATGCCTTCCTCTTTGTATCCTCTCTGCCGAAAATGAGCCGAAACCAAGGCCCCTTTCACTGAGAAACTTCAAAACAGTCTGTTTAAAGGGTAGTTCCAAAATTAGGCTCTTCTCCAGAAGTTTAGGAAGCAAACCCTTCACTGGGGAAGTTAACAGTCAACAGTGGGTACCGATGCCCTTCACTCCTTCAGTATTTGCGGAGAGCCCATGCGAGGCTGGGAGTCCTGCCGAGTGTGGGGAACACACATGAGGAAATGGAGGCCCATCTCTGTGGGTCTGCGTTTGAGTACAGGACACTGGCAGTGACACACAGAGGCACGAGGAGGCAGTAGATGGGAGTTTATTCAAGTCATATGAAAATTCTACATATTAACTTGGGACCAGCAATTGGCATCATTTAAGCCGTTAGGCTAGGGGCCACTCAACTAGAACACAGATCAGGAACCCATGGTCCTGAGCCACATGGCCCTGACTGCCACAATTTTTAGCCACACAGTGATGGGTAAGAGCTCATACTTGGAGCCAGACTCCAGGATCCAATCCTGATCCAGCTGCTTAATAGCTATGTGATGTTGGTCAAGATATTTAGACTCTCTGGGCCTCAGTTATGTCATCTGTAAAATGGGTATAATAATACCCTCTACCTCCCATAAGATTGGAGGAGTTATTATAAGAACTTTGCCCACTATGTGACAGACTCTACAAGTGTTCGTTATTGTCATGAGGACCTTCAAAGTCCAAAGCACAGACATTCTGGTTCTTTCCATGGAACATGAAAAAACCAGTGTCCCAAAGGATCAAGATGAAATGCTTATATTTCTTTTGCTTTCCCCCACCTCTATAATTAATCCATTTCCTCAGATCATTACTTGCCTCAGGAACTGGATGCTCTTCTCTTTTCTCGGCTATGTGCTATTTATTTTACTTATTTAACATTTAGTGCTTTGCTGAGAGAGTGAACGAAACAGAAAGGACCAGTAAATTAATTTGACTTTAAAATTCCGTTTAAGCTGTGAGATACAGCTTAGAATGTTTGGATAATTAATACTCACTGCTTTAAATTCCACTCACATAAAGTTCTGTGCACTCCAGAGCATGGAAAATTTTATAGATTACTATGTTCTCCTGAAGGTCTTTCCAAATTGATTCTAATCCAAGGACAGTTGTGATTACCTTGAGTGGGGATAGAAGGCAAGAGGAAATGTTCTAGAGGAAAATAAAGCATATCTCAAATGTTTTTATAAATGGTTTCATAGGGTTCTTCTTCGTTCAGCTCTGTCATTGAGGGCTAACTGTGCCCTCCCATTGCTAGTCACCCGCATCATCTGGGTCTGTCCCTCAGATACAACAGTGTGCCGTGCACTAGTGTTAAAAGAGATGTATATTTGTGCAGGCAGAGGACCCCCCTCCTGCTTCCATATACAAGCAGCAAGGAGCTTGGATACTTTTTTCTGGAGAGCCCAAGAGTGTGACTCCTTTGCTGAGACTTGCACCATCCACACAATTCCACGGATTAATCTCCGAATTTTAAGACATATTTTTGGCAGTCTGTATTTTCCTCTTCAGACTGAAAATACATATATTTTCATCATGCACTCCCTTTATTCTTCTCATCCAAAGAAATGAAGTTATTTCCTCTCCCCCATCATTGCTATGATGTAACGTCCTTCCTTAAGACAAGACATGATTGTGCCACATGATGGTGTTGAAGATGTGTATGTGTGTGTGTGCGTGCGTGTGTGTGGTCTCCTTGCACATTCAAGACTTATGGCTGAGATGTCATGTGTAATTAGCTCCTTACAAAGAGCTTAAGAAGCAAGGGCAAGAGATACCCAGAAAAATGATTCATTTAGGAAAATAACCTTACAACAAACAACACTTTGTTTCTCTTCTTTTGTTCTTCAGATTTGAAGTCATTAACATGAAAAGCAGATCCTTCTTTTTTTTCCCAGTTAATCTGCTCTGGCTGGTTAGTCTTTTCCTCATGGACTAACTGCGGTCCCTTGGTTGTGCGCATCCCTGACTAGGATCTGTGTGGATGGGCTCCTGCTGACTTCAGGCCCCCCGCAGCCTGGGAACCACAGAGCAGCAGCAGCTCAGGGACGTGCAGAGAGGGCGGCAGGACCTCAGCGAGCAGGCACCCCCACCCTGAGCTACCCCAGAACCCTGCAAACAAACCCCTGAGCAAACCCGAACGTGGCTACTCACTCCACACCGACAGGGCCTGCAGCAGCCGCTTCCTGAAATGCAGAAGAGTTGGCTTCTGTGACTTCAGTCACTAGATACCCCTGGGGCTCCATTCACATAGACTCGGGAGTCCCTCTCTATGGGAGTCCTGACAGCCCAGCCTCCCCGTTCCTACCCTGTGGCTCCACAGATAGTGTCACATGTCTCACCACCATGGCTGCTCTCTTTCCCTGGCTTTCAGTGACACCTATTCTTGAGGAAGGATCTGATAATAGCAGTTTTACTACAGTGGAATACAAGCTGATGCTAAATTATTCAGAGACATTTTTAAAGCCTTCTAATTGTAGACTCAAAGCTGTCATTCATTCAATAAACATTATCGCATCCCTCCGAAGTGTCAGTCACTGTGCTCCATTCTGGAATTAGAAGAGCTACATTTGTAGAGTGCTTTGCAGATTCACAAAAATCCTTTCATAGCTCAGTTCAGAAAACCAAATGTCACGGGCTAGTATAAATGAAGTCCTGCTTTGTTTCTTTCATAATTTGAGTATAATGATCTTTGTTCTGTATTTTATAAGGAAGTTTTAAATTACAAAATTGCTTCAACTAGATTTCCAGTGCAAACATACTAAAAATGCACAAAAGTAAACATTCTAAATTAATAGGGACTCTGTGAACTAGAAACAATCATCAGATGAACGGTTCTTCACTAAGTGAGGTGAGGGAGGAAAAAGATTGGTAAAATCCATCAGTCCGAAAAAATCTGAATTTTATGTGAAAGATTGTTTTGCAGATGGCAATCATATATAAGATATTATACACAGTTTTCAAGAAAAAATTTGTTTACTGTTTTCTAAGCACTAAAATCAGTGCTACAAATGCCAAATTAAAAATTGACGTTATCCTGGATTTTGAGAAATTTAATATGTATTGTTATTTGTTTTTGCAGTAACTTACAATGTAAATTGACTGAAACATTTATAGAGCTCATCCCAAATATCACCAGATGGCCTAGTTTAACTGAGTAAAAGGACAAACACCATTGGCTATCTTAGGAGTGCCTCCGGAGATAGAATTCAGAAGTAGGTTTTGGGATCTGGCCTCAGGTCATTTTAAGGTAGATATTTCAAAACAGGGAACTGATTGGTAGTAGGCAAAATTTCTGATAAAATACTTAAAATTGGTGGACACAAGACCAAGAAAGCAAGCGTTGATAGGGGATTCATTTGATAAGTGAGCTTTTTGCCCAGGTGAAGGGTATTGTTTCTCAAAAATTGAGCTGTAGGAATTTCCTGAAGCAAACTCTCAAGATATTTTTTTGATTTATGGTCTTCTCTTTCCCAGGCAAATGTTTCCTGAAGCAAACAATAAAGTCATACTCATCTAGGTGTTCTAATATCTCATCTACATTATATTAACATGGGTGATCTCAGTTCACAGGTGTCTTTTGGTTTGCAAAAGTAATAGACAGTTTGTTTATAGTATATTTTCAGGAGCTTCAAAAATTGCTGTTAACTTCTGCTACATGAAAGTCATTGTGGTCTATAATTTAGGGAATGCCAGCATAAATCAAAGGTCCTAACATTGACAAGGTTAGCCAATAAGAAAGAAGAAATTAGATAAAATACAGATAAAAATGTAGTACGAAGGAAAAAAAGCATGATTAACTCCTAAAGAGGAGAGAGTTATGAAGAGAAAAAAAATTATTATCATCTGAGAGGTTGGAGATAATTTTGCAGAAGAGGTGACAACTTGGAAGGCAGTAAGATAAGGGCATATAGAGATGAAGGAATGGGCATCCCCAGTGGATGGAGGAGGCTGAGCAATGGAAGTGGATATTTGTAAGAAACAGACAAAAATCTACCTACTGCAAAAAATAGGTAGGAAATAAAGTCATTGACAAATGTGAGAATTAGGTAGTGGAGGAATTCGAAAACTAGGCTAAATTAGTTATATATTTTTTATTATTTGATAGCAAGTAAGAAACAAGTTGTTTAATAATACATAATTTTTAACAGACCTGAATTCCAAGAAGATTAATCTAGAAGCTGTATAAAAGATGAGACAATCTATTGTTTCTAGAATATTATATGTTAGACAATCTGCAAACTTTCCTACTGCAAAATGCCTACACACAGTGAATGAAATGTAACAGACTTTCTCTGAAATACCCAGCTTGTGAGAAAGTAAGGGGCCAAAAATAGGTAGAAGCTGAATCATCACCAATTTACCCCACCAGGAACAACCCATGCGAGGTGGTGACTTACACACATGGATAGAAAGCCTGGAGAATTGAAGGCTCATCTTTCAGTCAAAGAGCAGAACAACAAAGAAAATCCACCTACCAGCAAAGGGAGACAATAAGAAACAGAACTGAGACTCCAGAAGGCATAAATTGTGCGTACGTAAACTGACTTATTTAGCTAAACTACAGTTGCACACCACGAGCTCTTCACTGATATTTGTAGTTTATTTGATAAACTAGGAAATAGACGTACGGATGATCATTAAATTACTATTTCTACCTGTTGATATGCCTATGTTTTTAATTACAGAACGTTTAAAACATATTAGACATAGAGAGAATAGTAAAATAATCCCCCTTAAGGCCATTACCAAGTCTCAACAATAATCAACACATGGCAAATCTTGCTTCCTCTAAAACTCCACTCACTCTCCCCAACCCCAGATTATTTGGAGGCAGTTCTCAGATACTCTTTAATTTTATTCCATAAATGTTTCAGTATTTTTCTCTAAAAGAGTAAAGACTTTTAAAATGTGTATATTACCATTATAACACATGCACAATTAATTATTTCTTAATATTCTCAAGTGAATGGCCAAATTTCCCCAACTTTCCTCATAATTGCATTTGGTTTTGGTTTGTCTTAGAGTTTCTTTGATTGAACCAGAACACATTTGATTGATATGCCTCTGGAGTTTTTAATCTGATGATTTCTACTACTCTTTTTTTTCTACCCCTTGAAATTTGTTGGTTGAAGAAAGTGGGATATTTGTCCTTTAGAATTTCCAACATTCTAGACTTTGCTTATTGCATTTGATTGATGTTATTTAAGGTTAGCTTGTTTGTTTTAGGAAGAAAATTTCATAGGTGGTGGTGTATACTTCCTATTGAATCACATCAAGAGGTACATAGTGTCTGGCTGTCTTTTGTTAAGATTAATTAGTTGGTTTAGAATTGTCAGCTTGATTTATGAATTATAAAAATCCCCTCTGGCTTTGTAGCTTGTTGATCATTGCTTGGTTCCATTTTTCCATTAATAGTCTAATAACTGGCTTTTCTATTAAAAAAAAAACTTTTTCATCAGAAGTTTTTCATTACTCTGAAATACAGTACATACAGTAAGATCAAATTTGTTCTTCTGGATGTCCTTTTATTTGCAAGTTTTCAAAATTAAGTTAATTTTTTAGGATCCCCCAAAGGTCACCAAAGAGATTTTTTTGAAGTATTACCTACCCATGAGTTTATGATAATAACATTGTTGATGTGTTTCAGTCCATTGACTCAGGAACCTTTTTGGTTTTTGTCTTTGATAACATTTTTTACTTTTTGCTACAGTAAGAGTCCTAGGATCATCTAATCCTTTCTCATCTGATTATCTAAATCAGTAACTTTTCCAGGGAATTTAGAGGCCACCGTCTAGACAATAGGGTTACTCGTTGAGACTTGACACGTCATTGTTTCTAGGCCCTTTCCGAGGACAGAGCTAGGAAATACAAACTTTTTTCAGAAAGAAATGTATTATCAATTCATACTGATATTTTCAGTTCCAATTTGGAATTCCAAGGTTTTTACTTGTTTGATTTTTTTGTATTCTGTTTTCTCTAATGCTAAAATTCTTAATGACTAATAGTGCTTGAAATTTTACAAAATGAAAGCACACGCAAATATATAGAACCGTGAATAGTGGAAGAAGACTGCAGAGTAAAAAACCATTGAGAATTCTGTTCCTTAAATGTTTCCTACATAATTTTTTATTTCATGTTCCAGTTCTTGGGAAGGTTAATATTTCCCTATTTTTCTTTTACTGTATTAAAACGTTTTTAATGGGTTATTTGAGCAAAAATAAACATAAGACATTGTTTAAGAGAAAGAATGACTTCATTCTAAATGTAACACAATATAAATTTTAATCACGTGTACTAATCTAAGTGATGAATTTGCTTACTTGGGGCACGTCTCAGTTGGTGAAGGACGTTTGTCTCCAGATGTTCTTGTTCATGTATACTTTCAGTAGAAAGTTTAAAGTTTAATATCTTTATTTCATTTATGCTGTACTACTTACTCAAAAATAGTAATCTAAAAGATGAAATAAACAGTATTTCAGATATATATTTCCATTTTGATAGTCCAGTAAACCCCTTTGCTGTCATTATACACACACACACACACACACACACATATATGTTTATATAATTAATCATATTTAGGCTTCATTTTTTTGGTCTCTTATTAATCATGACAGCTACATGCTATCTTTAGCTACTACCTCAAGGCACAATATACGCTTAAGGCAAGTTTTGTCCTCAATGAAAGTGGAAATATAGCCAAATTTCAGTCTTCTTGTTAATTTAGAGTGTTTGAGACCTATTTCTTGTCCTGTCTGGTTAGATTATCATGATGTCGTGTTGTCGTGTGACAAAGAACATAAACCAAGAATAGAAGTATCTCTGCCAAGTTTTTGGTTTGCTTGTGCGTAATTGCTCATATATGTCCTGATATTTAGTGGCATTTTTAAGCTTTTTTTTTCTTTCCCTGGTGCGGACTTGTTTAGTTAAAGCTAGATGAAATAATCTGCAAATCTGTTATCAGGGTATACCTAACCTGAGACATAAAGCGCCGTGTTGCAAAAAAGGAAAAAGTGAGGGCAGCACTGTCCACCCCCAGGTAGAGGATCTCTCCGCTACCTGAGCCTCGCCAGGTAGCAGGTGAGCCTAGTCCCTAGGGGAAGGGAGAGGGCCAGTGGAGAGCCAGACACTAGGTATCAGTAACGGTTAAATTCTTCTCCTGTTTTGTTTTTGAAAACAGAATAAGTATAAACAGAAAATAGAAGAGCTAAAATTTTCTTCCTCCATATGCATCATTTTGACCTCCCCCTGGGGTGTGGGCACGCCTGATGTGGGTGTAGAGAACTCCACACGAGTCGTTTTCAGGGCAGGCCTCATCAGGCACCTTTGCACACTACAAATGCCTCCTTTTGCCAGCGAGCATCTTGACAGCACTTCCGAACAGGACGCGCTGGGTCCCCCGCCCCACATTCTGCCAAGACTCACACTTGAGAATCACTGAAAGGAAGGGTATCTGCAGAAGGCAGGTGACAAAGAAGAAACTAGAAGCATTTGAAAAGGGAGAAGGGCAAAAAAGAGCGTATATGGCAGCATATCTGACTTAACCTGGTAACTGATTCAATGTGTGGAATCAAAGGAAGAGATTTCAAGAAGTGCTGAGGTTTCACTGGAGGGTTGCCTGGAGGGTTGGGGTGGGTGGAATTGGTGATCATGGTAGGCTCGGTACAAACAGGGCACAGAGTAGGAGTGATTTAGGAGAAGAAAGTGTTGATTCATTTTGGGGGCACCAAATCTTATATCTCGCGGTCCATCTGAGTATTTAATTGGGGGAGTGAAACTGGAATTTGGTGGATGGCTGGGTCTGGAGATAAATATGTTTGGGTTGGTTCGCAGACTTGCAATAATTGAAACATATGATAACCAAGATAAATAATGTTGACAACGTAAAGAAAAAATGTCTCTAGGGAATTATATTTTACAGGTTGAAAAGAGGGAGATGATAAACTTATAAAAGGAGAATCAGGAAAATAAAGTGTCCTCAAGGCAAAAGAGAGTTTCCATGAGAGGAAACTCAGTAATGTCCAGTAAAAGCAGGAGGGAAATTTAAAAGAGTGAGAACTAATAATCCATTATAATTGGTACCTTCAATATCATTGCTTTATATTTTTGTCTTCTTTGGAGAGAAAGAAGTTGCCAGATAGAGATACGATTTTCAAGGTAACAAGCAGGAAGGGAGAAAGCATACACGGCTTTTTCTTTAAAGCAGTTTGGAAGAAATGAAATGCAGAAGGTTTGAGTTTTACTTGATATTAGATGTAAGCAGGATGAGACATCATCAACCCAATGGGCTGAAGAAATTAAAGATATAAAAGTATAAATCATTCACTGCTGGTGGAAATGCAAAAATGTGCAGCTACTTTAGAAAACAGTCTGGTGATTTCTTACAAAACTAAACATATTCTTACCATACAACCCAGCAATCATGTTCTTTGGTATTTACCCAAAGGAGTTGAAATTTATGCCCACACAAAAAAATCTGCACATGAATGTTTATAGCAGCTTTATTTGTAAATATCCAAGCTTGGAAGCAACCAAGATGTCTGTCAGTCGGTAGGTGAATGGATGCATAAACCGTGGTGCCCTTAGACAATGGAATGTGATTCAGTGCTCTGCAGAAGTGAGCTATGAATCTATGAGGGAAACTTAAATGCATATCAGTAAGTGAAAGAAGCCAATTTGAAAAGGCTACATACTGTGTGATTTCCAACTATATGACATTCAAGAAAAGGCAAAACTGTGGAGACAGTAAAAAGATCAGTGTTTGTCGGAGATTGTTGGGGAGGGAAGGGTGACTAGATGGACCACAGAATTTTTAGGGCAGTGAAACTACTCTGTTTGACACTATACTGGTGGGCACATTGGTTCAAAGCCACAGAATGTACAACACCCAGATTGAACTTTAATGTAAACCATAGACTCTGGGCGATAATGATGTATCAGTACGGGTTCATCAGATGTGACAGAAGTTCCACTCTGGTGTCGGATGTTGATAGTGGGACAAGCTACACATGTTTTGTGGGGGAGGGGGTATAAGGAAAATCTCTATACTTTCTGTTCAGTTTTGCTGCAAACCTACAACTGCTCTAAAAAGAAGTCTACTTAAAAATATATTAAAAGAATTGTTGATAGAGCACTGACATAATATATACAGTATTTATCAAATTCATATTCACATATGCCTCCTAAGAAGGAAAAAAAAATGTGCTGCTAATTCTGGGGTTTTAACACACTCTAAGTGCTTTGCGATCATGACAGCTGTATATTCACCTTAAACTTTATCTTCAAGTCCTAGGAATGGAGCATAAACTAAGAAGGGGGCTTCGTCGAGTTACAGGGGGGCAGCCAGGTCTTATCACTTTTCTAGTCCCCTTCTGTCTGATAATCAGTGGCTTGAATCAAGAGTAGCAGCGTTAAGGGGCTTGAGAAGAGGCGGGGAAGAGGTGTCGGGAGTGCTGGGCTGACTGACCGGGGCACTTGAGTGCGCCGTGGCTCACACTTGCCTGTCTGGGGGTCTGGAGTGTGCTGCTTGACAGTGAGGGTGAGCTGCTTGCCCTGGACCTTGATTGGCTTTGTTTCTTCCTCACAAAACCTATGCTTGACTCTCCTCAGGTGCTTTGTGTGCCCTGCAGATTGTACATGGAAGTTTTATTGTAAGGCTTTTAAAATAATTAAGCAATATAGATACTGCAGGTATTTGTGACAAAACTTACTATGTTTTCTTGTCTTTACTTTACAGAGCTTAAAGATTAAGCATTTATATCAGTCAAGGAAAAGCATTTTCTTAAATGCAAGTCCAAAAAAGAGAGGCCCCAAAGAAAGAGGCTTGAAGATCTGGACAGCAAAAGAGAGAGATTAGTTAGATCATTGGCACTTTGGACCCAAAATAAGAAACAAACCTTAATTATAGGAGTTATTCCTGTTCAGCAAATATTAATGGAAAGTGTACTGGAATAAATGATCCTAAGAATTATTCATAGGACTTGATACTTTTGTCTGAGATGTAGAGAAACAAGCAAATAGAGGTGTTTATAAAATGAAATATATAACAGTTAGGCTGGTGAAAAGACAGCTTAATTGGGAATAAATTAAATCTAGAGGTAATAAGCCAATACACATGCATATTTTAAAGCAAGTGATAATTTTGTGTGCAGTGAGCCTGCCATTCAGACACCCAAAACTGTAGTCATTCTGATTATTTTCCCAGAGCTACACACTCAGACAGTGTATGTCTGCAACCAGCTCTTGTGTCTGCAATCAGCATTCCTGGGTACAGGGAGGAAACTTTGGAAGAATAAAGATCCTTCAAGCAAGGATTTAATTGGTCATAAGGCTGGAAACCCAACCCACACTAGCTTAAGCAAAAAGGACTTTATTAGGGCTCCTGCCATAATAATGCTAGAGGCGGGGTGGTCTTTGGGACTCAGGATGTTGTCAGTTTTCCCACTTTCTCTGGCTCTCTCTGCTCTCTCCATCTCTCACTTTCTCTCTGTCCTTGACTCTGTTCTTCTCCATAGAGTAAACTCATTTGGTTTCCCTGTTAAGAAGTTTCTGATTTCCTCCTTGTTGGAGGCAAAGTAAGAAACTCAGATGCAGCCCAACCCAATTGGATATCCAGTCCAGTCCCGGAGAACACAGATAGGCTGTGATCATCCTGGCTCTGAGTATCATGACCAGCTATGGACCAACCAGTGAGATCAGGCGGACGGTATCTATATTGACCAGAGATAAAAATAAAGATGCCCACTAACTATACGATGATTTTTTAATACTTTAAGCTCCTATTAGTAGTACTGGGAAGCTGGTTATGCATTGTTGCTGTGTGATGTCATTTGTCATTGTTTTCTGGTAATCAGGGAAGGTTGAATGCCTCTGCTGTGTTTTAAGAAACTGTCTACCTTATGGGTAGCGACACCTGCTTTCTCAGCTCCCGTGCAGCTCGAGTGAAGTAAGGGGACCAACCAGCCTCGTCTGCCTGGGACTGGGGGCTTCCTGGGAGGTAGGACTATCAGTGCTAACATCAGTACAGCCCTGGGGAAACCAGGATGTTTGATCACCTTTTAGCAGGTACTTGCTTCTACCATTCATAGGACACTGAGTCCAAGGGGCTTGATTTGCAGGAGCAGGCGAGGCACTGTCTTTGTCGGCTTAAGCTGCTATAACAGAACACCAGAAACTGGGTGGCTTATAAACAACAGAAATTTACTTCTCACAGGTATGGAGGCTGGGAACTCCCCGATCACAGTGCTGCTGATTTGATGTCTAGTGAAAGCTCACTCTGTGGTTCACAGCTGCTGTCCTCTTGCTGTGCCCACACATGGCAGAAGGGGCAAGGGAGTTCCCCGGAGTCTCTTTTAAAAGGACGCTAATCCCACTCATGAGGGCTCCACCCTTGTCACCTAATTAACTTCTAAAGTCCTCATTTCCTAATACATCACCGGGGGAGGATAGGATTTCAACATGTGAATTTGGAGGGGGTGGGAATATTCAGTCCAAGCAGGTGCAGAATCCATTTGGGTGGGTAAAGTGTTGACGGCATTCAGCTCTCCAAGGCAACATGGATCATGGCTCCAGAAGAGGTGTCTCCTGCCCAGTGTCACAGCCTGAGAGGTGATGTCCGTACCCACAAGTAATAATTGTGCCATCGTCCTCACTGGAGTGGTCCTGTACTGTAACTTCAGCAATGTTTTAGCTATCTAGCCATCAAGGCCGAGTCTTATGCCGCCTCAAATACCCCATAAATTACTAAATTTCCTTTAATACATTACTTTCCTTCCTAATAGCAAAAAGAAGTTCTGATTTTTACAGAATCAAGATCAGTACACACTGAAAGTTGGAAAATCAGTTCACCTGAACCTCAGTTTCATTATCTGCAAGATGAGAAATAGTAATGCCCCCCTGAGCTTCTCGCAGAGCTACTGTGAATCTCAGAAAGAATGAAACGTGAAAATACAATACACTGCAAAACTAGGTGAACATATTAGATTATTATTAAAGAATTCACTAAGTAGCATGGAAAGATCTTTAAGTAGTCTGAGAAATAAATGCTCTAACTTCTTTGCAAAATAGGTCTTGAATGTATTCTTTAGTTGCCTGGGTAACACATTTTATTGTGATAAATAGGTTTTGGTATTTTGATTCTTTCATCCCTGATAAATTTGTCCTCAAAGAATAACATATACTTAAGGACAAAAGGGGAAAGCATGTTGTTTTTGTCAAAGCATCTGGAAAAATCTCCATCTCTGAAAGAAAGGTACAGTGTTTACCATCCTTTTCATATGGGATGGTGACATATGAATAGTCAATCATCATCACTGGTTTTACACCTGTTGCTTATATAAGGTAACTTCATGATATAAGATATAAACAAGGATTCCAGAATAGCAGGGAACCCCTTTTAACATCAGTAAAGTTTATTTAGACAAGCTCTCTTGTGTGGATTCTGTCTGGCAGAAGTCCCACTGAGACAGAATGAATTACTCTTACTCGAGACTCTGTGGAAAGCCGAGAGAGAGAGGGAGTTAGGGACCAACTCTACAAGCCTCTCAAACACTCCCATATTTATTGTGCACAAAGAAAAGATCACAAACAGTTGTGTCATGGAATGCAGGAGCTTAAGGAAAAACAGGATCGAATAGAGATCATAAATTCCACAATGAGCACAAAGGCTTAATGTATCCTCAAGGCAGTCATGGAGGGAGGGGAACAAGATACATTCTTCAGACATAAGATGTTGATTACAGAACAGACCACCAGACCAGCCAGTTCCGTGTCTTGGGGGTTACAGACTATCTAAACAGCAGAAAGCATGCCCAGTGTTTATAGCTGAGACCATGGGGTCGTCACTTTGCAACGAGAAGAGTAAACCCTGAACTATGGACCTCTGCTTAAAACAAGCCATGTCCTGCGTTTATAGCAAGGGACACACAATGCCTTTGCCACTGGAAGCAGCACTAGGCTAAAACCTCAACTATGCAAGCAAGGCATTGTCTCTGCTGTTTACGGCAAGGAGACAGGTGTGCAGACGCACAGGTGCCTGCTAGCAAAGCACATTTGTTCTTCCTAAAGGTCACAAGGGGCTGGGGTCTGTTACAATTTATTAACCTAATCATGGGCTCCCACATTCTTGTAAAGACAGTCCCTTAAGAGATAAACACTTAGGGTACGATCTGTGATTCAGTCTGTTACTGATGACTGCATCCGCTTTCTTCATTCTGGTTCTTGATGCTCCTGTGATTCAGGTCATGAAAGTTTAGTCCCAGAGGATTTTTAATGGAAAGACAGTGCATGTAGTAGCTACCAGTGGGAAGATGTGCTTCGTGCCTACTTTTTTCAAAGTAGCAACTGGCCTTCTTTCCATCTACATGTTTTTTGAGAGGATGCCTTACTAATTAGGTGTGACTGTACCCTCCAGCCACGCACACGAGTTTCACCAAAGCTCCTACCAGACCACGATCTCCTGCATCGGGTTTGTTGATCTGGAGATGAATACTGCACCTAAGCTAGGTGATTATTCTTCTCTCTCCACAAGATTTCTGGAGAGATATTATCAGCTAAGAATTTCTCTGGTGGCTTACAAAGGAAGATGTTAAGTGTGGGTCTCGCTGGCATTTATGATCACCAGGTTTGTAAGAAATTAAATCTTTAATGGGAGGCAATGACTCCAATATGTAGAAAGAAGCACAGACAACCTTAGTCTTCAAGCCACTGGTTCCAGAGGTCCCTAATGCTCCCACAGCCCAGTCGTTCGTAAGGATGGGACCTGCCATCAGGTCGCTGGCAACCAAAAGTCTTTGGAGAACCCATGGGTCTTTGGAGTCAGAGAGCCTGAGATTCCAACACTGTCTTTGTTCTTAACCATTTGATGATTTTGTCACCAAGATTCAGCTCCCTCACTTGTAAAACTAAGTCAGTGTGTCCTCATTAGATTATTATTATTAGGACTAAAAACGCGATTTGAGTAAAATGTCTAGTGCACTGCCTTTCCCTAGCCAGTGTTTAACAAATGTTTTTCTTTTCCTTCATCAGAATTACTGCAGATTCTTCCTAACTTGGCTTACCACCAGTCTTCTCCCTTCCCTTCCGTCGTTCACATCCTAGCTGGATCCATCCTCTTAAATCAGCTCTGAATGTGTCATTCTCTGGATCAGTATCGTAAATGGCACTTGTCTCCATTTCAAATGAAATGAAAACTCCTTGATCTGGATTTTAAAACTCTGTGATTTCCTTTTCTGGTTTTCTCAACAGCTACCTTCCTGTCATCCCCTGTGCCCCGACCAAAACCAATCACCAGGTATGACATAAATATTCATAATCCTTTGTGCCATTTCTTACATTTCATTTGCCTAAAAACCTCTCCCCTTCCATTTTTTCCCCATCAGAAATCTGCCTGTCCCTCAAAGGCAAGCCCAAAGATCAGGCAGGAAACATGTGAAGACTACCTGATGAGCTCCCTGGTGCCTGGTCGGAGCTGCCTCTTCTCTGTGCTCTCATAACCCTGAGGTGTTTTCCCTCTTACATATGCGTGTGTGTGTCTTCACTCCCTACTAGTGTGTGAACACCTTGAGGTTAAGCTTTAGGCAATAGAATGTAGTGATTAATATTAGTACCCTTAGAGTTAGACACCTAAGGTTTAAATCCTGGTTTTGCTAGTTCTTACGTGAATGAGCTTAGAAAAAACTTCTTAATGACTCTAAGTCTCATTTTGCTTCACTTTATAATGGGGTAATAATTTCTATTTTTATAGGCTTCTTATGAGGAATACATTAGATAGAGTGTGTTAGTAGAATGTCTCAATGCAAAATGTTCCTTGTTGAAAGAATAATTTTTTTAAAAGGCGTTTTAATGAATAATTCGATCCCATTTATCCTGCCAAACAGTGACGGCTGCTGGGGAGGTTTGTGTGAATGATCAGCCACAGACAGAGCCAGGAGCTTGGAGGGCACTGTGGAGCTAACATTCATTCACTCTTTCATTCATTCTCTCATTTGTGCATTCTTTCAACAGCCACTTGTTTATGGAAACCAGGAGTCAGCCAGGCATTATGTTAGAAGCCAGTCAAAGCCGCACTTCTTTTAAAAATCTAAATTTTTTTTACCATAACCTGAGGATTACAACTCAGAAACTGGTTCTTCTGCCATATGGATCGTAGAGGGCGTGATTAGACAGAGACGGAGAATATGATAGAAGTTACCATGAATCAACAGGCATAATTTGATCGCTTTATGTTCATTATTTCTGTTAATTGTCATAACAGACCTACAGGTCAGTATAAATATCTTTACTTTACAAATGAGGAAAACCAGAGATTAGAGTTTTAGTAACTCATCCAGTGTCACTGAGTTGGGCATTAAGCTGAAATTTGATGACAGGTCTGTTGCCTCCAATGACTGGTTCTTTCCTCTCTGCTTGTGTGGCTTTCGATTTTGTGCTGCAGTTTCACAAAATCAAATAGGTCAGGATTCTAAAGGTATCACTTCCTCATGCCATATATTGAGAAAAATAAGTCTCTGTGAAGTCACTGGAGTTGCCAAAGGTCCCCAGCTAGCCAGCCAAATTCCAGAAGGATACTGCCACCCCATATGGAATAATAACATTGGCATTTAATATCTGTAGAATGCTTTTTACTTTGCATTCAGCTTATACATTTTCTAATTAATAAGCCCCATCTCATGACCTCACTGCTTGTATTTACACATAAACCAATGTCAGCAGTCTCCGTGCTCCCAGGAAGAGGCAAAGGAGCTTCCGCTTGTATAAAATACATGAGCCTCGTGAACTCACTCCTTCCTGAAGACGTCACACCTGCAAGGCCTTCTGAGAGGGGAGTCTGGGTCCGTGTGCACCTGACAAAGCTTTATGTGGCTTGACCTTTGCAAATTGGAGCTTAACTTTCTCTTTCAACCTTTCCCTAAGAGGCCTTCCCCCTGCACTGGGAAGAATTATTCGTTGGAAAGCTTAAGGCTCCTAACGGCCTCAACAGTAGTTAGGTTTTGAAATGTTTAAATATGAGCCATGGGGGCTAAATGTTACGGCAATAGCTAGTCATTTGATGTTTTAAAAGCACACGAGCAGTTGTGCCGGTCATGCTCCCCAGCTGCTCGTGTCGCACGAGGCCAGCTCATCAGAGCTTCTCTCCGCTCACCTGGGTACTGACAGGAGGCCACTTACCAGTGGGAGCTGTTCTATTGCTGCTTTTCCTCCCTTCTGCCTTAACCTGAGGATCACAACTCAGAAACTGGTTCTCTTGCAACACAGACCATTTCCCTGGGCCTAGAGGGAGTGATTAGACAGAAAATGTCCTATAATTTCAAGATTACTGGCAAATTTCTCATGTAGCGTGTTGGGTGGGAGGTAGGGGTTCCTAGCAAAGTGGTTGACACCGTTTCCCCAGTTGGGATGCTCACGAGCTGACACTTCAGTGGAAGATACAGAGCTCTGCTAATGCTCACCCACACATATATATATATATATATTATTTTCCAAAAGGAAACTTAGCTGCTCAATTTCAATTATTTGTCTTGGATGACTGACCTCACTGTCTGTATTTACACATAAACCAATGTCATTTTACTTGCTAGGTTCTTGCAGTGGTTTTTCAAGGAAAAATGAGATAGCCTTTTTTGGAAGTGCACAGCTGCTTGAAACTGAAATTACTTTTCTTGGTTTCTACACATAAAGACTAAAAAAAAGAATTAGGCACAAGGCACCCTATTATGACTGAATGAGAGCTGATCATCTGACTCGTGAGCAATTGGTGAAAAGTGGAGGAGCAGGAAGTGGTCATAAAATGCACTACAAGGGGTTTTTTGTTTTATTTAAAATATGACTTCATACAATATGTCGAGAAGAAATTATTTCATACGTGCCCACGCGCTATAGAGCAATATCGCACATCCAGGCACTAATCCACTTAACCAGCAAACGTCGTGTCATGTCCTGTGACCGAGGGTTCCGGAGCCAGACTGCGTGGGTTTGATTCCTGGCTCAGCCACTGTGACCCTAAGCACGTTGCTCTGCCTTGGGAGATTGTTTCTTTATCAGTTACATGATGAAATCAGAGCCCCTAAAACACGCGGACGGTGGTGAGGACTGGGGCAGTGTGTTAGTTTGCTAGGACTGCTGTTAACGAAGGGCCACAAACTGGGTGGCTTAAAACAACAGCGATTCATCCTTTCATAGTTCTGGAGGCTAGAAACCCAACACCAAGGGGCTGGCAGGGCCATGCTCCTTGAGGGAGGACCCTTCCTCACCTCTTCCAGCTTGGCCATCTGACATGTCCCTTGGCTTGTAGACGCATCACTCCAATCTCTGCGTCCATTTTTCCGTGGTGTTCTCTCTGGGGGTCTGTGTCTTCACATGGCCGTCTTCCTTCTGTGTCTGTCTTCTCGTAGGGACACCAATATTGAATTAAAGGCCTATCTTACTCCTGTATAACCTTGTCTTAACTAATTACAGCTGCAACAACTATATTTCCAAAGAAGGTCCCATTTTCAGGTACTGGGGGTGGAGACTTCAACACATCTCTTGGGGGGATCTGATGCAATCCATAGCAGTCACAGGTTTTTGATATATGTACCTAGTGATTGAGATCATTAGCATGAGAAGCAGGCGATGATTATCAGATTCCGCTCCTGTTGACATGCCTTGGACCTTTTACTTAGAGATGCAGAAAGAGGAAATACGTAGCCCGTGACCTCAAGACGTTCACAGTATAGTACATGTAGTTGGTCTCAATCTAATTGTTTCATAGAAAGGAAAAAAAAAACTATAAAAAAGTAAATTATCTCTTTGCAGTCATGACCAGGCATTGCAAAAACTTAAACTAGAAATGTTCTGAGCTTTCTTTTGGGTACGAGGCCCAAAATCGTGGGAAAATCCTTTCCACATGTGGGCATGCGTCTTTATCTCTGGGATCTTTTTCAATTCTAACATTCTCTGATCCTGGTGTAATTTATAGTGTGCATGGTTGTATTTCCAAACTTTCTAAGTCGTGTTTAATGTTTTTGCCTGATCTTGGTTTGCTTACTCTTCCTGTTTAAAATTTCTTTAAGCTGCATTTGAGCAATTGTGTTCTGACTGTATTTTAAATCTTAGTAAAATTATGCCTGTATTAGTATTTGCTTCCTGATGACTCCTATGAAAAACTAATATCCTTTGAAAGTAATTGATTTTCTCTTTTACTACATAAAACCTAGCTGAGCAATTATAAGGCTGTGTTTGGTCAAAAAAAAAACCTATATATAGGTATAAAACTACAAACTTCAAGTTTGATTTTTCCTGCACTACTTATATTGTAGGACAGATGCTATCTAAAGGACTGTGATTTGCACTTAAATGAATAAAATAATGCATTTTCTTTGAGCTGCATCTTGAATTTTATCTCTTAGCTCATAGGGTACAGTATCTCCATTTGAAATTCCTTAAGATGAAAACATAAATGGAGGCACCCAGCAAGATTGTTCTAAAGGCAAAATCAAAATGATGTGACTAAATTATTGCAGAAATGGAGAGTTTCTGTAATTCTCTATAGGGCAATTTTAAATTTGTGTTATTTGGTTTTTCATCCAGGCACTTGCTTCCCTTGTTTTCCCTCCTTTTCATTTTTAAAACATGCTAGAAAGGAGTAATGTGCTCAGAATGTCATTTTTTTTTTCCCTAAGAGCCAATCAAGTGTTCTTTTGTATTATTCACACAGCTCTGGAAATTCACCTTCTCCACAAAAGTCTCCCTAATTGAGTTAAAGTCAATGAATGTTATTGACCACTTTCCATTTTACAGGCAGCATGCTGGTATATTGAAGACACAAAGAAATATAATGTATGTCATAATCTGTCCAGGCTAAAAAAAAAAAAGAAATAATATTAAAGCTTTACTGGCCCACTCCTGCTACAGTGAGCTGTACTAAAGCTGCTCACTATTGTCCAAGTCTTTAAATTCTTCTTTTGCATCTTTTACATCGTAGGTCCCAGAGATACCAAGAAATAAATGATATTCCCACAGTCATTAAGGGTAAGATACTCTTATACACAGAAGATGAATAACAAAATGAAAAACCACTTTTCAAGTCCCAAGTAGGAAGCTCACACAGAAAATATGGCAAAATTTCAGAGACAGGAGGTATCAGTGAGGGTTAGAGCAATTAAAAAAGCAGTCTTCAAGGTCAAATTCTAGTTGATGTGTGGCAGAAATTGAGAATTTGATAAGTCTTAGGACAGGATATTTAGTGAAGGGAACCACAGAAGCAAAGGTGCAATGTGTGAGATTACCATGGGGAACAAAGGAGATTTCAGTGTGGCTCAGGCTGGAAATTCATACGTACCCAGGATTCAAGATTGATGGAATAAGAGGCTTGAACCTGTTGTGGCAGAAAACGTTGATAAACTATTGAACAGAGGAATGAAATGATGATCTAGCAATTTCAGAATATTTATCGTCTCTTCACATCAGTGAGAGGGAATACAGCTACATTTATCCATTAAATATTCATTGAACACATTATATATACATTCTGTACAGTCCGTGCAAATACTGCATGCCTTTAAAACTTAATTTCTGAACAAAGAGGACATGGCAAGTGGAATAATGGACTTTTGGGACTGAAAGATCTTGGGTCAAATGCTGATTCCTAGCTGTGATGCTTATTAAATGACGTGATCTTTCAAATCCTACTTGCGTCTTCTGTTAAATGGAGATGATAGTGCAACATCACAGAGCTGCCGATTGATTCAATTAACCACCAACAAAGCACCCAGCATCGCAAGAGACAGAGTTAGTTCTCAATAAGTTATTGCCACTTAGGTAACATGCTCCCAGCAGGTATATTTCTGTACCTGCTCACCAAGGGACTGGACATTCAGTGCCTACTCCCAGGTGACAGAACCCATGGTTATGATCAAAACTTCCTTTGAGGGGAAAAAAAAAAGTTTAAAGTAACTTGCAAAAGAAAGAATGGGTTGAAATCACCCACAGTGTCACCTTCAGACAGCAGAAACTATCAATACTAATATTTTTTGTCTAGATTTTTTTCTAAATATTAAATAAGGCGTTTTTTAATACTGCCGTGGAAGTTGATGGGTTGATTGAACGTCCAGACATTCACTGTGAATTCCTGAGAGAGCATGAGGTAACAGAAGATCTCTATGTTTGCAGTAGCAAAGTAAGGGGCAGCTAGATGCTGGGGAAAGGTGCAAAGTCTGAGAAAAGAAATCCAGAAGAAAACACATAAGGCAGGATCCACAACCCGAAATGGACCTTGTTTAAAACACTGGCGGAAGAGAGGGTCTTGGCACAGAAATGAGAAAAACAAGTAACAATTAGAGTGATCTTCAGAAGAAAGAACAAGTTCAGAGGCCTTTGAGAGACTTTGAAAAGGAAGAGAAAAGCATGCGTGTGACATTGTAATATAATATGAAGTATGTATTTGATCTCCATTCTAGTTCCTGGCACAGAGGTCCTAAAAACCTTAGAATTTCCTGACAGGTAGGAGTGAAAGGAACATCTGGTGTTATTCATAATAAGCCCCTTTCAACCATACTTGTGTTTATGCTAATGAGCTGACTCTTGGAGGACGGGGCCTGGTTGCCAGAGAAGTTAACCATGTGGTTAAAGGTTTAGAACTTTCAGTGCAAGCTCCAGAGAAGGGAGATGGGCCAGAGATTTAGTTCAGTCACGAACAACTAATGATTAAGCCAATCATGCCTGCATAATGCAACCTCCATAAAAATCCAAAGTGAAGGGATCTGGAGAGCTTCCAGGTTGGTAATCACATTGAGGCGCTGGGAGGGTGGAACACCCAGAGAGGGCAGAGGAGTTTCCCAGCACTTTCCATGTACCTTGCCTCATGCATCTTTTCCATTTGGCTGCTCCTGGGTTGTATATCCTTTATGATTAACCCATAATAGCTAGTAAAGTGTTTTCCTGCATTTAGTGAGCCATTTGAATAAATGATCAATCCCAAGGCTGGGATACTGGGAACCTCCAATTTATAGCTGGTCAGTTAGAAGTAGGGAAGCCCTGGATTTACCACTGGGGTCTGACGTG
The DNA here is from genome assembly GCF_036321535.1 of Camelus dromedarius. Taxonomy (NCBI): domain Eukaryota; kingdom Metazoa; phylum Chordata; class Mammalia; order Artiodactyla; family Camelidae; genus Camelus; species Camelus dromedarius. The sequence goes on along the minus strand of NC_087463.1, from coordinate 18,852,124 downwards.
AGGACAGGCCTGTGCAACTGAGCCCTTAAACTGTGGGCTCCGTGCTAACCCCGGGTAGGTAGTGTCAGAATTGCTTGGTATGGAAAACCTACATATTTGGTGTCAGAAGTGTGAGTAACAGGCCACAGAGCTGTCCTTTTAGTGAGCTTGGTGGATCAGAGAGAAGGTGAGTTGGCTGGAGTGTGGTGAGGAGAGGTGGACAGAGATGGAGTCAGAGGGCAAGTCAGGGCTGTGCCACTGAGATCACGGGAAACATTTTGGAATCTGTATTAATTGCACTGGAATGGCACAGACACATTTAGGCGGGGAAGATTCATGCTCTAGGAGATGATTTTGGCTCCAATGTGGAAAATGGATTCAGAAGGACAAAAAAGAAAGCAAGAGATCAGTGCCAAGCTTTTATATCGGTGCAGGTGAGGAATGGTAGGGCTTGACCTCATGCCCGTTGAGCTGTGCCAGGTTCATTAGACCAGCCAGTGGAGATGTCCATGGCTCCTTGGCTGTACAAGTTCAAGCTTGAGGAAAAAGGAGAGGGTGGAGAATCAGCAGGATGGAGCTCGACTTTCAAGCACGAGACGGGATGAGACTGAGAAGGAGGAATGCCGTGTAGAATGGAGTCCAGGGCTTCCCCACCGTGGCCTCGTAGAACACGTGATCGAGAGGGAGCAGCCAGTGAGAGAAAAGGACTATAAGGAGAGTATAGTTTCACCCTACAAGGGGGAAAGCGTATTTCATCAAATAGGAGATGACAGGGAAGAAAATACTGCGGAAAAGCCGAGGACGGTTTCTGACCTTGGTGAGAGCAGTTTCAGTAGCGTGGGGTTGTGAGCGCCCAGCTGGACAGATGAGAGAGGGGAAAGGGAGGGGAGAGGGGAGGAGGCAAGTACCGTTTATTCCTCCTTCTACGGAAGAGAGAATAGAAAGGCTTGAACCCAGAGGCCTCATTTTAAAAATATAAATTTGGAAACACTTTAGAGAGGTTAATAATCAGTGAGAATCGGGAAATCCATTCTGGAGCCACTGATTTCAGGGCTGGGCGCTGAGATGGGAACAGCTCTGTTGACTGCTTCTCTCCCTTGATTCTTTAAGTTTGAGCCCCATTACATTACAGACATCTCCCGGCCTGCCTGTCCCTGTTGCCGAAGCAAAACCGCTGAGGAATAGCCTAACATTTTAGGATGTTTTGCCTTAATTTTTCCCCATTTGATTGTAGGATCTGTGTAATCATGGCCTTTGTTTTTTCTATTAATATTGGCTATGAGGGGGTGAGTTCCTTTATGCGATGAATCAGTGGCCTTGGGCAAATGCCATCTTTCAAAAATGCCAGCATCTCAAGGAGATGAAGATTCTCATAAAGAGAAAATTATTTGGATTAGGGACAAAGTTTGCGGTGGTGCTGGCGCCTCTCACGCCTCTCCTGAGCCCTCCTCCTGTGGTGAGGGATGCGGTGGTTCTCAAACCCGGCGGGGGGGGGGTTCCTGAAAGACTTCACTGGGAGCAAGGATTCTCGTGAGCTTCAGTCAGATGTACTGCTGTGTGGCGGTGCACCGCCTGTTCTTGTTCCCAAGTTTATTTTAGGTTTCCTGTGGATAAGAAGGTCCGAACCATTGCAAACTAGATTGGCCATCAGAACTTTGGAAACTATCACCATTGAGGAAAGCCCCGAGATCTCACTGACAGGGAGTTCTAGATAATAATGAAAGAATCCCCATAAAACATGTTTTTGGTGGCTGTATAAATTGCATCATGGTTACAGAATGTATTGAACCAATTCTCTAACATTGATCATTCAGGCGGTTTCTGCTTTTTCCATCCATGTACATATGTACCTCTCTCAGGACATCACCAGCTTAGGCATGCCAATGACAAATGAAGATTATATTAATTTACAGCTTTTTCTTCTGCCTTTCTACACTTATGCAGAGTCACCTGCTCACTGAAATCAGCCTCCTTCCTGCTCCCATGTGATTACAAGTGTTGTCTCCTGTGGTTTCACAGCAATCAGTTCCTCTAATCACACACAGCATCTTCAGTGTCCCCCTCTGGTGCCTGAGTTCTGACTTTCGAAGGGTATCCTCTCGGGAAGGCTAATGAGGGAGCCACACAATCTCCACTGCAGATGGTGGCTGTTCTCAGAGACCGTTGTGCATCGTGCAAGGACGCTGCATCCTCCTGCTCTCAAAGCCATCAGTTGGCATTTGAGTTGCTGGAGCAATCCGGGTGCCCATCCTACACAGGAGCGAAGACACTGTGACTCTTGAAATGAAGATGTCCAACTTGTAATGCTTGGGTCCAGAGTCTCCTTAAGTTGACTTGAGAACAGGATTCTTTTGGTTTTTGCCTCAGTTATTCTGAAGCTGGGGCAGGAGTGCAGAGGGAGGGTGGGCAATACATATGTGGAAAACAAGTCATTTCTGAATGGAGGAGGAAGGGGTGTGCACCTTGAAAAGCATATTCAATGTTACAGTAGGATTTTACATTCAGGAATAAACACGAATTACCTATTATCAAATTAACATGAAAGGACCTCTTCCCCCACAGCTCTGCCAAGTTGAATTGCCAATTTTTCTTTTTTCTTTTTTTAGCAAAAACAGATTAAATTAAATGTATTTAATTTAATGCCAGATTTTTAAAATTATCTCATTTAAAATTTCATTTGCATTATCTCATTATGAGTGAGGCTGAGTCTCTTTTCATGTTTTAAGTACTACATGCATTTCCCTTTCTTTGATCTATTTAGACACTGATCATTTTGTATCGGATAGTTGGGTTTTATTTCCAGGAGTTCTTCGTGTATTAGGGACATTAGTTCTCTGTGGTATGAATTGCAAGTTGTATTTTCCAGTTTGTTCTTTACCTTTTGACTTAGCTTGCAGTGCTTTTGCTGCATGGATGTTTGTGTTTGCTTTAGTGTGTTTGTTTCTACTGTTACTGTGTTTTGAGGACCATTGTCTCTTTTAAGATACTCTCAAATTCCATGATGATGAATATTGGTTTGTTTCTGTTTTTATTCATTTTGCTGCCATTTGGAGAGCCTTTTTTTTTTTTTAACCAGAAAATGAACATGTGTTAGTTCCAAGCAATGGTCCTGTATTGTGTATTTAAAGTTTTTATTTTCTCTTTTCTCTGTGGTTTTCCTGCAACTCCTATAATTCAAAAAGAACATTTGCTGTTGGGGTTCAGAGGAGATGCCTAAAACACAGTGAGAGTGGCTCGGCAGGGTACCAAATGCTGCTTAGACCAACGCTGAAACAACTTCGTTTTCCGCCCCTGCCTTCCTTCTACATTCTGTGGCATCCGGACCTCTAACTCCTGCGCCTTCGCAGCATTCCATAGGGCATACTGACTTGCTGCCCGTTGAATCCCCCTCTGTAGACATTTAGTCTTGACCTCCTTACATCCCACTGAGTCATTTACTATTCCTTCATCATCGGTTCCCTCTGTTCCCATACTGTGCATCAGGGTTACAGATGTCTCCAGGGTTCATAGAATACAGAGTTTTTCTTTCAATTTCTTGTTCTCCTCATTGTTCCTGGGTGAGTTTCAAGAGGAGCAGGAAGAAGCAAGGAATCTCACTCCTCTCCCATTAGGGACCCTTTCGGCTAATAAAAATCATGCCTACACCAAGATCTATTCATCAGATAAAAAGAAATGCTACATTTGTTTTCTGTATGTCTTGCACTCAGAAAATTACATCAACTCTGGAACAATTTCCTTTTATAAGAAATCAGTTTTAATCTTACCTATTAATATCCAAAAGCTCTTAAGAAATCTTGTATTAAAAATGGTAGAAGCTCATCTTAGCCAAAAGCTAATTTCCTCAAAGGAAAGTCGTCTCAACCATGTTACAGTCTTCTGTAACTGGACATGGGACATGGGCTAATGCTCTTAAATAGGAACGGTATAATTGTGGCACAGTAGCATTGACATTGGAAATTAAGTTGCATGAATGTTACAGAACTTTATTTACCTCCTGTTGCCATTGATGGGAAAAGAAAAAAAAAAGCTTTTTTTCTTAGAGTTTAGAAATCTTGATCATAATTTTCTTTTCAGACACAGGTAGGTTATTGACAGAGAAATTATGTCCTGCCTTGTAATAAGTCTCATGCAAAGAAACTTATATGGATATCTAATATGCTTCATTGGTAGGATATAAAAATTAAAACTAAGCCCCATAAACCACAAAATTAGCAGCAATGATCACTAATATGTGGCCTCGTTGCTGCTTCTTATACAAACTGCCTTCGGTTGTAAGATTAATCCTGCACATCTAAACTTGGCTGCTTTCCAGGTTTACTTCTTGGTTCTATTAATAAAAAGAATTCTATCAGTTCTACTTGGAATTGTTGTGAAGATGACAACAGAGATACTTCTGAGGTTAGACAGAATACTTTATGTCAATTCCGAAACACTCCTGATAAGTAATTTGCTCTGCCTAAGGGTGCATACACTGAGACTTAATTATTCATTGGCACAAAGCATGAAATAAGTAGTCCATGAAGAGGTTTGATTCAGGTAAATTCAGAACCTAACACATACATTAACCAGTTCATCCCTCTCTAATAGATTTTACATTACTTAACAAACTGTAAGGTTTATTCACCCGTTAACATTGATGGGCGGTACACGCGTAATTCCCTGTAGCATTTGTAGGAGTTGCCCAGGATAATCCCCCACACTGCCAGTGAAAGTAATAGACTTTAAAGCATGCTGAACTCTAAAAAATTTACATTGGCATTTAGTCTGCAGTACTCCTCCTAGTTCATCAGGTTCTCCTGCTTTCAGCCAAGAGGTCCTGCAGTTAAAGTGGATGGGTGCAATAAATAAAGGTAAGAAGGGTTGGAAAATGTACAAGATTGGGGCTTCAAAGCAACATTTCCCTCTTTAAAGACGGTAGGGCCTAAAACAGAGCTGCAAGTTGTTCTGCACAATTTGAGCGCTGTTTATGTTGGGGAAGGCTCAAAAGTCAGGACAAAGGAAGGAATCTTTCTTCAGAGTTGTAAGAGTGCTCGATGACTGCTAACTGCACCTGTGTTTAAGCTCCGTTTGGGAGCTGGAATCAAATTAGAATGAAAAACTAGGAAGCTGAGTAGAGTCATCAGAAACAATGAGACCATTTAAGAAGAGTGAATGATGGTGTCTTGGCTTGATGACCAGATCACAGGGGAAAAGGGCCAGATGCTTTTCCCTGATTTCTTCCCCCAGTAGAAGGCAACGGTCTAGTACCATGAGCTCAGTGGTGTCAAATGGAAAGTCTGAATTCTAATTTACAGTTTTTAGTCATTTTTCTGGCAGGCCTTGTAACAATGGGAGTAACAATATTTTAGGGATTGAATTTGATTTGATTTTGGAGAAGATAGGTGTTTTTTGCCCTAGTCTAACTTCTTGTTCCTACCAGTGACAAAGCTTCCCGTATGTAAGGTAGACAGGTAGGTAATAAGAAAAGGAGAAACTTTACTAGAAACAGTCTGATAAGAATAAGACAGGTAGCAGCGTCCAGTAATTGTCCTAGTGGTCAAGACTGTATCAAAACTTGTAACAGTAAGCAAGGGAAGGTTTAAAAATAACATTTATGGTCAGAACAAGGGCTGTCAGCTCTGTTGGAAGAAAGGGCAGCTAAATCTGGAAAGACATCTCTATCTGGAAGGGACAGTGCTTGAGGGATGATGAAAAAGAAGGGGTGCTTCAATTCTCTTGCAGAACGTTGTCAGCCCACAGCAAAAATAATGCTCATTACATGAAAGGATTAGAAGCCCCTGGTACGTGGCTAGAACGTGATCCAGGGTTTCTCTCACATTGTGTAAACTGCATACATGTGGTGCTCTACGAACTGGTCCAGCCAACTTGAGAAGGTCACCTCAGCTTCTAAACCAACCAAACATTTAGCAGTCTGTCTGGCCCATGTCATAACAGCCTCCTCAACCTTCCAGAGCAGGACCTTACTTGTAAAAATCCGAATGCTTAGACACATACACACACACATACATACATGCATTTATACATCTGTCTCTTTTCTTGTTCTAACCTCAGAAAATAGAAATGACTTTTAACTTTCCCACATAAAATAATACTTTTGGCAGTTTTCTGAATATAGACATTAAACCTTTTTTATCTCAGGACAAATAAACCTGATATCTTTTTTCAAACTACTGTGATGATAAGAACAAATTCATGAGAAAAAAATTGCTATTATATTTTATTCTGCTAAAGTATCTTCCTAGAGTTCTATATTAATTTATGAATTCTCACAAATTTCCCTAAGGCTTCCTGTGCCATCTATCGCTGAGCAGTAACTTTTAAATAATAAATATAATTTCTATGGTATTAATAATAAGTAATATTTTAAATGACAGAATATATTTAAAATAATCTGACTCCCTCATCTGCCTGAGAATAGATATTTGAAAATATACATACAAAAATAAATCCCTAGTAAGCAAGAGTTCCTTTCAAGGGGTACATTTATATTAATTAATTGTTCAGTATGTAAAGTCCATGTTAGACATAAGTGGGGCCATTCCAGTCTCATATATAAATATCTTTAATGATACATTAATATTATACATTTAATTATATCACATTTATTATACCACAGTATTTTTTTGTTTCCAAATATTTTACCATTTTCAATCTTCAGAACAGCCCCATTATGCAGGTAGGAAAAGCACCACATCCCTAATTTGACCTTTGAGGAAACAGATCAGAAAGGTTAAATACTTTGCTAAAGATTACAAAGTGAGTCTGTGGGAAGAATTGCTATACTAATTAACGTCTCCTGTGTCCCTGTTTTCTAAATGTAAATGCCATTCTCATATTAACAAAGAAATCTTGTGTTCCAAAATTGGTATATTCATGCAGAATATACCTAATTCCCTTGGGAAGATAGTTTATATTCATCTAGCATTTTTACCTGCATATGCAAGTTGTTTATATTTGTGAAGAAGAGGCTTCATCACCATTTTATGGTTAGAGAAACTGAGGTCCCAGGAAATTGAGTGTTTTGCTGAGATCCTGCAAGTAGAGCATGTAGCATACCATAGTTACTGATTTTTTTTAGTTTAAATGAAAAAAAAAGAAAGATACCATGTAGATGTAGGTAAATAATTCCCAAAGTGTAAGCTGTTGTTACTGAAATTAATGATGTGGGGTTTTCACAACCTCCTGTGTTGTCATCTTTAGTATTTCTTTTATTATTTAAACTTGATACGTCACAATCTGACAGTGGCTGCTACAGCTCCAAGCTATGTGACCACATCTGAATGCAGGAAACAGAGGAAGGGATGGGTGAAGGAGGCTGGCCAGGCAACGATCAGAGCTTTTTCCTTTTGGTCAGGGAGAAGATAAATATTCCTTTGAAATTTCCCCAAAACATCCTCGTATCTCTTTGGCCAGAAAACTATCTTAAGACCCCCTCTTGATACAAGGGAGATGTGAAAGTACAATCGTGTCTAGGTATCCACGGGGGATTGATTCCAGGAGCCCCAGCGGATACCGAAATCTACAGGTGCTCATGTTCCTTTTGTAAAAGGGCAGATACAGTCGGCCCTCCTTATCTGTGGGTTCCGTATCCACAGATACAGGGGACCGAATGTAAGCGTCTTTTTTTTTTTTTTTTTTTTTTTGGTCTCCAGTTTCCTATTGGCAGATGGACATGGGAGAACACTGGGAATGGCATCTGAGTTTGGCGTTCATTTCTTTCTTTTCTTATTCTCGTCCTGTCCCTTATATTTGACCTGAGTGATTTCCCTCCAAGGTACATCTTGGCTCTTTATTAAAGATTGCATTTCTCCACAGTGTCTCAAAATTCATTTGCTAAGATTCTTCCCTATTTGACTGACTCCAAAACTCCCTGTCAGTGAGACCCCACCTGGCCCACTGAAGCCAGTGGGTCCCCAGGTTTGCCTCCCCGACATTTCGTGGAAGGTGTAGAGGCCCTCATTGACATTAAATCCCCACAGTAAGTGATGTGTTCTCCTAGCAGAGATCCCTAATGGAGCTGGGAAAGGAGGCCCTTAAGCTCCATAAGGAATTCAAATGCCAGCCGTCATCCGTTATAGCTGACCCTGACCTGAGTCACTGCAACATACACATCACAGGAGCCCCAAGGAACAAGGCTTGTGTTGCTAAAGTCAGCAGGATGGCCTGACACTCCAAAATAGAAAATATCAGTCAATAGCATCCTCCCATTTGGGGACAGCTTTTCCTCCAAATTGAACTCATCCTGAAAGTTATTTCCTTCCAGTCAACTTGGAGTAGACCATAAATGTGTCTGTACAACACCACAGACCAGTGACCCGAGTCGGGGAGAGAGAGAAGCAGAGAAGCAGAAAGAAGGGGAGAGATCATTGAGAACTGTAGCAGATTGTATAAAGGAAGACATTTATCCATTTCTAGAATACTAAACAGTGGACATTTGCGAAAGCACTTAGAAGTCAATAGACCTCTTCAATTTCATTATTCAATCAACATTTATTTAGTGCTTTCTGTCTGCCAGGCACTGATTCACAATCGAATTACCTATGATCCCAGCACTCAAAAAGCTTAATCTGGTGGAGGAGATATATACATACATAAAAAATACACTTATTTGATCCTCACAATGACTTTTAGCTCTGAGAGGTGAAAAGGTGATATTTGGGTATGTGAGAGAAAGCTGAGAATATGGAACCTTTGGGTCTCCCTTGGCCATGGAAGATGCCTGGCCTCCTAAACCTGGCAAACACCAGCTTCCTCTTTGAAGATAATGTTACAACCTTTCTTGGGACAGCTGTCCTCAAGTGGCCATGTACTCTTCTCAACTCATGCCAACCACCGCATTTCCCCTCTAGGCCCCCAGCTAGGATCCGATATCAGTATCCTTCAGGGTGGGAAGTTAGAAGACTAATCTGAGAAGCAATAGCTTATACCCCAAGAGGACCGCAGATTTCGTTAATCTATACAGTTAATTTATCTTACTTATTAATATTGGTATAAACCCAGAAAACATGTGTGGGAATGGATTTTAAGGGAATTCAACCTAGTAAGACAGAATCTTTATTGGTTTAATTTATTGATGTGTGAGCACTTACTAGAAGTTCTGGATTTAATGTGTTGGCCTGTATAGCTGATTGTGTATAGCTGTAGTCGGTGGACTAAAACTTGGACTTCACCATGGGTTAAATTTAATGAGACTCAGAGTCCAGATCATCCCAGGCATAACAGAGACAGAGGAGGGAGCCTAAGTGTTTAGGGAGATGGGAGTGTAGGAGCAGACATATCATTCCAAATCACCCCTACAAACTCACACGCACACGTGTGTGCACACATAACACTATTCCAAGAAGGTCCGAAGTACAGTCCCTTAATTAATTCATTGAGAAATTTATCAGTGAGGGAACACAGGTACCTCTGCAAAGCTCCACGCCATCTGCCCTCTTTAGCCAAGTAGGCGATGGGAGTTGGGCTGAGTGATTCCGTTAGTGAGACTGTCTGAGGAGCAGAGAACACATGGCAGTGCTTGTCCAAAGATGAGTGCACCAGGGACAAAATAATCCTCATCGTATCTTAACAAGGTGTCTTTGATGGTAACTGATCAGAGTTCTAGAAATGACATACATGAGGAACTTACGGAAATGTTGACCTATAAAGCAGATCTGGTGACCATAAACCTAAATTAGTAAATATTTACTGAATAATCATCTGAACTAGTGCATAGGGAAAACAGTGGAGAGAAGGCCACATATTATATTGAAAAGAGAGCTGAATTTCAGGTCAAGAGGCCTAAGTTTGAATTTCAGCTCTGCCACCTGCTGGGGGTGTCACCTTGGATAAGTCCTTAGACATGTCATGCCTTAGACATTTGTCTCATAAATTGAAAAATTGAGAGTTTAACTACCCAGCTCTAAATATTCTGCACTACAGATCTGTATGAGAAATGAAGTGCTTCTCATTCTCGTGTCTTATCCCCGCATACTTCGTTGTCCCTTCTTAGAAGGCACTAGTCAGCGAATGCTTTGTTGGGTTGTTTGCCGGTGCCAATGACCAGCCACGCTCTCTCCTTCTGCAGCCCTGTGCTCGATGGGCACGTTCAGGCCAGTGCTACGCCACTGTCTCACTCTCATGTGGGCATCTGTTGCGGTTTGTTCCTTTCGTAAATCTCATTATAACCCTGAAAACTCCTCCCTGGGTGACTTTCCCTGCGAGCGAATTTACTTTGGGAATAATAACCTAGGTTCTTCAGGTCCATCCCTCCTCCACGGGCCCGTCCTCCTCGGTTCCCTTGAAACTGCCGCAACCTGTGTTTTCTCTGACTAGAATTTCCATTTGGTGTCTGAATCTTTGTTCCTCCCACTGTAACAGTATGTTCTACCAGCGTTAACACAGGTTAGTATTATAATAATTTACAGTTTTGCCCTGCTTTCAAATGATGTATGGACGGTTTCCTGAATGAACAGCGACTGTAATTGCTGAGGATATTGAGCTTTATCAGCCAATTACTGAGCACAGATGATTGCTTTCAAGTATTCCTCCCAGCGTACTTGAAATAAAAAGCAACTGGCCCAGTTATGTCAGTGAATTTCATTGCTTCCACCCATGGGCTTGAGGCGGAGAGGAGGCAAAAAAGCCTTTGCACCAGAGAAGATAAATTCAGCGCGAACAGTCTTTGGTTTCCAATTCCTGTTCCCCCTGACCAGTATTTTCACAGAACCTCCAGGGCTGGCGTTTCCTGCTCTTTTATAATCCATTTCTTTAATGGCAATGTCAGGCAAAGGTCTTGGTAGGGAGGCCTTTAGCTTGTGCTCTTTAAAAGGGCAAAAACAACAGAATAGTTTTCCAGAGGAAGAAGAGAATAACCTCCTCATTTCTATCCTTTACAGAGTCTCAGTTTTATTTCCTTCTCTTGAATCCTGTGTGATTCAGAATAATTTGGAGGTGTTATTCCCCCACCCTGTTTCCTATCAGTTCTTGACAGTTGAATTATTCCTCATGTTTGCAATAGAATTTTTTCCATGTACTATTGATGTGGTTTAATCATTCATCTATAGTCTGGTTGTAAGTCCTGTAAACACAGTGGCTGAAATCAGATCTTGCATTTTATTCCTGCCTAGACATGAATCACGCTCGGTCAGCTTATCTGATCTTAGAGCTTCCTGCAAAATATGAAACTAGAGGATACAATAACCGAGAGAGATGAATAAAGGCGTATATGCTTAACAAAGAGTTAACCAACCAAAATCCAATCATCTAAAGGTTGAGTATTTATTGTTAGCAGAATTGCATTTTTTTCTTTTTGGCTGGGGGTGGTCAAATATTCAGAAGGCTGATCCATAAGGGGAGCTAATGTTTACAGGGAGTATAATGAAATGGGGAAAATGTTTTTAATTGGAACTCTTCAAGGAACATGACTGTGTTGTTAGAAGGAATGCTCTGGTAGGCAGTGGGGATGAAGGTGAAATCCTAAAGACACGTGCTCCAGTTACAACAACTGAGGGCTAGTAAACTGTCCTCTGAAGAATGTATGCAGAGTTAGCTACAGCTCTGCCCTTCTTGGCCCAAGTGCAGAATTTTGGTCCAGAGACAAACTGCTGATAAAATAGAAGAAAGTGCTGTCTCTGGCAGACCCCTTTCTCCTGGCGTTCCCCCAGCTGTGTTAGATCTCTTCATAAGTACATGTTGAAAAATACTTAAACAACAGATTGAAGCTTGAAAAGGACAAAATTGTTGTTTCACCAGCCGCTCTCTTGATCTTGCCTTAGTTTTCAAAACATTTGTAGCCTTAGGTTAGCTTCTATTGATTGAAGAAAAATCCCCATTTTTTTTTTTTTACATCTACAAAAATCTACAAGGGGCAATAAAAACAAGTGTTCAATTTTAAAAGAATATTTAAAGGGAAAGTAAGAAACACATACCTGACGTGGAAGTTTTTTTAACCATCTTTGTGTGTATACAACAGACATATACTTACACATTCCATGAATGAACAGATCACCCATACTCCCTTTGAAGTCAAGCCTCTTAAATGAGCTGTGTACACTAGCTCTTCCTTCATCCTCTCCTCCTATTTACTCCTCAGCCAACCCATCCAAGTGGCTTCCATCCCATTAACCTTTTGAAACTCTCCTGGGAACATGACCAATTGTCTCTAAATTGCCAAATGCAAAGAGCATTTTCCTGATTATGGTGTGTCCCCTTAGTGATTGCTCAAGGTCTATTGCATTATTAAAGAACACACAGACATTCATAAATTCAAGCAGTGCAGTAGGTCTATTCAAGAACCCACTGCTGCCAATTTCAGAATCAAATACACTTTGCCCCGAATTGGACAGTGGGGTCCATCTTCTTGCATCACCTCAGCTTCAGCTCCTACCTTGGATATGACAGCGCGTGATCAAACCACGTCCAGTCTACTGAGAAGCCCATCAAAGGCGTTCCTCATTTCCATCCCCATACTTTCAATCTCTGTCACGTCTTTTTGGTTCTTTCTTAGGATTCCTAGCTTTCTCCTTGCATTGTCCATCTGCTCTTGCACACCGTCTATCCTTTAGAGCTCTTACCATATTAATCATAGCTGTTTTAAATCCCTAGTCTGATCGTTCCAACACCCCTGCTGTGTGTGGTTCTGATGTTTGCTCTGACTCTTCACATTTTGCTTTTTGCCTTTGGTAGTGGTGGTTTGTCTCCTGATAGCTGGATATGATGTACTAGGTCAAAGGAACTACTTTAAATGGTCCTTTAGTAAAGTGGTGGCCAGGTGTGGGGGGCAGGGGACGCACTCTGTGGTCCTGTGATTAGGTCTCAGTCTTTTAGGGAGCCTGTGCCTCTGGATGGTGAACTTCCCAAGAGGTTCTCAGGGTTTTTCCTCTCCCCTCAGGGGGACAGCATGGCCAGAGCCTGCTGGAGTTGGGTGCTTTCTTCTCCCCAGGTTAGTTAGGTTTTGATAATCCCCCAGCGCGTTAGGCTCTGTTAGCTAGTTTTCCCTGAGGGCAGGTCTTGTTAAGAACAGAGTGCTCTGTTGTCTTTCAAAATTCTTTTCCCTCTTTCTTAGCTGGAAGCAAGATAGGATTTTTCTCCAGTATTTACCGTGGGAATCTAGTTAAGTTCCTGGAAGTAAATCATGCAGGATTGTGGGGGGCCCCCATGACTGGGTCCCCTTGGAGCTCTTAACTCCCAGCTGTCTGCGCGGAGCCTCCAGCAATTCATCAGTTATGGTTCAGGCTTTCCTACCCAGGTACTGGTTTCCGTGGTGGTTTCTGCTTGTGAGTCTCTGCCCCGTTAAACCGTGACTCCCTTACTCCCCTGTCTGTCTGTCTCTCCAGTCTTGGGGGCAGTAGTTTGTCCTGAGTCCTCCTTTCCCTTTTATGGATCAAAAAGAAGTTGACTTTTTAGACTTTTCGGCTTTTTATTTGTCAGGATGGAGTTGTGACTTCCCAGATTCTCACGTGTGGAATCCAAAAACACCTAGGATGGGTTATTACCGTTTTCTGTGTCCTCACAGACATATTAGTGCAAAGCAGGGGTAGGCGGCCTCTACATCAGCTGCGCACACAACATGTTGAATCAGAATTCACTTGTCCCTGATCCTAAATTATTTGTTCCAATTTCTGTTTCATCCCAAATCAGATTAATAATCTCAAGACAGGACTTACATTTTATACATGAGTTGGTGCCATTATTTTCCAGCACAGTGCCTGGCACATCGCAGGCATTTAATATGTGTTCAAGGAACTGAATTACATTTTTCCACGTCCGACAAGAGTGTAGTAAGCAGTATAGACAGGCTGAAACACTAGGGCCAATTGAAGCTGAGAAGCCCAAATGAAAAAAAAAAAAAAAGTAGCACTTAATTCCCTATAATTTGGCAGAAAACATAAAACTCATCTATTTCTCATGGCTTGAAATAAAACTGAGAGCCTGCTTGTGATATTTGACCAAAAGCAAAGGTGACCCTTGGGTGGGAGAATCCAAGAGCCCCCGAAGAGCCAGTTTTGACCGTATTTCTGTGGCCTTGCTCACCACATTGTTGACAGAGGGGCCACAAAGCTCAGTACCTCGACCGTGGGTGGGTCATCTGAGTGACCATGCAGCAGTAATCAAAATGCAAGGGGGAAAGGGCTCCATGACAGTCGCTGTGGCATCGGCAGTGAGGCCGTGGCTAATCAGAAGAGACGGCACCCGTGCTGCTGGATTCCGAGCACCAGCCCGGGGCCGAAACGGGAAAGACGAGTTTATTTCCTGATGCCGCTAAGTCTTACCTGTACAGGCATAAACCAAAGAGGAGCAGAAAAATAAATGGCACATAATTTTGCATTTTTATAATAAGTTTGAAACTAAACACTGGGAAACCTTGTCAGCCCCTGCTAAGCTGATTCCAATTAAGGCTCCTGGCAGAGTTCCAGCTGTTTTACTCCCGCAAATAGCGCAGAGCATAACAAGGTTTATGAAGCATTCAAAAGTCAAATACCCTATTAACATAAACATGTAGGGAAATCAGCTCTTCTACCAATTTTCAGCTCGCTTTCTTTCCTTCATTCAGGGTGGGCTGATGGAAGATAATGTTTGCCTCCTTTGTGGGGCTTCCTTGTGTTCTCTAGAACACAAGACTTCCTTTTGGAACAGTACCTGACTGACCCTGTACACCTCCTCACAAGGGTATTTTTATCACAATGAATTCCTTCTGATTCTGATAATGTTGATGCCAAGGGACTGGGCTTTTATTTTCCGTAACAGTGTTGAGTCTAAAAACAAGAAAAATAAGAGTCAGTGGTTCAGGCTTAAGTGTTTGTTGTTGTGATTCATGTGCCCCTTCTGATCTGCCTGGAAATGGATTTGTTAACGTGTATTGCCATCGCCAAGATTTAATGTAAGAAAGGGTCATTTTCTTGGCCATGGAAGTCAAATAAACCCCAAATTGAAGGATATAAGCAGGCAAAATGTTTAAAGTGAAAGAAAAACAAGCAAAAAATTGAGGTGATACATTTTTGTAGAGATTGAGTTTAAGAAATAAGGAAGAAGGCTATTTTGTCAAAAGCCAGCATCTTTTTTGGCAACCCCCTTAAAAGGTGATAAGTTAAAAGGTAACTAGGTCTGTCTTGGACAGTATCCCAGACACATCTTCCTCTTACCATCAATACAATTCAATAATTTAGAAGAGGAACCAACTGGGTGAAAGTAGAATGTTTTCATTCTCTGGTGATCTATAGAATGATCTTTTCTTAGAGAATGTGAAAATGGCTTTGCTAATAGAAAAAAAACTAAAAGACACATATGTGTGTATATAATGTGTTTATAAAATGAACAGAAATGAACAGAAATAAACACATGTATGTGAGTACTTAATGTATCTTATTGATGATTATAAACATCGAAATATTATTTTCAAATATTCATTCATTTGGTTAAGAAAAATTTAATGAAGCACAATTCTGGATTTTTAATTCACTGCTGCAACTTCCACATTGAAATGCTAATATACTTCCATGAAAATAATCTGGTGAGTACTCAAATAAATACGCAAGAGTAGCTTATATGTGTTGACTTAATCATTTGGTGTTCTTATTAAAATACAGATTAAACAAAGGTACCTAAAGATACCCCCTCCAGTGTTTTTATACTGAAACTACCTATATGCATTATTTTCCAAGACTTAATTATATATCCCAATGAAATCTACATTCTGTAGTCTCATAACTAATTTGTTAAGTCAATGACTTTAACCCCTGCTGTACACTGAGCACTTCCCTGAGGCATAAGGGAACCTCCAGGAACATATAGCTTGGTGAGGGAGACAGACACAAATTCCCTAATGTGACAAATGCCACAATAAAGTTATATACAAGGCCAGTAGAAGCCTAGAAAATGAAGACAAGGAGCGCCCTGGACCACAGCAGCGTTTCTCGGTTAGAGAGGAAGAATGGCCGTTGTACAGCCGGGTGTCCCGTTCCCCGTCCTCCGTTTACAAATCCCGTGACCTTGGCTACCTTCCCTCACCTCAGTTCCTTCATTGATAAAACGGGAAATGACACCACCTGCCTCCTCGGGTGTTGTGAAGATTCAGGTGCTTAGAGCGTGTGAAGCTCTTGGACTAGTGCTGTGGTGGTAACAGAAGCCCTCACAGAGATGGTCGCTTTTAGGGCGACTCTTACAGCAGGAGCAGGAGGAGTCCTAGCACAGACCAAAGGAGGACCATTCCAGGAAGAAAATGAAAAGTAATAGGACACGAAGGATAAAGGCAAAGCAAAGGAACGTATTTGTAGAATGTGTAAAAATGTGTATTTATTTGTAGGACAATATGAGAAAGTGACTCTCATAGATGGCCACCCAGCTGTTGAAACAATGCTGAGATGACTCCCTGTCTCTAAAAACAAAACAAAACAAACAAAAAAGCATTCACATCCAGAGCAAAGTTCTGAAATTATTTCTCTGAATGAAGTTTGTTCTTTGATAAGGTCGAATCCTCCTAGGCCAAAACCAAACGCATAGATGTTTTTATTATTTGTAAAAACTCTACTATTATTTATGATTTAATAACATTTATCAACTATTTTTAGATAAATCTGGATGAAGTAATATTCTACCACTATATTGACTTTCTTTTTGTGTTTTATGAAATTAGGCATAAAAAATGTCCAGAGCATTAAACAGTTGATACCAATATACCCACCCACCCCCGGCTTAAGATATAAATTATATTGCACATCAAAAGCCCCTTGTGAACTCCCTGCTGATCCTTACCCACTTCCTACTCCTCCAGAGGTGTCCAGGAAAGGGTTAACTCAGCAGAAGGGGGTTACTCAAACCCTGCACATTCCCAAGAAAGGACAGTTGCAGGACCGGCCCTGGGCAGGCTCCTGGGAGGCGAGCCCTTGGACTAGTCTGCCTGGTAAGAGTGCTTTTGTATCCCTGAGGTCTTCAGTCAGGTGGCACCAGTTTGATCACTTAGGGCCTGTTTTGGCCGAGGGGGCAGGAGTCGGAGCATGCAGGCCCTCAGGCAGCTGAGAAGGCAGTTAGCTCCCTCACGGGCAACACTCCACACGTGTTGTCACCCATCCTTGCTGGGAAAATTAAGTGCATCCGTGGGACTCATTGGTGTCCCGGAGAGGACAAGGGGAAGCCTGCATCTGGTTTCTCCTGGACTTCTCCCTGTGCACCTTGTCCCTTGGCTAATTTTAATCTTGATCCTTTCTCTGTAATCAGCCATAACCTTGAGTGTAAAAGCTTTTCTGAGATCTGAGTCCTATCAAATCATTAAGTCTGGTGTGTCTCAAGAGTCCTCCAACACAGATGGTAACCGTGGGTTTATCATTACCAGGTATTTGTAATAAATATGTTTGTATTCACATTAATATAGTACAACAGAGCGTATTTAAAATATGCATATAAATTGTGTTCTTTACATATTCTTACATAATCTACTTTTCTCACTCAGAGATATTTTGAGATTTGTCTACAATGATGCAGGTACCTCTCGTTCATTCATTTTAACTTCTACATAATATTCCTTTGCTTGATGCGTAATAATTTAATTCTTCATTCTCCTATCAATAGACATTTCCCATATTTTGCTTTTACAAAGATGCAAAAAAATTTTTAGAAGTCTCCTTATATATATAAGGTATATATATGCAAGAATATCTCTAGTATTACATTTTGTCAAAATCCTCACAAAGTGGGTAGTATAATTTTTACTTTCTCCAGCAACATGTGAGAGCTCACATATGCCACATTCTAACCAATATCTGTACTGTCAAACTAGCTTTGCCAAACCGTTGGTTATGCAATGGCATCTCACTGCATTTACCCAGTTATAACTAGTGAAGTTGAGCATCTTTGGGGGTATTTATCGTTTTTTTTTTTCCTATAAATCACCTGTTCACATTTCCTCCCCATTTCTCTATTGAGTTTTTTAAAGAAATCTTAATCTATCCTGCATTCTAACCCTGGATGTTTATATGAAGTAGAAGTGTTGGTGTTTCTTTTTGCGTTTTATAATTTGATGTACAAAAGTTTGTTTTTTAATTTTAGTGCCACCATTCTTTCTTAGCCTTTGCTTTAAGGTGTGTGTTTTCATGTATTGTGTAAGCCATATTCCCTAACTCAAGGTTAGCTTGTGTATTCTCCTCTATTTCTTCTAACCTAGGATGCTTAATTTTTCATTTTGCAATTAGGTTTCTAATATTATTGCACTTGATTTCTATGTATAATATGAAGTATGGACAAATAGCATCTACACACCATTACATAGTCCACCTTTTCCCCACACTTTACAATTCCACTTCCCTATTTTTTCATTCTCATGAAACTTTGGTTTCATGCGTGTGCATTTGTGTATGTGTACCGAGACTTGACATGAAGTGTACATCTTACTGTGGATCCTGTTAAGAAAAAGTTGAAAGCCACCACACCACAGTATATGGCTAAAAGACTCATGTGAAGACTCTATAGTGATATTTATTGTTTCTATAATGGACTTATTTAAAAGACATTACAATATAAATTACATTTTTAATTTTTTGCTTCATTTTAGCAGACCTATGTGCTAACAATAAGCTGCATTTTATATGTATCTGGAGTGAAAGATGAATACAATCATAAAACATTTTATTGTAACCCTAGTCTTAATAGTTTCATAGGAGTTGGGAACTGTGTCTGTTCTGTCTACCATTGTAGTGCCAGGGGCAGCACAATTCCTGGGACAGGGCAGGCTTTTAATACATATGTTTGATGGATAAAAAAAACATAACAGTGAGTATTTTGTCTTAAAGTCAACTATTCACATTCCTTTTTATCCCTGCATACCTTTTCCCTGCCTCTCGATTCAACATTAAATTTGGAGCTCCCCTTAACATGGATCCCCCCAAAACTAAGAAATAATTTAAACAGAACATGGTGCTCCTTTCACGTGACTGTGTTCCTTCCCTCCTCCATTCTGTAACTCGGAATCCAGTTCCTCCTTTGAGCCCTAACTCAGGAGACCTTCTTCTCCCTGCTTATCTCCTTAACGGTGTGCTTAACGTCTGCCCCAGGGGTCTGCATGTATGAGAGCATACACCTCTTCATTGCTACCTAACTGCTTGTGTAAGTCTTAGTTCCAAATTGTTTCCTGACTTTTTGATGATGATGATCTTGATCATGACTTTAATCCTCCTCCAGGATCTAAAACAGTACTGTGCCTATCAGAGGCATTCAGTGCGTGCTTGGTGAACGCCTGACAATGAGTGAGTGGACCAAGCCTGACTTCGTCAGCTCTCCTGACCCAGGGCCACAGATGCACTGCTTCCTTTCGTGACAGAACTGGGGGCATGATTCAGTTTCTGTTTAAAATATCAGCTGTGTGCTGTCATTAAAATTATTTTCGGGCCTTCCTGAGAGTTGGAAGGAAAGTTGAAATTTTCAAATATTCCTTCTGTTCTATGAAATTTCATTGTTAGCAATGAGGCAGTGCAAGGCATATTACCATTTTATTTGAACATTTATTTTGACCAGATTGCAAATTTTCTGTTAATTGAGTCTCGAAATGGCCAATACACTGTTGTAGATTTGCTCCATAGCTTCCGCACATGGAATTTATTGCCGACTTTGCGGCTACATCTGCTCATTTAGTTTCCTTAATCTGGTGCAGTGTTTCCCTTACACAGTGGTGGGGGGAGGCGGGAAGTGGATGGTGAGTGAAGAGTGAGGAAAAAAGAACTTAAAAATATTCACAGTTTCAGTTGTATCTCTCTCCCTGTTATGTAATAAACTATTAAGAGGTATGCTTTTCTTTTTGTTGGCATAATTCTGTACTTAGCGTATTTTTCATTACAGAAATAAAACATTAATTGAAAAGTTGAGAACATGCAGATAAGCAAATAGGAAAAAGTTACCTAAAATCCTGTTATCCAGAGATAACAACTGTTGACTTTTTCTGTAGATGTTTTGAAACTTTTCCCTGTAAAATATTTATAAACCATAATTTTTATAGTAAATATTTTTCAATTGACAGTTGACTTTTTCCCACTTAACATTGTAAACCCTTTTCCATGACAGTAAAAATATATGTATATAATACATACTTATATTTAATGATTGCAGAACCTTTTTCTGTATAGATCCCAATAACATATATAGTAGATCAACCCTATAGTGTAAGAAATTTACTTTCCAATTTTTCAGTATGTTAAACATTTTAACAATAAACAGTTTTGCACAAACATATTTATAAATGTATAATGCTTCCTGAGGGTAAACTCTAAGAAGGGGAATTGCTAAGCCAACAGTTTTTTTTCCTTAAAATTTTGGCGTAAATTGCCAAATTGCCCTCAGAAAACTTATACCAAGTTTTACTCTTTGTCGCACCCTCCCTGACATGTACTACACACTGTACTTCATTTTGCAAGTTTGGCATCTAATGAAAAAAACGGCATTTTATTTTTTATGTTTTACATTATTTTTAATTGCTTGTGAGATTGAATATCTTTTCATGTGGTTATGGGCTGACTTCATTATCCTACTAGATTTATAATCTCATTGATTTTTCAGACTATTATCTTTGTTCTGGAGACTGGCAGTCTACATTTTTAATCCAATAAATAAAACATTATTTCAATAAAATAATTTATTCCCTGACTTAGTAAGATCCACTCACAATATTTGCCTGAAAGATTCCAGCGAGAAACCTTTGACTAAAGTCCCTTCTCTCTTCACTCCATTTTTCTGTTGTATTCTTAAAGGTGCATAATGAGAATCTTGTAACCTGTGTTATTTCCAAGATTAATAGACTCAGGGTGCAAGAGATGCAGCATTCCGAGCATGAAGAATTATTAAGTAGCAACAGCGTTTTGAGAAATGTTCTTGCGTTCCAAATGCTTCGTTGCTTCATTGAATAGTGAACACAGGAACTCACTGGGAGGCAGGTGTTGTGCTTACCCATATTACAAATGCAAACAATTATCCCCAAAGTGAACAGAAAGGAATAACAAACAAGCACACCCAAAAAAACCCATAAAATTTTCTCATGAAAAGAAGTATTGCACGGAACTTGAAAAATGATCTCTGTCTGGGAAGTGTTCGCTCCACCAAGGGCCACTGTGCATGCGGCAAACATAAATGCATTGGATGCTGACATGATGACCCAAAAACCAAAAGAATGCTGTTCACTTCTGATGGTAGTCAGTGCTAGAGTCTTCAGGACGAGTTCAACAAATAAAATGTTATCCTGATAGAAGTGGTAAATCTAATTTAAGAAAGTACTATAATGCCCCTAAAATTACGCTTTAAACTTTGGTTTGGATGCAGACATGTGCATTTTTCTGGAGAGAGATTTCTGTATTTTATTATCAGATTCTCAAAAGCGCCACACATGTTGTTCCCTGTCATCACCTTAATATTTTAAGATTCTCCACTTTCTCTTTGGAGTTACTTATCCTTCTGATGTCAAAACAATATTCTTCCCCACACCCCCCATCAGAGATTACCTTGTTAATAAATCTATTTTTAACTCAACCATCAGAGTACATTGTTCTCCTGGACATAAACAGCACTGTTTCTGCCTCTGTTAATAATAGCAACAAAGTCACATTGAGTTGATCATTTTGCTTGTTGGTCAAAGTGAGCCAGAGGCAGTATTTTATTTTATCTCTCCAACACCTCCATAACTATGTTTGGGGCTCTCTGCATCCAAAGCGCAGGTGCTGAGAGCAGTTACTTGTCTATATGTATGAATGACTGAAAGATCAAAGAGGTGGGTGACTCTTGTCCTGTGACTTAGGCTTCACTTTCTAGTTCCTTTTGCTTTTCGGGAATCTATGCTCTTACTCAAAATGGGTCACCTCATTCCGTGGCTGCATCCTGGATTTTGAGTTTGGTCCCATCGTTTCTCCCCAGAGTCCATGCTGTGTCACCACTGGATCTCTGAGAAACCTCCAGGAGAGGTTCTCTGCATGCTCCTCTATCATTCTTTGCCTCCTGGAGCTTCCAAAGCAAAGGCTGGTTGGGTGACCAGTTGACTCTGTTCTCTCCACTAGGCTCACCAGTGAGCCTGAGTTGCAGGAGGAGAATGCTGTAGATTTGAGGTACAAATATTGCCCCATTTGCAGATATATATTCTGTTATTTCCCCTTCAAATGAGCATTTGTTCCAAGTTGGTATTTCCTTGAAAAGGAAATGCATTAATACAGAAATATGGTGTAAACAAGGCTGAGTCCCCACCTTCAGAGATTTAAATTGACATCTTGGAAATCATCTTGGATATAAAAGAAATGCTGTATCAGTGGCTGGGTGATACCATTATATCTTAATATATTTTTTCAGTTCCACCTGACAGTGGTATGTCAGTAAGGAAAATGCACTGAGTAAAAAAAGATAAGGTTGGTATTTTATTGCACTTTTCTATAGTAAAGAAGTATTGCAAGAGACTGTAAAGAGATGGTTTTTTTTTTTTTCAGTGTTTTATGGCGAGGATACTATTTTGTAGCAGGTAGGGCAAAAGATTCGGAGTTCAAACAGTTTTAAGCCTCTTCTGTGTATTGCTTTGGTCATCTCAGGCAAGGTCCTTAACGAGTCTAGTCCTCAGTTTCCTCATCTTCACAGCAGGGGTTACTCCATCCCCTCAGAGTGTCATTTGTGAGGATATAATGTGAACACATATGTGGTATAAGTTTAAAAAATAGAATAGTGCTTGCAACTGCCAATGGAGACTATTACAATCAGCTTTTTTTGTCTCCAGATACTCACTAGCCTTTTCTGTCAGGGGTGATGCAGTCTTCCTGGACCCCAAATATTTGAAATAAGTCTAAAACATTGAGTTCAGGAGTTAAGACATTAGAAAGCAGCTGTTGCCCTATTGCTTCTACCATCCCAGCCGATAATTAATCCCCTTGCAGTGTCGAGGGAGTCCTACTCCCGGGAGGATTAACCTTCAACTTCGCACCTTTCTTCTGGTTGGAATCAGATTCGCCACACTAAATGGAATCGTCACAATGGTGATAGCCTTTCTTTTTATTTCCCAAGCTGTTTAATTTATTCTGCATAACTAGCCACTTTCTCCCTCAGGGGAAACTCATAAAAGATCTCAAGCCTCTGATCTCTGTTACTGGGGAAAGAGTGTGGAAGTCTAGCCAAGCCTTCCCATGGGGTCACAGGAGGCAGCACCTGCAGAAAACCCGATTTAAGGATTAAGGGGACACAGCCTCTGTGCTTCGCGTTCCTAAACTCTAATGAAGCATCATGCATCCCTTTAAAAACTGTGTTTTGGTGTGAAATCTTGGTCTTTCTTGTTTTATTTTACTTTCTTTTTTCCATCCCTCGGCTGGCCTGGGTCACGTTGCGCTTTAAGAAAATAAAAAGGCTTCGTTTAGTCAGGCAGTATGTGTAACAGATGTCAGTTCAAACTGAGCACCCTAAAGAGAAGCAAACTACACCTTTGCCAGCCGGAAATGAATACATCCTGAATCCAACAAGACAAACGTGTCCAAAGAGCTATTCTAAACAGATTTGACTCCACATTGTAAAGTGCTTGAGTGGATGTAGCAATAAAGGGTAGATGTATATTCCAGTGCCCTAGGAGTTCATTTCTGTCAATCAATGGCTGGAATTTACTTTGAGAATATTACCTAAAGGTGTTTTTGAATCACTGGACATTTGGAAGCCTGGTTTGAAACATGCATTTAAATGGCAGCCAAATGTTTTAAAAGCTTTCTAACCATTTGAAACTGTTATTCTGAAAAATAACATTTCAGGGTAATATAGCAACTCCATTGGATTTTCAGAGGGGGAGACTGACACACAGCAAGGGTGAGTGAATTGTTCCACTAACGTGTGCGGCAAGGAAGCAACAGAGCAGAAGCCAGAATTCTGCGACACTAGCTGTTTTGCTTTTGGCCACTTTGTGATACTTAATCGTGAAAGAATAGCATTAAAAAGGAAAGTTTCTCTCAAGTTTTAGAGAGGTTTAAAAAAAAACCTGGAAGAAAAAGAAATTGTTTTTAACTCATAAAGGAACTTCTTTTGTTGGGACTCAGGGGTGGAGTAGAGAGAGAAGAAAGGGGAGATGGAGGCTGTGGTCTTTCTCTTTGAATTTTTACCTCCATCATAAAAAAAGGAGGTACAACTGAAAAGGAAGCTACAGACTAGAATTTTGTCACAAGCAGCAAACAGGAGAAAATACAAAAATGGCAGCAAAACGTAGCGGATACAGCATCCTGAGTTCAGAATACTGGGATGTAATTTTGGAGTTTAGCACTTACTCCCTTGATGACTGTGAGAGAAGGTTCGAGTCTGTGGAAACCACGGTTCCTCCATGTGTGTAATAGAGAATTTTTTTAGAATTGCATTTAAAATTTTTAATTCTATTTTACGTATAACGCATACTAATTCCCTTACGAGGTTTAAATTCAATAATACTCCTTAAGTAGCTTTGTAAACTGAAAATACTCTGTATGTTTTATTATGTAGTAATAAATGTAACGCTGTTATTACTTTCATAAATATGGCTATCCGTTTCAGGCCAGGAAACTCTGCTATCAGTCTCGGAAGTACACAGGAAATGCTACTTATTGATTATCTGCCGTGTGCATCACATATACTATCTCTGTTCTTTCCTGCAGACTTCAGGGTTGGCATTTGCATTATAGTTGACCCTTGAACAACTCAGAGAGTTAGGGACACTGACTCCCACATAGTCTGAAATTCGAGTATAACTTTATATCAGCCCTCTGATTCCGAAGTTCTGAATCCATGGAGTTGACCAGCTGCAGACTGTATAGTACTAGAGTATGAGTTTATTGGGAAAACAACCTGTGTTAAGTGGACACTTGCAGTTCAGACATGTGTTTTTCAAGAGTCCACTGTAGTTACCTATTGCTGCTGCCACAAATTGTCACAAACTAGTGGCCAAAGCAATGCAAACATGTTCTCCCCTATCTACAGGGTCAAGAGTCTAAAATCAAAGTGTCACTGGGGCTTCATTGTTTTCTCTTGAGGCTCTGGAGGAGAATCCACTTCCTTGCTTTTCTAGCTTCTGGAAGCCGCCCACATTCCTTGGCTCGTAGCCTCTTCCTTGTATTTCTCTGACCTCTGCATCCATAATCATATCTTTCTCTGAGTCAGATGCTTCTGCTTCCTTCTTTCTTTGTAAAATCCCTTGTGATTACAGTGAGTCCACCCAGATACCCAGATAGTCTCCCAATCTCAAGATCCTTAATCTAGTCATATCTGAAAAGTCCCTTTTGCTGTGGAAGGTGACATATTCACAGGTTCTGAGGATTACTTGGGTAGCATTATTCTGTCTACCACAGCGTTATTAACTCCATTTGGAGGTGAGGAAACTGAAGATCAGAGCAGTGAAATAATTTGACCAAGAAGTGAGGCAGGCATAAAGAAAAATTACCACATGCATTGATATCAGCAAATTTGGTATTAAATCTTAATGTAGGAGCAAACATAACTCATTGTACAAAAACTCTTTGTCCATCAGATATCTGCCTGCCTCCCATTTTGTGCCTTTTGTGATTAAACTGAAACCCTAGCTCACTTCTGGAAAAGTATTTTCAAGGTTAGATACTTCACACAGTGGGTGAACAGAAATTTCTGGATGTCCAGGAGCAAAATTTGCCAAACCAAAATGTGTCTCTTCAGCATGAAGAATAATTTAGGCTGGTAATTTTTAAGAAAAAGAAGACTCAGGAAGTCTTTCTTTTACCTTCCCCTTAAGTGCCTAAAGAATTTAGATGAAGGGCCTGTTCCCAGCATAGATCCATTATCAGAGGTATCTGCAAAGGACATGGGCTGGATGGGGTGGGAGAACTCGGCAGGACCTAGAGATCAGAGTCCTATCCTGTTGTCTCTGCCTGGCCCAGCATATATGTTTACCAAATACTTATTTTTTCCATCTCCATATAAATTGCCTTCCTGCCATTTGAAGTCCCGAAACACTACCCCCAACATCCTCTTTAGCTGCAGAACATATTTAAGGTGTGGGATTCGTCCATTTTGGTGAGTTGCTCGGTTCTCCTGGATCTCTCCCATGTATACATGTTATTAACAGGATTTTCTCCTGTGAATCTGCCTCATATCACTTTAATTCTTAGACTAGCCAGAAGAACCTAGAAGTATAGAGGAAAATGTCTTCCTCCCCATCATGGACTATACATCCAAATAAGAAAAGCCTTCTCTGTCCGAAAAAAATAGCTAAAGGGATCAGAGCATTCACTTTTTACGTAGTTTGTGTTCAAAAGACTACAGCTGGCAAGGTACAGTCCTGGCCTCACTGAAGTGAGGTTAACATTAGTGTCTGTTTCCTATCCACGTTTTGATCTCAGCTTAAAGTCTGGGCCAGATTATTTTAATAGTAATTTCATCCCTTCATCCCAGTAACTGATTGAAAAATGTACATACGAACTCTGTGAAGGCTTCTGGGCTAGTTATTACTCTTAAAACAAAAGCCAAGATACCTGATTACATCATGATAATACAACCGATTCTGGACTAGCCTCCAGAATACACAATACAACTGTATGGATGTCGGGCAACAGCAGCACAAGACCGAGATTCATGAGCTGAGGAGACACAGAAGTGTGTCTCACCAGGCCACTGGCTTTCTGCCTATAGGCTTTTTTTTTAGAGGATGGCCTCAGGGAGGGGAGTCCAAGCTGGGCATGCAGACATCTCAAAAATGAGGAGGGAGGGGTTGGAATTCAGGGTTGCTGAGGTGGTTCCATTGGTGGGAAGGGAACCAGTGAGGAGGGAACTGTGCAGGGAAGAAGCTGCAGAATTCTTCACCCAAGTAGTAAATGAAAGGGTTTGCAAAAGTCTAAACTATGCATGTGCAGGCTGAGCTTCCACAAGGACTGGTGGAGAGTGGCTTCTGGGGAACAGAGAAATGAGTGGAGACTCCAGGGTTTGCACAGCACTAGGAGACAAAGGAGAGTGGAGACACTTTGCTGAACACATCAGGCATTTAACTGAGACACTGAAACACCTTGTCTTAGAAGCAGAGCTGCTCTTGTCTTCAAGGAAGGCTATCGTGGACTCTGGAAAGTTTAACACCAAGCACCAAAAGAGTTGAACTGATCTGTAGTAAAGTAATTGCTTGCTAGAAGAAAGCTAACACTCTTTAAAAGAAGAAAACAAAATCCAGACTAGGCTCCATGGGCCAGCACACAGTCAAAAATTACAAACAAGCAAAGAGCAAAGCAATGTGTCCAAGGGGAGGGGAGGGAGGAACAGTCAATAGGAATAATCCAGACAAGATAGAAAAGTTGGGGGTAGTATACAGACTTTAAAATAGGTGAACAAGTAGCTACTTAAAGACTTCTAAGTCTAATATTCTATGAAATATATATATATCTAAAATTTCAGAAGAGTCCTTGCTTTAGTGAGATTCAGCAAATTATTTACTGAGCAGTTTAGTAAGTGCTGAATACATTATCAGATGCAAAGACTAAGAAAATAAATATGAACAAAATCATCTTCTGCCTTCATGGAACTTGGATTCTAGCAAGAGTCAAAATTAAACATGCAGTTTTCACTGAGTATTATGAGTGCCAGGGTAGGGTGAGCACACATTGTACTAAAGCAGAAGGAACCCAAATGGCTTGGAGGTAAAAGAAAATTGGAAGTGGCAAAATAAGCAAGATTTTTCTAAAAACTACCCACAAATTCCTATATTCCACGCCTGTAATTTACCTTAAATATGTACTCCAAAATTCCTCCAGAGAGCTAAACCAATTCCGTATTCTCTAAATGGCTATTTGAAAAATACTGTTATTAATGTAGAAAGGATAGTGGAAGATAATTAGGGCTGCATTCCAAGATTGTCACCTGAAGAGGCAGCCCCTAAACTCTAACAGAGGATGTGACATAAGAAATCATTTGTTGATAGAGAAATAGAATATTGTAAACCATCTCTTTGAGACAGAAAATATGAAATCAGAAGCATAAGTCTACTCTTAAGAAAATGATCTTTAATTAAAAGAACCTGTCTTAGTTTGGACTGCTATAAAAAATTACCATTGACTGGGTGGCTTATGTACAACAAAAACTTACTTCTCATAGTTCTGGAGGCTGGGAAGTCCTGGATCCAGGTGCTGGCGGATTCCGTGTTTGGTGGGGACTTACTTCCTGACCTGTAGATGACCAACTTCTATGTTCTGAGATGGAGAAAAGGGAAAGAGACCTCTGAGTCTCATGACCCAGTCACCACTCAAAGACTCTACCTCCAGATACCACCACATTGTTTCCACATATGAAATTTGGAGGGAAACAATTATTCAGTCTATTGTAGAAACTATGAAGGAATCACTTGGGTCTTAACTACTTGGTTTGTTCAGGTAATGCTTTGTAAATTGCTTTCTCTGTGCTGATGAGACAGTGAAAGTATATAGAATATTTATGATCCAAGGCACTAAACAAATTGCCCATTCCCTGACTAATCAATTTGAGGCAAAGATAACAAATAAGATTAAATTTGAGGGCGTTCTGTCATTTATCACAAGTTACAGAACTTCTCAGCTGAATTTTCTGAATTCAGTGGAAGGGAGTTAAGAGCCTTGGTTTCAAATTATTTGACTTTATTTTTCAATCTAAAAAATAACTCTTTAAACACCATCTTTATATAGACATAAAATGTTATGAAACTTTAAAATAGTTATTAAAGTATAATGTGCATAAGGGAATTGTCAAAATTCTGATTATTTAAGTATTTAAACATGTCTATCTAGGAAACAGTGATGGTTTTCAACTGTGCCTATTGTTAATCCATTACAGAGTGAATCAACATGTAGTCATTTGTTTTTTTCCCCTTTCCTTTCTCCTCTTTCTTTTAATTTATTTTTATTGAGGTATAGTTGACTTACAATATTATATTGGTTCCAGTTGTACAACATAGTGAGTTAATATTTTTATAGTCTCCCCTTCTTTTTGTTATCACATCTAGAACCAACTTGTTTCACATACTGTCTGAACTCTACATAGCTTCTGGTATATGAGATTGCAGCATGCTTTTCTGGTTTTGCTCTGCAATGGGTTAAGTGGAGTTTTACTACAAAACCAATACTCTAATCCCCTGCAAAGAATCCTGTGGACCTGTGGAATTCTACCCTCCTGAGTCCTGGGATGATTTTATAGCATTAGTATTTAACGTGAAGGGATAAGTGAGCCTCACCTAGGAAAGAAATCTTAGCACAGGTTGTTTTTCCCTTCTCTTTTCTGCCCAATACTCCCTGAAACACCTCTGCTTCACAAAAATTCCCTTTCTTTCTTTGCCATGCACATTACTGTGTGGGTTACTTGGGTAGTTAATCATTATAGTAACCTTTTTTTTTTTTCTTCATAAAAAAGAAGAGTCTTTCAGAGCCTTATTTTTGTCCTCTGATCACTTCTGACAAAAGAAGTATAGATATGCAGGTGGCAGAGAGAAGGAGGTGTGCCCAGGAAGCCTCAGGACCAGGTCTTCACTCTTCCCTTTCGAGGAGTAATCATTTCAAATGGGGCTTCAGTGAACGCTCCCAGGTGAGCTCCTCTAAGCAGAGGAGGTTTGTAAGCAAGAAGAACAATGGAACTCTGTGTTGTTTCTGTTATCCAGGGTCTCCATCAGCTTTGTTTGCCAGCAGTGGCTAAAACGTCAGACCTCCAAAAGCTTTAAATATTCAGAGGAAAAAAGAAAAAAGCAGTGCATTAATAATATGTGTTCTACAGTGTCTGCCTCATGCACACTTCTTATGAGAGTTAAAAATATTACCTGATGTAGCATTTTCACCCACCTTTTGCCCCCAGACTGCTATACAGAGAACAAGATGTGAGGAAGAGTTGGCATGAATATCATCCCCTTGTGGAGATTTTTTAAGCAGACTTGCAAAATGGCACCTTAAGGCCTCGGGAGATAAATGATTTTAAAACACATTAAAACCACAGATGTCATGCAAATAGATGAAACAGAAAAACAGAGCACTGTGAGAACTAATGACCTCGGAGCTTGCAGGTCTCAAGTAGCCTCTGTAAAAGGTCAATTAATACAGGAGGGAGGATTAACGAGCAGGAGCTGCTGCTGAAGTCTCACAGGTGAGCAGGGGGGACGGGGGCTAACAGCGCTCACCTTCGCCCCCGGCAGGGGTGCCAGCTCATTGGCGATGCAGACCAGGCGGCCGGTGCCAGGAGCCTGCCTTTGTAAACATCTCTACTTCCTCAAAGAGCACATAATTCTGCTCCCCTGGTGTATTTCTTCACTTATAGCTGTCTGAATCGGAAAGGCAGATGTTTTATTTGGGGAATTGACTGCAAGGGTGATTGCTTTCAGGTGAAACAGTTAATAAATTAAAATTTAGGGAGCAGAGAAGTCTACTTAGGGAATAAAACGCTACCCTAAATGTGGGGAAAAAGAGCCCCACTGGTTGTTCTTGGAATGGCTCTGTGGATAATTATATAATTAGGAGAGCAGGAGGGGGTGAGACAGTCCTATTGATTAGCTGTCTACAATTTGCTCTATTGCTAAACCTGAAGCCAGACATTTTGTTACTGAAATAAAACTTGTTGTACAAGGTTGGAGCCCCGTGCAAAGGCAACTAATATATGCAGTGCATCGTACCGCACGGTGGCCCCAGCCTGTGGGATCTCAGCTTCTTTTGAGCAAAGCCAAATCTCTCTTATTTGAAAACCTCTCTGCCTTAATCCATCCTACCTCCCACTCCAGCCACCTCAGCATCTTCCCATAGCCCTTTATAGAAACACACACACACACACCCTCAAGAATAATCTTTACCCACCATTTCTAGGGCCTCATTCCCCACTTTTCAGCCCGCTCCAACTTCATTTCCATCTCTGCCATTTCACTGGAAGTCCCCTTGGGAAAGCCCTCTGATCTTCCTCCCACAGAGCCTCTGAGCTCCTCTCAGCCTTCACATTCTGAGACTTGACGACAATATCCCTCTTGACCACTTCCTCCTTCTGAAAACCCGTCTTCCTCTGGTTTCCAGGAGCCCGCATCTTCCAGTGTCACTCCTGTATCCCTGGATAGCCTCTCTCCATTCTAGCAATAAGCTCAAAGCGGTTCTGAATAAATATTTGCTCCATAAATAAGAAATGAAGGAGAGAGTGAGTGAACAAAAGATTAAGTTCAACTTCTAAAGGAAATATGGGGGAGAGGGTCCACAGATAAGTTTTTTGTAATTAACCTTTGGGTGCTGTATCTTGATAATACCCACTCCTCACATTTGCAGAACCTGGGGTGAGGGTGCAAACAAAAGCCTCACACCCCTAGACCTTCCATCTTTTCTCATTGCTAGCTCAGGGCTGCACCCAGGGAGGCTGGCGTACAGGCCAACAGACCACACAGTGCACGACTGCAAGTTCCTTCAACCCCTTCAACCCACCCCTGCTAGCAGCTGCCTCCAGGCCACCCCTCTAGCCATGGGGTGAGGAAACCGCAGCCAAGTCCACCCTCCAGAAGGACAGGCAGGGAAGAGGGCTGGGCAGGCTAAGGAAGCCAGCTTGGGGACTTTGGGTCCAGAATTTGGAGATCTGGAACAAGATATGGAAAAGGAGAATGGAGCAGGTCGTGGAGGGCATGCCCACTGTCCTGCAAGGGGAGTGCAATGGGAAGGGAGCTAGAGAGGGGTCCCCAGCATGCCTGGGCCAGGGCAGGGGCCCAGCAGGGGCTGCTGGGGCTGTTCTTCACCATCTTTCAGCATTGTTAGTTGAGAAGGCTGAGGCTCCCCTGTGTTTGTCCTTAAGAAACAGCAGAGTTGTGTTCAGAAGCCCAGGAGATGTTCTTTTACATCTGTTGTCAGGCCATGTGTCTTAAAGAACTGGAGGTGCTCTGGGAGGGCCCATGTTCTCAATTAGGCTCTGGGCCTTCAGAGTTTCTATACAATATACATACATAATATATATATATATTTGCATATATTCTATTCTATATATTCTATTCTATTCTAAGAATAGAATATATATATTCTTTTATCCTTCTTCATTGGTCTTCTGAATTTTTTTTACATTATATTTTAAACTAAAGTAATGGATGGCATGCACAAGGAAGATACCAGACAATAATCAAACAATATTGTTTTCCACCCTGCTTAGTGGCTGCTAAGGACCAAATGAAGGAAATTTTATAAGCAAAGGTTGTGGAAAAGAGACGGAGAACTTAATCAGACAGAGGTTTAATTAAAAACTAATGAAGTGAGGAAGCTGGGCTTAATCCAGGATGAAAATTATTTCTTTGTACGTTAGCCTGTTTGCTCATTATCTAACCTACTATTTTCAACTTACTCATATGCATGTGGAGAAAAATAATGCTTTATTTCGCAAAATTGATCATGTATTCTGCTAGTCTGTACCTATTTACACACATGCATTCATTCATTTCACATTACAGAATGGCAAAATTTGGGAAAATTATGTATGTTGCATGTGATTTGATGCTGCTAAATATGAATATTTATAATGAAATTGCAAAAAAAAAAGTCAATGGGATAGACTTAAAAGGATTCATAGATTTTGAAAATCATGCTATTTTAGGACTGGAAAGAAACAAAACAAAAACTCTTGAAATTGCAGAAACCGTTTCCCCTCTTCTTCTATCTCCAACTGCACAGCTCTTGAGTGATATGCCCTGCTGTCCTTAAATATATGAAGCACTTCTCCACACCGGCGCTTCTGCTCCTGCTAGTCTATTTACCCTTAGAAATTCCTTCTCCCTTTATCGCTTGATAAGATTGTACTCATTCTTCAAAGCATGGATCAGATGTACGCACTGGGGAAGTCTCCCCTCACCTTCCATGCTCCTTCCAGTCATTTCCTGTTGTTGCCAGAGTCTGATGTAGCTTAGGTACCATTTCTGCCACTTACCAACTGTGTGATTTTGGCTCATTTTGATCCCTTAGTTTCTTTATCTGTAAAACAGGGACAATAATAGGCTATGCCTCCTGAGGTCCTTCTGAGGTTTCAATTAGCTAGGAACATAATAGATGAAGAGTTTAGGAACAATGTCCAGGACATTGTAAGTGCCCATGAAAGTGCCAGCTGTTATTATAACATGCCTTTTTAAAATAACGTAGCCTACGAATAGTTGTATAATCTGTCTACTCATTAGCTTATCAGAACTTTGCCTCTTTTTTCCCCGATTCCTCAGAGTTTATCACAGAATAAGCTTTCAAAAAATGTTTGTTGAACTCCAGTACAGTAAGCCTAAACTACCTTGTACTAAATTCTTAAAATTTTACAGTCCAGTGAGTTTCCTGATATGAATGATTTCTTTTATAAAGAAATCACAAATAGATAATTTTACCAAAATTTAAAAAATGCTTACAACTCGAGGGCCTGGAAAAAATAGCCTGAATTAACAGTTTCCATGGTGCAATAATTTTGCTAAAGAGTAGGAATGTATCTATTCAGTGAGGGATTTTCAGCGGCTCTGAATTATGCACTATGTTGGATAAACCGATTTGGCACTTTTTTCACAAGCATTTTCTAGAGTGGTATTTTATATTGGTCATCCTTTACAATTTTCTTATTATCCTGAGATGAATTAAATGTCTGACTGAGATTCTCCAAGCTAGCAAACTGAGGAGTTAGGAAGGCACAATATCAGTTGATGGTGGACAGTTTGTTATTTTGTAATAATAGACTGAAGAAATGATACCTCATTTGGAGATTTTCTGGGTCATTTAGCAGTGGATAATTTAAGCACTGGAAATATTGGTTATATTGAAGCTCTGTTCCGTGTTAGGATAGAGCATAATAACTCTTAGTCATTTATACACATAATACACATACATGAAACAATCATTGTATAAATAGCCTAGTGAGTGGCAAGGTTGTCCCTGTGATTTAGTGGAAGGGAAGAGAAGGACTCCATCCAGAGTGGTCTCCAGGGAGCAGGAGGGGAATCGGGAACTTGAAATTAAACCACAGCATCATGAAAAATACTTTGCATGGTAAGCACAATTTCACTATCCCCTGAGATGCTTCCATGTTATGCCTGGTCTGAAATATGTTGCTGATCCATTAGTCTGCTGAGAAACACATGCTTCCTTCCTATCCCCACCCAGTCACCCCTGGTGTACTGCAGAAAAGGAAGTGTTCCATATTTCGTTTTCATTGTGAAGTCACTCAAATCTGTATCTGCTGAAGTGATGGCGTTTTCTTCTTCAGTCAGGGAAGGACCCTGTTTAACAGAAATGCGTGCATTCATGTCTGTCTAGGGTATGAAATTAGAGGCTTCTCTGCTGGGGTCATTAATGTGTTTGAACGTTCCCACGTGTAACTGAAAAAATGGACAGTGATTTACTTGCCTCGATTTGCCTCCTTTCTTCCAGACAAGACGTCTTGAGTCTTCCCTCTGGGCCAGTTTTTCTCATCTCAGATATGAAAGCTCCCATTACTTCCCACCATGCAAGGTGTTACTATGAGGGCTAAAGAAAATTAGCTGTAGCAACTTTTGAGACCTAAGAGATGGGGAAAGCTGTGCTCTCTCCGTAGAAGGAGGCAGCAGACTTCTTACACAGAGAGGAGCTCCTGAGTCGTGGGAAGGCCTTGATCAAGCCACGGAGACCCTTGGACCCCGGGTCTTGGGAGACGTACTCGGTTGATCTGAGTCCTGTGTAAAATGGGGATTTCTTTTCTCTCCCCTTTTTTTTTTTTTCCTCCTTTGGAAAGAGGCAGAAGGAGAGAAATGGTGGTAAAGATGAGAGAGGAAGAGAGAAAGGAGGAGAAAGCGAGCAGCACGAACGCCCTGTGACACCGCTAGTCCCCACGGCAGTGAGACCCAGTGAACACTCACTGCCAGAGTTTTTAAAGTATGAGTGTGGGGACCAGTGGTTTGGTTGAGTGTCACCTCCTGGGGATGGGGACACAGAGATAGTGTGTGCAGGCCCAGGATGTGATTGGTGACCGAGATGGCCCTAACAAAGTGGCTCCTCGCGAATTTGCAGAAATTGTGGCTGTGACGCGGGGCTGTCACAAACGTGGACCTGGGATCCCAGTCCATTTATTTAGATCTCTGAAGGCCACGGAGCCCCGAGCCGCTGGCCTCAAAGTCACCGAATTCCATTGTAGGGCAGGATGGGGCTGGATTTCAGGAAGCAATACTTAAACTCACGTGGTCACAATACGGGAGGAAGCTTAACACTCCTCAAAGTCTTGTCTAAAATTCTAGTCAGAGTTGTACAATGGCTGTGTTCACTGAGGAGCAGAGCAAGTGATTCCTGGAAGGCTTGGACCTGTATTTATTTTGTTCTCTAGGCTTTTCTACGCTTACGTGTTATAATTGAAGCCAGTGGTACAAACATCCCTTTTCGTGAAATTCACTTTTATGACTGCCCGTCTCTGAAACTACCGCACAGAAAATTGGCTTTACTTCATATCCATTCCTGAACGGTCTTAACGCCATTATCTTCTGCTATTAAAATCATGTCAACATCAAAGATTTTATACTTTGGTGTGTCATTCCTATTATAAGCTCTCACCATAAGCAGAGAATTCACTCCTGTGTGAAGTTGAACCTGACATTTCTTTTAGCAACATTAAAAAAAAAAAATGGGGTTCACTGAAGAAAATGCCTAGTGTTCAGACCAACATGAGGAAACAGGAAAGGTTTACATTAAACTCCCCACTAAGATAAAGCATCGTAACTTCTGTTGCTTTATTCTGCTTTCTCTGTGTTGCGAATCAGATGCAGAAATGGTCTGTAAGATTTTAGGACATGAGTGGCCCCCAGTTCACTACACAGGTTATCAGTCACAACAACATAAGCAGTGAAAAGGCCCCAGTAACCCAGGTGAAGAAGATCCAGTCTGAGAATGACTTGTCTTGATGCCCCTCTTATTGCTGCAAAGTGAAGGGCGCAGTCTTTGGGAAAGCGTCTCGTGTGTCCTGGAGGATAGACTGCAGCAAGGGTGGGTAACAGAGTGACCACTGGCTAGAGGCCCCCAGAAGTGGAGGTTTCTCAGTCAACTGGGAAGAAGCCAGAGTGTGAGTCTGTTTCATTTCCAATAAAAGCCATCCTCCAAAGGCTTCTTCAGTGAGAGGCTTGCCTGGGGGCACCCCTCTCACTCTGAACCAGCCCTTCCAGGCTCCTCCAGGCCACTCTTTGCACATCAGTAGAATTACCCCGCTTCTCACCAGGATCCCTGTCTCCTCGATGGGACACATGCTTAACTATTTGTTTTTACAAATTACACTCTGCCTTGATCCTGGGTGGTGAATAAAAGATATTTTAATTAAGATAATTAGAAAAAATAAATCAAAAATTAACAATAAATCAAACAAAGCACAGGAAACAAAACACCATATAAGCAAAATAATGTCTCTTGTGAGTTCCGGGATGACTAAATTAGCCGCAAACTAGAGGCATTCATTTTTCGACTGTATTTACATGCTATCTTGCATGTTTTTCTTCACTGATAAAACTGCGTGTTTTGTGTAGACTCCCCATTAGCCTTTATCTGAATTCTCCAAATAGCATTCTTGTATCTTAAGCTGTATCTCTTTAAAAAGTTACTTTCCTTCTTCTATGAGAAACTATCAACTAATAGTGCATCCAAAATGCCTTATAATCTAGATAATTGTAAAATGGTCTCTCTGTTCTAACTGGAAACACGTATTTAATTGTAGTGATCACAGTTTTACTCAGTCTTCTCCCCTATTTGTAGCTCTTTCTAGCATTTGAAACTGTTGAACATTTCTCATTGAAACTCCTCTCTTTGCCCTGCATTATTATTTCCTTTGCCATGTTCTCCTTTTAACTCTCTGACTGCTCTGGTTTAACTGAAGGGATTATGTGTGTCAAAGAGTCTTCAGGACAAAGTAACTAGCTGCAGGGTGAAGCATGTAGCAAGTTTTCAAGAGAAAGAATGAATTAATGAGCGAATGAATGAGTAAGAGCACACACCTGTTCCAGAGCCAGGAAAGCACTTATAGAAATCCAGCCTATAAAGCACCAAGGACTCTGCGTCTGGATTTATGAGAACTGGGCAGACGTGGATTTATCTGGCATGGGGAGGGAAGCAGGCGCATGCTTCTTCCGGCTTTTTCACTGTTCTGCCAGCACCGCTCGAGCAACGGTCCTTTGTCCCAGAAGCACAGTGCCCTCATTTCCAGGTTTTTTCCTACCTTCTCAGAACCAGCCTCAGAGGTGTCATCACTGATCTAGGAGCACCTTCCTTAGAGACCTGAGTCCCAGCTTTGTGGGGACCCCTGAGCAGCATCTGGCAAACACCCCATATCATGTATGTGGGTTCCACGTTCAAGCTTCTAAGTTTTAATACCCCAACTTCTTCTATTATTTGCCCCACTTGTGAGAAGGGAGTACATCCTGCAGTTGCTCAATATTAATCTAATGTTCTCCTCTTGCTTTTTCAATTTTCCAGTACTTATTTAACCAATTCCTTGTGTTAAATTCTCTCAGTTAAAATAATTGATGTGGATCCTGCTCTCTGGCGTAATGTAGTCCAAAGGGCACGTGACTGCCTCATCTGCTTCAGCGCACCACTCTGATCCATGGCATTTTTGTTACCGTGTGGATAGGTCATGGTGAGCAATCACTCTGGATGCCCAGGTTTGCTAAAAGGTGCACCAGAGGGAACCCTTAAAGATTCCTGGGTCTGTGACATCATTGAGGATTTTAGGGGTCCGATGACTGAGGACATGGCAGGACAGCCCCTCCAAGGTCAGGAAAATGTATTGCACTTGTACTTTCTGCGACTAAGAAAGAGTGGCAGTATTTGATGAGCATCTTTGGATTTTGAAGGCACGATGTGCTACCCTGAGGGGCACAGCCCTGACTCATCGGTTGGCAGACTCAAGGCTGCAAATTCTGATCAGCACCCAGAACAAGAAAGGCCCTGCAGTAGCTTCAGGCTGGCACACGCTGCCCTGCAGCTTGGGTTGTATGTCATGGGAGGTTGAAGGGTTCACCAGGGATCTGTGGCAGAAAGGACATGGTGGGGGGGGGTGTGTCTGTGAAGACCCCCAAACAAGCAGTCATGGTGCGGAAGTCTAGGATTCCAGTGCGAGATCATGCCTTCTTGCAGCAGAGCACTATTCTCCATTCACAGGGCTGCCCTTTAGCACATCACTAGGCCCTACTAGACTGAGACAGGAAGGGACATCAACTAGAGATGCTTATCATGAGGCGGGAAATGTCATATCCACCAGGTCACAGAGTGGGATACGTGCACCGTATGTCATAAACCACAGAAAGTTCTGGATTCAGACCAAGAAGGTCAACAGAACACAAAAAAATTAAACAAACCAGTGTCCCAGACCCCATGTCATCTGCCTCTTTTGAACTGACATCTCTTCCTTAGCTTTCCTTTGTGGTCTGTGTGGGAAGGGGGTAGGGCGGAAGGGCTGCCTACAATGAACAGTAGAGAAAGAAAAAGAAATATGAGCCTTATTCATGGATGAAATATTGAAATGCTTGAATACTTGAAATATTGCTGCAACTGGAAACGGACAGTTGGGAAACCACAGGTGCACTTGGGCATCCCTGACAGCCACTGGGGAGGAGAGCTGGCCCCGTGGGCAGAGCTTTACAGGACACTTTGAGCAGTAATATTGTAATATTGTAAGATACTGAAATATTGTAAGAGCAGAGAGAAGGACATCTGAGCAAGAGGACTTTGGATGGAGCGATGGGACCGGGCAGAAAGTGCGTGGGCCTTTGCGTCTCACATCAGCGTCCTTCAGAGAGCACAGGCCGCAGATGTACACTGAACATCAGACATACAAAGTTACCCGTCCAGCGATGTCAGCCAGACTCTGTCTTCATCACCCCAGGGCTTGTGCAAGGGCTCAGCGATGGGGCAGTCATGCGGGCGGAAATGGAGGGTGCACACAGCTTAGTCAAGATGCGCTTTCTCGCTCCATCTGCTGCTGATGAGTATTTGACCTGTCAGCAGGTGAGACCAACTCTGAGTCCTCAATATGGCATCATCGCTTGAAGAGGCCAGTCAGCTACTGGTAGCAAGTTGATTGCAAAAGCACCTTTCACCCTGGAGGGGAGGCTGATGCAGCCTTCCTAGGACTGATACAGATGCTGGCCAGGGTGCTCCTCCCCTGTCCGCAGTGCCTCTGCGAGGGCTCGAAAACTGCCTGATTTATTGATATCAGCTCCTGCATAATAGATCCTAGCACTGAGAGACCCACTTTGTGTCAAAGAAGTGACAGTGGACACATGAACATGGGACCCCTTGCTTTTCTTACACAGTGCATCACACAGGACGCTGGCCTGTGTAACAGTGGAACAGCCTTTCACAACGCAGCTCAGGGCCTGACAACCTTAAGGGTTCATTCCCTACCCTTCAAGACACAGAATACTTTGAACAAAAGGCTGTTGTACTGACCTTGTATCCCTCAAAAGCCAGAATATAGAGAACAGGAAACAAGGAGAAGAAGGAGGCTGTCTCATCATAATTCTTAGTGACCCGGTTGGGGGCTCTGGGCTTTCTGTGTACGGGTGGATGTCATTCTTTCCGTTCCACGACCCCCTGCTAGAAACAGGGAACAAGAAGTGGGTGGGCCTGGGGTCACTTTCCAAGCTGAAATGGAATGTGCTTTCTTCCTTTTTTGAACCTTATTTAACGTTATTATGGATTGAATACTTGTGTTCTCCCAAATTCACATGTTGAAACCCCAACGTCCAATAGGATTGTATTGGGAGATGGGGCCTTTGGGAGGTGACTAGGTCATGAAGGTGGAGCCGTTATGAATAGGATTTGTGCCCTTACGGAGGACTAGATCTCTCACCCTCTCTTCCTTGTGAGGATATGATGAGAAAACAGCAGTCTGCAACATGGAAGAGGACTTTCATCAGATCCAACCCTGATCCCAGACTTCCTGCCTCCAGAACTGTGAGAAATACATTTCTGCTGCTTAGAAGCCAGCCAGCCTAGAGCATTATGTCATAGCAGCCCAAGTGAAGACGCATGTTTAGCATGTTTGTATGTCTGTGTAGCCCTCGTGAGCATACGGGTGCACATGTAACGTGCAGTGAATATCCTAGATTGTAAGTTCTGTAGATAATGTCTGCAGCTTAGTAAACTTTCTCTTTGCCTCATCGTGATGATATCTGTGCATCTCCAGGGCAGCCGATGAAGTCCATGTGTGTTGAATCGAATTTCTTTTTTCATAAACTGAACATCTTTGCAGTTGAACATTGGGTTCCCAGTGAGGGTGAAGGAGGGCGGCAAGGAGAAGCCGGGCTCTTCACAGCTCAGTCGCGCCCACATGGAGACCGCGGACACCGGCGGCTTTGACCTGCCTCTCTAGGGCTCCTGATTTTCCACTCAATCCGTCAATGATTCTTGCCAGCGTGCTTTCCTTAATGACGCTTCCTCAGTCGTGCTGCCTGTCTGTCATCTGTAAAGAAAGGTATCATTTGGCTTACGATAAAACAGAATATAAACCATGGAAATGGTGTTCAACAGTTCATGTGCAATTTAAGCAAAATAGCCCACCCCGAAAAGGAAACAATATCCAAGACATTTGAGCCTAAATTTTCTCACAACAAACTTTTTTTCTTTGAAGAAACATCATTTCACCAAAGGAAAGAAGTCTGTATA
This sequence comes from Camelus dromedarius, assembly GCF_036321535.1. NCBI lineage: Eukaryota > Metazoa > Chordata > Mammalia > Artiodactyla > Camelidae > Camelus > Camelus dromedarius. The sequence goes on along the minus strand of NC_087463.1, from coordinate 18,811,613 downwards.
TAAAAGAACGCACAGGCTGTATCGTCGGCTGGCTGTGTGTCTAAGTCCCAGTCAGTCCCAGCCGATCATGTTGTTTTGACAGCTTCAATTCAAAGGGCAATATTACTGCATTTACCCAAAGTGGGCAGGGATAAGTCACTTTCTAAAAATACACATGAACCACTCATGAACTTGTGATCTTTTTCCTAATAGCATTCATTCCTGTCGTTCAGAAACTCCTTGTTGATTTTGACAACTTGATTTTGGAATGAAAACACAATGTTAGTAATTTGAACTTCGCCGTGAATGCTAAGAAGTTTCAAATACACAATCCGATCAGGCACAATATGACACAAAACATTGCAAATTTTGTTCTTGCCCTCCTTTTTGGCCACCAAAGAGAGGGTGATGGCAGTCACTTAAAATATCAAAAAATGATAAGGGCATTTCAAAGATAATCCTAGACACAATCTATTACCAGTGTGAAACAGGTCCTCCTCAGCAGACATAATGCTAAACAGAATGGCTTGACAAGCAGGATGTAGGACACACTGAACAGTGAAATCCGTTGGTCAGGTAATGTCAGGTGGTATGTGGAGAAGTTTATATGCTACAATGAGCAGGTGATGGTGTATCTGACACATATAAAGTGTATATTCAAGACTGAGGAACACTTTGATCATACCCTGAAGTGTCAACTGTGTACAGTTCTTCCTAACCTTTTAAAACTGTAGGTATAGAGGTCTTAAATTCTCCCTAATGCAATAGAAATCAGAGTTGTAATTTTGCCTTGTTGGGAAATAATAAAAATGTAATGCACTAGGGGTTCCTTACTCCAGCCTCTTTTGCCTTTATTACCAAAAAAAAAAAAAAAAAAAAAAGCACTTCTTTGGGTATAAAATTACAGCTTTGGGGCAAGCAATCAAGATTAGTTCTTTCATTAGGTATGCGTGATTCTAAACTATTAGATGCTAAAGAAATGACCATTCACTCTTAACACCCAGCTTCCCTTCTACGAAGGCAATAATGTTGGCAGAATGAAAGCCACACGTGAACAAAAAAAGAAAGAAACAAGAAAAGAACATGTGGTTATTTGGAAAGAAATTATAATCACACTTCCATGTTGGGCTTACATAGATGTTTTTTAGCTTGCCAAAGCAAAGGTAGGTCATTGTATGAAAGTATTAAAAATATATCAAAACATTCTATTTACTTAATGTACAAGCATCAATGACCCTTTTAAAAATTATCAAATCTAGATAAGATTACCAAAAAAAAAATTAGATCTGTAAGTTTGTAAATTCACCTCATTCATAATCCTATTCCAAATATGTTCTTCTTTGGACGGTTATTTTTTAAAGTCTCTCTGTACATCTGCCCCATACACTCAGCTTGCTTCTCCCCTGCAAGGTCCCACACATCACCTTCTTCTTCCCCTCTCTGCATTCTTTCTCTTCAGTCATATACGATATATGCAATTCCCATGCTTACTAAGGCTAAAAAATACCAGTGAGTTGGCTGCCGAAAACCTAACATTTCTCCCTTTTCTCACCTCCGGGAAAGGACGCTTAGGGAACATAGCCCAGCAGGGTATGGAGGGGGCTGGGCAGTGAGGTGCTGGTGACGTTTCAGGAGGTCCTGCCCCGGCGTCACTTTCTGCATGTCGTGGGGGAAGAAATGCTGACCTTACTGTGCGAGGCCAGTGTCACAGCCTCTTGACCTCCTCAGTTTCTTTCTCCTGCTTGTTCGCTCCCTCGTTCTGCCTTTTTGTTCCCTCTCCTTTCCCTCTTAAAGAGGCTTTCTCTTTTCCTTCTGTGAGTCTGGAGGGAGTCGGGAGCGGTCAGCCTGCCAGCACTCCATCAGCCCTCTGTCACGCTCCCTTAGTTTCCATAGGCCTCAGACGCTGTCTGGAGATCCGTTTTGCCTGAGGCCACCGTGCATGATATTAGGTCCAAGGGGAATTCAGACGATTACTTTCATTCACCACTGAAGTCAAGTTTGGGAGAAAAGTTGAGGAGCAGCAGCAACACAAAATGTAAGACAAAGCTACAGAAAATGAACTTACATCACAGAAGGGAAGATTTACATTAGGTGTTAGAAGGAATGCCTGAGTGAACTAACACAAAGAAGGTGGTGGAGTCTCCATTATACAGGAAGAAAAAAAGAAAAAAGGAAGAACTTTAGACTGTAGTCGGTTTACATGTAAGCGCTTGGAGACAGGAGACCAGTCTGAATGACTTCTGACATTTTCTCTCCCTAGTATTCTATTTTTGGGAGCAGTCAATCAATCTCTTGCACAAAAACCTGAAATGTTCATATCTATAGTCCTCAGAGTTCACTTTGAAATTCGTCCGGGTTGTCAAAAATACATCATGGAGTGTGCAGGAACTAATGCTTTAACCAGCAAAATAGAAAGTAAGCTATGAGTTTACAATAATGATGCTTCCATCAATATAAAATTCTTATACTCCAGCCCTTACACATCCTGGAGGTGTGATCACGGAAACGTGGATTGTCATCAGAGTAGAAAAAAGCTAAACTTCCTGAATATAGCACGTTAATGTAGGTAGGGACTACATACATAAAATATATTTCCAATCACTGTCAGCCACACAACAATTGTGACTAAAAGGTGTGGTGGCCAAATATTCCACATTCCGAATTCATTACTACAGATTCTGAAAGGTGCACTTTTAGCAAAACGGCCTTGCAGTCCTACAGCTCTGTCCCCCTGGACTGTACCTCTGGGGAACAGAACACAGGTGCCTCTCTTGCCTGAAAATCACAAGCCATACGACTAGAGTACGTGCCCCAGTCTGGAACCTTCAGGGAGTCAAGAAAGAGGTTTGACAGGTTGGAGGGCTGAAAGAACAAGTGCTGAGGAAGTCCTTAGCTTAGACTGAGAAAACCCGAAACGGATGGCCAGGCTTCAGTAGCTTATAGTAGCTCCCACGAGAGCCCAGGGGCTTAAGAAGACTCCAGGAACAAGAGGCTACGGCTGGCCTCTCAGCATTAGAAAGCTAGGTCACAGCAGGAGAGAGAGGATGACAGCCTCATCCACAGGGAGGTGGGCTGGTCATGTAAGCTTAGAGCAATTGCAGCTAGCCTGGGAGAGAACAGAGGACTCGTTCTATGCAGACATAACTGTAGCCCTTCTCTCTTTTCTCTCCTCCTCAACCCAATCAGAGGACTGAGAGAAACTAGAGCATTCACATCACCACCTTCAGTCAGCTTGTAGCTGGATCTGCAAGTCTGGCCTCTGCAGAAAAGGATGAAAGCTTTCAGCTTGTAGGTTTGAAACGGGTAGATCTAAATGTTCATGGCCAAGATAGCTGCTTTTTATAACTGCATGTGACTAAAAAGACAAGAAACTAGCAGAGATATCTGAGAAACACACTACTAAAGGTAAAGAGAGTTTTCAACATAGTGGAATCCATATTCAGAAAAAAAAAAATGAGTTCCACAGAGAGCGAATTGCAGTGTAAAGTGAGACATTTGCTAGTTCTTTGAATATTCCAAATAAATTTACTGGAGGTAAATACATGCAGGTGACAGATCCCAAACTTCACTGTGGACTAAACAAAAACAAATAAACAGATCCACTGTAGTGGGTATCTGCATCAAACATTCTGGGTTCTGATCCAGATCAGCCACTTACTAATTGGATTTAGGATGGTCTCTTAACTTTTCCTGGCCCCTATTCCATCACTGATAAAAGGAAAAGACCATATGAGTATCTAATTACATGATGCCCTGAAAAGTTTGGGTCGTTTGTTCCATGGTTGTTCATGTCTGAGCAGATGTGATACATGAACTGAGCAACCCCAACCCTTTCCCATCCATGAAGGACAAGAGGGAAGTGTCCATTAAATAGTAACTATTTCTGTTAGTACTTATTACTGGTGGTAAGGGAAGGTCTATTCTGAGCCCCTATTTAATTCAATAAATTAGCCCATTGTGTTTCTTCTAAGAGATACCAGAGACTGAATGTTTGCTCCCCACCCCCAAAGTTCATATATGGAAGCCCTTATCCCCAGTGTGACGGTGTCGGGAGGTGGGGGCTCTGGGAGGTAATCAGGTCATGAAGGCAGAGCCCTGTGAATGGGATTAGTGCCCTTTTAAGAGAGGCACTAAAGAGATGCTCTCTCTGTGTACCACTGAGGACACAGCAAGATGGTGTCCATCTGCAGATGAGGAAGAGGGCTCTCCCTAACAAACCAAGACACCGTGCTGGCACCTGATCTCAGGCTTCCCAGCTTCCAGGACGTTTCATTATTACACTAACATTAATTTCTCTTGTTTAAGCCACATGATCTATGGTATTTTTGTTAAAACAGCCACAATTGACTAAGACAAGAGGTCAACAGTTATTCTCTCTGTTTTTGCAAAAATATCTACACTGTAAATCAGCATTAACCCAGCCATTGAACTCCTACCTGGGAACTCAGGCCTCCTGCTAAATAAGGTTAACAGAGTTTAGTGCTGCAAGCAATCTTTTTCTGCTCTCCTCCTCTCCTGAGTAATACTGCCTAAATCTTTTATTAGTAGACTTTCTTCATGAGCTTCTATCAATTATTTTTCCTTCTTTCCACCCCCAAATTAGGCAGGTGACTGCTCCTTAGAACTGCAGAACAATACAAATTTCTGGCTTCCTCTGCCATGAAACTCACAGGACACTGCGGGTTCTGGAAGGCTGACTGAGCTTCATATCTGCACAGTCTCCCATCCTTAGCCATTTCGGGATCCTTTTCCATCAGGTTCCTTACACATTTGGCTTATCTCTGTTGGAACTTGCCTTTTCTTTGTTTACAAAATTGACACTGTGCTTTCCTCAAGCTTCAAATCATCCAGTGATTCCTCGCGTTCGCAGGCTGCTCCTTCATTGTTTCCTGAAGATGCTGACACTTGGTGTCTTGCTTTCCTTGGAGCTGAAATTTTAAGTGAATTATACTTGACATTTAACATACGCACAGTGAATATTCAGACTTCAAAGTATGCCAAGAAACAGATTCTTCTGCAGTCTATAGTTTAGACTAGCACAAAATTCACATTTTCTTTGGTTTTTAATGCAAACTGCCTGGTCGCTGAGTCACTGAACGAGCTCTTCTTTGCTGGGGGCGGAGCCACGCTTACTGACCCACTGATGTGTATAAATCGGAACTCAATCGTGACATGGTCTTTGTCCTCTAGGAACCCAGAAGCCAAATTCAGACCATAAGAAACTCGAGATAATGAGACTGAGCCTCTTCACATTCTTTTAGAAAGAAAGTGAGGCATGAGCCTGCACCATGAGGGAGGGGCTGGCAGAATGCGAAGAAAGTTTCTAAGGAAACTGAAGGTGCACAGGGCAGGAAGGGCAGAAAGTGGTGATTAGAGAGGAAAATGTGACCAACCCCAAGGGAAAGGAGAAACCAGAGTTGCATGCCTTCCTCACAAACCAACAAGTATTTAGCGAGGAGACCAAGAACTCAAAGTAAGTAGATAAGCATTTGCCAAGACAGCCTTCATGTTTCCTTCAGCTTGAGAAAACTTTAGACAGGTCTCTTCCTGACTCTTGGACCCTGACCTCCCCTTTTCTCCTTTACTTTAGAAAACGTGTAATTGCAGGTTTTTTTCTCTTCCCTTTGAAATGAAGATAGATCTTCTCTGAGCCTCTGGACAGTTCTGCAACCCAGGAATGTCTGCCTCAAAGGCCCTGGGAGCCATCCCTTTGAAATGGCATCATCAAGAAAGACAGAGCCCCAGTCTCCCCATCTCTGCAGGAGGGTAGGAATCGAACTTCAGTAAGTGCCAATTGGCAAACACGGGTGGTCTGATCACGTTGGCCAGCCTCCTCGCAAATGTCCTCCAGCACTTTTCCACTCGCTCACCCCAGCACTTACAAGTCCTCTCGTCTGTCTTTGATTGCAAAGGAGTTGCGTCCAGTGTCTCTTTCCTCTTGCAGTAGTCTTGAAAAAGGTCCTCCTTGCCTGTTTAACTCTGTTTGGGACGATAGTTCTTCTGGGACAATATTTCTTGACTCGCTCACAGGTGCAATCTACAAATGTCCAGCCGGTGCTGGAATGGAACAAAATCAAGCCCCAGTTGTTTTGGTCCCTAATGATTAGAGGGTGAGCATCAGAAAAATGTTCCGTAGTGGGGAGGATTCCCACGTGGAAAATTTTCCCCACATCCTCAACTATCGTGAATGAAGCAATGACACCCCCAGAATCAGAAATCTAGAGGCAAAGGAGAAAAGGTGTGGAGTTTTATCAGCCTCCTACACTAACCACTAACATAACGGTATTTAATTATTTAGACTTAACTCATGTAACTCTGTAGTAAAGGTTTTGTGTATTTTAAATATTCTTAGAAGTGTTAAGAAAGAGAGATCTTGCCAAATATATCAATAATCTCTGATATAAATTACCAAGGAGGCATAGCAGCATGTGCTAAACGTGTAGGCACTAAGTCTATCAGCCTTATAGAATAAAAATTTTGAAGTGCTTCCCCCGGTTTCCTTTTTTTTTTGTGGAGAGAGAGATTTATTTGTATTTGTGAAGTTCTTCATGTTAAGTTGAACAAAGAAGCAAGAACAGACAGAAGGCTCAAACATGGAGTGTGTGATAATATTCCAGGTTTACTTAATTCAACATTTATTAGTTACGCACCTATGAGGATAACACCTGGGCCAAGTGTTAGAAAGACAGCAAGAGAAGTGAGAGTCCACGTATATGATATATGTCTAAGTCAAGTCCATTTTTTTTTTTGTCATTTTAGAAATTGAAATGTTCACGGTGAAAGCAGTACCCCAGCCAGTCCAGTGGTTCCCAGATTCACTTCTGCTAAGGACCAGCTGAGCCCATCTCAGGGTGCAGTGAGGGCTGGGACAGAAGCATCTGAGATTCAGATTAACTAAAAGGCAGTGACACTGACCAGGAGGTTTCAAGGTATCCAAGAAGCAAATGAGGATATAGAATAATTAAAAGCCATAAAAGGTATCTGAGAGTGAGTCAGGCAGCTTCGGTATCTTGTAATTGTTTCTTGATGACCCTTCTGAGCTGACGTGCTCGGACACAGTGGTTGCTGCCCCTGGGTAGGGGCATTTCCAGTGCTCCAGCAGTATAACCTCTGACGTCCTAGAAGTCTCAACAACAGCTAACAAGGGCCCTGATGACAGGTGGGGACCTGGCGGAGGTGCGGAGCCAGTTGCATGATTCCTTGTCACTACCAAAGGCGGTTGTAAGCAGGGGGCCTTCCGTGCCCCTTTTGTTGTGTGCTCCCAACCCAGACTCATACTCCTTTCGCAAGGTTTCTGTGGTTGCAGCTGAAATTGAGTGCTACCTCTTTATGGTTACTCGGCTTCTCTAGTTTTAGCCCCATGGTGTGGCATGAAGTCAATCAGAAGGAGAAGGAAGAGGAGGGATAAAAGCAGGTTCCACGGGGGCTTGGTCTTTATCTTATTGACTGTGACTCTAGTCAAGTTCTAGAAGGATACTTGACACACACAGGGTGCACACAAATGCTTATTGGGGGAAATAAAGTGAAGAAGAAAGGAAGAGGAAGAGAGGATGAAAGAGAAAGGAGGAAAAGGAGAGAGGAAAGGGAAAGGGAGGAAGAACAGAAAGAATCAGAGACTGTGTTTAGAGAGCAGAATTTTCCACAGTTGGGGATCACGCTCTGCATTTCTCGAAAGGCTTTTGAACAGGTTATGATGTTTACACCACAAGCATGTTGTCAGCTTTCCTGGTGTCTGTGCCACTGTGTTCCAAGAGGTGGGAACGGGAAGCTGTGTTTACACTGAGTTTGTATTACAAACGTCATCACCTTTGCTTTCTCTTAGCACGTTAAATTCTTTATCTTTAAAGCTTAAGAAATGTTCCTTCTTGATGCTAAAGACATAATGCTGGTCTTTCTGCCCAATTGGTTTTGACAGTTCAGCCCAGGGTAAATTCCAAAAGCGTAAACAAGGGCGGTTATAGACATACTGATAAAGTCAAGGAAATACTAGATAAAGTTGGCAGTGCAGGCAATGAGCATCTGAATACTCGTGAGCCTTGACTATCATCCTGAGACTTCTGCAGGAATTACTTTACATTTTGCTACTTGACTGGCTACCAAAGCAGTGATACACAGTCAGATATGAGTTCATGAGCTGTAAGTCATCCTTCTCTAGTGCGGTGGGGAAAGCATGGTTCTAGAATTGGCGATGATTCCAAAGGCCTGAGAGGAGGTTTTCATGACACTCACAAAGCAGATCAGGAGGCCCGCCAGGGAACATCAGTCAGTGTGACTTTTCAGAGTCAGTGCACAATTGCATCGTATGCAGAGGTATGATAGTGTGAGCCCAGAATCTATCGACCTTGACATGAATAGCAAAGTGTCAGCTCACGAACCGAGGAGACCTGGTTACAGCCCTCCTCCTCCATTGCCATTGTAGCTTATCCAAAAGATTACAAAGCCATCCAAGCATGCGTTACCCCCCAGGATGGACCTGACAACAAAGTCAAAGGTTAAAACTGATGGGAAGGATGTTGGATTTTAGTGCATTGAAAGCATATCACTTTTTTTTTTTAAATGACTTCTCCCCTGGCGTAGAGAAGCTTTTTAGGATGTGCTCAACCTGGAAGTCATTTCCCCCAGGTAAACAAAGTGGCGACCTATATAATTCCAGCTACTCTTGGTCTGTACAACAGAGAGCCCTCAGGCCAAGAGAGCTTCAAAAAAAAGAGGACATACCTAGGTAGAGAGAGGTGGAAATTAAAAGCCGGTAGAAAGCACTTCTACATTTCAACTAAATGCAGCAACTGATGAAGGCTCATACCTAAAGCATGAGTTGGAGCAATTGAAGATGAAATGGAAGATTTTTCTGCAAATAGCAATAAAGAAAGAAGGTATAAAATGCAAAAAGATGTGGGAATACCGAACAGCATAGACAGGGAAGGAAACTGGTGGGGCATGCAGAAACAAACAAACAAAAGTGGAACTCATGAAATCAGGACAAAGCAATCCCCATATTCTTACTTTTTGTTGTTATTGAAAGATCTCAGGAATGAGAACACTATGGATAAATCCAAAAACATGCTGAGCGAAAAAAACTAGACACAAAGAAGTAAGTGCTGAACAATTCCATTTCTATGAAGTCCATGAATCGACAAAACTAATCTCTAGAGATGGAGATCAGAAAGCAGTCAGGCTTGGGGATGGACAGATTAGTTGGAAAGGGGCACAAGAGAACTTTATGAGGGGTGAATACTTTCCACATCTTTACCTGGGTGTATATATGCAGGTAAAAACCATATAGCTGTACCCCTGAAGTCCATGCATCTAAAAAAGAAAGAGGGGTATCTGACACTGACGGGTCCCACCACCACTCTGCAGAGCCTTTGGTCAGAGTGTGACGGTTAATTTTAGCCATCAGCTCGGCTCTGTCTCAGTGCCCAGATACGTGGTCAGACTTAGTCTGGATGTGTCTGTGAGGTGGTTTTGGGATGACATTAATATTTACACGTGGACTTTGAGCAAAGCAGGCTGCCCTTCATAATCTGAGTGGATATCATCCAATCAGTTGAAAGCTTGACCAGAACAACAGACTGATTTCCACCAGCAAGAGGGACTGATGTGGCAGACGGCCTTCAGACGTGAGCTGAAGTGTCCCTTCTTTTCTGAGTCGTCCGCATGGTGACCTTCAGGCTGGAGCTGTCGAATCATCTCTGCCCTGACTTTCCAGCCTGCCAGCCTCCCCCCCATAGGTTTCAGACTTGCCAGAGTCCATGATCACGTGGGCTAATTCCTTAAAATAAGCCTCTCTCTCTGTATACACACACATGCTATTGTCCCTGTTTCTCTGGAGAACTGGGTCCACTGTCCTTATCAAATAAACTCTCAGGAGGTCTGTTCCTACCCAGAGAGGCACACATTTCACCCCTGCTTCCTGGGAATTAAACAAAATGAAGCCATCCTTGAGCGCTTAGTCCTATGGCCCCATTTGGTATTTATCACATTGTGAGTCTCCATAAATATTAAACGAGCACTCCCAGGTCAGGCTCTGAGTCAGCTTCTGAGACACACGAGGGGATGAAGAGAGTTCCCTGGTATTAGAGTACATGGTATGTTAAACAAAGCGCATGTTTAAGGCGTGTTTTGGAAAGCACAAAGTCAATACTCTGCTCCGCTGTTTAAACACACCAAACCACACACACACACACACACACACACACACACACACACACCCCAGAAGAGCCACCACTTGTAAAGCTTATTAGTACTTGATCATCTCTCAGTAAGCCTCGCCTCTGGGTAATGTACATAAATCTCAGGGGACAGAAAGAAAGGATTTCCACTTTCCAGTTTACTGGGCCCTAATTCTCCATCTGTTGCTTGATTAATGGAGGAGGTTTGGCACCACTCTGCCCCGCAGTCAAAGGTAAAACACACTAATGATGACCAATAGGTGGAGGAAGACAGTGGGGAGGGGAGAGTTGGTGATACTTAGGTGAAGAACTGAGAGCCATCCGTCTCTTTTAACTCAGACTCTAAAACTGCAGAGAAAAAAAGATTTTGATTTCTCTCTTTGTTCACAGCTGAGAACTCACAGAAATGTTCTGGCTTTGTCTCATCAGTTTGTATATTTAAGGAAAGAAAATGAGAATTTTGAGCAAGTGTGGATGTGTAGCGGGTGTGTGTATGTGGTGTGGGTGTGGGTGTGGGTATGGAATGTATGTGGAGTGTGTGTTTGGGGTGTGTGTGTGTGTGTCTGGAGTGTAAGTGGAGTGTGTGTGTGCGCGCGCGTCCACGCGCACGGGCAGAAGGAGCTGGAGAGCTCCTGCCTGTGTGTGTGTCTGGCTCCGAGCTTTCTGGGGGCGTTCCCTGTCACTCTCATTCTCTGCTTCATTCATTCTTAGTTGCTTGCTTTTCAGCGAACCTCCTTGGTGACCACAATGAGAGTAACCCAAGGTGACAGCACAAGACCAACAGGAATGCGGGTGTGTGCCCCCCAAACGATCTATATTTCAGGCAAGCTTGTCCCAGGATACTCTTTGTTACTTTTCTCTGTTCAAATCCCTGTTGTTTCTGCTGGAAACCACTCGTGAGGTAAACATATTTTAAAAATGAAAACTAAGACAATGAAGCAGGTTTGGTGGGGGTAGGGAGAAGGGGAGGGGTGGCAGGAGTGCAAAAAGCTTGACAAAAGGAGCCTCGCGTCTTTCTTCAGTCTGTGAAAACTTACCCCCCCCTCCTCCACCGCTGATGTGGGCTCCAGCATGTTGGCTGGGGGCTCTGTCGGTCTTACCCGCGGACGTCCCTTAGACTGGAAATCTGGATGACCCACACTGAGTCATCTGTGGCTTTAGTCAGGGATGGTTTATCCCTAAGCAGGTATCTTCTTAGGGAACCTGGCCCCCTTCTGTAGGGCTATTCATGTCCCAAGAAACAGAGTCTTGCATTACTGGTACACTGAGTCAGTGCACCTTGAGGAAACACACCCTCCCTGAGCTAGAGGCAGGACCATCCCAGGACCACCGCATCCTAACCCATGTGCAGCTTGGTGAGGACGGAGAGGAGGGAGAAGGGAAGGTATGCTGGCTTCAGTTCCTATTGGTGACACTGAGCCATTTTTCTCCAGAGAAATCAAAGGAAGAGATGGGCTAAAAGGCCGTAATTCCCAGAAAGCCGTCCTCTTTCCAGTCAAAATGAGTGCTTGCTTTCCTCATCTTCCCCTGGATCAAAATGTACGGCAGTCTTGTTTGAATGGGGCCTTTCCACACACAACTTCCCATACAATTTCGCACCCGTTGTTTCTCCACAAACATTGCTGACGATGGGAGGAGATTCAGCATCCGTGTACATTTAAGCCAGTAAAACAGGCTTTCTCATCAGCAGCAGAGAATTATTCAAATGACCTCCAACTGGTAAAGTTATTCCTTGTAGATCATGATTCCATTGGTATGAATATGCTGTAGGTTAAAACGTGCGACTGAAGAAATACCTTCCTACAGGGAAATACTAACCTAAAATTATTCATTTATATTAACTTTATGAGCATTTTCCTTTCACCCAAAAGTGGAATTAAAAGATAACTTCACTTGTTAAAAAGTATTTTACCATCCAAAGTCATGTACAGCTTATTTGGGCACGCTCTGTGCTGAGAGCCTTGTGAAGGAAACCGTAGATCCACCTCTTGCCTCTAGGAACGTGTAATTTCACACAGACACACTGACTGCATCAAATCTGAACATGACAGTAATAGAAGCACAAACTTTAAAAGTACAGGTGCCCGGGACCATTTAGGGAACAGGAAACAGGCCCTACACAGCTCAAGAGAAGGCATCAACATACTACACAGTAATGAAACAGTTGATATCCACAATGTCAGTTCTGACTTCTCAGGAACATATTAAATTATTATGTTCAGAATAATTTAAGAAAGTAAGAAAGTGTCTATTTTACTATAAAGTATCCATTGCTATAGAAAATGTTTAGGCAAAGATTTTAATTTTTTAATGTTAACACACAGGAACAAACTATTTATCTGGAAGAAATAATTTACAGGTACATTTATTTACCTGACTTCTGTAGAACATTTGAGAAATTTATAACTGCTAAATATATCCCAAATCCACCGTTGACACCTTGTAAGGCTGTTAGGTAAAGGATTGCCTGATTCACGTTCTTTGATGACTCCCTGCCGAGGAAGCCAACTAAACAGATGTAAGAGTTAAGCTTTTGTTTTGCAAGTTTGAGAACTAGAGAGAAGTCATTTAATTCTTTGAGTAATAGCAATTGATAACATTAATGGAGGAAAACAAAATATGTACAGTGGAACCTCATAGGTGAAAATGGGGGATGACAGAGAGGGGAGGGGTCACCTAGGTTTCTGTTGGGCACTGGCAGGTGCATTTACTGATAAGGAGAACCTTAGGGGAGAGCAGATTCAGGCCAGGATGGGCTGGGGCAGATGGGGGTGGGGAGGGCTTGCATTTGTTTTCAGACTTGCTCTGTTTGTAGTGCTCTTAAAACATCCAGGATGAGGTGTAGAGTCCGCAGCATCAGGAGCTCAAATGATAGACCTTGACCAAAGATACGCAGCTTAACTTACTGTCTGCTGTGATAGGTGATAGATGAAAGATAGAGTAGTAAATGGGTAGATGGATGGACTGAACTACGGACAGAGGGATGGATGGAGAGAACAGAGGGGTTATAAGACAGAATGACAGAGAAACAGAGAGGGTGAGAGTGAAGTGCACTGGTACTAAAGGTTGTGATGGAATGCTCTTGCCTGTGACATGAACCTTTCATGGGTATTTCTCAAAACACAGCCCCAAAGGCACTTGATTCTAACTCTTCATTATACATCCTTTGTTTCTGATGGATGTTAGTATCCCCCGCACCCTGTTTGATTCAAAATTCAGTTTTTAATTTGAGGAATACTAAGTTTCTTTCAAAAAGGAACTGTTACATTATAAAGGGCAAGGGAAATATTGGTAAGGTTTATGAAACATCATTCCAGACTTTTATTGCTAACGTGTCTATAGATTTAGAAAAACTCCTGACTGAAAACAGTTAAATTTAGTCTTGTCACAAGGCTACTGAAATGACTTTGCATCTCACTTAATTACTTTTTCTTCCTAGTGGAGCATGTCGTTCAAAGCATGTAGCTTCATAAACCAAGATCAGAAACTCCTAATCACATCTCTTTATGTTAAGTGTAACCAAGATAGTTAAGAATGAAAATGGGTTTGCCTAAGAGACTGGATTCAAATGACATTTCAAATACACACACACACACACACACACACACACACACACACACACACACACACACTCCAGTGCTGTATCAGTGTGAATTTGATAAATCATTTACATTTACTCTTGATAAGGAAGAAGAGTGAAGTGGCAACATAATGTATTGGGTTAATAATAATCAGATCCCCTTGTACTTGCAAACCCCCTGAGTCCAAGGAGCTTTAAGTGTCTTATAGATGTTATCTCATTAATCCCTACAACATCAGTGTGAGATGGATGGCAAAAAGCATGCTCTACCAGGTGCAGAAGAGATAGGTGATGATTACAATAATACATCGTGTTTGCAGAACATCCTGTGCTGAGGTGTTGAGAACATTTTGCAGATGCTATCAAATGAATTGACTGATCTTCCTAAGAGATTGGCACCAGGCAAACATCAGTTTTCTTCAGATGAATGTGGGAAAATGAAAGCACACACAGCGACTTATTCAAGTCTACTGGTGGGGACATAGTCCAAAGGATTTTTTTTTTTTCTCCTTTACTGTATACTTGGTGTTCTAAAATTTTGATGATTATTGTTATTTATTTGATACTAAAAGTAGATAGTTGATTGATAGATAAACAAGTAAACAGATACATGATGAGAGAGAGAGAGAGACAGAGAGAAATAAAGAGATGGTGAATCTAGAATTTCACTCCTAGCCTGCATGTGGTGGTAATTACCATCTCATGGTTCCATGCCAACAGCTGCTGATGAAAGAAAAGATGAAGGCTCTAAATTTAGTACATTTTCAGAAATTCGAATGGACTTCATTTCCAAAAGCTAATCCAAAAGCCTTTTTGAGGTAGGCATAGAGGAAATGATAGAAATAGCAATGAGTTTTAAAATTCAAATAACGTTCCCATTATAAAGTTGTGAATGTTCAAAGGCATAAAACTCCAGTGACTGCAGTGATTTTATTTAAGGGGACAGAATAATTTTTGGAATGGCATCCTGATATAATGATTAAAGTTGGAAAAAAGCAATATGTTACGGTAACCTGGTGGATTTTGCTGTAACTCTGTACTCTGCTCTCACCTGAAAGAAGCTAATAAAAAGAAAGCACTGTTGTCCTACGATGCAGAAGACCTGGATGCGGAAGAGCTTGGCAAGTTGAGGAATTTCCAAAAGACCATGTGACTAAGGTACTGAGTGGAGGGGAGTGGAGTCAGATCAGAGCACTTAGGAATCAGATTTAAAGGGCTTTGGAGGCCTTGGAAGGAAATGCAGATATTTTTAAGTACAATGGAAACAATTGGCAGGTTTTGAGCAGAGGTTTGATATGATCTGACTTGAAGTTAAAAATCGCTCTGGATTTTTTAAGGATAATGGATCGGAGGGACTCAAGACTGGGAACAGGCAGACCAGTTAGGAGGCTATGACAGTTGTTAAAGAGACAGACGAAGGAGCCTCTAGAAGAATAGTCAACAGTGAGAGATTAAAAAGAATGGCCATTTATGTCACTCATGCTATGTTATTAACCGGGATATCTCATTCCCTAGCTATGAGAGAGCAGAGAGGCCCTAAATTAAATGACAGAGCAGTAGCCATTACAAAACTCTTCTAAAAGCCACATGAAAAAACGTTATAAACGTGGACTTTGTGATCACTGTAATAGAAACAGAACAAGGTGAGCCTTCTCGTTTCTTATTGTTTCTGTTCTTCACAGAAGCAGGTGAAACATGCTCAAGTGCAGTTTGCTTCACATACAACACAAAACCCATCATAACTAAAACTTTCTGCAGCAGCTTGACTCAACTTCCCCGGATCATAACAAAGGCAAAAACCCACACAATACAGAGAGACGACGGGGAAGGGCTGGGCAGTCCACACATTATAAGCATTTCCCTTGCTTCGTTGAGTAGAGCTGGACACCAGTGGGCCTGTTCCCTCTGTGTCCACAGCCTCAGCTGGGCTCCTCTCATTACCACTGGTTAATTGTTAGGCATTTGTGTGTGATAATGAAATTTTCACTGGGTACTGCATATTCTTTACAAATAGAGACGTGCACAGGTTATATTCTTGACCTTGATGCTGGCTTTGCAGCTTAGACCAAGTTATTTGTTGGCTTCTCCTTGGTTCACACCACGCCCACCTCCAACCAATTTAATTGACCATTAAATCAACTTAGTACCTTCACTAGGATATGTTGTACCGTGTGTTGATATTTATATCATTAATGTAATTATTTACTTAGCAGTATTACTTCTCAGTTTCATTCCAGACAGCATATTTTAAGCACAATTAATAATGTCTATCCAATCTAAAACTAGAAATTTGAAATGTGATTAAGCAAAATAACAAAGTCCTGTAATAATACAAGTATTAAAGTAAAATTTATTGAAAGAAATATATAATCTGGTTTATAATCCATTGTATCAATTGCAACGTCTCACAAACCGTCGGATTTGCAAAGTACAGGTTTCGTCTTTAAAGTATCATAAATTAAAATGAAGGCAAATTTATTTCACTATCAAAGAGATACCAGAATTATTTTAACTCGAGGAAGGAGTTGCTCTTATTTTCAAATATTTCTCTCCCCTTCATTAATTTTCTAACTCTATAACCCTAGTGTATTACAGACATAACTCTTCAAGGCAGAGCAGGTCTTTCCCTGGACTGAAAGGGAAGAGTTTGCAGTGTTCTGTCCTGAAGGCTGCAGAATGAAGCAGGGAGAGAGGGGAGTGGTTTTGAAGCACCACCAACGCCATCCTTCTTTCCTAAACTCTGATGTATTTTCCTGTGCTGCTGAACGATGTTACTCAGCATTGGCAAAGCTTTGCCTCAGCAGGAGTTGTCGAGCGCTAAGTGGTTTATAGATTTGAATGTTGAGGCGATCTGTAAACAGCTGGGGAGGCTGGAGCGGCAGGGGTGGGAGGGACCCAGATTGGTTAATGCTTCCACTTTGGCTTGCCAAATATGCATTTCATTTATAATGCAATGAATTATTTACTCTAGTTGACATAATCCATTCTTATTAAAGCACATCTGCTGATAATTATGAAATGTATAAGCAATGAAAAAATGTATTTTACAACCAGTAAATAGAAATGCATCAATATTGGTAATAGCCAAGTTAAAACTACATGCCCTCTCTATTTTTATCTATGTTTGAAATACCCAAAACACCTTATTATCTTGACATGTATTAATGTACAACATAAAGGGTCTCTTAATAATCACATTTAATTCAAGATTCTTATTAAAATCTAATTAAAACTCCCCCAAAGGAGAACATTCTGAATTTAGTGAATAGGCTTATAATCACTGAACTCTCATTATTACTAATGGGATAAACTCATAATATTTGGGGATTATCAGATGACTTAAATTTACATCTAGACATCATTCATATGTTAAGTATAAAATTTCTTTAGAAGGACAAATTGCAAATAAATATTTTGTGAAAAAGATTCTAATCATCTCTTGCACAAAACTTATTTCAGCATTCATATTTATTTTTTCTCCTGGTCTTGAGTGTAAATTTTTTTAAGCTGCAAGAGAATAGCAATTGCACACTGGAGGAATGTCAGGAATGAAACAGCTATTTTTCCCCAGTGGATAAAATTAAAAATTTAAGTGAATCTTTTATTTTTGACGTAGGCTGATACTGATTTTGGCCAGAAGTAAAGCCACCTCAGCATAATTCAGCAGTTCTTTATGTATCCCCATTGGAGCTTCACTTTTTAATTATGCATTCAGCAAATACTGAGCGTTTACAGTGCGCCTGGCGCTGTGGGGGAAGCTCGGCCACAAAAGTGAGCAAACCAGATGCGGGTCCTGCTCGCTGCAGCTGACTGTCCAGTGGGTGCTCCCACGAGCAGTCGTCGCAGGGTATTCCTGGGCTTTTAGTCGAGTTTAGGCTGGAGAGGTTACCTCAGTTCAAGCACTTACCGGGGTATTTTGCTGGGTGTTTTGCTGGGTAGTGGGTATGACTGTGGCCCCTCCGTGGTGCACTGTGCATTATTCAACTTTGTTTGTCCAGCTCCAACAAAGTGCAGAACTTGGGTGTGGAGGAATGAACCCAGCTGTGTTCAGATGTGATCTCCACCACGTCAGCTTTGCTCCCCTGGAGCCAGCGCTCCCCACTTCTCACTCCTCGATATCCCCACCGCCCTCTGCTCACACCCCAGTTAGAGCATATGTCAGACTGTGTTGTCATCATTCGTTAGTATCAAGGTTTGGCTCTTCAGGTTCTTCAGTGAGACCACATGCCGCTTGAATTATGTATAAGAAAACCGGGGGGCTGTCTGTGAGAAGTTTGTATCTGTTGAGGTGAGTTGAGTTTTCAATAGAAGCACAAGTTTTGAAAGTTGGAAAACCTTTGAGCCATATTCACACACACCAATACACATGTCTTTCCCCCTCACTAGCCTGTCTATAAACACCTCTCCATCACAGTTAGAGTTGTATTCAGTTCTGTTGTCCCCAAACCTAGAACATTGCCTTACACACCGGCAGGCTCTGTGCCTGCCTCCATCCTTCTCTCTCCCTCCTCTCTGTCCTTACTCCCCTGAGTCACAGAGTTTCACAGGGATTTGGCAGGAACCCACCACTGACTGTCCAGGCACACTGACTCTCATTGCACTAGATGATCATATTGCCTCCTCCCACATATCTCCAGCAATTTCTCCAAATGTCTGAGATGGAAAAGGCAGCCTTCTTGCTATTTTGATGCAATGTTCCAGGAGAACATAGAGTTTTATAAGCATGAAGTACCCTTAATATCTACCATATGGTATTTGATTATTCCTCCCTTTCTCTTGGGAAAAAAAGATGAAAATAACTGGTATTTTCAAGTAAGTTACACTACAACATGTGTGTGAATCTTTGCAGAATAGCAAATTTCACATCATTACATCAAGCTGAACATGTAATGTTTGGGAAGTTCCCGAATAAAATATCTGATCAAAAAAAATTGTGTTAACTTTTTGTTTATGTTACAGATAACAAGGAAAGGTCTAGAAAACCTAGCAGAAATAAAGTGATAAGTTATGATTTGACGTCATCGAGGCAATCTTTTCAACCGTAAGATCCCAGAGTTAGATGGGTTGAGATCTGAAACAGATGGACTGTCTAGCTTTTTTTTTTTTTTAATGTTCTGTGTCTGTCCTTTAAAAACTTGTAAAGTGAAGCTTGCTCAAACTTTCATTTCGTAAGGCAAGCGTGGAACCTCTGTCAACAGAAGGCTGGGGCCACCGTGGGGCCACCTGAATGTGCTGCAGTGTTGCTTTAAGTAGAGATGAAGGTGGCAGTAAAATAACCTTTGTCTTGTCTTCAGGTTTTTTTTTTTTATGTTGGAATGTTTGCATAATTGCCTATTTTAAAATAATTTAAAAATAGGCCTGGCTCAGGGAAGAGTCACCCCTAATTTAAGCGAGCAGGTTTCCCTGTTTTAAATTTGGTTGGTCAAATTCCAAGAATCTTCAGCACTGGGGAGAGGATTATGTACCTGTACTCTCGTAATATTTTCCCCATGTGTCCTCTTTCTTGGGTTCATTTATTGCTCCGGTTATTTAACAAATATGTAAGTATCAGCTAACCTTGTGTGCATCGAGAGATGCCAGGATGAGGAGAGCACTGTCCTTGCCTCATGGAACTTAGAAGCTAGTACAGGAGATAGAAAGAGGGCAAGACGTTACAAGAAGATGTTGAGAAATGCCGTAACAGTGTAAGTTCAGCTCTTAATTCAGAAAAGCAAACAGACGTCTTTAACAAGTCTTCATATTTACTCTTTTAACTGACTAGGTTGCTTTCTCCCAGAAATGAAATATCCGATTAATTCTTTGAAAATACCTTCATCAGTGCTTTACAAATGAGGCCTGAGAAATGTAAGGACATTGGAAAATCACTTATGAATCGTGTCATGGGAAGGGGAGATTGGGGGGAGCAGTGGTCAGAAGGACCCCTCTGGAGAGCTCTTAAAAGGGTTGCATTAAGGGAAACTGTAAAGGCTTTTCTAATAGGTTTCCATCCCCCAAGGACGAGGTAGATCACCTGAATACTCAGCTCTCTCTTTTCTTCTATTTTAATACGAGAGAATGCAGGGTGAGCACATTTTGAAGGAAGAATGGAGATTAGCTATTCTGCACCCTCCCCGGCAATTTTCCTTCTAGCCAAGTACGATTCTAGCTATAGGGAGAACCCTGCACTTAGTTTCCAAAAAGACTTTTGTGACAAATGATGGCTCTATTAACCTGGTGCATAGGTGTGCTGAAATAGAGTTATTGCATCTGCTTTGCACTGGATTCTGATTTCATTCACTTTAGGCAACTCTGGGCTGCCTGCTTTGAAAGCTTTGTGGGCAGATTGTACCAGGAGAGGACTTTTTTTTTTCCCCCTGATTAAGTCTATGGCTAGATTTTGATTAACTGCTACTGTATTTGCTTCCTTTCCAAAGTACAGGGAGAGGATGAGCTGAAGTGCATCTCAAGCTATAGGAGACATATTGAAAGTAACACTTCACTGCCGAAAATACAGCATTGATCATACGAATCCTTCCATCAGGCAGAGAAATCATTTGCCTAAAAGTGTCTTTCAAGCTCATGCATATTTTTCTCCCAGCAGCATCTATAATGATATTCAATCTAGCACATCCATAGACTTCTGAAAATCCTTGCTCTCAGCGTCCATGTGATTATATATAAATTAATTGATGGGATTGCTCTATTATAAGCTGTCAGTCTTTATAAAATATAGTATGTCTGATCAGTATTAGATTTCTATTGACAGAATGATGTTAACTCTATGATGGTGTATCTTCTCTCTCTCCACCAGGAGTTTTCAAAGTTACTTCAACTGCCTCAAAGTCATTAGAAGTCTGATGCAAGGTTAAGCATACCTCTGCTAAAGATGAGGCTGCTTTTTCCTATATTCAGATGTATAAATGCACCAGAAATGTCAGTGTGGGACCTATATGCTTATATTATAGTACTGTATTTTGGTGGAATTTAAAAACAAATAAAGGTATTTTTAATATTTATAATTTATAAATATTAAAAGCAACCCAGTCAATCTGGGTGATTTTTGGTTAATCTAGGTAAACTTCAGATGTCAAAATGGAATTTTTGCACTGTCTGTCTCAAATAATTGCTCAAACTTTTAATTCTCTCTATAAAATCAAAGCTAGAAGAGTATGTCTTGATTAATAAGAGAAAAGGGAAATAGAGAAAGAAAATGGACATAGTTTGGCCTTCTTTGTGGACTGGGATATTAATTCTTACAGACCAGGGTTCTGTGGAAAACAGCCTTTTGAGATGATGTTGGGGCAGAAGGGGAAATTTGCATTCTTCTGGCAATGAGTTCTTGCATGACTTTGGCTGTTGGCTGAGTCTGGAGTTACCAATGTGAAACACCTGGCAGAGCTGTATTAAGTAAACCCCAGAGGACGTGTTTCATCCTGATACGCTATAAATAAGCAGGTCAGAGCCAGCCCAAGGTTTCACTGGGCATTTCTCAGCCTCTTTCCTGAGCAGCTCACATCTGACAGTGCTGAAAAGCTCAGCTGATTAATGGCTGTGCTCAGGTTAGTGCATATGTATTTTCTTAGTTGCAGTGAAAATAATTGGATTTTAATTTTCATCCTTAAAAAACTCTATAGAGGAAATTTCCAGTCTGGTCCTTAAATGTGCACCTCAGAGGAGGCCAGCAATACCTAGCATCTTAACAGTAACTCAAAAATCATTTTTCAAAGCCGTAGTTTTTTAGTTTCTTATATTCTGAACAAAAATTGTTTCAAAATTTAGCATGCTATATAAAACACCTTCATTTCCTCACCTTATCTTTAGGAATCAGAACATGAGCTTATAGAGGAAATAAAAACTTTTCAAGTAACAAAATAATGCAAAAATGTTTCTTTTATTCACCTCATTTATATACAACTAGGCAATTTACCAAAGTAATTAAAAATGATCCACTTTTTACTCTAAGGATTATGCCAGAATCCCAAATCAAAACATAAAAAAATTATGATTAAATTACCTGTTTCATATCTAGATTGCATGGAATTTAAAATTAGCGATTCAGCGTGATTCAGATCAACTTTGTAATGAATTTTCTCATAGCACCCGATTTATATACAATACATCCTATTTACCATAGTTCTTCCTTTTTAAAACCCATATACTCCATTTATTCACAAAATACCTAAAATTAACCACCAGGGAAACTCTTTTTCTGTAATATCTTTAATTCCCTCTTTTACTCCCAACAAACAAAATGGAATTAAGAAAAAAAAACTGAACCAAATCATATGGCCAAACTATAAATGCTTGCCTCTTGAAGGCACCACCTCAGAGCCTGATTCTCAAAAAGTAAAAAATAAATAAACACTTTCACAGCCGTGATGGGAATTTTCAGGGCATCTTTTATGCATGAGTAGAAATGTTCAGTGCACTAAGCTCAAAAAAGAAAAACTGAGGATTTATACGAATTTATAGCAGCTTAAAATATAGCATAGAGTTGGGGGAGAGAAAAGAGTCCAGTGAAAGAGGAGTTAGGATCACCGTTGGCAGTCAAAAACACATTACTGTGAAAAAGAGCGAGTGAACTCTCTGTGCTTAAATGTTCCACTTCCCTCTCTGTTCTGCTGGGGCCTGTATCTCCAGAATTTGGACACAGTAAACTACATTTATTATATCTGGAAAAGAAAGAGGCACAAGACCCTGATTCTTCATCCATCAGACCCAGAAGTAACTGAATATTGGGAGACGGGCAAGATCTTTCACTGAAGGGTCAATGATATCAAGATTTCTGGTGCTACCATGAAAGGAAGATCAGAAATGAGGCAGGAACTTTGTATCTTCTGCAGGCAGAGAAACTAAGGCTACAGCAAACCTCTTTCAAGTAACAAGTCCCACAGCAGCCAAGAAACAGCTTAGCAAAGTCAGAGGTGAGCTGTGGTTCCCGTGGCTCAAGTTCCTGGAATCAGATTTTTCTCAATCTTCAATCTCCACACAGAGATTCTTTGTTCCACCACCCAGAAATGTGAGGAGGTTTTAGGGTTGATTATAAGTCAGTTAGAGCAGGACAGACCTTGACACACTGAGTATTAGAACTGAAAGGGAACGAAGACCATTGAGTGCCACCGTTTTACCTTACAGGTGAAGCGACTGAGACCCAGATGCATGGCGACTCGTTCTGCACCAGAAACCCCTGGCATAGCCAGTGAAGGCCATTCGAAAGCAATGAGGGCACTGGAACAGGAGTTCTTTGTGAATATAATGGGGTCATTTTGATTAGTTATCCAAACACACAGGAGGTGTAGCCATAGCATCCATTTCTGTGAATAGGGACAAAACCCTAACATTACACTGGAAGAGACTGGTATTCATATATATGGGATAGATAGATAGATAGATAGATTCTTGCTAGTATTCATGCAAAAGGGTAGAAACACCATTATTGAGGCCGTTCCTCTCAACTTTCCAAAGTAGGGGTTGCTTACTGCATCAATTTGAAAGACGCTAACCGTCTCAAATTGTCCCGTATTTGTCCGCCCCACCAGTTGAGCAGGTCAACATGAAATTCACTCTTTCATATTAAAAAAAATCTGAAGAATATCCATATTAAAATACAATTACATTATCCCAGAAAAAATAGCAGATGATCTGATTAGCACTCAATATAATACCAGCTTGGATTCATTTATAAGTTTAGCAGGCCAGCAGTGAGCAGAACCAGGGCTCTGAGGAGATGCTTTTTGGACAGAAGTTCTGACAAAAAAGGAAAGGAGTTGGAAAAGGTCATACACACAGGGCATGCCCTGCCTGGGGGGAGCACTGGGTAGTTCCAGACTGGAGTCCGAGCCCCCACTGAGCTGTTGAGCAGCCCTCTGACTTCACATTTACTTTCTGAGGCTCCCTTTCATCTGGGACTTGAAGCCAACAAGTTACAACTCAAAGTGTTTATGAAAGGATTTGATAGAACAATGAGTAACAAATCCAAAGTCACAAGGTAACTCATGGAAATCTGAAGACACATTTCAGTAATGTCTCTTTGCCTGTGAGGGCATAACCTGATAGTAGTAATAACTCTGAGCAAAAACAAAAACAAAATTCCTTCCTGAATTTCTCCACTTGGCCCAACATAGTTTACATGAGACTTAACCCTGGAGGGAGACCTAAGATTTATCAAGGTTAAAAGCAGGAATACCTAGTCACCCCCTACCCTCCCACTTTCCCAAAACTTAGAGCAAACAGTATACCTTCAATAACTGAAGATTACTTTCTAGTAAATATTTAAACTACGACCTTTAGGGAGAACAATTCCTCTTCCCAAAGAATCAGTTTGAAAAATACCCAGGGGTACAACTGCACCATCTTCAGAATTTCCTTATTTAAAAAAGGCTTCTCTGCACTTTGATCCTAGAAACTTTGGGAGAGCCCCCAACCTGCTCTCTGCACTTTGACATTTCCTTTCCTCCAGTTATTACTCATCCCAAAAGCACAAGGGAAGAGTGGGACATGGGTGTCATGTCTCGAAAACACGTGGGAAGAGCAGACGCACAGGAAAAGGGAAGTAACTTGGGAGAATCTAGGCGGGGCGTGCAGGGTGCTGGGTCACAAAGAAGCAGCCCAGTGTGATTCTTGAGTCATTTAAGGGTCAGACACCCTGGACTTCCTGAAAATCTATAGTGTCCTTATCTCATTTACTGTCAACTTTGTGTGTTCAGTAGAGTCACACAAACGAACCAGCGGATAATCGGGATCCAAGAAGCTGTCTCATTGTGAGAAAGTTCATAGCAGACCATGCTCGGGTCATACATGCCAGAGTCCTTCTGCCGTCAATCCCAGAAATACAAGGTTTTATTACAGGGAAAATGGCGCACACATTTTTCATAGGCATAGTTACTCACACGCAGAGTCCCAGCAAAATGAAATCCAGAACAATTTCTCCAAACTTTCAAACAGGAAGATGGCTCTAGAGGAATGTGGCTGATTGGCCTTTACGTAAACGTGCGGGTACCAATGCTTTGCCAATTACTCCACTTCATTGTATTCAAACAGCGTTCCACTCCTTCAAAATGTATTTTTGAACATTAGCGGAGGATATATATGCTCAGAAATATGAATTCTTACCACCTACTGGATGGTAAGAGCTGTTGATTTTAAATGTTTTCTTACATTTGAGTCTTATAGTTAAAAAAAAACAAAAACAAAAACCAACACTTCATAACTGGCGATACCTACTCCCCTGGCTCAGTCTCCCAAACCATATTGTTACCATCTTGTTCTCAAAAAGTGTTCTGCATTTAGAGAAGCTTTTCTAAAAGTTCAATCCAGAATCAACTGATGTGAATTGAGAACCCAAAGGAGAGAAAAAAAAAATCTATGTACAGAAGTAATTCCTTCTTGAATGGCACCTTCCACTTAATAAATTATCCCTACGGAGGTTTGAAATTAAATTCAATCTGTAATTCTTAAGAAATATTTCACTCTTTATAAGAAATGCAATTATAATTGCAATATTTGGGCATTAATTTAAATTCATAATTGGTCCTATTCTCCTTCTTTGCAACTTGACTTATTTTAAGAAAAAAATCCATTTTTTTTATCTGTCTCTTAAGGGAAATGGGATTATTCATTTTATTTATTTATGAATTCGTATTCTGGGCCTTTTCTCCACAGAGTAGACAATCTTTTACAAGTGATATTCTCAAATTTTAATCAACTATACCTTCTAACAATACTCTGAGGAACTCTGTACCTAATTTTTTATTCATCCTTACAGTCTTTGTATTCTGTGCAACATCAGGAGATGTTGAAAAATGGAAATAGGAAAGTTAGAGGGGTTCCTTCTGTTCCCGTAAGCCTATGAGATAGAGCAAAGCAACAAATCTTAGATGTACTCAAACCATTAAGAGGAGTAGATGGGGAGGCAGATGGGAAGAAAGTTAGGAAGGATGTTCACAAGACAAAAATCTGACGGCAAGTATGCTGTAACAATAACCATAGAGTGATCTGACCAACACATGTACTTGCCTCATCCCCTCTCTGGGTTGTTGGAGGGAAAAGTACCCAACAGCACAAAAGAGTCAAAAAATTCATTGCATCCCTTTAGAAACAAAAGAACCAACACCTTGAAAGTCAATGTAAGACACAATTTCAATCCCTGTTATTTAAATTCCTTCCTGTCTTCTTACTCAGGCAAAACACCTGCCAAATTACCTTGCACTTAATAAATACTAGTTCCATTCTCTCTCCTCTCTTTGTTCAACTGACATTGGTGAACATTTAACATGTGCTTGGCACTGAGACTGCATAAAGATAAATAAGGCATAGTTCTCAGTCTTGAAAGGTTTAGCCTACAAAGGAAGGTAGGCATTTAGACAAACAATTTGCATGCACCACGGAGTCCACACCAGGACTTTCTCTCATCCAAACACATAAAAAGGCTTCACAGGGGAGACAATACAATATATGGAGAAAATGCGGGGAAAGTGTTACAAGCAGGTAGAAGAGAATAATCTATGTTCTCAAAGCACAGTACGGTGTGTACAGAAAACCACACTTTTAGGCATCACCTAAACATGACAGGAAAGGCACAGGGAGAGAGGCATGAAGCTCACGTGGAAGAGAGGAATGAGAAACCACAGAGGAGCTGCCAGCCAGGCCAACCAGGCCAGGCTTGTTTTTCATTTCACGTGACTCCATTCTGTCCAACATCGGAGTCTCTGTTCTCAACTACTGCTCTCTCACAAGCGTGTGCTTAGGAAACAAGGATGCCAGTGGTCACCCGTTAAAGGAGTATTCAGCTCAGCACTGATGTCAGGGAAGACTTGAAGGACAGGTAGACTCTAGAAGCACAGGTAGGAACTAGTCAGGTGAGGATGCGTGGGGAGGAGGAAAGCCCCATTCAGAGCTCCGGAGACCCGAGAGAACACCTTTCTGGGAACAAAGACTGTCAGAGAACAAGGGCAGGAGAGGTAAGGCTGAAGTGGGGCTTGGATCTTGGAGGCTCTCACAGAGCCCATGAAGGAGCTAGGACTTTATCCAGAATGCGATGGTAAGTTGGTGAAAGGCTTTAAGCTGCACAGTGATATGAACATGTTTCCACCTTAGTGAGATTACTGTGTGTCGAGAAACTGGCTGAAAGAAAATAGGGCTGCAGACAAGGAACATAAGTTTGTCTCAGTAATCTGGAGGAGAGATGGCAGCTACCTAAACTGTGTTAGTGAGGCTGGAGAGGTGAGCTAGTGTCAGAGACAGTTAGGAGGTAAAAACAGGATTAATTTGATGGACTGTACATCAGAGCTGAGAGGGAGAAGAATGAAGTTGAATTTTTAATTCATTCAGTGAACATTTATTCAGCAACTTGTACATGCCCCTCAAGGATCTAGAGTCTAGGAATAAAGCAGTGAAGAAGGCAACGTCTCTGTTCTCGTACTGCTTACATCCTGGGGGAGAGTGACTTGGTGGGAGGCATGTGATAAATGTACAAACCAACCAGTGAATTAGATTACTGCAGATGTTAGTTGGGGCTGTGAATAAAATGAGAGAGTAATAGTGGAGTAAATAACTAGGCAGGACTGCAGAGCTGCCTTAGGAAGGGTGCATCTGGCATGTGTTTCTGCATTCAGGACACTTCAGCCAAGACTTGGATGGTGGGAAGGAGACCTTCATGCAGGTCTCTAGAGAAAAGTGTTCTGGGGTCAAGAAAAGCTAGTGCAAATGTCCTGAGATCAGAAAGGCTTAACCTGTTCAGGGGTGAAAATGAAGGTAAAAGAGGAAGAGAGTAAACAAGGGGGAGAGGACTTAGTGAGCCGGGAAGCATCCAGGTGCCCATGTGATTCTTAGGTCCTGATAATGAGTTTGGATCTACTTTTAAACTGTGGTATTTTTTAATTGTGATAAGAACACTTAACATGATATCTATCATCTTAATAAAATCTAAGTACACAGCACAATGTTGTTAACTGCGGGCCGAGTGTTGTACAGCAGAACTCTAGAAATTACTCATCTTGCACGGCTGAAATTTTATACCCTTTGAACAGCAACTTCCCATTTCCCCTCCCCCCAGCCCCTGGTAATCACTCCTCTACTCTCTGTTTCCGTGAGTTTAATTATTTTACTCACCTTCTATAAGTGGAATCACGCAGTGTTTGTCCTTCTGTGTCTGGCTTATTTCCCTTAGCATAATGTCCTCTGGGTTCATCCATGTTGTCACATATGGCAGGATTTCCTTTTTTTTTTCAACCCTGAGTAATATGAGGATTTTAATCAGGGGATGGTATAAATTATTTTCTTTTCAAAAGCTCTCTTTCACCTCTGTGTGCCTGCTAAGTGAGGTGTGGCAAGAGCAGCACCAGGAGGTCCCGTCCAGGGGCCATGTCGTCAACCAGGTAAAACACATGCCTTAAGACGAGAGGAGAAGCAGGAGAGATGATAAGGGTAGTCGGATTTACATCTGGGGAGAAGGCAGAAATAATCAGTTTGGCTGATGGAACGAATGTGGAATGAGGACAAGAGGTGTCAATTTTGACTCCTTATTTTTTGGCCAGAGGCACGGGAGATGGTACCATTAACCAAGATGGTGGAGTAGTAATAAAGAATACCAATAAAGTGTCATTTGCCTACTAAACATGTAAACAGATTATGCTGTACACTAGAAATTGACACATTGTAACTGACTATACTTCAATTTAAAATTTTTTGGAAAACATCTAAACAGAGGTGTTGAGTTGGGAGTTACGTATTAGAGAGCTTCAGGCTGGTTCCCGTCCCCTCCTCTCACCAGCACATTACTAAAGGCCTATTTTACCAGAATTCCTTTTACACGGTACATCACATCTAGTATTCATCAAAAACAAAATCACAAGGCAGACTGAAAGCCAAAAACACAGTTTGAAGAGGCTGAAGAAGCATCAGAACCAGATTCAGAAAAGGCAGAGATGTCAGAATTATCAGACCAGGCATTTAAAACTAGGATCAAGACGCTAGGAGCTCTCATAAACAAAGCGGACAGCATGCAGGCGTAGAAGGGTGAAGTAAACAGAGAGATGGCAGTTCTAAGAACCAGGTGGATCTGCTGGAGATCAAAACCACTGCTGCAGAAAGACAGAGATATAGGAAAAGATCCTGTGATGCTTCTCCCTCCCCTCGATGCCCCCTTTTCCTCAAAACCTTTTCAGGGTTAATTTAGGAGAAACATCCATTAGGATGGTGGAAGAAGGAAGGAGCAATCCCACACTGAGCGAAGTCCGGCCCCTTTGACCAGGACAGAAATCTCTGCATCCGAGCTCCTACTGTCCCCACACCACCTGCCTTGGGCCTTCATTAGGCTCTGATACCTGGATAATTGATGGGAGGGAGGCACCAAGTACAAGGGCTCTGCTCGGTGAAGCGTTTCATAACTGCTACTTCCACACTGTCCAGGAGAATTACGCCATCAATTGTGCGAGCTCCTACTTATTACCGCTAATTGCTGCAGAGAGGATGATGCTGACCAGTGCAGAGCAGCTATGAAACGAGGAAGGCGAGGCCAGGAGCATCTGATGGTTTATGGGGACCATCGGGAAATTCTGTGAAGAGAATCAATTTCCCTGTAACTATCAGCCTGATAGCAGCAAAAGGCACTCGGGTTTTTATGGTAAATAAAGGGCTTCTGAGGACGAATCGTTAATTCCTCCCAGAAACTTGCCCTTTACAGTAAGTTATTCATCATGCCTACTGCTTGTCCTCATTCGCGCTCCTTGGCTCACAAATGAATTTTCCAAAGCTGGATCTCTGTAGGGAATCCCAGCGATTTAAAGATATTCTTAATTCCTCACTTATTTATAGTAAAAAGTCCTGTAAGTGTGTTCAGAGGAGCCTCAAGGCAGGCTTTTGTCCTCTTTTTCTTGTTCTTTTTGCTGTTGTTATTTTTAAGTGGACTTTTTTACATGAGTTTGATCACGAAAGGGATTCATGAAACTAGAAAATGAGTTCTGTGATCAGTGACATTGCTTTCTTTCACTGCAATTTCTGGGAAAGGGAAAAGCGTTTTCATGTACCAAGTGAGAAGTTACTTGTTCGTGTAACATTTCCTGTGATGGAATGGCCCTTGATGTTTTAGAATCAGGGACTCTGTTGAGAATCTGCTGAAAGTACCAGAATATCTCCTGAGGCGAAATGCACAAAGGCCCCCGCACACAAGTTTGCGAGCGATGTCAAGGGTAAACTCACTCCTGGCTCCCGTTGATGGGTTCCCTAGAAGTTCAGGGACTTCAGGTAAACATTTCCTGCTGTAAAGGGCAAGTCCAGTGCTCTTATTTATAGGTGGTGTCTTTAGTGCTTCTCCATCCAGTGGTGAGAAATTCATTCCCTGCACTCCCCAAGGGACGGTGGCAATATTTTACAAGGCACTCGACGCATGGATCCCTCCCTCCGGTGGCCATGAAGGTGGATGTGATTAATTTGTTTTATAGGCTGATGTAGCTGTCTGCTTCAAGTCTGTTCTCTTAACTTCTCAGAACGTTTCCACCCCTGTAGTTC
Source organism: Camelus dromedarius (assembly GCF_036321535.1). NCBI lineage: Eukaryota > Metazoa > Chordata > Mammalia > Artiodactyla > Camelidae > Camelus > Camelus dromedarius. The sequence continues at coordinate 18,781,397 of NC_087463.1, read as the reverse complement.
ATCAGCTCTCCTTGTCCCCTCGCGCCCTCTGCGAGCTGGCTCCGGGAGTGACTCAGCTCCGACTTCTGCGCCCTCCTCCCGCTGTGAACCTGTCTCCAGCTTACCCCTCCGGGCCTTTTCCTCACCACTTAGTTTCTCCCAGTGACTTGCACATGCAGCCCACAGACAAGAGCCAACCTGCCCTGCATCCAAGCCAGGTTCCAGGAATGCTGGAACCAGCTGTGACCTTGGCATCCTGGAAACCAGAAATCCACACCAGAGGAAGCAGTCTGCCCTTCACCAGGCACTTGCAAAAGCACCTTCTCTCTTCCCCGCTAGGACATTGAAGGTGAAAAGAAAATAAAACAAAACCACGCCAACCAACAGCCGCATCATGGCCAACATATGTGGAAGATCCCAAGTTTGACGCTAGGAAGTAGCATGTGCCCAGAGGGATGAAGACCTTTTTTTTTTCCTTCTAACTCTACAGAAGAGGCATAAACGTGGACCCCCGTTGGCTCCCTCACTTCTTTGGAGACAGCCCAGAGCAAAAGGAACCTCACTCTATTTTTGAGTTCCTCCTTAGACATCCTTACGTTCCTTTATAAGATAGTGAGTTGAAAACCTGGCTTCACTAAGAATATGTAGAAAGATTATATAAATAGTACCCTCCCCCCAAAAAAAGGATTTTTCCTAATAAGAGCAAAGCTTACAAATCTGAGCAGAATTTTATAGTTAGTCCTAGTAGAGAGACAAAAGAACATCAGATAAGGGAAAGATGAGGAGCATTCTCCCCTCACAGGAAGAAATTTCTTTGGCCGCTGTATGTTCTGATGCTATAGCACGAGAGAAACAGACAGACAGACAGACAGATGTGAGGTGAGAATTTACTATCCTGGCTCCCCTAATCTCTCTGATTTGAATCTCTAAAGAGAGACTGCGGTAGAGATCCCTCAGGAAATATTTGGGGGTGGGTGCGGATGCTGGGGAGAATGTTTCTTACTTCTCTGGACAGAGCCTGGAAGCTCCATTGCCTCCCGGGAGGCACATGATGCAGCAGCAGACATGGTGGTGCTAGGTCAGCCCAGAGCAGGCAGCCCAGGGTGGAGCCACAGTGCATCCACCTGAGACACATGCAGCCCGAGCTAGTACAGGAGAGTCAGGCGTGGACTGCGAGGGTAAAACCAACTGGGAATGAAAACAGCTCTGGACCCTTTAGCAGCCCACCGCCCCCAGTCATCCTCCGCCCATCCATCATATTACTTATTCCTCCTTTTGCATCCACATGCGTTGTGGGAAGAGTGGAAACAGGGGAAAATGTCTAAAGAACTGAGTAATGAACTCCAAGTGATTAATTTTTGAAACAGGAGCGATCGCAACTTCTGTGGTGGGCAAAGGCAGGCGTTTTCAGCAAGATTGGGGGTTGAGAACAAGAGATTAGTCACAAAAAATGAAGTTACATTTTTGTACATTGCTTGTACAAATCAGTACATTTTGAGTCCAATTTGCTTGCAGTGTTAAAAACAGAAGACAGAACAGATATAGCTCCGTGGAGTAACTTGGGACAAATGGTACATATATGCAAATATATGTAAATATCTTCAATACTTCAACTCACATAAACTCATTCAACACACTGTAGAAATATGCTAGTTCAATGGCTAAAATTCTTATATTACCATATAATACTACCACACCCATTGGGTATAACTCATTACAAGGTACCCAGTTAGCCTGAAGGTACCCATGAGTTTTCATTTGCTGAGGGGAATGAATGATGCTAAATCTTTAGGTCCCATGTAAACCAGCAGTAATATTCCAAAAATTTACCTGTGATATTTAGGGATATTCAAAATTATTGAACCCATGTGACTGCTATGGTTCCTTTACACGAATACACATCTCTCCATTATGCAAGTTGTATGTAAACTTTTTGAAGAAGAAAAAATTTGGGAAAACAGTGTAATACAGTCATCCTGTTTAAAAAAATCTGAAAAGCCTACAAATTGACTTGCTAATATAAGGAGCTGAACTAAAAGCATCTCCTTTAGTTTTCAGCGAGAGGTTCACTAATTATTAATTTAGCAGCAGTTCAGTATAATAAACACACACACACTTAAGCCTCCCCTCTCAAAATAGGTCCAAGTCTGCCAGAAAAATTTTCAACACTTCCATTGCTCTATTCCCCAGTAGCATGTGTTCAAGCATGACTCTACTTAAATATCACATTCTATTTTTAAATCTTTTAAAAGAGTCAGGCATCATAATGTTGTCTGGTTGTTCATCCATGAATGGACACTACAGTAGCAACTGAGGAACAATAAGCTAAGTCTGTGTTTGCCCATGAAACCCCACCTGGTTGGGTCTGTTGAGGTCTGTTCTTCGATGCATGCTGATTATGTCATGCTGCTTGTCTTCAAGATGATTGTCAGAGCATAGAGTGGATCAGGTCAAAACCCTCACATCTGTTATTTTGTTGGCGCAATACTTCAGTATTCAGCCCAGAAGGGGTACCAGTCACTTAAGATGCTTCATAAAGCCACACTCACTGGTCATGAGTTCTCATCACGTATTTACACACATTCATAGGCCAATTAAATTAAAAACTGGTAAATTTAGAAAAAAATCCTAATGTGAGTCATTTCTTGGAAAACTTACATTGTCACCTTCAGACACTGCACACTAAAAGAAAAAAATAAGCTTTCTTTATAACCAATCTATGCTATTACTGACAAATATGTCTAGTAATATTATTCCCAAGACTTTCTTAAACAAGACAGAAAAACATACTTCATTTTGGTTACCATGTGATCCTGAACAAAATTAATGCCCTGCTGACTAAAACTTCGTAATATTAACTTAAAATAAAAAGTTAATTCTCTTTTAAAAACTTTTTCCCTAATTACTGAGAATAGCCGGAGGTTTGTTCTTTCCATGAAATATTAATATTTTACATTGACTTGTTTCCTCATTTTCGAATGACTAATAAGTACTGTATATTTTTCAAATAGTTAAGTCTGAAATCTCTCTTTGGAGTTCAGTAATTAATGGCTTTTAAAACCAAGTTGACCCTACAAAAAAAAAAAAAAAAGAAGTGATGCACTCAGCAGGTACAATCAACTTAAATTTGAGGACATACCTCTGTATATAGTCATACCATTGTGGTAGAATAACAAACGCACAGAGAGTACATTAATTTTCTGTTGTCACCATAATAAATGACCAAGTTCAGTGGCTTAGAATAACACAATGTCCTTATCTTACCGTTCTGTAAATTAGATGTTTGACATAGGTCTCACTGGGGGAAAAAACAAGAATGTATGAGTGCATTCCTTCCTGACGGCTCTGGAGGAGAATTCATTTCCTTGCCTTTTCCAGTTTCTAGAGGCTGCCTGCATTCTTTGGCTCATGGCCCCCCATTTCTGTCCTCAAAGCCAGGATCATGGCAACTCCATGACCATCCTTTCCTAGTCATATCTCCCTCTGATTCTGAAATCTGTCTCCCACTTCCGTTTTTAAGGACCCTTATGATTACATTGGCCTCACCTGGTTAGTCCAGGACAATCCTCCTATCTTAAATTCAGCTGATTAGCAACCTTAATTCCATCTTCTTAATACCTTAATTCTCCTTTTTTCCTGTATGGAAACACATCCATAGATTATAAGGATTAGAATGTGAACCCCTTGAGGCCCATTATTCTGCCTACCACAGAAAATGAAGTGCACTGGATGATTGGCAGCAACACCCAATTCTATGGAATATTAATAATTGACCAAGTTTTGTCAAATTCCTCTGTATTTAAGAATCTTTTGATTTCACAGAAGTAAAGCCCAAATTAGGCAAACTAGATAGAAGGACAAGGTTTCTTTTTTTGCCATTGAGCGCTGATTCCCAAAGGGCTAAAACGGGCACGAAAATGACTGATAAAGAGGCAAATTCTGCCATAAGCACTAGGCACTGTAATTCATGAAAAGGAGATATTTGTGGTGTTTCTAGAAGACAGAATGCTTCTTACCTCTTAAATCCACATCTGTTTGCAAAGATTCTCCAAATTTCTGGCATATCTTAAGAAATTAGATATGTGTGTGTGTGTGTATGTATTCATTCAGTATTTTTTAGCTATTAGGTCATATTAGGGCATCTACAAATTACTATATAATGAAATCAAAGCTGCCAAGTCAGAGATCAGTAGGTCCTTAGCAGTCTTCTCATTGCTACCTTTTAAAATTCATCCAGATCTGAAAAGCAAAGAGAATCATAGAGATTAAAAAAAAAATGGAAACAAGTAGATCATTTTAAAATAAAGGACTTAGTTATATTATAGCCAAACAACCCATCCTTTATTTCCAGTTTTAACAGAAGTTTTTATAATGTTGATGTCACTGTTTGCTGGTTCTTAAAGCTTCAGTTCCCACTTTTCTTCCCCTTCTCCTCATGGTACCTACTTTGCTTGGTATATTTCTGGGGTGTGTTTGATCCTTTAAAATATGTAATGTTTGTATTTCCATAAATGGCAGTGAACAATGGGTTTCATTCTGCGTCTAGGTGTTCCTAGTCAACACTGTAGTTTTCAGACCTGTCTGTGTTGCAGTATGTGCATGATCATTTTCTGCTTCCGGCTGCTTTGTGGTATCCCATAGTGTGTATCCATCGCATTTACTTATTCATCCCCTACTCTGACCACTAGAGTAGGTTTCTCTGGTTACATGCAAGGGTATGTGTTTGGGGGGGGGGTCATAGCACAACAATCTGTCTTCATTTCACTCAGCACTGCATACTTATGCTCTGCGCGTGAGGGGTACTCTGGAATGTGCTCTCACCAGCAATGCATGGGGGCCCCTGGGACCCATATTCTAGCTTTCAGTTGGCATCAAACAGCAGAGACCGTCCCATTCAGAAGTGGTGACAATAACTGTTTCCTTGGCTTTGTGTCACTTTTTTACCTGTTGGTGCCCAAAGCATCACAATTCTCTCCTAAATATAGTAGCAAAAGTCTTGGACCCTCACCTCCATCATTAGCCTGATTCCAAGGGCCAGACCAGGATGAGATGCTCTACAACCCATCTGTACCTCCCCCCGCCTCACCGCTATGCCCAGCCAGCCTGCAGTCTCTTCTGCCAGTTATAACATGGAAGCTCCATACTGAACAATAAATGTGTCCAGATTGTTGGGGGAAATGTTAAACCATGCCCCCCAGCCCTGCCACGTGCAACCCCAGCTCTGTACCCACCAGTGCTTACAGAGAGCAAAGTCTCAGCTGAAGCTCCACCAGCAAAGTGCCATTTCTTCGCTTGTTCATATACAAATAGGAAGGTCTGAGAAAATTTCATTTCAAAACCTTTATAGCTCAATAACATACACGCTATTTTAGCTTAGAAACTGTGAAACAGATCAGGTTTGCAAGATCATAAGATTAATCAGCCTTAAACATGCCATAAATATTTTGAGCTAGCTTCTCACCCTCACATTAATCATCAAGTGTGAATATTCCCATTTTAAGTACGCAGATAATGCTAAAGCACATTGTTTTATATGCATGAGTATCATTCCAATGTGTTTAGGAAAAAAAAGCATTTCTGAAAATAAGTGAATCTCAGAATTACCAGAATAGAATAGAACCTCTTCTAAGGATAACAGTTCCAGTACATCCAAGAGAGTTGAGTTCTCATATTTTAACAACTCATATTTTATGTTTTTTTACCATTTACAAAACATTTTTATTTAAGCACTGTCTCTGGTTCTTCACAACGCTCTTGTGAGGAGGCACTATCATTATTTCAATGTGAAGTGACTTGCCTGAGGTCACTGCCCTAGAATGATGAAATTAAGATGTAAACACTAACCAACATCTTCTACATAAAAGAATCCACACTCATTTTCAATGTCAACCTGTTTAACACCCTATTCAAGCACATCACATCTATGCCTTCTGTACAGTTCCTACTTTGAACCTCTTCCGTGTCATAACTGATAACTGAAGTAACCATTTACTCCTTTCTCTTTGGGATGTTAAATTCCAAAACCCAAACTGTTCTTTAGGTAATTTATTTTATGTTTCTCTAATTTTTCTTTGTGCTTCAGTTTTTTTTTTTTTCCCAATTCACTTTGCTCAATTTTTTACTCCTCTAAACATATGAAGGACAAAATAGGTAAAGATATGTGGTCAAAATAATCTGAAACTATAATCTCATTTTTCAATTTTTAACAGCTTTACTGAGGTATGATTGATATGCAGATAATGCACGTATTTAATAGTGTGCAATTTGATGAGTTTGGACATATGCAAACACCTGTGACAACTTGACCAGTCAAGGTAGTAGAAATACCCAGCACCTTCCAAAGTTTCTTTGTGCCCCTTTGGGTTTTAGTTGCGTTTTGTGCCAAGAACACTTACTATGAGATCCGCTCTCAACAAATTTTGGAGTGCACGACACTATGTTACTTATAGGTACTGTGTTTCTAGAATTTATTCATCTTGCATAACTGAAACTTTATGTCCATTGAACAACTTCCAGTTTCCCCCATCCTCCTGGCAACCACTGCTGTGCTCTCTGTTTCTATGAGTTTGACCATTTTAGACACCTCATCTAAGTGGAACCACGCAGTACTTGTCCTCCTGTGTCTGGCTTATTTCACTCGGCAGAACGTCCTCCAGTTTGTCCATGTTGTTGCAGATAACAGGGTTACTTCATCTTTTTTTATTTTTATGTACAATATTTGTTTCGTTTTTGTGTTTAATCCCAACCTAGGTATTTATCTGGGGAAAGAGAATATAATGTTAATGTGCAACGACTGCTAACAGTATATCTGTCTTTTTTTAGAAGTGTGTTCTCTTTATCACCCACTTTTATTTTCTCTAAGCAAATTATGGGTTTATCCTTCATGCCATCCACTGGGTTACCTGTATCCCTCTTAACAGCCTCTGAGCTCTCTGAGAATGCTGCTCTCCCTGCAGATCTGCTTCTCTGTAGGATCTCCAGAGATCCGCATGCCTTAGACCAGGAGTCACAAACCACAGCCCAGGGGCCCAATCCAGCCCACCCTCTGCTTTTGTCAACAAAACTTTACTGGGACACGACCACCACATCCGTTGTATACAGACTTTCCATGGCTACTTTCATGATAGACCTGAGTGTTCGCCGCAGAGCTCACGTGGCCCACAAAGCCTGAAAGAGTCACTGTTTGGCCCTTTCACAGGAAGAGTTTGTCTGCCGACGCCTACTCCAGACCAACACTTGCATGATGCGTGGCCCCCAACGAAGGTCTCCTGCTGTGGAAGGTTTGCCCCGGCTTCTCCCGTCCACGGGGGTTCTTCTCTGTAATTCAGCTCTGATGCTTCCTGAGCTGTGGGCCCTGAGCGCCAGACAGACAGAGGTTCTGACAACAGTGTTCAGGAGGCCGCCCGTCTGTTCTCGGTGAATCCTGGTGCCCCCGTGGGAATCGTTATGTTACTTTTTTCTGCCTAACGTTCACCCTGCTTCTCTCTAGAAAGGTGCCCTGAGCTTGCTTCAAGAAATCATTCCTCCCCAGCCTTCCATCCACGTGGTTCCAGGAATAGACAGCTGAGTCAGGCCTGGCCCTTAGACCGTCCTGTCCCCTGTGACTGAGTCACAGATGCACAGGTCACCCCAGCCAGACAGCTCATCTCCGGTCACCAGCTCAGCCATGACTCTGGACTGACTGCCTATTGTGTTCATTTCTTGTTGCTGCCCTGACACATCCTCACAAAAACAACACAAGTTTATAACCTCATAGCTTTCATTGGTCAGGAGTCGGGTGAGCGCAGTTGGGTCTCTGCTTAGATGCACAGGCCAGAAGCAGGATGTCCACGGGCTGCTTTCCTTTCTGTAGTCTCCAGGGGAAGATCTGTTGCCTTGTTCATTCAGATTGTTGGCAGTTTTTGTGGCCCTAGGACTGAGGTCCCTATTTCCTTGCTGGCTGTCAGCTGAAGCCTGTTCTCAACTTCTAGCAGCCGCCCCATTCCCTGGCTGCCGGCCCCCTTCCTCCATTTTCAAAGCCAGGAACACTGCATCTCTCTGTTCTTTCTTCCCCACTCACATCTCTCTCTCTCTCTGACTCTGAACTCTTCCACCTCCCTTTCCCACTTCTGAGGGCCCATGTGATCACACTGGGCCACCTGGATGATCCAGAATAAGTTCCCTCTTTTAAAGTCAGCTGATGAGCATCCTTAATTCCATCTGCCAAGCCTTTTTTGCCACATAATGTAATACAACCATGGCAATAAGACTAGAATCCTCCTTATCACATCGATTATGTACCGGGCTCTGTTCTAAGCCCTAGGACCAAGCAGTCAACAAAACATAGCCTTTGTCTCCTTGGAGCTTTCATCCTAGTCGGTGGACAGAGAGGGAACCCCTGTGTATTGATGGCAGGAGGCAGGAGAAGCGCTGTGAAGGGGAACAAAGCAGAAGGTAAAGAGGATAACGGAGATGGGGGGGAGGGGTGGTGATTCAGATCAGACAGTCAGAGAAGACGTCTCTGACACAGGAGTAGATCCCAAGGAGGTGAGAAAGAGTATCTGCATGGTTGTCTGCGGGACCAGCATTCTGAGTTGAGGGCATAGCAATTACAAAGGCCCTGAGGTGGGAGCATTTTTTTTGCATGTTTAATGAAAAGCAAGAAGGTCAGTGCAACCGGAGAAACGAGAAGGAAGGAGGTGGATGGGCTGGAGCAGGTGGAGCTGTTAAGGCCCTTGAGGGCCTGAGTGGGATGGAGGCCATGAGCGGGATTGGAATAAAGCATCAACATGACATAATGGCTGTTTAAAAGAATCACCTCAAGACTTTTTCGTGGGAACATGTTTCTGGGAAGTTAAGGGACTCGGACCTGGAGCTGCTTGCAGCCGCCCTGCACCTGCCCTGGAGCAGGGGGACAGTTCTACACGCTAATTCTGCCTGTGCCTTACCTGTCCCTTGCTTCCTTTATTTGGGGAGTAACTATACCATTTATTATTTATTGGATAGAGTTTATTTTTATTCATCCGATCATTTAGATCTTTCAAAATTAAAACACATGCATACACATTTTTTTAATCGTTTAAGGGAGATTCTTAAACTTGCCCAACCAAAGACGCTGTGTATGCGTCAGAAAATGCGAGAGTGACTTGGAAAACTGGACAAGGGCACCACTCAGACCCCGCAGCTGCAAACAACTGATCCCTAGGATTGCTGTGTCATACCTGACAGTAAACCAGTAGCACCGAAGCCGCTGCCCTAGGAATTTTCCCCGGCTTTCCCGATTATCCTTCCCATACAATCAGACGACACGTAGGACTTCACCTCCACGTACTCCTCGCTGAGCATCCTTTTGCTTTTAATTATGTGAGCAGGCACCCAGGAGCGTGCTTTGAGGAGACAGAACACGAAGATGACCTTGTTTGGAGGCTGCAGCTATGAATCTCTCCCAGCTGGAGATTTGGTTCCTTAATTTTCAGGAGATTAAGAATTTGCTGAAAAAGTATTTCAGTCTGCTGCTTTGGAATTTGGAATTTTGATTGGAGGTGGAGTGCCCACAGAGGGAGATTGTTTGGAGGCTGTTAAGGACAATGTCACTGAGAAGAAACTGTTTCCTGCAGAAGTTCTGTTACGAGGAGCTGCCTGTGGCAGTTCTCAGTGTTGTCGCTGGGGCGCTGACAGCTTTTACTGATGCCGTCTCCATGCGCTGGTTATCGCCTGTGCCCTGCGCGTACTGTTCTCTGCATTTGTATTGGGTCATTTCCTTCAAGTTTATTTAAGTCGTTCCAGGCTCACAACCAACATTATCTTCAAAAAACAATGAGTGATGGTTGAGCTTTCTATCCTAAGAAAACGCACAGGGAGAAATGGAACTTGACAAGCATCAGGAAAGAGTCTGCCAGAAATTAACTAAATATGTCACAGCCAAGGGTGAGAAAATAACCACAGGAGCGCCAAACCGGCTGCTGAATGAAAAATAAACCAAAAAAGAGAGAGAGAAAAAAAAGAAGAAGAAGGAGAAGAAGAAAAGGGTGTAGGGGAAAAAAAAAAAAAAAAAAACCTGGACTAGAACTAAAGCAGCCCTGCAGTTTCGTATGCCAAAAAAATCTAATTAGAAAAGAAATTGCAAAGCAACAGTCAGATTGTTATGAACTGTGAAGAAATACACAAAAATTTGAGAAAGGGCTGTCTACGATTTTATAAACTGTAACACAGCAAAAGCAGGTGTGATGCAAATGCCATTTCCAGACGGAGGCGCTGGACTTTTCAACTTCTCGCTTGTGTCCACCGACTTGAACTAGGGATTTTATCGTCAACCTTGAAACATGTTAAATATTATTCTTTGGTGGACTGGATTCAGATGACAGGAGACAGAATGGCTAGAGCACAATTCTGGACTAGTTTTTTTTTTTCTCTTTTTTTGCTGGAAAACAGAGATAATGAAAAACCAGCCCAGATCTTCCTTATTGATCAATTTTCCATTTCTCTCCTCATTCCCAGAACGCTACCACTTCCTTCACTGTAACCCGCAAACTCACTGCCTTCTCCATAGCTAATAATAGCCTCCTGGCTTCTGTATCTACTTGATCTGCAAACAGCTTCCCTGACAGCATTTTTTTTTTTCAGGGAAAGCCCTACACTACTGACATTTAGAGAAGCAATCAGAAGAATTTCAGTAGAGGAAATTGGTATTTCCCATCCAAATCAGAGAATACTCTGGAATTAAGAGAACACTAAAGGCGACAGAAAAAAAAAAATAAGAGAAGGTATAAATAGAAGGAAAATTAGTGCTTTGTGTTGTTTGTGCTTTTTATCCTGCTTTTCAATGACTTATGTTGAACTCTCAGAGAAGTTTTTCTTATTAAATGCAACCTTGACTATATAGGTCTTCTCCAAACGGTGTATATTTGATTTCGACCTTGAAAGTTTAGGATATCTGACAACACAGAGGTGTAAATTAGCAACTCCCTGAGTCTAATTGAGCAGATCCCCCAAAGAGAACATTATAATGGAGCATCGCTCCTCACCAACCTCCACAGCAGAATTTTAATTCTGGATTTTAATTGTTTAAGGGGCTTAATTTTTTTACTTCACAAGTCATGAGCCTCCTCAAAAGGAATTATGTCTGTGTTCACAGCTTCTTGCTTAAAGTTGAAGTGTGTTGTCCACAGCAGATTCCTAGGGCTGTCCTAACACATGACTATAAGCTGGATGGTTTAAATGCCAAACATTTATTCTCTCGCAGCTGTGGGGGCTACAGGTACAAACTCAAGGGGTCAGCAGGAGTGTGCTCCCTCCAAGGGCTCTAGGAGAGCATCCTTCCCTGCTCCTCTCACTTCTGCGGTTGCCAGCAGTCGTCCACATTCCTTAGCTTGTTTGTAGCTGCATCCGTCCCGAGTCCTCCTCCGTGCTCACATCGCGTTCTCCCTGTGTGCCCGCTTGTCCAAATCATCCCCCTCTCCTTTCTCTTATAAAGACACCAGTCACTGGATTAGGGTGAGCCAGATGGACCTCATTTTAAACTTTCAAAGACCTTATTCCCAGTAAGTTTCCATTCAGAGGTTCCGTGTCCCATTCGTGGACATGAACTTAGAGGAGTAGGGGACACTAATCTGTACAGGGCAGTCACATCAAGCGAGCATCAAGCAGCGTCCCTGCCCTTTGTTCTTAGGTCTTACATAAGCTTTGATCAGGCCGGTGTGTCCCTCAGCCCAGCACACACTCACATGCGTCCCTGGGTGCCCCTCACATGATGTAACTTCCCTTCTTGAGGCCGGACAAGGCCTCCGATAGAAGGAGCTGTTTCTAAGCCACACGCCCTGTCTCTAAGCTCTCGACACACTTTGCAATTTCCTTCTTTGTGTTTGTTGTCTCTTCCGACAGCCTGGCCGTCCACTCTGCATTCATACACACTGTCGTTCAGTGCCTGCTCACCTTAGCCTCCAGGCCAAGATTACTATTGCAGTGAGGAAACCCCATGTCTGTACCAGAGAGGCAGACATCTGAGCAAGTCCTGGAGCAGACATGCACAATCAATGAGAATGGCACATTTTTTAAACGGCTTAAGTGTAGTCAATTCTATGGGACTGTCTCCGCCGTGAACCACCATTCTCCTCCAAAATCTCTGCCCGCTCCCACCTAACCTTGCAGGTAGGGTCAACAGCTGCCCCTTCCAGGGGGAGCAACCTGGGGTGAGCACCTGGTCCATGCCGGACCCTCGGATACCTGCCCTGTGATTGTTCAAACTCCAAGGAAGATCGTCATCCCCGCCCCTCCCTCCCCTCCCTTACCCTTGGAAGACTGGAAGATGCCAGCCATCCAGTTTTTTGTTATGTCAAAAGTCAATCCATAAAGTAGGGAAATAAAGCTGGTACAAAGCAGGGCTGAACAAATTGAGAGAGAACCCTCCCCACATTTAGGGTCTGGCCAGTGTCTCTGTCATTTCATGCCTCTGGATTCTGTGATCTAACGAATTCCTTCCATTCAGCTGAAACCAGGTACATTTGTGTTTCTCTCACTAAAGTCATCTTGGAGGTACAGACTAGCACCTGCCTGGCCTTGACCAAATGTTAAAGCTGAAAGGAAAGATTTGGAACATTGTTACGGGTCAAACTGGATGTCTCCAGGAAAAGACATACTGGGGTCCTAAATCCCAGTGCCTCAGAATGTGTCATTATTTGATGACAGAGTTTTCATAGATGTAATCAAGTGACAGTGAGGTCACTAGGGTGGGCCCTAATCCGCTATGACTGGTGTCCTTATAAAAAGGGGAAATTTGGATGCAGAGACAGACACACGTAGAGGTGAGGTGACATGAAAAGGCACAGGGAGATGGCGCATCTCCAAGGCAAAGAGCCCTGGGAGAGAGCGTTCCCTTAGAGACCGCAGAAGGAATCAACCCTGTCGACACCTTGATTTCAGACTTTCAGCCTCCAAAATTGTGAGGCAATGAATTTCAGTTGTTTACGTCACACCGTTTATGATACTTAACCCTAGAAAATTAACATCATCTATTCACTTGTCTGTAACAGGTAAGGAAACAGGTCCGGAGAATTAAGCCTGCCTGATGGCTCAGTTCATGTTGAGAGAGATAGAATCCGCATGCGGGCTTCAAGAGTTACAGCTCAGCACTTCTTTCCATCATTTTAGCCTAATTCTTAGCCCAGAAGTTTTCACGAAAACTTCAGGCACACACTTTCCTTTCAGGAAGATGTTCAAAATACAACAGTAATAAATCTGAAAAGTAAACACATGGGAAGAAAGAAGACCGCGCTGCCTGCACACCCTTGTTTATAACAGCTGTCATGATATTAAGATCAAATCTGTTAGTTAAACATTCTCATTTAAAACCAATTTGCATAAATAATGAGGAGTCATTTCACAAAGAAACAGCTCGGTGAGAGAAAGAGGACTGACTGGAAGGTGTGCAGAACACGTCAGCGTCCACGCTGGGCTGGTGTTTTCTGTCATCACTCTAGGCAAAAAAAGAAAAGAAAAAGAAGGAAAAAAAATCTTACTCAAGCTAGGGAAGCAGAGAAGTTACATTTTCTGAATAGAAGAAACACAAATCTTGATCAGCTGAAAAAAAATGTTTTTTTTAATGTAGAAATGAGATATGCTTATGAAACTCTAACGTACCTGCTGTTTTGTTGCGAATAAGGACTGTATTTTTTTCTTCCCCTGCTAACTAACACTCACCAGCTGTAGAGAGCTTCCATGATCCCCTGCCATTCCTGTTGGCCAGATTTTCCATGCAGGAAAGCCCTAAAGTGTTGGATTCACCTTGGTGATTTGGAGTGATATAATGTATTTTTCTTACAGTGTCACAGGATGCTTGACATATTTATGTTGAAATAATCCTCCATATTCTTTAAGAATCTAATATGGTTCAAAATAAATTTTAAAAGCTCTGTATCTGAAACCTCAACTGTTTAATGCCCTAGAAAAAAAACTGTAGTTCAATGTCTCCCTACTCAATCAAATTTTTATTATACAAAGATTTGTTTTTAAAAATAGTCTGATCAAAGCTATATTATCCAAGCATTTACTATCTTGTATGAGGCTGGTCTTAACATAAGGTAAAGCTCACTGTTCTTTCTAGGAAAAGGGAGGCCACTGGATATTTTCAGCCAGGAAAGAACAAGAGTAGATTTGGATTTGGAAATATTACACGAGAAATCATGAGAACTACATGTTAAAAGTCCTGTTTTCTCCCCCTGTGTAAAATGAGAAGATCAGGGGCAGCTTTCTACGCTGCTCCTGGAGGAGTGAATGGAATTTCAGCTATGGGACACGGGAGGAGGAGATGCTGGGGGCTTAACGAACCAGCCGGTGCAAGACATTGAAGTGGAAAAGTGAAAATGCCCATTTAGGAAACTCAGGGTCTGCGGCTGGAGATCGGGGTGGAAGGGAGACAGGAACCAGCACTTGAGAGCCTGTCCCTGGCCCTGGAACAGCGTGGATTTCATTCTGCAGGTGACTTGCATCAGGAGTCATCTGTGACTCACATTTTACAAACATCATTCTGGCCTCAGAGCGGAAGATGGATTGGAGAAGAGTAAGCCTGGAAGTTGAGTCCTGCGTGTCTTTTTTCTCTCAGCTCTAAAAATTCAGTGTTCACTTAGAACATTAAATACCCCTCAAATCTGGCTGCTCTTCTTCATCCACTTACGGTCTGGGTCCCTGTTACAATTTGCATGAAGTACAGTCAGCACAGTGGCTTTATTCCTTCCCAATCCATGAGTCCTCTCGGATCTGTCCCCTACATTGGCCAGAGAGCACACGGCTGGAAATGTTAGCTACTAGTATCTCCAATGGCACCTCATCTCTTATGGAATTAATTCCATTTTCTCAGGTTGCTCTCCCAGACTTTCCTGGTGATGAGCAAAAGGATATAAGGAGCACAAACGTGGCAACACAAACAACACTTTGGCTCTGGCCAAGGCACTGGAATGTGACTGGAGTCCCAGCTGCCCCACAGACTCCATGCCCCTTACCAGCACATGGACAGCTCACTAATTCTCTCCACCTAACTTGTCAGCACTGTTGGCCACACAGCCAGAGCCTTCATCCCTCCTGACTTTATCCTGGGAGTGACCTTGTGCTGGGCTGGTGCCACTTCCAGAAGACTAAGACAGATGTCACCCCGACAGCCCCTCATTGCTCCCTGGGCATGATCCCTCGGCAACCACCCCACCCACAGTGCCAAACACCTCCTGCCCCCCGGTTCTCTTCTCTGCTTTTCCCATCCCCAATGAGGTTAGGCAGGGCTGAGAAGAATCAGGGAGCCGCGGCTTAACGCACATCCTTCAGAGTCAGGCTGCTCGCAATTCTCATCCCGACTCTGCCACTCAGTGGGCAGGCGGTTTAAGACTAACTGTACTGGACGCCATAGTTTCTGTTCGGTTTTTCTTGTGTAGAGTGGGAACAGTGATACCAACTGGGAAGAACGTTATCTGAGATTTACACAAGATGATGCATGTAAAGAATTCGGCACAGTTCTGGAAATGATTACTCAGTTCATGCAAATAGTTGATACAATGAGGCACCCCTTTCTATCATCACACACATAGAGACACCAGGAACCATGGAAGAAGGAAAATAATTCCTGAGCTGTTAATGACTAATTATCTACTAATTTATTTGACAATAAATAGATCTACTGCTAATTGTCCTGTTCATACGAAGAGTATAGAATAATTCTGCTCATTTTTCTTTTGGGGAGATCATTTTAAAAAGATACATTTTATGCCTCAATACATTGAAATTCCTACAGAATATCACTTAAATCATAAGACATGCTCCCAATTTCCTTCAATTTCTTATTTAAATGAGTATAGAAATATACTAGTATTGAGCCAATAACTTTGCATTTTATTTAAAATTGGCCTCACCTCGTGTTATAAAACAAAAAGTAGTTGCTATTGAAAATACAAAAAGCAACACAATGGATAACAAATAGTATGATGAAGCTCACTAGATAAAGTGTTGGGCCTGGAAAATTAGTGATTTTTAATTTGGGGTAGATAATTTGCTTCTCATGTATTTCTTTGTTTCAGATAGAACGGGAATGCCAGCCATCTCGGCACTGTCAGTACCCATTTCTGTTGACACTCCTGGGGTGGTCTTCACACAGTGCATTGCTTCCTGTAATTTAACCACCTACAGCAACCTTATTCGCTCTTGCCTGCTTGGTGCACCAAATCCCAAGCACATTGACGTTTGCAACCTTTCTAGTACGTTTCCAGCAATCACTGCTGATCCATAAATTACAATCATCGTTTATCCTTTGTTCCACTGAAATATTGTGAGAAACCATTACATGAATGCTGTTTGAGCCCTTCATGGACGGATGCTATATATAAAGAAAAATTATTAGCTTTGTATTTCAAACTTGAACCACATGACGTACCAGCAGTACAGAAGCAGGCACTTTCCTCCAACACCCGTGGGTGATTTATCATCTCTCCCCTACGGCTGCCCAATTCCACTCCTTTCAGTTTCTCTACATGGATTTAGCTTTTCCTGTCTGAATGATCTGTGTCAATTGGTAATTTAGATTTCTCAGCAGATGTCACCTAAGTCTAGCCTAAGTCCTTTTTAGGTACGAGTTAAATTTGTGGCGTAGAGTATAGAGGTCAATGTTTCCATGATAATCTAAAATGATAAAGAAACCCCTACCATATTTTTAATAAATAGTAGCATACACTTTCCAGTTTTTCATCATGAATATTTTTCATTTGGAGTTGTTTAAAAAGGAGCCCTTTTAGTTATACAGATAACTGAAGAACATATTACCTCTTTCTTAATTATAAATTCCCATGGTTTCGCAGCATGCTGTGTCCATGGGCTAAGTGGGCTACACACAGAAAATCTAAGTGAGCTACCTCGTCCCTTGTCCTTGGGTCATGCATATCAACACAAGCTGATGGCTGTGACTTTGACACTTGGCCAGTCACCTCTGTTAGCTCTGCTTTACCAACCGGCTAAAACTCAAGTTATTTAGCATGTGTTACAGACTGCATGTGTGTGTCCCGCCCCCTCAAATTTATATGCTGAAACTTTAATCTCCAGTGGGATGGTATTTGGAGATTAAGAGGATTGGGGATAAATGGGATTCGTGCCTTTATAAGAAGAAACACACGAGAGCTTTCTTCCTCTCTCTTACTTCACCACATAAGGACACACCATCTGGGAAGAGGGTGCTCACCAAGGACCCGACCATGCTGACACCCTGATCTCTGCCCTCCAGCCTCCAGGACTATGAGAAATGAATTTCTGTTGTATAAGTCCTCAGTCTATGGTATGCGTGTAATTGTAGCCCTCACGGGCTGAGACAGCGTGGTATGGAAGGTCGTGTATTAACGCACTTCTCTACCTGCCCAAGTGTACTCACCACCTCTTCCCACCGTACAACTTGAACATTTCAGTGTTTCTTGAATAAACCAGATTATTGCACAGAGTAGTGACTTCATCTGGAATGCCTTTGTCTGCTGTCTTTCCTTTTACCCAGGAAGTTCGCACGCGTACTTTGAGTTACAGCATCCGTATCAATGCCTCTGTGAAGTGTCTCCTAAATTTCTGAGGATAGAGTTGATCTCTTCTGTTTCCATAGCACTTTTTCAAACTTCTGTTTCATTTTACTACATTATATAGAAAAACATTTACTTATGCATCTATCTTCCAGTCTGAAAGGTAAGCACATTTATTGGAAGGAAAATGTCTTATTTATGTATGTATTCTTTTGGAAACATGTTTGGCACATAATAAGTAATATATTATTGATTGATTGGGTAACTAAAAAGAAAAGAAAGATGGATGATAATAATTATTCATTTGATTGGCAGAATGGCAGAACTTTATACGAGAGAGATTTAAAGAACAAGGAAATTGTGAGAAAAAGAAAAGGGGCTTAGTTGTTCCCCATTGAGCAAAGCATACAATGCATACTTTATAATAAAATAAAACTGGATATACATTCACTGACCACATATCGTGTATAAGTCTTGAACGAAGAATAGGAATCACAAAGACTAAAAGCATATTGCCTCTAAATTCGTGGAATGCACAGACTGTTGAAAATAAATAGAAAGTATTAAAATAGGATTGGTTTTCATTTGGGCCTATCGTCCATGGCATATGTGATTTAAAAAGAGTGTTCTTGAAAATGACATGCGCAGAAAATTTAAAACCTGTATTCAGTCTAATTGGCCTCCTCAACTTCTCACATTTCACACCACTTTTTCTTAGAGTAGTTGTAAGTCGCCTGTAGCAGAGATGACAGCTTTGAATTTCGCTTCTTTCTGCCTTCACTAAGTCTACAGAGTAGGCGTGTTCATGTGACTAGACTACATGGAAGGTAGAAAAAGGAAGCAATTGGAAAGATTATCATTGTCCATGAACTAAGTAAATACCAAGAGTTGGCTCTACGCAGAGTAATGCAATACATAAGGCAAAGGGTAAAATAATAATAATAGTGATAATATAATAATAATAATTAATAATAATAATAATAATAATAATAGTAATAATAATAGAAAGACACTGCCAGAGAAGTTGAGAAATCGATCACATGATTCTGGTAATAAGAGACAATAGACTCCTAACAGATGCTGTCTCCCACTGCAGTTGTGTAACCATCCAAAGCACCCTATAAGAAAGGGCATTTCTTAAATTAACCCTGTATAAAACCCAGCCCACTCAAGTTCACTTTTCATTTCAGTGTCAGTATTTAAAGTGTTTTAACAACAGAATGGCACAGCCTGGGTACTGGTGCAGGCCTGGAAGATTCCTGCCGGGGCAGGGTTATTTCCTTTATGCTCGTTAGTGGGGAAGTCCTGGGTCCTCAGGGAAGGTCTTTGATTGGAAGGAGCTGGCTCAGGAGGCTGAGTACAATGACTATTTATCAACTGGTAGAGAAGTATTTTAATATTTTAACAATCAGTGTGGCCATACCTTTACACATAGCTCTGTGTGTAAGTCTACAGTGAGATACGAAACAATACAGCCACCAGAAAAGAAAATAAATCATAAATTCAAACATCCTCCCTAAGTCCTGCACCCCAATGATTGTAGGGTGATGGCTGGCTGTGATTTCCATTCCTGTGCTCCCAGGAAAATCCTCAAGTTCAGCTGCCACTCATGTTGAACACCCCTACCCAAGACTGTGCTTGTAAAGCTTTAAATAAAATAACACTTTGCAGTAGGCAAAGGTTCGCTGACTTCTTTTTTCAATTTATATTACAGAACAGTTCAAGATCCTGACCTGGAGGTGACAGGTGACAGGGGGCAGGTAGCAGCGTCACAATCTAAGGATATATGTCTTTTCCATTCTACTCATTTGGGTCAAATGAGCCAAGCTGATGAATAGCTGGGCATTTCCTACGTTGTACAGGTAGCTCAGGAAACCTGAAAAGATTGCTCTTCCAGAGAATCAGCTTTTCTGTTTAAATCCTTATAAAGTTGAGCTATATTGAATGTAAGGGACTTGGGTTGTTCATCTGCAAAACAATTAGACAGACACTATTATTTGATTTAATCTGACACTTTACATTAGTATCAGGCAGTGACATTAGATGTCATTGATAGCAATTTTTTTAAAAAAAGAAGAAAAACATATTTCTTAGGGGGAAGGATATAGCTCAGTGGTAGAACGCATGCTTAGCATGCACGAGGTTCTGGGTTCATTCCCCAGTTCCTTCATTAAAATAAATAAACACATAAATAAACAAACAAATAAATAAATAAATAAATAAACCTAATTACACCCCCAAAATAAACAAACAGAAAAAAAAAAGTATTTCTTACTGAAGTAACCTAGTTCTACCCTAGAGAGCTCACCAGCTATGAAACTAAACTCAAC
The DNA here is from genome assembly GCF_036321535.1 of Camelus dromedarius. NCBI lineage: Eukaryota > Metazoa > Chordata > Mammalia > Artiodactyla > Camelidae > Camelus > Camelus dromedarius. Next base: position 18,761,581 of record NC_087463.1, on the reverse strand, counting down.
CTCCTTCCTCCCCAAATCCACTCAGCAACACCCCAAATTCTTCATTCTTAACGTGTTCTGGGCACTCTACGTGTGAATCAAATTCAGAGAAGAGAGTAACCCATAAGAGAGATGCTCCCCTATTATTTAAGGGTGTCGAGGTTGGATTGGGCTAGAAATGCAGGAACACACATGCAGAAACATGGCTTACCAGTACTCAGCATCCCACACAACAGATAGGTGTTTGCAAAGGGGTCAGATCTTCAGTCTGGCTTCCAAGAGACTTTATAAGGTGTCGCCTCACTGGTTACTTTAGCATAAGATAGGGGCAGATCCTTAGTCTGGAAACAGTTATACTTTTGCTAAACTATCTCCTAACCAAACAGATGTAAACCAGGTTCTCAAGGATGATGTTCAAAACCAAACTAGCCATCCCTTAAGCAATAATGAGAAATGAAATCACCACGGGAACTGGGACACTGGACTGGCCAGTCATGTTATTAATATAATTAAGGGATTAATATTTGAGAGTATGATTCAAGATGGCATAATACTCTTTAGGTGCCTTTTTTTTTTAATTGTGAAAGAAGAGCCCACATCTCTTTAGTGGACTGGAGACTGAAACACGGGTGAGCAGTTGAGATGTGAGGAAAAGATACTGGGGTACTGGTGACAGCAGATGCCTCAGGAATCAGCGGCCGCTGAGAAGCCGCGTGGCCCAGGCAGAGTGAAGGAGGAACAGACTTGCATGAGTTACACTCTGCTGGGAACCAGGAAGGGGCCAACACGGATGCGGAGGCAGGAAAGCGTTATTTCATGGAAGGCAGAAACAAAACAGTTAAGCGTGTGGGCAACAATTGCAGGTCTTAGAGGATTTCTCTAAGAAAGTTATTGACAAGCTTTTGATTAAAAATATTCTACAGAGAAATAGGGGCAGAGCCAGAGTACCAGCGGTTAATAGGGAGGACGGGTGGTTGGGAAGAGAAAACAATGTATATATAGCACAGGGTCATTAGATCCAACCGTGCCTTCATCAAAAATGAATTCAGAGCAAGAGAGCATTGGATTTGGAGTCAGGCTGCCTAGGGTAGACGTGTGGCCATTGCCGTGGACGAGGTGCCTGAACCCAGACAATCTCCTTCGTCTCTCAGTTCTCACCTACAGGTCAGGAAAAATAACAGAACCACCACACAGGGTGGATGTGAGGATTGAGTATGTACATATGACGTGCTTAGTACAGTGCCAGGCATACAGTGAATGCCATACAGTTGTCTGGTGGTCGTCATCGTCATCATCGTCACTGATATTAAATGATTAATAGTAAGATTTCATTAGAGAGCAAGTGTTCCAGTTTAATTCAACAAAGTTTTTCTAGCACTTTATGGGAGCAGTTACTATAAAGAGTTATGGGAAGGTGATTGAAAATCAGTCTTTGGCCTCCATTCTTTTTTTTTTTTTTTTTTTTTGTAATTCAATCAGTTCGCCAGCAAGCTTTTACTGAATGTCTACGTATGCCAGACAGTCTACGTGGCAGAGCGTGGAAATCACAGAAGAATGTGATTCACATACACGTATGGCTAGTGCCGTAATAGACACACGCACAGGTGCTATGTGATCGCAGAGGAGGGGCGTATTCGTCAGAAAGAAGTCTGTGAACTCTTCCCAAAATACTCGAGGGAAACCAATGGCAAGATCCTAAGGGCTGCAGGCTGACCATTCCACCAGAATATATTGGATGTTTACAACCAGTTGGGTAGAAGCAGGGCAGAGGGTAAATACTATGAATGCCATTCTTGCAGATGTATGATCTCTAGACTACCTGGGGTGTGTGTGTGTGTGTGTGTGTGTGTGTGTGTGTGTGTGTGTGTGTGTGTGTGTGATGGGTATCATTTATACAGACCTTTGATGATAAGACATTAACATACAGAAATATGAAAAAATAACCCAAATGACGGAGTTGGGGGTGGAGGAGCATCTGGAATACATATTAAGGAGCAGCTAGTGTGCAGATTTATTAGCAGAGAAAGGGGTAGAGTGTGATTTAAAAAAAAAGACTGGACATTTTGAGACGGGCTGAGCGATCTGGCTTCTTTTTGCAATTTGTGAATCTTGAGACTCTTTAAAAGGCAAGTGCGCTATCGGAACCTTTTTAGGAAGACAATTCTAAGTTCATTAGGAAGGAGCAAGTGGAAGGAGAGGGGCCTGTCAGGCCACAGCTACAATCCAGGTGAAAAGTAATAAAGGGACAGACTAGGGCAGGTGCTTAGGGAGACCATGACGGGGTGATCAGCGGTTTCCTGGTGAATGTTTAGTGATTTGGAGTGTTTACAGTGATCCCACACAGCTATCAAAGTTATCTTGTGTACAGCATGAATGTTATGTGTACCATATTTAAACTGTAGGGGAATATATGAATCATAGCCTTAAAAATATTACTCTCTTTACATAATATACTTTTTTATTTTTTAATAGGCTTTATTTTTAGAGCAGTTTTAGGGTCACAGCAAAATTGAGAGAAAGATACAGAGATTTCCCATATACCCCCTGTCCCTAACATGCATAGCCTCCCTCACTGTCAATATCCTCCACCGAAGTGGTACGCTTGTGAAAATCAGTCAGCCTACATTGATTCTAGTCAGCCAGAGTCTGTAGTTTACATGAGGGTTCACTCTCGGTGTTGTAAATTCTTAATGGTCTTTCAACTTTACCGTGACCCAAAGGCGATACACAGTCAGTAGAAACCACACTCTGACTTGAGAATTTTGATGTTTTCCCGGGCTAGCGACACGAGGTATGAGGCTGTCTCCTGGTGCTGGACAGCGGCCGCAGCAGCTCCCGGGGAGTCACGCGATCACGGGGGTCAACCTCTGGTAACTTGCAACCATTCTGTACCCAGCCAACCTCTCTGTTCTTCACCTCCAGTACAGTACTCAATGAGTTACATGAGATGGTCAACACTTTATTATAAAATAGGCTTTGCCTTAGATGATTTTGCCCAACGGTAGGCTAATGGAAGTGTGCTGAGCCCGGTTGAGGTAGGCTGGGCTAAGCTATGACGTATGGTAGGTTAGATGTACTAAATGGATTTTCTGATAAAACTTAACAGTTTATCAGAAAGTAAGCCAGTGCAGTTGACGAAGATGTGTACTTTGAAAGTAAAATATATTTTTTAAAATTTACTAAAATTTTGAGCACATATCCGTGAGTGATTTTAAAGTCTAACACTCTCCTAGCAATTTCCAAGAAAGTTTCTGTGGAAACACATTTTCCAGTAGTCTGTAATCATCTACAGTCTGCTTTGTATCGTGTGCAGAAATATTTAAGTGTGTTGATGATATTCATTTTCACTTGCAATCTGGTTTAACTGGCAACTGGCAAAACCAGTTAAAATTAAGTAGATAGATATTTTGAGCTAAACTACAAACAATTCTGCTGGAAATAGAACGTGATAACTAAATTGCTATCATTCGTGCCTTGGTCTCTAGAATCTGAATAATGGAGAATTAAAGAGGCTACAACTTCGCTACACAGAACAGAACAAAACAAAACTGTACATTGGTTCTCTTTGAGCATCTGAAATGTCCCCCAGACAGCTCACAGGTGCACAGAGAAAGTTAGTGGTAAAACAAACCTTCTTCTCAATCATCTCAACCCCTAATATGTCATGCAGGAATTTCTCTCTAAACTCTACGGAGCCTAAGAGAATACCTTAGTTAAAGTGTGCATTTAATTTATCACTGTGTGCATTTCACACAGGGGTACTAGATCATTACTCTGAACCAGCTTTAGCAGTTAATTGAAAGATTTGGTGTGTCAGTCAAGTAGAGTGTTTCTCTAAGTTTAACTATCATTCAGACTTTAGAATCTCTTTAAACTAACAGAAAAAAAAAATCAAAGCCATTTTAGAAAGAGGATGGAGGAGGAGCGCCTGTTCTGCAAAACGTCCCATCACAATTGGCTTGGTTTCTCTGCTAATTATGCTCCCCATCAGGTCCGAGTCCTCAACAGCAACTCTCATTACTCACTCCCCTGGTCTCTTTATAGAAAGGTGCCCCCCCACAGTGGTCATAAATCTATTTTTAAAGAAAAATAAGTAGATATGCTGCTTTTTAAAAAATGCGGGGGGGGGGGCATAAAAACACTCAAGACCCAAAGCTTACTTTTCATGCAGTGTTTTGTTGTTATGGTGGCTGTTCTTTCTCTCCCTACTTTTAGTTATTTTTATTCACATAGAAAGGAACCATTACTGTCAATTTTAGTATCTCTCTGACAGAGTACATTTTTAGTATCTATGTGACAGACTACGTAAGCATACCCAAAAGCAAAAGCAAAACTGTGTCCCACGACTGTAATAAGAGATCAAATACAGCCATAGAGAAAAGATGATTTCACTAGTAGATCAATCTTTGAGGTAGAACTATCCAGATTTCAGTTTCTTGCCTCCTGTCAATGAGTTTCAGGAAAACCCATCTCACCACTCACTGCAGGAAGAGACGCAGGAGAAGCATCTTGGGAAAAGTTTATGGGGGTGGTGCTTCTCCCAGTCATTCGCTATGAGGAATCACGTCCTAGCAATTTTCAGTCAGAATAGGAATGTGAAAAAGCATCGTAGATGAATTCTGCGTCAATAAGGCAGAATGTCATTGACAACTAATCTCCTAGAAGTTCTTACCAGATCTTGTTCAGTAAAACACCTGTGTCCATTTCAACTCATCTTCTTAGTCCCGTATAATATTTAGCCCGGTAAAACCCAATACGTGATTTTAAAATTGTATATACTTAAAATTAATTGCAGTGAATCAATACATTGTTTTGAAAGTATGCTAAATGAAAAATCAAGCCCTTTTTCAATCTGAGCTTCATGAAACTCTTAGCATTTCTATCCAACCACTTCCTAAATGATGTCCTCCTGGCCAGACCGGCTCCACTTCTTATTCAGCTGGTCTACCTGCCTAGAATGTTCCTGACCCCTTTTCTTCTCTGTCCTAGTCTCACTCAAGGTTTGCTGGAAATCCCTTCTGCTCTTGGAATTCTTTAACCTCAGAAGGCTACATCTTTTTCTGCATCCCATCAGTGTATATATCTATACCTGTATCCACACACACACACACACACACACAGAGTCACTTATTAAATGCCTGACAAAAACTCTTAGCTTCTCAGCTAAATCATGCAGACCAGGACCTATGATTCGTATTTTTCTACACCTGCACAAAAGTGATACTCATTAAATATATTCTCTACATACCAATATTAATTACATGAAGAGAAGCAAATAAACAACTTGCTTGTTAAACAACATACAGCCGTTAAGCCCCTACCTGATATACAGAGTGTAGTCCTGTGTATGAAGGAAGATATAAAAAATATATACATAAAGCAGGGTCTCTGTCAAGTAGCTTTATGTCATATTTAGAGAACTAAGAGTCAGACCGGTAGAAGACAGCCGATAATGCACACATGTATGAAATGAGCAGTGCGAAAGCTGTGAGCTAACAGTGCCTGGTAAAGGGTTGAGCGGACCTGTCAAATGAAAACAGATCTGGACTTAGGTAAGGAGAGTCTTTGTTGAAAGGAACTGTTGCAGCAGGAGGAGGAGGGCCATCGCAGTAGGGGAGAGGGGCTGTCCCACTCTGGTGAGGGGCCCCGTTTAAGCAGGAGGAGGGAAGCCATTCCAGTAGGAAGAGCGATCCTACTGCAAGATCTGCCAGTGCCTCGGAGGTCAGCAGACACTTCCCTTTTATAGGTAAGCAAGGCTGGAAAGAACTGGCATTGGTGGGGGGGAGGGGAGAGGAGTTGGTGTTGAGATCTGATGGGGGAATTTTTTTTTTCCTTGAAGCCAGCTGATTCTCAGGAGAGGCTATGGAAGAGGGGCTGTTCTGTGTTCCAGGGCTCAGGGTGGGCAACCTTCCAGGGCCTGGAGGAGGAGGGCGGCCAGATGAAACAAAGCCTGGGGGTTTGGACACATGGCCTAACTGATTTCAGTTTCATAACATCACAGAACCGTGCACTTACTTCATCCGTGAAATAAGAGCGTTAGAGGAGGTGATGGCCGAGGTTCCTGTCAGCTCACTCTATTTATGCAGAACAAATCCCAGCGACGCCCCCTGACTGGAATAAAATGCCTCCTGGCTCTTCACGCTAAGTAATTACTTTCATATAATATATTCAGTCCAAAGGCTCGGGCTCTCTGAGTTTTTCCTCCACCTAATTGTTGGAAAATCTCCGTAAGATGCATATTAGTCTCACCGCTCTTCAAGAGACAAAACAAAGTCTTAGAGAAATGATGTTGCTTTATTATTTATCGAAGGGCAAAGAAGAGAGAAGCAGGCAGAGCCAAGAGTGCATCTGACACCGTGGACGGCTTCATGTGCTGAACCCGATAAGCTCCCCGGAAGGGCTTGACTGTAAATACCACTTTTCTGGGTTTAGAGGGAAAAAAATCATGGGAACCAAGAGAAGGGCTGGATCTGATAGCTAGAGAAACGGAGAGCTGCTCTCTCGCTGCACCAGCGGTGATCTGTGCCCCTTAGCTACCAGTGATGCCCTTTTAAAACCTGTCCTAAGTGGTGACCCAGTGAAGTAAAGACTTGCTAAATCTCTTGGGAAAAAAGACCTGTTTCTATTGCCTTCCTTGAAGGGCCCAAGTTGTACATCCTTCTCTGGGCCCAAGACACTCACTGTGAGGGTTAGTTACATCTCTGAGGTCAAAGTCAAAGGATTCCACGCCGGGAAACCTACAGCAGTTGGTGAGTTTAGCCCTTTTTGTGCGTGAGAGAGAAGGATGAACGTTTCCATACGACTGTCAGAAGGAAAACTGCCTCAGGCCCCGTTCAGTAGATGGAGAGACTTAACTCAAGGCTATTACAACAGGGGAGGGGGGAACTCTGCTGAAACAAAGGGCTGAGAAGTTGAGGCGGCAGGATCATAGGATAGCTGTGTCCACTAGTTGGCCTTATCCAAGGAAACAGTTGATTTTCTCCTATTTTCATGACAGGAAGTAGTTCTATAACTTGGAACAAGTTAGCCCCTACCCTCCCACAGAAACTGGGATATAAGGCTGATGGCATTTCAAAGGGATGACTCCCAGGTCCTTGGAAAAGAGTGTCCTGGCCTGTAACGCTGGCAAGAGGCTTTCAACAAGATTTACATCTAAGAAAGGTAGAGAAAGAATCTCTCCTTGTAAGTTTTCTAGAGCAAATGCTGCAAGTGAAGGAAGGTCAGGGGCCTAGACGCAGAAAGAGCCTGTGGAAAGTTGAGTCCAGCTGAGGAGAACATTAGGACCATCTTGGTCAGACTCATCAGAGGGGATTTTATAAAGAACACGTGGGCTCCGCTGCACTTTCGATGTCCTACAATATTTCGACACAGAGAGTGTGTCTTTAGGCTCTCCTTCCATTGTCTCATCTGACACCCTCATTTCTCCCTCCTCACTTGTCCCCATGAACAGATCACCCCCCAAAAATAAAACATCACCTATGAGTCACTCCAGCCTGACTTTCCTCCTTCCTGGAAAAGCCTTCGAGCTGGAAAGCCTCCTTCTTTCTCAGTGGGATGCCTGGTAGCCTGACTTTGCTCACACCCTGAGCGATGGATCTTGCTAGGTTAATGTCACCCCGAGGATACCTGCATACATACAGCGGACACCTGGGGACACAATATCCTACTTGCTAGACAGATCCTCTAGAACAAAATCGGTGCTTGTGAAATGTGGATAAGGCAGATGATTTGGGTTGAGGGTCAGGTGAGGAAAGTGTGGTTTCCACAGCCTCCTCTAAATTTTAGCACATGCTTTCCCTGGATGACAAAGCAGTGTGTTCTCTCAAAACCACCTAAAGTGACTGACTGCACACTGGTGCGTCACCCTAGCCCTGCAGGGGGGCAGTCAGTTGGAGGAGGAAGAAGGATGGTTTGAAATGCTTGGAAGGTTTTCAGACTTTTTTCCTTATGTATATTTTCTCTTATTGTCATCATCACGCCCACCAGCTTCTCACACAAACTCATTAAAAAATATGAAACAAATAAACATTTGGAACAAGCACCAAAGGAGATGGCGGAAAGTTCCAGTATAGATTCGGGGTATAAAAAGTCACGAATTGAATCAGAATCACCTGGGTTCATAATACACGGTGAACTTATATTTTGTTCCATTTAGCAAGGAAGAGTCTGGAATAACAGAATGAGGTGCCCCCTTGCTCTCCCAACGTGGGGTACAGAAGACGTCACTGCAGATACTGTCACGGAGGACCCGTTTGGAAATATCCACATTTGGACGCTGAAATTTATATTTCCTTCCATTTTTATGTGTTTCTTATAAATATCACGAATCCCTACTCCAGACTCCGTAATAGTTATTTGTCAGTATATCAACAGAAATGCACATTTGAGAGAATTACAAATGTCAGTCTGCTCCAGAAAGTCTTAAGAGCCTCCAAGGAGACATCGTGGAAGACAGGAGTTTCTTATCATGGCTGGGTGGGCTTCCAGACGCAAAGGTCAAGGTCAAGGTCGTCTACCTCCCCACACGTCTGCCCTACACATACGGGGTCCATGTATACTCAATGTACAGCTGAGGTTGTGTCACCGGCCATCGCGTCCTGATGGCAGCACAGGGGCTCCAGAGTGATGCAGCCCGAACGCTTAGCATCACCTACGCTCCCCCAGGGGGCTGAGGAGAAGGCAGAACGTGTGAGTCATCGCTCTCACACGCAGTGTACCCACCCGAGGGTCTAGACTTGCAGGGCTTCTAAGCAGCCTGCCAGCTTCCTATTGAGGAGGATGGAGGGAGCGCAGAGGAGAAATTTTGAACTTTAAATAAACAGTCAAATCAAGGAGAATAATTCATGTCTCTTTTCCAGCATAAGTATGCTCACTACGCTTAGGGTAATAATCGCAATCATCTCATTTTTTGGCTCCTACTAATAGCTAGGCATTGCGCTACCTTCTCTGCTAGGTTTTCATTTTGAATTGGAAAGCCAACCCCTGTTTTAACTGGAAACTATGGCAGTAAGCGGCAGGGCGAGGTGTGATGCCCCGGTCCATCTGACCACGGCCCATGCTATGCTGTCTGTGGCTCTGCCAGAGCAGGACAGAGTTAAGCATCCTAGGGGATCCTGCGAGAATGGAAGGCCAGGAGCCTGAGTGCGAGGATGAAATGGGTTTGAATGCCGACTCTGCAGTGCACTTGATGTGTAACTTCAGACAAGTTTTCCAGTCCCTCCTGGTGTCAGTATTCCGTCCTATAAAATGTGAGAAGTTGTCATGAGCGCTCTCAGTAGAAAGCCTGGAGTGCATTAATAGGCTCACAGTGACTAATAAGTATTAGGTGCCTTCTTTCTCTTCCTGGAGTACAGGGAAGAAAAAAAAACCAGAAAACAAAAATTGCAAACTTGTTGTTTTCTTAACCGGGAGTTGAGAAAAGCCAAGTAAAAACTGCTGACATCTCAGGGGAGAATAGATATCCAAATATGAAGCTAACACCATTGACTGGGAAATAAAATATAAAAGGATCTGTCTGGAAAGAGAGATCGATGATCAGAGAAAAGACACCAGTGTTAGAGGACGTTGGAGAGAAGCAACGTTTGTGAATAAACGATTATGAATCAATGGAGAAAGGGAAAAAATGGAATTACTAACTACCACTTTGATGAAGTACTGGCCAGTCCTTAAGTACAGACTCCTGCTCATCAAAGACAAATGAAATGATACCATTAAATTCTACTTCCATTAATAGCCTCTGTTCTCAATAAAAATAATACCAGAAATGCTGTTTCTCTGAGAAAAACGCACAGGCTAACCTGAAGTCGAGCCACATAATTTATTCCAGTGGAAATATTAGTATTTGCCTCGTAACTCTGACTTAACATTCTGTGATAAATATCCCCATGGTTCTTCAGGAACAAACAAGTTTGGATTTTTTTTTTAAAGTAATGTGCAAAAAGGAAACGTTTGAAAAATAATTTCTTAAACAGCAGCGTGTAGCTGCTAACGGGCTATGACAAGCTATTTCTCCAGGCTTCCATTTTCAATCCATATTTCTGAATAGCTTTGTGAGATTTAGCATTAGTTTCGCAGATTTCCCCAAATGATTATGCCGCAGTAATAGAATAAGGAGCATCTGTGGCAGACTGATGGAATCTCAGTGTTCACCGAGAATGAAGGACTGTCACAGGCAGGCTGATGGGAGAGATAAGCTTGACAATTACTATTATTAAACAACCAACTGTTAAAAGACCCGCACAACCCATTAAGGGAAAATACAGAATAAGTGGGGTTTGTTGCTTAAGCCAAATATTTTGGAATTCATCCACATTAAGCTCCCACTTTTTCTCACCATGGTGCTTGATTTTGTGATAAGTTTGCATACATTATTCTTCCCTGAGGTACATTTAGTTTAATTAAATTTTACTATTAAAAAGTATTAGAGCCTGCTTCTCATCATCCTTAGGAAGCCTGGCGTGGAAACATAGTGCCTCTGTAACACTTCCCTGAAGGAGCTTAGACTACTGGTTGCAGGCAGGCTTGGGGACCAGACAGACATCCAGGATGGAGAAAGGGGCTGCAGCCCCGTTCTCTCCCCCGACTCCCTCCTCCCAGGCAGAACCACAGGATGAAAAGGTCCTTTACTTTTCAGTCAACCAGCTGACCTCAGTCCTTTCATACTCTGTTTTACAATATTACCATTATTTATTTTTCTTACTATTCTAGAGATAAGAATTCACATTTCAAACATGAGGAATGGAGTGGTGTCGAGGAGCTTGTTTTGCATCTGAGCCTGAGTGAGGACACTTCCTTGTTCTCTCATCCAGGGTTGACTGAGAACCTACTGTGTGCAAAGTATCAGGCTCGGATCCAGGCAGAAGAGGTGTGTAAGGCTGAATCCTTTCTGCCGAGGAATTTTGAGTCACGTAATGCACACACCCTGCCTTTAATCTGATCTTACACCGACAGCTGGTTTTGGAGGAGCGGGAAGTGGAAGCTGTTAGTCATTTTTGAAAGAGATGAAATGGGAAAACACGAGATGTCCCCCTAAGGAGATGACCCCACCGTAAGGCTTATGTATCTGAAGGGCGTCTGTGATGCTTGTCCCCACGTAGTCTTTCCTCGGACAGGTTAACGAGGGCTCGTTTGATCTGCCGTTGCCAATCATCCCTCTCACAGTATTTAACAAAAGGGAGCCACACTCCATTCTCAGAAAGCACCGCACAGAGATTCTCAAGCACTAATCAGGAAAGCACACCAGCCACCCTGCACTGGAAGCGGAGAAAGGCTTTCGGAGCCGTGTTTCCTGCTGGGAGGCCATCAGCAGGGCGCCCAGCGCCGCGCGGTGTTTGCCACAGGTGATAGTGGCCGCGGTTGCTGCCAGTGCTTCCGAGCGCGGCACCAGCAAACGAGCTGTGCTCCTGTCGGACCCCAGCGCAGGCTCTTTTGTGGTGGTTGCGTATTTTATTCCTTACAAACTTCTGAATAACTCATGAGAAAAAGAACCTAAAATACAGACACAGATACAAGGTTTTAGACAAGACTAATAAGTCACATGCAAGAAGACGGTATCCCGAGTGTCCTGTGCTGGGAGCTTTATACGCCACCGCAACAAACAAACAAACAAACAAACAAACAAATCCAAGCATTTCTTTTTCGGAAAGTGTTCCATCTATACCCCAAAAAAGTGTCCCCTTTGCTTTTCAAAGCTGCTATTCCTCTATGGTGCTGTCAGTCTAGCAGGTCCCAGTTAGCTGGTTAACTTATCCAAACTGTTTCACTACCATCAGGCTCTGTGGGTAGAGCTGGACACATTCATACTCCAGCTCAACAACTTAATGGGTGACATCAGGTTTCTTAGTTCTCTAGGCCTTCGTTTCCTCATCTGTCAAAGGTACCGCATTGATAGATATACTTTGTAGAGAGAGGAGAGTCTAGCTGATGCTAACAAACAATCCAACACAGTGGCTTAAAACAATAAAACTTGATTTCCTATTCATGTCAAGTCCTCTGTGGGACCAGAAGTCACCTCAAGGATCCAAGCTACCTAATGATTTTGACCCTGCCATCTCAACACAGGGTGTCCCCCTAGATTTCCATAGCAGGATGGAGCAGAGTCTCCCAATGGCGATTGAGTGTTCTGGCCAGGAAGTGGCACACACCACTCCCTTCCCTGGCCAGCGGCTAGAACTAAGCGTTATAGCCACACCCAGCCAAGCAGAAGCTGCAAAGGGTGGCCTTCTCTGTGCTCAGGGGGAAGAAGAAGGATAAACATAGGTACTGATGAACATCAGTGATGGTTTTATCTACCAGAATTGTTAGTATTATTGAGGTCATGGATGGAAACATTCCCAGCATACTTTCAAAAACAGTGGAAGCTGAATAAAAGTGGAAGGCATGGTGGTGATGAAGAGGATGATGACAGTGACAGTAAGGATTGAGTTCTTCCTCTGATTTTTCAAATAGACCCATGGCTATCACACGAAACATGAATTTGTTGTCAGTTCCAATTTTCATCCCCGTTTCCACCAATGATGAGATAAGAGCCTCTGACCAGCTGTTTTGATCAATAAAAAATCAGGTCCTTTCTATCGAGTTTCTCTAACCTTTCACCCTGTCTTGTATTAAAGGCAATTCCCAGCGTGCCAAGCTCTAATAGTCCTTCGCCCTCTGGAACTGGTCTGTTTCCTTTGCACTAATCCCGAGTAAACAACTTTGTGTTGGTCTGTGTTGCAAGACTGTGTCAGCCTTCTTGTTTTTATTCCCTCAGTTTACTCATCAGACCACTTCCCCTGATACCAAATCCATTTTTCTCAAATCCTTAGTAAAATGGACATTCTTGTCTACAAACCCATTTCACACCACTGCACACGGACAACAGTCATTTTTCAAATGGAGGGATGACATAATTTAACAAGTTCTAGCTAATTTTTAGGCAGAGCTTTCTCCCTCAACACACACATGGGGAAAAAATTTTAAGTTTGTGTTTAATTCCCTGAATGGGGAAAAAAACCCACTAGGCATTATGCTCTCTCTTTCCCTGTTCCATCCTCCATTACATAGACTTAATAGTCCTTGCCGAGGCTCTGCCCTACGTGTGTGTGTGCACTGAGAGATGGGTAGGAAATACATAAACAGAACATTTACACACTTCACTGGGGCTGGTCCCTGAGCGAAGGTGTCTACCGCACACCAAACGTGACTGATGCTGGATGGGACTCTTGCCTTCCGTTCTGAGAGCTGTGTATGTCAGCACAATGAAGTCCTTATTCCTCACTCCGTGTTTGTCTCAGCCTTTATTTTCTCATTCCTCACACTTGTCAGTCCTGGTTCTAATTCTTTAGTCTCAGGGGGACAATTCTAATAGTCCTTCTGTGACCAAGGAATGGGAATCTACTGTCTTTGGCCCCAAAAGAGCAGCCACAGCTGTGAGGGTTGGATTTAACTAACACAGTCACTGAATTCTCTAATGAGTTCTCAGCTTCCCTTGTTTCTCTCCATCCACCTGAGAGGAAAACAAAGGACCAGAATCAACTTTTCACACTGGCTCATAACTTTCATGTGGTTCATTGCTTCTTCCATGAGTCTCCCGTCCCTCATTCCCTGAGCACGCCCACCCATCCTTAGCTTCCCCCACAGAATCAAGCAGGTCCTTACCATCCTGGGGATTCTACAGGAAAATCCCACCCTCCCTACAGCCGGAACAGAAGTGTCTGCTTCCACAAGTCCTAAAGTTTGATCAGCATCCAGAAATCATAAATCCGTGTTTTAAGGCCAGTAGTTTCCCAGCCTGGGTCTAGGACACTGCTCCAAGGAACAGAAAGCTGGATTCATTACTCTATGTCTTGACCTTAATTGCACCACACAGACTGCAGACTTTTGAGGTTGTTTGCCTGCCTCGGGCCAGCTCTGTATCCTCAGAGATGCACCAGCCATATCCCTGTCTCCTTACAAATGAATACTCACAACAGGAGGACCCAAGGTCCCTTTGTGTCTCCAGTGACCCTGGGACTGCAGTGTATTTCTGAACCTGGGGAAGCCTATTTTCCATCCTCTAGCCCCTCACCAGAGTCTCTGAACACATGTGCAGAGGACTTTTCTCAATCCGTTTTCATCAGTCAAGAGTGTGGTATGCACGAGCCACTGCTCCCTACACCCCACCTTTCTCAGCGCCTTTGGATGGCCAGCCGTCGCCACTCGGGCACCTGAATCTTTAAGGACCTCACAGACTTTCTGTCCGTCTTTCTCTTGTCTCTACACTCTACAGACCCACCAGTATTTATCATCTCTAAGGAAAGTACGTGTCACAAGTCAGAGTCCTCCCTTTTACTCGTTGACACTCAGACATCCCCAGTGCTTGGTGGCACACGACACCTGCTACGCATCCGACCACTTGTCTGTGTGCCCCAGAGCGTGTGCCGGACTGGAGTGGGTTAGGTTCTTCTCTTCAGCCCCAGCCCTTCACCTGCACCAAGGACTCCGTTATTTTCAGTATGACTCAGGCATCTGGGTTCTTTTTACCATGTGGCTCTACCATCTTGGATTCCTTCTCTTTCAACCATGCGAGAGGAGAGAGTTAAAGCAAAAAAAAAAGGGGGGGGGTGGATTATGAAAACTATTTCAGAAGCCAGGCCTGAGGCACATGTTCGTTCGCTCCATTCCTCAGCCGGGATGTCGCTCTTTGTACACAGTAGCTCGCTCACTGTTTTTCCTCACACATCACTCTCTTGAGATAATTTATGGGGCTTAGTCTCTTCTGTAAGTGAATAAAACTGCAGGTGGCAAATTTGCTGCCTAAACCACCAACCCAAACAGAAAGAATGAAGCAAGGCTGTATTTATTTTTTTTTCTTCTCTTATCTACTGGTTCCCCTGATCCCAGTTCTTTCCTGAGTCCTTTTTCTCCACCTTGACTCCGTGACGGCATCACAGCCATACCTGGGGCCGTGCGTCCTTCATTCCACAAGCACACACACGTGAGATGCCCGCCCGTGGGCTCCTCATTGCAGCTCTGGCAGAGCAGCATTGACTGAGATGACAAGTTAGTGTTATTTCCCCACATTTCAGGGGACAGCAAGGCATAATGCAGGTGCCATTATAGAACCTAGAAACTCTGTGTGACAATATAGCAGAGGGAGCTACACGGAAGGGAGAGGATGGCATAGGAATGGGGGCCTTAGAGCGTTTGTTGTTGGAGCCTCCAGCCTCCAGGCAGACAGATCTAAGTTTGCAGAGGTGGAAGAGTGAAGCAGTCAGAGGGAGGGCGGAGTGAGGACCCGTCGCCAGCAGAGCCAGAGCACAGGTGCTGTCCCCGCCTGCCGGTTTCAGCCTGCCGGGCTCCGCGCTCCCAGGCAACACACACGTGCCCAGACTTACAGAAACTCACCAAGAGAAGCTTACCTCCAGGGCAAAGGGGGCTCGAGGGCCAAGCCAAGGTTAAGTAATGGGTCACTGGATAAAACATATAGAAAAACCCTGAATTGAAGGGTAACCTGAAAACATTGAAGTTCTGAAGCGTTAAATAAACCTTCTAAAGTTCAGGTGCCAATCAGAGCTTCAGTTTGTAAAAGCAGAAATCTCAGAGGCTAACTCTGCTGACGGATTGCTAGCCTTTCCTTCCGTGGGTTAGGCTGGAATGTCACTGGAAACAACGTTCTGTGCGTTACTGCGAACGGTAACAGCCAGCTGTGGCCAGCTGCAGGGTGCAAGAAAGCACAGGGCAGAAAGTCTTTGTCATTTTATTTCCTCGTTGTCACTCAGACTCGCCATTTTCCCTTAATTCAGTTCCTGTAAAAATAACTGCAAGCTGCTGAAAATTGTGCCGCGTCCCTCATCTGCTAACCGAGGTTCTCCTAGAATATGCGACACTTAACATACTACTGACACCACCGGATTGCAGATCTAGGGGAATGAGAACGCACTGCCTTCCTAGCCCAGAAAGCAAGGAGCATTTTGTAGGAAACTTAGATGTGTGTTTCATGTTGATATTATTTTAGTGGGCTTTTTCTCTCAAATTTTTGATCATAGATTTCACCAGGTAACTTTTCAAAATATTGAATGGAGAGAGTTCTACTTCAGGGAGACAGAAATTGATCAGGAAAGAGAGGATTGGAAGCAACACGGAGCAAGGAAAATAGCAGACAGGGTGACAAACTTCAATGTAATGTGAAGTTTTCCTTGTTCTTTATTCTTGGGATCAGGGAAGCTGGATATGGGGTATGACAAAGAGGGTGTGTATGTCACCAAGAAAAATAAGCAAATGAGGAAGGAATTAAGAGCTGCTTCAGATGTCAGGAATTATGGGGACAAATCCACTACAGAGTATGCTTGACCTGCCTGATGGTGACTATTCCGTTGTTAGGATCCACACACACGCTGATTACTGGTATACCTATCCAGACTAAGTGTTTGGTCTTTTCTAGTGCTTGGTTGGGCATATATCTTGATTTTTTTGTAATTATTTATTTAAATATTAAGTATATAAATTTTCACTATATTTTATTATAGCACAGGGGATTTATATGCTCAGAGTATATGTTCCTGAAAGCTGGCATCCTAAATATCTACTTAAAGTGAATCCAAAAAAAAGGTGCTATGGAACTCTAGGAAGTGGTGAAAGCTAAAAATGCTAAATTTTGTTAATATTTGTTTATCCCCTGAAATATATATATATGTAAAATCACACTAGATCATGGGACATAACGGTGAGTGAATATCGCAGAGAGAAGGTGATCAATAGACCTTTAGCATTCTCTCACGACAACATTTTGGGACTTTCAGAATGTAACCTGTTTTGCAGATGTAATTAGGTAAGATAAAGTCGTACCGGATAAGGGTAGACCCTAATCCAATGAGTGGTATCCTTCGAAGAGAAAAATTTAGACACGGACACATACATAGAGTGAAGAAATGTGAAGACAAAGGGAAAACCACATGACAAAGGAGGCAGAGATTGGAGTGATGCATCTTCAGACCAAGAAATGCCAAAGATGGCTGGTTTCTGCCAGAACTAGGAAAGAGGCAAAGAGGGATCCTCTCCTCCAGCCCTCAGAGGGAGCAGGGCCCAGCCGACACCTTGACTTCGGACTTCTGACCTCCAGAACGACGAGCCTAGAAAATCCAGTTTGTGGTGCTTAGTCACAGCAGCTCTGGAAAACTCCCTCGGAGCAGTAGCTGGTGCTCTTATGTGAGCACGGTCACCTTTCCCGCTACAGGAGTATCTTGGTTTCTTCCCACATCCCCGAGTTCCTGCTCAGGGCTCAGCTTCCTTTCATTCTGAAAGATAAACAGATTCTCAGTCCCTTCTTCTGAGGTGAGACAACCATGAGAAGGGGGGTCACTGCACACAAACCCACAAATTAGAATGGAGATAGTGAGCACGTTGCAACAGTAGAGATTGGGTTACTCAGAGCATCTGTGAAGGTGTCCAGCTTCATGCCTCTGATGATGAGATGAGCATTCTAACCATTTGGAATTTTCACAGGAGGTTTTTGCAGAGGACTTTCGGAAAGATCTCTGGAAAGCAAGCACCCTGGTCCTCTCCGTAAAATAAATGGGGACTCAAACACACTCTATCTCAATCAAAGTAACCATGACAGTCTCACCGACAACCTTCCGTGGGACGTTTATTCATTACTCTCCTACTTGGAATTGGGCAACTGCCTGATATAATAAAACAAAAAGCCATATATGGGCACATATGTGCACAGATCTCTCAAGTGCTCATTTTAAAATTCAGTCAATCCCTGGAGAAATGTGTGCACTATAAATGCATAGGAGGCAATTTGTCAGGTAAAAAGAGAACATTTATTTTTGATTTCAGATAAAAAGAGAAAATCAATTTATCCTAAGACTTTATATGAGTCATTTCAGTTACCGGCATCCCCTTGCTTTAGGATATGGGCAAAGGTAGGTTAGACTGAGCTCCCATTAATGACTAGTGACCTAGACGGGCCGATTTCACAATCCTTGACCTGACTCCAGGTCATTCTGGGAAGGCCTCTGAGGAGGAGCAAAGTCTGAAATCATGCTGAGGAAACACTGGCCATCACAGCTTTTTCACACTTCCAAGTTTTATATAGTGAAGAGCTCCAGTTTACTTTTTGTGTATTTAATTAAGTGAAATACGAGGCTTGAGTAGCTTTGTGGGGGTGCTAAAGAGTCACACAGAGCAAACTCTAGTTTGGTCCACAGCTTATTACTTTATACATTACACAGGGCTTTCTGTAAGGCCAGAGAATCCTGTCATAACCAACCCCCATCAAAAAAAAAATTTTTTAAATCTAAAACTAAACTTGAAGTTAGCAAGCCAGCTCTCGTATAAGAAGAATCAGATATTGTCTTTCATTAAAAACATTAGAATTATCAAAGTAGGGTTGCATTCTAAATAGGGACCGCCACTAATTCTGAGTCCCCAGACTGCAGCTGGCTTTCTCTTTATATCAATGCCCAGGGCAACGTGGAACATCCCGCAGCTTTGCACAACAGTGAACTTACTTGTGTCCAGAGATGCTGCAGGTATGTTAACAAGGAACCACAGAACACATGGTTTCATGCTATTTGACGGGCAGGCTTAGTAATGTAGAACATACCAGGAAAATATTCAGAAAAGTGCAACTAACAACTTGGAAGGATGTAGACATCAGAATATTAATCAGTAGCAATTAGAAATTAAGATCCTGGTACCTAATGAAACCAAGGGACTGCTTTTGATGGAAAACCCAGTCTTCAAACTGAGAGTGGAGTTCCTCCCATTGCATGTTGAGTCCTCTCTGTAATCTGTGACAGGAAAAAGAAGTAAGCCAAGAGAATTCTGGTGATAAGATAGCAAAAGATTTTTCTTTTCCCAAAAGAGAGATCATTTTAAAGCTTGGGATCAACTCAGTAACCACCGATCACTCTTCCCCATCCATGCCTGATCCTGTCTCCATGACTTCCTGTATCTTACCACTGAACCTTGGACCTAGTTCTCAGCAGATTCTAAATGTGTGTTGACATGCCTGGCTCCTCCGTGGGGCCGTGAGCTTCTGGCACTGTGTGTCATTCATCTTTGCATCCATCACAGGTCACCCAAAGTTTGGCATGAGGTCAGGGCTTAATAAATGGTGCTTTTAAATAACTGTTGAAAGTCACCAATTTAGAGAGCACACAGACATGAAATGTGGCCATAGGTAGGGAGCAGATATCCATACAAATATTCAAACAATAAAATAAATGTTCCCAGGTAGATTGTATTTAAAATATAATTATAAGTATTCTTTGCTCCTTTTCTTAGTAAGTTTCCATCTCTTAAAACAGTGAAAGTAAACGGATGATTAGTGGTAAGAAGGAGAAGGTGAAGAGTGAAATAAAGAGCAAAGTATCTTTTCTTCTTACTGATGTGAATAACAGCCCTCCATTTTCCCTCTGCCCAAACACCCCCGTTTCCTTCTAGTCAACGGATGCCTGAGAATCCTTCTCTCTCAAGTCCTTTCTTTCTTCCTTATATCATAAGAAACTTCAGTTGTCCTGCCGTTTGACTTAGTGCCTGGGCCCTACCAAACATTTTTGTCAAATTGAATCAGGAGCACACATAAATCCAAGAAAGGCTTGAGACAGTCTAAGCCAGTCTGGGTACAAATACTGGGACACATTTAAGGTTGTTCAGGTCCAGGCTTCGTGCCAGATTAGCACTGATCCACACCGAAGAGCAGGAAAAGCATAAACTCCCCAGTTAATCACTTGCTTTGTTTTTGCAGTAGTCACTGAAATTAACAATTTGCTTTCTTTTCTTCACTCCTAGGATGTAAAACATCTGGTCCCACCCCCTGGCTATGATCAACCATCATATATTTGAAAAACGTTGAGTAACCATATCAGATTCTCTCTTCAAGGTAACTAACTTAAGAATCCACCCCTGTTTGTGGACTTTTGTCATGATTTCCTTTCCAAATCTGAGTGGTACTTATGGCTATGGTGTGAACCTGCTTCACATTTTTTTACTTCTCCCTCAACATATAGAGGCAAGAATTGAATTCCGACCTTGTATTCATCAATGCTAATTATCTTCATCATTGTTACATCCTGCTCTCTGGGAGATACATCTCACTATCATGACGTTTATGTTCATAGCAGACCTCTGTTCCGGTTGTTGGTTTGCTGTCATTCATTATCATACCTCCAAGCATGGTTAGGTTGATGAAGAAAGAGCTCACATACTCCTGGGAACTGAAACACTCGTTTTAAATTCTGAGTGTTAATACAGAAAAAAGTCTTGAATTAGATTGATTTCTTTTCAACTTCTATATTTATAGCATAATCTTTAATGAACTAAGTTGAACAGAGAACTTTGTCCCTGTAGCTTTATTAAATAGCATATAATAAAGCTTTAATTATTCAGTGGTTGGTTTTTTATGAGTTATTGCTGTCCACCATCTTGTTCCTTGGCTTATTTATCAACTGTGCTACATGCAAGAGAAAAAGATGAAGCAATGCAGGTACGTACCTCAGTCAGCCAGCCTTCCTGTCTGTCAGCCACACTTTGTAGGTTAAATGTGCAAAGAGCATGAGGACAGTTGTTAGAGGGAGACATGAAATCCTCTTGATTAAGAATGAAGGAAACAACCTAAATGTCCATGGACAGATGACTGGATAAAGAAGTTGTGGTATATTTATACAATGGAATCCTACTCAACCATAAAAAGAATAAAATAATACCATTTGCAGCAACATGGATGGACCGGGAGATTGTCATTCTAAGTGAAGTAAGCCAGAAAGAGAAAGAAAAATACCATATGATAGCACTCATATGTGGAATCTAAAAAAAGAGAAAAGAAGACACTAATGAACTTATCTACAAAACAGAAAGACTCAGACATAGTAAACAATCTTATGGTTACCGGTGGGAAGGGATAAAATTAGGAGTTCGAGATTTGCAATTATTAACTAGTATATATAAAATAGGTAAACAAGTTTATTCTATATAGCACAGGGAAGTATATTCAATGTCTTGTAGTAACCTCTAATGAAAAAGAATGTGAAAATTAATATATATGTATATGTATGAGTGAAACTCTATGCTGTCCACCAGAAATTGACACATTTATAACTGACTATACTTCAACTTTAAAAAAATGGAAGTTGAGTTCAACATTTCATCAAATTAAAGGACAAAACAGACTTTTAAGGGTGTCATAAAGAAATATTTCTGTGGCTACATATTTTTTCACTAGTAGTCAATATGTGGACTTGGAATAATATTTTACTTCTGATAAGAGTGTGTAGATTTTTTTGTTAATTTTTTTTGTTATCTAAAAGCTCCCTCTTCTGACTTTGCAGAATAATTCCTCACATATCCTCTCCACATTTTAACAGGTCTTGTAAATTGTCTTAAGAATAAACACATCTGATATAATATGAAATACAGCTCGTGTTCAGACATTGACCTGAAAACACAGCAACTGTAAGTTTTAAATTGAATTTTTTTTCTCCAAAGTTATAGTAAGTATTATTTCTGGGAAAATCAGAATTCCTTGTCTTAAGTAGTAATTATAAGCCATTTTTCCTCAAATACTGAGTTATGGAATTACCAGTGGTGGGGCAAACTCTTTGGTTTTTATAAAAATAACAGTTTTATATTATATAAATAAAATATCTCATAGAAAATTTTGAAAATATACAACATGGATTTAATTCATATCACATTAATTTAGCTATTAGAGTCTTTGAAAATACATCTTTCATGGTTACATAATATTCTATGATAAGCATATACCATCATTTTCTTAAAGAATAGCATAAAAATGCATGGCTAGATTATTTCCATTTTCCACCCATTATAAGTAATGGTGAAATCATTTATTTTAAACAAATATTCTGATTATTTTCTTAAGAAAACAACTGAAAATGGAATTTCTGAGGGAAAAATTATAAATATTTCTAAAAATATTGTCACTAGCACATTTTTTCTAAATTCACTTCCAGAAACATACAAATTTACAATTTTATGAGCAAGTGTGTATGAGTTCTCTCCATGTCCTCAACAATTCTCAGTATTTTAAACATGCACCAAAATCATAAATGAAAAAAAATGCTATTTAAAATTTGCATTTTATTAGGATCATATAAAAATAATTGCCCTCTAATTTTGACCACTATTATTATTACTTCTTTGTAAATCAACTTTAAATATTCTGTAAATTTTTTTCTAATAAGGTGTTAAAGATTTTCTTAAGGATTTTAGTAGTTCTTCATGTGTTGATTAAATATTTTCTTACCATGTTCTTTGGCTCTATTTTATCATGTTTTATAATATAAAGATTTTAATATGTCATGTAATCAAATCTACATTCATTTGTGGATATGTTTATTCCAATATTATGTTCACAATTTTATGCTATTAGTTATAGTTAGATTTCTGATTAATCTAGAATTAATTTTGTGGCATAGTATAAAGAAATGACATTTTACTTTCCTAATAGTAAACATTCTCGACATTACTTAAAAATAGTTCATATTTCTCCCATTGATTTTAGTAATTGAATTATATCCTACAGACTTCTTCATTTGTCCCTATTTCTGGTTTTTCTGGGTTTTTTTTAATGCTATTTTTAACTTCTTTTTTTTTAACTTTTTTTTTATGTTTTGTTTATTTATTATTGTATTATTTAACTACTTTGTTTTGGCAGTGGTGGGGAGAGAGGTAATTAGGTTTGTTTATTTTTAGAGGAAGTACTGGGGATCCAACCCAGGACCTCACGCATGTAAAGCAAGCACTCTATCACTTGAGCTATACCCTCCCCCTCTGGTTTTTCTGTTCTTGTTTATTGATGTCTCTATCCAGCCAGCTGTATTAGTCATTTTAACACTATAGTTGAAAAGCACCCTTCATTATTTCTCTTTTTAAAAATATGTTTGCTCTCTTTTATACATTGATAATTCCACATTTTAGAACCATCTTGCCAAGTTCCAAAAAATTTCTATTGAGATTTTAATTGGAATTGCATCATCTTTGGGAAAAACTGATCCTTGTGCATTATTATTGAATGTTTGCATCTAAGACTAGGAACTAAATCTCCACTTATTCTGATTGTATTCACATCACTCATTCAAATTGTATACTATTTTGCATAAAAATTCTTATGTATGTAGACTCTTTCTTCTTAGGTTTATTTCCACTTATTTTGCATCATCATTATCATTATTATTACTCATTGTAACTTTAACCCTTATCTTTAATAAATTGTTTTGGTTAACATATAGGAAAGTTACGCATTTTTAATATTTTTTGGTCAGCACCACTGAAAGTTCTGTCTTAGACAGCCACATGTAAATCAATGATGTGAGAACATTCCCTCACACCATACACAAAAATAAACTCAAAATGGTTTATAGAATTAAACATAAGACACTATAAACCTCCTAGAAGAAAACATAGGCAAAACGTTTTCTGACATAAATCTTAGGAATATTCTCCTAGGGCAGTCTACCCAAGCAATAGAAATAAAAGCAAAAATAAACAAGCGGGACCTAATTAAACTTATAAGCTTTTGCACAGCAAAGGAAACCATAAACAAAACAAAAAGACTACATACGGAGTAGGATAAAATATTTGCAAAAGATGAGACTGACAAGGGCTTAATCTCCAGAATATATCAACAGCTCATACAACTTAATAAGAAAAAAACAAACAACCCAATCCAAAAATGGCAGAAGACCTAAACAAGCAATTCTCCAATGGAGCCATATGAATGGCCAAAAGGCACATGGGAAAAAATGCTCAATATCTCTAATTATCACAGAAATGCAAATCAAAACTACAGTGAGGTATCACCTCACACCAGTCAGAATGGCCATCATTCAAAAATCCATGAAGATAAATGCTGGAGAGGCTGTGGAGAAAAGGGAACCCTCCTACACTGCTGGTGGGAATGCAGTTTGGTGCAGCCACTGTGGAAAACAGTATGAAGATTCCTCAAAAAACTGAAAATAAACTTACCATATGACCCAGCAATCCCACTCCTGGGCATATATCCAGAAGGAGCCTTAATTCAAAAAGACACCTGCCCCCCAATGTTCACAGCAGCACTATGTACAATAGCCAAGCGGGAGGTACAAACTATTGGGTGTGAGACAGGCTCAAGGATGCATGGTACATCATGGGGAATAGAGCCAATATTTTGTAATAAATGTAAGGGGAAAGTAACCTTTAAAATTGTATAAAAATTCAAAATTAATCTGCCTTACTCTTCTAACACCCTTTCCATTTTATTGTTGAAATACCTAATGTTCATGGAGTGAAGATTTAGATTTTGCTCACTTTTCATAACATTTTCCACATTTCATAACTTTTTCCAGGTACTCCTTGAGCTCTTTTTAAATGAAGGCTTGAGTCTTTCTTCAGCTCAGAAAATTACTTATCTTATATGTTTCAGTAATTCTATTTGTGTTAGTCTTTAGTTCAGAAACATCCAACATGCACATGCTGGAACTCCATGTCTTTTCTATTCACTGTTTCTCTCTCATCAGTTTTGTCTTTATGTCTATTTTGCTGTCTTCCATTAGCGTTTTTGTATCTACTAATTAAAATGCCTGCACTATTGTTTCTGTTAAGACTTCCAATACACTTTAAGTTCCACTCTTACATGTTTAATTTTCTCAAATTATTTTACCTCCTTTCATTTTTTTGACTTTCAGATAGCTCATATTTCAGCTCAGTCTTCTACAATTCCATGTCATATTTCACTTCTTCTATAAAAGCCCCTCTTGTCTTATATTTTACTGAGATCATAAAGCAGGTATTGCCCAAATATAATTTATTTCCTGCAGTAAATCTTCAAAACCAGCTCTTTTCTTGGAGGTTGAGTACCACATCCCTCCCCTTATTTTCGGCTGTAAAATCTTTTCGCGGGCCTCCTGTTGGCTGTTTTCGGCTTACACATCTTTGAAAGAGGAGCGGTCACTCCTAGCCTCACATCTGCACCTAAACAGAACAGGAGGATTCTCCTTGTGACCCCTCCGCTGTCTGTCTGCTTGCTGTTAGAAATCTCCTCTCAAACTTGAAGCTGCAGAAGATTTTTTTGTCTGTTTGTTTTTTAAATAGGCTTTAAAAGTTTAGTGAAACCAGCAGCCTAAAAGAAACCAGAAGAAAATCAGAACCATGGGCCATCGAGGCCAGCTCTGTTAGGTTTCTCTCTGTGGGGTCAGGGGTCAGTTCTCTGTATCTTGGTCTCTGTGATGGGCATACTGATCCAGGCATCTGGATCTTAGAAGGCGGCTGGTTCAGGAGGAAGCTCTTTTGCATCGGGGCAAGGGCCACCGCCTGGAGGAAAGCCTTCCCCTGGCACTCACTCTGCTCGGTGCTGCTGCCCTGGAAGCTCTGGACCCTCACAGGTATCGCCTTGGATTGCTCCTCACTTCACAGCAGCAGCAGAGACACTGAGGACAGCTCATTCCCTGTCTGCCTGCAGTTACCCGTCACCCCAAGTTAAGGAAGGTCCGTGGAGTTCTGCCAAGATTTGCTTTCTTTAATTTCCAAGCTTGCAGCAACTTCGCAGGAGACACTGTGAAACAACCTTCAGCGTTCCAGGTTGGCCCCTATGGCTTGCTGCCCAGCAGAAATCCTTTGCAATTTCCCTCAATTTCCCACTGGCTCTCTTCCCCAGTTTTCAGTAATAACAACATTATCTCCCTTTGTTCTATGTCATTTTGGCCATTTAGAAGGAGATCCAGGAGAAGAATGAAATCCCTTGACTTAATAAGTCCATCTTACCGAAACGCCATTCATTTGGCTTTTCTCCTCCAGCCCGCCAGGCATATTAAAGGATTCACACTCACCTGGCTCCAGATCGTTTCAGCGGGAAATAGATACTCCCTCCTCCCAGTCTCAGAACACTTGATTTTTATTTCTCATCTTTTATGGGCAATTGTCTTTCCAATTAGACTGTAAGTTCCTTGAGGCTAGGTAAAGAGGTCAGCTCCTGGTTTGCCCAGGTCCTCTCCAGATTTGAGACCTGGGAGCCCCCTCAGGCCCTGATTGGGTGGTCACCCTCCTCAAGGTCAATGCTAGCTTTCTCTTTAAGCCGTCGCCCTGCACCTGTCATCTAAAACTGTCCTGCCCAAGGCAGATGCCATGATATATCTGTTGACTGAGTCATTTCTCCCTGCCCCTGGGACTGCATCAACACATATTTATAGGCTCAGCATCACAGTCTAAGGCTGATAACCAGAGACACTGAGCAGTTTAACCAGCACGTCTCTCCATGGTGGTGAAGTTGTGAACTTTTCATAGTCAATAACGTAACCTGGTTCATGATCTCTAGATACTTGCAAATTAAAAAAAAAAACAACCATCACTGGAGAAGTTTCAGACATAATTACAAAGAGTAACGTATGGATAGAATGATTCCTCTAAGACTAATATTTTCAGAAACTAGCTATTATGCCGTTCAGTTCAGTAGATATGCGAAATCTGTTTCCAAAAGCACGGGGGCCCCAGGCTGCTCTCCTCCGCCATTTAAAATTCTATAATTAATTACTTACTGGATGTGTAAAAATATACCAAATGTGCTTCAAGATATGTTCTCTGTCCTAAAGAAGGTTTTTTTCAGGAGTTGGCTTAAAGCTGTGACTGTTTACGTTTCCCTGCGGCCAACTTGAAATTACCTCGAGTACACCCCTGATGAAATATGTTCTGAGCACTTTCTCATTTCTTAAAATATTTCTAGATGACTTTCTCTCTTTAAATAGAAAGAACAAGTTTTGCTTGTAGCATCATCACTGCATGCAAGCCGCAGAGAATTTCACGAAGAGGAGAAAACCCACTGGGGTCCTAAGTGGAGATCCATCCACCAAGTGTTGTCCATATCTCATGTCTGTCAGGATTTTGGAGACTTCAAAATGCAAGAAAAAATGAAAAAAAACCTCCCACGCTTACTTTGAGGAATCAGATAAATCAATAAAAGTTTTTCAAGCCACTACAATGTGGTAGGGGAAAAAAAAATCTCAAAAGCTGTAACAGCCGTGCCATTGATGTTGAAAAAACCTAGAAACCAGAAACTGCGCCTGATAAGAA
Source organism: Camelus dromedarius (assembly GCF_036321535.1). Lineage (NCBI taxonomy): Eukaryota > Metazoa > Chordata > Mammalia > Artiodactyla > Camelidae > Camelus > Camelus dromedarius. The sequence continues at coordinate 18,734,572 of NC_087463.1, read as the reverse complement.
AAAAGAAGCAATTAGGGAAAACGAAACTAGTGAAGAAATGGCAAAGGAGGTGGAATTGATGAACTTTCCTAAGGGGATCTTAGCTTTCAAATGGATTCAGGTTTCCCAAGGGCAAAGTTTGTTCCTTATGAACGAATCCATTTTTACTCTCAGACCTCAGCACTGCGGAAGTGGTTTTGTTTGGAAAGGAAAGAGGTTGAATTTAGATAAATGCCACCCCCAGAGCAGATGTTCCCTGCTTGGATAAAGGAACGACACACGGGGAGAAAAAGTCATTTGGAAATTCAAATTAAAACTCATGTATTGGCCGAGGAGTGACTAATCATTGGCCCAGGCTACCGACGGGGGTGCCGTCCGTCTGCGGAGACCTGCAGATGGGATGGAGCGGCGCACCAGCTGAGTGTGCTGGGGCCCGGGGGGGTCCCCGGGGAGCACGTGGGCTCTGGAGTCCTAACAGCCTCATTCAGGTCCCAGCCCTGTCACTTCCCAGTGAGTGACCTTGAAAGGTTCTTGACCTCTCTAAACCTCAATTTCCTGATTTATAAAATAGGGACAATAGTAACACCTCCCCCATAAGGTGGTTACGTGGAGTGATAACATCTCTCTAGAAGGATGAGGTGGTGAGCGATGGTATCACGGCTCTGTTACTTGATTCTGAGGATTTGAGTCTGTGCTTGGCGAACCGTCCTAACTCACCTCTCATGCGTGATGGGTCAATGATATTTTATCTATTCTACTAAAGAGCACCCTTGATGCTTTCTATTCCCAAACATTTAGTGATGTTATGTAAAAGCTCTTCCACCTACGTTTGACGATAACCCCCAAATTAGCCCCACTTTATTTACAGAAACATGTGTCCCTGTCCTTCCACATACGTGTTTATGTCTCATTCCCCACCTGAATACCTTCTTTACTTTACCTGCTCTCCACAGGCAGTGCTCTTTTCTACCACATCTTAGGCCCCACTCTTCGCCCCAGAAGCATCTTCCCCTTTGTCAGTTTTAGGCCTGTTTGCCCTGAAGACTCCATTCCCTGCCCTTCCCCTACTCCTGACTTCTGCCAATGACATCACTCGGGCTGTGCTGACAACTGACTCCCCCTCGGGTTTGACTGGTGGGGAGATCAGAGAGCGGTCGGTGAGGGTCGCACTGAAGCCGGTCCTCTTTCGGAGGATACCAACTCCTGGGTTGAGTTCCTGTCCCCCTATTTTTCTCAAATTTTTTACTCTGGTAAAATACACATAACATAAAAGGTACTCTCTTAGTCATTTATAAGTGTACAGTTAAGTGATACTAAGTACCTTCATATCGCTGTGTAACCATCCACACCATCTGTCTCCGGAGCTCTTTTCATCTTGGAAAACTGGAAAGCTGTACCCAGCAAACAGTTACTCCCCTTGTTGCCTGGTTAGCCTTTCTAAGGCTTTTTCAGCTGGTTCTCCCCATTAAATATCCTGTCCCGATGTGGCTGGTATAGGCTTGGTTTTCCTGGTTGGGTTTTCCACCTTCCACACAGAAGATTTTTGAAATTACTTAACAGGTAGTTATCACTGAGTGCCTGATGGGGGCATGGCGCTGATGGTGCAGAAACGGGTGAGACACGGCGCAGCTGCTGTTCTCAAAGATGTTTCCCAGGAGGCGGGCACATCCCTGTGTGATTACAATGTGGTATTCTGGCTTAAGCACTTGGGTTTTGGAGCAAAGCACATGGACACGAGTCCTGGCTCCACCATGTACTGGCTCCGGGGACAACGGCAAGTTAGGTGCCCTTCGAGAATGACCTTGTGCCTTTGGCTAAGGAGCTAGATTGAATGGTGCTCTTTGCACAGTGGGGAGATATTTAGGAGGACTGCCCAAGCAGGGGCTTTTAGGGTGCGCTAGGAGTGTCTGGCTGGGTGCAAGGCTACCATTTAGAAATGCATTGCCTGCTTCGGGTTGGTGGCTGTACAAATGAGGTGGAGGCAGGAAAATTACTTGGCCAGTAGAATCGTCTGGAATTACTGATAAACTAGGGAGGGAAAGGAAAGGATTGAGAAAAAAATAGGAAACTTTCTAGTCATTTATAAAGCCTTCCATGACTGTTCCAAGCCAAGCTGATTTCTCTCTGAATTCCTAGTGAGCAATGGTTAGCACCAAACAATATTCCATTTCATTGTCTGTAATTCTCAAATGTGTTGATTCTTGCTCTCCTCCCATTTGGCTGAATGATGGGTCCTTAAAGAAAAATTAACAACTTAATATTTTTTATTCCCCAGAAAGGTCCTTATAACATTTTATACATAAAGACGTTTAATAGATTTCTTTGAAGAATCTACATTTTTTAAATATTCTTTAAAAAATAGTGTATCACCACAAGCCAGATTAAGTTATAATTCAAGAATTTAATAAGATAACTAAATTTTTAGCTTTCCAAAATATATCTTAATTATCAAATGAAATAAAAATGCAATCTTACTTTCAAGAGTTTGATCTTCTGCATTTTCACTTTAATCTTACTAACCATCTTTAGTAATAAAGAGCGAGTAAGGGCTTAATGACTTGAATTCAGAGACCCAACTGGGTTGGATTTTCTGATTAAGTGGGCTAATGTTAACTGTGCGATCTGATGCATGATAATCTATCAGACCCCATTTTTGGGGTTCTCTTTTAATGGAGGGCTTACTGCATGATTAGAAGGTGAAAAATGCAGTTTTTCAGGATTCATTTACTGTAAATGGACTGAAATTGAGTGGAAGAAGACCCAGGCCCATTTGCCTTACTATTTCCACGTATATAATAATTATTTCATAACATCGACTTGAGAAACTGTAATTTGTTTTCACATTTAATCAATGGAGAGCAATATTTGGATCAGAATCCTTCTTGAGTGATATCATAATTACCACGTTATAAAACCCTCTCTTTCCTCTCTCTTGCCAGCGATTTTAAGGTTTCGTTTCCTACTAGAGCGTTTAGCCTGTTTGGAGTTCATGTGACACTTTACACGGAAAGAAGTGTGGAATGCCACTTTGCATGCCACTGCCTCATAAATTATTCATCCCTGCTGTTTACCAAGCAGCTTCTGCTTATAGATAAGAAGTCACCTCTTGTTTGCCGCGCACATCCTAGGGGCCCAAACAATCATAAGTCGTATGTTACCCACCAAGAGAGCAAGGAGGAGACTCAAGCAAGCTCCGTTTGGGACGAGCCTCTCCCTTAGTAAAACCAGCCTCGCCGGTCGTACTTGACGCGAAATGGTAATATTTAGCTTTACAAAGTACGAAGTTGGGAGAGAGAGCCACACTCTCAACAGAGAACAGGCAATAAACTTCCTGTCCTGATGGGTAACTTTATTGAATCCAAAACCCAATGAGAAACCATGGTCACTCTTACAAACAGCCTTACAAATTGCCAAAGCTATAACCATCGAGAGCATCTCTAATTTTTTTTTCATTTTTTTGAAAATATGGTGGCGTCCCTACCTACAGTATCTCTTTGCCCGCTCTTTTCCCTATACCTCTGTAGTCCCTTGCCCCCCGCCCCCACCATGGGCAGGTATTGATCTGACCTATATTTTGATCAGGAATACCCATTTTTCACCAATTTAAGATAATGAATCTGTTGATTAAAAATATAATGCATCTTTAAATGCTGGAGGATTTACTGAATTCCGATTTGGCCGTAAGAGAAATGACTAAGGATATGGTGACTTTAAGTGATGACTGCTGATGAAACATCACTGAAGCAGCTACAGCGTTTCTGGGCAGGCTGAGGTCTCCCCGTGGAATAACCTTCTTCTCTGCACTTGATTCAATTTTACATTTGTATACAGTATAAGGTTAGATTTTTTTTTTTGTCCTCACATAGCTCATCGTGCATGTGAAATAATTATTTTATCAGTTAATAAAAAGCATATATTAAACACCCACATTGTACCTAACACGGTGCTAAATGGGACTGTGGTGAACAGAAAAGAAACCTGAGGAATCCTACCTGCTGTGAGGTACCACCTTGTCCAGCCCCATAGTCTAAGGATGGCGAAGCCCAGACACAGACTTCCTTCATTGGGTAGTGGCACCGTCAACATCAGAGCTCAGATTTCCAGTCTCCAAAGCTATAGTTTTTCCCACTTGTTCAAGGAGCCTGCATTCTGTCTGGGCGGTTAAGAATTATACAGATAAACTTGCGCATAGATGGTCAATGAATCTATGATGACAAGAATATAAAATGGGGAAAAGACCCCCTCCAAAAAAGGACTACATATAGACAAATACATAGAGACCAGAACAAAGCTGCATATAGATTATAATTACATTTTACGCTGGAGATACTAAGGGCAGTGGGAGTTCAGCAAATTGGTAGGAATGTTTCAGTCTGAAACTCACGAAAGACTTCATGGGGAAAATGAGTCTTGATTTGTGCCTTAAAGAACAGGTGAGGATAAATAAGACTCTAGTAGGTGGATGTGAACAGGAAGAGAAATAGCTATGTGTCTGGACTATCGAGTCACCAGAGTGAAGAAAGGCACCAGCGGGGCTTGATTGATGGGGAAGCAGACGGAGTCAGTCTAAGCAGCAGTCGGCGCAGTCGGCGTCGGTGGGCAGAGTGTTGGAAGGCACTACAGGACTGGAGTCAGCCTTCCCTGGTGTGCACATCCAGCTCGCGCCTAGGTAGCTCGTCACCTGGTGCCCGCACCATGTGTGGAGGTGGCGCCGTTCCACCCTGATTCTTGGTAACTCCCTGGGTAGGTATTCTTTCCCATACACCTGTGTATTGCATTCCCACCGTGGTCAGGGTGAGCTGCCGTGACTCTTGTTGGCCCAGCCGTGGACTCACCTTGCCTAACGTGATGTTAGCAGCAATGCTCTAGGCAGAGGCCTGTAAAGAGCAACTTTGGGGCTTATTATCTTGGATGTATCCGCCAGCACCATGAGAAGGCTGGCCTCTGGCAGATGACAGGCATTTGAAGCTGACTTTCACCAGCCAGGTCCAGCCTACGTCATCCGACCCCTATCCAATACCAGATGCCGCAGTGAGCCCAGCCAGAATCAGCAGACCCCTCGAGGCAAGCCCAGCAGACACATGAGAAATGCACGTTTACAGTCATGTGGGTTTGTGGTTGTTTATTACAGAGCCAGAGTTACTTGATGCACATGCAAGACACTGCTCAAATGATGTCATTCTCCTACTTGTATAACATGGAGGAAAATATCAAGAAATCCAGAGTAACATTCTCCATGCCCACTGTGCCTCGCTTAATGAAATGGATGCTCTGAGATAAGACAGGAAACATCATCCTTGTTCTCAGGAAGCTTACGATGAAGTTGCTATCAGATGCCGTACATATTAAAAAAAAAAAGAAGAAGAAGAAAAGTTACTCAACTATTGAAAAATTGCTTTCTTGAATCACTGTACATGACATGCTGCTGAACAGATTAGAAAAAAATAGGGAACTAGCTTCATGGTGAGAGAAGTCCCCTAGGAAACACAAGACATCGGGGGGGGGAAGTGTGTGTGCAGTTCTGGTATTTCCATCAACAACCTGGAACATTAATCCTGGAGCCTCAGGGACGCTTACCAGCCCTGGACTTGCCCTTCCTTGGAGATAAGAGAAGCCCGGGCGTCCTCACTGTGAGAACTTCCCCAGGAACAAGGTCCGTGGCCAAGAAAACGGGCCTTTCTTCTCCTTGGGTGTGGTTTTCCGGGCAGCTCCGATGGCCAAATGCAAATCCTAAACAAAGTAAGATTGCCCTCAAGTAAGCGTATAATTGTCCCTAAAAAAAAAAAAAAAAGCTACTCTAAACAGATTCCTTCAAACATTACAATGAGAGCCAGGAATTTAGGAGCAGCTCTGGAAGCTGCTGTTTACGCTCCACCAGAAGAGAAGCAAAATCAGATCAGAGAGGAAGGCCTTAGAGGCAGGCCCACATCCCTCCTCTGGAAGCACCCGTTTGGAGCTCAACATCACTTTGTTCCTTATCAAGGACAAGCCTTGCCAGACAGGGCTTTTGCCTGAAGCATCTCATCTCTAGTGCGACCTGCCAGCACTGCCTCATAGTGTTTTTCTCTTGGCCATTTGTCTCGAATTTAATAGCACGTACAACAGATAATAGATTTTAAATGCGCACTGCTTAGGTAAAGCCCAGACAGTAAGAAATTTTAAGAAGTAACGCTGTTCCAGGAAATCAGAAGTGTCAGACGCACAATAGAACTGAAGCCAGTGGGAAAACTGGGGGGCCAGGTGAGGTTTTTGAAGAGCCGTCCGTAAGTGGACCAGGACTTCCATCAGGAGGAGTAGGCGGGGAGCTGCAGAGATGGTGGGGGAAGGAGAAGGTCTGCCTCCAGTAGCTCCCGTCTGCGGTAAGGAATGTCTAGTTATCACCACTTCTCTGGCTAAATGTCCTCTGGGTCATTTTAGAATTATTTATAGAGAGAAACAGAGGGGAGAAAGGGAAAAAATAGAAAAGAAAATTAGGATAATCAAGGGAGGATGGAGGGCTAAAAGGAGGTTGAAGGTAAAATATATGCACAAAGAAGAGAAAGTTAAGTGGAATAAAAAGGTTAATACAAACAAGGAAAGATCCAATACTATTACAAAGTTAAGCTTTAAGAATTGAATCCAGTTTGACTGAGGAATTTGCAAATTTTTACTTAGAGTTAAAAATAGATTTTTCCCTAAATGTGTTAAAAACAAGAATTTTAAAAGAAATATAGGAAAGAGAAAGAGGAGAAGCCAGCAGTCTAAAACAATGAACAGATAAGGTTAAGTAAAGTAGAAGTGGAAAACAGATGTAAAATAACCAGCAGATAGCAAGGCAATGGAAAGTTTGGAAAGTTCCAGAACCGTGGAATCCATTTTCTGTCTATGCTGTTTCTGGACCTACCCTCTGAAATCTCAGGACCAGGAAATACAGGGGGTCCCCTTTTCTCTCAGTATCAGCCTGGCCACAATGGCTTTTATTCCAGTTTGCCCAAAGAACCGGCTTGCCGAGCCATGCATCCTGTGGGGTCACATCTGCCCACTGTGTACCAAGGTGCTGCAGCCCCAGCCCCAGTTTCTGTTACACTGACAATCTTTCATAATAGTTTCACAGTGTGGGCTTCTCAAAATTTAACTTCAAATGCTTAACTATTTGAATTCTTTTAACCTAACATGTACATGATTCAGTTTTAAAATACCCAGGAATGAAATTCAATATGTTGAGCAAAAAGCCACTTAAGTTTAAAGAAAAGAAAAAAAAACTATTTTTATTGGCAGCAAATAAACCTAGGGAACTACTAATGTCATTGTTTGAGGAATGTTTTCTTTGTGACTGTTGGTTTATGCAAATAGCTGTAACACGCAGACAGCACCACTTCCCGCCTGAGGATTCAACAGTCATCTTCTTGTTTTCTGTGTAATCTTCCTCCAGGCCGACCTGCTACTTGTATAGTTAAATCTTGGCATTAATATTTTAACATAGGTTTGCTTTGGGTTGAGATGAGCAAGAAGATTCACCGAGATTTATCTAAAAAGATTGTTTGTGTGATTTCATTTGGCTGCATTAGGATTCTGTGACGGATGCTTTCTATTAGCAGAGTGCATCCACCTCTGAATCAGGTATCTTGTCAACAAGACAGTCTGACAGCTGAGCTTGAGGGTCATAAAAAGTAGCCGTTTGGATTCAAGAAAAATAAAGCAATTCTCAACTTTTTGGTTAAACCTGCTCCTCTTTTCCAGATGGATTATATTGGATATTTAGCCTCACTTATACATACACACACACACACACACACACACACACACACACACACAGTTTGTATCTTGAGACCAATTTTTTTCATCAGTACAACAAAGAAACTGGACTAAATTTTTTTAAATAATTTTTTTCATTTAAAAAATAATTGTTATGGTAAGAAAGAAAAACTTGTAAAATAAGTGAAGACTTTCCTTACTCCCACCAATAAGAAATAATTATTGTTAATATCTTCATATTTCTTCTTGCAGACATACTATGTCTATATGTAAATACATATGTAACCATATATTTTAAATAGTCTTATGCTATGTATCCTATTTGATAACATTTTTTATTTATCACTATGTTGTCTCTGTCAAGGAGATTATCTTTTAATTTGATGAACCATGAGTTGTATAACCTAGCTCTAATCTATGGACTTAAAACTCTTTTATATTTTTAACTTTATGAATAATTCTGTGACAATCATCTTTGTATAGATAGCTCTGAACATTCAATTACTTTTTAGAATAATTTCCTGCAAGTAGAATTTCTATTTCAAAAAATATGAATATTCTAAATGTTAGTATGTATGAATTGTTAATCGTTTGATCAAGATTTTTTTAAACCTTTTGGGGTTTTGATTGGGATCTTATTAAATTTGTAGCATAGATTAATGCGAATCCATTCATTCATTCTTTTAATGAATATGAATTAAATTCCCACTATGGGCCAAATACTAATGCAGCAATGGAAAGATCAGAGAGCCTTCCCTATGGTACACAGACGCATAAAAGAGTCAAAACCAGCAAACAAACACACACATATAGAACATGAAGTCAGGGTGGGGAGTGCTAGAGTTTAAATGCTCTGAAGGAAAAAAACAAAGTAAGGAGACAAAGAGTGACGGGAGGTGATACTATATGTAGAATGATTAGGAAAGTTTCTTAAGTCGATGCTGATCAGAACCTGATCAAAGACTGAGAACCCAAGACAGGACGCTCCATGGTTATCAGAGGGAGGAGTGAAGGAGGCAGGGCAGCAGGGAGTGTCATCAAGGAAGAGAGCCCAAGGGACCGAGACTAGCGACCGCTCAGAGGTCACACCAGGAAGCACCTTTGGATAAGCAGGTGGGGACTTCGGATTTTATCTTGAGTGAGATTAGAATCCAGGGAAAGATTTTGCACAGGGGTGTGGGAGTGACAAAGCGCTCTTCAAACAGTCCGTCTTTTTTTCCTGAGCGGGGTGTGCCCTCCACTGACGTGTCCTCTTCCATGTCTTGCAGTTGGAGGTTTTAGTTTCAGTACACTCTTTTAAAATGTTTCATTAAATATTTGTTTGGCTTTTAACTAAGAATTTATTTCCATTATCTTCATAATTTGTATTTTAGCTTAAAAAAAATCTTACAGACCCCTTCAATGTTTAATTCCAAGAATCTGTGAGCTTGGTGCCATGCCAGTGATTCCTAAGTCTCTGCAGATCCGTGCAAGAGCAGGTACTTCTCGGGGGTTATACAGAATGGTCCAGGGCTGCTTTTACTTTCGGTCCCCTCCACTCACCTCAGAGGAGACACAAGCATAGAGTCAAGCGCACTAAAGTCAAGCAGTACTTTCTGGGACAGCCGTGCTTCCACCCATCAACCTCTTAATAGTTCTCTGCTCCCGTGAAGTTTGAGTCCCAGGCCCTTAGATCTTTCTTGAACTCAATATCCTAGAGCAGTGTTTCTGTAAAAGTGTGCAGCAGAATCACCTGAGGTGCTTATAAAAACAGCTTCCCGGACCCCGTTCCTGGTGATTCTGATCCCAAAGGTCTGGATTCTGATACGCAGCAGAATTCAGGAAGGGCTTTCCGAGACCGACATTAAGCCTGCCACGTTCTCGCAGATCCCAGATTTCCCATCACCATTCTAACTGTGATCAGGGCAGGTCTTGGAAAGCAACGCATCTGAGTGGGGTTGCTCAACCTGACATTGTCATACTGTTAAGTTTCTGATTCTAAAAAACAAAGTGAAGAGGGAGGGTATAGCTCAAGTGGCAGAGCGCATGCTTAGCATGCACGAGGTCCTGGGTTCAACCCCCAGTCCCTCCTCTAAAAATAAATAAATGAATAAATCTAATTACCTCCCACTGCCCCCCCCAAATAAAATAAAATAAAAAACAAAATGGAGAGGAATTCAACAACTGAGTTTTACCTAGGCCTTCATGTATTATTTTCAAGTTAATGCAAGGGAAAATAGATCTTTTCAGAAAACTCTCTTTTTGGCTACTTTAACAAGCTTCTCTTTAAATTTTGTTTTCTGGAGAAACATATTACACCTTGATCTTGTGCTCATTCCCTAAAATAAACATGTCTTGATCCCTAAGGAAACCAGTGGTGAGGACCTTAATCAATTTTTTTCTTCCTAAAATAGCAAAGGTATGACATTCCCAAAGCAGAGAGGGTACATCCTGCTGAGTCATACTTCTAGTGAGTTACCTGCCTCCTGCTTCTCTGTTTGTCATTTAATTACAAGTCTAGGATCTACTAAATATAGCATTTGGCTGCTTTTACCTCCGCTAGGGGCTACAGGTGATTTATAGAATGGCACTGATACGTGCTGGCTGAATCACAGGTATCCAGCCTTCAGATTAATGCACTGGACCCTTCTCTGGGCTCTGAGCCCTAAAACTTAGCAGGATTTATTGCTTTATGTAGCACTCTTATGAGTTTCAAAATAATTTGCCTCTTAATTTCCCCTAGACTTAAAACTGTGTTCTAAGGAGGCATTAAATCCCAAACTTAATCACAAATTTATGAAGGTTGCGGAAATTCTGCCCCCTTCAAAGACTAAGTAACAGGGAAGAATCTAAAAATATATCAACCCTGCCTCCATGTCTTCCTCCCACATGTCTAACCAACCTGCTTCCCGTAGAAACAGGTAGCTCCTGATGGAACCTGAAACATAACGGACGGGATGTTTATTCACTTCAAAACTTGACACCAAGGACAGGGACCACTTCTACAAAATATTAGGATACAGCACCAGGCTGAGGCGTGTTCATAAGGCACGCTGCTGGCAGCGCACGTGGTCGCAGACGCACACAGATATTTAGGGCCAGCCCCTCGAGCTAGCCTACCCACTGCCAGAGTCCATGCTTCTCGGTCATTAAGGAAAATCTAGTACATTACCACCGGCTGTTGACAGAGAAAGAGAAAGTAACTTAATGAGTGGAAATTTATTAGTGAATATAGGGGTTTTTTCCCAATAAATTATCCACTAAAGCCAAAAACTCATAGGACAGAGGCAGAGCTTTCGGCTTTTGTTGTCTCTGAGCCCTTTTCCTCTGTTGTGCTCAGTAGCAGCGCGGTCTCCTGGATGCATGCAGTTCTTTCACTGGGTGCCATTCATTGAGCAAACACCGGCTGAATGGCTGCCCTGCTGCAAGTCCCTGCTGGGACCGACGACAGACACAAAGGCCTCTAATTCCGGGACCTGCCCTGAGACTAAACGTTTGCATAACTGCACAGTCATAGCAGCACAGATTGTCACTGGAACCCCAGGAAGGAAAATGTCACTTGAAAAATTTGTGATACATTGGCTTGACCTGAAAGGCTGGCAGTATTGGGGTAAATATACACGGCTGAGGGAATTTTTAAGGAGATACATGGTGATAGGAAAAAAATCCTGTAAGGAAGGACAAATACTTCAGTTTTCCCAAAGAGAACATAAATGAGGTGTAATCATGGACAGCCAGACAGCCAGGTTGAAGCCAGACACATAAGAATCTGCTGGCAAGCTTTCTGATTCAGTAGGTTTAGAATCGAGGCTCAAGGAATCTGTAATTTTTAAATTACCCCAGTGACTCTGACGTGCAGCCACATTTGGGGAGGACTAATGTATGGGCAAATTACAGACGACTTTAAATGCCAAGCTAAAGTGAATGAACATTTTTTCCTAAGTGCCAGTCCCATAGGTCCTTTCTTCTAAGCGCTCTATTTTTTTTTTTAACAACTAACGGAGTTCTTTATTAAAAATTCATTGATGATTTCCAAGTATGCCACACTTAGCAATGCAGGAAGAGCGTCCTTTAATTTGAGATCACTTGAGGAGGCATAGAAGGTATGCTTCAAGCTCTTCTGAGCAGTGCCTCTCCTGATACCTGTCTCATCATCATTATCCTTCTTTCTAGACAGAACGTCTCCACGATACAAATTTAGTTGCTTGAAGTCAGAAACCAGGGCAAATTTATACAGCGTTGCAAAGGGCATAATTTGGAGTGATCAATTTCCTATGTCACTGGGACCCCAGCTCTGAGCTTCCCCCCATATCTAAGTATCCAGTGGTCTCATCTCACCAATGAATTACTCAGTCTCCCAGCCTTACAGTGCCTGCCCTCTGCTTCAAAATTACATTTTAGAGGAGTCCCAATTTTAAAGAAAAGATGCATGAACCCTTGTCACCCTGAGTTTGTATTTCAGAAAGTACTATAAAAATTAATCGATTTTAAGCAGAGGTAGTATTTTGGGTCTTTAGCAAGTGTTTAGCAGTCCACAAAGTGTACGAACTCCTCCCACTTGTATAAAGTGTGTGGATGAGAAGCAAGAGGCTTAGAGCAGGGCTTGGCAAGCCTTTTCTGTAAAAGGCCAAATAGTAAATATTTGTGGGGCTCTGTGGGCCACTTACAGCCTCTATCAAAACTGCTAAATTCCGCCACTGCAGAGTGAAGGCCACACAGACCATATGCAAACAAATGAGTGAGGCTGTGTTCCAATAAACCTTTATTTAAAAAACACAGGTGGCAGGCTGGATTTGGCAATGAGGCCGTAATTGACTGACATCTGGTTTAGGGAAATGCAGAAAATAGAAAAGTTTGAGAGAATCCATAGAAAAACTATTAGAATTAAAGATTTTGACAAACCTGCCAGATATGGGATCAATTACAAGAATAACATTGCTCGTGTACACCAGCAGTAACCATTTATAGACTGAAATTAAAAATAAGGTACCATTTACAATAGTAACAAAATTTATAGAGAATCTAGGAATTAATGAAGAATACACAGCATTTCTATGAAGAAAGATGTTAAAATTTATATAGGACATAGTGACTATCTCTATAAAAAGAGAAAGTAGGCCTCCTTCACTTCTCCCCAGATTTATCTGCAAATACCATGCAATTCTGTAGTGGATAGAATGATGGCTCCTCAAAGATGTCTGTCTCCTGATCCCCAGCATCTGTGACTATGTCCCTTATAAGGCAAAAGGGATTTGGAGATGAGTTGAACGTTGTCAGCCTTGAGATGAGGAGATTACCCCGGGTTATCCAGGTGGGCTGATGTAATCACAAGACACCTCAAAAGTGGAGGATCTTTCCCTGTTGTGGTCAGAGGGGAATGTGTCAGTGGAAGCGGGGTCAGAGAGATGCTGTGTTGCTGGCTCTGAAGATGGAGAAAGAGAATCATGAGCTAAGGAATGTGGGTGGAAAAAGCTGGAAAAGACAAGGAAACAGTTTCTTCTCTAAAGCCTCCAGAATAGAATGTAACCCTGGTGACTCCTTGACTTCAGCCAAATGAGAGCATGTCAGCTTTCTGACCTAGGGAACTGTAGGATAATAAAGTTGTGTTGGCTTAAGCCAATAAGTTTGTGGTAACTTTTTATGGCAGCCATAAGAAACTAAAACAGACTTCGAACAAAGTTGCAATTGGAATTTTTGAGGAATTTGTAAACTTGGTCTAAAATCCATAAAGTCTATGAAAAATTCAACATTGAAAAAAGAATGAAGAGGAGGAATCATACATTACCCGGCACTGACATGCTATAAAACCACAATAATAAAAACTGTATGAGATGTATGCAAGAACAAACAGACCAATGCAACAGACTAGAGAGGTCAGAAATACACTTATTTTTTATATACTGATATGCAATATCTGATAAAGTGTTCTATGATTCAATGGGGAAGGTACGAATTATTTAAAAGAAAATACTTGACAAACACACCTATTTTAAGGGGAAAAAACTGACTTTTTACTTTACAATACATACAAAATGAATTAAAGATCAATACGAGAGACAAAAAGTTTTAAAGTTAGTAGAAGTATAAGATATATATTTGCAAAAAGAGACTTAAAATTTCAAAATAAAAAATTACAAGACATATACATAATAAGTTTGGTTGTATCAAAATGAAACATTTCTGGTCAAAGATATATGCCATGGACAGATCTAACAGAAGGAAAAAAAATGGGGAAAGATTCTTGCATGTCTTAAACAAAGAAATAATGTTTTCTAAATATTTAGAAATTTAGAAAATATCATGTAACCCCTGTGAATGGACAGGAACTGACAGCAACCACAATAGAAAAATGGAGAAACAGTATGTGAATCAGAAACTTAAAAGTTAACAAGTGTATGAGTAAATGAAGAGATGCTCAAACTTACTAGAAAGCAGAGATGTGCAAATTAAAACCAAGAGACATCACCTTACACCTATTAGATTAGCAAAAATTGGAAAGCTGGGTAACTGATGGGGCTGTGGAGATGCAGGGGGCCTCAAGCACTGGTGGCGGAATTGTAAACTGTGGCAGCCCCTGTGGAGAGCACCTGGTACCTTCAGTTAAATTTTATAGAAACCTGCAGTGTGATCCAACAGACCACTCCTGGGTTTATATCCCAATGAATTTCTCACACAGACTCCTAAGGAGATGTGTATAAGGATATTTATTGCAGCATTCTTGGAGGAAGTGTGGAGTTGGAGGCAAAATTAGGGGAGTTAGTTGCTGGAAGAGTAGATAAAGTTCATGGGTGCCCTTCATGGAGTACTGTGGAGTAGAAAGGAGCAACAGAGTAGATGCGCATTTAGCAACGTGGATGGAGAACTGCAGAGGTTAACCTCTGTATATAAAAATAGATAAATAACACATTTCTTCTGTACAGCACAGGGAACTATATTCAATATCTTATAATAACCTTTAATGCAAAAGAATATGAACACAAATATATGTGTGTGTGTGTATATATATATATATGCATGACTGTACATTGTGCTGTACACCAGAAATTGACACAACATTGTCAACTGACTATATTTTAATTAAAAATAATAATAACAATAATGCTGAGTAACAATATTGTTTTAAAAAGACAATTTGATATACGACCCAATAGCTTTTATGTAAGTTGAAAATTCATGAACACAAAATACGTATCTTTTCAAAAGCACGTACAAACAAAAAAACATTAGAATACTTGCTTGTCTTGGGAGAGGGGAATAAAAATGGATAACAGTGATAAATGGAATGATTAAGTATTGCCCGTAAATAAATAATTAAATGAACAGAGGGGATTTCCGGGGCAAATGATGATACTGTGCCATGAACTCATCCTCTGCATTTGACTGGAAAAAACAGGAACAGAAAATTTGAATGCAAAAGAAGGGATGGATGTTTGCTGTCTCCCAAATTCAGGTCATGTGGGGTGAGGTATAAATGCGGAATGAGGTGGGGGTGTCTCTACAGTGCTTTAATTTTTAATTCATAATTTTGATTTATGTTGTTCCTAATGGCTTCTTAAATATAAGATCATATTTTAGCAATAAAAATATCTTCATACTCAAGGCAATGTAATCTACAAAGGCAAAGAAACAAAAAAGCAAGACCTTAAGCACTTGTATGTAAATTCATTTCTAATCTCAGTTTATTTTCTAAACTAGTTTTGTCTATTGAATGAATACTCCCCATCTAAGACATTAATTGCTATAGAAGAACATAGAATTTTCTCACAATGCATAAATAGATAAGAAATTATCCTTAATCTTAGATATTTTCATAGAATTTTGACTAGTTTGTTCTACGTCATTTTTTTGTGGTTGTTTTGGATTTTTTTTTTTTTTTTTTTTTTTTTTTGGTGATTGAGCTGTTGTTTTTAGCTTGTTCTAGGGGAGGAGGTAAATAGGTTCATTTATTTAGTTAGTTACTAGGGATTGAACCCAGGGCCTTGTGCATGCTAAGCACACACTCTACTCTACAACTGAACTATAGCCTCCATGCCTTGTCATTTTTATATAAATTCACTTTCTACACAAATTTGTGCATTGGAACACATCATTTTCAATTACAGAAAAATTGTGGCTATTTGAGGCCTCTGATCCTATCTGGTTTACTTTTTTTATTTCTTGAAGCAGCTAACCTAGCGTCTTCCATATTATAACTACTCAAGCAATATGTATAGAACTGATTTGAGTGAAGTTCAGTTATGATAATTTGCTTTAACTAAGTCTTCTGGGAACATGTTACTTCAGAAATAATAAATTTTACTTAAAATATTTGTTTCTCAAATAAGTCATATTTTCTGATTAACTTTGAGGTTATTTATCTTTTTGCCTCTAATGTTTAATACTATTTTTTTCCTTCAAGTTACTTTCAGTCCTTCTTATGGAAGATAAAATGCCATAGGGCTTCACCGGAATGAAAAAGGCCTGAGAACAGCCCTGTCCATGAAAATGAGAGTTACTGGTTTTACAAGGAAAGATTACTTTACCCCCTAAACATGATTATTGTTATGACTGAGATTTAGGCCCTAGGCCATAGGGAAAACCATTTATCAATGAGTTTTCAAACCTTTATAGTTCTGTTTTCTTCTATGAATATCTTGGCAGAATCCTTTGGGAGCCAAACATCTCAAAGTATGGATCCTATGAGAATGACAGATTCTCATAGTTACACATATAAAATCCAACAACATAATCAAAGAAAGAAGAAAAGAAAAAGAAATTCACTTTCTGCCAAGCTACAGTTCAGGGTCTGTCCTCCATCATGATGGAGGAGAGGGCTGTTTAATCAGGTGTGATTATGAAACAGCTGTTTCTAGATGAAGTACACAAATGTGAAAAATATTAGAATTTGAAAGGAATACCAAATATGTCTTGCCTCATTATGTAATGAGCTATTTCTCTGTCTCGGTCTCTCTGTCTCTCCTTCTTCCCTTCTAGCACGTGTAGAACAGCATCTTTGTTAGTGCTGCTGTGAAAGATAGACTGGGCGGGTTATGAACAACAGATATTTTTTCTCTGAGTTCTGGAGGTTGGGAAGTCGAGCTCAGGGAACCAGCAGGTGCAGTGTTTAGTGGGGCCCTCTTCCTGGTTAACAGACGGCAGTTTTCTTGCTATGTCCTTGCAGGGCAGACACACCAGGGGAGCTCTCTGGGGTCTCTTTCATAAGGGCACTAATCCTTCCCAGAGGCCCCATCCACTAATACCATTACACTGGGGGTGAGGTTTCAACATATGAATTTGGTAGGGGACATAAACAGTCTATGGCAAATGGTGTGGTAGGAAAAGACCAGAATTTTACCCTTCAATGAGTCTTAATATAGTATGTGTAGTATACACATGAGTGATAACTCGGGGAACAGCTCCTAGGAATTCCCGTAGATATTAGAGGGGAAGAAGCCTTGAAAATGGGAGTGACTTTGTACAGCTTACATGACATAAAAGGCTGTCTGACTTTCACTTATACAGTAAGGCAACTTCATTTGTTTGCTTACAATCGAAGGACTGGAGGAATTCAGATCTCAAATGAAAACACTAAGCCCAAAGGCTGTCATATAGTAGGTCCTCAATTATAAATATTTCTTCTCCTTCCCTTGAAAGGTGAGACCTTATAAGGCCTTGGAACAGATTTCTCAACGCACTTTCATTAGCATCCTCTGGATACAGCGCTCTCGTTACTTTCAAAAGGAATTCTTCATGCAAACAGACTGCAATCAGGAGACCAGGGAGAACTGAGCACCTGAAAAGGACAGCGGTGCCTGCTTACTGTCTAGACTGCTTCTTATCTCTCTAGACCTGCAGTATGAGGAAACACGCAGTACAAATTACAGATTCAGACAGCGAGTCAGCCTCAAACTTTGTTCATTTCCCATTAGAAATACTAGCAGTGCATTTTTTTTGAAATCGGAACTTCAAAACAGCACCTCCAATAATTAATGCATGATTTTCTTTTCACTTGAATGTTTTCTGTTTCTCTATCACTATTTCAGCAACTGGGTGTTGGAGAAAGAAAAAATAATGTCTTAAAACGGGATTCATTTTTCAGAGCAGGGGGCAGAGTCCAGTTTCTTGATGAAAGCTTCAACCTTTTAATTCCAATGCAATGCAGCTAAATTTATTTTGTTGGAGCATTTGAACTGGTCTGCAAAGCACATGGTTCAACAGTTCAGGTTTCCTGTAATTAACTGTCAAGAAGGAATCTGAAACTAAGCAGTGAAATGCAAGTGGGTCAGCCTCAGAAGGGTTTAAATTCTGAAGAAATTTTACAAGAATGGCCTTTCGTGGAAACATTCATCCCAGTCAGTAGTTCACTGTATAAACAACAGTAAGGGTAGGTGGTTCTCAAAAACACAGCTTGAACTCCCATTTAGTTCCCACTGCCCTTTCTGGTTATCGCTGATGCTCCTTCACCAGAAACACTCTT
Organism: Camelus dromedarius; assembly: GCF_036321535.1. Lineage (NCBI taxonomy): Eukaryota > Metazoa > Chordata > Mammalia > Artiodactyla > Camelidae > Camelus > Camelus dromedarius. Next base: position 18,716,424 of record NC_087463.1, on the reverse strand, counting down.
CCCTGGAGCTTCCGTGCACAAAGAGAGCAAGACTTTGAGGATGTGAAGGTTGAGGGGCTTACAAAGAACTCTTCTATTGCTATTGTGCATTGAGTAGCAGAGGGCATCCCCCCCGACTCACCACTTGACCGACACAATGTTCAGAACGTTCTTCCCTCACATGCACCAATGAGTTGCTGAATTCCATCCCAAACTCTCTAACTCACAAAGTGTTCACAGGCCGAGTCAGTGAATAGGGGATCAGTTTCATGTAAATTATTCTCATAATCTGAACAAAACAGAGATTCTTATCCTGTGACTCAGAAATCAAAATATTTCCATGACAACAGTAAGCTTTTTGGTTCTACAATGACCAGGAGCAAAGTCTCTGATCCCTTGACATTTATAACCACAGAGCATAGTATGGTAGGTATGCAGTTAGTCGGCTGGGAACCTGAATTTCTCTGGAATTCTCCAAATTCTGCATAAAGAATGGGGAAAGTTCGGATTTTTCACATGTCCTTTTTGCAGGCTAGTGATAAATAAAATTAGAAATAAGTATGAATTACTGAAATAGTTGGTGAATAATGAATTTATTTGAAATTAAATTTTGCAGGCCTAGAGAAAAAAAAATATATTCACTTCTGAAAGTGTTAGCCAAGGTACAATTTCACCCCCTGGTGGCTCCTATAAATGCCTCATTCCATTGGTTAATGATCACATTTTATTATTGCATGACTGCCATCTTGTTATCTGCCAGCTTTTCTCTCTTACTAGATACCTACTTAGAAAAGAGTACCCATGTGCTACAGGATTTTTGTACAAGAGTGTTATAGCAGCATCATTTATAATAGGACAAGAGATGAAACAGCCCAAATGTCTGTCAATAGTGTGGATAAATAAATGATGACATAGTCACTTAATGGACTACTTCACAGTAATTAAAATTAACACACTGCAGCTGTATGCAACAATGTGATTTGATCTCACAAACATGTTAGTGGACAAGAGAAGTCAGATTAAAATAATATTTGCTTTTTGTTTCCATTTAAATGCATGTCAAAGCTAGATCAAATTGAAGTAGTGTTCAGGAATACAGACTTAGGTAATAAAAGTATAAGGAAAAGGTATCAAGAAAAGCAAGGACGTGATTAGCCTGAAAGTCAAGACAGTGGTTAACTCTGATGTAAAGGGAGTATTTGGGCAGGAAGGGGCATGTTATGGCTCAAGGCACTGTCAGTATTGCAGGTCCTGAACGGGATGGTGCATGCATGGGTCTGTCAAAGAAAAATTGTACTGGATGGAGTCAAACAGGCAAAGAAGACTTTATTCAAGACTATTGCAATAGAGGAGAGAAAGTGAACTCAACTCCACTGAAACAAGAGGAGTTTTTAAACACTAGAGTGAATTCATGGAAAAGTACTGGAGGACATTAGTGGGGACCTTAGTCACTGTGATTACACTATCTTTGTTTGCTAGTTGACACTTAATTAAGTTCCGACCTCCCACAGGGACTGGAAGATAGAGGCCCTGTCTGTCCTAATGATTACATTTCGTAGGATGGCTCTCCCTGAATTGACATTCCTTGGTTGTAGATGATTTCCATCTCAAAGGAACAGAGAAAAAATTTACAATTGGAAGTTTTCTAAATTAAACATTCTGAGGAAAGACAAGTTGGGGTCTATAGTCTAGAAGAAACCAGTCTAATGTTAATGAAGCTGCAGGAATTGTAAAGGCCATCTTGGTCAGATATTAGCTTTATAATAATTCACTTAGTTGTATACTTATGTTTTATGCAGTTTCCTATACACATTAAAAAAGCAATGTAGAACAAAGTTCATATAACTTCTAATTTGCTTTAAAAGAGATAAGTATATTGATAGTCATGAAGAATAAAAATTCTATTAAAAACAAGTACTAAATATAAACAGTAATTTTTCAGGAATGATAGGATGTTAAGTGATTGAAGTTAATTTTCATTTTTGCTCATGTTTTAAATTTTTCTACTCTAGTCTTGTACGGCTCAGACTATACAAAATGATGACAAAGAGAAAAATATTTTCCCAAGTGAAATGCGCCTACTTACATTCTCCTTGTATGAAAGCTAGATGGTCTTAATTAACAGTGTTTAAATGTAATTTTCCCCAAGGAACCTAAGGTTCTCTTTTGTTTGTTTAGAAACCAAAATACGAAGAAATACGGTTCACTGCACTTACCTTCCCTCTCTCTTCCTTCTCTCTCTCCCTTTTCCAAGCCAAGTATTAAGAAGCAATGTGAGACTGAACAAAATCAGCTGGATTTTCCCAGCCAGTGGCCTATTCTCCTAGAATATTTTAGGTCCTGTTGGGGTGAAAATGCATTAACTCATTGAAGGATCATCCTCTGTTTCTTAAGTGGAAATATTATGTGACTTGAAGAGCAACCTGTGTGCCTAATGTCCTCCTGGGGAGTAATTTCAATAGAGGGAAAACCAGAGTTTCTTTCCATTAAATCACTTCAGTTCCAACTATGAATTTGGAATACACTGAGGTCGAAGTGACTTTGTGAAAAGTGCCCGAACCAACTCTTGGTGCCTGTGAGAAAATTCAATCTAATAATGTGTGTGGAATATTTACATCTTTATAGGGTTTATAATATCTTTGTTTTCCCCAGCCTTTATTATTACTTACGTATACTTCTCTATTCAATACTTAACCAAACCCTGAGGCAACCCAATAGCAGTGTAATGTTCTTCATTTCAGTCAATGAACTTTAACAGAAACCAATGCATTTTAACTGAATTTTTGTTTATCTCAAGGAGCACATTTTAATGAAATCAATACATTCTTGCTGAAAGCCACATGAATCCATTGGAAAGAATACATTGTTACCGAAACCAATATACAGTTTTATAATGTCGGTATGTTTTAGCATAAGCACAGCCATACATTTTAGCTGTAACCAATATATTTCTGCAGGGCTGATCCTGAGCAGCCTTATTTCATAGTGCATTCAATTCATTCTTACAGAAACTAATACTGTATTCCATATTCCTAAGCCAGCAGTGGCAGGCTAAATGAAGACTATGATTTATATTGCTGAAAGTAAATACTTCCAGAAATGACATTAAAAAAGGGTAGTTTTGAAAGTGTATAAAGGATTTTAATATCTTCATTAAAGTTACAGAAGCAGCCAGAGACAAGTTTTTGAACTGAAAACTGAAGGGCCTTGTTTATAATTTGTGTTTGAATTAAACACACAAATGTATTTATTACTATCGTCCTATCTTAGTCATTGAAGTTTTTTAAATTTGTGTTTATTTCATTAGATGCCTACAAAAAGTGGATACCCCTGGGGAGAGATCAGAGGTTCAAAAATTCAGAAATTTCCAGTCTTACAAGAGCCCACCTTTTCCATCAATCCTAAAAATGACAAAACTCATAAGATTCTCCCTCTGAATCCCTCCCCCACAAAAAGTATTAATATTAACGGAGTCATTATAGTCAGAAACTAACGGAGAACATGGAAAGAAATAAATTCAAACAATGACTAAACAATAAAATAAGTAATAATATTTTTAAAGTTTATGCAGATGTTAATATATGTAAGCATGCATGTAAGTACGTTTGTATGCATTTGCAGTTACAATTGCAAAGGCCTCTTGACCTGCATTGTGGTGTCTTCCCCACCCAGGTTGGCCTACTACACTTTATATGTCGCCCAGAGATTGAACACGCATCACTTTTTACAAAGCTAACATTTTAAAATTCAAATGTGCTTGTATTTAGAAAGTGACTGGTTATCTCCCAAGACATTATCTAATTGGGAGAGTAACCTTGTTGTATAATTTATCCAGAGGAAAAGCAAGGGCAGCCTGCTTCCCCAGACATCTTCATTTGCCTTTTTAGTTTTCTCCACTAATGATATTTCCAGAAGATGAATAAAATGAAAGGAAGAATTATCCTACAGCAAATGTAATAAAACCAGAGTCAATTTTTATAAAAATCACCTTTCAGGAAAATATGTGTCTTCATTAAAATTAAAATGTAATATACTTCATAGTCCTACAGACAGTAAGAAAGCAAGAAGCAGTAAGAATATTCTCAAACCACTTAGTTGACTTATGTAGTTAGGAAAAGTAGACAAAACCTCCAAATTTCAAAGGAAGGACAGTATTTCTGTTAAATGAATGAATAAATAAACAAACAAAAATAAAAAGAAAGAATTCTATGGAGCAATTGCCAAACCAAAAAGTAGCACTGAAAACTTTTTCCTTTAATAAAGCAAGTCTCTAAATCATTCAGAGTTCTTTGGTTTCGAGGCTTCTTTGCAAATTCGCCTATGACTTTATCTCTGTCCCTATAAAGATCCCAACTCCTAAATAGCCGCTTTGCCCTGGGGTTTATTTTTCTTAATGAAGCCGGACTCGGATGTGGCTCTCTGTGTCATAGATGGGGCTTTACCGTAAATCCCTTTAACGACCTTGTGAGGATGCCAGACACGTAAGTAGCTAGTGGATCTCAAAATGCACATTTAAGACAACCAGAAACTTCACAAGAATGAGTGCCATGTTCTCTCATTTCCCTTTAACAGGCTCCTGGCTCTTATTCCAAGGGTTCACGTGCTGAAGTTCAGCTTCACGCTTTAACCTATGATTAACGCCCGGTGCGCTCCACTTTGTCTGCTTCTTGAGTGCTGGCTTCCATGAGCCATTCCCAGCATCACTTCACTGGGCTCATACCAGTTAAACTGGGCAACTCCGTTGCCCTCCGCACCGTGGCCCGTGCTGTTCCCCATCCAGCCTGGTCTCCCAGCCTCCAGCTTCTCCTTCACCTCGCACTGTTCTCTCACTCGCCCTGAGTAGCTCCCACCATTTTGAATCATCGTGCCTCCACAAGTCATTTACATCACCTAAGACTGAGTCCAAGTATCGCCTCCTCCACAAATCCCTCCATACATCTTACCTTCCTATTTTTAATAGCTTCTAGGCGCTTATTGTTTCCTGCCTCACACTCACACCCACCCCCTTTCCGTTTCCAAGCTCTCCCCGTAATTGGCCTTCCTCCTCTTCCTTCACTTTGTTAGGACATCAGATAATCCCTAAGCAGTAGGTGCTGCTGCGGCTGGCCCCACCACACTCCATACGTGCGGCCAGGAAGGGTACAGTGCATCCAAGTGAATTAAGAGTTTAAAACTCATGGTGCAGGAGGCCTGGGTTTCATGTTTACATTGGTTCCTCTTGTCCTCCAGTCCCACGGGGGCAGTGCAGAGCCAGACCCAAGAGGGTTCTGCCCACGTAATACATACGCATCACAGTTGAGGAGCTCTGAGATAAAGACATCCTGAACTTATACAGGGCCCACTGGCCGCCTGCCACTCCTCCTGTCCATAGAGAGACGTTACCTGTATTGCCTAGAATACCTCCAGTGACGAGGAGACACCCAGAGGGAGCAGACACTCAGTGTCTCCGGAGGGCACTGCTCTCTGTATCTTCCCCAAAGCTGTCTAATATGCAAACATCCTTGAGCCAAACTGTCAACCTCCTTCGCTCAGAAGATGTGCAGAAATGCCAGATCATGGAAAAGTATTTCCAAACATACTTCCATATCCAGCCTAGACCCAATGGTTTATCATATCAACACTTTCCTGCCAGCATCTTCTGCTCCCTCTGCACCAGGTCCTGCCAGACACATCCTGCAAGTCATCCACACTGATCGGCAAACAGCTTGCATGTTAGCTCTTTAACTGGTTTCCTTAGGCAATGTTGGAAGGAAAACTTCACAATAGTACAGACTGATGTCACTTCAAGTTAATCTCAGGTTTATCTGGGCCCTCAAAACTCCTCAGCAAGCCTCTTCCTGTCTTTGACCCTTTGACCGATGGCTGTTTCAAACCCTCTAAGCTCCTATAAGCCTCCATCACTCCCCACAAATCAACCTGCCTCCGACCTAACAGAGAACAAATATCTGCACCATGGACTTAACCCTTCATCCATTAGCTGGAACGTGTATTGAGGAATTTGGTAGAAAAATGAACCCTGCTTTTGATTAAAAAAAAAAAAAGTTCAAGTCCTCTAGTTCTCTGTTTTAGACAGTATTGCTTTTTGGTCTGCCCCAGGTTTATGATTTAAATCTCACTGCTTCCCAAGATTGCATCCATCAGTGTTTCCTGTCTACTCTGCTTCTTCAGCTTCTTCTTTAGTCCTTATTTTCCCTAAAATCTAAGCTTGCTAAATTTCCTTCCATCCTCAAGTAATCATTCTCAGTTACGTCTCCCACATTCTTTATTTATCACCCCACCATTTGCCTTTCTTTCATTGTTTAATTTCTTGATAAAGTGGCATAAATTAATTGAATCACTCCACATTGACTTCTCTGCCTACTGCCTCACCCCACCCCACCCCCACTACTCTCTCTCTAGAATCTGCTCTCTCTAGACCAGTGAACTACTTAGTGGCCACATTGAATATATCTTGCAGTACATTTTCTACTTCCTCTGGCATTAATGCTGTGGACCTCCACCTTTTTGAAATCACTTCTTCCCCACCACTATGCTGTGCACTCCTTGAGGACAGAAACCCGGTCTTCTCCATCTTCAAGTATCCAGTCCCCAACAGAAGGTTAGCATATTAAGAACAGTTTTAAAAAGTAGTCTCTTGTATTGAGCATCCTGCCCTCAGGTTGGCTTCTCCTCATTTCGCTCCATGATGTGCCATCCTTGACCTCCTCTCTAATAGGTGAGGTCTACTCTTCTTAGTAGTTATTCAGTCTGACATCGGCAATTGCTACTACTTCGGTTGCTACTAATGCCACAGATCTTTTTCTCTTTTGCAGTAACCCATAGATTTCTGATCAAGACTGGACGTATAAATCTACATGTACCGTCATGTACAATAGCACCTGAAACAGCATGTTTAAAATTAAACTCATTATGCCTCCTCTCCTTTCAATCCTCCTTTATCTCCACTGTTCCCAAACTCAGTAGTGCCACCCTCTGCCCAGTCACTCAAACTGCAACCAGGGGCACATGCTCCCGTACACCTACTTCCGGTGGTTCTCTTTTCATTTAACCTGCTGGCCGTCCCTGCAGCCTGTTCCATTTCTACTGCATGTGACTGTGTCAGCTGAGTCCCTAATTATTTCTTACCTAGAATATTGCAACTTCTCTCCCTCTTCTTATCCATCCTCTACACAGGCTTTGAAAGTGATCATTTGACAAGACACACTTTATGGGGTCGATACTCAGCCTTGATCTCTCCCCAGTGCCTACAGGATAAAGTGGGAACTCTTTAGCAAAGCAGACCTGATCTTCCCCATGTCCCCAGCTGCTTTTCCTTTACCATCGTTTCCCGTCAACTCTGCAAACTCACTCCATTTGTAAAGTCTGCTCACTAAATCTTGTGCACTCCCCCTGGCGCCGTGACACTCTGTTCTCTGGAACTGCACACCTTCCTGCCTTTGGTGGTGCAGTGACCCCTCACTCATCCTCCAACTCACAATGGGCACTGTCATCTCTTCTGCAAATGAGCCCCGTGGGACAGTTAGAAGCCGCCTTCTCCCTTATGCATATTATGTTATACATATGCCTGCATCGTTCCAATTATTACATTGTTCTGTAAGTCTCTGTATATCTGCGTCCCCTTTGTGACCTGTGATCTTCGGAGGAAAGCAGAGTTGTTTTCTATGCCTTTGGGTGAGAAGTAGTGTGATAAAGTGGAGCATCTTTTGAGCCAAACAGATGGGAATTTAGCATCCTGCTCTGCCAATAGATCTGAACATTCATATTAGAGACTTAATTTCTCTAATTCTCTGTTCTTTAACTTAAAAATGGGGATAGAATAAAATGGAGAAAGCTTGATGAGCGCTCGGAACATAAAAGGCTCTCAATAACTGGTGGTTGCTATTGTGATGAGCATTGTCGTTGTTAATTTTGATTCCCCACAACTCTTCTCAGTGTCTAGTATGCATTAGGTGCTCAATAAATGATTTACAAGTGAAACATGTATAGTTATTATGTATAAATATAGATCTGATTACTTTAAATAGCTGTCTTATTGACAATAACTTTGTATTAATTGTTGTTTTTCCAACAACTTCTAAAGTGATATTTTCAAGCAGGTACTTTTTAAATGTTTATTTATTGAATTTCTTATTGAACTTCTTTGGGAGGAGAAAGAAGAATTACTTTTTATTTTTTTAGTTCTATTTATTTGTTATTTATTCAATGTCTTCACTACTGCCATTCACAATTTTATTGACAGAAATAAATTTATAAAAGAGTATAAATTTGGATTCAACTAAAATTTTCTTCCTATTTGAGAGACTTTCAAGAAGAAATGAAAACTTGGACTTTTGAAAGTAAGCCTAGTTGAATATACTCAAACCTCATGACCAGTTGTTCAAGCTCTCGAGAAACAACTTGAAAATGTCACAGAATAGGTACAGCCTGAGATCAAAGCCCCAGTGTTTTATTCTTGAACTCTTTTGGATTATAAAACATTCAGATTTATCGATAAAAAATAATGACATGTTTGTAGACTTAGTTAATTAAGAAAAAGATGATAAACCCTAGTGTGCTGGCACTGCTTTGAGTTTTGTGGATGTAATGCAGTGACTGGATGCCATCTAGGTCATTAGGGACGACAGAGCAGCACCCTCTGTGGTCCTTATGTCATTTCCCACCATGCTGGGTCACCAGTGTGGGGTTGGTACTTGCTGGAGCTACTGAGGGTGATGATGATAATCTCATGGGTGGCTGTCAATAGACCCACACACCAAATTATTAGACGTTTTGAAAAGTACCCTTTCTAAACAGGTTAAAAATGCCCACTTATGATCGTGCAGCTACCAAGTAAAGTCAACTAAACAAGGCCTAAAGGCCTCCACTCACTCCTACAAAACCACCATGAACGTCAGTACCTAAAAAAATTCAAAACAGCAGTTTCAAAACCCACTCTTTTTTTTCTTTTGCTTGTATAAAACTCACTCTTTTAAGAGTGACTTTTAATGGGTTCATATCCTACTAACCCACAGAGCATCGTCACCCAAACAAGCAAGAATTAAAAACCCAAAGTGCATTGACTCTGCTTCACCAGAAAGAGTGCTCAACAGTTACGGGAAGGTGATTATGAGGAATATTTGAAAAGCAAAAAAAAAAAAAAAATTGTATTTTCTTCATTTTGCAATATGTAAAGAAAATACCCTTTATGGCTACTTTTGATCATCTTCCTAAAATATAGCCCTGAAATATAACCTAAAAGACTCTTAAAAAGGAAACTTTGCCTGTGACAGTACCACCTGGCCCCTGAAAGGCAGAAGCCCGGGTTTTGTTCACTCTGCCGCTCACTGAGCTGTTCTGCGCTTTCGTATCACATGACGTGTGTTCTCATCCTTTCTTCTACACACTGGACAGGGCCCGCTGTTTCCTAATTCCAAAGGCAAACTGAGTGAGCCTTCACAAGCCCTGAGTGCTTTAGAAAGGAGGGCAAAGATTGCTGTTGTCAGGGCGTTGCTCTCGCCCTACGGCTGTTGCTCAGGTCCAACCTCCAGTGGCGTCCTTGAATTTAAACCGTGGGGAAAAAAATGTTTGCAATGGTGACCCCTGGCGGTGATTTTCATTTTACTTTTTTTTGCTTACTTAGTCTTTTCTAAATCTTACGCTGATTACTTTAATAATAACAGGAAGTATTTTAAAAGCCCATTTGAATACCAGCTAGGACTTTTTAGTGGCACTCCTGAAACTGGGACGGATGACCTATCAAGATTACCACCCATTAACTTAAAGGTACTTTTACTCTCTCTTATCCCTAATTGCTACAAAAAAGAGATTGGAAAAACAGATTCTGATTTATGCCCAGCGTGGCCCTTTTTTTCCTTTTCTTTCTTTTCTTTTTTTTTTTTTTTTTTACAATTTTTTAATTGAGTTATAGTCAGTTTACAATGTTGTGTCAATTTCCAGTGTAGAGCACAATTTTTCAGTTATACATGAACATACAGATATTCATTGTCACATTCTTTTTCAGCGTGGCCCTTTTAAAGCATCTCCCATAACCATTTAACATCAGTTAACTCGTATCTGTTTACCTGTCCGCAGATACTCATCAGTGAAATGTGTTTGCCATTTATTTTCCCTCTCCTTCTTCTCTGAAACTTCCTAACACAAAACTGTGCTTGCTGGTAAGATCTGGTGACCACAAAATCAAAGGCTGTATCTTGCTCTGGCATGCCTTTTGGAAGATGCTGCCCCAATTGTCATATTCCTCTTAGGCTTGAGTTAGTCATCTAGTCTACGTCCCATGCTTTTTGGAACATGAAAATTAGGGTGAAGTTCAGAGCTCCACCACCCTCATCTTTAACAACTGGCCGACCCTAGTAGCAGCGACATTAGAATGTTTTCACTCAGCACACCTGGAAGTGGATCTTCCTTATATTAAAGAAATACAGTAGTCATTCTATCTGAATGCAATCTTGAAAAAAAAAAAAAAAAAGAACCTCTGGGTTCTAATTTCTAAATTCTGAATAATGTTGGGCAAGTCACTAAACCTTTGTAAGTCCTGGGGGTAAAGATACAGAGTTCTAGAGGTGAAGAGAGGTGTGCTATGGACAGGAAGTCTCTCTCTGATGTTTGAACAGAGACCAGAATGATGAATGGAATGGCCATGGGAAGACCTCAGGGAAGAGCAAGCAGGATGGCACAAGGCAGGATAAGCTACGTCACTAGGGGACCAGCAGGTCAGTGGACCTGGAGGGCAGGGATGGGAGTGGTCAGGCAGGACACTGAAGAAGTCGGCCAGAGTCAGGACATGGAAGTTTCTATAGGCCACACGAGGCGTTAGGATTTTATTCTAAGTTTTAAATGCTAACTGTTGGAGGGTTTGATGCAAGGGAATCATGTGATCAGACTTAATTTTTTTAGTTTCTACTTGGAAAGAGGAGGGATGGCCAGGAGATGATTGCAGCTGAGAGATGAAGGTGGCTTGGTCTCAGCTACCATGGCATAATCAGTAACTAAGTTTGGGTGCACAATTAATAACCAAATTTGAAATGTGTTTTCGAATGAATTATCTTATTGCATGCTTATAACAGTCCCAAACAAAATTTACGCTTTCATTCCCGTTTTTCAGAGGACTAATCTGAAACTTAGATGTTGAGCGGCTTATCCAAAAGTATGTGTGGCCCAGCGAGTTCCTCCCATAGCTTCCTGTTATTTCGTTCTCTTTTCCCCGTTGACCTCCTGTTCTAGGCTGAATTCACTCTTTCTCGTCACTCCAGCCACAACCTGCTAAATATCAAGTAGCATCTCCAGGTAGACGTGCCAGCGAAGTCAGTTTCCACTTGAAGTGGTGCTGAGGAGTGTCTTTTCCCCTTGACCGCAATCCGCAGGACAGATATGGAGACCTGGTTCAGAAAAAGCTAGGGACTGAATCAGAAAGTTCAAAGCCAACAATTGCGCCAAATTAACAAAGAAAATAAATTATTAAACCCCAAACAAAGAGCACTGATTACTTCCACTTTTGTGTTTCACGTTACCTTATCCTGTCTTGTAATATAACACTGGTCAAACGTTATTGCATTTTCTGTCTAAATTTATCTCTCCCTTTTTAGGCTATTAGCTCTTCAAGGAAAAAAAAATCTTGCTCACCTTATATCTCAGGTGCTTAGACCAGGGCTTGGTACAGAGAAGCACTTAAAACCCATAATGAATGAGTAAAATTTAAAGTGCATCCTGAGGTGTCTGGCTCCTCCGTAACAGCCATGAAATCTTTGCAGATTCATGGCATCTCTGAGGCATAGAGTCTTAGCTCTGAGAGAGCCTTTCAAGGTCTTCAGGTGCAACCCTACCTGACAAAGGACCTTCTTCTCCCCGGTGCCATCTGAAGGCGTAGGGTGGCAGAGGGTGCACTGTCTTCTGAAGCCCTTTGTTCATTCTTTGAGCAGCTTCAATTGTTAGAAAGTTGTTTCTTTTCTGGAGCTGACATCTCTGGTTTCCTCCCACACATTCCAGTGGTGCCCTCAGGGCTTTCAGTGAATGAATATAATCTCTCAGAAGAGCCTTTGCCATCGATTTGAGAGCCATGTCGGGGCCACATTCGATTTCAGACTGAACCTGTTCCTCGTCTTCGTCTTTTCATTCACAGACCCCAATAAAAGATTATTAGAAACACAACTGAGATTGCTCAGTGCAGCCACAGCAAAGTGATGGCTCCTTTGTTAGGGTCTGACCCCTGTGTGGTCAAGAAGGGAGAAGAGAACTGTAGGTTGTTTCATACCAACAATGCGTCAGCTGGCTTCCACACACTGCTTACTTCCACTGATTTAACTTATCCCCTCAAATTATGGTACAAATAGTCCCTTTATTCTCCTTTTACAGATAAGCTAATAAGCATTGTTAAGGCAGCCAGTTGTCCCTGGTTCAAAAATAGAATGCTCTGTACTTTATTTTAGATAGATGTGACTAAAGGGCTAGTGTGAAGTAATGCACGAATTTTAACGTGTCATAAATTAATGCATTATTGGCAGAGAAACTGCCTTCCTCTAGGTAGGCACAGGGACTTTGGAATTAAAGGGATCTTGGCTCTATTTCTTGATTCTGCCTCTTTGTGGCTAAATAACCTAGAACAAGTCATGTAACTTCACTGGGAAACAGTACCCTAATCTGTGAAGTGGTGGCAGTAACGTAGACTCGGTGAGGAGGCGGCGAGGATAAAATGGGGTCACATGTGTAAAGGCTGAGTACCATGCCCAGGACATGACAGTGATGCAAATGCTGGAGACAATGTTGAGATTCAGCTAAAGGACAAGATTTTAGAGCTGAGAGGCACATTTACAGTCACTTAGACAAATCTTGAGGGGACACAGGTTTATTCAAGGTCGTAGAGCAATTCCCAGGTCATGCTCGTCCCTGCCGCCCACAGCGTCCCCAGCTGGGTGTGTCCCGGTGTCTTCACACAGGTCAGGGCGGACGTCAGCAGGCAGGGCAGCCCCAGGAACTCAGCGCAGGGGCAAGAAAGCGCAGCCCTGTGCTGCCCTCGCCTTCTTCCCTGATGGTCCCTTCCTACTTAATCGCTAAAGACGGTCACATGAAAAAGAAACCTTCCTTTCTGTGGGGTCCGTCTGCTCCCACCGCTCACCTGCACATGAATGATGCCAGCTCACGGGTGCATCTCCATTTCAAACAAACAGCCTAATAAAACCCTCGCATCAAGGCTGCCTCCCTCACAGGGGATAAAAGCCTCGATGACAGGGCTCATCTCGCTTCCCGGGCATCGCGGCTACGCTCCTGCTGGTGAGGAGGAGAGGGGCCTGTCACAGCAGCTTCCCCAGGATGCGGGACCCTCAGGCAGACAGATGTGCTGAGTGTGAAGACACACTTGCAAAGCCTCCCTCATGCCCCGCTGGGGGCAGAGCAGACAGAGCTGGGACCACCGCCGCCAGCCACAGCCGCCAAGACTGGCGCCCCACGTACTGGATTTTACCTTCACCTTCTTACTCTCCCCTGCTCTAGTTAGCTTTGCTTTTTTTTTTTTTTTTTGCTTTTTTTTCATTCTGCTGTGTTTGTAAAATGATTTTCCTTGGATCTTCCTTATCATGCCCATGGGCTGCAGTGACAGAGAAAGAAAAACACAGGCTTCTGTCTAACCATGCCTGCGTGATGAAGGCATAAGATTGTCTTTGCACGGTTGTCCAGTTTGCCCAGTGGAAACAGCAGAGTGGTGGGTGGAAATCAGCCCTACAGTACTCTGAATTTCCTGTGGGAAACCACAGCTTCCCCCATTTCCAGTCCGTCTTCAATGCTGTGGTGGCCACGCGACTCACATCTCACCCATCAGAGTGGAGGACTCAAGCGTCCACATAGGTAACCGGAGGCGTGGATATGTGATCCAGTCGTGGTCCATCCGCTGCATAAGGCTCTTTCTTACTAAAGGACAAGAATTATGTTCTTGCATCTGCTGACTTTAATCTGGAAATACCTGATCCCAGAAATGTTAGGGGCCACTACATGGAACCAGAGAATGAAGACTCCTGATAGAAGGCAGAGCTCAGAAACGGAGAAAAACTGAGCTCTGATGAAATCAGTTGAGAGCCTAGGTCAAGCGCCGACTGACATGTCAATTTTCCTTTTAGGCCATTTCTGAATTCTGTTATTAGTGAGTAAAAGAGAAGCAACTGCCGCAATTTCACTTGATAACCTACGTTAGTAAAGGTTTCAGGAACACAGGCTCAGTGTGCAGAGATGTGAATTTGCTAACAGAAAATATTGAAATAAAAATCTCCTGGGTTATTTCCTGACGTAATTCGGTTTCATAACATGGTCTGGTTCCTTTGGCTAGCACCACACAAGAAGGAAAATGTCAGGGATAAAATGATTTCAGTGATTTAATTACTGGTACGTCTTGAGCAGTACCAATAAGTATCCACCCATTTTCTACTCTGATGAATTTTTTTCTGAACTCCAAATCCCACTTTGTAACAATGTCTTCCTTTCTTTCCTGGACAATAAGCGCCTTCCCTAGGTCCCTTCAAATCCAAGGGCTTAGTTTGACGGAGGTCCCTCCAAGGAGAGAAAATTGAAAGCATGCTCAGTGCCAGAAGATCATGTGCTCTTCAATTATAGCCACTGCCGACACGTGTGGCTGGTAGGTTTGGGTGCTACGGCGACTAAAGGACTCCCTACAATGTTGAGCCTGGAAACAGCTTGTCTAGATACCAGAGGGAGAGAATAGGCTTTCTTCCACTGTGTGATGCTCAAATATTGTCACTGCACGCCAACACAGGTACGAGCTTCTAAAGCCAGAACATTCTAGAATCTTGATAGCCTTGACTTTCAAACAGAGCCATTCCTTGAGACATGCCCAGAGCACCAGGGTGACTGGGTTATATAGAATTTGGCCACAAGCGACATGCTGTGTCCAGAGATAACAGTATGAGGGAGGAGAGGAGAGAGCGAGCCTGTGTTGAGCTCTGATGTCTCTGATTGATCACTGACAACACTAGGATTCTCTAAGCATGTGGTAGGGTAAGCATTTGGGAGGAGGAAAGCTCAGAAGTGCTGGGCAGTCAAAAGACCCCCCCCCCCGATTCCAGTAGCCCTCAGCAGACCACCACACATCCTCACACCAGTCTGACACGTATATTTTTCCAAGGCACCACATTTTAGAAGTGATGTAGGTTGTTCCTATAACAGCCAGAGCAGGATGCGTTTTCCACGAAGAGCCAGCTCTCTACGACATTACATGCTGGCTTCCATCAGCATTGGCCTCTGCATCCTGTACTCCTTCCTGCTTCATCTCAAATAGTGCTTCCCTGTTGTGGAACGACGTTAACCTCCAGTCTGTGCATGAAAGTTCCTAACCCACTTTCCGCCCTGTGGTATCTATGGAAATAACACATCTGCCAGCCACTTGAAGATATTAATAGCGGTCCAAAGAATACGCCACCCTAGGCATGCTATTTACCATCAAACAGGTATTCCAACTTCACGGAGCACGCAGTCCCTCCCCACTGTCAGGGAAGGATTGGCCTCATCGTGAATTGCTCTGAGTCTGCACGAGACACACCGAGACTCAAAGGACCGAGCCCCACTAGTGGTCAACCTTGATCAGAAGAGTGCCCTAGAAGGAGGGCGGTGAGGGCCACCTCCTTGGCACCAAGGATTCCTGAGCTCCCGGATGAAAGGCTTCTGATGGGACATTCGTGATGGTTAGATTTCCTCCAGGGTTTCTCTTTCCACAATTTGGAAGCCATTTGAGGTAGTGGACCTGAAAGCCAGACAGGAACCAGCCATCAGCGGCAGTCAGACCGTCATAGAACTTAGGATCCAGAAGAACTGCAATGCACTGAAAAGCATGAGGAGGATAGGGGAAAAAAAGAACAGCATAGGACTAGACGCAGACACAGGAAAGGAAGGATAGAGAATGAAAGTTTGCAAGGAAATCTGTGGGGAGGACTGGCCAGCATCTCCACCTGGTAGCTTCAGCTGCTCCACAGAAGTGGCAGGAGGGTGAGAGTAGACGGACAGGTGCCACCTGGGAGGACAGACACCCTTAATTTAAATGACCTCACTCTGAATGTCCCCAGTGCCCTCAGGACTCGGTGACTACAAGTGTCCCTGGGACTGTGCCAACCTAAAGAACCGGGATTGCAAGCGGGGCGGGGATCAGATGTGATGGGGGAGCCAGGAAAAGGGGAAGGGGGTGCGATCACACCACATCACAGCTCTGGGAGGGGAGCAGCTACCCAGCTGAAGCCAGAGGCGGCGGGGAGGCGGCTCAGCGCCACCGCGGCCAGGGGAGCGCAGCCACGCGCGCGCTGAGACGCAGACAGGACGGCGGTCCCACGCCCGGGCGGGGAGCGGGGGACCCGGCTCGCGTGGCTCGCCTTGCACGTGTCCTCTGTGAGGGAAGATATGAAGTGTTTTGTTTGCATTTGTTGTTCTGAGCGTGGGGCTTTCTTGTTTGTTTTTCGTGAACCTGTCAGTTCTGAGCGAAGCTGTGAGCGGGCGGAATCTGCTCCTGCAGCTGGGAAGGCGGGGCCGTGGGATTGAGCGCGGGGGACCGAGGAGGGGGCGCTGGGGGTGCGCGTGGAGTGGGGACACGGCCGAGCGGACAGGCTCGCGCTGGAAATCGCAGCCGTGGGTGTTGGGGGGCGGGGGGGAAGCAGTAGGTAACACAGTTAACTTGCAGCCAAAAGGGGACTCCAAGAGAGAAAAAGTCTTGTCCAGTGATGCAGAGCCGTCGCCCTGGGCTTGACATTGGGAGGTGGAAGATTAGCAGGATGGAGAGTGGCCCCAAACGCCTTATTCTTAGTCGATGAGAGGTAGGAGTTGACACAGGAGAAGGATTCTCTGCGCTTTGTAATTGTGCGTTAGTGTTCTGTTTGTAAACTTCTGACGTTTGACGTCATTTTTTAGCACTATTACAAAACCTTGTCGATTACACCTGGACTTCTGGGGGTTCTGGAAACTATTACTTAAGATATGAAAGTCACACTTACTCAGACTCATTTGGGGTTCAAATATTGCAATAGAGACACAAGTTATAGATTTAAAAAATTAAAATATGAAAGACTAAAACTTTTCTATCCAGACAAAAATAGCCTAAGTAATTTTTTAAAGAATTAAAGTGTAATTATTTAGGACCAAATTTTCTGAAGTGAGCAGTAGGAAAGACTTCTGGTGTAGAAGCTGGGGTAAACCATCTTGGTTTGACTGGTAGTAAAATGTCTAAAACCAAAGCTGAGTGAGATATAAGCTTCAGTAGCTAAACCTGTCTAATGCTTTATTTAGCTGGTTGTAGATGTAATGTTACTACATCACTTTCAATGAAGGAAAAAGAATCTTTATTCTCAAAATGCCCAATTTCAGTTATTATGGGTTATACTAAATACACACAAAGTATTTTTTTTTTCTGTTTCCAAAACCAAAGGCAAAATATACTGGAATAATTTAAATCCTGTAATAAACAAAGGATGTAAGATATAATAACAACCCTAAAATAGCAGGGAAAATGAACTCATCTTAAAATTGGTCTTTAGCAGGTGTAATGAAGAAGATAAATTTGAACAATTGGGAACTAATGAAGATTTTGTAAAAATTGCTGTTTACAAAGAATAAGTGAGAAAATGCTTGGGAAACATGGACATTTATCAAGCAATAGGTCTGAATGACAAGTGCCCTGGGCTATTAAGGAAATTAGTCAAGAAACTTAATTAACTTACAGTGATTTTTTTCAAAATTCATAGTAAGTTGGATACTGGCAACATGGTACCCATTATCAGAAAAAGATTAGAAAGAATGAGCTCAGAAATTACCAGGTGGGAGGTTTTCCACTAATTATATTAATTACTAGTAAAAATCATAAGGTTAGAATTCAGTGCATAACAAAAAGATCATAGAATCAGAATCATAATAATCATGAACATGTTTAAAAAATTAAGGACACAAAACAAAACAACCTTTATTATTTTTCCCCAAATATCAGTGAAATAGAGAGGGAAGGAAAATAAAATTTGCACTGACTACTGAATATTTTTTTTTAATAATTTTGGAATGTGAGAAATCAAGCATTCACTTGCCAAATTGCTTTTAATTGACTTGTTTAGAATTTGAGCTATGTAAATTGCAAGTTGTCCTTGGCAAGGAGAGACTGCTAGTTATCTTCGTGTTGAAGTCTCCAGTGAAGGGTCACAAAAGTTGACCAGAGGGCTAATTTCCGTTAGCCTATACCCTATGCTAATGATGTCAATACTGAACATTGTGACATTTGTTTGTGTCTCAATAGTGAGAGTAACTTTCAAGTTTTAACTTTCATTGCCCTGGAAATTTGAGGTTAGCATTGGCATGGGTAGAAAAAGAGTGTATCTGAAACCTCAAAGCCAAGGGAAAAAAAAAAACTTTAAATGGGAAAATCGGAGACAAGTAGTAGAGGAAACAAAGTCTTTAATGAAGATAAATGGGTGGATAAAAGTGAGTAATCAGTGGAAGAAGGATGTTCCCCAGCCAGTGGCAATGCCGATGAATTATTCACTAGAACCATGGCCAGCGCTGCTGGGAGCCGTCCTCTCCTCACTCTGTAGTTACTGGCTAAGCAGTGGCTGTGTCTGACCTTGACTTCATGCTCACTGGGCCCAGCCTTGAAGGGAGTCAGACTGTGGCAGATTTGGGGGAATTACCTTCATATTGTTGAGATAGACAGTAACCTATGATCACCTAAGACAAAGATGCTATGGAGATGTAAATTCAGCCCCACCTTGCATAGTATCAAATCACATTCTTAGAAGATTATTTTCTGGTTTAAGGCTAATAGTAGCTTTCTTTGCATCTTCAAACAAAGGACTTTCTCTACAAAAAAAAAAAAAAAAAACTAACATTATGTTAATTTATCCTCCAATCTTGGACAAATCTCTTAGTTTTATTGTCTCTGTTTTCTGTTTTTCAGCTGTGATATAGAGATGATTTTTTTTGAAAGATCTATTTAAGGTATGAAGCTTAATGGCATGAGATATCAGATGGGAAAGTTCTTCACAAATTTTCAAGTGTTTATGCATTAGTTATTATTTTTGCTGTTCTGGTTAGATCATATTTGTACCCCTTCCCAAAGTATTAACATATACATGGACCCATTTAGCAAATATTTAGAGTACCTCCGAATCTGTGCTTCTATAACACGTCCAAGCATACAGTGATAAATAAACAGTTTTCTGCCCTCATAATTTATACTCCAGGGGAGAGGGTGATATTGCAACACAGTGTGACAATAGATCCGTTTTTTTTTTTTTTTTTTTCAATGTGTGTATATGGGAGACACACTTATTGCAGACTTGGGTCAAGGAAAGTTTCCTGAAGGAAGTGACCTCTAAGGTGAGAACTAAAGGATGTATAAAATTTAGAAAAGTGCAAGGTTTTGATGGGGGAGTACAACCCAGACAAAATAAACAACACGTGCACAGACCTGAAGGACACATTCGTAGCACATCTCTGGAGATGCACACTGTCCAGTTTGCATAAAATGAATAGTGCTTCTGGTGCCGTGATGACTCATCTCTGTTGAGCAGCTCAATACAGTTGCTGATCTGCTTCTTTGTCCTTATTGTGTAGAACCACACAGTGTAGTTGTTCTTTCAATGTCCAGTAAGCGTATTGGAAAGAGTGAGGTGGGCCAGCTGAGACATAAACCTTGGTAAGTTGCTTTGGTTTTTTGATAGTCTAGAGACTCTTCCGAACATTTCTTTTGCCTTATCTTTTTCTTCTCATGTCCTGATAGAAGGAAAGAGAGAGGAAGGATCCTTTGTGGCATATGCTTGGTTGATTCTGAAGACAATATTAGTCATTCCAAAGAGGAGACCCAGAGCCAAAGTTGCATGTACATAAGTGTCGCATTGTCTATTACTTCCGTATTTAAGCCTTTGCATTTAAAACCCAGAGCACAAATACTGTGAGTCAGGATCAATTTTGCTTTAAATCAGTGGGGTAGAGCCAGAGCCAAGGCTCACTGGCAGCCAAAGTGCCTGTTAAGGGAGATGATAAATTGAGTCCTTAAGTCCTTGGCAGAGGAGCTTAGAGATAAGAGATAAGAAAATGAGTTTGCAATAGAATCTCCACTGATTAGTTGGGATGGAAATCAGAAGGTCTTCTGCAGGCTGGATTACATTTTTTATTATCTTTGCAACTTATTTAATACATCAGCGTCTTTTGCAACCTCTCCCCCAACCCCCTACCACCACCACCACCACCTCAGTCCCTTTAGTAACATCTTGTGCTTGAGTGAGCAGTAAATAACAAGGAGAACTAGGGACAATTAACTATTATTGTAGCCCTATGACTAATGAAAAGTCATACATTGCACTTTGGGGAAAAATGTACTTATTAACATGCTTGTGGGGGGTTAGGTTAATGTTGCTGTTTTAACTTCGCTTGGGAGAAACTGAAGTCAGATAACTTAGCCAAGGTTATCCAGGCATCTGTGGCAGTCAGAGTCACACAGGCAGAGCTCCTCCCGGCGATGGCCCCCAGCTACCTGGTGAGGAAAGTCTAGGATCTCTGCAGCATCCTCTGGCCACATCCCAGATGCTAAACACAGGATTCCTCTCTGCGTGGTAACGCCCCTTACCTGGGTAACTAACAATTTATGTATTAACTCGGAAGTCTTAAGATTCCCACCGTTTTTCACTTGCAATCACACATTTATTTAATCATTCCTTTCCAAGTATTTTTGAACCCAATAAAAACTTCAGGACCCAAAGAAGAAAGTTTTAATGGTGATATGACAGTTGGCAGGGTTGACATGCAAGTTCATTCGCCACGATGGGAGTCGTTAAGATGAGCTGCAAAACATTACTGTCACTTATTTCTTTATCAATTCAAGCAAGTGTATCTAGCACTTAGTGGACAGTTCAGTGTTGCTGTAGCGCAAATCTTAATAGAGTAGCGGAGGACTGTGGTAGTAGATGGGGGCGGAGACAGAGGGCTTTCTTATATGACTTAAAAGAGAGTACTTTATTGTGTGGTTGATGGTGAGCTACTGGAAGATTCTGAGCAGGGGTGTGACCTGATTAGATTTTCTTGACTGGTTCTGGCAACAATCAGAAGGACAGAGTAGAAGAGAAACTGGAGCTGGGAAATAGCCCTTTTCTGAGCGAGAGATGATGACTGCTTGAACTAGATCGTTAGTCTTGGGTATGGGGAGACAAAGGTAGATTGAGAGAATTTAGTATTCACAGGACAAACAGACAGGAAGACATGAGTGACTGGAGGTAGGAAGCAAGAAGAAAGGGGAAGTTGAGGATGACTTCTAGGTTTCTGGCTTGAAGGACGGGGTGCCATTCAGTGAGACTGGAATCACAGGAGGCAAATTAGGTGGGAGCCGGGGTGGGTGCAGGACATGCAAGATGAGAAATGTCTTTACCTTGAAATGTGTTGCGTGTGAAACACCTGCAGGCGTCGGGACAATTTCCAGTAAGCAGTTCGCTATACAGGTCTAGCTCTCAAGGAGAGTTCTGCACTACGTAACAGTGTGACGGCCGTGATGTAGTCCACACTCATGCATCTTGGCTGGCCCTGATGCTCACCCAGCCAGCATCTGATCCTGAATGACGGTTATAACCCGAAGAACAGAAAATCAATAGGTGGTCATTCATTTTCTCTTTGGCTTTAATGTTGTTGTTTAAGCCATGAGAAGCTGATGATCTTAGTGAGGACTAGGGGAAATATGCAGTCAAATATCAAGATGTGTCTAATAAACTTTAATAGACTTTTATAAATCCTTAATAACAGAGTACAACTCACAGATGTTTCTCTATCTTCCCTTTGTTTCTCTGCGTATGTTTGATATTTGCCCGCCTCATGAGAGCCATTAAAATAAAACGCTTTGTAAGGCTGCAAAACATTAAACAGAAGTAAAGAATTCAAATGGTCATAATGATGAAGATGATTAGATTTCATACATGTAAAAATCACTTCACACCACGATTATTCAATCCATCTTATTTTCCTTACGCACTTCAACGGACCCAAGTGCTCACCAGCTTCAGCACAAGGAAACTAGAACGGGACTGATCATCAAATCTCTAGTTGTAAGAAATCGATTCTGAATGTTCCAGTTCACTTTGCATTGATTGGTCCTTGACAACATTTTAAGAGTTTCCTTTTTGGTTCTGTTATTTCTGTTCAACGCACCAGGATGAAGGATGCAATAACTGAAGATTTTTACTTTTAATTGGAGATGTATTTGTTCAGGAATGTGTCTGCTGAGGTAAAGCCCAAGTTGGCTACTATGAAGTTTTGAAAAATAAAATTAAAAGGCAAGAATTTCACTTGAATTCTAATATATCAATTCCAGTTTAGCCCCAAAGTATTTCTTTAAAAGGAACAAGTTGTCATTTGTCTAGAATATACAGAAAGGAAATCAGGGTTCAGTCAGCTACATACAGACTAACAGCGACACCGAGTGGTATCATATTGGAAGTGCTTTTAGTCTGGTTTTAAACACCTGAGAGAAATTAAAACCTGGGGAAATGGTTATTGTGACCAGTATTATCTGCAATCTGCCTCTAAATGGGTTTTTTATTATAATTACAACCAGTACTTCTGTGATAAGATTTTTATTTCCAGCCAAGACTCAGATTCAAATAAGAAATTCCATATGGACAACCATGATCAGTTTATAAATGAGCATAAGTCATGTTGCTTATCTTTTTTGGAAAGGAGGAGACAGGCTTTGTGCAGGGTGACCGCCAGCCTGCCACAGAGGTAGCTTCTCCCCCTGGTAATGAGAGATACTGATGAGAAGATTCAACCAAGTGAGATCAGATCTTTCTTTGCTGCTTATTGGGCATATGATTTGCAGCCCATTATTTTAAATCTCTCATAAATGAGTTTTTCTCACCGTCTCTAAAATGGGGACACCTACACTCGTTGGTAAAAGGAGAGGCCAGTTACGGGAGGATCCAGACCAGACAGTGAACCTGTTATCACTTTCAGATAGCTGGTTCCTCTTTTCTCACCTTTCCCTGGGAACCTCCTGAGAAGTTCTCCAGGTTGTAAGGTATATGATGGGCAGACCCCGTGGGCAAGAGGCAGAGAGGAAGCATCCTGTTTGGCCAGTGTCCATGGGCGTGAAGCTATGAAGCCACATGGAGTATAAATTACTACCAGGTTCCCTACAGCTGAAGTGTTATATTCAAGTGAAAGAAAATGGGGAACAAGAAGAATAAAGAATTAGTGAGGGGGCAGATGGTAACAGGTCATGTCACTTGAACAAGTTTGGGTTTTATCATGAAGGCATTGAAAAGTGGAGAATGGTATAAATATATTGCCATTTTTTTAAGTATGACCCTAATAACAGTGTGAAGTTTAGAGTCAGTCTTTAGCTAAGACTGGAGAAAAACTAGTGAGGGGCTGGAGGATGGTAGGAGCACCTGGAGTTGTGGAAAAGGCAAGGTGTTAAATTAATTGGATATTAATGAATTGGGTACCAGAGAGGTAGAAATCGAGGATAGTGCCTAGATTTCTCTAGTTGTTCCTTGGCAGATGATGCTCTGGAAAAATAAAAGGAAAAGTGGGTCAGAACGGCTCTCTGTTACTATTTCCAATGGTGAAATTCTTAGTGCTTAGAACAAGGTTCAGAACAGTCCATAAGAAAGAAGGAGTTTTAAACTCAAGGATTCTTGAGAAGATGGCTGGTGCCTCCCAATATTCTCCTTCCACGTCTGTAGTTTAGACCTGCCATCAAGATTCATGCTCCTGGACACTTAATCCAAAATATTTAATAAACTGCTACAACGTGCAGGGCAATGTACTGGGTGATGGGTAAGTCACACGAACTCTCCGGGTCTTAAGTTCCACAAAATAAGGATGATGTTTAGATTATTCCTAACATCCCTCCCTATTCAAATACTGAATGTCTATGACTTTCCATTAAAGCCCTTCTTATTCATTTGTCACCCTTAGCAATAATCAAATGTATTTAGCCCTTCCAGTCATCACCATTAATATTTCTCTCTGATGTCTAACCTAAAGATAAGGAAATCATCCTCCCCTCAGCTGTCCTTGAAAGCAGAAGTATCAGAGGTTCTGGGTTTTCTAGTACAAACCTGATTTCAGACCAGAACAAACCGAATTTCAAACCGTAACAAAAATGACAACCTGACCAATCCTGAACTCAAACCAGGAAAAAAAAACAAAACAAAACACTAATTTCAAACCTGTTGTTTCTGAAAACATATTTACATTGGGTCCTGATTCAGAATTTGGGAAAAACAGCCTCAGCAGAGACCGCCAGAAAGCTTTTAAAAGCATCTTCTGGAAATCTTGGTGACCATTGGATAAACAGTTCCCTCCCAGGTAAAGAACTTTCTGGCAAGCTTCAGTCACCAGTTTTGCTTCTCAAGAAGTAATAACTGTGCCAGCTGCACTGCCCCTAAACCCAGAACTCCCAGGCCTCACCTGGGGAAGAGGCTCAGCAGGTCTGTGACTGTAAATAAACTGACTTCCAAACAGCAGCGCTGAAGTGACATGGGCCCCCAGCCCCGTGGCACTTTTTCCTCCAAAGCTTGGTCCTCTCGTTGAATGCCGGCTCCTTCTCAGGAAAAGAAGGCGGTTGCCTGGAGACCTGGGTTAACACTTAGCAGGCTTGCCTAAACCCCTTCCTCTGACACGAGCCTGCGGAGAACTATTAGCAAAAGCCTTCATTCTGCTAAGAGAAACTTCAAAGGCCCCAAACGAGAAGAGAAGTGTCCCTGGAAAATGTTGAAATGACAAATAGCAATATTTCCGCTGACAAAAGATGAAGATGAAACAAATGTTAGAACAGGAAACATGATTTTATTTTGCCAGGCTCTCACTGGAAACTATCATCGAAGTCTTTAACTGAAACGAAAAAGGTGTCGCTGTAACAAGCCCACAAGAGCCCACTCAGATTTCTAACAACGAAAGTCATCTTTGAAATAACAAAAGCTTACAAAGTAATGAAAAATCTCGATGCGGAAAGTCACGCGTACGGCCCCAGATAGTCTTGGGCTGCACATTTGTTAGACAATGTTAGAGCCGGGAGCCGCCTAGGGGTGAGCTGGGTAAACTCCTTCCTGTTACAAAGGAGGAGACTCGGAACCCAGAAGACTTAAGTAACTTGCTCAAGGTCATAGAACTAGTGAAAGACTTCTGAATTGTTAGCCACTGCCTTCTCCACATCCATGGAGCCGATCTCTTCTCTCTGTAAATCTACCTCTGCCAGGTTATGGAGGCAGCCCTGATCAGGGCTGAAGTTCAAGTTCAGCTGGTGCTGGGGCCTGATATTTGTCCTGTTATCCTAGATCCGTTCTATGTTCTGCTCATTAAACCAGAGACTTGCTGGAACCCACCTCCCTACTGCCCCACAACCACGGAGTCAGGGGTCTGTGTGCAGACCTGCACTGTCTGCAGTTAGATCTATGACATCGAAAATGTTTGATCTATGACATCTGTTTGATCTATGACGTCGAAAATGGTGGCAAAAACCTATAAATTCCAGAAAAATACTGGACAAAGAGGATGGAGGGCTGGTGAAGGCAGAGTGCATCCTAGACATTGAAGCCCACATCATAAAATTTTAGGGATAAATGAAAAGATAGGAAATCCAAAATATAAAATAATATTTTTTCAAACACTGCTTAGAATGAGAGGTCCTGGAGGTCACTTAACAGGTGAGACATTCAGAAAATTCAGCCATTTAGAAAGTGGCAAAGGATCTGGATCTGTATGACTTAATCTGCCTTCTAGATGTATAGGTCACACATTTTTCAAGAATAAGTAAAAGTTTGTCTTTAAATTTTAAAGTAAAAGTCATGGAGCCTATAGAGGTAAATCCCCTCAGATCCAAAGGAAAGAAGCAGCATGGAAAATACTCAGAGAAATATAATCTGAGAGCCATCTCCTGCAGAATCTAAGGAGAATGTGTAGAAGCTGTTTGGCACCTGCAACAGACATCAAGACCGCGATGTGTTATTGATGAGTTAATGTCACACCATCAAGGAGAGGGGGCCGGTGTGAAGAGAGAAAGATTGCTGGAAGGACTCTGGACCCCCGCTCCTCTGCTTTCCCTGCCACTTCCCGGGCCTGCCGTCCATCTGAAACTCCTTCTGAGCTCCAGACCCAGCTGTGAGGCCACCTTCTTGAAATAACATGCACAGTTGGCCCTCCATGTCCTCAGGCTCCACGTCCATGGATTCAACCAGCCACAGGTTGAGTTCCGGGGGTACAGAGGGCCGACCTAGGTATATGCTGCAAGGATCTCAATGTTAACAAGTTCAAAATGGGACCTTTGGTCCCCATCCCACCGAAAGCTACCTTCTCCCCTGTCAGCTTTTCCCCATTGTAGGAAAAGCACCTCCTTCCATTCCTTTGCTCATCCCGAAATTTTTCATAATTTAACTTGCCCCCAACACCCCCACACATATCCTGGTACATTGTTTAGCACTGAGACCTATGGTTCCTTCTTTAAAAAATGTCTCTAATGCATTTCCTTTTCTAAATGTATTCCTCTACTGCTTTACTGTGAACAGCCCTTATCCCTTGCCAAGACTTTTAAAATAATCTTCCAACTGGGAGTCTTGTTTCTACTTTTGTCCTATTTTATTTTATTCTCCATAGAGCACTCCCAAGAATCCTGAGAAACTGCAAATTTAAGTGTTTCCCTCAACTTAAAACCCTTTAATAGTACCAGTAGTATTAATAGTTACATATAAATATACCCACCCTTCATGACCCGACACCACCTGTCTCTTCAGCCTCCTTTGCCACCCCTCCCACTCTGGCTCATAAGTTTCCTCCCACGCCTGCACTGCTTCAGTCCTCCTTCACCAAGCATCCTTCAGAATCGGGAGTCTGCACATGCTGTGTCTTCTTCCTGGTGCGCCTTCCCCATTGGCAGTCTGGTTAGTATTACTCAAAATTTAGATCTTCAGTGGTACTTCCTCAAGGAGGTCTTCCTTTATCGCCAATCTAAGTAAGTCTCCCAGGTGACGCTCTCATAACATCCTTTATGTTACTTCTTTTCCTAATACTTAGGCTAGTTTATAATTATATTCTTTTGCATCCCTTTGGCTTATTAAGATCTTCACTCCAGAAGAGGTAATGGCACAAGAAGACAGTCCATAAACAGCAATCGTCTGGCATACAATCCATGAGGAACTTGCACTTGCCTTTTTTTCCTCTGAATAGTCTATTTTAATGACCATATATAGAAGGGGAAAAAGAAATACACCAATGTAAATAAGAAGGAAGGGAGGGAGTTCATTGGTGGGCAGGAGATTCTGGTTGACTTCTGGAAGTCAGCGCATATGGCGGGATCTCGATGGACAAATCAAGGTGGAGGAGAGCACAGCTCAGCACACGTGAAGGAGAGAGCTAGGGTCCTGGTGGGCACTGGAATTCCCAGGCAGGCTCAGAATCCTGAGTCAGCAGACACTGGGGGAGAGAGTGCAGAAGAGGAGATGGAACCCCAGTGGCTCCAGTTGGCTCCAAGCCTCGCATCATCCTGTTGGCAGAGTGAGGGGCAATCCAGAATTGCTCCCTAGGGAAGAAATAAAATTGTGAATTTTTTTTGGTAAAGAAATTTTAAAAATCTGGCCTAAGAGAGAAGGAGTTTTTAATAGGGATACAAGAGCCTGAGAGTAGAACTCATCCTACCCTGAGACTTGACAGAGAGTTAAGGTCGGGGTAAAGGTGGTGGAGGCAGGTGTGGAAGAGGGCCGGCCAGCCAGGCTCTTCTGCCTGCATGCCCTCTGCTGCAGAAAGCAGCTCACACCCTTCTCCGTAAAAAGCAGGCTTCTCAAGTAAGCACACTTTCACAGAGAGGCCTGTTGCGGAAGGAGACCCACCTGCACACACACATGGAACAGGACAGGTGACACAGGTGGGCTGCCTGCGTCACTCATCCATCCGAATTAGTCATTGCTAGACAGGAATGGACAATCACAATGCACAAGGAACCTTGAAGAATATCATTGGTTTACTATACAGGGAACAATGATGACACTCAGAAGAGTTGATCTGGAGGAAATAATTTAGACAAGAACATTAAAAATTCCCATCAGTATTTTTAGCTAATTCAAGAATTTATACACGTTCTTTTTCTTCTTTGTCTCACTCTCACACACACACACACCAACTGATATGAAAAAAGGAATACTCAAAAGGAAAAAAAATGTGGTTGTGAAACTTAACACATTATTGCCAAAATAAAAATCAGTAGAGGCACTTGGAGAAAAAAGTCAAGAAATCACTCAAGATTTAAGGATAGAAAAATAGAGAAAAGTTGAGCTGTAGATCAACTCAGAGGGTCCAACACTTGGTGGCCTTGCACTTTAGACAGTAAAGGCAGAAGAGGGAGAAATAAATAAGTAAGTTGTACATCATTTCATCAGTTCTAAAATGACGTACCTCTAAAATGCATTATTATTTCACATGCCATTAAGGAAGTAAAAGCTGTGCCAACTGAATTATAATACAATACTTTACTTCGCTTGAATGTTTGTTTACTAATATGTAAAGAGTTCCTTTGGGTATATTTAGATATACATTTTGTTATCTCTTGTTCTTGCCCTTATGTAAAATGCAATATTTGCCAAATAAATTGCAAAATAGCCTAAAAACATATTCAGAATCTGGTTCTTTCAAATAGTCAAGGGGGGGGGTGAAACTGCAAAGGTTTCCTTTTGCGTCACAATGCTGTTCACTTATTGCCGGCAAGATCTTTGCGTGCGGGTGTTACTAGACGTAAGCAGATGCAGCACTGCCGTCTCTGGGACTTTCTTCCAAGCTGCTGACACTCTGCAGGTTTCGAGGCTGGCATGTGAGAGGTGGCCTGACCACACAGCCTCTTCCACATGTCCTTTCTTAGGTCCGAATCATGGTCGTGGCTTTGCAAGAACATTGGGAATTACACTCATTCCTTCAAGCTTAGATATTAACTTCAATCATTTTTGGCATTCGCAATAATTTTTTTCAATGTCAAATAACATAATCCTTAAAAATTAACAGCAAATATACTTAACACATACAACGCCAATAATAACTTGAACTGAAGCAAATACAGACGCCTATGACTAAAAACGGACGTGTGAACAATGACAGTTTCACCAAGACATGTCTTATTTTCAGAGGTGTGAAGATGCACACGATGGGTCTTGTTGTGAAGTACAGTAAACCTTTGACCTTTTTTATCAAATGTTTTAATTTATTTTTTTTATGTTCATCTGTCCAGTATTGAAAAAGACACACTGAAGTTCAAATGTTATCTTCACTATGAATTGTAGCCTCTTCTTTATCAAATGACCGCATTTCTCCATTTTAATTCACTTCCTTAAAGTCTACTTTTTCTGGTGTTAATAGTGTGACTCCCGCTGTCCCTTTGTTTAAATTTGCCTGCTATATCTTTGCTCATTTTAGGTCACTTTGAGATATGCTAATTGAAAGCCACGTTTAACAAAATACCATATTTCACTTTCAATCTAAAAAAATTTTATCTTTTAATAGGGAAGTTACATTTAGTTCCATTATGAAATTTACAGTATTTTGTTTTATTTCTCTTAGCTGGTTGTAGTCCTCACTGCATCATATTATACCATGATTTCCCCATTCTTTTGTCAAATTTCTTTCTGTTGGGAAATGTATCATGGATACAACACAATGGCTCTACGTACATGTAAACTAAAGGTTAATAGTAAGTTGAATAAGCGTCTAATAGCCACTATCCAGCTGAAGAAACAGGGTATCAGGAGTAATTTGGAAGCGTCCTGTTGACCTAGCTGATCGCGTTCTTTCCCTGTCCTCGATTTAATACTATTTTTGTGTATTTTTCTGTATTTTTGTGTTAACAATTCCTTTGCCTTTTCTCCATAGCTTCACTATGTATATAAGGACCAGTTTACTTACTATTTAACTTAATGCAAACTTTACGCAATTGACACTTGTTATTCTTGCCCTGCATTACATTTTATGCTGAGAGCTGTGATTAATTCATTTTCCCCAAAATATGGTGTTCTATACCAATTTGTACAACCTTGTACGTTGTGTTTTGTACTAAAGGTGCTGACAATGTGAACGGTGCCCCAGAGCTGAGTAAGGTGATAACACTGATTCCTTTGTACGAATACAGCATAATTTATTCATTTGAATAATTCAGCATTTTTCCTAGGGTTTTTTTTTTTTCCCACATTTTTTTTCTTGCTGTGGTGAGCGGTATCGCCATGAGCACATTATTTTACATGTCTCTTGAATATATGGTTTCTCTAGGGTTTCTAACTAGGAGTGGAATACCCGGTCACAGCGTATACATGTCCATGTGTTAATGCATTTAGGCGCTAACGTATTAATGTATCAATAAACTGTTTTTCTCTTGTTAATCTTTTTGTTAAAGAGCCTCAGCTGGAAACCTCAGGTGGTGGATGGAAGTAAAGTGTCCTTTCCTTACAAAACCGTAAGATGGACTGGACTGCCATTGCTGGCTTTTAAAAATGGAAGAAAGAGGCCACCAGAGACCCCAGCTGACAGGTGACGAGGAAACAGGGACCTCACTCCTACCACCCCACGGCGCTCAGTGCTGCCAGGAACCTGAACGTCTCTGCAAACGGTTTGGGAATGGATTCCCTCTCAAAGCCCCCAGAGGAGGCAGCCCTGGCGACACCCTGGCTTTGACCTGAGAAGTCTGGGGCAGACAAGCCGCCGACCTGTGGAATCACGAGAAAAAGGTCCCTTGCTCAGGCCACTGAGTGTGTGGTAATCTGCTTAGGCAGTAACAAAAACCAATACAACAGATGAGCTTGGCTTGTGATAGTTTTGTTGATCCGAATGCTTTTAAATAACCTGATCAACGTTATTTTAAATTAACTGTTTTTTCTAGTCATGTCTATCTTTAACTGGCAGAAGGAGGCCATAAACTAGGAGACACCATCACTGCTCAGTTAAGGCCGAAACAGATTGGGTGGAAAACAGACACCTGAGCCATCTTCCAGGCGGCATATTATAGTAGCGGCCTCTAGTTCACCTGTGTGGTTTCCCAGCCCCTTTGCCCTTGTTGTCTGTTCCAGGATGCACAGCCGTGTAATAAAATCTGGCCAACCCGAGACTATGGTTCGGGGTTGAGACGTGGAGCAGCCTGTCAAGTTCTGTGGGGAAAGAGAAGGAAGCTGGTACAGAGAAACAGTAAAACCAGAGATGAAAAAAGAGCCTAAGGCACGTGAGTCCATGATTCTAGTTATATGTCAAACACTTTCCTAAACTTGATAAGGGATAAGAATTGCTTTTTTCTACGTTAGACAGAAATGTGCTTCTGTCATTTGCAAATGAGAAGAATCAGTGCTGAATGCTGTATTCGTTTCCTGTTGATATTGTCACAAATTATTACAAACTTAATGACCTAAAACAACACAAATCCACTTTCTCAAAGCTCTGCTAGTCCGAAGTCCTACGCGAGTCTCAGGGAGAAAGCCAGGACACAGCAGGGCTTCAGTCCTCTCTCAGGGCCCCGGGACAGAATCCTTTTCCGTGTCTTTCCAGCTTCTCCATCACATCCCTTGACTGAGCTTGAGCCCTTTCCTCTGTCTTCAGAAGTAACATTCATCTCTCCACGGTCACATCCCCCTCTGCCCTGTAGTTTCTATTTTCATTTGCTTTCTTCTATGAATGATAGTGAGCATCTTTTCATGTATCCATTGATCTTTTCTGTTTTCTTTTTTGTGAAGTATCCGTTTCAAGTCTTTTGTCAATTTTTCCGTTGGATTGTAAACATAGTTTATTAAGTACCTGTATTTCAGTGTGGTTAATTTTGTGCAGTTTGCCTTTTTTGTTTTGCTTTTTATAGATTGTTTAGGAAATTTTTCCCTTCCCTGAAGTCATAAAATATTCTGCTATATTTTCTTGTAAAACATATAAAATGTCCTTTTCATATTAAGTATTAAATCTCTCAGTGATTATTTTCCTATTTTATATTACGAAGTTATCTCAGCACACTGTATTGGGCTGCCATTTCCCTACTGACCTCTAGTCTTGTCCTGTGTCCATATATGAATAGGTATGCTTCTGGGCTCTCTATTCTGTGCTGTTAATCTGTGTGTCAGCCCCTGTGTGCGCATCACGCTCTGTTACAGAGCTTTATAATAAGCTCCCATACCTAGTGGGACAGAGCTCTGCAGCCTGATCTTTTTCTTTAGAAATGTGCTAATGTGCTAGATTTTTCACCTTTTGCTTATTCATATAAATTTTTAAATAGACTTGTCAAGTCCCATAGAAACATTGCTGGAATTTGCATCAGAATTATATTGCATCTTTACGACAAGTAAGGGAAGACTGACAATCTTTTAACTCAAGGTCTAGTTGTGATGTGAACTATCTCCATGTGTTTTGGTCCTCTCTAATGGCTGGCAGGAGCACTTTATAATTTTCAACCTAACAGTCTTGCTTATGTTTTGTTAATTATCATTCCTAAGAACATTGTATTTTTAGTGCAAAATTAATTACATTTTTCTAACCAGTGCTTTTTAGATGCATAAAAATGCAATTGGCCCTTGTCCAGTAATGACGGTTACCGATTACATGCTGTGTGCTGCTGGAGCAGGTATTGCACTAACCTCTTTATCTGCCCATTAAATCCTCTCAACCACTCTATGAGGCGGGTCCTAATATCATAATCACCTTTCTATTCGCTCCTTGGGCCGTGTGCCTGGGAGGCAGAGGGGGCACTTCTAAGACCTCGCCATACAGTTTTGAGAACTTATCTGGGCCAGCTTCCACTTGCTGCTGTATCTAACATTTCCACTTCACTAGAGAGGACTCCTGAGCCACCCCCTGCCCAGAGATTTAAACCATCTGCTCGATCAGAACGTGATCGGGGTTTGGAATCATAAGACTTTCTTGGTCATATGCTCATGTGCTCATGCAATCTACCAGTGCTTAATAACAGACGAGTAATTTTCTTTCAAAAAGTGTATACATTTCCACTGACTCCAGGAGTTCATGGGTCCAAAAGCCCAGTGGGTGCTTCTGACTGTAGTGGTGTCCTTCTGCCACAGGCTCCAGCCAGGGAAACCAGTGGTTGCTCAGACACCTGTGGGCCCCAAGGACGGGTGGTCTGGTGGCCCACCAAGGGCTTCCAGGGCCTCCTGTAGTTGGGGCCCCACTCAAAGATGGCAGCCTTTTCTAGTCACCCAGTAGATGGGTGCCATCAAGGCCCTCGCATGCGGAACGTGAGAGCAACAGGAGCTGAGTAGGCCCACCACTCACTGGGCCCCCTTTTTTGTTCCTTAGAGCAGAGAGGGCCCGAAGCTTGGCAGTCATCTCTAGAATGAGACATCATGCCCCCTTTCCAGATTGCCACCAGGAATTTCACTTGGGTACCTTGTCTGTGTCGATGGCATAGCCATCTTGCTGCTGGTGGGTCATCACGGTGCCTGGTCCTTGCTGGGCAGTGCCCTTGTCTGGGCCCTGCAGGAGGATGTCATTAATACAGTGCGAGGCTCGTGCTTCCTCCCGGCCCGGGACTTGTTACAGATCATGACCTACTCATTGATGGCAGACAGCCAAAGAATTTAGTTATCTTTATAGAAGGATGTTTGAAAGAGTGTTGCAATCCGTTCCACTTGAAGGGAAATTGTTATCCTGATCATCACAGTGGAGAGGGCTGCTGAAAAAGGCATTTACAATGTCAGTTACTACAGACCACGTTCCCTTCAGTAGCCTCTGGAAGAGTCAAAATGTCAGGTGCCACCATTGGAGCAACACGGTGGCACTGAGCCACCTATGATAAATGCTAAGTCTTCAGGTTCCCCAGACAGGCCACGTGGGGCTCTTGGATGGAGAAATAGACTCAAAGAGAACGTTGGCTCCCCCAAACTCAACAATGAGGGCACTTATTTCTTCTTCTCCCCTAGGCAGCTGATGTTGTTTGGAGGAGACAATGGTTCAGGTGTCAGTAGTCGGGGGGGGGGGGGTTCAGTCTTCCCCATGCCCCACTAAGGTGGTCCTGACCGCAGCAATTCCTGCCAGTGGGGGCGCATAAAAACAATGCCCCTACACCAACAATACATTCAGTTCTGGGGCCCATAATTGTAATGCACTTTGAGTTGATGAAGAATGAAAGAAAACATCAAAATTTGTGGGTGTCACTAATCAGTACTTAGGGGGAAATTTAGGGCACTAAACACCTATATTAGAAAACGAGAAAAGTTTCATATGAGCGACTTCAGTTTTTACCTTCAACAACTTAAAAACAAAACAAAACAAAAAACATGGAAAGTGGAGAAAATTCAATGCAAAGTAACCAGAAGAAAGGGAATAATAAAGTTCAGAGTAGAAATCAATGATACTGAAAAACAAAAGATAAAATCAATAAAACCAAACCTGATTCTTTAAGAAAGATCAATAAAATTGGTAAGCCTCTAGCCAGACTGGTCAGGAAAAGGAGAAGACACATCACCATTACCAGAAATAAAAGAGATACATCATTACAGATTTTATAGATATTAAAAGAAAAATAAGGAAATGTTAACAGTTCTGTTATGCTGCTAACATTGATGACCAGACAAGATGGAGAAATTTCTTGAAAGAAACAAACTACCAAAGCTCACTCAAAAAAAAAAAAAGAAAAAAAAGGATAATTTGGATAGCCTTGTGTCTGTTAAAGAAAATTAGAGTTGTAATTTAAAACCTTTCCACAATGGAAATGCCAATCTCAGATGGCTTCACTGATGAATTCCATCAAACATTAAAGGAAGAAATAACTGTCTTTTTAGGACGGAAGTGCACACAGAGGTCTGGTTTGTGAAGCCCCGACATGTTCCTAAAGATGCCCCAAAAAGCGGGCACAGACCGTGAGTGGAGCTGGCGGTCCTCCTGTAGGAGGTGCGGGCAGGGTCCCCGAAAGGCAGGAAGCAGCTCCCCACCTTTGTACAAGTGAAGCCCGGTTAGTCCCAAGGGCTGTGCAATACTGAGCAAAGACACGCACAGACGTCCCAGTGCGCCCCCTTTATTTTGGCATTCAAACCACCACACCACGGCGGTCACCGGGAACGTGAACGAAGGCGGAAGGGCGGGCAGAGGTGAAGCACGCACAGCCACCGCAACTCTTCATGGAGAGGAGAACCTGCCGCAGAACAGAATGCTGTCGGTGTCGTGGTGCCGGATGAAGAAGAGGAAAGGGTGGTCTGCACAAAACCTTGGTTCCATTCTGATGCTCCGGGCGTTCCTGACCACGGCGGTGGCAGCGGCTGCCTCCGTGCCCTCCTCGTTGACCTCTACAAAGCACTTGTGGGCCACCTTGGACACGGGCACGTTCTTCTTAGCTGACATTCCGGAAAAGTCTGCCTTGGTTTCCTCAAAAGCATCAGTCATTCCTAAACTTCGAAGCAAAGACTCCAAGTTGTAACTCTCCTCCAGCTTTAATCTGGGAAGAAAAACTTGAACTTTATCCTTAGTCATCTTTTCTGGATTTGTCCAGGCTCTGAACTTCTCATATGTGAGTGCTTTTTCCACCTGAAAGAATGAACAGTTCAATCTTAGAAGCTATATGACAACAGCCTGGTACCCACCCACTCATTAACTCCTCCCACATGACACGCAGCTAGATGCTGAGTTCTGGTTCAAGATAATCTACGGGACACCTCCTCTTGAAAGCACACCAAGATTTTCCCTGAAATTCTTACCTTTCCCCATTTTATGGATACACAAGTAAAACAGCTAGAAAACATCTGAGCTAAAGGTAGGGTTTTATGTTTACCTATCTGCACCAAATTCACTTCAAATGTTTTTTCGTTTAGAAAAGTCTCAAAACCAATGGATTATAATCCATGCGATACACGTCACCTTGAGTTGGAGAGACTGCTTGACAAAAGGCCAAGAGAGGCTCAGAATTTTGATGGATGAAAGAGGGGGAATCAGGGATCACCTGAGCAAGGAGGGAGATGTGGCTTTGGGGAGGGGAGAGCAGAAATGGGGACTTCAACAGGACTGTTGCTTCTGGCATCCTTGTTTGCCCTCTGCCTGCCCTGGGGTGACCTCCAGGACCCCTCACTCCTTCTGTTTATCCACAGAGAAGAAACGAAGGAGGAAGCGGGGTCTTCTGCTTGCATCTCCCCTTTCCATATACCACGTGGAGTCCAGGTGAGGGCTCCTCTCCTCTGACAGCTGTTAGGGCGTCAGCTCTGGTCCCAGACTCGCTTCATTTCCTTCTCAAGTCACCACAAGACAGATTCCCATCCTTGACTTATGCCAACAGCTTTCTGATTCCCTAGATAAAGCAGGGCCATCAGGCAGGCCCCACCCTCACGGCGGTGTGCCCTTGTGCACTGGTGAGCCGGCGCCTGGACCTCCAGCAAGACTCAGCTGTTAAACCCTTGGTCACCTGAACTCAGCCATGGTGGGGCATTCACACCACAGGACTCGGCAAACATAAATGAGTGCGCCCCCCACAGCTCAGAGAGCCAGATAACCAGTGCGCCCCCACCCTACAGACGTGCTTGCCCCTCTCCTGAACCCGCGTTCTCCGTTGTGGGAAAGTGTCCTCCTCCCCCCGTCTAAGATCAGCGCCTCGCCTGTACTTCAGACTCTCGCTGCTCCAGGTGGGCCTATGACCCGCAGCACCTGCGCCAGCTGGAATCTTGCTAGAAATGCAGACTCTCAGGCCATCCCCACCCCCGTCAGAATCTGCGTTTTAACAAGGTCCCGTGAGATTAATATGCACATGAACGTTTGTGGCCACCTCCCAGATCGACCCCTGTCCTTTCCTGCACTTTTGTTCGGTAATTACTGGGCTCTCAACTAGCCCCTCCCTTGAAGATAAATAATAACACTCTTCCTTATATTTTTGGAACTCTCTCCTCTAAGCTTCATCAAAAATGTGTCTTTACCAGTAATTCCACTCCTAGATACGTACTCAACAGAAATGCGGACGCATAGTCACCAAAAAGCACGCACTGGTGTCCATTTAGCACTCCTTATGATAACCCTGAATTGGAAGTTCCTCACATGCTCTCTGGTGGATGGACTTAAAAGAATGGGCTCAGGCTGGATCCACAGAGACTCAGACTCAACGCCAAGGGCTTACCACGGCGAGGTCAGTGCCGTCGTCGGGCAGCAGGATGACCATGCTCAGCTCCTCCCCCACGTAGGGCAGCTCCAGGACCTGCGTGTGCACCTCCTCTACGTACCCCATGGTAAATTTCGCCTGCTTAAACATCATCTGGACCGTCTTCTTCTCCTAATAAGGAGATGAAATTAAAATGAGGTGACTGGCAAGTGAGCACCGTGTGTCTGACTTGCAGAACCCCTGGGTACATATAAGAGAAGGGCCGTGTCTGTGCATTTATGCTGACAGATGTGAAACCTTCATTATTACACGTCAGTGTTGAGTATGACATTCTGCTGTCCCAGCAGATCAAGCATTACCAGGTGGGAGAGAATAAACTGATGAATAGAGGGAGACACAAAACTCTATTATTTTTGGAAGAAATGGTGTTTTTTTTTTCTCTTTTGAGAAGATGCATAGAGAAGCAGTCCCAGGGACATTTTACTAAAAAAATATGTTTTCGAGTTAAGAGGAAAATTAACGAATATTCAGGCCTTTGGGCGGAAAGACCAGGTCAGAAAAGGTGGATAGGCCAGAGGGAGTAATACTTCTATTCTGAAAAGTTGCTCCGCTGTGTAATTGGCTTTATGGCTTTGGTTTTCCTGGAACGGTGAGTCGACAAGATGTCTGGAGTCCATCATTCTTAAAGTTTGCTTCAAATATATTCTAGACTTCTAAATTTTTGTGCAATATGCTATTATCAAGTGGATGGAGGTCAAATTCCAAGGTAATACCTATTGACCCCAGCCATTATAATGTTTAAAAGTGAATGGAGAAAAGTGTTTTTGAAGTTAGGTGTGTAAGTCTACAGCTCAAATACACAGCATCATGACTATAGTTAATAATACAGTATCGAATCCTGAAAATTTGCTGGAAGAGTAGATTTCAGGTGCTGCCATCACCAAAAAAAAGGTAACACTTGAGGAAAAGATATGTTAACTAGCATTAATTAATTAGATACATGAATCACTTCACTCCATACATGTAAGCAAATCATCATCATTTACACCTTCAGTGTGTACGATTTTTATTTTTTAAAAAGATCCAAAAATAAATAAAAACAAAGCTGGCTTGAACACCTGCTAACACTTTTTTTCTTGTTTGGAATCATAAAGCCATGTATTCGAAGACAAAAAACAGTCATAGTTGTCACTGACTTTGCAAGAAAGTGTCTAAATGCAGGCAGTGATCATATCATAGAAATTTAATTCCAAGGCTTAGAAGGAATTTTCTTTCAATCCAGATAACGTGACCAAAGAGAGAAGATCGATTTGACCAAGAATGCAAAAACAAAACCATCAAGATAACAATTATTTTAGTCTTTCTCTTTCCCACTCCAATAAAAGATATGTAGGGGGCATGAAATTCATTTAGGAGTAAATCAAGAATCAAGTCGATGTGAAATACGTTACTTATTTTTTCCATTCATTCACAATCTTTCCCAATGTATTACTTTAAGAAAGTCGCAGCATATCTGCAAAATAGCAACCTACCTGGTTGGCTTTAAAGAGCATCCCCCTTGTGAACTTCCTGTCAAACTGCTCATTCCACTTTCCTTTGAAATAGACTGCATTCACGAGGACCAGCTTGGTCAGTGGATCGACCGTCCCAGCACCTAGTATCTCTGAAATCTTCCCTGTAAAGAGTATGAGAGAAAGTTATTGCTATTGGGGGTGGGGGGAGGATAAACATTCTTTTACAAAAGTCCTCTCGACATAGAACGCGAAGGCTTGGTTGAGAGCCAGGCTGGACTCCTGTCTTCCTGGCCACCTGAGGAATCAGGGTGATGGTGTTCCGTGCTGTGCACACACACAGTGAAGTGTTTGTCCTTAAACCACACTCTTGAAGCAGGCAGGTCAACTATCGTTTTGCCCTCAATTCATAGATATAAGAATTTCAGGTTCAGAGTATGTGCCTGACTGCTTTGCCAAGGTCACAGAGGTGGCAGGTGGCTGCACTGAGAAAATGACCCAAGAGTCTTGATTCTGACTGTAAGCTTCTCGACTTGGCACCATCATTTCTCAGCCCCGCACTTCTGGCATTTGAGGCCAAGTAATTCTTCATTATGGGGACTGTCCTGTGCACTGTAGGGTGTTCAGACAGTAGCACGTCCCCAACTGTGACAACCAAAATTGTCTTCAGCCACTGCCTGACGGCTCCTGGAGGCTGATTCTGGTTGAGAGTCGTTGCTCTGTGCCAACCTTGAGGTCTCACTGAGGCCAGGAGAGGCTTCCGAAAGATGGGGATACAGACCTGGAAGTGGGAGAAAGCAGCTTCCTGAAGAGAGGGAGTGGGGCAGCAGAACTGGGGGGCTGCCGTGGAGGGGCCCCCATTGAGTTGTCCCATGAGAGCGGGGACAGGGGATCCCCGACGTCCCCTCCAGCTCCAGAATCTCCCATTCTGGGAAAGCACGTGGGTGGTCAGCCCTACAGAGGGAAGGGTGCGAGCCACCGCCGTGGAGGGGAAGTGAGTGGTCAGGAGGGAGGCGAGGAGCCTGGCTGACGGCGCTGCTGGGTCACCTGGAGAGCGGAGACCCCTGCACATGTGGCCTGACGTATGAAGACGAGGATGTGAGAGGCCCTTCCCTTTGATGGGCGTTAGTGTACTCATCGGCTTCCAGTGTGTTCATTGACATTGTCGCTGCCCGACACACAGAACTGAACGCTGGAATATCAGGTGGGCACGTGAAGAAGCCTCCCCACCCGCTGGAAGTCTCTAAATGACGTGTTGGGTATTTACGGTTCTGAAAGTCATGTCCTTTTTCTCTGCTCTCTAGTCAAGGACCGGCAGAAATATTTCTCGTGCGTCTGGATGGGGGAACCCTGCACGCTTCACGCCAGCCGCACCTCCAGAATCTGCAGCAAATTCAGAAGCGGTGACACTCTGGGAAGGCAAGCTGAGCCCCAGCCACGCTGAGAGGGAAGGAGGGACTGCGGGCGGCTAGAGCTCCCGGTGCCCCCGGGAGATGACAGGAGGTGCTCCCCTGCTCGGCTGTGACCTGAACTCAGTGTCACTCTGCCCTCCACAATGGAAGAAGTGAAACAGCACCAAAGAGGAAGCAGTTTCCAAGGATTTTCCAGCACAGTCCAGGAGAGAGGGCATCTGAGAGACAAAAACTAGGTGTATTGTGTTTTTTTTAGAAATCACCACTTCATAGCCCAGGAAAAATATCAGAGTCACACTGCTGGCCTGGAAGCCCAGCAAACACACAGAAACAGTCACTGGCTACAGGGTCACAGGGCAACACCGTGGAGGCCACCTCCCAGCCGGTCCCAGCTCTGTCTCCTTCATTACGCGAAGTCTGCAGAGACGAGATCTCTCACCTTCCGTCTCTGCTGTCACCCAGTTGTTGATGTGTCTCCTGCATCCCTCGGTGTCTTGAGAAAACGACAGCTCCTCCAGGTCCGCCTGGTAGAACTTCTGGCAGGAGTCCTTAAAAGCCTACAGAGGCAAAATACCGTGTTTGGCCATATTCTATTTGGCAGTGTTTTCTAAAACTGTGAAAACATTCTTTTCTCTTAACATATTTCTAGCACAAATGTTTGCACAGGTCACCCTGCACTTTAAGACATTTATGCAATTAACCAAAATACATTGACTGCTGACTTTGCGCCCGGCACTGTGTGAGGCGCTGGACACCAGGGTAAAGATGTGACATTGGACTTGAGGTGGCTCACAATCTGCTGAGGGAGAAACATACAGACACAGAGAGTTTCATGATGTTTGGAGAATATGGATGATGGCAGCCCTGCACAAAACAACCCGTGAACGTCCCTGTCGAACACTTCAGCTCCATATAGACTTTGTGTTTGATTTTCTGTCTCCCCTACCAGGCAGTTTAACTCTCTTTTACTCGTTTCTGTATCACCGGCACCAATCACAGTGTCTGAAACGTATCTGAGGAATGATCGAGAGACTCCATGGTTGAACTAGATGATCAAGAAATCTTACAGGTGTTCGGGGTGGGGGGTGGAGATTAGGGAAAACAGTGGCAAAAGATGATCCTTGAAATGTAAGTTGGGGTTCAATCAGGAAGGTCCTCATATGCAATACATTAAAACCCACAGATAACTCACCTCAGGAAAACTCGTTTTCTGATATAATGTGCCTGGCAATTGAGTCCCATCCTCCGCCCATCTCTTGTTCTCAAATATTTTAGCTTCTACAGAAGAAAGAAGATGTAGAGAGAAGACCCCAGCAACCAAGAAGAGTAGAGCCTGGTTCCCGGGATCTTCAGTGTTCCCCAAATTACAGTATTCAGGGAGCAGGCTGATAGGCAAAAATGAACATCTGATTAACCAGGAGATCTGTGGAATCACAAGTGCTTATCCTAGAAGTTCTAGCCAGCTGAAGGATCCAGAATCAACTCCAATGACATTTAAGCCCAGAGCAGGCAACCTGCATGGGGTAGCACCCAACAGCAGCCAGGACAGGGCTGTATTTGAGTCTTACAGAATAATCCTTGGAATCTGCCAACCCATAAAATGGCCACGCCTGCCCTGATCATTTCATTAATCTCTAGGTAGCATCACTTTGCATATTGTATGGCATAATTTTTAGGACTCACATATTGAATAATGACAGGCTTTTTTTTTTTTTTACTGGACTAGGGAACTTTGAAATTATATGCTGCAGTCAAGAGGAACAACTCAGAATCAAAACCACATTTCAATTGACAGATTTTAACTTTAGAAAGACTGTACTGTCAGTAGTGTGGAAGGACCAGGCTGGACTTGGAGAGCTCAGTTAGGCAACAATTAAAACAGATGTGAGTCTGGACCCAGGCAGTGGCAGTGGTGATTCAGAAGAGAGGACAAATTTAAGAGACCTTGAGAGGCCAGCTCCACAGGAACAGCCCAACACTTAGAGGCAAGCCTGGGGAGAATGAGGTCACT
This sequence comes from Camelus dromedarius, assembly GCF_036321535.1. Classification (NCBI taxonomy): domain Eukaryota; kingdom Metazoa; phylum Chordata; class Mammalia; order Artiodactyla; family Camelidae; genus Camelus; species Camelus dromedarius. Next base: position 18,674,484 of record NC_087463.1, on the reverse strand, counting down.
GAGGTGGGGATCAAGAGGAAGAGGCAGGTCCCGGATGCAGGCGGATGGACAAATGGAGATTGACATCCGCAGGACGTATCCAAAACAATCACTTTTTAAAAAGACATAATTCAGAAGCATTCATAAAATTCAAAATTATCATCCCAGAAGTGTAATTCTAAGCACGTTTTTAAGGCAGTAGAGCTACACTTTATATCTCTGCTCATCTGTGGTTTTTATTTGCAATTTCATCATCAGCAGGTGAGCACTGCTTACCGGCAGGAAATCACACGTCTTTTCCCCAAAGAGTCTGTTGGCAGTTTTAAGCAAGCACTGGGCGCCAGATTTGTTAACTTCAGTGAGAAGTGACTGGAAGCCTTGGTGAACGTCTCCACCGTAGTTCAAACAAAGTGCCTGGTAAGAGGAGACAAGAACGCGGCCTTTTAACATTGGCATTTTACTCCCGGAAGAAATTGCAAACAAATTTCTGCGCCGAATATCACAGAGGATCCTATCGTAAAAGGAGTTGGGCTTAACCGTCTGGTACAGGACTTCACTTCGGCACTGTGGGCTTTTGGGGCCGAGAAACTTTGTTGCGGGGCTGTCGGGCGCATCATAGGATATTTAGTTGCACTTCTGGCCTCTGCCCACTAGATGTCAGTAGCACCTCTCGGTTATGACAACCTACACTGTCCAGGCTTCGTCCAAATTGCCCTGGGAGGCAAAACCGCCCCCAGGTGGAAAGCACTGCTCCAGGAAGGCAGCGAGCGGCAACTCAGGAGGGAGACAGGACAGGACAAAAGTAGCTGGAATGACCCGCGGGATACAATAAGGAGCAGAAATAAACAGAAAAATATTTCATGTGCAACTCCACAGTTCTCCAGTCCAAGGCCGCCCTCCTCCGGTGACCGGGGAGAAGCAATCGCGGTGGATTCAACAGTGGCCGCGGTCTCGCTCCCGGGGAGCATCCGTGCGCCTGATGTTAGTGGCAATTTTCTGGGACACTATCACCAGAATGTCAATGAAACTAAGCCACTAAGAGAGGAAGGATGACTCCCCTGAAGTGTTATCCAACTTCTTCATCCGTAGCTAAGGCCACGCATAACCCACTTCGGATCAATCAGGTTATACACATCCTCTAAATAACCCAGAAGATACAATTCCCCGTGTGTGTGGCATTCCTCTTCCGCTATGCGTAATCATCTGCTACAAACAATCCATTTAACAAAAAGTTCGTTTACACAGCTGCATTTCAGTTTGCAATGTAATGTTAGCAAAAGTTTAAAATATAACACAGTTGAAATTCTTGGCCTTTCTGTGGAACAAAATTATACTGAATTATATAGTTCACCTTACTTATCAAAGATGCAATTTTGCTATAACGTAGTGATGTTTTATGTACAGAAAATAACATAACGACTCGATAAATTCCCCCATAAACACTAAGGGGAGATTCTGTCTTACACAATTCACCTTTTTACCCCTGCCTGCCCTGCCTGCTTTCTCCCAGTCACTTTGCTGCCCCCTCCCACCTACCAACCTCCCCGGCTTTCATCAGCTGGAGGGAGGTACGGAAGGACCAGAAGGAAGCACACCCTTGGTCCTCCTTTGGGACGGGCACGCATACCTGGGACATTTGGGCCGCAGTGTTTCCTTTGGCCCCCATGAAGACCATGGCCAGGGCGGAGGAGAGGCTCAGGGGAGAGAAGAACACATTTCGTGAGTTGTCCTCTTCAGCCAGCATTTTCAGTAAGTTGATGGCAAAAGTGCCATTTGCTTCACAGAGATCCTCCATCGGTGAAGGTCTGTATCAAAAGCACAACACAGGAGCACGTGAGCCAGGCCTCCGTTCGTCACCTGCTCATGAGCACCCCTGTCTGTGGACACTGCGTGGGGTCAGCAGAATAACTGCATCTCGAAGACATCTATGTCGAATCCCCCAAACCTGTGACCACATCCTCTTACATGACAATAGGGACTTCGCAGATGTGATTGGATTAAGGATCTTGAGATGGAGCGTCTCCTGGATCCTCCAGATGGGCTCAGTGTAATCATAGGGTCCTTATAAGAGGAAGGCAGGAGGGCCAGAGCCAGAGAAGGAGATGTGATGATGGAAGCAAAAGTCAGAATGATGTGGGGCCCCGGGCCAAGGAATGCAGGCAGCCTCCAGGAGCTGCAACAGGGGGAAAATGTAGCTCTGCCAACCACTCATGTACTCCTGACCTCCAGGACTGTAAGATACATTTTGTTTGTTTTCAGGCACTAAATTTGTAGTAAGGTGCTGCAGCATCAACAGGAAACTAATACACCAGTTTATTCACAAAGTAGCCAATCCCAGCGCTCATGACTGGTACCACTCTTAGCAACAGGATGGCTGCAGGGGCTCAAAGACCCTCTGAGACCTGCAGACTCCCTCCCTTAGGGTAAGGATGGCCAGCAAGGTGCCAGGCGCTGTTCTCAACTGCACCCGTACCATCTCATTTAATCCCAAGAACATGCACAGTCAGTGCAGTTCCTACCCCAGAGACCAGGAGACCCAGGGAAGTTCTTCCAGAGCTCCTGACAGTCATCGAGGAAGCCACGATCAGAATCCGTGGTTTTATTCCTGAGCCTGAAGTCTTCATTGTTACACAAAGTCCCCCTATTCGGGGTAGTTCCCCTCAGTTTAACGTCTCTAGTATAATTTAGAAGCAATGTTCTATGCATTAGAAATAACTTTCTGTAAATAAAAATGACATTTCTGTCTTTATGTCACATGAAAAACAGCTGGATGGCTTTCAAAAGATTTGGAGCATTTGTTGGGGATGGTCTGCCCAAAAAACTGGACTCCTGGGAAGACACAATTTCCTTTGAATCGGGAGGACTCTGCAAAGTATACTTCCATCAGAGCTGCGGAAACTGAGCTGGGAGCTGGGAATGGAGCCCATGGGCAGCGAGAAAAAATATGAAGCCCAAACCTCAAGTCATCTGGTAGACACTCTGAGTCAGCGGCACTGTTTCGGCTCCAGCCTGACAGAGCCAGGCTTGACCTCCCCCTAAGATTCTTTCTTCCCTTGGGTCCTGACTTCCCTTTCCTTAGAGCATTACTTTAGACAACTTGTCACTGCAAATTCTTGTTCTGCTCCTTTGAGCGACAACTTGTCACTGCAAATTCTTGTTCTGCTCCTTTGAGCGGTAAACATTTTGGAAAGTCTCTCTTCTGTTTTACAACCCAGAGCAGTCTTTCTCAAGTCCTTAGAGGCCATCCCTTTAAAATGTAATTATCAGGGAAGACAGCCCCATGGAGGCAGGGGCAAATCCTCAGCAGGCACTTTGCTCCAAATTGTCAAAAGTCATTGCAGCTTATGAATTATTAGAATTTTTAGAAAAAATCTTACAAGTCCTGCATTAATTGCTTATTCTTATTAAACTGTCTAGAAATCTAGGTTATTCCTTACGAAGCTATTTGAGTTCATCATCTTAGTTTCCCTGAGTCTCTTTGCTGTTAACAGTTGAAGACATTTTGGAAAATAAAAGGACAAATTATCACTCATAATCCCATGACCCTCTAAGCTATTTTATCTATTATGTTAGCCTTTTTTTAAAACTTGTATGTATATTTGTAACTCAAAAATTGTAAAGCTACACAAGAAAAATACATTTCAGTTTGGAACATTAGCAAGTAAGCAAAACCGAAAGTATTGGAAACTTCAGCTAGAGATAAGGGTCATCTTGCCTGTGTTCATTTTTATAAAGATGGGCCACCCCGGGATCTTTCTTCTTCTGATTCCCCAGGGGACTAGGAGAGCCACCTGCAGCAGGCTGGAAAGTGGATTTCATTACGCTTTGGAGGGTCAGGAGGGGAAGGTGGGGCTCGTGGGGACAGCTGTTCCAACCAGAGCCTCCCCACTGCTGAACCGTTCTGTTGAAGCTACCTTCTAAAAGATTTTCCCAAGAGGAGATGTCTCTGGTTAAAAAGGAAAAAACAAAGTGTGGTGGGAAAAAAAAAAAACAGTGTGACATTCACAAGTTAAATGTAGTACAAGAGCCCAATCCAGGGCAGCTTCTTTAAAGTTTGAAAAAAAAAAAAAAAAACAGTATTAAAACATCAGTCAAGACCAGACCCCAGGGCATAGTTTGCGCAGTTGCGCTCTGCACTCCACAGGTCACTGATCTGAGGACACAATGTTAAGTTCGTTCCTGTCCTCACCTCGGGAAGCCTTTCCAGAGCCTTCAGCTGCACGGCTTGGACCTGAAGGCTGATGCCTCAGCCGCAGGCAGGTGCTGCCCCAGAGCAGGCCGTTTCCCACTCCACACTTCTTCCCCTTACATATGAGGATATTTCAGGAAATAAAACCCTAGGAGCCCTGAGGGACATTCGGACTTCACAGCACTGGGCCCCTAAGGAGAGGATTAGGTGAACAAGAGATGAAGGACAGCGACACGCTGGGATTTGATCTCACTTCAGCATAAGCGCTTTGGATGATCGACTGAAATAAAAAATGCGCAACGTGAGAGTTGTGAGTTAAGCAGCATTCAGGGTCTTACTGAGGACTAGAGGCCGGGAGACCGCCTCTCAGCTCTGAGGAGCTGTTCCAAAGAGGCAGGGGAAGAAGCCAGTACGTGTGTGATTTGGGGGAGGGAGTGTGTGCAGTCAAGCACACATCTCAGGGAAAAGTCACTGCTAGTCACGGGCATCAGTTAAGGATTTTAGGGCTTTCCTACATAGAGGAGGGTGTGAGAATCCAGGTTTGTTAAAAATTTTTCCTGAGATATCTCTAACTCTCTAAGGGGCTTGTTTTTGCAAAGCACAGAGTACCTTATCCTGTTTCTCGTCCTGAATTCCTTTCAGGGTGCACTGTGGGTCAGCGACTGCAGTGGCTACCGATCTGATCTGTTCCTTGTAGAACTGGATGCTGGGCAACATTCTTCGTTTTATGAGACCCAGGGTGAGGCAGTCATAAGCTTAGGCTGGTGAGTGCGAGCGTGTGTGTGTGTGTGTGTGTGTGTGTGTGTGTGTGAGAGAGAGAGAGAGAGAGAGAGAGCATGCGTGTGGTTGCCAAGTCTGGTCAGGCAAAGGAATGAACTGAAATACCACATCAATTTCATCTTTACATTTTAACTGCTCTTGCCGATAAATGTCTACTGCTGACTTCTTCCATCTTCCCTCTTTCTTCTTCTCATTTCCTCACCTCCTTTCCTTTCTAACATCCAGGTGCTGATCAGTAGCACAGGATTTCCTACCAGTATCTCCATCAGAGCAGTGACACACGCTCGCACACACGCACACACCTCTCAGATGTGTCCCCGCTCACACCAGCGAAAAGATTTTATTTATTTCCAGCCAATAAAATGGGTTGGCATTAAACTAGTTTTCCTTTTACAGGTGAACGAACAGGGTCAGGACAGTTAAATACTGTCATCAGGTCTCGGAAAAAAGTACCAGAGTTAGCCACAAAAGCAAGCCTTCTGCTTCCGAGTGGTCATCCTTCAGTATCCATGGGGGATGGGTTCCAGGACCCCTGAGGATACCAAATCAGAGGATGCTCAAGTCCCTTTTATAAAGTGGTGTGCTATTTGCATATAACCTACACACATCCTCTTGTACACGTCAAATCATCACTAGATTACTTATAATACCTAACACAATGCTATGTAATGCTATGTACATAGTTACCAGAGAGTGTAAATTCAAGTTTTGCTTTTTGGAACTTACTGGAATTTTTTCTCAAATATTTTCAATTTGCTATTTGTTGAATTTGTGGATGTGGCACCACTGACAGAGGGGAGGGCTGACTGCATGCAGCATCATTCTCCTGGGGGCCTTGAATGGCTGCCAGATCGCTGCTCCACTCCCCACCCGGTACGCACATACCGAAGTCCATCTGTTCAAAGAGCATTTATGTTGAACTTTCCTTCTATGATTTTGGAGAAAAAAACTAAAAATAAGTTCCATAATTCCTGACTGGGATCTCCCACCTCAGGGAAGACAGAGGCATGAACGGTTTCCAGCTGGGAGTGTACTCTGTAACGGGGTAACTGAAGAAATGCTAAGGAAGCCCCCAGTAAGCAGAATGAGTCTTCTTTAGAAGCCCAGGAGAAGGTAAGTGGTGAGTTGGTTCTAAAAGATTGGGCAGGAGTTCTGGAAGGTGGCGAGAGATGGAGGTGAGTTTTAGGGTTGTGGCTGTGGCTGTGGCTGTGGAACTGGCAGGTGCAAGGAATGTAGCAGGAAGAGCAAGGTTTGTGCAGGACCCAGGGGAATGGGAGTGTGTGGTTTCCTAGGAGAGACAGGATGCCCCTTATGACAGGTTTGCAGATTTGGACTTGAGCCATGGTCTGGAAAGCCAGGTACGGTTTTTAAACAAACGCTTTATATGAGTTATAGAAAAATATTATGGTTTACCATTTGGTGTGGAAAACAAGGGCTGGGGACCCTGCAGGTAGACCAGGGCCATAGACCAGCGACTGCCGTATACAGAGGAAACACCTGCACTAGAGAGGGAGATGAAATGCTAGGCTGGGTGACTGATCACAGGAGGGACAAGGAAAGGGAGGGTCACGGATGATGCTGACATTCTTAGCTAATTCGCACTTAGGGTGGGCCGTGAACCACAGGAAGTTTATAGGAGGAGCCAGCTTGGACTGGGGAAGATACCACATTCCGCGGGAGGTGTGTGGAACGTACCATGCCCAGGGATCCTGTAACAGGCACAGCCAAGAGAGGTTTGTAAACAGATGAGTAGAAGTTCTAGAGCCAGAGACCGGGAGCCATCCTGAGAATCCTGACTGCACGAGCTTCTAGATGAATGGGTGGAATTACTCAGAATGTACACGGTGGAGGCATTAGAGAAAAAATATCCACCTCCTTCTAAGGAGTTTTCCATTTTTGCAGGTAGTAAGAGGAGAAAGACAAAGAGACTGAGACCCAGCAATCAGAGATGTCCTGGGAGAACTGTGCAGGGCCCAGGGAAGAGGGGAGGTCTGGGGAGGGGGACAGGAAGGCAGCGGCCCAGGCTGGATCCCGGCAGGAGGCAGCTGGGGCCTGCAAGCCCTCAGCAGACCAGTGGGAGCCGAGTGGGAGCCGAGCCGGGGTTATCTGGGAAGTGTGGGATCTCTTAGATTAAATTAACTACTGTGGCTGTGTTGGAGGGGGAGGCGGGTGAGGAAGGTTTTTTGGGGGGGGTGGTTTTGGGTTTGGGATTTTTTTGTTTTTTCCCACGCTGAGGGAAAGCAGCCAATGAAGAAGAGATGAAAGATGTGAAAGAAAGAAAAAAGGAAAAGAATGGAAAGAAAAAAGGGAGGGAGGGAGGGAAACGAGGAGGAGCAGAGAGAAGAGGAGGAGGAGGAACGGTCAGAGAAGGGAAGGGAGGAGAAGGAAAGGTGTAACCAAAGAGCTGGATCGCAGGGGGGACCGGCCTTTGAGCTGGAGGTGACGCTGACGCAGCGCGTCCCGGATCTCGCCCAGGGCTCCGTAAGGGTCCAGGCTGGGCTGCCGTCGGCGCCACCGCCTCCCGGCCGCAGCCCGCGCCCCTCCCACTCCCGCCCGCGGAACTGCGGCTCCGGGCACTGCAGGCCCCGCCCTGGCAGCCAGCGAGTCGCCGCGCCGCGGCGTCGGGGGGCGCGGTGCCACGCCCACCGCCGGGACCCGCCTCTGACCCGGGCGGGGCCGCGCTCCGCGCTGCCGCGCTCGGGGCTCCAATTCCCCGCCTTGGAGACTCGCTTTAGAGCCCCAGACAGAGCGGGCTGGGGGTCCAGGGTGCGGCAGGGGCCAGGGCGACCCTAGCTCCGCAGCTCTCCCGCCCGGGTACCCTCGTCCCCTCCTCCTGTTCCTCGCTCTGCGCCTGCCTCTTGCCCTCCTCCCTCCCGCGCTGCGCCCGAGCTCTGGGCTAGAGCCGGCCGCCGCGGGAACCTGAGGGCTCGAGCGCCCCCCCCCCCCAGCCCTGGTACCTGGGAGATTCCTGCCGCGGCGGCTGCTGCTGCTGCTGCTAGTCCTGCTTGGTGGATGCTTCACGTCCGCTTTGATTTCGGGCAAGGCTTCCGGCGTTGACTCAGCACCCCGAGATTGCACGGATCTGTGCTCGGGTCTGTGCAATCTCTGACTCCGCATCCCCAGGCTGGGCCCCGGACAGAGGCGGAGCCTCGTGCGCATCCTCCTGCCCCGGCCTGAGAGCAGATGGCTTGGCGGGGAAGGCTAGTGTAGGTCCCCTGAGGGAGTTTGGGAAGACTCCGCCCGAACAGATGTTCTCAAAATGATCACTGTACACTCTTTCAAAAGCAGGTGATTTCCCATGCATAGATCAGATGTACCTAAAGGCAATCAACTGTGGTTTTTTTGTTTCTGTTTTTGTTTTTTACTTGCTAGAAGTTTACTACTAATAGCCACTTAACACAGAAAAGGTCAGCACATTTGGAACACTAGCCTTTTAAAAAAATATGAAAATGGGGGGGGCATAGCTCAAGTAGAGTGCATGCTTAGCATATATGAGGTTCTGGGTTCAATCCCTAGTACCTCCTCTAAGAATAAATAAGTAAATAGACCTAATTACCTGCCCCCCCCCCAAAACATGAAAGTAATTAACTTCTTTTTTAAAGTAATTTGGTATGAAATAATAAGCAAGCCTCGGTGTTTTTCAAAAGATATTAATGGTCGCTACACCGCTTGTTACAAAATATTATAAAAGGTCTCCTTTTTAATGTTCTAGGTTGCTGTTTTTAATCACAGTGATAACCACCTGGTAGCACACATCCCTCGAAATATGTTTCCTAAAGCAGACATGTGAGGATGCAACTCTCAAACCTACGAATGCAACTCTCAAAACCCACTGTTACGAAACAGTGGGCTCATTACCTGTGCAGAGGTTCAGTGAACCAAGTTGAAGTTCAAACCCAAGTAAGTAACCCTCACCCAGAAGTCTGTGCTGTTCTGCTCCTAGAGGGGAACTGGGAATGGTAATGGGGAATCAGAGAGAGATGCAGACTCTCAGGTCTAAATCACAGAACAATTTTGATGAGTGTCCTTGCCATCTCAGGTTTATACTGAAACCCTACTTTTCAGAGGGTTCTTATTCTGGGAAAGCTTACAGGAACCTCAGCCCTGACACGTCCTTAACTGAACATGAGTAGGACAAAGAACATCCAGGGATGAGTTCTCCTGATCTCTGGCAGATAGTGGCAAAGGGAAGATCTTGTCTGAAACACATGTGCCTTCCTCTGTACCCCCAATTATGGAGGAGTGGCCAGTGGTCCCTTTCTCTGAACCTACCATATCTCTTACCCCTTCTCTTTCAAGGAAAGAAGCAGACCTCTTCCTTCTCTAGGACATGGTTCCATGAATTGCCTCCTCTCCTGTGTCTTTAATCTCTTCTCCTTCTTTGGGGTCTTCTTATCTCATAAATATACTTAATCTCCCCCATATGAACAAACAGGCAAAAAGCCCCCCAACCGCCTTACTTCCATATCCTGTAATTGTCACCCTGCTTGTTCATCTTTCCACTCACAGTCAAGTTTCTTAATAGTTTTGTTTTCCCTGAGAACAAGGGAGGTGAACAGACCATGATTGTTATCTACTGTTCTAAGATCATTGATCCTTCTAAAGACAGGCTATATGCTATATGCATTTGCAGTGAGAGGAAAACACTGTATCATCGGCAAATACAAATCATTCTTTGCACTAACTTCCAGTTTGAGTCCATTTCCTCCACGAGTTTATAAGTTCCATGACTCCAAAAGACCAGGGGACCAGGGTCTGTTTCTGCTGAGAAATGTAGTCTCCCTGCCCTGAATTTCAACTGATACAGCATAGATGCTCATTAAACATTTTTAAATGAATGTCCGTTGAATCTTACTGATTTAAAGTTTCTAGTATCATCCTTTTTCCTCTTTCATTTGTTTGAAAAACGTTGTGTTTAATATAATCTGATTGTCAGCCTCTGATACAGAGTTATGCTGGTCTTTCTTTATCTTGACTTGGTTTTTATGCCCCCAGTTCACTTACCTACTTTCCTTTTGAGCCTGCAATGATACCTTGCATTTAAGGACTTTTAATTTAGTAGAACACAGACACGAGGGATTTCTTTCATTGTTTTTTAATGGCAGATGTTACGAAACAAAATGTTTCATAAAGGTATTATTGAATGTCATCTGTATTACAGTTTCCTATCTTTAGAACTAAAGCATAGGATCACTTTTTTTTTAATTCTATGATACCAAACTGAGATTTGATATAGAAAACACATTTTCTTGTACTAATTTATACACCATTCATGTCAGATCCATTTGAGGTAGCTTTCTCTTTAGTAGACGAAAATGGAAAAAGCAACCTAGAATGATGCAATCCATCTCTAAAATTAGAATAACATCTGAGACTACCAGTAAGCCTTGTGCATGCTCATTTTTAACAGAAATTAGAAAAACAGCCAATTTTATGGAGATACAGCATTACTAAGAATATCTTCTTATAACTAACAGTACATATTTATACAAATTAGAAATTTACTCTTCTAGTTCGTAAGATTTCTAAAACCAAGGACGTTAGTGTGACAACTTTTACACATAATAATTATTTTGAATAAAATTTTGATTTGGGAATAATTTTAAATTCACAGAAAAGTTTCAAAGTTAATACAGGGCATTCCCATACGCTTTTAACAGTTTCCCCTGATGCAAACATCTAGCAGTACCATGGTAAATTTTTTAAAACTCCAGATTTCATTTGGATTTCACTAGTTTTTCCATTTACGTCAACATAAGTATTTTTTAAATAGTTAGCAGGAAAAGGGGGTTTAATTTTACAGTGATCATTTATGAAGCATCGTAATAGTATTCTTGAGAAAATTCTTATTTACCAATGTTCACCTTTATAAATTTTTTTCTTTACTGAATGATGCATGTGAAATATAAGCAACAGTGAAAATACAGTGAGCAGGTAGTTCAAGAATTGTTAAGACATTCAATTGAATAACTGAATTTCTGAAATGTAAATAAAGGCCACCCTAAGATAAACTGTTAAAAAAAATAAAATTTGCCATTCTCTCTGGCTATATAGGACGATAGGATCACGAGAATACATTATTTCAAGGTATTTTTGCTAATATTTATATGTGAAGAAGAGGCAGGCGACAAACTCGTTTTCATTGTAATTGGGTTTTTCCATCCTGTGTGTATTTTTCACACTGTCGGATGCTCCCATTTGATGAGAGAGATGCAGGGTTTAAGGGGAGCAGAATCTCCCGTAGAATAGAATGCTATTAGTTTTGTTGTGCCTGATGAAGAAGAGGAATGGGTGGTCTGCGTTGAATTCCATGGAGGGGAGTTTCATTCGAAAGCTCACCTCACTGCCGGTACCAGCTGCAGCCTCCGTACCTTGTTCGTTTATTTCCACAAAAGACTTGTGGAAAACATTGGATAGAAATAGGTTTCTCTCCGTAGACATTCCTGAGAAATCAGCTTTGCTCTGGCTGAAGGCATCGCTCATCCCCATGCTGCTCAGGGTCGACTTGAGATCGTAAGTCTCTTCCAGCTTAAACTTGGGGAGATGCAGCTCCACATCATACAACTCCATCATGTCTGCGCTGGTCCACTCGCTCAGCTTCTCATAGGTGATGGCCTTTTCCAGCTGCAGTTTGGAGCCAAGGGGAGAAAGCATCAGAAATGTCAAAGTGGGGTGTGAAATACTGGGTGAGTGAGACTTTTAGGTGTTACACAAATGAGTTAGAACCACTCCCATTACCGAAGGTAACAAAGTACACACATTTGGAAATTCTTTGTTTATGATGAGCTCCTTCACACTGTTGCCCTGTAGTTTTGCAGATAAATAGTTCTCAGGATATAGGAGAATTAGACCTTGATTCAAAATGGAAATCCTCTGATAATATGCAAGACATCAACTGCACATCGATGAGGTAATGTGTACATCACTGTGAACATGCATTTAGATGTTGTGTACGCAAAAACATCTACTTTAGGACACGCTGTATGCCAGGGCACAAAAAAACATTAATTTTATTAACATAGGAGACAATTCTTTGAAAACGAAATCTAAGAAAAAATAACATGTCTGCACTCTATAATCACAATATGAAATTAGTGACTGTAAACAATGAAAAAACAGAAAGCAAAGCAAAGAAAAACCCTCAAATCTTATTAAGAGTAATGACTTTTTTAGTAGTGGTTTTGAGGATACTTTTTCTCCTTTTTATATTTTAACTTTTTAAAACAATAAATATACATATACATACACATATGCATATGTATGTGTGAAAAAACAATGTTTAATTTTTTTTAATAACATATCTGTTTCAAAGTACAGGATTTGGCTACTTGGGCAGTTTTCTAGATCCAAGTATTGCTATCAATGAGATATTTGTAAATGATGTACATTAATAATGTGACAGTATCTTTGGGTCAGGAACCTGAACTGTTAAAAAGAAAGTCTTATAAGGATGTAACTCTAATGGTTTAGTACCCACACTTGGTCTTATTTTTACCATCCTCTCCAGCCTCACAAATTTTATGACTCCATTTGGAAATCCTTTCTACGCACTAATAGGACAATGGAAACTTACAAAAGAACCTGGCACCCGTAAAAAATCAGACACTGTGCAAAGAAAGACAGACCACTAATTGCATGGGAAACTAGTGTTCAATTTAGACATGCGAATTGCTCAGAAATGTGGTCTCACCAAAGTTATGCCAGGCTTAAGAGAAATTTGACTGATGAACAACTTAAATAATACTTGAAGGTGTACTGATACAGACTGTATTTCCTGAAGAGTAGAAAATGTATACCGAAGGCTAGATTAATGCAAATGAATAAAAAAATCAATGTCCAATTAGGTAGGTCCTACCAGAGGAAATGCGAAGGCCTACACCAACTGAAAGCTCACCTATGATCAATCCGCATGGCTTTGTGACTGACAGCAAATAGCTCGGTCTGCTGTTTACGTGGCTGTTTTTGTGGTTACCGGATGCTAAAAGTATCTGTCAATTGCTTAACCCTTCTGAGGAATTACAGAGTTTTGCAACTCTTAAATGATCCTGTGGAAATGCAGTGCCTGGGGCTCAAGGTGTGTTGGGTGCTTCCTGTGCCGAAATTAAAGAACTGGGAGCTCATGTCTTCATGTTTCCCGGGAAGGGTGAACACTGGAACGGTCCTCACGTCAGACAGACAGATGCGTTTACCTGGTCCAGCCCGCTGATGTCTTCTGGCAGCAGTATGAGCAGGCTGAGGTCCCGGCTCTCATAATAGAGCTGAAGGCCCGTGGCTTGTGGCTTTTCTATGTGAAAAATTTCAAGTTTTTCTTTCATCGCCATCATTTGCACTGGTTTGCTTGTAGTCTGTAGGAAATAAGGAGCATTTTAGCAAACGTTGGCCCATCCGTTCCTCCCCTCGGAATCTGGACTGAGACCGAGCAGACCGGACTCTGGAATGGGTGGGTGGTCATGTTCTGCCACTGAGGACTGGGAGGCGGAGAAAGTTAGCCTTCAGTCTGAGAGGAGAGTGATGGGAGAAAGAGCTGAAAAGATAGGAAGTGAATCCCGAAAACATTCGAATCCTCATTTCCAGGCAAGACCAAACCCCAGCTGCATCCCAGCCCTTAGACCCATCCCTCACCCTTCATTCATCTCCCTTGTTGCTGAAGTGAGTTCCTATGACAAAAACAGGTGTGTGATGTCCTCGCACAGAGAGAAACCTTAACGAAAGATACAAGATTTTAACATTTCTCTTTCTTTTACTTATGGAAAGGTGAGAGTTTGGCAGAAGATAGTACTAGGTTAATAGAACAAGAACAGAACTAGAAAGCGGGGAGTTTGCGGTTCTGGGTCTGGGAGCCTTCTAGCTTCAGCGTGCTGCTAGTCACCTCGCCACACTGCATTTCTGACCTGGGGAGTAAGTGCAGTAACGACCCTAGCTACCCTGCCACGGTTGCAGCAAGGACTGAGGAATGTAAAATGTGAATAGTCCATTCTCAGAGGGAAAAAAATGAAAGGGGAATTTCCAGGTGAGATGGAACTGGGGCTTTTAATTCAGCCACCCCTGCCCTAGTAAGAGCCAGAGTTTACAGGAACATGTAGTCAGAAAGAGGAGTGAATTTCAAATAGAATTCCCTTCACAATGCCAGGTAGAAATTCATACTGGTTACTAACAGGTTCTTACCTTGTTTATTCTGAAGGGCCTTTCGGTGGTATTTTGGATCAAAAATTGATGTTCCCAGATTCCTTTAAAGTAAAGGGCGTTCACCAGAACCATCCTGGTTGCAGAATTCACAGCATCGTCAGGTAGGAGATTCAGGATTTTTCCTATAAGAACAAAAGGACAGATTTCAAATGACACAATTGTAGCCTGGTGAAGCACCACATTAGAAAGATGGTGATTATGAAATATTATTAAATGGTAACTTCTTGTATCCGCCAATGATCCAAACTAGGAAGTTGGTATTGATAGAATACTGTAAGAAGATCCTAAATTTCGTATGTTGTTGCAATAAAGACCCCTTTTTCTGGACCAGAAATCAATCCAAGAGCCCAAGTTGCATTTAGTTGTCATTTCCTCTTAGTTACCTTTACTCTGAGACAGCTCCTCATTCATTCTTTTTCTCTCATGACTTTTGAAAAAAAACTTGTAGAATGTCCCTCCATTCTTGGTTCGAATTTGTCTGATGCTTCCTCAAGATTACACTGAGGTTATGCTTTTTTGTGACAATATTACTGTTGTGGGTTCAATTGTGTCCTCCAGAAATAGATGTTCAGCCCTGACCCCCAGAACCTGTGAATGCCCTGTGATCATATTTGGAAATAGCATCTTTGCAGATGAAATCAGTCAAAAGGAAGTCGTCCTGGATTAGGGTAGGCTCTAATTCAGTGACGGGTGTCCTTACAAGAGGAGGGAAATCTGAACAGAGACACACAGAGAGGAGGCAGGTATGTGAAAACACAGAGGCACAGGAGAGACAAAGAAGAAAGTTGTGTCAGCACAGGCAGAGACTGGAGAGGTGTGTTTAGAAGCCAAGGATGGCCAGCAACCACCAGCAGCTGGGAGAGAGGCGCAGAGCAGTTCCTTCCCTGGAGCTCGCTGGCGCTTTCAGAGGGAGCAGGGCCCTGCAAACACCTCAGTTTCAGACATGCAGCCTCCAGAACTATGAGAGGATGTATTTCCGTTGTTTTAAACCACCCAGTTTGTGGTCTTTTGTTATGGCGGCCCTCAGAATCTAATGCAACCACAGAAGTAACTTGGTGTCCTTCTCAATTAATTGTATCAGGAAGTATAGGATATCCATATGTCCCATTCCTGGTGACATTAGCTTTGATGACTTGATGTCTCCAGGTTTCTCCACTGTCAAATTACTTTTTTTTCCCTTCATAATTAATAAGTATCTGGTGGGGAGATACTTTGAGACTATATAAAGTCTTGTTTCTCATCAGTCTTTTGCCCGCTTAGTTTAGCATCCATTGATAATCTTGCCTGAAACAGTGATTTCTGTGGTGTTTGCCAAATGGTGATTTTCCATTTCCATCATTCCCTCTACGTTTATTAATTTGAATTCTACCGTGAGGAAGAGCTTTTCCTTCCCCTCCACTTACTGGGGTATTCAATTATTGATTTATGTCAGAATAGACTCATGGATATTTGTTTCACTTTATGGGTTATAACTCATTACTGTCATTATTTATTTTGTTGCTCAAATGGTCCCAGGTTTGGTGATTGCAAACTGGAACAATGAGGGTACTCAGTAAATGCTGACTTATCTGTAATTCTCAAACCAGACTTACTTTTGGATGAATCCAAATCAGGCATAAGTTAAGTATGATGGTCACTCTTGCCTCACCATGGTTTCTGAGTCACTAATTCAGTGAAAAAGGAACTGAGAATTTAGGGCTGCCAACATCTACAATTCATTTCAATAAACATCAACATTCTGAGCAACTACCATGAGCAGGACTGTTCTGCGTTAGTGATTCAAAGCTGAAGGTCTATAAGGTAGTGTTATTGCAGTCGGGGTCCTTGAGTCTAGTGAGGGAGGCAGGGGCTCCCACAGTGAATTTCAGTGGCAGTGTGGTAAGTGTCAAGGTACAGGTTCCCACAGAGTGCTGTGGGGCCAAGAGGAAGGCTCTGAGCCCAGCCCGGGAGCCAGCAGCTTCCTGGAGGACATTATGCCTGAGTGAAGCCCTGAGGAGTTATCCAGTGGCAGTGAAATGGCTGGGCGGGGCAGGGCAGAGAAAAGTGTTTCCGACAGAGGGAATGCATGCGCAAAGTCCTGGGGTCAGGAGGCAGCACAGGGAGTTCCAGGGACTCAGTGCCACTTGGAATTCCTGAAGTGTCAGTATTAATCAGAGAATGACAAGCGTTGAAGTGGAGAGGCAGGCAAGTCTCCACGGTCATGCTGGGCATGCACTTACACGTAACACAAATCCAAAATAATAAAACGATATGGGGTAGGAAGCACACTGGGGAGCCCCGTGGAGAGAGCTTACCTTCCGTCTGGCTTTCAACCCAAGAGTTGATCTCCTTCCTGATTTGGTCAGGAGCTTCCATAAAGTTCACTGACTGTGGCTCTGCACCAAAGTAGGTTTTCATGTCTTCTAAATATTTCTTGAAGATACAAGTAAAATCTCTTTATGTAGAATGTTCCCCAAACTGAGAAATCAAGTCTTTTTCATTCTATCAAAAAGAACCAGCTAGATGGACAGTTGCAAACCTATTGTTCTCTGAAGTCTTCTCACTCCCTCCAGCTTTGGTTAAAAACTAAACACAGCCTCTGTAAACTCAGCTGAGCACTGCCCAGCCATGCAGAGCTCCAGGTGGAGAGGGGAGGCCTGCCTCCCACAGTCCTGGAGCTTCCATGGCCTCGCCTGTTTTCACTCGTCCCCGGGAACTGGGGATGCAGAGAAGGGAGCGTTCTAGGAACCCCAGGAGTTGAGTGTCCCCAGCTAAGGGGCCCTGGGACTTGTCCTTCGCTCTCTGTGGCAGAGATGGAGCCAGATTGAGACCTGTGGGTCCGGCAACTGCTGGCTGCGGACTCTACACACCCAAGAACCTGGGGAGGGCTTTCTGAGGGAAAATATGTGCCGCCATGAAAACTGATTTCTAAGAATGGTGAAAGGTTTCATGGGGCATTCTAAGGAAAAGAAACAGGCCTCCTCCCGGCCCTCTGATGTTGTCCCCGGGGGCCGTCATCCTGAGGGGCTGTAACCAAGGTCACTGCGTGGGAGGACTGTGCCTTGGAACATAATCTGTTCCTCAGAGCAGCTGTGGGATTCCTTCAGTTTATGACTTTATGGAGGAATTGTGTGCAGTAAAAAATGGTGAGTTAATTTATCTGTCAGAAAGTTGTTTGGAGATTATGAAGCCTCGGCTCTGTAGAATTTATAATCTAGTAAAAAGAAAACTTAAAGCTTCTCAAGGTACCATTCCTCGTCCTGACTCATGGGTTCTGATCAGTCTCTCTGAGCGCGTCCAGGGTTGTGGATATTTTGAACGACAGGCCACTTTGTATCTCTGTGCGCTTCTTTTCACCAAGCGCCCACCCAGCTCAATCATCTCTCCTACTTCTGAACCAAACCTGCGTCCAGGAGGCTCCTCCCAGTATATACAATGTCTTTGTGACTTGACTTGGCTGCTTTTTTGCCTTTAGTAATAACAAAGCCCAGGTCTTGAACTCCCCAGAATTAGCTGGGTATGGGCCAGGATGACACTGCATTAAGTCACAAGATGGCTTTCTTTTTCTATTGCTGTCCCTTTACCCTATTCAGTTTCCTTACTCTCTCCTCACTGGGCATCTGGGTCATCCGGCTCTCTTCTGAAATGTGCCAAAGGGTGTGATGGATAAATGTGAAAGAAGTCAATGTCTGGCCTGGTTTGGGGTCAGCCCCTTGGGTCTGAACTGAGGATGAAGGCATGGTTTGCACTGCGGGATCTCAGCCATCAGAAAAGAAAAGTTGATATTATTCCACGTGAAGAATCTTTCCTAAAGTCGCTAAAATCATGATGTGAAGTGACTCATCTGATCCCAAAGTCAGCTTTCCTCTTGAGTCCGCCGTCTCCAGCCACGCTCCTGTGACCACACCACCCCCTGCCCCTTCAGACTTACAGTACTGGGTTATTCTATAACTTCTGCTCCATCTCCCATGAAACAAATGTTGGCCCAGGGATTATCTAAACCACATTTCTATGCATGTTTGTGGGTTGTTCCTGGGGTGGACCCCCTTCTTCTGAGCAGAAAGATCTGATCACTAGATCTGGTTTGACATACATTATTGGTTTCCATTACAACTTGACACATCGGTTGGTCTAAATGTTTTATCAGAAATACTGACCACATACACCATATACATTAAGATTGTCCCTGGGATCCCTAGAGAAGTGTAGAGTTTGTTGATCGGTCTCATATGGCTCTTTCTTTCCTATCAGCCTACAATGTTTGCACTTACTTTGTGAAACGGGTAAGTTCTCTCCCCGTAGATCCTGTTGGCAGTTTTGAGTAGGCAGGCGTTGCTGGGACTGGTGATTTCTGAGATAAGCATCTGGAAATCAGAGTGTATTTCTTCAACCTTGCCTGAGTGTAATTCCTTTAAAAGATAAATTGGTCAAATAAAAATGTTGAACAAGAACTACGTATCTATGAACAACTTATAGTAAAAGAAACAATTTGACCTACTACAAACAGAAGTTGAAATCGATTGTATGGTAGATAAAAATTTTTTTCTTAAATATTATCCGTGCAGGAATGCAAAAGTCGTTGGGGCATCGTCTTCACGTTGAGTTTGCAAAGGCAAGAGCGAGGTTGAAAGTGGAGTAGTTTTGAAGGAGACGCAAAAGGAGAGATTAAGGGGGAAGAACATGACCCATGACCCTTCCAATAAGTCTAGACATTTTGTACTCTGGAAATTTTCCATAATTTTAGCATGTGCTTCTAAGAAACGTTACCTATTGAAGGTTGCTAAAAGTAGCCACTAAAATATACGTGCTAAAAGTACTTTCTCCTTGTATATCAAACAGATATTAAAAAATAAAACATACCATTTTCCTTTTCTTTTCACTGTCAGGACAAGATTTGCTGTCCTGGTCTCTGCTAAATTGTAGAACCTGTAATTTTAGTAAAGAGGGAATATGTGAGCACACTTTGCAGTGATGTAATCGTATGAAATACACATCAGTAACTACAAGCCAGCCATCCCTATACCTACAAAACCTATGATTAATGAGCCAAGGGGGCTCTGATTTGGCTGAGATGGTGTGTCACATGAACTAACAGAGTAAGCCAAGAGCTGCTTTTAAATAAATGTTTAAGTCGAATGTAAGTTGCCAGTCTCTTTAATACTTTTTATGGGATGTTGAGGATGTTGTTGGGAATAACCTTAGAGGTAAGAGTCTCCTGTTTTCTGTTTCATTTTTATCTGTAGTTGTTTTGAAAAGAAAGCTAGGTGTTCGACTGAGAGCATCAGTTAGACACTTCAAGCAAAAGCCACCATTGCCCCAATTATCGGGAAAAATCAGAAATTTCAGTTGTTTTTCCTACTTAAGTGTTCAGTTCTCACTGCCTACCACTACGTGACATATGGAGACAGAGTCCTTGTCTTCGTCCCAGCAATTCATGTGAAAGTTAACAGGAAGGATGTGGACTTTAGTTTCCTCTAAATTGTACAACGAGAAAAGTCAGCACAACAGTAATTCCATCTTCCACATGCATCCTGGACCCAGATTCAGAATAAGGAATGAAGTGTGTTTTACCAAAGCTTCTGCTGACACATGGTGACAGACGGTAACCACTTGCCCAGGGAAATAAAGGGGAGCATAGGCAACTGAGTCTCAGTTGCACACTGAAGCTGTTAAGAAACACTGAAATAAAAGAAGGGCGAGCAACACCCAGCAATATGTTTATACATAGTGGACCCAAATTGGAATCCATCTTAAGATTAAGTCTGTCACCTGCATGGCGATAGCCTTAATAATTAGCCAATTTAATAATTAGCCTCATAATAATCAGCCAGTTTTTAACTAGCTGTGAACCAGAATTTTCCTGTGAACCAGAATTTTGTTTTTGCTGTTTTTAAACCACTCAATATCTTATAAATTACAAGAATAAGGGGGATATGCTAGGCCCAAACTGACAGATCATGCATTCTGGCTGCCTCATTCTGAATTCCTAGCTGTGTTCATCTCCATACTTGGCACAGAGGGCACCCTCTTGGGTGGAAATTCTGTCACTTGGCCTTTTGATTATTGTGTGATTTAGAACTGCGCTGACTCTTTTCTTTTTTTATTTTTATTTAACACACACATACTTACATGTTTACACATGCACAAATGTATATACACATATATGGCTACTATATGTTTTGCTAAGGCTACACACACATACACATATACACACTATATTAATTTTGTTTTGCTCTATTAATGCTCTTAATGGGTTCTTTAAATTCATCCAAACAAGGATTGAACAAAAAAAAAAAAAACCCAAAAAAAGCAGAAGGAACAGAATTCACCTGATTTTTCTATTTGTGTCTTCAAGAAAATCCTTCTGAGAGTAGAACAATGATGACTAACTCTGTTATTTAAAATATGAGCCATTACTTTCTTGAAATATTTTAATAATCAAAATAAAATTGTTTTTGGTGTTGAGTCAAACTTAATAATCTCATCGTCTCTCCATTTGATTTTGCTAGAGAACACAGGTTCTTCAATGGTTTTCCTAGAAACAGTTTTCAAGTTGACTCACTTTCTCAGACTTCTTTTTATGGTCTAGAAATTATTTTAAGTATGTCTTTTATTTTGGAGGATGTAGTTGTAAAACGTGGGCTATTTGGGTTTCAGGAGAGAAATGAAGATAAAAGGCGAGAAAAGCATTTCGTTTTAAGGCAACAGAAGGATGATGGACCTTTCTACTCACCTGGGCCATCTGGGCTGCAGTGGTACCTCTGGTGCCCAAATACACCATGGCCAAGGAGGTTGAGGTGCCCCAGGGAGAAAAGAAGATATTTTTACCCTCAGCAGATTCAGCTAGCTTTTTGCTAAACTCCAGAGCAAATTGGTTGATTGATTTTGCTAGAGAGTCCATTGGGAAAATCTAAGAAAAATAAAGCAGAGTTACAGGACATGTTAATAATCCCTCCCATTTATTTTTACTTTTGTAAAAGGATTTGTTAGCTTCCACAATTATCTTTTTGTAAATCACCTTTCATTAAAATAACAAAAGAATATATTATGCAATTTGATTATATATATATATACACACACACACACAGTCGTAAGAGCTGGATGAACTTTAGGAAAATTTCATTCCAACATTATTTTAAATACCAGAAAACTGAGTGCAGAGAGTTTAAGAGAATTGCCTCAAATTCTAAAGCTAATGCACAAGAGGAACGGTTAGATTCTTGTGAGTTAGTGGCTCCTTGTTGAGAAAGCCATGATTTTAAAAAACCAGGTCTCCCACCTCTCAGCCCAGTGTTTGTTTTCCATACACCACATCCCTGCTGACTTTACATAGTAAATGAGAAATAATTTTACATCTTCTCAACATAAGACTTTTTCTCACTCATCTTTCATCCATATTTTCACACTTTTTAACCTTGTTTATTCCTTCACACCTTGGTATGTGATATCCTGATTCCTGGAATACCTCGATCCTCCGTGATTCTATTAAAATCCAGCTCCATTTCCGCTCCTCTTTTCCTTTGGAGGCTTGTCCTGACCTTTCAGGTGCAGTATGTCCACCACCAAAGTCCCACAATACAGCTTTTGCCACTTGCTTGGCGTTCACCACACTGCTGGTTCTGTTGCCATCTTTCTATCTTTCTGTTACCCCAAAAGGGGCAGGGAAAAGACCCCAGTTCTTGTCACACCCGAAAGAAATCAGACAGGAGTTGGAGCGTTGTCTAGCGAAAGATTTTAAAGGATTTGTTTCGGAAAGGAAAAGTACCCCTCCAAGAGCGGGAGGCGGGCTGACCCAGGGGAGGATGCGCAGCGGTCTCTGCTTGGTACCATTTTGCACCCTCGCTTAGAGGTGGTCTCTTGATTGATTGACAGCTCTTGCCCCTGGAGTGCTTAGTCACGCTGGGCCCCTTCTGCGCATGTCCTTACCCATGATGCACCGAGACAAACCCAGCGCGGGGGCCCAGACCGCAGTGATGAGCACGTCGCAATGAGCGCTGCATCCTGTCCCGTTAGGTTGTCGCTGCCGCGCAGTCGTGGCTGTCAGGTTCTAATCGGTTTCTTGCTGACACTCATTTAGAGGAAGTCAAGCCCCTTTTTGCTGAAGGCGGGAAAACGCCATCCTCAGGACCGTCCTCCCTCTCCTCCACCTTATCTGCCTTGTGCCCCCGCTTGTGCACCTAACATTTGCAACTCCAGGTAAGTTGTCTGAGAGCTCAGTTTTCTCACTCTGCTCAGTGCATCCAGCAGCGCCTAGATCGGGACTTTGCGTAAAATGGAGACTTACAGATACTTCTTTATTTCTTTTAATTCTTTGGGCTCTAGCCACAGTGTTTTAATCTATTTGAACTTAAAACCTTTCACAATTTAGTGTAAATGCTTTCAGAGAAGTAGAGAAGCCAAGACTATTGCCTTTATTCTCACTCACTTGAGACCCTCTGAAGCCAGTCTTCGTGAACAGAGGAACTCAGCCTTTCTCATTTTTTAAAACATTATATTCAACTTCTAAATTTCACCTCTAATTACCCTGATATTTTAATTTAAGTCCTTTAAGATTGAGTCTCTATCAAAGAAATAGCAAGTTCAATCTATTATCATTTTATACCCAAATAATTTCTATAAATGTTTAAATGATTAAAAAGAGACCAAATTCGTAGGCCGAGAAACTCCCATTACTTCCAGACTTGTGTAGAATTTGGTCTTGCGCTGACATCACCTGGCCCTCTGAAAACCCTAGGATGAGAACTTTAGAAAAGTCAGGAGCTCTCTCTAGTCAAATGGTTGAATCAAGGCAGAGGCGTCTGTAGACAAAGTTTTGGTTTCATCGTGACTTGGATTAGCAGTAATACTGTTGAAATCCCTCCTAGTCATAGGCTTACGCTTAACCAGACAGCTTCCCAGCCTCGAAACCATGCCTAATCGTAGCTCCCAGCTACTCCAGTAGCTGACGACCACCCTAGGCTAGGCTCACATTGTTTGATTAAAGAAAAAAGCAACAACTCTAGTTCTGTAGTAATTCTACACCTTCATAAAATATTCAAAACGCATGCAAATACCTTTTCTTAACAAACCCAGTGCCGTCTTGGAAATAACCTCCCTATATTCTTTACAGCTATACTTATTCAAATGATGCTTCGTTTGCTGTCTATGTATTAAGCTCTGTCTCTTTAGAACTCATGAATTATATTCATATGGAAAACGCTTGCCTCCGTGGTCAAACCATATTCACCAGGGAAGGAGAAACTACTGCTTCAGGGCTAAGGGTTTTTATCTTTCTACCTACGATTTATGGTTATTCTAGAGTTTAGTTACTTGCAACAAATTTCTCTAGAATGATTCTAATGAAAGAGATCACTCCTTATGGAAAATTAATACCCAGTTCTCTTCAGCGTCAATAATTCTCTCATTAATATCATCATTAATATACCAGGTATAGCTCAGAGCATACAAGGAAAACAATTCCTGCCTTAAAAAAAAAAAAAAGAAAAAGAAAGAAATTTATAAGTGCTAAGCTGGCTGTTGAAAAAATTTCACCCAGCAGTGAAAAGTGCTTTCTGAAGGCTACAGATTTGAGGATGAGATTTTACATGAAATAGTGTATCCATTACGGGGATTGAACAGTGATCTTTTCAGAGAAGGCGATAAATATCTAGATCAGAAGCCTGCTGTGCCATTTTCAGAATGAATTTTTTTTTGCAGTTTTCAGGAGTTACATAGATCTGTCAGTTACGTGTGTGTGTGTGTGTGTGTGTGTGTGAAGTATCTAAAATCTCAATCTGTAAAGGGGCTTAGCTAGAGAAACATGAAAGTAAGAATAGCTTCATTCATCAGAATGTCTCATCCTAGATACACATACTCCCAGCACATCAGAGTCAGAAAGAACCTTGGAATGCCTCTAGTGGGGTTGCCTCATTTTATCTGCTGGAAAACAAAGGCCCAGAGAGGTCAAAAGTGCTGAGTAACATACACAGTGAAGTCACAGCAGAGTTATCGCTGCAGTCCCATTCTCTGGACTCTGAACACAAATGCCTTTGTCATTATAGCTTATTGTCTTTAAGGTTTTAGTGGTAGAAGGGCAGGATTGGGCAATGAAAGAGGATGAACAGGAGGAGGAAGGAGAGAGGGAGGAGGAAGTGGGAAGGATTCTCATCCACTTTGCCATTACAGGGTACTCAAGGCGTCCCGACTGCCCGAAGATACTGATGACACTGCCTAGCTCATGGAGCTGTGCGTGTCAGAGGATGACGTCCCCCAACCCCAGCACTTCTCTGTTCCCCTAAAGCCCTTTCAGAGGGAATTCACAGTTCGGGGTGTTTTATGATGAGCATCTAGTATAAAGTTAGGAGCTTAGATTATTCCATGGAAGAGAAGAAAGCTAATGGCCCATGCAGTGGGGGCCCAGACTGGAAGGTGGGGGAGGTGAAGGGGAGACAGTCAAATCATCAATTTCCTACATTAAAGATAATAGTAATGATAATAATAGGGTGAAATTCACGTTGCCAAGTGCACTCTTCTGAAGGGTGTTGGCTCAGTAATTCTAAGAGTGTCCGATTACTCTGCCTATGCTGACAGATACAGAGGTGGCAAAATCCAGAAATGTGACTCCAATCATAGTTTCACAATTGACAGTAGAACAGTTTCTCTAACATCTTTGTAAAGGAATGTTCTCTCCTGCTTAGCCCTCTTTCCAGTACAAACTGGCTCAGGGCTAAATCGCTCAGACTTGCACAGAGCTCTTGGGGGACGGTCTGTGTCTGTTATTTCTGTCTAGGGGTCTCGATCATTTGCTATTTAGCTAGGCACTGCAACAAAGAAAGAAAACTTTTTTAAACAAATAAATACTTACAATACCTTGTTTTCGTCCACTGGAGCAGAGCTGGCGGTGGGTTCCTTTAGTAAGAGACTGTGGCTGGGCTGAGTAACTTTTAACCATAGAAATTAATTTTTTTTTAAATTCTAGCACCACCCTTTTCTCATCCCCACCCTCTGATTCACTTGCACAAGCCCATGCACTCTTCCTTTCAAATTTATCTTGGCCAGAGGCTTAAATGAAAAGACAGAAAGATAGTCAAGGTTTTGCTTGAATGACTTCATTACCCACATTTTCCATGTCTGTCTGCAGGTAGAGACCTGAATTCTGACAAATCGTAGCTCCCACTTCCCTGGCTTAATGTCTTCTCTCGTCTGCCAGCTGGCAGCAGTTAGTGGTTTTTCCCCAGCCAGACTTTTTTTTCCCAGCAAAAATAGAAAGCTTCAAATTAGTGGAATAATAACGGGCAATGAAATGGAGATTATCGGTGAGCTGTTTACTGTTAAAATGTTAAACTTTCTCATAAGGTACCAAGTGAAGCATCCAGCAGACGCTTCTGCTCTTCTTACTTGGATGTTGGCGTGGAACCCCAAGCATAACTCCAGCTAGTTCCACGTCTGTTGTCCCCGCCTCAGGGACATGGGGTCTGCGTCCGTGGTTTAGACACAGTTCCTGGGTCAAATGTTGGCTCGTCACTTTCTGGTTCTCTTTTATTTCTCCCAGTGAATGTTCCTCCTTATTTTTAGTCAGAGGAAACAGCAGGTAATGGTTTCGTCATCTGTCACGGGATGCAGGTACATGGAGGAATGAGGACGGGAGCGGAGAAGAGATGGGAATGGAGGACAGTCCAGAGGGGACTGAGGGAGGGGAGATTGTTGTAACGCATCTGTGTGTTATTCTTCACGCGGTTTCTATTTTCCTCTTCATGACACGGGGAAAATGGGGCACAAGAGGATGGCTGTGTCCCAGGTCTAAGTCGAGTCCCTGGGACGCACCCCGCCAAGTGAAGGTCGTTGGCTTCACACAGGAAAGAATTCAAGAGTGAGGCACAGTACAGTGAAGGCAGTTTTATTCCGGGGGATACGTACTCCATAGACAGAGCCCAGGCCGTCTCAGAGGCCAGAGAGTCCACGAGGCCTGGGGGTGGGTAAAGCAAAAGCAGACTGACACGCTCCAGAGACAGAGTGCAGGCGGGCAAGAGAGAAGGCGGGGTGGGGGGGAGAGAGCTGGGGTGGTTCGTTTTTATGGGCTCGGTAACTTCATATGCTAACAGGTGGGAGGGTTATTCCAGCTGCTTTGGGGAAGGGGCAGGCATCCCAGGACTCGGCCATCACCCATTGTTGGACCTTTGCTGGGCAACCTTGCAACTGTCCCGGCACCTGTGGGAGGGCCAGTTAACAGCTATTGTATCTTAGCGGATATTGAAGTTCCAGGTCTGCTGGGAGCTGAATCTTCTACTAACTCAGGGCTAACTTGCTGTGTCATTCTTTTCATGGTTGCGCCCTACACCCTCTGAGTGGGGTGCACAATTCTGGTAGACTGGCTCGGAGTGTAGTATTCGCATGCTGATGTGGAACCCAGAGCAGAGGGTTGCTCCAGAGCTCGCTGGGCAGTGCTCCTTGTGTCTGGACCTTCCGTGGAGCCTGCCTGACATGTGCTGGGCAGAGGTTGTTGTCCACGGAGGCTTCCAGATTGTTATTAGCTGAAAGTGTCGCATGCAGGCTCCAGAAGGAGGGACTGCCAACCTGACTGACAGTGGCTCACCAGACAGTGACTTGGGCTGTGTCACCGCACAGCTCTGGCTATCTGTGTTACATCAGATGCTTCGATGTAGACTCTGGGGAACCAGCCAAGAAATTGTTTCATCCCCTCTAAAAGCACAGACTTAGTTTTACTCATTTGTCCCACAAACCTTCTGATTCCATTCATACTTACCTCTTGATTAAAATCTTTAACCTACAATGAGAAAGCATATGAAAAAGAGTATATATATATATATATATATATATATATATATATATATATAACTGAATCACTGTGCTGTACACCAGAAACTAACACAACATTGTAAATCAACTCTGCTTCAGTAAAAAAATAAAATAAAACCTTTATATACAGATATATTACCTATGTTGGTAAACTTTTGGTTCTGCATTATTTTGTTGCCTGTTTGAAGGGAGCAGAAAAAGAGAAAGAGGTAGTTGTGTCCTAAGTTAATAATAGAATAGTATTGGCACAATTCTGTGTGTTGCTGTCGTTAGTTGTGGCCTACCATCTGTCTGTTTAGCAATATGTACAGACGTTACTAATGGGGATGGAGGAACAGGAACCATATGAATGGGGAACAGGGGTTGGGGGGAGAGTGTCTGCGCTAGTCTCTTATGATGTTTGATGTTCAGACTGCATGAATTTATTAGGTATTCAAAAAAACTTCCAAAACAGAAAGAAGAACTCCAGGTGCATCAATATGATCTAATAGGGACCCCGAAGAAGAGAGTAAATACCATAGGGCAGAGACAACTGAGTGATAATGGTTGTCTGTTCAGTTTGGGCTGCGGGACACCACTGACGGGGTGGTTTAAACAGCAAACATTGTTTCTTTCTCGCAGTTCTGGGGGCTGAAAGTCTGAGGTCAGGGCACCAGCGTGGCTGGCTGGTTTCTTGGCGAAGGCTCTCTTCTTGGTTCACATACGCTGCCTACTTTTTGTGTGCTTACTTGGTTGAGAGCTCTGGTCCCTTCACTTCCTTATAAGGACACCAATTACATCATGGGGACTCACCCTCATGACCAGTTCTAACCCTAATTACCTCCCAAACACCTCACGTGCAAATAGCATTACATTGGGGATTGAGATTTCAAGACAGACGTCGGAGGGACCCAGACATTCAGGCCGTAGCAATGACTGAGACTGTCCGGAACTGAAGCAAGATACAAGTTTCCAGGTGACAAGCATCTACTGATGAGCAAGATAAAATTTTAAAACAGTTTTAAAATGCTCTTAATACAGTGAAGTATCAAGAACACCATCAAGAACAAAAATAAGATTATTAAAACTACAAGAAGCAAGAATTACCTGGATATCGACTTTCTCATCTGCCACTTTGGTACCAGAATAATAAAATTGTACCCTTAAAAAGTGCTGAGGGATGCTTTGAACCTAGAATTGTACACCTGTGCTCTAATTCAATAATGACGGCAAAGTATGACTATCTTAGGACTCACAGCAGTTCAGAAAGTTACTACTTACTGCCTTGCTGAATGAATTATTAAAGTACATTTTAAAAATGAATCTAATTGTAAGTAGGAAAATGCAAGGAAGAACCCTTAATTGTCAAGAATGTCTGATTTGGAGGAAATACACCACAATTCAAGCCTTAAAAAAATTAACTGAAAAATTTTCTAGGATTCTCTGTTCGACCAGCTGACAGTGAGGCAGTTTTATTGCTGGCAGAGATAGTAATCATAATCACTAGCAATGAAGTACTGTGTATGCTGAGCCTTCTTTTCACTGCTTGTTATGTATGAATTCATTTCACCATGACAGCAACTTTATGAGAAAAGCATGTTTTCTCTAGTTTACACTGAAAGAAGACTGAAGCATGAAGAAGCACCAGTCCTGGCCGGTGGTTAGATGACTCATAACTGTTAGAACTGGGGTTTGGATGCAGAGAGACAAGGCTACCTCTTTAGCCACCATGCTCCGGAGGGTCATCATCCCTGCCTTCCGTCACAGAGAGGATGATGCCTGGAATACATTTGCAGGATCCAGCCAGAATCTGCAGCCAGCTCACACTCCCCGAACCTCAGATCTCCCTTAGTTCTCTCAGCTTAAATTACGTTGCTCTCTGCCTCTAAGCCGCTCAAAAGCATTCCGTGCTATTTGAAGCAAACACACTTGAAGCCATCTTATGTTTCCCTTCTGTCTTGCACCCAGTCCATCTCTACCCACTCTGAACTCTCACCCTGATCAGTGATTATAGCCTTGATTCTGTCTGGACCGCTAGACCTGATGTGTATTCTCGATGTCCTTGAGGTTTAAACACGGACGTCCGCAAAGGACTCTGACCCAGACTGTTCTTGTGAGTTGCTGTAGCTTCTGCTGCTGTGAGAAGGTGGCTCTAATCCATTTTTCACACAACTCCACCCCACCCCCAACACTGGGGCTCCTTGCAAGAGGATTGTTTATTCCCCTGGCTCCTTTATTCTATCTGTTTTCTTCATGTTTCCCACAAATGAGCCATGATGCCTGATTCCTGAGAATCAGGATAAACAGGTCTTATGATCGAAAGACCTAATGGAATGGCAACAGACAAATGGTTGTGTGAAAATACATTTATTTTTCATATATTTGCAATCTTGTGTAAGTTACAGACACATCTGTGTGATACCTAATGCTAAAAATGCACACAGCATACATGTGCCTGTTGTTCAGTGCTTTCTTCTAGGTTCTTATTCTAGAAAGGCATGGAAAGACACCTAGTCACCCTTCATTATAAGAACAAATAAGTCCATTTCCTTAGAAAGAAAAATAAGTGATGACCTGCTTCTGTAACGGTACCCGCTACAGTAGACAGTGAACAATAACAAAAAACTGTTATATAAAATAATAAATAATGCCAAAAAAGTTAATGCTATAAAATAAGTCAAGAGTAAGGAAGATCTAAGTGGAACATCCTCCCATTTTAGGAGACGAAGTGATTAATAGAGTGGTAATGTTATAATTTGACAATTGTCAAGCTATGTCTGTGTTTATACTCAGTATGTAAGAAAAAATGCTCATAAAAAACAGAAATATGTAGAAAAGATCTCTAAAGTTTTGGCCGTTGTAGCAATTCTGAGGTTTAACCTCATATTACAAAGTCCTGTGCAGAAACAGAACCTCTGAACTTAAGGAGATGCAAATCTGCCGAAAAAGAGGATGTTCTTGGTTATCTTGTGCATGATAAAGAAGAGGAAAGGATGGTCTGCCACAAACTGTGGGCCTCCATGGCCAGTTCTCCCAGACATAATGGCCCCGGTGCCAGCAGCTGCTTCAGTGCCCTCCTCGTTAACATCCACAGTGGCTTGATGGAACACTTCGGACAGAAACAGGTCATCCTTTTCTGACATCCCTAAGAAATTGGCTTGGCCCTTGCTGAAGGCATCAGCCATGCCCATGCTCTTCAGAATGGGTTTGAGTTCATAATGCTCTTCTAATTTGAACTGGGGAAGGTACACCTCCACGTCGTCTCCGGCCATGGTGTCTTCGCTGATCCACCTGTTGAGTTTGTCGTAGGTTATTTCACTTTCCAGCTGCAAATCCAAAAGACAAAACAAAATCAATGAGTGCTTAAAAGAGAAGGAAAACAACTTCTAAGACTAACGTTGAAAATCAGTGACTTTAACTTTACTATATTGTGGGTGATATGCAAATTTTTAATTGAAGTGTAGTCAGTTACAACGTGTCAATTTCTGGTGTACAGCATAATGTTTCAGTCATATATACATACATTTGTTTTCATATTCTCTTTCATTATAGATATAAGATAATGTAAGATATTGAATATAGTTTGCTAAGCTATACAGAAGAAATTTGTTTTTTATCTGTTTTATATACATTGGTTAATATGTGCAAATCTCGAACGCCCAATTTATCCCTTCCCACCCCGTTTCCCCTCGGTAACCATAATTTAACAGATTGGTCAAGATTTGCAAGAAAGGTAGCCTGTATGACATATGTTTAAGGCTTTGAATGAAAGTTTGAGACATGTCACAGTTACTCTCAACCAATTCATATCTTTCTGTGAGAAGTTGCACACCATTTCCTAAGGTGTAGACACGTGCAAAGGTCAGTTTAGCTCCAAAAGTTCGGAACAATTGAAGCTGGAACACCTTACCAGCTCCAAGCCAGTGGAGAATTCAGCAATTTCATCTGGAAGCAGCAGGAACATGCTGACATCACCAGCGTAGGGGAGTTCTAGAATCTGAACCTTTAGGTCTGCTATGTATCCAATGTTCAGCTTTTCGTGCAAGAACATCATCTGCACTGGTGTGCTCTGAGTCTGCAGTTATTAAACAGTAAAAGGTGAAAGGTGATACTAAAAGGTCAAAAGGTTGACAGACATAAAAGTGAATGGGTTCTGCTTTCATACTGAAAAACTATGTTTTTAAAAATCAACAGAAAATAATACCTGTATACCCTTTCTCTGACCTATTTAGTTTTATCAAGATTATATCCATTAGTAATAAGATGGACAGTTACAATTATAGCAATACTAGAACGTTTGTTCAGTGCCTACTGGGGGCCAAGAACACTGCAAAACCCCACAGGATCCTTACAACCACCTCTTGAGTTGGGTATTATTGTTACCATAGTTTTACAGATCACAAGGTGGAATGCGTGGACCGCGAGTAACATCATAGCTGGTAGGTGGTAGAGCCTGCATGTGAGTCCAGGATTGTGTAACTGTAAAGCCCATGGTTTTCACCACTACTCATGTGGAATTACTGAGTGCTATTCAGTAGCTCGAAAGAGTCAATAAACTGTCCAGCGTGCATAACTTACAACTAGCAAAAGATGAATGGGCGTCAGTGAGTGGTCCCTAATTTTTCTTTCTGTCTCTTGTCAAAGGCCCTAAAATGTATATTAAGAAAATCTGTCTCATTGTCTCATACCAAGTTCACACGGAAAGGATAAAGCCTGTTTAATTTCTTCTGAAATGGAGTTTTCCACTTTCCTTTGAAGTAGACAGCATTCACCAGGACCATCTTCGTGTCCACACCTACAGAACCTTCAGGTAACAAGTTTGGGATTTTGCCTGCAGAAAATATGATACATGTTTAGGTTTTATGATTAAGAACTGTGAAGTTATGATTTCTTGAATCTTTTGAGTCACCATCAAACTCAGCATCCACATTTGTCAAACTGCAGAGATGCTGATCTTCAAGTTCAAGTTTTTCTCCTGATTTATTTAAATCAGAGGTAAACCTCAGGCCAAATTGCTCAGGTTTGCAAAATCCAAGAGAAGGAATGCAGTTAAGATTTAGAATTACTATCAGACTTGGAAAAAATTGTGTTTTCTTTTTATATTGTTTTCTCAAAGTTTTGTAGTTGTATAAAGTTACTTAATTCCGATGGAAGTGAAAATGAGTCTCTTAAGGGGCGTAAGGGTGCCTTTCCACAGTAAGTCACTCGGGCTCCTTCCAGATCTGCTCCAGAGAGTCTATGGGTCTGACCCACTGATTCATTCAAAAACAGGTTTTTTGGAAGTTATGCTAGACCTACCCTGGGAGTAGAGCAGATTCATGAAATGAGAAGGGAGAATCGTCCTGATGGGGCTGAGATTATCGATTATTAAATCAGTTGGGAAACAACATGTGACAAGTTCTACAAGAGAACTTAAAAATTCAGAGAGCTATGACAACACAGAGAGTGAGCCAGGGACGCTGCCCAGAAATGGTAACATCTGAGTGTGGCCATTTTTTAAAAAAAAAAAGTTGGTTTAAGAAACAGCCGTTTATAGTGAATGCCTGCTCTGCAGTATTTCAACCACTAAATACGTTATTTTATTTAATCCTCACAACTACTCTAGGAGGTGACTGTTACTAGTGTCATCTTGCATAAATGAACACCATGGTGAAAGAGGTTAGCAATCTTCCCAAGGTCATGGTGCTTATAAAGTAGTCAGAATTCTGTCTCTGCAAGACCGCCGTCTTCCATTCCTGCTGACAGACATAGGACTCGAATAAAAAGGTCACTGTTTTCAGTATACTCATTCAGTATCTCCATTCAGTATATCCCCTAGGCAATTTAAATTTTTGGTTGCTGTGGAAATCTACTAAGATTTTATTTAACTTTGTGATGCATGTGACAAAATTAGTATTTGATCATAACGAAACAAAATTTTCTCAGATTATTATAAAATTTGGTAAAAGAGTGCACACAAATGGCAACCAGGCATTTTGGCAACTTAACTGATTGAATTACAGCTCTTCAGCACAAATGCGCAAAGAGAAGATAACTTCTTGCTGTTCTCAAAAAAGGGAAACTGTCACGTCTGTAATGTTGCAATCCAGTTTTACTTTCACTTCTGTTAATCTTTTCTTTCTCTGCTTCCTTTTTGTCAGTGTTGTGTCAGTGTTTCAGAGCAGTAATTTAAAAATCTCAAAATGAAAAACCAAAGTAGATCAACTATTTTCAGAGAAACAAAAATATTTTTTTAATTCTATAGAACTTAGTTTAGGTGTTTTTTGTTTTGTTTTGGTTTTGGTTTTTTTTTGCATTACTGTAGCTAAGAAAACAAGACACCACACTATTGCTTGAAACAATGTTTTAAACGTAAGAAGTAAATAAAAACCTGGGGGAGGGAGATGGTTTGCATTAAGTTATCAAACTCTTTAAACATCCAATTGAAGAATCCCAGAATTAGACTAAAGCTCAGAAGAAGAGGGGACTCCAGCTTCACCACTGTTACTGGGATCTTGGATGAGTCAGTTAAGAATCAGGAATGTGAGTTCCAATGGTAGCAGGAGCTTAGACAATCACAAAGAGGTGAAACAGGAACTCAACAATAAACTGACTATGAATGGTGAAATAGAAGAAGGGGTTAAAATAATTTTATCATCCCCCTCGTCCATTGCCAGTATTCTCACACCCATCGCTCAGCTGAAAGTCAAGCCTTTTATTCTTTGTTTTTTGTCCACAGTGGACACAGAGTCACAATTATTTCAAGGCTGTATTTCCTATATTAGAAAACAAGTGTCTCCTCTTATATTCTAAGGTAATAACCAAAATCAAATTATTTAAGTACTGAATATATGTCTTCTATTAGCGGACCTCAGTTGTTTTTTCTCACTTAAACACTACACGGCTCAACAAGAATGAGGTTATATTAACCCAAAAGCTAAGGTTGGGTGATTTTCAAGGGAATAAGGACTCAGTTCAAGGATGGTTTTTAAAAACTAGATCAGAGTTATCTAACTGGAAAGAAGAACAGAAAATATGTCCTTGGTTTTACCTTTGGTTTGAGTCTCGACCCAAGAATTAATCTTTTTTCTGGCTTCTTCTGAACATTCTAGGAAGTCAACTGCCTGGGGTTCGGTAGAATAATATTTCTTGGAGAGTTGCATGTATTCCTTTAAAGCAAAAAAAAAAAAAAAAAAAAAAAAGTGCCAAGGGTTACATAG
Organism: Camelus dromedarius; assembly: GCF_036321535.1. Classification (NCBI taxonomy): domain Eukaryota; kingdom Metazoa; phylum Chordata; class Mammalia; order Artiodactyla; family Camelidae; genus Camelus; species Camelus dromedarius. The sequence continues at coordinate 18,640,398 of NC_087463.1, read as the reverse complement.
AATTTGTACTGAACAAGCCTTAGTGTAATGGTAAATTATAAGCTCTCTATCAAGACTGGGGAGCCAATCATAAGGAACAGCTTTGGAAGTGTCATCATTGCAAGTCTGGGGCCCTGTCATTTAAATCGCAGTCTTCACTTACTTCCTTGAATCCTGCAGACTTCTCTCCAAACAGCTTATTGGCACTTTCCAATAAATACTCCCCTGTGGACGCGTTGATTGCAGAGCTGAGAGAATGGAAGGATGAATGGATGGTGCCTGCAGCTTGTGCCTTAAACAGAAAGGAGGGATTCTCATTGTATAACACAGTATTTCTTAAGCAAAGGGTTTTTTTTTCAATACATCCATAAAGTGCTGTATTAAAGGATGCTTTTCCTCTGGCGCTTCAGAGGAATCTCCGAGGAAATAATTTGATATGGATATGATACATGAAAACTAATCAGGTCATTTTTCACTTATTTCATATCTTACTGTGCCTCTGGATTGGATTTAACCATGAAGGAACCAAGATCCTAGAAGAAAGTCAGGTTCCTTTTATAGTTTCCTAAACTCCAAAGTCTCTAAGCAATTTTTCTTATAATAAAATGTTACCTTAGAAATTTTTTTTAAGTTCATGTAACTTCTACAAATACCATTTTATAATTAAGGGGTAGTCTGTACAGTGGAAAATCTGGGTTTTTAGAAAGCCACGAAAGTGAGGGGAATTCCAGTCCCCAGACTGAAATTTGTGAGCACGATGACAGACACAGGGCTTAGTGACAGCGGCGGCGGCTGGGTGAAGCAGAGGTCAGAGCCCTGCAGAGGGACGGCCAGCTGTCCATTCAGACCTGGCCAAACGTCCTTCCTGCTCCTGAGTCCAGAATCCCTGGGTGACAGGCAGATGGAGCACCAGTGTTCCCAAGAGGTGTCTCCCCATAACCTGACTCTGGAGTGCGATTGTGGGAGTTGTTACCGATAAGAGTGCATCTGTGTGATGCTCCTGTGGTTTACCTGGGGAGCTGGTGTTCAAGGAGGTGGAGGATTGAGAAGAGATATTACTACCTGAGGTAGATTGGATAGATAGATAGATAGATAGATAGATAGATAGATAGATGATAGAGAAGAGAGAGGAGGAGGGGAGAGAAGGGTCATCTGAGGGGCAGTGACCTCTCATGCTGTCACCAGGCCTGGCCATCTCCATTTCTCAATTGCTTTCCACTCCTTAACCTCTCCCCTCTGGAAATCTGCCTCCTTGTATATGTAGTCAAAGCATCTCTACTTCTAGATGCTTGGTTCTAGAATAAATTATCCACACCCAGCTAATGGCCAAGTGGTGTGGTAGAATTTAGAAATAGTCTTGGCCTGGAGGTCAGGATTCTACCCTGGCTCTGTGCTGACTTATCAGGGTGACTAGGATGTTTGCTTAAGGACTGTGGGTCTTTGTTCTCTGTGACTGAGGGAAGTTTTACTAGGTTCCTTTCCAGTCTGGCATTGTGACTTTAAGACAAGAAGATTCTGGAAACAAAACACCAAAGAAATAGGGATGGATGAGTCAGATACCTGCAAAATAGCGTCAGGGTAGGTACCCTTCTGGATCTGCTGCATGGATTCACTGCCGGTGACGTTCTCTGGGGTCATTGGGGTGCCTTCACGGACTCCAACTTTGTTAAACTGAAGCACCTACAATCAGAATTAGAAAATGGGGACATTTTTCTGCTAAGTTACTTAACTTTTGAGCCAGTGGCTATCAGGTACCTATTAACGGTCGTATGCCTAGTTCCCTGCTTTGGTGTCTGGGCAGCAAGCTTAGGTAGGTATTTTTCATATGTAATATGTAAGTGCCAGCCAACTGAAATTCCCCTTGTAGGAGACAGCATGAGTTATTTTATACTGCCTATAACTCATATACTGGCCATTTTGACAACAATTTGTTATTATGGGTTGATTTATAACCTCTCCATTAAATTATGTAAATTACCATCCAACTCATAAGTTACCTTGAAAACATGTCAGTATTTTGAAGGAAGTAATAAGGTTAACTCCTGACCTTGTATTTCTCTTTTCAGTGGCCTTATATATTATTCACTTCTAATCTGTCAAAAACTACAAGCCAAAGTTAGCTTAAGCATAAAAACAGATCACTTAATATTAGCGGGGGGTGACCTAAAATATTTGCACGTACCTTATTTACACATAAAGAAACCCCACACCACTGTCCATGTGGGGGGCAGATGGCAGAAGCCAGATGACAATACAAATCTCTATGTTGTAGGTGGAAGGTCCAGATAACAGTGAGGCTGACAGATGAAGGCTGGCCCTGGAAGGTGCCTCAGGTCCCCTCCTGGAGCACCATAGCCTCAGCCAGTCTCAGCACCCCCAGACTGGCCCTGCCACCTACCCTCTCACCTCCAACCTTCTTTGGGTCCCCTAGGTCCCTGCAGTGCATCCCTGTGGGGCCTCAGGTAAGGGGGAGCTTGTCTGGTAAATGGACTTTTGGTGGAGGTTCTGCTAAAGAAGGAAAGGCGGACTTGTCCAGCCAGGCAGGCAGTTTCTAGGCTGGAAGGAGAGGCGTTAGGGCTCGTGGGGTCTTTCTCTGCTCTTCAGAGCATACATTGTAAGTCGTACCTAATACTCTCTGAAAACAAGTGGTCCGACTGCCCCCATGTAAGGGGAGACAACTTCCTGTAACAGCTTCTCTGCTTTTCCTCCCTTTTATTGACCCTTAAGTCGGGGGGTCTCCTGGCCAGCACTAAAGCCTTCCTGAATCACTGCAAAAGTCCCTGCGGGAGTGGGGGATGTGAGGTGACCCTGGGCCGTGCTGAGGCCACGGAGAAAACAGCAAGGCAGGCACCCTGCCCACAGGGGCAGCTTCACCTGGGCAGGTGTGTGGGTGTGTCCGAAAGATGGGAGCTGGGTGAAGACCCCCCTGCTGGTGGCACGTGGCCTACGCTCCGTGCGAGTTTATCCCTTCTGTCTACCCCTGTCTTTCCACGACAGCCTTACCAGCTCTATCCATTCCCACCTGCGTGGCCTCGTCTCGCCCTAATTTTCTCATCTGTAAAATGACTATGGTCATCCCAGCACCTGCCTCCCAGGACTCTGTGCTCTGTGGGTAAATTCGTAAGTCAGAGAAGAAAGGTGCCTGGCGAGGGTGCTAAAACGTCTCCACTGTTGTAACAGTGACTGCGACCAGGTGCCTCTCCTGTCACCTCCAACCTGCATGAGGATCTTGCCGGTTATGCTTTTTCATTCTCGTTTTAAACATGAGAAAACTGAGACTCAGAGAGTTGAAATGGCTTCACTCATACCCCTAGTAAGCGGCAAAGCCCCCACTCAAACTCCGCAGGTCTGTCCCCGGGGTCCGTGCTTCGGCCTCCAAGCCAGAGAGTGTCTCCTCTTTTCATAGGAGAGAATTAACCAGATTCGCCTTCGAACGTTAACATCCGCACGTGCAGCAGAGTTACAAGAAAACTATAGAAAATGCTTAAAGTGCTTTCCAGATAGAGAAAAGCTGTGTGGTGCCCAGAGTGACAACTAAGTTAACTTTCCTTTGGTATCAAAGTCAGCTTTCTCACTTGAAGCACGCAGAGCCCTTCATTTAGCATTTGTCCTCAAAATATATTGCTTCTGATTCCTTTACATTAAAAAATGAAGACCCTGATGTTTTCTAGTTTTCAGTGCAGTCCACTGCATTTATTCTTTCAAGGCAAAGAAATAAAGGGAAAGGAGTTTTGCAAAATGTTGCTGGTATCAGTGAGTTGAGCAACTGAGTTTTGCTCTAAGTGTTGGTGTCTAAACCGCCACAAACTCCGGGAGTAGATCTCCCATCCCTTTTCCTCCTGCGATGAGATTGGCTAGCACTCTGTGAGCCACTCCAAACAAGGCCTGTCTCAAGTAGTTCACCCTGTCCCTGGAAGGCTATATATATCATCTGTCTACATACACACACTCAGGTACAGTTCTTGTGGGAAACTCGAAAGTAGCCAGCGGCGTTTTGGTGTGACTGAAAGCAGAATCCATGCTCGTGAGAACCAGAACCTGTACTTAAAGCATTCAGTTTTCATGTTTGCGTGCATGGGAATAGGAAAGAATTTTAATTATATGATTGCCTTGTCTGGTCACTGACCCAGGACATACAGGCTCATGTGCATTTTAATTGTGCTGGATTTATACCATAGGACTATTGCAGAGTACAGGTGAAGTAGTTCACTGAACTCTCATGGCCCCAGACTCAGAGAAAGCGTGCCCTGACTGAGCTGGTATCCATTCACCAAGGAAGGAAGCCGGTGGCCTTGACAGAAATACCTCCCGATGGTGCCCCACACCTTGTCCTCCTTGGCTTTGAAGACCTGCCATCACGTCCGGCCCCATTTTGTTGGCGTGACCTCACAGGGCTGAGAACACTGGCTGAGGCCCTCTCAAGTCTCCAAGAGTGCAGAGACCACAGCTCTGGGACACTTTTTTTCCCTCTCGGTGACATTCTCTTAAAACCACTAGGAGGAATTCTTTCCATAAATGGGGAACAAACACATCACCGTGGCAGAGCGATGGAAGGAGCCTGGACGAGGAGGAGGAAACCATGTGAAACCCCGGGGAAAGGTGTTTCGTTCCCGCTGCCACTCTCTCATCTGTCAAACGACACTTGTCTTAAAACCGAGAGACAAAGCATGCAAATACTTTGAAAAGTCTGAACATTATGTTATCAAAATGTAACATGTTGTCACTATTAACTATTTCTAACCTTGCAGGATAAGAAACTCCAATACGCCTTCTGCTAAGTGTACCATTGAGGGCTTCCGTGGTTTGGCTGTTTTATAGATTTGAATCTAAGGCACTCTTGTTGTAATGGCTTGTGATGATGGCTGACCTTGTTATAGTCCAGATACGACAAGCAGAAAATCAGAGCAATTCTACAGATCAGTTTAGGAATCATCCGGTTCTAATTCGGAGCTTTAACAGACACTTACTTTGGCCATCTGGTCTGCTGTGCTGCCCCTGGCACCCAGGTAGACCATGGCCATGGTGGATGAGATGCTCCACGGGGAGAAGAAGAGATTCTGGGTGGCGCTTGCATTTGCCAGGTGCTTGAAGAAATTGAGGGCAAAGATGGTGTTGGCCACATAAAGTTCTTCCATTGTTTCAATCTAGAAGGAAAGTGAGGGGGAAAGAAAACTCTAAAAGATGACTCAACATTTTGGGTGATGTCAGCAGAGTATCACAAGCTGTACCCTGTAGGGAAGGGGTTCCCTCTCCGTTCTTTCTTCATTGAACAGCACGAAGCAGAGCAGGGGCAGCAACACTCTGGGACCTGTGCACCCATAATGGGTACCATGCTCGATACAATGCCCAGCTGTCAACGTCTGGAAAGTCTTAATAATATTAAACAAGGGACCCTGCCTGCATTTTCGTTTTGCACTGGATCCTGCAAATTACGTAGCCTGTCCCAAGATAGAGGAAACAGTTACATGATGAATAGTGACACTCCACATGATAATCATGATAATCACCTCAACAGCAATAAATAGTCTGTATTGAATTCTTACTGTACAACAGTTGCTGCTTTAAACATTCCACCTGAACTAACCAGTTAATCCTTACAGAAATGAGGAAGGCATTGCTGTTCCTGTTTCACAAAGGAAGAAACTGCTGTCTAGAGAGAATCTGAAAAGTGACCAGGCCACTCAACTATAAGGGGCAGGACTGGAAATTGAAGCTAGATGGGTGGGGGGGTGGCCTCCAGGGTCGTGCATGAGGACTGTATGTTGCACCTGCAAATACACACCACACACACACACACACACCCACACCCTATCAACCATCTGAAGATGAATGACAGACACGCCTTCCATGACCTAAGTTTCCGCATGCAGCCAAATACTTGGACACACCCGAGATGTGTGTGGGTACCTGTTGGTTCAGGCCAACAGACAGTATCTTATGCTTTCCTAATGGCTTACAACACACCCTACAATTACCAAAATACATAAATATATCAAACGACTCTGACTCTCATCATCCTACGGGAAGACAGTGGCTGTGGAGCCACTGGGAGAGGCCCCGGCTGAGCCTGGTCCTGTAGCTCGACAGCCTTGAGCTCACGCAGAAGGGCTTCCCGGTCTCGTCTCTCCCTAATGCACGGCTGTCTTCTATGAACATTTCTTTCTAAGAAAGTGATTGCAATTGGTATCAAAATTTGCCATGTGAAATACCAACCCAGTTGTATTTTATCAAGACCAGATAGTAAATTGAGGAAACCTTGTCCCTGAAACTCTGACACATCTTCTCATCTCTTCACTTAATAGTCACAGGATCTGTATGAGGTCACTATTGTGATCTTTATGGTGTAGGTTACGTCCTGACACCCAGAGACGTTAAGTAACTTGTACAAGGTCCCAGAGTTTGAATGTAATAATGCAGGAACTCAAGCCTAGGTCTGCTTCAGAAACCCACCATACCCAGTGTCCCATCCTGCCCCGCCTGCTGCTGCTTAACTTCACTACTCTGTGCAAGAGTCTAGGCAAGCTACTTGTTTGAGAAATGCTAGAAAGAGGAAACGAAATGAAGAAGGAAGCAAATTTGTAATACTCCTAGAAGGCTTATTAAGTTTTTTTTTTAAAGTATCACTATTTTTTTCTCTTGCGTCATCACTGAGTTTCAGATTCGCTCGGGTGACTCAGAAATTCATTTCCTCTTCCTCCTACCAATTTAAAATCGTCTTTACATTAATTAATCTCGGGTAGATCTTTTTTTGTAAATTATCTCCATAATGTTTCAGAAACAGAGAATTAATAACATAAATAAAATATTTCTCTACTGCGTGTGAAAAAAAGTTAGTAAGGGATCAGAGCCAGAAAAATACATGTAGATTTCTATACCTAATTCTTTATAGTGACCTGTCTAATAGTCATTCACTTTGACACTAAAATTTGTGTCAAGACAAACTATCAGAAGGCTTTTAATGCCAAGTTAGGATTTCAGTTGACTTTATAAAGAAATAAGTAAATAAGGACAGAATTAGTCATCCCAGATGCATTTACTTTTAAAAATAGTCTAAATTTTATGTTTAAGGTGCAATTAACTACACTTAACATAAAAAATAATATCTGCTGTCTGTAGTGCCATTCCCAAATTCCTTCAGCCTCTCTGTTTTACCTAACTTGCGTAATTACTTGCCCCGTAAACTTAGTAACTCCTGTTAGACCAATGAAAATATGATGTCAATTGCACAGCCAGTTTCAAAGCCTAGACTGAATCTCAGCCTTCTGATTCCAACTCTAGCTCTTTTTCTACAGACCTTTCAAATAAGGCTTGAAATTTTTATATTTTTAGAAATCTATGAAGGCATATGTATATATGCATATATATAGGTATGCAGTGTTCCCTCACTTTCCAATAAGTTCATGCCTTACATTTGGGTGGGAATCTGCCTAAGAAGATGTAAAATTGAAGTCAAATAGCATAATCGCTCAGAACAGGTAACACCTGTCCTGAATTTCCTCACACTAGAATTTCCTCATTGACGTTCAGATACGATACTGCTAATCCGTGTTTAATGCTATCTCTAGAAGAATGGCATGTGTGGGGCTGGGCTCTGTGAGTCTGTGTCGGTTCCTGCAACACAAGTTGACAAATGTGTCACTGAAACTTGGCACAGGTGACAAAGAACTCGGGAGGTGCTGCAGGCTCACAGCCACAGTCCCTCTGCTCGCTGGCACTGAATGTAGGATTTACTTTTGCTATAGCATTTAAAATGAATTTTTTTTTTTGCAGTGATACAGTGCAAGTATTTTGAAATTGACCACAAAAAAATTAATGAGAACAAAGAGAAAACAATAACTTCAAGGAAATTCCCCATTTTCAAAATTACCAAACTTTCCCCCCCACAAAGTTAAAAACATTTTCTGGTATTTGATAACTTTCACAATGAATAATTGTTTGTTTGTAGGGTATTAAATAATTTATTGCACTTTTAGTCAGTCAATCCAGTGACTGATTCGGCTGATTTTTCTCATTCACTAAACTGACTGATTATAAATATATTCTGGTATTGAACTGACCCAACCCAGATTCCTGCTTAATTTCTAATTGTTTTAGATGAAAACTGAGCCATCTCTTTACCTTTATTATATTTATGTACAATTTATGAATTACTTTCTATTGCTAAATTAATATATTTTAATAGATAACAGCTGTCTTCATCAAAAGTGCAAACACTAGCTAGTGAAGAATACACACATACTAACTAAGCTGTTGGATAAAACTGACATCACAACTTAAATGTACATTTTAGTTTGATGAATGTTACACAGGCGTCTGCTGGCTTCTGCCATTCACGATTACTATAAATCTTACTATAAATTTAATTCAAATCTTCAGCTAAAATATTTTCAACTGAACAAACAACTAAGCAAGAAAACACCATTAAATTTTTACTCATCCTCTAAAATCACCCCACATTTTAACTTTCATTACACTAATAGTGTAAATTATCTCAGTAATGTTTCAGAAACAAACTGAGAATGAATAACATACTTTAAAAAATGAAGAGAAAGACGTGGAAACCACTGGAGTACCTGGCACTTCTCTGAGGTGCTGCCGGGCGGAAGGTCTTCAGAGAGTTAGAGTCAGACATGGAGATGACAGGTTTTATAAACCTCTGCCCCTCCCACAAACCATTTTTTTCCCTGCCTCTTTCTAATCTGTATCCTTCGAGTGATTCAACATTTTACTCAGAAATACATCACTTGAATAGAAATGCTTGTTTGCTAAGGCATCATTTCAGAAATTTCTTGGGAGGAGGATGTCATTGAGAAACCTACGAATTTGGCAATATCCACATATGCCTGTTAAAATTAGCTAAAAACTTTCAGCCCCAGTGTCAACAGTCCCCTCTGTAACTGTGCTCTTAGTACCAAGTCCTACAAAATATCCCTTCTACCTTTTGACAAGGATGGCTTGGGAGCTCTTTGCAGTACTTAAAGGCAATGGAATCCTTTCTCTCTTGAATCGAGGTGGCCCCCAAGCAACCCTTTGGGCACAGAAAGGGGAAAAAAAGAAAAGCTTTTTTTCCTTAGAAATTCTCTATTTTAAACTGTCTTACATTTTCCCAAGCTATAATTTCCTAAATAATTCTGAGTGCCACCCTAATCTCCTGTCACAGACCACACCCAAAGAGCTTTTCATTTGCCCTATTTAGAACACAGATCTTATCTTTAATTAAACAGTGAAATTACACTGTGTACTTTAAGTTGATTTTTCACTCTGGGTAAATTATAGGTGTAAATTGGAAATTGTGATGTCGAAACTTTATTCGGAAAAGCACTAGATTTTTAGACAACAACCAAAGGAACTGGAGGAGTAAAAACAGGTCAAAGACGGTGCATGATGAAATAGAGTTTGAGCCTGAGAAGGTTCGTATTGTTAGAGCTTATTGAAAAATGTTTGCGACACGTAAAGATGGCTTCCCTTCAGTGCGCTTTACTTTCCTGAATGGGACATCCCCAAAGGGATAGGGATGAAGAGAAATAAAAGCCGCATGTTCCTTCTCTGCTGGTGTGGCGAGCTCCCTGGCTGTGTGTGGAGAGCTGGCTTGACAATCCAGAGTGTCACTGAAGCAGGCCTGGGGGTTTGAGCCCTGCGTGAGCCTCTTAGCTTGACTGTGGTCCACAGAGCCAGGTTCATCCTTGCTAACGTGACTCTCTGGTCGAAAAGGAATAGGTTGATTTAACCCAGACCCCTTGTCATTATGAAGGAGACAGTGAGATAGGTTTGTTCTTCAGGATCTCTGTCTGGCAGACAAAAGCCAAATTATTTGATTTATTACTTTCTGGCAGATCTCAGGTTACATAAAGAAGAAAAGCTGGAATTCCACATCAACAATGCTCTTTCAAATCCTAAGTTCCTCCATTGGACCAAAGAAACCTTTCAGGCAGCCGCGTCCCTTGGACTCAGCCAGTTCTCGGCCTCAGGGAGGGCTCGGCAGGTGCCGTCGTTCGGTGGTCCGGGTCTCTCTCCCTTTTCAGCCTCGTCCCCTGGAGGGCCTCCTCTGGCGATGCAACCAGTTTGTTCTGCTCTTTAACCACCCAGAGGCAGCACAACAGCCCACTAAGCCAGCAGTAAACATGCCTAGAACTTTAGCCACCTTTATTCCCACTGGTCCAGGTCTGGGAGGGCCCATTCACACCCCACAGTGTCCGTGAAATCCTGTCTGACTCCTGCGATCCTCGATGAATTCCTGCTGTGTAGACCCGCACCACGTAGAGCTGAACTCTCAACTTCATCGTTAATCATTAATCTTGTGTGTTCTAGCTGTTTCATCTGAGTTGGCCTTCTGTCACTAACTGGATTATGTACTTAATTCCCCCTCAGCAGCAAGAACAGTGCTGAGCATCATGTGGCTACGTACTAAATATTGTTTTTTGATGAATTGAGTAAGATGCTAAACCTTCCAGAAAGGTCTTGTAGTGTGGTGAGCAACAGTGTGGATTCTGAGATTCAGAAAGGTCTGATTTGAAATCTCTTTCTGCCACTTACTAGCTGTGTAATCTTACACAAATTCCTCAGCTTCTCTGAGCTTTAATTTACTAACATGCTACAGAGCTGGTTCTGTTTGCTGCCTATGCAGGAGCAATCTATTTTTGTTTAGAATTCAGAGATTTCTTGATTTCTTGATCTCGGAGAAGAAGGACCTCATTGCTGGTCTAGGGGATGGACCTATAACCCAGTTCTGGTCAATGAGATGCAGAATTCTGTTGGGGAATGTTTGGGGAAATTTTTCCTTCCTGATAAGACACAGACATGCAAGGACCACCCCCTCTCCTACACCATCTCCTCCTCCCCAACTTTCAGCACAGTTATATGAGGATGTGACGCCAGGAAATGCTACAGCCATATCGCAACCATAGAGGAAGGTGAAGAGACTTGCAGAGATGCCAAAACAGAGCTCTGACATCAGAGTTCCTAAGCCAGTGCTGGAAACCACCCACCTCCAGTTTTTCTTCTTGTTATTGTTACATTAGATAATAGATAAGTCTGTATTTTTTAGTCATTGTTAGACTCCTTGGGTCCTCTGTCGTTTGGAACCAGAAGCATTCCTGGAAGACAGACTTTGGTGAAGAACAGATGAGATAATGTCTGTCAGGTACTTAGCATATTATCTTTCATATAGTAAGTGCCCTACAGTGTTAGCTGATATAACAAAGTGATGGTTGGTGGCCAGGTGTGGGAGTTGCCCTCCGGCCTAGATTAGAGCAATTTTATGAGCTCAGCATCAGAAAAGACATTGACACATCAAACAATCAGAGGAAGTTATAAAAGGCAGTGTATGATTAAGAGCCAAACTGAGTGGCACCAAAGGTAGGCAGTGTTGTAGAGAAGAGGGGAAAAGATTGAAAATGTGTGTTAGAGTCTCAAGGAAAGAGTTGAGATAAATGGAGAAAACTGAAGATTGAAAAGGGAAGGCACTAAAATTACAAAGTGGGAAGCACACTGAGCGGCTGTCTGAGATTTGCCCAGAGCAGTCGGTGTTCTAGGTGGCGGAGAAAGGGAACAGGACAGCATCTTACAGGGGGGGCCTCTGATTCCAGACCCAGTTGAGAGCTAATCTAAAGGCAGCCTGGAGAAGGGAAGTGACTTGGAAAAAAGAGGTGTTTCAAAAGAAAAATCTGGGAAGTCCAGAAGAGAAAGAACCCCAAATATGAGACATCTCTTAGGATGCCAGTTGGAAAAGCACAACTACCACAAAGTGTTCCTTACTGTTACCAAATACATAGCGTGAGGGCTCTGCTAACCTGGAGTAGTACATGCAGCAGGTGCGAGGCAGACCTCTTGTACGGAAGTTAAGAGTGATGAAACAGGAAGTCCTTCACCCTCTCGTTTTCTTGTCTTCTAGGTAATCTAGACAATCTTAAGTGGAAAAAAGGATTATAAAATGATACATACAGTATGACGTGAACCATACAAATCAAATATGTGCAGAAATATGACTTGAAGGAAATACATCAGATGTAAACATTGATGTCTGGGGGTCATCAGTTTATGTTTGTCATTTTTTTTCTTTAAAGTTTTTTCCACACTTACTATAATAGGTATGCGTTGATTTTAAAATCAGAAATACAGTATCAAAATATCTACTGAGGTGTTCATTTTCTTCCCAGTAGTACTACTGTCAACCATGTATAAGGAAAAAATAATACCCAAAATAAGAAAACAACTTGATGAATGAAGTGCTAGGATTCTAATTTGGAGATTGCATATACTGTACTTTTTTTTTTGGAAACACGTACCAGCTGGGACTGAGGAGCGTGCAGTCAGCTCCGCTAGCCTGTCTCCCGCTGGAGGGGAAGCACCACGAGTCCCACAGTCATGCTGGTCTTTCCCCATGACTGCGATAGACACTTGGTGCAAATGAAGTTTCTCGCTGAGTGCCTGCTCAATGACTTACCTCAGCACACTATAATGTCTTTCCTTTTTCCTCCTCTTCACTTTCAATGAGCAAACACTAGTACTTCCATAATTAGCCTTCCCATGTGATTTGCTGGTAGATGGGGAATACAGAAATTAGAGAAACGTATCGTGTCTACCGCAGTAGTAATGTCACCACTGAAGTTATCCAAAGCGTAATGTAATTGTAGGTCAACAAGGAAGTCCGATTTTCACATAAAACTCCATATGACAATCTTACTTTGGTAATGACTTTCAGTTAAATATGTTGCATTGCTGTTTTTAATAACAGATCATTAATACAAATTAGCCTTGGTGTGTAGATAGCATGGTTCACTCTAGAAATTTAAGTAACTATTGCCAGGAGCAGGACCAAATGTTTGTGAAGGAGGTCACCTCCATGGTGTGAATTTCTGGTCACCTTGACTAAAATGTCCTTCAACATATACTTCTTGAAATATCTTTACCAGAGACTAAACATCTCCTGTTACAATTAGCAGTAAAATGCAGCATGCTAACGTCTCTGAAAGAAATAATATGTCTTTCTAAATTACTGCAGAGAAGGTTTTGGATGGAGAAGTGGTCAGGGAAGAAATTTTGGGGTGTGCAAAGAGGATAAGCAAAAGGACGAGGAGGTTTTGAATGAGAGTAGACCTAGGCCACAGAGAGGGACAGCCCCCAAATCCAGGACAACAGAAAGCAAACCTCACCTATTTTAAGATACTGCCCTGGGCCAGCCATGAGGGTGAGAAAGTCTGCACATGAAACGAGCTTTGTTAGGGAGTGTAACACCTCTTCAGAGTATTTATTCTTGTTGCCTAGTGATACCCCAGCATGGATGCCATGGTTGGTGGAGTGTGGGAACAAATATTCAGTGTTCTGTGATTCAGCTACTTGAGAAAGTCAGTAAGCTTCCTGAGACTTGCCGTGACAAAAGCATGCAAAGAGAGACCGCATTTTCAGAGCAGCCTCAGAATGCATTGTGAATCATGACTTCATTCACCATGTGCACCAGATGAGACTCTGTGCTTAACAATGATACATTTCCTTCAAGGATCTAATGATATAATATTGGACTCAGGTAACCACAACTGCATGCATCACTCAACTCTCTGTTATCCTTGGGGATTGTTTACGAATAAATGGATTATTCTGTTACTTAACAAGTCTTAATTTAGACTCTCTCTTACCTAGCATGTTCCTACTATGTCTCGGCCAATGCCATATGCCTAGTAAAAGTAACACATTTCAATATTAACTTTTATAAAGTTCATATAGAAGATAAACAAATAACCACGTAATCATTTAATGCATTCCAAATCCACATGTCAGTTACTTTCGTTTTACCCTTTTATGAATTTCTGTATCTTTTTTCATTGAGTAGATAAAAGGCCAGAGACCAATTAACACTTACTACTAAAATACATGCATGATTCACAGACTTCAGATTTGCTCCTGTGTAAAATGACGGGGGGGGGGCCTTTAATTTCTAGGAATGAAATGCCAAAGAAAAATTAGATGAATTGTGAGACAATAATGTATTTTATCTCAGGATTGAACCTGAGAATTTACATTGTCTTCAAATTATGATAACCTTATTTAGACTTGTGTTAAAATGAGAAGGAGTGAGAGGAAATTATTGCTCAGTTCTTCCTGGTTAATTAGTCATAATACATGGAATGATTGGACAGGAATATGGGAATGTAAATGGGATGCGTGGGTGATCAGGGAGGAGGCGAGGAAAGGAGATAACAAAGGCTCCTACAACTCAGTGTCCAGCCTTGACCTCTCCCAGATCTTCAGACAAATCCAGCCTCCTATGGACATCTCCTCTTGACTGACCATGGTCACTCCAGTTTCAGCACGTCCAAAATGGACCCATCATCCCTCCATCATTCTCCCAGACCTGTGTCTCCTTATCTACTTCCCATCTCTCTGCTAGTCACCCAAGCCAAAAGCAAAGCAACATCTTTGACTCTTTTCTTTTTATCCACTTTCACATTTATCATTTAACAAGTCCCACTGATTTTAGTTTTGAAATATTTTTTGAGTCAATATGCTCCTCTTTTTTCTCTAAAATGATTGCTCTGGCTCTGGTCTTCATCATCTCTGGCCTGATCTCACTGTCTCTAGTGTCACGTCCTTTAAGTCATAACTTGATGTATCTACAATGTAAATCTGACCCAGCCATGACTCTTAAAATTCTTCAGTGAGTCCCCTTTAAATACAGGATAAAGTCCTAATTGTATTCACATGAGTCCAAGACCATCCGTGATCTGATCCCTGCCTTCCTCTCCAATCACATTACATTAAAGACTCTAGATTAGCCTTTATCATAGTAGCTGGCCCATAGTAAGTACTCAAAATTGTTACCATTAATGATTACTATCACTTTAACTCTATTATGTACTTCAAAATTGTATTAAAGTGCTATCTTTACATATTTGTTTCCCCAGTAAGGCTCTTAAGAGCAGAAATTGGGCATCTCATTTTTTAAATTTGGTAGAAGAGGTGCTCATTGGGGATGTCTACTTAATGTTTTTGAACTAAACTGAAAACAAACTTTTATATCCCAGTGTTGATCTTCCCAGCACTCCTGGACTACTCAAAAGTGTGGTTTCCCTCTCTTTCCCCTTCACAGTGAAGATAGAAAACTTTATCTTCCAGGACAGGGCAGTTAAGGGTGAGTCCCATGAACTGGATATGAAGTGAATGTTGGGATCCTGGGTCTAGGAGGTCAGGGAACTTGAAGGTCAGGTGCTGGCGTAGGACTCCACAGGGAAAAGAACAGACACCTAGACCTTGGCTAGCTGCGATAGACACAGAGGGAATCGGGCTAGTGGAGGGGAAATATCTGATCTACTCCACCATTTGGGTGAGTCACAGGTACAGGCTAAGAGGTCATGACTATTGGGAAAGTGTGATGACCAACGGCTCTTCCTTGATGGTGAAGTTCCCCCCAAAAATTTTGAGCTCTTGTCCTGGCAAACAGGAATTGGTTATGGAGTAAGAGTTGTTTAACATTTGTAACTCTGAGAGATGGTCATGCAGATAAACATACCTGAGTGCTGTGGGGAAATCTAGAACTTTCCTTGAATAAATGGAATGGATTAATTCCCCATTAATTCCACGTACTTGGGTTTCTTAGCACTACTTGATGAGATATGAGACTAATACAGTATGCATCAGGTTCTGATGAGTCAAAAGAGCCATTGAACACCAAGTTGTCACCCCAGGAATTCTAAGCAGTGAGGAAGTATCAAGTATTACGGAAGGAGGAAAAGAGCTAAAAGAAGATGATATGGGTCAAGGCCACAGAAGGTGGACTTATAAGGGAAGAGGCTACTCCATGTGCCTCAATTTTCCAAGTTTTGTATTGGACACTTGACGCCAAACAAAAACAAGTAAAAATTTTAGTGAAAAAAATTATTTTGAAGATGCTGCTAAACTCTGTGTTCCTGGTTATAGATTACATGGGATTGGCAAGAATATTGGCTTCAGGGAAAGGAATAATATAAATGATTTATGTATTAGACACTTAAATGAATAAGCTAATGAGATCTTGCAAAGATCGGAACATCTCAGATTTTCATCAGGTCTGAACTTGTGATGGCTTTTTTTCCCCCCTAACACTTGATTCTAGTTAATTAATCCCTTTGGAATTCTTGCTTATCTGAAGTCTGAGTCAAAAGAATGACTGTCCCCCAAAGTGTATCATTTCTCAGTGATTTTTGCTTTTATCACTCTTCCAACCCTGTTGTAATCACATTTCTTGGTAATTTCAATATTCGCATCCATATGTTTGTTGCCTTAATATGAAGGTGCTACTTTATCTTTTCATACTCTAGCAGGACATGTGATTGAGTCCAATAATTTAACTTCTTTATAGTAGTGACTTCTTAGTGTTCAATGGCTCTTTTGACTCATCAAAACCAGATGCATACTGTATTAGTCTCATATCTCACCAAGTAGTGCTAAGAAACCCAAGTACGTTGGAGTGCTGGGGAATTAATCCATACCATTTACTCTAGGAAAGTTCTAGATTTCCCCACAGCACTCAGGTATGTGTATCTGTGTGACCATCTCTCAGAGTTACAAATGTTAAACAACTCTTACTCCATAACCAATTCCTGTTTGCCAGGACAAGAGCTCATAATTTTTTTGGAGAACTTCACCATCAAGGAAGAGGCGTTGGTCATCACACTTTCCCAATAGTCATGACCTCTTAGCCTGTACCTGTGACTCACCCTGAATGTTGTATGATTTTCTAATATGGCATCATACTCTTGAAGTAAGATCCTTCTCCTTATCACAGTAGTGTGTGAAGTTAAGCATGTATCTTGCACTTCCAAAATGTCTGATACAATCCTTTAAAAATGCTCATGAGTTCCAACAGCTCTGGATAAAATGGTAAAGTAGGAGAGATTTGACAAGAGTCATGTTCTATATTCAAGTCTAAAATAATTGTTTTTATGAATGAAATAATGCAGGTGAAGCCTTGGGGAGAATGTCTGATCATAAGCACTCGATATTATTATTATGACTATTCTTATGGAAGTACTGTTGGTGATTATCTCTACTTGAGTGTTCTGCTGACATCTGATCATAGCTGTAGGATCTTGGGTAGGTCACTTACTGTTTTAGGCTTTCCTTTCCACATTGTAGCAGTCGCATACACTTCATAGACTATTTCAGTGTCCATTATCTTATTTAATAATTTCAGTGACCATTTAAGTAGGATAAACCATTGTTTTACAGCTGAGGAAACCCGGAATACCTCCCTAGGCAGGGCCAGCCCATTAGTAGCTCCCTCACCTCTAAACCCCCCAAATACTATTTGGGGATCTCTCGAGGGTATAGAAATTCAGCAACAAATGTCCCCAGTGTCCACTCCTCAAACACAGATCTGCACTGAAGTCTTAGTTGTTGGCGCGCCTGCACCTCTGCCTCCCCCTCCACCCCTGCTCCGGGAGAGAATCCCAGAGCATCTAGCAATTGCCACATCAGCCCAGAGCTGCTGACCCAGCAGCGCTCCTCCCTAATAAAATCTTTCTAATCATGAGGAAAGACAGGAAGGCGGCTCTGTACGCAAGGCCGTTTCCTGCAGATTTGTAATGGCACCGCATCACACAACCCAGCAGGGCACGTGGGCTTTAACAGCATCTTTGGAATGCAGGCCCAGCAAATGCGCGTGTGGTGCGCAGCATCATCCTTCTAAGGAAAACTAATTGACACGGGGCATTTTGAAGGTGTCCACACCATCTTGCTGTTTATGCGTCCTTTCAATTACTGCAGAGCCTAACAAGAAATGAAAGAGTAAATCAAAAAAAAAAAAAATGCAAGAGAAAATGTGTGTATCACAGCCCAGGTGGACACGATCGAATTATAGATGCAACTGACAGTAGAAACACACAAGCATAAACAAGTAAAGCAAACGTTTGGCTTAGGTAACAATTTGCATCCCTGAGGGGAGGTTTGAAGCATCTTATTTTGGCTTTCAAAGGAATGAAGGCAATGGTTTAAAACACTTGGGTGGTAGATAAGTCTGTCTTACGTTTTGCATTGCTGTCTGCATCTGCTAAGTCTTCAGTTTTCTCTTATTTAATGTTTATTGTAGCATTGGCCCTTTCTAGCTCCTTTTTAAATTACCCCTTATGCTTTTATAATGGACTATGGAACCTCGTTTGTGTGGAGACAAAAACAACACTTGTCTTTGCTCTCAATATGTTTAAGCACTTCACATGTAGGCAGAAAACAAAATGCATCCTGAGATAATTAACAGTATGATTATCAGATCTGGTGATGGCCTTTCAAATAATAAAAGCTTGAGTAAACCTGGACCCCCTGATAGAAACTACTAAATTTCTGATTTTTGCCGTATTGCTGTCTGAAGCTACGCCGTGTGCCTCGTGAATATGAGAATGGTGCCTGAAAGCGGTTTTTCTGCCAGAAGTGGATTATTGTCAATTTGGAAACCTTCGTAATTTTGCGCATTCTTTTTTTTTCCTTCTGAAGTCCAAAGTTAAGTTTTTCTTTCCTTTCTAAATATTTGTCTCTGGGTCTTTGATGCCCATTCCCCAAGGTTCCACCCAGATAAAGCCCACCTGAGCTCTGCAAGAGAAACGTGTAGTTGGCAGTGCATTTTTGCCCAGACAGGCAGCAACCAGAGAAAGCAAAAAGTAATTCCACCCTTTCCTTCTGTCTCATGGAAGAACATGAAAGGGTTTCCAGTTGGGAACCCCTTGCACCATCTTTTAAATCCCTTTGCAATTCTCTCAACGCCAGCCCTGCCCCTAGCATCTCCCTCTTTCTCTGGCCCTTGTGTTTCTGCTCCTCCTCCCTCACCGCACCCCCCCAACCTACATCCAGGCACCCCCTGCTCTACAATTCACTTGCCTCTTGCCCTCCTGCCCTTTTATAGCCCTTGCTTTTTATCAGCTACATTTACCCTCTGGCTTCTAGTCATTTCCTCTTTATGATACACGTTACTCAGCCCTCCCTGCCCGGAAGCCAATCCGTGAAGCAAGAAACCTCCCACAGAACAAAAGCAAAGAGAGTAGCGGGAAGCAGGGGTGGGGGAGGTTGCGAACACTCATTCACGAAGAATTCGTTCGTTAAATTGAATTTATTTATTAAATTCAATAGAAATTGTTAAAAATTTTTAAATTCGATTTTAAATGAAGATTTATAGTACTTTAATTAAAAAGTGTGATGTTACTGTCGTAAACGTCTCCCACAGACACAAACTGCTGTGCAAATTAGTTTCCTCTCCCTGTACCCTACCCCACCCCACCCAGTTACTCCCGACTTGTTTAAACATGGTGATACTTCCCAGATTCCCAGTTTCTGGTTCCCTGTCCCAGTTTTCATAACTGATTTTGGCCTTTCTTGGTTTTGGCAATTCTTAAATTTCCCTTTGTGCTTTTTTGGGGGATGAAGACCTTCCCGTCTGACTTCTAGCTCTTCTTGCTCTCTGTTTTTGATATGACCACTTCCTGGGTTGAGGGCATCCCCTAAACCCTCGCCACACGTGGATCCGTCACCCCAAATTCAAACAGGCAGTGGTTTACATGTCTGTTTTGATCTTGAGGTTATGATTTTACAGTGAATCCAACTGATCTTTGCTTTGAGGAAAGCAGGCATTCAGTGAATGCTGAGTGAATCCAATTCAGCTGATTTATTTTTCAGCATGCTGAATCAAGCCCCCCAGCTACCCAGCGCTATCCTCTACATCTTTTGCACCTACGTTCCAGCATCTTCTCTGCGAAACCTCCAGGGACCATTTCCTTTCTTCCTTCCTCGTCCCCATGCCCCACAGCCCTCTTCCATCAGTGCTGGACCGGCATAACCGCCTCATGTGCGCTCCCTTATTTTTATACTTACATACAGACGGTATTTTTCCCTAGGAAAGAGCACAGGCTTTGATCCAGTTAACAACAATGGTCGCGCCACAGTGATGAATAACAGTTGTTGAGTATCTACCATGTGCCTCACTGTAGAAAGCAATTTACATGTATTATCTGATTTATTGTATGCAATAACCTTATTCATTAGTACTATTTATACTCCATTTCATAGAGGAGAAAACTGAAGCTGGAAAATATTAAGGCATTTGCTCAGGGCTTCACAGCATGATTGAGGCTGGAACACAGATTCTCTCCAGGTGCAGAGTTAAAGACGTCTAGTCTCTGGATTTGTGCTTTTGGGTCACAGATATTAAGAGACACCCCCACCGGGAAGGAGGGGCGGAGACCAGCATGGGATCTCCAAGCCCAGAGAGCAAGCACGTTGCGCAACACATCACCTAGTTTCGTGTTGCTGTGCGCCTGTCTCCACTATCTTTAGTTAAGTCTCAAACAATTTCAACCTTGCTCTGGCTGTGTCTCAGAGTATTAAAAGGTACAGGATGTTTGGCAACCAAGAATTGTCTTTAATCACCAGTCGCAGAAAAGCCAGGTTTCATTTTTATTAAGGAAGGGGGATATTTTCATACTCGATCCTCACAGAATGTTTCTTGGTTTTCTCAGCTGGATTATCTGGTTCTACTCCGCTTGTCTGAAGCCATAAGCTATTCTATTGTTTCTGTTGTGACATTTATTACATTGTTCTTAGAGTTGGATTTGATGGCGGCATTTTATTTCCCTCATTGGATTGGATTCTATGTGATAACAAGGACCATGTCTTCCTCCTCTTTTAACTTCCTGTGGCCTCTCACTATTCTTGGCTGATGTCAACAAAGAAAAATCCTGCATCTTTGTACAAAGCAGGAGTTCCCAGCCCCCGCACTACTGACATTTAGGGCTGGATAATTCCTTGTTGTGAGGATGTCCTGTGCACTAGAGGATGTGAAGTCGCGTTTCTGGCCTTCTGTTCACTAGCAGCCCTCCCCCCAAATCTGACAAAAATGTCTCCAGACATTTCCAAGTGTCACCTAGGAAGCAAAATCACTCCTGGCTGAGCTCCACTGGTGAAGTGTCAGCATTCAAAGGCTTTCACGTAAAAGACAGCCTTTGAAAGTTGAATGAAAGGAGTATAATAAGTAAAATATGGCTTCAGTTAGTTGAGTGATGTAAATTTCAATATTTATTTTGGAAATTTAAAACAAGCCTCAAAATAGATGGAAGAAAGGAAACTAACGTTCATGCAGTGTACCTCCTGGGTATTAGGCGCTTAACTCATGGTAACTCATTGAACGACTCACAAGATGTAATGAAGTTAACAGTAGGATTCAGGGAAGGTCCTGATTTCTCAGACGTTCTCCGTTGAAGATTCACCATCAATGTCATAATAAAAGAACAGTAAAATAGTTAAACCCATGGGCTGTAGAGGTAGATAGTGGATTCCAAGCCTGGCTTTGCCACTTACTAGCTATGTGACTTGGGGCAAGTAATTTAAACTCTCTGAGCTTCCGTTCACTCATCCAGGAAGGTGGGCTTGATTATGCATGCAAAGTGCTTCGAACGCTGCAAAACCTTTGTACTCAATAAACATTAGCTTCTAAAAATAAAAATATTAACTTTACATTACAAAGGACCACATCCACTGCCAGTCCATCAATTGTAAGATGTAACCCAATTTCAGAAGAATTAAATATACATTTATCATTCCCCTGAAAACTGTTGATGTTTATCATCTTTTCATGTACTTATTGACCACTTGAATATTTTCCTTTGTGAAGTGTCTATTTTTTTAATTGAGAGTTTGTCTTTGAGTTCATTATTATTTTGAATGCAAACATTTTATATAATATATGCATACAAATATTTTCACCCCATCTCTGACTTGCCTTTTTGTTTTCTTAATAGCTTCTTTCAAAGAGCAGACGTTTTTAATTCTGTTAAATCCAATTATCTTGTTTTCATTTACCATTTGTTCACTTGGTACTCTAAAAAAGCTTCACCTACCCTAAGGTCACAAAAATTTCTTCCCATATTTTCCTATAAAAGTTTTAACTTTCACATGTAGGGTTATGATTCACCTCAAGTTAATCAAAATGTGGTAAATCTGTAAAATGGAATACAACTCAGCAATAAAAGGGACAAATCACTGACACACACAACTTTAGATGAATCTGAAAATCATTAGATTGAGTAAAAGAAGCTAGACACAGAGTAGTAGATACTGTATCTTTCCACTTATAGAAATATTCTAGAAAATGCAAACTCACAGTGACAGGTTAATGGTTTTCTATTGATGGGGACAGAGGCAGGGCAGACTGCAAAAGGAGATGAGGAAATTCATTGGGTGATGGGGAAATGTTTACTGTCTGGAATGTGCTGGTTTATGAACAACTGACAAACTGATAAAATGGTTCACTTTTTAAATTGTTTTTAAATATACTTTTTTGGTGGGTTTTTTTTTTTTTTTTTTTTGGTATTTTTGTTTATTTTCTGGCAGGGAGAGATAATTAGATTTATTCATTTATTTTTTAATGGAGGTACTGGGGATTGAACCCAGGACCTCGTGCATGCTCGGCAGGCCCTCTACCACTGAGCCATCCCCTCCCCAGTTCAATTTAAATGTGCACTTATTATACATGTCAATAAAGTTGTAAAAAATATACACTTGAAATCAAGGAGATATGGAATTTTGCTCAAGCTAGCTGGTGCAGAATTAAGATTTTACATTCACCCCATGCCAAGCCCAGCATTTGTCTGGCTTCCTGTACCATCTTAACATTCCATCACTCCCAAGTAGCTGGCATTGGCTCTTGATGCATGGTTTACCTGCAGCACCTGTCCTGTAGGGGTCAGGCTTGTCTCAGAAAAATAATTCAGGCTGGTCAATAGCTCACCTTCACCCTGGGAAGTAGCCTTAAGATGTACAGGAGGGAATCTGTGTGTGTGTGTGTGTGTGTGTATTTAATTTGCATTAAATAAAAAACTGGCATGCTTTAGTATGATAGCGCTGTGCCCCATCACAAAAAAAGAAGCATTCCACTAGGGGAACAAAAGCCAAAAATAAAATCCTAAGGAGTCTGATTGTCATACAGCTGGCCTGATACGTAGTTTGGGGGATAACCCTTAAAATCCAAAGCACCCAGGAAATGCCCACCAAAAAATACTGAATTTCAAATTCAGGAGTTGATAGAGCAAAGACTAATCAACTCAACTGACAGAAGTCCATCGCCTCTGGAACTCAGTGCACGCGCCCATGGAGAGTGGGCTGAGGCTTTATTTTATCCTGTTACTACTTAGAGCTGCTATTCAGCTAGTCTGCACAGTACAGCGGATAATAGTAATAGTCTGGCAGCTCTTCCATACCAGTAAATTGCCGATGCTCCGATTTTTCCAGTCCCTCCTGCTGCTCCCCCGTCCCTCCTTTGGCATTGCCCGTGATTCCGTCACCCTGTAACTTTACTGTGCTTCACAGCAAGAGGCCTCTGGGAGTCTTTCTGCTCCAACTGTACATCTGGAGTTACTTTGATGCATTGGTGCCCACTGACAAAAGTCATTAAAGAATTTAATTAATCAGTTTAAATATCACTTTTCTGAGCCTCTTTTTGTGTCATTCAGTCACTTACATTAAACTCTCTGTAGACACTGTCCACTAACTTCAAACCAGAATTAAGTGTGGCTCGTCCCTGAAAATTAAAATAGCTGTTTCAAACATTTTTTAATGCCGTACGTAGGATAGTTCACACTCCCAACACACAGCGAGGGACTGTGGCGTGGATGAAGTTCTACTGCGTGTCTAGGCAGAGCGATGGTTCTCAGCCAGGAGTGATTTGCCGCCAGGGGGCGCTAGCAATGACGTGTTTGACAGTCACGTCGTGTGAGGAAGGGCCGCCACTCATAACCTCGCAGGTGGAGGCCATGGATGCTGCTATGTATCTCTACGTCTTTGAGCATCTAGCAGAGCCCACGCAACAAAGAACCATTTGGCACAGAGTGTCAGCAGTGCTGAGGCTGAAAAAAAACCTGAGGTAGAGCTGGCAACTCCTTTATGAATAATCATTTGAAAACTACAGAAGCAACGAAAACACTAGGGGTCAGTAAGGACCCATGAAATGTCACCTCCTGAGTTAAAAAGAGCTCCAAATTGATTCTGCAACTTTTTTTTTTTTTTTTTTTTTTTTTTTTTTTTTTTTGGTACGTGTTTTAGGGAGCGAAAAAATGTACCGACATTTCTGAGAAACAGGTCTTCTCGCTGTGGGAGAAGGGATTTACAAACAGGAAATGGGGCAGGGTGAGGGAAACACTTGCAGGGCTGGGTTTCATTTGTGGATGTCAGGGCAAACACATGAACGTATTATACTTGTTATATTACATTTTATTTCGTATCGTACTAGTTTTCTATCTCTGCCCACTGAAAAAGTCTTAGCAATGAAGGTCTCTATAAAGCCAGGAGCACTGCTGGCACCCAGATCTTGTTTCCTAAATACCATTCTCTACTAAGAGGAACCAGAGCTTCTCGAGGAGCTGGCTGATTCTAGGAAAGGAACAAGGAACTTACAGGATAAGCCTGGGGTGTCTTGTCGGGCCTCAGAGCATGATGAGGCCACGTCACAGTGACATGGGATCTGGCCTGAGGGACTGCCAATGGCCAGATTTGGGGCAGTTTGCACAAAATAAAGAATAACAAGCTAGAATATGAAAACAAATATATGTATATGTACACACATGACTGGGACATTGTGCTGTACACCAGAAATTGGCACATTGTAACTGAGGGTACTTCAATTAAAAAAAAAATTCTTACAATAAGAAAAAAAAAAAGAGTAACAAGCTAATGGATGTGATATCTTGAATTAATCTTAAAAGGGTACAAATTCATGAGAGAGAAAATACTATTTATGGAAGAAGGTAGGGTAGAATTTTAAAATACAGTTTTATTATTTTGAATCCCAAATGGAGTTGTTTTTTCCAGCAAGGATGATCAATGGGCGTTAAAACACTAGATGAAAGGTTATTGGGGAAGAGTACATTCACTGTCTCAAGCGTCACCTCACAGATTATTTATAAAATACAGTAGACAGATGTCAGTCCTTCCTGCACGGGGTGATCAATCTTAGCTCCACAGGAGTGGACCCCTCAGCACCACGTGCCCCCGACGTTATACACTGAAGACAACACAACACCCGTGTAACAATCTGGCCAGAATGTTTACGCTGAATCTACCATGAGGAAACAATTAAAAATCCAGGATAGGGGACTTTACTCAGGAACACTGCTCTAGACCCTTTTAAAAAGTCAAGGTCACAAAAAACAACACAAAACAAAAATGTCAGAGATAGATCCAGATTAAGGAGATTAATGACACTCAACCAAATGCAATGTGAAAACCTTGAGAAAATTTAAACATTACCTTGCATTATATGATACATTTAATCAAGGCTAATTCTCTCAAGTGTGATAATGGTGTTGTGGTAGGAAGGGAAATGTCCTAATTCTCAGGCAGTTTTAGGGATTTAGGGAAGAGTGTCATGGTGTCTGCAACTTATGGTCAAATTGTTTAGGAAATAGATGGATAGATAGATAGATAGGGAGATAGGGAAATAGAAAGCTTCTGTAATAAAATGTTCACGTTGGTGAATGTGGATGAAGAACGTGCAATTCATTGTACAGTTTTGACAGTTTTCAAAAAATAAAAATAGAAAGGAAGATTTTGCACCAGTCAGTGGCAGTTAGAAAAAAAAATACAAGTTTCATGTTTCAGTACAGTCATTACTGATAATTTCTTCTTCTTCAGCTCCGTATGCTTTTGAAGGACTCTTGCGTACCTTGACCTTTTTGAAGAGTCCAGAGCAGTGGTCTTGCACAGTTACCATCCTCTTCCCCAGCAACCTTTCATCTAGCAGTTTTAACATCCATTGATCATCTTTGCAGGAAACAACTCCATTTGGGATTAAAAATCATAAACCCATAATGGTACTGTGGCATGAGTTGTTAAAATTCTGTAGAATAGTCGCAGGGCTGAGGGAAATGCTCCTTCTCTAGAAAACTCTGTATGTTTCAGTAGGAAAATGTGAGGTTGTACAAGTTACAGCTCATGACTTTTGTGGTTCTCTGTTTTGGAAACAGTTTCCAAATGGAATATTTACTTCCAAACAGCAGTTTAGAAAAACATTTAAATTTTATTTCTTAGACAGTATCACTCTCCATATGGAAATATATGATTTTCTGCTCTGAAATTTTAATTACACCCATAAAATTAATGACAAGAGTCTACCCTTGATCCTTTAGCCAGTTAAGTGTCTTCTTGGTCTAAGTGAGTGCCGGATGAAGCTTATTCTAAGTGTTCAGCTTAATGATTTATCTATTATTTTGGCAGATTTTTCCCGCCTCATTCCTTGTTCTCAATTTTTCAATGTCAAGATCTTGGAGATTAATTCATAAGATACTTCATTTCAAATTTTATCTTTCTTCTTGTGCCAAAATTTTCTTAAAATAGAGACAATGACTCAGCACATGTCTGCCAGCACAGAGTTGCACACAGAACAGCCCCCAGGCGTCCTGCCCCGGAATGACAGCTGTGTGGGGAACTGCAGTTTTCTGGTCTAGTGGAGTTCCTTGTTGCTAAGCTGAAGGTGGGGAAATCTTCTGGTGATTCCCTATGGATGCTCATGTTACCTAACGCAACACAAACGTTAAGTTCGTATGCCCAAGGCATAGTGAGACCAGACAAACCAAAACATTGGAGTTTGGAGCGGAGTTTATTGTGGGGCAGAGCAAGGAAGACAGGGTGGCTCGTGCCCAGGAAAACCCTGAACTCCCCCAAGGGTTTCAGCAAAGCATATTTAAAGACCAGGTAAGGGAGGGGGGTCGCAGGGTACGTGATCAGCTTGTGCACAGTCCTCTGATTGGTTGATGCTGAAGTAACAGATGGTCAACACTACCAATCCCTGGGTGCCAGAAGGGATTGGTAGTGCTCAGGATCATCAAGTAGTTAATTTCTTCCATTTGGTGGTGGGTTTTAGCATCTGAAAAACTCAGGACATATGCATGAGATACTATTATCTGGGTGCTTCAGAGAGGGGCTACAGCAGAGAATACGGGGTAGGGGGTCTGTCCCCAGAAGGCCCCATAGGGTCCTGCTCCCTTACACTCAGATAGCAGGTGGTGGTTGACTGACTTACTTATTGACTAAACTCAT
Source organism: Camelus dromedarius (assembly GCF_036321535.1). NCBI lineage: Eukaryota > Metazoa > Chordata > Mammalia > Artiodactyla > Camelidae > Camelus > Camelus dromedarius. The sequence continues at coordinate 18,613,383 of NC_087463.1, read as the reverse complement.
TAATACTCATCAATTCATGTACAGATCTAAGTATAGCTATACAGTAAGGGAGTGAGTGAGCTATATTCAAGGTGAGGCATGTAAAGATGTCAATTTTGATGAAGAGAAATGAAGTATCTTATTAAGTATGAAATAAGGAATTTTTTGGGCCTATTATTCATGCTATCATACAATTCTGTCATCAGTTTTGCCTGTCTGTGTGTATTTCACATACGTTCCAAACTCTTTTGAAACATACCTTCTTTACTTATAATAAGGGCATTTTTCTTTAATCCATACTATCACCCAGAAACCATTGTTAGTTAAAAAAAATTATTTTCAAAAATCAGTGTTTGTTAAGAGTAATTCTAAATGATATTTCAATTTACAAATTTTTTTTTTAATGGTTGATTTTTGAGTGTATTCTTTTCCCTTTTACACAGATTCATTTTCTCTCTCTCTCTCTCTCTCTCTCTCAATGGATAGTTATGTTTCTTCTCTTATTTTGACTTGTGCTCATTAGGCAGGTAGAATTCACAGAACTCAATGTATAATTTGAGTCTTTGGATATTAAGAGATTTAGGGTATTCATGCGTGTTGGTTAGTTTATGTGACTCTCGGCGTGGCCTGCATGTGACATCCTTATCTATCTATACTTGTTTGCAGGAAATAAAAATTGCAATCTAGTTTTGATTGCATTGCATTTCCTTCTATCAAAAGAATCTTATGCTCTTTAAAACAATATATATTAATCAAACTTTTCAAACCATTTTTTTATTCAGCAATTTTATGATTAATCTCTAACACATTATAATGGAAAGAAAAATGTCTTATTTTCACATTATGTTTAGCATCATTTAGTCTCACTGATCACTGAGTAATATTGTCATCAAGGGGTGGTAGTCTTTAAGGGGTTTAGTGACATTCTGCTAGACCCAGAAAATTTTCTCTTTCCTCTTAGGAGAAGCTAAAAGAAACAAGGCTAAGAGAATGAAAACGGAAGAGTAGAACATGGCAGGAGACTGGTATGAGATGAGGAGTGTGAGATGTGTGTGGCCGTGAGGGGTGCAGTGATGTAGTTTGGAGGGAGAAGGCAAAGGCATTTGAAAAATTAACTAATGAGTGTACAGTGAAGATGAAATTACAACCCCATGCTGTCCAATCAACACTTAAGTGCAAATCTAGGAAAAAGAGTCAAAATGATAAATTTTAGAAGAGAAAAAATACTAAAGGAGCACATCACCTGGTCAGTAACTGATGACATAACCCAATGCAGAATTCAGAAAGGACAAGCAATGGATTCATCTGGGGACAAAACCATGCCTTTAGTAAATTCATTTGTGGAAGAAATGCTAAAATCATTTAGAACCTCTTCTTTTTATCAATAACACTTTTTTCATGAGGAGTCAAAGGCACAGCGTAAAAACTCACGGCCAGTTAAGCTTCATGATTCTACTTGTTGGGAAGAGCAAGGGCTGGGTTCCATAACCAGCAGGGCTCCCGCCGGCCACGCCAGCTGCCACTCCCTCCAGAAACTCGTCCCTGGCAAGGAGAGGCCCGCGGAGGGGTCCTTGTTTGTCTCGTTCGCATTGGAGGTGCAATGGCTTCATACTCAGCCTCTGTGCGTTCCGTTTGAACTAAGGATTAGACTCTTAGAATTTTTTTTATAGAAAATAGTTCACAAAAACCATATGCGTCCCACGTCTCCCGATTAAATTTTTCTTTTCTTCTTTTTTTTTCCCCCCATGGAAATGACCAGGGGGCACGGATGTAAAAGTTTAAAAAGAAGAAAAATGCCCAACATTGAAATGAAAAAACCCAAAAGTTGAAATGTTTCAAAATAGCGTATGCTTTGTCCTTGCCCCCACCTGTTTGTACTTCCTGGTTTAGCCAGTATCAGTTGTCTTCTTGGACCTCTTTGGCTGCTTCTGGCAACACTGCATGTGGAAAATGTGGTGACTCAGATGTCAGCTTAGACAATGGAAATTATTTACAACAAACTCCGGGGCTGTGTTATTAGGGTGTACCAAGTCACTTGTAGTAGAGCACAGGGTGTGCAGAGTGACTCAGTGTGAACTACTCTAGGCAACCAGCAAATGTGTAATAGTACAGTATGGCGACTATTTCCTTGGTAGTTACATATTACAGAATTTTTGTTTAGTTCTCTCAAAATATAATTGCTATATCCAGTCTCTAAAGCTGTTAAAATCTAAGTTTCGAGGTAGTGAAGATTTAGAAACAGTCCCATTACAATGAGTCATTGGAATGATTCTCCTGGTACAGGTCAGCAGTCAAATGACTTAATGGTTAATATTAGATTTATTATGTTAGTAAATTTAAAGTTGAATGGTAAAAACGATTTTTTTTAGGTTCTGACATGAGCAAAGGGATTGAACTATCTGTAAACTGGAGTTTGTGCCCAACACACTTAGAAATAGAGGCATAATTCAAACTTTAAATATTGGGGACAAATACTCAAAACTGTTTCCCTGACTCATTCTCACCAGATAAAACTAAAAATGCAGAATGATTGCAAATTACAGCACAAGTAATCGGTAGTAGATAATCAGATCTGCACACAGCATGAAGAAGGAGTAACATTTTCCCCATTAGAGAGGTAGAAAGCAGACAGGAAAAAAAAGGATGACCCAAAGGGGATTCTTTGGGCCCCTTGTGCAGCGACCTTGGACGGCACATGTTGGCAGCATGTGATTGAAAGTTAACAGCTTATCAGGCATTGCTGTGTGTGATAGCTTTTGAATCTCCCAGCAGCCTGATGGACAAGGTGGGATTGGAACGTCCCCCTTGCAGAGAATGAGACTGACCTCTGAGAGGTGAATGCTTCGCCCAAACCTGGCAGCTACTAAATGCACAGAGTCAGCATTTTGGCTGAGATCTCTCGACACCAAATCCAGGGTTCTTTCCATGTTGTTCTCAGTGTCTCTGGAGAGGGACTTGAGATGCGGGGCGCCTGGAAGCCAGGAGGAAGAAGAGCTTGGTGATGACAGAGTGGAAATAAATGGAAAGGGACACAGGAAGAGAGAAAGAGCACAAAATACAAACACGCGTGTCTATTAAACGATTTCAAGTATGCAATTTCTTTGTAAACTCGAACATCTTCTACAAGTGTTATTTCAACCGTGCCCACCCCTGTATGAGGGAAAGAAGGAAAACAACTTTCTTCCCTTTCTTTCTGCTCCGTTTTCTACCATAGGGGTCCTGGTTCTGAGTCTCAGAATGTAGACTTGTGAGCAGGACAGGGTAGCTGGTGGTCAAGAGCTGGAGTCTGGTACCCAACTTTCTGGGTTTGAAAAATCCAGTCTGCCACTTGCCCTTTGCGTGTTAAATTACTTAACGCACATCTCAGTTTCCCGTCTTTAAATGAGACAACAGCAATTCCTGCCTCTCGGGGCTTGGGTGGGAATTAAATGAGATGATTCCTGTGAGTGCCTGACACTTGACCATACACGCAGTGGAGGTCAGCGCCTCTTGCTATAGCAGCGTTAGTTCAGCTGCAGGTGAGGTGACCAAGTTTTGAAGAAATAACTTGGTGACCTAATCTCATGGAATAATACTGCTTCTTTGGAAAAAGGCATTCTGGGTTTTGGCGACGTATTAACGAAGGTCGGAGCAAGTTGAAGTCTACCTGAGAAAGTTAATATCAAACCCAAAACAGACTCACCGCTACAAAGAACAAACCACTAGTTACCAGTGAGGAGGGGGGTGGGAGGGGCAATGTAGGAGGAAGGGATTCAGAGGCACAAACCACTAGTTATTAAAAAATAAGATACAAGGATATAATGTACAGCACAGGGAATATAGCCAATATTTTATAACAACTTCATATAGAGTATAATCTGTAAAAATACTGAATTACTGTATTTTACCCCTGAAACTAATATAATACTGCCAGTCAACTATACTTCAATTAAAATAAATAGACATAAATAAGTGGTGAATTTTATGGTATGTGAATTATCTCACACTAAAGCTGTTCATTTTTTAAGAGAGGAAAAAAGTAGTATTGATCATAATTTTTTAATAAGCTCAAATAATAGCATATTGTAAATTGTTTAACCAAAGTAAACCAAACCAGAAGAGATGGATGGGCTGGATATTCTACATGAGATAGCTGAAAGGAAAACATCGCTAAGAAGCACGGAGTGTCTCTTTTAGCTGTACCTACACAGAGTGTTGTCTACAAACTCATAAAATCCAGCTAATTTGAGGAATCGGAAGGTGGTTTGAGTATAAATTCATTTCCTTCCTTAAGGGGTGGAGACTCTGCCGTAGAAGAGAATCATCTTTGTTTCCTTGTGTAGGATAAACAAGAGGAAAGGACGATCCACCTTGAAGATTTCAGGATTTTCCGCTTTGCTTGTTTGGTTGGTAAACGTGGATTCTGAGCCACTCTCAGTAACCTCCAGCGTGGCCTTATGGATTATCTTGGAGACCACGAGGCCACTTCCTGCAGTTATGCCAGACAAGTTAGCCCTTGAGAGATCGAAGACATCAGCCATTCCCAGAGCTGCCAGTATGGAAGTCAGGTCTTCATGGTACCCGTCGAGTCGGAGCTGGGGCAGGTGCAGAACCACAGCTGCATCTTTCATGTTGGCTGAGCCTAACCAGTTATTTAGTTTCTCGTAAGTGATTTCCCTGGTTACCTATGGGAGAGAGAGCAAGAAGCAAAAGAAAAACATTTTTATTTAGAAAATAAAATGATGCCAAAATGTGAAACCCTGAGGGCTGAATGTCAGGTTATAAATAGGTAAGGCTACTTCTCATTGTCATTTTGGAAAGCGGATTCTATGTAATAAAACAAGTGGGGGAAATGCCACCATGTCCAATAACTGAAGTTGAAGCACGTGGCCCTGGGATCTATGCCTGGGCACACCATCCAGGAGCCACTTGGAAAAGCAACAGATTATCATAGGGGATTTCTACTTTTGTTTCTCTTATGATCCCTCTATAAGCGTCATTATTTATGTGTTATAATAGTACAATTTATCTAATTGGCCACATGAAAAGACATCTTTGGAACCTGAGATCCGTGGATGCTGACAACAGAAATCTCAATTCTAAGCTGATCAGTGTAACTTTCTGCCTCAGCTCAAGCCAGAATTCTCATTAGTCAGGCATCCATAGAGACTGAATTTATATCAAAGCAAGTAACATTTCTAGGTCATTAGAATTGAAGAATCTTAAACATGAAAGAGACCGTGGAGAAGGCCCTCTGAGGTGCGTTTGTGACATCCATCAGCACCTGCTTCAAGCGTCCTTCCATCAATAACCTTCTTTTTATAAACAGCCTGTCTCTGCGGTTGCACAGCTCAGCTTGCAAGAAAGGCCTTTCCCATTTTGACCATAAATCTGCTTCCCTGTCATTTGTACCTATTAGTTTTAGGTCCCACTCTGGGAGCCACACAAAATTAGTCCGTTTCTTCCATGTGACAACTAAATATTTTAATGTGATCAACGTTCTCCCTAAATCACTGCCCTTTTTCTCATCCGTTCCCCATATGAGACTTTTTCTGGCTTTTCCTCATTCTGATTCTCCTTACTGGGGAGGTTCATGCTTTCCATGGCTCATTTGGACTATGTTGTAAATGGAATCTATCAGGAGGTAGGTGGGCTAGACACCAAACAATGTGATCTCAAGCAGAAAAAAAACCAAAACTATTTTGCATGGAATTGTCATTCACCGTATAACACCTTCAACTCATACTCATTCAAGAAACTGGGGATATCGGCCCTCATCCACAGTGGTGAATTAATGTCGAGCATTGTAACAGGAGAAAGTTAGTCTTTATCCACTGAGAAGTTGGTGGGAGCAACACAGAATTGGGAGAAGCATAAAAAACAGAAGAAAGGGAGGAAAGACAGGGATTTAAAGAAAGTTGCTGAGGAACAGACTTGTACCAATGCTGAGAGCGAGACACGCAGTCAGGATGCGGAACAGGAGGGTCCACGTGGGGCACCAGAGAAGCAAACAAAGGGAAAGGCTGAGCATCGCATGTTGGTGCAAAAGAGATGTAGTTGGTCGGTGGCAGGTCCAAAAGAGGCGTCAGTGCACACTATACAAAAATATTTTTTAAAAGACATGCAAAATAACTATGATGATCTATAAAGACTGCAAGAGGATGCGTATGACTGTGCTTGGAAAACCTAAAACTGAAACAAGTAGAAGCAACATATCCTAGTGCGTGGGTGCTTTATTTGGGGCTTCTGCTATTTTTCAAGTGGATGTAGCATTGCACTGAGTAGTAGTTTAAACGGTTGTTTAAATGCCCCAGCTTCCTGCATGTGTCATTCTAAAGCACGGTGCCTTTACTTATGGCCGTGGCTGCAAAGACTCAGTGGTTTACCCGTCCCAGGCCGACGTCCTCGCTGGGTAGGACGATGACCATACTCAGGTGATCCTCTGCATCCGGCATCTCAAGGACCTGCACCCGAGGCTCCTTGATGGAGCCCAGTTTCAGGAGCCCTTGCAGCCGCATCATCTGAACAGGCTTGCTCTGGGACTGGAAGAGTGAACACGGAGAGACAACAAAGCTGATTCCTTTCTATGTTTCCATTTAAGGCATGGTGAACTTACATTTCATCCTCCAAAGTTGCCCACGATGAGTGGCCAAAACAAAATCTATTCATCTTCCCATGGAAATATCAATGATTGGTCATTATTGTAAGGATTTAAAGCGGGGAGGGTCGCTTAAAAAAAGTATCTGCTGAAATACGAAATGTTTAAAATGTTTACGTCTTTCAATATATTTTATTTACTCAATAGTAATGTTTTTGATGCCCAGAAACAGTCAATGCACTTCAAAGAGCTGAGAAATACGCATCATAAGATCTCATCAGGATAAGCATTTTTTTAAAAGTCAGTTAGGTCCTCTGAAGAACATAATTTAGAAATCTCTCCAGCTCAAGTAAAGTATGACTAACACAGCCGAGTCTGTGGCATGCGGGTACAGATCACAAAATAGCTGTGAAGCCACTGAGAATGCAACAAAGTGCTCAGTGAATTGCACATAATAAGGTGACTTTTAAGGAAATTTAGTTATGACCATAATCATACTTTATGTGTTCCTCTTTGAAAAGCTAGTTTTAACATAAAGCTGTCTGCATCATGTAAGTAAACCACATGGACCAGATTTTACTGTGAAGATAAAGATTCTAATTTATTGTTTCCGGTAGAAAGTCTGCTCGATTTGGGGTATGCTTCCCCCTTTAAAATATCTCTCTGTGAATCCTGCTAACACCTTCACTCCATTTTCCCTATACTGTGGTCCCCAAATATGGCTGATTCTTGGAAGGACCTACAGGGGTTACTTAAAAACACAAATACTCAAGCACTTCCTACAAATCAGAATCTCCAGGAATATGGCTCTGGAATCTGCATTAAAAGAAAAAAAGCTACAGCTGCAAAAAATACATAATTCCACTGTATGTTTTATGACCTTGATATCTGATGGCAGTATTCTTTGGAAGGATAATACTGGATGATTCCAGATGTGACTAATATGTTTGGCTACAGAATGCAGCTGATAGTATAGGAACTTGATTCTAATATTCAGATCCATTCTTTCTTATTAAACAACATGTCTTATTTTGGTTGCAGCCTGATATTTAGGATACTTTGGAGGCACAAAGGACAGAAGTTGAGAAGATTGAGGATAATAGGACAGTATACCTGAAACCTTTTATTTTGATTATGAATCTTGTTCACCAGTTTTGCTTTGCCTCTCAAGATCACACCCATTTTACAATTGACCTGCAAGCATGTTATTTCTGCAAGCAACTGTTGAAGTTATTTCATTGCATCTGACTTTATTTCCAGTTCGCAGTAAGTCAATTGCTTAATAATGGTTTAAGCTTAGTCCAAAACCCAAACCTGCTTTAAACCATTCCAAGGTCTATGTTTTACACCAGTTTTTCAGTTTTGCAACTGTAGGGCTACAAGTATCAAAATAAGTTAAAAAATACTATGGAGAATTTAAAAGAAAGTTTCAATAACAACAACAACAAAAAAGTCTTGTAATCTAAACCTGGACTTTGTTGGGTATGCAGCTAGGACAGTCACTTGGAAATTAATTTACCTCCCTAAGGCCAAGAATAATTTAAAAAATTTAAAGCAAAATTTTTGAGGATTACCTTTAAAGGGAAAAAAAAATAATTAAGCCATGAGAGTACCTCGTCCAGCCTGAAAGCCATTGCCGTGGTTTGGTCTTTCTGAAATGCATACTTCCAGGTCCCTCTGTAGGAGATGGCATTTACCAGTACCAGCTGATCAGAGGCTGTGAGGCTATTGGGTAGCAAGAGGTCCTTGATTTCACCTTTGGGAAGAGTAACAGAGTGAGATCGTTCCTGATCAGTCATGGAATGTGAATTGGTTTCATTGGTTTGCATTTGATTTTGACCCATCTTTGAATTTACTTAAGTAATTGCCACTCGATATCTTCAGATGCACCAAGAAGATTTTTGAGCAACGTATCTAAAGTACTCATAATTGTTTAATAAATAAAGAACGTAGGATGCAGAAGAAAACAAGGTGAGTGTTTCATCTGTCTGCCTATTTTATGGCTGTAGAAGTTAACAAGCCTGATTACTTTGTATAACATTATGTTACCCAGTTAAGAGGTGGTTTATAATACAAACACATTAACCATTAAAGTTTGACTTTCCTTTGACATTCCTCCTGGCACCACCCTGTGCTGAAAACAATGAGTTTCCAGTCGATGGTTTTTCAGGTCACCACTGCTACCTGGCAGTGACTTTCTACTACATCAAGCAGGAGAGATCACTGGGAAAGTTGCAAAAGAAAGACTTTCTGCTTTTTACGCCTTCTCACTCCTCAGGAGTAAAATTGATCAGAAGATGTCATGAGCTTTCATTTTATGAAATGAAAAAAGTCTTGAGATGTTCAGCCCCTGGTGCTACAGCAACTGGTTTTGCATATGGAAAAAATAAAGAACTTTCCTCCCTCTTTCACATCCTACATAAAAGTCAGTTTGAGATGGATCATAAACCTAAACGTAAACACTAAAACAAAAAATCTACTGCAAGAAAACTGAAGAGAATACCTTTGCGACCTTGGGTAAGCAAAACTTTCTTAGAGAATATACAGAAGGCACAAACCATTGATAAACTGGATTTCATTAAAATTAGAAACTTCTGCTCATCAAAAATACTGTTGAGAAAATAAATACACAAGACACAGACTAGGAGAAAACATTAGCAATATACGTATCTGACCAAATATTTGTATCCACAACATGTAAAGAATTCCTGCAACTCAATAACAAAAAGTAAACAACACAATTGAAAAATGGGCAAATAACTTGAACAGAGACTTCATAAATAAAGATATATTAAAGGCCAATAGACAAACATAAAAAAGATGCTCAATGTTTTTAGTCATCAGAAAAATGCAAATTAAGACCACAGTGAGATACTACTACACATCCACTGAAACAGTTGAATGAAAAATATTTACATCACCAAAAATTGGAGAGGACTTGGAGTAACTGGAATTATCATACAGTGCTGGTGAGGATGTAAAACAGTTCAGTCACTTCGGAAACCTATTTGGCAGTTTCTTAAAAAGTTAAACATCTATCTAGCCTCATTTATACCTAGTATTTACCCAAGGGAAATGAAAAAAAAATAAGAGTGGAAAAGCCTTTTACAAAAATGTTCATAGCAACATTGTTCATAATAGCCCAAAACTAGATACAACCCAGATGTCCATCAAGAAGAGAATGGATAAACAGACTGGTCTATTTATACAGTGGAATACATCCCAGCAGTAAAAAGACATGAACCACTGATCAATCCAAAAACATGAACGCTCTGAAAAATAATACCCTGATTGGGAAAAAAAAAAACAGAACACAGAATAGTACACACTGTAATACCCCCGATTTATTTGGGATTTTGGAATAGGCAAAACCAACCTCTGATAGTAGGATCAGATCAGTGGTTGCTTGGGAGCAGGTGTGGAGGAAGTGCTCAGGGTGACTGGAAACGCTCTGTGTCCTGACACACGTTTGTCAGAATTGTCCAAGGATACTTTTTAAAGACCAGAGCATTTTATTGAATTGCCTAAAAGAAGAAGAAGAAGATGGAGGGAAAAAGGAAGTCTCAGATCTCTTACCTTTTGTCTTATTTTCAATCCGTGAGTTAATCTGCATTCTAGCTTCTTCTAAATTATTTTTGAAATCCAAATTTTCGGGTTTTAGGTTATATAATTGTTCAATACAGTCTAAATATTCCTATAAAATGAGCATAGAGAAAAGAAGAGACACAGCAAATGAATGTTGATTTTAACACATTTAGATCCTACGTGGTAGGAATTATACCTAAATAGGGGCAGAGATATATAAAATACCATTAAAGCAGGCCTAAGTAGGCCCAATTAGTAAAAATATATACATTTGTCATGTGTTCAGAAGATAGTTAAGTAAAATGAACAAGTTACGGCAGGATGTTATTTTCATGACCAGGTTATTTCTCTTTCTTTTCAGCCTGTGAGATTGCACCTTATATTCATAACTAGGATAATTAGACTTAGCATAATTAGAGTCCTCAACTTGGGGTTGCAGAGAACTAATTTCTCTTTTATTATCGATGTAAAAATTCTGGCAGTGGTGTTGTTAATCACAAGCTACATAAAATTTATGCTCTTTTCACTTCACTTGGGCCCATCTGAAACATAACTGAACATGTTACAAACTAGCATCTGCAAATTAGAATCTTAAACTCTTTATTATTTTTCTACATGAAATATACATTGTATATTTTATATATAGCATCTGTCTAAATATATGGGTGTGTATATTAAATCTTTTCTACTTTCCTACCATTTTGACAGCACAAACAATGCTAGGATAAATTAAACGGAGACAGAAAAGAAAGGCTTCTCCCTAACTTATGGGAAAATGTTTTATTTTCACTCACCGGGAGGAATGGATGGGCTTCTTCTGCAAACATTCCACTTGCCACATGGACTTGACTGTGGCTGGACTTGGTGATATCAGAAAGGACTGCTTGAATGTGTGAGTGGACCCCTGTATCTTGTGCACACTAAGGTGAAGGTAAAAAATACTTGAAAACAGGCTGGCTGTGGTATCACACACTTAAGTATCAACTGAGGTTAGAAAAGAGGCTCTTGGTTTTGCATTAGGACGTGCTATTTCAAAAAACAAATAGAATCAAAGGCTAATTCTACTGTTTGGACATACTGAAATGTTTGCTTTTCACCAGACTGACAATCTGATTACAGTGTATCATGATCACCTTACAGGTGTGAGGGACGACTTGGTAAGGTCCCTGCCCTGGTCAAAGCTTGACCTGTCTCCTCCACAAGATGGCCCAGAGCACACCTATCAATACTGGCACATTAATTTTAATATAATTGGTATCAGGAAAAATGTGTCGCTAAATTTTTGAAATAATTTAGAATTCTGGGCAATGGAGTTTGGTCTTAGTAGCCCCCTCTGTAGATAATAGTGGGAAAGTCACACCTGAAAAGTCACAGACCACCAAATGAAGGTACACATTATGAATTTTACCTAGAAATTAGCAACATGGAAAAAACATTAAACAATAACACTCATAAAGAGAAGACATCTTTAGTTACATTTTCAAAAAACAACATATATATAATATATATACACACATAGCCATTGAGCACTCACTCTGGTCCAGCCACTGTCTGAAGCACTTTTACTGTCTGGATATACCTGTGGGGGTTCCATTATGAAAACTCTTTGAGAATCATCTCCTTTCTGTACTTATTGCCCAAGGGAAGAAATAGCCCTTTTTCTTAAAGGCTAATTGTCTCTACTTCAAATTTTTGAGAGTCCCCATTTTGTCATCTCTTACTTCAAAATCTCAACATGATTATTTTAAAACAGTGTATGCAGGAGTTTGACTGTATGTATCTGTATTCTAGGCTCAGAACACCTCTGGAACAAATACCCCGTTTTATTGCCTTAAGCCTTTAGTCCTCATTGACTGCCATAAAAGAAGTAAAAAGGAAAGTAGGAATTGTATCTACCCTTGTGTTTGAAGAATTTGCAGTTCTCGTTAATTCATCCAAGTGCAGCACCTACAATGAGAAACAGAGAACCATTTTCAAAGGCTATACAAGTGCTGTACACCTGAAACTGACACAACATTGTAAACTGACTGCTTCAATACAAAAATATGTATTTTTAAAAGGCTGTGCAAATACTACTTCAAAAGACCAGACAGCGATACAGCGAATCACTTTCTTGCTGTAAGTGTTAAGCCCGTACATTTTTATGAGCCTTCTATGATTCAGCCCCACCTTTCTCTTAACTCTGTATTAGTTTTGCTCCTCATTTTTTAAAAAAGCAGACAGATGTGTTTGAAAAGCAAAATCTTCCATGTGCTCTTAGGCAGAAGTCTAAGCATTAGAGACTGAGGGATGACCTGTAGGCACACACTCGTATTTACCTTTATAACCTTTATGATAAAATGCAAATGGAAGCTTTAAAAGAGTGTTTTAAAATCAACTCAGGCCTACTCATTTGTCTTGTCACTTAATTTCTCCATCCCTACCCTTCCTGATGTGAAACACAGTAGGAACCCAATAAATTTTGTTGAATGAATGAATGAATTAATTAATTAATTTGTTGAATGAAGAATAAATAGTTGTATGGATAAATGAATAAATCTTAATTTATTGGCAGGCAGTAGCATTGGTTGTTCACTGAACAAAGATAATGACTGAATTCACATAATAGGTAATTGTTTAAAAATTATTTTCATAAACATTGTCTGATTTGATGCTCACAGTATCCCTCGGGGATTTTAGGAGCATTCTCTCCACTGAGAGTTAATGTTTGCTCTAGTCCTATTGATTAACTGGGGTATAACCATAGTTTCCTAAGGCCTTCACTGGAGAATAGATGGAATAAAACACTACAGCTCTCTGTAAATATTGAAAGGGTGGGTACGTTTAGCATGTTTTGTGTGATTCTCTGGAGTGAACATGGGATAAGAGACAGCAGAGTAGACATTATAACTTTCTTAAAATGCACATGAAGAGGACATAATTTTTTTATGTGTGTCTTTTAAGAACAGGAAAATGATAAAGGAGCGATGGCTGTGGTGAGGCAGACTTTAGCTGAAGGCCAGGAAGAACTTTCTAAAACATAGAGTTGTCTGAATGTTTGTTAAAAAGCGACCTCACACTGTTAAGTTCTGCCTTCTCAGAGGACTTTGAACAGCCTCTTGCCTGCAGGGTCCCAGTGGAGATTAAAGCCTAGAGAGAAGAGTGGAATTTTATGACTTCTTTCAGTTCTGAGATTGCCTGGTTGTCTCCTACAGCATAGAACGTACTGTCATCATCTATGGACTCTGCCTGCCTGGCGCCCCCTAATGTTGCTTCAGTGGTCATAAATGTCATCATCATCGTCATCAAAAGAAAGCAAGATGGTTGAACCTGGAATTCTGAGTGTTTGGCTCAGCCTTGGAAGGTTGTAGAAGAATCATTACCAGGGAGAAAATGTGAGGAATTTTCTCCATTTTGTATGGAAAGCAGCTAGAGAAAAATCTGAATTATTTGGTTCTCTTCTAATTCAGGCTTGTTGGGTATCAAAAAAAACAAAGAATTATTTCCACTCCAGACTCTCTCTGCCTTACTTGTGCCCTCAGCACAGTGAGCACGCCGTCTCTCTGGTGGCAAGACCTGAAGTTTGCACAAGCATAGGTGGAGCCACCAGCCAGCACGCTGTCACTTTGAAGGGAGGGCGAGAGAGAGGAGTGACTCTACACATGCTCATCCCAGGATGACTTGTGAAAATTCCCACAGCCTCCTCGTTCTCAGCTAGCCCTCCCTCTCCACCAACGTGCACTGATTGAGCACCTATTATGGGTAAGGCCTGTTCAGCCAATGCATGGAAATAGAATCAAACTGAACCCAAGACATTGAACTTTTCTTGAGTTTAAATATATAATTAAATTTAGAGTTTGACTCCAGCTTTCCAAATTCATTTCCAATTTAAATCTCAACTGGAGTGAAGCTGTGTTCCACTAGGTCATCATTCCCTCCATAATAAGCAGAGAGATGATTACAGCGTGTTGAAAGATGCCTACTCAGAAGCATTTTTTCCACTCACCCAAAATTACTGGTTGAGTTAAAGCACTTGTGATCTCCTTGGAAATGTAATTGCATAGCTTGTAAATCCTTGCAAAATATTCTCCATGTGACCCACAGCAGGAAGGCCCTGGGGACCTGACGATGCATGTGGGTGGAGGTGGGGAATCCTGATTTTTGCCGTGGGCCAGGCTGGCCTCACTGAGTGCCTCTCCAGGTTCTGCATCTGCTGCGCCCCCTCATCCACTACCCCTCAGGACAGAGCTATGGGAACTCTTACCTTTTGCACCTTTTTAAAAGAGCCAATTTGATAGGTAAGCGTAAGTGCAGGTGGACATTCTCTTGTGTATGCAGAGCTGGGCATCTGTGACATCTCCATAACAGAACAGCATCTGGAATTACTACTTGACTGTTCTCTAGACACGACTGAACGTGTGTTTGTGACATACCTTTTCCATCTGGGATGCACTGTCGCCTCTGGCCCCAAAGAGCACCACAGCCAGGGTGGACAGGAGACTCAAAGGAGAAAAAAAGATGTTCTCAACCGTGTGGTCATAGCTCATCTCTTTGAAGACCTCAAAGCAGAACTGTGCGTTTGCTGCACTGAGTGATTCCATTGCTTCACCTGGGGTCTGGAATCCAAAGGCAACTGTCAACAACAGCAAACATTACGTCAAAACGCTACTATCTCAGTTTATTTCAATTGAGTGTAAAAATTACTTCTATTTTGTAAACACTAGATGCTCAAAGAGGGGCTTCATGGAAACAAAAAGAACACAGGTTTTGGAGTCAAATGCATTTCCAGTTCTGCCATATTCTAGCTTTGTGTCCCTGGGCCAGTTACTTAAGTTCTCCAAGTTTCTATCTTCTCTTCTGAAAAAGAGGTTAAATAACAGCTTCCTTATAGGATCGAATCCTGTAATGTTTATAAAGCACCGGGGAGTGTGCCTGCCTGTAGCAGGTGGCCAAATGTGTCAGTGAATATTGTCATTCTTGTTATTGTTACCTGCGTTAGCCCCCTTGGGTAGAGTGATGACAAATAGGACAGCGTTATAATTAATACTGATCCTAATGGACACATGACCTCACAGAGTCTTTCAAAAATGCATAAAGGGACTGACTGAGGGAGAGAGTAAGGACCACCACCCAAATCCCGTTTTCACCACTAGAAAAGCATCTCAAAGTGCACATGTGCCCACGGTGGGTTGGTGGTACTGTTAACGTACACAGTGGAGAGTGTTCTTTTATAGGTGTTTTTAAGAGGAGGAGAAATGTAACTAAGCACGTAAGAGTCCTACAGAATTATTATCCTACTTCCTTCTATGAAGCCATCCTCAGATACTTCTCAAGAAAGGCAGAGCTCCCTGTTCTAGGGTCTGTGGGGCTGGCCGAGCTCCCCTGGGCTTGGTGCCTTCAAGTGGCTGTTCACTGTCACACCAGGGTTCAGGAGCGCTGAGCCTCTCCGCCGGGGGGGGGGGGGGGGGGGGGGGGCGCAAAGTCACGGAAGAGGGCTGTTCCAGGGAGAAGGACGGTCTCTCATTCCCTCCTTCCTTCCTGCCCTCCTTAAATCCCCCCTTGCTCTGGGCACTGTGTGGAAGAATGAGGTTAGAGGGTAATGGGGAACCTGAGCATTTCTGCTTCTACCCGGTGCTCCGGGGAATCAGGTAACAGAGCCCCGCGGGCTGTGGAATCTTCCCTCTGCATCTTCTCTTCTGCTGTTGGGGGTTATTTTGAAGAACCGCCTTGGAGTCTGGGACCAAGGGGAGGGAAGACCCTACAGGGCAAAACTTCAGGAAGCACTCACTTTAATATGTTAATCCTGTGCTTTTGTGACCCTCATCCTGGGAGTGAGCACCTCCTGGAGAATGAGCCACCCACAGTGTAAATAACTGCACTTCAGTAAAACTAAATAATCAAAGTAAAATAAGATGAGCCACCCACTGAATAAAATTTAAGGAGGCACTTGACGCTCAGTCATACAAGCCTCCTTAAATTTTGCTCCCTGAGGAGCCTTGCTTAACTGGTCCCATTCCTGACTTCGCTTAGCATCCCTGGTCAGGGTTTGGGATACAAGAGGCTGCGAGTCTGTATTTTTGGTGGCTGTACTGCTGTCTTACATTGCACTAAAGATACCGAGGGGCTTTGACTACGGTATTGGAATTAGAGTAAACTTCTCCCCCTTGTCTGCTGTTGAAACAAATGGTGCACCTCAGTCTTAGAAAAATCAGAAAATCTTAGGCAAATGCTTGCTCATCCTGTATGTTTTAAAAGGGGAAAGAGATTCAATGTGGTGTGTTTCCTAAAAGAGCACAAGGAACAGAAAGTTTGTAGTTGCCGGGCTTTGGGTGAGAATATAAATAGAAAAGCCTTATTTCTCTCTTCTGAAGGATTTAACTTACATAATGTCTTGCCAGTATCTGGAGGCCCAGCTGCAACTTTTCCCAGCCTAGGGGTGTGGTTCCAATAAAGCAGCCTGAAGAATTCCTACACAGAGGAGAGCAAGTTGAAATACATTGGTTGGGCCGGGTGCCGACATTTCCTAGGGATCAGAAATGTTACGACTTGCTTGAAAAGCTACCACCCTCTTCCCCTAAACATGGAAGTAAAAGCCTCTAAGACACCAGTATACATCTGTTATCTCATTGTCATATAACTGGGAATGGAGCTGGGGAGAAAATGGGGGTCAGGTGGAGTTCAAGTTCACAAAAAAACATAGAAATAGATGTTCAGACGAGGACCTGTTTCTCGGGGTTTGTGAGATCGCTGGCCCATTGTTTTCCACCCCCTCGCTCAACTGTGTGGGGAGTCCTGCCCCCTGGTAACTTACATGGTTACCCTACAATCAAAAAACATCTTTTGGTGGCACTAGATAATTTTAATTGGATTTACAGAATCCTAGAAACATGTTTGCTTTGCTGAAGAGACAGTTGGTTGAAATGACTAATCACAGGTCTTTATAATGAAGAGCTTTAAATCAGACAAATGTGAGTTCTGACATGAACTCTGCCTTTTGTTATGCATGTGAGGAACTTCCTTGACTACCCTGAACCTGTGTTTATAAAATAGGGAGGGTAGCAGATATCTACCTGACAACGTTGTTGTTAAGCGTTAAATGTGATAATAAATATAAAGTCTCTAAATAGAAAAATTACTCAATGATATTATCCTCCTTTTTCCTTCGAAGATTATGGATTGAACTCAAAGAGGAGTCACAAATTTGAGAAGGAAAGTATTGGGTCCCCAAATTAATTCTACAAATGGGGAAACTGAAGTGAGCCTTTGGGGTCACATGACTTGCTCAAGTCCACACGGTTAGAAAACATCAGATTCAGAATAAACATTCAGTTTTCCTCTCCAGCGCATTGACCTCTCCGGCACACAGCCTAGAAAAAGAGGAGCTGAATTGTGGTACCACATAGCACAATTTCTCCTTATGTGTTTGTACATACTTACAAACAAATTTCTTATTCAGACAGCCAACTCAGCCAGTTTTATTTGTGGAACAAAGGGGAAAAAAAGCTTACTTCTCTTTAAAGAAAAATCTTATTCAGCCTCTGTTCAATCATCATCAAAGTCCTCACCTTAACCTAAGAATAAAGATCGGGAATAGAAATGGCTCTCTACAGTACTGGAAACCGTGACATCAAAAAGCTCCCTCAGTGGCTATGAAGAGCTGAAAAGAGAGCCACACACTGCCTTGTTTTAAATCTGCGCGTCCCACCACCATCCCCCAAACCATGACACCTCTCACAGCCCTCTTCCTTGGATTACAACTAAATATTTTCCCCGATACTTCGCGAGAACTCATCACCACCTGCAAGAATCATGGCCAAATAGATGTAATTGAGTGTCTGCATTTTTACCTTGTTTTCAGATTGGTCAGAGTCGAGCCCAGAGCTGTGTCCACGGCACGCAGACACACACAGCACTCAGCACAGAGTGTACTCCTCCCGTCTGCTCAGAATTTGGTTGCACAAGCGATTTTCCCTTGCATTGTGAAGTGATGTGATGTATTTATACCTAGGGGTAGAGAGTTGGCCAGCTGACGTGTGCATTGTAAAGTATGCTGCTCCCCTGGCTCAACATGGATGTGGACTGAAGAGATGTAGAAAAGAATGAATAAAACATTTAATGGCATGGATTTTATGTCATAAATTATGTGGTATTTTTAAATGAGCTGTAATGTGTGTATCTATGTTACACAAACTCTCCATCTATAACAACAAATTATTGGAGTTTAAAAACCAGAGAAGAGGCTCCTGTCTTGTGAATTGGCAAAAGGTGTCTTCCCCTGGCTGCTCGGATGAGACATGGTGAATGAAATGCTGTTCTCTCTGGCGCAGAGGCAGCTGGACACGGAGTAACCCTTGTTGAGTAATGATTTCAAACCTATCTCAGGGCAAATGTAGGCAGGATTCCCAGGAAAAGCAAGTTACAGATCAGCTGTAGCTCCAACTCAGAGAGAGACCGGGACAGCATCTCAGGATGTCAGAGATGAAGAGGCCTTAGAGCGCATCTCTTCCGAGATTTTCAGCCCCTACAAATACTTTTTATACTGTGATCCAGAATATTCATTCAAAACTGAAACAAGAGTTTCACAAACAAAAAATAAACATAGCACTGCCTGTGATCTAGCAGTTTCACTTCTGGGTATTTATGCTAATTTGAAAAGATATGTGCTTACCAGTGTTGATTACAGTATTATTTGTAGTAACCGAGATACGGAAACAGCCTGTGTACGTGGATAGATGAATGGATAAAGAAGATGTGGTGTGTGTGTGTGTGTGTGTGTGTGTGTGTGTATGCAATGAAATAATCCTCAGCCCTAGAGAATGAAGTCTTGCCACTTGCAACAACATGGATGGAGCTAGAGGGTCTTATGCTAAGTGAAATGTCAGAGAAAGACAAATAGAGAGATCTCAGTTATAAGAGGAATCTAAAAACCAAAACAAACAAAACAAAATGAAAACAGACTGTTAGATACAGAAAACAACTATGCCTTTAAAGTATTTGCTCTAAAAATCAAGGCATATAGTTTTGCTTTTTTAAAAAAAGAATCCTTCTAACAAATTATTAGCTAACACTAATTAGGAGTAACTAAAGTGAAATCCGGACACGTGTACTAGCTCCTTTTCATAAAATTAAACACGCATATACATATATAGAGATAGAAGTTCTCATTTTTAGAAACAGTGTCCAAACGACAAGTATGTGCAGAGGAAGAAGAGGCTAATTAATGGAAGAAAACGATTCAAGGCAATAAAAAAGGGAGAAAAAGCCAGAATTGAGACCCTTTTTATTTCCGTTAAATGACCCCTGACTTGTGTAGGTAACATAAAAGCAGGCATCCAATATTTGGTTACAACAGGAAACGAATTCGATAGTTTTCCTTTGATAACTTGACAGTGAATTTTATAAAATTATTTTACATATGGGAATAAAGACATGGATTGTGGTCTTCATGAAACAGGATTGGCAAATGCCCCCCTTACCAGACATTAGGCAGTATTTGGCTTTTCCCTAATTAATGTGAAGAGGAAAAGGCTGCCAAGTCAGGAGAAAAATGTCCCGTGGTTCCACTTGCTTCTCAGATTCTCAGAGGGGAGGGGAAGAAATGAAACAATCTGATTACATATAATGTTAGTAAGAGACATCCTGGATGCACGGACTGTCTTCTCAAGGAAACCTTGCCCACTCAAAGAGCCAGCTTGCCTCCCTGAAGCCCTGCAACTAGCTGTCCTCTCTTCTGGGTCATTCAGTATGGGGACCCTTGAGCAAGGGGGAAGGGACAGTATTTTTCATGCTCTGGCAAGAAATGGACTTCTATATGACGCAAAAGTCTTTTCTAGAGTCTCAAAGAAACATACTTTGAATCAGATTTCCACCAATTTAGAGAACTTCACTTCTCTCATATACAGTCCTGAGGAGAATTTGGATTCAAGAAGGGAAAAGGGGGAAAAAGAAGGGTTAACAATGAAAACAGAATCCTATCAACTTCCCGGCGTCTGTGATTCACCTGTAGACGCTGTTCGCCCAGAAAGCCAAAGAACAGATACTTTAGAGCAAAACAAAACAAAACAAACAAAAAATAGTTAATAATTCTTTAGTTGGCTGTTCACAGAACCAGCGGGTTATTGGCAAAGGAATAACTGGGTATTGTTCAGTGACTTCTGTGCTTTTATTACGTGTGAACACCCTATTAACAAAAGAGCATTTGCTGGGTTTTCTTGCCTGTAAAGCATTCTGTCTATAAAGACTCTGATTAGTAGCTCGGAGTGAAGGTGTGTGTCTCTGCCTGTTGTTGTGGACGGTTAAGGGAACAGGTGATTGTACGTGGTCACGCCTGGGGCCCTCATCCCACAGCACTCGGCACCCATCTGGTGGTCCACGGCTCTCGACCCTGGTTTGCTTTGTGCTACAGTGGATGGCTTCCATCCACAATGCTCTAATTTAGATCCATATAACAAGGATTTTTTAACCTAGTGGGTCTATGGTTGGGATCAAAGAGATCTTTGAACTTCCTAAATTTACTTGCATACATTCTCCTATAGGGGCATGTTTCAGCTTTCAAATTGGATTCTCAAAGGGAGTATGTAGGTCAGTAAGTAAAAGATCATTACAAGAAAAGCTTCTGTGGGCCCCTCTGCAGTCGGGCTCTTCCCTTCCTCCTGGCGTCCACCCTCTCTGCCCCAAATGCTGATGTTACTGTCATTTAAAGATTTCTAAATCAAATACTGAGAAATCCTCTTCTTTTATCTCCACGTTCATTCAATCGTGAATGCCTAACCAGTCAGGCCACCTCCTAAATCTGTCAGTGCTATTCACTTCTGTCTACCTGCATGACCTGTCCCCTGGTCCCAGCCACCATCACTTCCCAGCTGGACCACCGTCCAGTGCTCCCTGTTAACAATCTTGTAACACTCTAGCCCACTGTCCACACATCAGCAAACACAATCCTACAAAGTGCAAGCTTCAAAGTGTCACTCCCTTCCTCAGAGACCTGCAGTGCCATCGCACCAAGCTTGGAGCAAAGGCGAACTCCTTGTTGTGTGCACGGTGCTCTCCGCACCTCCCCAGCCCACCCTCCTGCCCTCCTGCCCTCGACTTCCTGCAGTTGCACTTACGGCCATCAGAGGAGCCGGTGGTCTCTCACGTGTGGGCTTTGGAGTAAGCTATTATCTCTACTGGAACCTTCTTCCCCTCTCTTGCTGCTCCCCTTACTCCACTCATTCCTCCAGGTTTGAGCTGAAACAGTCCTTCCTCCAGGAAGCCTTCCTGTCTTTCCAGGACTAGTTTAAAACCCTCCACTGCGCGCTTCCAAAGCCCCTCTGCCTTCATTCATAGACCTTAATCACACTGTTACAATTTGTGAAAATTATAATAGCTCCTTCCGGCCAAAGAGTCAAACTTAGCAGCACTGACAGGTCTTGTCTGAAGAGGCACACTTGGAGAGAAATTGTACATTTAAAGGTAGGTTGTTCTAAAAATGTCTAGAAAGCATTTCTGTCATCTTCTCTTCCCTCCATTCTTTACTCTCCATTCTGCTCCCATTTCTCTCCCTCCCAAGCTCTGAGTATATTGACGTATATTGTTTTGCATTGTTTAAATTACAAGCCAAGAATAACACCCAATATTTGTAAAAGATTAGTCACTCTAGTTTCACTAAAGACTTCTCATGTTTCAAGTACAATGGAGTTCCTGTTTTGGTCAGCAAGGCCACAGGCAAGGAGCAGGGTGAAGAGGGAGGAACAAAGGAATGTCTCAGGACACAATTAGGTTCTGATCGTCCTAGTCCGCAGGCTACCTGCTCTGTTAGGTAAGCTCACTGTGGCTGTCTCTTCTGGAAGGTGCTACCAGTTGTGTTTATGAACACTATTCTAGTCATGGGTCTTCACAAATTTTAGGTTTGTCTGTTGGGATAGGATCTAAATACTAGCGTTAAGAGATACCCAGAGGGTTAAAAACACATAATACCACCTTTCTCTGTTGACAAATAGAATCTGTCAGTCAGTGAAGCGTGTGCTGGAGAGAAATTACAATGGAACAGAAGATAACTGTCCTTTCTCTTAGAGAGTTTTTAGTTACGAACCTTTATTTTTAGAAGAATTTATATTATTATTACTATATAAACTCTCAGAAAGTTTATTAGGAGAAATAATACCAAGCCAAAGGAAATCCTTGGAAGTATAAATGACTCAAACATCAGAACACGGAGACATGTAATTATGGATTTGCCCACATTTATAAGAGGGGTGGTCTTCCAGGAAAGCCTGAGGTCATCAGAGACACTTGGCGTCCATAAGTGAGCATCCCAAAGACGGGGTGCACCATGTGAGGTGCTCGACCAGGAGGCATGGCCAAGGCACAAGGTGAAGTTTCCGTTTTGTATACTATTTCCTTGCAGACCTGACTCTCACTCTCTCTGTTTACCTCAAACTTCAGTGACTTTGCGTCCTACCATGCTGCCCAGAAAACCCTATCAGCAGAGGAGAGTGGCCGGATTTAACTGAACTGCGGGGCCACCATCAGAACACATGCTGCTGTATCCCATTCCTGTATCTTTACCGCCCGAACACAGAGCCGGGGGGTTGGGGGGTGGATGTTATTTTTGAATGGCAATAGATGGGAGTGGGGTTAATCAGAAAAATCAGCTCCTTGCAAAAAGCGTACCATTGCATACCAGTTAAATTCACTCCTGTAAAGGTATCTGAAAGATAGTAGTTACTTCAGGGGTTCAGGTTAGGGGTTAAATTATTTCGGTCAGGGGCTTTGCTACATCTTTCAAATCATACCACATTAACTCGTTCATGCCATATTCAGGGGCTCCACAGTATTTGTTGAAAGTCAAGTTCTGCCAACCCCAGTGCTAAGCACCGCGGTGCCAAGCTGTAGGCCACTCCTGACCAACCTAGTTTCTATTCAGATAAAGAGTCTTTTGTGATGAAAACACAATTCGACAGGCTGTTACAGTTTATAAAATCCTCAGTAAGTGCGGCATGGTCTAGTGATTCTTACTTTTCAGTCTGTCTTGTAAAATTACTTACGGCTTATCATAAATACTAATATATGCAAATCATTTCCCCTTATGAATTTAAATCCTAGTATTTAAATTTGCTCATCTGTTTATGTAAGTATCTGGAGAAGTAACTTTCATGTGTACTAAAATAGCAACATTAAACCAAGTCAGATTTATATTAAAAAAGCATTCTTTCTTTTCATGGCTTGATTGCTTGGCGTAGAAAATAGTGCAGATAGTCTCACGATTGGCCCGAGGAGAGCCATCATGCTGTACAGCTGTGTTCAATTTTTTTATTTCGATAAATAGAGAAAAAATTTACAAACTTTACAGCATATGAAATAATATACTGCAAATAACAACTGGCAACTGTTAAGAGATACTTAATATTTGAAAAACTATGTACATATCAAGTCTCTATCAAGGAAAGGCCAAAATGATTAATGAAACATTTCAGTTGGTCCCCAACCCCAAATTCATATTTTTTTAGCATCTAAAATAGATATTAATTTCAAATCAACTATATTAAATTAAATGCTAATGTCTTCTTAGCTCAGCAAGGGAAAATTATCCTTCACATTTATTTCCCGCAGTGGGACTTACTATGTAGATCATTTACAGCAAAACTAGAATATCTGCCATAACTACAGTTTCAAAAAAGATCCCTAGGGCTGCTTCTATCTTACTACTCCACCATTACCAGCAGGGCACTACACAATTCCCATATGTTATATCCAGATCTTTGTGCGAGAGGCTATGGTGTGAAGACTGGCAGAAATAAGTGTGGGTAGAGAGACAAGGAAATTAGAAATGGGGTAGGCAGATGGTGGTAGAAATGCTAAGAGCAAGATCAAGACAATCAACCAGGTGTCTAAGGAGGGTCAAGTCACCAAAATCATCTGCCAACCAACGTTAGAAGGAAATAAACCCAAGGGAAACACCATGTGCTTCCAATTAAATTCAAATCTATTCACTTGTGGTGGCTCCTTGATGTTTCAGGGACCATTATAATAGAAACCAGTTGGATTTTCAAGGGCAAGAGACTTTGCCACTAAACAAAATGATGTCATTCTTCCTGATGACAAATAGGAATGGGTGATCAGCTCGGAACACTGTGGAGTCTGGGAGCTGCTTTTCTACGAAGTCGTTTCCCGTGGCAGCGGTCGCCTCTGTGCCTTCCTCGGTCACCTCTATGTAAGACTTGTGCATCAGTTTTGACATGTATAGTCGGCCTCCTGCAGCTATACCGGAGAGATCAGCTCTGGATTCATCAAAGATATCTCTCAGCCCTAGGGCTTTTAAATAGTGTTTGGCTTCATAATTCTTCTCTATCTTGAACTGAGGGAAAAACACCTCAACATATTGATATCTCATTTTTCTTGGATTGGTCCAGTCCATTAGATTCTGGAAGGTCAGTTTTTTTTCAATCTGCAAGAATATTTAAAAGACAATTTAAAATCATATGGTTAAGAAACAGATGGGGGGGGTGGTGGATAGCTCAAGTGGTGGAGCTCACACTTAGCCTGCATGAGGTCCTGGGTTCAATCCCCAGTACCGCCTCTAAAAATAAAGAAAGAAAGAAATCTAATTACCTCCCTCCCACAACTAACAAAAAAAAACAAAAACAATTTTTTAATTTTTAAAAAAGAAACATGAAACAACAGCTACAAAGATACAGGGTTTTCCATAATCATCCTCTCCTGGATATTTGCATATACGTATGTGTGTGGGTCCCCGGCGTGTCTGGAAAGGGGAAATGATTAAAACAAATGGTTCAAGTACTCTTTAATGAATCACATATTAATCTTCTCTAATGTGACAAGGTGTGGCTTATCCATGCTTCAGGGCATTTCTGATCTCTGCCCGCATATGAACGTATGTAGCCAAGGGGAAACAATGAACGGGTGAAGGAATTAGAGAATCAGAGATCACCAAAGGGAGGAAGGAACTCATCAGCCATAGAAATCAGTGTTTCCTGACCATTTTCCCCTCAATAAAGACTTAGTGATAGTGCTTGCACAGCTTGTGGGAGTAAACCAACGGAACCCCGGGTGGCCCACAGCAAGGAGCCCAGAGCTGTAGCCTCTTGGGCTTGTGTCATCAACACCTCCCAGCACAGACACCCCCACCGGAAGGCCTGGATCCAGATCGACTCTCCTACTCAACGTGTGTGACAACTGAAGCTCAAGACAGTGTAGGGAGATGTCATTTTTCTTGGATTGGTCCAGTCCATTAAGAGTAAGGGCAGAGCCAGGACCCTCAGCGACACAGTGAGGAGCCCCTGTCTCTCCCCAGTATCACTGCTGCCCCAGGTGACTCGCAGATTGAACTCTCCAACCCCTTCACACTGAGAATCGATCATAGATTACTACACACTTATAATGGAAAGAGTTTTCACACACATTGTTTACCAATCTTGTACACATATGGGCATTTGTTCTCAAATTTAGGCTCAGTGGAATCCTAAATGGCTTTTCACAGCTGCTAAACCTTCCTCATAGTCTTATCAAGGACCTGGATTTATATAATTTTATAAATTTTATATTTTAAATTTTTTGTGTGTAAATTATCCACTTCGTGGATAGTAACTTTTTGTTACTGGATTAGAATTTTTTCCTCATTTAGTCTTCTGCAGAGGCAACTTCCACACTGCTGTTTAGTCCTGTAGGATTATGGAAGTCTGTAGATTTATGCTAATCTGATCCAAACATTATTAGGAAAATCTATTACAGAAAAGAAAAACTCAGTAAGTGCAAGAACAAATCTTTATAGTTATCTACCACTTTTTTTATATGAGATACTTTTTCTGTTATTGAAGATTATTTGAAGTTAACATAATTGATGTGTGCTAAGATCTGACTGTCATAAAGATTATCAAGTGAATTATTGATTTAATATGAATACCAATAATTCATATTGTCATGCTTTAAATTTAACAATGCCAACTTTATGACATTCCTCTTGCCGTTCATGTCAAAAAAGAAGATTAAAATAAAAATTGGACACAAATCATTATAATAATTCATTGCCTGTGTCCATGTAGGATTGGTACTTCCATAGTTTTAAAATCATGTCTTTAAATCATAGGAAAAAGATGGATAGAAATAATGCCTCTGGGTAGGAAGAGTCTCCATTTCTTTCTATATTTTTTACTTTCCATTATTTTACAAGAAACATTTATTATTTTCCTAATTAAAACACAACAAATATTTTAAACTTTAGTTATAGCTTTTTAGGATAGCGATATGTGTGTACACACACATACATTTGTCCATATGTACTTCTCAGACAAATTGACAATTTTATGAGCCTCTTTTCCCTAATCTCACATGGCTGCTGTAAGGATTAAATGAGATAATAAAAATGAAGCACCGAGCATATGGCTTGGCACATAGTAGGTGTTCAATAGATGATGTCTCTTATTCCTTTTGATTGGAAGTATAGAGATTTGGGCTTCTGAGATTGCAGGTCACAGACCTAGGAAGCCAAGTTCACAGAAAGAAGAAGGGGAAGAGGAGGAGGAGGGGGGAAGGAAAAAAGGAGAAGGAGAAGGAGAAGAAGGGCTGAAGAGCAAGATCTGAGACCCAGTGATGATGTCTGGCTCTGCAGGGCCGCCGCTGCCTGCCGCCTGCGCCGTGCTGGTCGGCTGCCCTGCTCCATCAGTCACAGGGCAGTCTCTAACCTGCTCTTCCTAGAAACACAGCAGCACAGAGTGAGACCATACATTTTAATTCTCAAAGGCTCAGGACTTAAAAATGCCGTCATACTGTTCCTGCTTAAGATGCTGAGTCTATCAAAATTTCAGTTTTACATAAAAGGCTATTTTCCTGGCCAAATGCAAAGACCTAAACTCATGCTCTTCACTCACCGTGGCTGAAATTTAACAGGTTCCAACTCTACAGCTATTCAACTAAAATGATGCTAAATTGAGATGAGTCAGTCTCAACATCTGCAATGGTATCTGGCACGGAGTAGGTACTCAAATATTTGTCAAGTAAATGAATAAATGAGTAAGTCAATAATTCCAGATCTTAAAGTTGATGGATAAAAACACAATCAACAGCATCCTAAAAATCTTATTCCCCAAGAGTGGAAGTGGCAGCAGTGACTTACTTGGGATAGGTCATTCTCAGGCAGCATTATGTACATGCTTATGCCACCGTGATATCTGAGCTCCAGAACCTGCATGGATGGGTCCTTAATGACAGACAAATTGAACTTCCGTTCTTGATGCATCATGGCCACTGCTTTTCCAGGACACTGGAAGTCAAAAGTCACAAAAGAATTTTAAAAGCCCACCTTATTTCACTTACTGACCAAATACAGTAAGAACATGCTGCAGTTTTTGTTCAGTTGACCTTGTGGATTTTCCCCAACTTGTGGCCAATAGTGGTCGTGTAGGTTCACATCTCAGTGGTAAAAGCACAGACTTTGACTTCAACTGCTTGAGTTTACAACTCCCCAGCTATGTGACCTTGGGAAAGTTACTTCACCTCTCTGTGCCTCCATTTCCTCCTCTCATAAAGAGGGGTAAAAATAATCTCTACTGCATAGGATTGTTGTAAAAATGTTGTTAGTTAATCTGTCTAGCACTTGGAACACTGCCTTGCATTTGAGTTTTATCTGAAAATGTATCATAAGTAAGAAATAGTTATTAAATAGCATTATAATTTTAAATGATTGCTATAATTTTTTTTCCTCTCATCAGAAGGAAAAGACAGACTACTACTATAAAATCACAATTTAAGAATGAAGTCTTGTAAAATGTTTTAAATTCCTGTGAAATATTTGATACTGAGGGGATAAAAAATTTTGATACTATCCCCCAAATTAACTTGAGGGGGAACACAGTAGCTCTTCTCTTGAGGGTACCATTTGTAAATTTAGAGACACTGTAGAGGTATAATAAATGATTTTTTCCCCTAAAATATATTGTGATTCTGCCAACTTTTCAACATTTTTGTAACACCTCCCCTTAAGAAAGAAGGTTCTAAAGGAGGAAGTCAGATAATTATTTGAACCAAAGATCCTTCTTCCTCTGAAAAGTTTGTTCTTTTTGACTGAGAGTCCAAACCTCACAAAGAACACACAGGATGCAATGAAGGAAAAAAGGGCACCTGTTTAATGAGACCCACCAGCCTCGTGGAGGCTGAAACAAATGAGGGCTGGGATGTCACAGCCACAGTCTCACTTCCTGCCCGGGCGGGTAAAGAGTCACACAGCAGGGTTGTGCTGGGGAGAGACGGGAACTAGACTTAGCGAAGAGATAATGCCACCAATTTTTGATGGACCCAAAACTGACACCAGTCTGTGATGTGTCTCCTGTACTAAGATTACTGTGCACAAATTGATAAAATAAAACCAAGCATATGTGTCTTCTGAAGGGACAAATTGGTACACAAGAATATATGTTTTATGAAGGTCGGTTAAGATGTTTTAGATCAAAAAGAATTAGACGAAAGACCAGGTATGACCAATTCTGGGAAATGCACAGCTTTATTTAACATAACATTTCCCTTTGTAAAAGGAAACACCTCTTTGCTTTGACCCTGGAAAAAAAAACGTCATTGATGTTAAATGACTCTCACTGTACATTTACACCCCACACTTAGACTCACACACAAAAAAAATGGCATGCTTTCGTCAGATGTTTTTTCTGATAAGCCTCCTAATGAGAATATCTTAAAATAAGGGTGGGGGGAGGTTAGAGCTCAGTGGTAGAGTGCCTGCTGAGCATGCACAGGGTCCTGGGTTCAATCCATTAATAAACAAATAAACCTAATTACCTCCCCCTCCCCGCCAAAATTTTTTTAAAATGTTCTAAAGAGTATCTTAAAATAAATTCATATTTTATTACTTTAGTCAATTTTGAATGTTTTAAGAAATACCAATTTGCTGCGTTCCATAACCTGCACTGTCGGGCAAATAGAAAGTCTGTTTTACAAGCAGCTTACCCATACTGTATTAGCATGTAGTACTGGATGGTGCCGGTGAGGCAGTAGGAAAAATGAGCAAAGAAATGGTAAACCCAGCACTTGTCTACGTAATACCACAGTTTCTGTGAAGGCACACTATTGGCAAAAATCTTCCTAAATTAAACAGATTCCACACCTTGGGCGATCTGAAACGGCAGTTTAGGGTCTCACTCTTGGTGAAGGCTGATTCCCACTTGCCTTTGAAGTACACAGCGTTCACCAGCACCATTACAGCGGCTGAGCTTATGGTACCTTGATGAAAGATATTCTTGATTTTGCCTTTTGAAAATAGAGAAAAAAAAAAAGTTAATTTTTTTCATGTAAATTAAAAAAAAAATTTAATGATGAAATGAATGTTTTTCTTATCACATAATAATTATAATGATATTAGTAATAATCTATGAGTAATTACTTAGTCTAGCATTTTCTGAACACTTTGTATGCAATACTTGGTTTAATCGTCACAAAACCCTGTGTACAGTAGGCACTATTATTGTTTCCGTTTCGGTTGAGGAACGTAGGGCATAGACAGCTTAAGTAATTTGTACAAGAAATCCTGACAACAGGATTCCGACCCAAGATGACAATTCTCAGAGCCCTTCCCTAGTGGTAGACACCAGATAGCCTTTATCTACTCCACTGATGAGGCCACAGCACTTCTGGTATAATTTAACTCCATTCTATTGAAAAGGCTAATTCCTTCATTCCACGTTAATGAGACTTTTGCTAAATGCTTGGCACCATTCTGGATACTTGAATCACAATGGTGAAAGACACAGTCCTTGCCATCATTGGGCTCAGTCCAGCCCAGTAGAGGCAGCTCCCAAACGCAGTCGCAGCACCCTGGGGTCCCAGCCTTGTGCTCAGTGTGCTGCGGGAGCGCAGATCTGGGGCAGCCATCTCTGGCTGGGCCACCTGCTTGAGCTGAGGGCAAGGTTGGGGTCAGGGAAAACTTCCATAAAGACAGGACTGTTTATTCAAAGACACGGAAGCTTGGGAGAGCAGAGTGTACGTGGGGAAACCCTAACTCATTCCGATGGAATAGGAAGAATAAGATAGGAAAGGTTAGAGGCAGGGACCGGAAGATAAAGAGCCTGGGGAGTCCGGGGAAAATTCTGGATTATCTTGAAGGTGATGGACAATTATTCTTCAGCATTTATTAAAATACATGAAAGGGCAGAGTCACGAGGGCTCAGATTTGCCTTTCTGAAGGGTGACTCCGACAGTGTGTGGAGGATTCAGGGTAAGAGGGATATAAGACCTGGGTAGGTTTGTTGGAATATTGGCATCATTTTGAAGTGTTCCTCCAAATGAGTATTGAGTTCATATGCTCATCACAATGAGAATAATTATACATAGGTTTGCATGAGAAAGGAAGAAAGAGAAATAAATAACTACTCCAAATGAAGAAAAGTTTTACTAATCTGACACTAAAATACTAAACACTAAATGGAATTCCATTCAGTTATTAGAAAAGTTAGTTATATGGGTTTCTCTTGATTTATGAATAGTGTATTTGAAACACGTGGTAGGTAATGGTCAAAGTAACCCCCTACCGATGTGATGATGAATAAATGAACAAAAAGAAACTTGAGCCACTGTATTGTTGTTTCCAGGACTAACTTATGCTTTTGAATGTTTGTATTTAAGGGTGCAAGCCACATATCTCAAATTTTTTAGACAGAGCCAGACTCAGCAAATACACATACATTGTTCAGAGTATAAATCAAGGCCACATCTTAGGTAAAGAAATGACTTTGGAATCAGGTGATTAACAAAACAACAAATAGATTTCTTTCTTTGTTTTGTACTACACAAGAACATTAGGTGGAGTTCCATTTTCACTTGGAAAGAGATTTGTCAATAAAAAGATGTACTTTTTTTCTGGTAGGCGTTACCTTTGCCACATATATTATCTTGCTAAATGAAGAGAATTTTAAAATAAAAAGTAAGCTATGTATTCTTTAGGAAAAAAATCAATGATATGAAAGTATACTTCTTAGACAGCAGGATATCATTATTTTAATAAGCTTCTTCAGTCCAAGAAGGAACAGTAAGATACTGGATGGGTCATTAGAATAAAATATTATGTTGTGGTTATTGAAAATAATATCCTATAAACCAATCTCTCTGTTCACTAACCAAGTATAAGACATTGAGGTTAACGATGAATTAACTCAGCTTGTCACTAATTTATGAAATGGCCATAATAAAATCACTTTGTCTCACTAATAAAATTTGTTTCCTAATAAAATGAGATAATGTAATAGACAAGATTTCTAAAAAATATATAAAGCATTCACATCATTAAGATTGCTCAAAACCACAGTGCAAATACTAAAGCAATTAAAAATAATAGCAAAGATTACTTTTCATTAAGAGAGCAGTTCCTTTATGGATACAAAAGACTCCCAACTTCAAAGTTGAGAGTTCTCAGTATTCAGATATAACTGACAGATCTTGTTGAAAAACAGGGCATGGCACTCACCGTGTGTCTCGTTTTCAATCCATTTATTAATTTTATGTCTGGTGTCTTCTATATCATTTGTAAAGTCAACTCTTTCCACTTTGGCATTATATAGTTTCTCAGCACACTCAATGTAGTCCTATAAATAGAAATGACACACAGTTCTATAAGTAATATGCAGTTCTTGTATTTTCAAATCATCACCAAGTAAGCACATTAAGAAATATATTTTCGAATGTGTCTCCTCATTTCCTCTGCCTTACTCAAGGACTACTTCCTGCCTCAAAGATGAGGAAATATGGCTAGAAGGGGAACTGGAGAACTTGAAATTCTATCTGCATAGCAAGCACACTCTTTAACTTAAGGGCACCTGAGAGGGACTGGGGGCATCAGTAGAGACTGCGGCTAATGCCCACCCCTTGACTTGACCACTGCTTTCTCGCCGTCCGTGCTTCCATAGCCCCCTAACTCATCTCCCTTGCTTGTGTCATCCTCTTCCTCCTGAAAACCCTTCAAGGCTACTTCTTGTGCTTAAGATGAAGTCCTGGACCTGGCCTGCAAGGCTCTGATGGTCTGCACCTCACTCACCTCACTTCTAGCCACTTTCCCCTTCATACTCTGCTCTCTAGCCAGATCCAAACACTCGAAGCATCGCAGAAGTGCAGGTGTCCTCTCTCTCTCGAGGCCTTTGAACAGCATCCCTTCTACTGGGAATGTCCCATGGCTCTCATAGTTACATCTTTTAAAATTACTTTGTGTATGTATTTATTTCATTTCTTCTTTTATTTGTGTGTGGGGGTAATTAGGGTTTTGGGGTTTTTTTTGATGGAGATACTGAGGATTGAACCCAGCACCTTGTGCAGGCTAAGCACACACTCTCCCATCGAGCTATAACGTCTTACTCATTTTCTATTTCCAAGTATAGATGCCTCTTCCTGATAGACGTCTTCCTTAGGCCCCTCCTGTGTCCGCTCACAGTCCCTTTACCTTCATTTTCTTACCAGCTGTTATCATAGTGCATCTTGCTTGTATCTGAGATTTTCTGAGCCCTTAACAAGACGGTAGATTCTGTGAAGTCAGAACCATAGATGCCTTGCTGATTATCGCGTTCCTCGCACCTAGCACATTGCCTTGCACATCATGGGTGCTCAAGAAATACTTATTGTCTTTAATAAAAAGTAATTACAGCAATCCAGTGTAGCAGTAACACAGCAAGCACACATATGCACATTTTGACGGAAAGATTTTCATAATTGGGGGGAAAATATTCCTCACAAACTGTATATACTGACAGAGGGTATTCTGGTGAATTTTACAGAATTTTTCAAAATATTCATGAGGATTGGCTAGTTACCCATCATCTGCCTGCAGGATGAGATTAGTTCTACAAAGAAGGCTTGGGGTATAATCTATGTACCTTTCTTTTCAGTCCAGCTAATGTGTCTTCCCGATCCCCCTCAAATACTGTTGCTTAAGTCCTTAAAAGGAGGCATAAAACTTAAATGACAAAGAATAAAGCTATTGATATTGACTGTCTCCTCATATGTGTATTGGCCATTTAAGTATGTTCCTTTGTAAAGTGCCAGTTTTTGTGTTTTTCTTGATTCACAGGAGTTTTTGATTTTGGATATTGGTGCTTTATTGTTCAGGTTTATTGCAAGTATGTTCTGCCTCCATGGCTCGCCTTTTCACTCTCTTTATGATATTTTTTAATGAAAAGAAATTCTTAATTCTAATGCCCTAATGCTGTCTACTTTATCCTAGATGACAAGAGCTTTATGTATCCTAAAACAAAAATTAATAAATATTTGCTTATCCAAGATAATGAGGATAAAAATCTATATTCCTCTTCTAAAAGCTTTATCGTTCCGCCATTGGCATTTATACCTATGATCTACCCGGAACTGATTTTATTGTATACAGATGAACGTCAAAATACATTTTTCTCTAGGGATAGCAAGTTGAACCACTGCCATTTATTATAAACACTGACCCTTACTCCTCTGTAGAGTCACCTTTATCATAAGTCAAGTGTCCGTGTGTCCCTACGTGTTTCAGGACTGTCTGCTGCATTCCACTGGTCTATTATCTCTTTCCACAAATACCAACAAATCTTAATTATTGTAGTTTTTAAGTGCTGATTTCCAGTGATGTAAGTCCTCCATTTTTTTCTCTTTTTTTCAAGATCGTCTTGACTTTTCTTGGTTCTTTGCATTTCTATGTAAATTTTTAAATCAACTTGTCAATTTCTCCAAAAATCAAATACTGTGAATCTATAAATAAATATGGGAACAATAGACATTTTTATAATATTGAATGTTCTCTCCATAAACAACTTTTTAAAATCATCTGTTTTTAAAAGTCCTCTTTAATTTCTCTTAGCAACTTTTTTTGTTTTGTAAACGTCTTTCATTAGATTTATTCCTAGATATTTGATGTTTTATAATGCCACTGTAGATGGTATCCTTTTAAATTTTATTTTTTAATTATGGATAACATATAGAAATGTAAATGAGTTTTATATGTTAACCTTGCTAAATTCACTATAGTCTGATTATTTATAAAAATCTTTTAGAATTTCTACATAAACAATTGTTATCTGTGAGCAATAATAGCTTTATTACTTTGTTCCCAATTCGAATACATTTTACTCGTTCTGTTCCTGTCTGTGACCTCTAGTTCACAGTCTAAGGGAAAAGTCAATTATAATCCACAGTACACCCAGAGGCCCGTAACTTTCAGAGAATCTTCTCAGAGGAGAATGAGCTTAAAATGAGTCTTGAAAGAAGAAGGGAAGTTGGCCAGGGCAAGTGGGGAAAGGTGAGCACTGCAAACAGAGCTCGTTTCACAGGAGTAAGAAGATGTGGGCACATCCAGAAAACCGACAGGAATCTGTGATGACTGCAGTGACTGATGAAAGGGCAAATGGAAGGACATGAGACAAGAGCATGAGGGTCTTGTTCCCCTTGCTACGGAGCTTTCATTTTATTCCAGAGAGAGTCACTGAAGGGATTCAAGCAGGGAGGTAATACAGTTGAATGTGCATTTCACAGAGGTGCAGTCAGCGTAGAAAGAGATAGAAGGACTTGTTAGAGCATCATTATCGTTTATCCTGAAGGATAGAACATCAGGGTGGCCCCTGTAAAGCTTGTGTAAGATACTTTTGGGAAGATTAAAAAGCAATGTGTCCTAATGCTTCATAATTGACAGGCTGCCAAAGGATTTGGGAGTGGTGCTGGAAAGGGGCAAAGAATTTGAGTGGGTGACAGACAGAGGAAACAATGATTGGGTGGAACACAGACAGCTGGAAAGATGCAAGTGGAGATTAGCCCAGAGATGTCACAGAGGTGGAGTTTAATATTCAGGTGAGGAGTGAAGAATTAAAGGGGGGAACAGACTTCCCCAGAGAATTGTGGCCACTGTGTCTGCTTGAATAGTGCTCCACAGCTTCCGGCTGCCACAGCAGTGATGGTTCTAGAGGCTGGGTTGAGCATAGCAGCACGCAGAGTGCATCCTGCATCTCACTGGTCTTGGAGTGAGCAGGTACTATGTTGAATGAATTGGTAATACAAACTCCATATGGTAATACTAAAAATCAATCTGCTGACCTCAAGTGAGCCCATTCCTCTCCTGTGTCAAGTCTCAGTGGCAGCTCTACCAAAGGCTGGCCTTATCTGGGTAATGTCTCTTACCAGGAACTCTTTTTGTAAGCGATCTTACTGAAAAGATAAGTAATTAACCGCTGGAAGGAGAGATGGAAAGGCATGGCTGAGAAAAAGGAGGTGAACTCAGCTCTGGGGATGCAAAACGCAGAAGGAAAATGGATAGACTTTTCTCTGCTGCCCGTGGACAACTCTAAATGAGCTGTCTGCTCCTCCCACCCCAGTCCCAGCTCCACGCCACTGCCAATGGGCAACCCTTCTGCTGTTTTGGAGTCTGTCAGTCTGGTGACCCTGCATATGTGGATCACTCAGGTAAAGCCAAGTTGTATTTTGGAAACAAGGTGATGACACTTAAAATCACCTTTGTATGGCTCAGTGGAAAGGTGCAAGCCTTTATTCAGATGATGGATTGAACAAGACTCAGGTTCATAATGGAAATAACCCTCTAACACAGGAGGCTGCACTTACCTTTCGAATATCAAACATCTTTTCTGCAAAAAGTCCATTGACAATGCTGAGTTCGTAATCCTTGTGGGATGAGTTTATATCAGAGAGAACTCTTTTCAGTTGGGATCGGATTCCTGGCTATTATTAAAAAGATTCATAAAAATGTATTCTCGGACTGCAAAGGTATGCATACTCTTTTTACACATGAAATAAAACAAGTATTTTATACCATAAAAGAATTGAAAGATAAGGATGTATTAAAGCAGCAAACAATGCCACACACATCTACAATTTCTTGCCCTTTCTCAAAATATTATCTGTGATTGACGTTAATTAAAAAAGTTACTAAAATAAATTATTAATCTTAGAATAAGCTATTAACAAAAGATAATTAATTTGGCTAATGTGTACACTAAATAATTCATTTTAGCTCTGTAAGTTGGCTGTGAATATCAAAGAACAAAAACAAACGTTTACTTCCCAGTCCATCTTCCCAAACTCTGGCTAACACACGAGTAGAATATTGGTTAAGTTAATAATTTACAAGTAAGTTATCAAAAATTGTGTTTGAAATAGTCGCACGATGCAAATCTGAATGAGACATGTTCCTTTGCTTTAAAGGATGGAGAGCATAACTAAGTATGTCAGAAAGGCAGTAATTTTTCTACGTCTAGTCTCACGATCTCTTTTCCTAAAAGAACATATCATCTTTACCTGAGTATTAGAAGAATTCCCACGTCCGGAGAAGGTATTAAAACGAAGCATCTGCACACAGAGAACAAGGGAAGCAGTTAGCAGGTGGTGCTGAGCAAGAAGGGACCAGATGGGAAAAGTAAGGATTCGAGACGCCTTCATTAGCAGTCGTGTTTGTGCGTGTGCTTGTTAGCACCCAGGGCAGGAGTCACGTGTCCAGCTGCCCTGTTGACTTGGTTAGAACAAGACTGTCCTTTGGGGAAAGTATAAACTGGAATCCCGTGATTCTGCCTCCCGGCTCTGTGGCCAATTTCACCGTAACTATGATTCTTCCGTTAGTGAACATCGACATCGCTAACTTATCCCTAAGAGAGGAAGGTTCAACAAGGACCTTCTGTTTCCATGAAAGTGTTTATTTTGTTACTATCAGGGGAGCAAATAATAGCACGCATCTGTTTTACTTGGACTGTGTCAGTGTCACTTTTTCATTCTTAACTGCGTTGTAACATTTATGTTAGAAAGTAGATGAAGTTTACCTCTCGGTATCCCCAAAATGAAAAAGGAAAAGTTGCAAATGAAAGTCCTTACTGTGGATCACCTCAACATGAGATGGAGAGAGAGAAGCACTAGCCAGCTTTTGTCCTCTGACCTTGAATTTGGGCAATGCCTTTGTATCTTTCCTTCCTAAAAAGAGGGATTATGGGTGAGAGGGTCCAGTTCTAAAATCTTAGAAAAAATTCAGGGAGAAAGATGTAACCAAGAGAAGGCTGAGAAAACATTGAAAGTCCTACTGATTGTTACGTAACGTTATCGTGTGTAAAATATTAACAGCTTTGTTGAAAAAACATTTTGACTGGTGTCTGCTCCTCTGAGTTGTAAACCTTTTACTCACTACCTCATAAAAACAACCTAGTAATTAGCGTGATGCCTAGCAAGCAGAAGGGAATCTTCCCTTCTTTTTGGCCAAAGTTTCTGTCAGATTAACTTTAATAGTTTCTTGTAGTTTTCTTTTTTAAAAAATATCCAAGGGCATCATTGGATAGATTGGTATTTAAGTATATATGGATGCACCAGAAACATAAAATACCATGGGTTTGGATTTACCTAATACAAATGCATGATGTCAAGTGTCAGGTACCACGATGAGAAGCTAACCGGGATATGGGGGGTGAGGGGTGGGGAGCAGGGCGGAGGCTGAAAATTAATTTCCAAGAAGGTATTTTTCAGAGGACTTATATTTGTACAAATGAATTACATGAATATTTTTGTGACTATAGTTGTCATTTTTTTTTCTCCTACGTGGTCTTATAGGAGGTCATAAATAGCAAGAGTTACAAAAGTAACTCGTGAAAGTCGTTGATTGGGGCAGTGACTATAAAAGAGCACCGCTTTGAATTCCCTGGGACCCGCCTCCCAGAAACTGTTGATCCCTGGCCCACCAGGCATCCATGGGCAGGAAGACCGAGGGGACGCACCAGGGAGTAGCACCGAGAGTGGCCGGGACCTGAAGTTGCACACAGATCCCGAGCCGTGTCTTCTGCTGGGTAAGAGCTGGGCTTTAATCACAGGTGTGGAGCACACACATCACGGCCTGACATACTGAATAGGAACAACTGTTAAGCTATTTTTTTTAAAATTAGATACCATCAAATCAACCTCTGTAGTTTACAGACAAGGACCCTGAGGGGTCCACAGAGGTGAACTAATTTTCCCAAGGTCCAAATCCGAATCTACTCACTTCTATAGCACTGATGCCAAGTTGTCTCGTTTGGTTCTACAACATTATGTATTTTTATTAATGAATGGAAATATTTTTATTAGTTGCTAGATTATCTTTTCCAAAGGCTTTACATATATTTATCAGAACATTAACTTTAAAATAATTGAAGCTTTACAATAGTGTGCTTTGAGCTGGCTTTCATTTTGGTGGCTTTAGGGCAAATGGGCCTTCCTCTTGGGGGCTATCTGGCAGTGTCTGGAGATTTTTTTATTTCCTTGACTGGGAAGAGGTGTGTAATGCTGTCCGGTGGGGTGAGGCCAGGGACGCTGCTAAACCTCCTACAATGTACAGAAC
This sequence comes from Camelus dromedarius, assembly GCF_036321535.1. Classification (NCBI taxonomy): domain Eukaryota; kingdom Metazoa; phylum Chordata; class Mammalia; order Artiodactyla; family Camelidae; genus Camelus; species Camelus dromedarius. The sequence goes on along the minus strand of NC_087463.1, from coordinate 18,574,945 downwards.
AGCCCCTCACAGCAAAGAATTATCTGACCCAAAATGTCAGGAGGGTTGAGGTTGAGAAAGCCTGCCTTAGAATCATGTCATCCTGAGTTTGCATGTCAGCTCTGCCATTTACTAGCACAGAGATGGTGTGGCAACCCCTCTATCAAATCAGGAGAATGATGCCTACTCCAGTGTTACTGTGAGCATCAGACAAGATATTGGTAGCGTTTATCCCAGAGCCTGACACTGGTGAAGTTCTCAGCAGTTGGCTGTTATCATTTCATTAGAGGGAGGTGTTCAGTGGGCTGGGTTGTAAACCACTCCAGCTGTTGGAAAATGGCATTCTTCAGCTCTGTCCTTGTTTCCTAGCAACAAAGACTCACTGAGCTACCCAGGGAGCGAAACAAACTCCTCTAGCCTAAACTATCTGCACAATAATCTTCAGCAAGTACTTAAGTGTGAAAGGTTACAACGGGGACTCGCTCCCTCTGGCACCAAAATAATGGAGGAATCGGTGGGCAGAGAGGGATGACATCAGGGTTGGACATAGCCTGGACCTGGCATCTCACCTACTACTGAGCTCCCGAATTTCGATGGCAAATTTTGGAGAGAAGGAACGTAAACTTCCCTGCACAGCCTAGCTCAGGGCTGTACACAAGGGTGCGTTAGTAAGCACTTTGTAAAGGTGCTGGGAAGGGTGGTGGTTTTGACAATGCGGTGAGCATTCTGGTGGGCTCTGTTATCTGGAATGTGCTGTGATGTCATTTGTGCCCAGGTCGCTAGTGACTTCATTGATGACTCTTTCTAGCTCTTCCTCCCCATCTACATTTTCTCAGGCAGTGGTCCTCAAACCTCAGCGCGCACCCGGAGAGTTCCTTAAAACTCAGCTTGCTGGGTCCCCTCCCCAGCAATTTCTGATCCTGTAGATCTGGGGTGGGGCCCAAGCGTTTGCATTTCTGCCAAGGTTTCCAGGTGATGCTGGCATCAGAAACATACTTTGAGAACCACAGGACTAAGGAAAAGGATCAAAGCTGCAGTTCTGGAAATATTCCAGCTTAAAGAGAAATGCCGCGAGCTGTCAGTGTTTCCCATCGCGGGAGGGCTCACCGAGGCGTCTTCTTTACTAGGGACCACTGCAGGAAAACATTCTCTTGGGAGAAACAATTTGCCCTAAGATTCATTACAAAAGCCGTGATTGGTGGCACATCCAAGACTGACCTTGTCGACCTGAGCAGCACAGTCTCCTCTCGCGCCCAGACGAACCAGGGCCAGGGCGGTGAAGAGGCTCAGAGAGGAAAAGAACACGTTGCCGCTTCCTTGACTGTTACCCATCTCTCGGAACAGGTTGAAGCAAAATTCTCCATTTGCTGCAGCAAGGGAGGCCATTGTGAAACGGAGTGCAGCCTGGAGAACGAGGAAAGAAAGTGAGTTCCGAGTACATTTTCTGTGAATATTATGATTTTTATATTCATTGATTTTTTTAAATTCGAAGCTTCCTTTCTTCAGCCTTGGATGTGACTATCAAATAACTTAGAACAAAAATAAAAAGCTCCTTTGGCCCAGCATCCTTGTTACGAACAGTCTAAAACTATCTCTTCTGGCGACAATTTTACGATACACTCTTTTTTTTAACATTGATGCTCTGTAGCACAGTGTTTCTGTGCTCTCCTATTCACAGCCAGGGCACATTCCCACTTCTCCTTGATGTGGCATTTCTGTCCTTAGTGGTCTTTGATCATTCTGTTTTCACATCCTAAGCTGACACATTCCTGGGGCCTACTATTTCTCCAGTCACCCCAGATTTCTAAGCTGAAATAGAATAAAAGTCCTGTTACAATAAAACAAATATTACAACATCAGACTGTCCACTCAAGTGGCTAGGGTCCTCACTTTTAATCACCTGCAATTTAAGAGTAAATAAAATTGCTTAAAAGAATTTCCTTAATTTGAGGAAGAAATTGTGTGCTAGATTCTCTCTCTCCAAATAATTTTCAAATAATTTTCAAGACTTCATGTTGATTGCCAGAAATCATAGTAAATAAAATTAAGCACTTTTACAAAACTAAGTTCAAAAGCAAAAGCATAATAATCTTTTCCAAATTTTTACAGAGAAAATTACATTAAATAAAGAATTGCGAGCATAGTAATATATTGATATAATGTAAGCTAGAATCCTTGAGATCGGAGAGTTTTAAATGACCCTGTTTGGGGACCTGCTTGTGTGGTCCACTGGGGATCTGGAAGCCACTTGGTAATATCATAACCCAAAATACAAACACTCACTTTGAGGTACATTTTTCTTCAGTCCAGCCCAAATTATTCCTGTTGCTTTACAAATTCAAATTTTACTATTTTACCCCCTGGGCGAAAAGAGAACCTTTCATGTTTTCAAATATCATTCTTTAACTCACTTTCTAAGCAATAATCACAAATTTTCATTTTCTAATTTTTTAATCATCCTGCTGACTTTTCACTCAACTATCCTTGCATTGAAGTAAAGAGAAGCTGCACAAGAGTTTGTCCACAAGCAATCAAGTACACAGTTTTAGGATTTGGGTACATTTTATGGCAGGGAAAGCATACTAGATAAATAATCATTACAAAGAAACACCAGCCAAGAACTTTCTAGACCATTAAAAATTCTCAAGCAATGACTTTTAAAATGATAAATGGCACTAGGATAATATATCCTTAAACATTCTCGTACAGACACGTTCATGCACTTGGAAGATAAACTCCAAGAACTATGTTCCACTTCACATAACTGTTTTTATTATTTTTCTCTATGCAAGTGCCTTGTAGTTTCCAGAAATGAAGTCTTTCCTTCTCATCTGATGTAAAATCTGAATCCCATTGGCAAATAGACAATCATATTTAAGATTGAATTACTTGTTTTAAGTTTCCATCGGATGACAGAGAATAAACATTAATATGGTACCAAAACTGTGATTTTCTTTCTCCTATGATTTCTTTCCCCAACATCTTAAAAAAACACCAAAAAATAAAATCAATCCATCAACAAATATCCGATGATTTGGGGCCCAGTTAAATAACTAAAGTAAATTGAAGAGGAAAATCAATTACATTAAGCTACAGAAGCAGGTGTCAGCATTAATATTACCCAGTAGGCCAGTGTCTGGACACAGCAATGAAGGAAAATTCTTTTCAAATTGCGAAGGAACTTGGTTTTAAATTAATTTTTTATTTTACTAAAAATATACTCCATTCTTATATTCCTTATAAGAAATACTTTAATATACAGATACGGAATTAACTTATAATTCTCAAGTTAACATGAATTAAATACTCATGAAGGTCTTTAAATTCCAAGCATCAGACTTGAGGATTTAAAAGTCCATGGAAGTCTGAAGCCTATTTACCTACTTACGGGATATTTCAATTCGAGAAATTTTTTTTACCCCTTCCTTTCTTTTGTTAACATACTATTTGCGTCAAAACAAAAGAGTAGATATGTTCTCACTAAAGCTTTTTTAAAAGTCTAATAAAAAAACAAGAAAATAATTTTTAAAGTATAAGAAAAGCCAGGGGCAAAATACATTTAATGAAACATGAAATTATAATGACAATATTTCATGGATCTAAGCTTATTAATACCTAACAGATAAATTATGTGCCTTAAATGTTTAATCAAAATATTTCATCTTAAGAAAATTTTGTCAGTACAAGGAAAAATAATCATACTTCATGGTACATTGTTGAGGGAAAAAATACCTGTTTTTACTGACCTAAAACATACATAGGGGGAAAATTAATAACTACTGTTGAACATGCTTAATTTTTATTCATATCATGTAAGTCAGATGTCATGCTAAACATAGTTACTCCTCTACAGAAGTATTTTCAAATCTTTCCATTTCTTTTAAAACCATGATTTCAAATTTTGATAAATCCTTAATCAGATAAGCACTTCGCTATGCAATTAAAACAGAGTTCAATTCTCAAAAATCTGTATCTTCCAACCCATGAGGCCTTAAATAAGAACACCTGAGAATTTAGATTTGGACATAATTCCCAAATGCTAGTTATCTCTTCCAAGATGGAACACAAAGTGTTCGCCTGGCCTCTGATCCCCAGCGTGCAGTGCGCGCCCCTCTCCCCAGGACACCACGGAAAGCCAGCTGTAGACAAGCCCGAGACAGAGAAGCCGAGCAGGACCAGACAGCAGTGTTGACACTGTTGGGTGCATTCAGACTCTCAGGTACAGAGAAGCATCCACCGCTCTCCTCTTTCTCTCCCTCACTCTCATTCAAAGTGTCTGGCCAGACTTCAAGCTGTGGGCTTCAGAGATATTTACCTTACTCTCTTCTGAGAGGGAGTTAGCTGCTGGTTGGGTGAGTCTGGAAGAGTTCTTTGCATTACTCTGAAATATAAAGCCTCTGACTCAGACACTCCCTCCTTCCTTTTGTGATGACCAGGGTAGTTTAAATAATGTCATTAAAGTGGAGTTAGGTTCAGGCCCTTTTACAGAGCAAATTAAAAGCAGTGTGCACCGTGTGAGCTACAGATCCAATTCAAAGTAGTTAAAAGAGATATATTTTTAATGAATCAAGATGTAGCATGAAATTTAATTTGATATTAACATCACATAGTTTTTTCATACAGTATGTGTAGATATTCGCTCCGAGTGGTACCAGTGGAATTTTTATATATGGAAGGGCAGGCTTTTCAAATTCGATCTCTGATCTTTGTTTGCGTCCTCACCTTGAAGGTTCTTATTCTAGGGTGTAGAGGCTTAGCTGTCATGCAGGAACACCAGTGCAGTCCTGGGGAGGTGAAGAGGGTGGAGTGCTGGGGAGCAGAGTTGGGGCAGGAGGCGCTGAATTTGGGGATTTCTGTGTTCTGAGGCAGCAGGGGAGGGGACTCTTTCAGGAAGGAGAGGGTTTAACTTCACATGGTGTTTCTGACATTGTCCTACACATTATTCCTACGAGCGTTTACCCACCCTGCCTTCATCTTAATTGTACATTTTAATGCTAAATTGGAAAATCCTGACCGTTTGAAGTTTTCTAAGGTGAATATCCTATCAGAGGGACAGATGTGTTTGAACATATGAAACAGGGTGCGGAGAGGTCTACCTCCAACATAGGAATACGTTAGCGATGGGAACATCAGGAACTAAACAAACAAAAAATAAGAAAAAAAGTATAATTCTTAACTCCAGAGAAAACAAAGATTACACGGGGAAATATATATCCTACTACACTTTATAGCTCAGCTCTGGATAACGTTCCCTTAGTTGTAATGATTTAAATATTAAGCATTGAGTTAGACAAGATTTATGATGCATGACCGTAGGGATGTTAGGAGAAGGAAATTGTCGGGGGGGGGGGGGTAGGGTGAGGAACCAGGTATCTGAGAGGCACATCGTCCTTCCATAAAAGGAAGTCTGTAGATGGTCTCTAAAAGCAAAACACAAAAAAGGAGCAGCGCTGGCTTGCTGTTTGGATGTCTAGAAAGATACAAGCAGCAACACTAAATGCCGTTGAGATTGGAGATAAGAATACACTTGTGAAACCATCACCACAATCAACCATGCTTCAAAAAAGTGGTTAAAAAAAAGAAGCAGTGGAGAGTTGTTGTTCCTGCTGAGTGAGAAGCAGAGTGGGGACAGGGGCGGGGTGGGGGGGAGGAGACTGCCGTTTTATGTAAACTAGGCAGTCTCATTTTGACTCCTCACCACCAAGATCGTATATAAACTTGAAAAAAATGAAAGATAAAAGCCTAGATCTAGGTTAATTCCCACTTTGGCAACCCTACCAGCTGTGTGACCTTGAGCAAATAACTTAATTTCTCTGAGCCCCCATTTTCTCATCCATTAAAATAAGAGTTCACATCAATTATATCTGCATTCATATTTTTATTTACAAATGTAGGCATGTAACGTTACATATTCATCATGTCTGATATACATTATGTTTATGTACATATATACGTATGTGTATGTATGTGTGTATATGTATGTGTATAATCACCAGCACGGTGCTTGGGGCAGGGTAAGCCCTTGCTAATTTCATTCCTCCCCCTACCTGTCCTCCACCCCCACTTCGCCTTTGTTATATTTTATTATATGTTATTATCATACAACATTAGAAGTTTTTGTAGAGCATTTTACCCCCTGAAATCTGGGGGTTTGTTGCTACTGTCTCCCTAGAGTGTTAGTTCCATTCCTCTGAGGCAACTGACACAGCAGCTTCTTTGGAAGGATTTTCATCATAGGAGGAGGGGGCAGGGCTGTCAGGAGTAATGAGCAGTTGTGAGTGGAATTTCAGAATCAACACGGTAGGGAGAAGAGGCAACTGGCAGCCTGGAGGTGGATTTGTGGAGGGAGGGACCCGTTTGCCTGGGACTTCTCCTGGTTTTAGCCCTGCAAGGCCCACAGCCCAGGAACTCCCTCAGTCCTGGCAGGGCGCCCCCCCAAGAAGGCATCCCCTCCATCGTTCCCAGAGCTTTTCCCGAGACCCTTGCTCATCTCGTACACCCCAACCAGGTCCCGGTCATTCAGTCACAACTGTCGTAAGACACATAGAACATATTCTTGACAGTATGCTCTCATCTGCTCACGGATGCCCCAAATCACCACAACAAGAGACATGGGGTCCCATGCCAGTTAGAAGTAAGGCTGAGAAATCAAATAAGTCAGGAGGAAAAGAATGCACACAGTAGGATTCCCTTAATGAAAAGGTCAAGCCAAGCAAAATGGTATTTGTTAAGATGCTTACTTACATATGTGGGCAGGCTCTCTCAAACAAATGATGGCCTCCATTTACCTCTAGCGGGAAGGGAAGGATTTTTGCTTGTTTGTTTGGTAAAAGGATAAGGGAGGGAGGCTTCAGAAGTTCTGATGTTTCATCTGTTTGTTAATTTTTATGTGGATATCGAATGCACTTTTATGTCTCCAAGTTATATTTCGTAATTTTAAAAGGTCAATCAAAAATATAAAGAAAGAAAATGCCTCAGAGATAGGATCATGGCTCACTGTGTAACTGATAACTGATCTATTCCTGAGAGCAGGCTTTGGTGGAAGATGGGCTGGGACCCTAAGCCGAAGATAAACAGAGGGGCACTGAAGTAAAGAATAAGATGCTAAACAAGACCAGGAGAACTGACAAGAGATGGTGCTCAGCAGAGATCAGGGGGCCCAGTGTTCCCTGCAGCAGCCCCCAGACCTAACAAAGTCACTGAAGGGAATACAGGCTGCTTCCCCGGAAGGGCAGTCCTCCAAAGATGTGACTTGGAGGCATTTCAGGCCTCTGCACGTGACCATTGGCCATTTTCTCCATCTTTCTCGAGATTCAGTGGTGAGCTCACCTCTCAGGACAACAGCAGAGACAGGAGCAGCGTACCTGAATATGCAAATCAATAGTGAATTCATACCAGCATCCTGGTACGTGGAAGCAGTGGTGAGAATCGAATCTCCTCTCTCACTCACAAAGAAAATGTTTCCACCTCACTGCGGACTGTTCAGCCCTAAATGTTTTCACACACACTTAGGAATTCCTGTGACGAAGAAGTGAGGTGGAAACCTGGCACATCACTGTCTAATGAAACCCAGCAAGCATTTCTAAACAGGTTTTTTTTCCCTTAAAAGCTTAGAACTGTATTAAAGTCTGTCCCTGGTGCTGTCTACACCCTGCCCAAGCGCCTGCTTACTGATGTGCAGACCTGGATTCTGGAATGGTTTCCCTGTGACTCAGAGTCAGCACTGTCCCTACAGAAGCTTACAAGCATTTAGCCTTCAAACAGATTGCAAAATAGTATCTGACTAAGGTGGTCATTATGGGATTCACTCAGTTTGCATGTGGATCAGATTTGAAGAGGTAATTTGCTCATCTCTGTCCTTTACCATGTCGATGGTTTTAATGTAACCATACCAAAAAAAAAAAAATCAGAATTTACGGTATTTTATCAGCCTGTCTCAGGACATACTCTCTGTTTGTGACAGACCAGGGCAACAATAGACTAAGGCAAGGCAGCGGTGACTCTGTGAGTTAGCACACAATTTTACTGCAGTTTGTCATTGAGCTTTAATAGCCTAATTTTTTTCCAGTATAAATGTGCTTTAATACACTATTTTCATCATTCCTGAAACTCAGATGCTCATCTGGACCCTATGCTATTTTGGCTGGCTTCTCTTGTGCTGTTTCCTCTGCTTGGAATTTTCCAGAGACATGTCTGTTGGGTTAGTAATCTCAGCTGGCTTCTCTGGATGCCTACCTGAATGAGGCAGCTTTAGATACGAGCTGAAGCTTGGGGGTGTTAGTTCATTCTTGTCACCCCGCCAGCCTCTTCTCCACCCTTCTGATCTGGTAGTGGAAAGCCACTTCTGTAACATCCAGATCCTCCCCGCCGTTCCTTGGAGTGGGGGCTTCCCTTTGAAAAGTGGGAAGGTGGAGGGACAGGTAGATCAGGACCAAATGGTGGTGGACACCTTTGCCACCAGAACATGCCACACAGGGGCATGCAGCCCAGCCTGCCGTTGCATCGTGGGCTGTTGCATCACAGCCACCTGCATCTGCCGCACGGAAGGCACTGCAAGCCTGGATCTTCTGGCTCAGTATTTTCCAAAGTATAGCCGGTGGTTACCCAAATGGCTGAGTCCTCTATTGGAATTAGAAGATACCATCGCCTTACAGTTACTTGTCAGTTTTGTGGAGTTTCACCTCCTTCCTGCTAACTTAGACAAAATCCAATAGAGCAGTTACTGCTCGTTTCCATGATGGTTTTTGAGTAATAGAATAGCAGAGGAAAATAAAGTCACAAATATTCCCTGAAAGTTAATTTTGACTTAGCAGTTGCAATAAATTTTCTGATGGTGGTTGTTAAAGTGGAAAATACAAGCTTGCACATGGATTTCCTGTTCTCTTGGATTCTACGTGCCGTGGTAATTGACGAGAGCAAGCGGACATATTTTTCATTCTGCATTCTTTCTATTCCCTATCTATAGTAGGGATAAAACACTTTCAAGTGGTAAAACGGCTGGTGGTTAAAAGGCAAGCGATCCGAATGACACACAAACTGTATAATCCTCCTGGAATTACCAAGAGTTGACTTTATATCTGAACATTTTAAGGTCACACCAATCGTGCTTTTGTTGTCTGCTGTTTAGACCAAAGTTAGCAAAGGCAGTTGTACAAAGTATGTGTGTGTGTGTGTCTGTGTGTGTGTGAAGGGTGACGCAGGTGCTGTGAGAATGTGGCAATGTGACAGTGACACCAGGTATGAAGAAATGGTTATTAGAATATGAGGGCAACGCACCCTTCTGGTAAAGCCACTTGTAGGTGAGGCAGTAGGTAGGTTAGGGGCGAACCAGCAAACAAGGAAGGCTCCCTCAGAAACTAACGCTTATCCGGAAGGCAAACTAGACCATGAACTTGAAGGTAAACTCTACTGTTATTTTGCTTCCTGTAGTGCCCAGTGCTTACAATTACATGAAAGATGAAGCAACGCACTGCAGACATTTAGAGCATGTGTTTCACCAGAAAATCCTGAGAGTAGAGGTTAGCAAATTTTTCTATAAGGAGTCAGACAGTAAATTTTAAGGGGTTTGTGGGCCAGGTGGCCATCTTTCACAACTCAGTTTTCCACTTGGAGCATGAAAGCAGACATAGCAAATAAGTAAACAAGTGGACGTGGCTGTTTTCCAATAAAACGTTCTTTACAAAATCAGATGGTGAGCCAGGTTTGGACTGAGAGGTAAATTTGCCAATCCCCACCCTAAAGCATTTGAGGGCACTCTGAAAGTCAGGTAGGAGAGGAAAGGCTTTGCTGAACCACCCAGTTGATTCTTGAAAGACCTATGTCCAACTTTATAATTTAAAACTATTGCACCAACTAAATCTAGAAAAAGGCAACAGCAACTTAGCCTCTCTCTCGACCCTCAAAAGCATCAATGTATTATAACTATTTATTTTATTATTATTATACCTATTTTGCAGCCAAAAATTAGGATTTCAAGCCATTCGGTTGCTTTTGCAAGGATACACATATTGTCAAGGATGGAACAGAATTTATATACAATCATTTGACTTCATAAGAATCAGAAAATCCAGAAGCTAAATTTTCATGTTGTGGCTGACTTAATTTCCTAGACAAAGAAGATGAATCTTCTGTGTTACTAGCTCTTAACATGGAACAGAAACTTTCAAAATGATGATTGAGAATGGGTTTTGGATCATTTGCTTTAAACAAAAAAAAAAAGGAGAAGAAAAGGAAAGGAAAAGAAAGAAGAGAAAAGGAAAGGACAGAAAAGAAAAGGGAAGGAAAAAAAGAAAAGAAAAGAAACAATGGGAAAAGCTAGCTTATAGAAAGCCCAAACTCAAACATTAGATGTGTTCAGTGTCTGAGTCATCTTTTACAAGCGTCAGGATTTGTTCAGCAGTTGGGAGGTATTTTTCATATAAGGTTAAGAATAAAGCTGATTTTCCTGCATCCAATGTGTTGCCCAGTGTAAAAGGTGCTGCCATCCACAGTCATTCTAATCTCAAAGATCCCGCGACACAACCCTGTATAGAATAGAGGTTGGATAGGGGAGCTCACCGTGCCTTCGGGGAAGTGCAGGAGGTGATGGTTTTACCAAGCAAGGAGGTGTCTGACTACAGGAGCCCAGATGCTAGAGGCAACACTATAAGTTTGAAGGCAGGTGAATGCTTATGACAGGCATAGCCCTCGGGCTCCCGGGCTTCCCCATCCACCTTAGGGAGCCTGAGGAGACCTAGAAGCCTAGAATAACTCAGCACGCACAAGAGTCCCACTTACCTCCTCCCACTGTTCTTCTTCAGCCTTCACTGCTGGGCTCCAGTTCCTCCTGCCTCCTCCCTCCTAAGGCTTCTCCCTCCTCCCACCTCACTTCTGCCGTTCAGGGAACATTTCCCAGACTTCCCCTTGGCTCAACCCCCAAGGGAGAGGTTGAGAACAGCCGCATCAGTGACAACAATGCATGAGAAGTCCCTCCCCTCTCCCAGATGGCACTAGAGGAAAATCATGGAAGGGGAACCAAGGAGGGACACCAACTGGGCTCCCCTGTCCGGCTCAGGAAGGCATGCGGCATCTGCCTGCTCAACAGAAAACACAGAGCAGTGCCATGATGTCTGCCTTCACCCTCCTACTTGATCATGGGGGCGTAACCCCACCAAACCCCAGAAGAAATACTCTAGAGCCTGTCCTTTCATGTTCCCTTCTAAACTGTGTATACCTGGGTGTGGGGCAGGTTATGGGTTAAGGGTTGGGGAGTCAAAGCCAGCAGAATAGAACACAAGTAGGGATACACACGAGGGTGATCCATGGTCAAGAGGGGCCAAGCACCAGGAGAGGACATAGACAGTCCTGTCCTCCGTCCAGGAATGAGGTCGGTCGAATGCTTCAGTTTTATCCATTCCTAGGGTGGTCATTATCTAGGGCTCAAATGGTGTCCCTGAAAAATGAAGTGACTCAAGTCCCAGATCTCATGACAAGCTTGCAACATACGGTTTTTGCAAATAACAAATGGCAACATGCCACTCTGGAGAAATGCTGACAATCCACATAGCACAACAGAGGTCATATATTATGAACTGAACATCAAGATAGGTCTTCAGGGAAATGTACTTCTGGTGGCAAAATACAGAAGGTGTGACATAGCCGGGAATCCCAGCTCCTCTCTCTGTATCCACGTGACTTTGGCCAGCAGCTTAGCATCTTTATGGCTTGATTTGCTCTTTAAAAAAAGAAAGGGGGATAATTACTGTAAATTTATGGTTGAGAGGATTATTGGTAGCATATGTAAAGTACTTACTATGTAGTTGGCATTTAATAAATGTAGTTTTTATTCTTGTAATAGAAGGGGACAGTCCTGGAGAATCCAGTGCATGGGAACTCCTCCTATAGTATTTTTCTGTCTCTACATTATTCCTCAAGGTGCACCTCAAGTCCCACCATTTCCACCACGAGCCCATACTGATTTATTTCTTGATAATATGCTTTCATCATATATTGTACTGAATTTTTCTCTTATTCGATGGAATGTTACATGGGCATTCCTACGTAAGCCACCCCCATCACAGCTTTTCTCGACCACAGGAAGCAAGCCATGCTGTTTTCAATTCCTTTTGTGCTCAACACACTGTCAAAACAGATCACAAAAAGCAATAGCTATAAAGGAAACAGCAGTCGATTTCATCAACATAGAGAACCTTGATCATCAAAGAGACACCTCAAAGAGAACAAAGACAAGCCACAGAGCGGGAGAAGGCATTTGCAGTAAATATTTCTGACAAAGGCCTGTTATCTAGAATATTTAAAGTTCGACAAATCAGTGACACAAGGAAAGACAACCCAGTGGAAAAAAATGTGCAAAAGGTTTGAACAGGAACTTCACAAAAGGGAAATCCAAACATCCAGGAGTGTATGAAAAGAATCTCACATCATGAGTCACCAGTGAAATGCAAATTAGAATCACAATAAGGGACGTCTGCACACCCACTATTGTCAATCAGACTAATGCTACCAAGTGTTACTGAGAATATGGAGCAACTGGAACTCTCGTGTATTGCTGGTGGAAATATAAACCGGAAAAAAAACTATTTTGGAATGCTCTTCGGCCGTGTCTGCTAACGCTGATCTTAAGTCTATGCTCTAATCCAGCTGTTTCAGTCCTAGATGCATGTGTATATATTTGTACGAAATTAATCACATATTCTGCTTCTCGTTATTAATCACATATTCTGCTTCTTGTTATTTGCACCCTGTGTATTTAGTGCCAAATTTTGGAAATCCAGAGACTCTGATCTCTTTCGAATTCAGGTATGTGCAAACAAAAGGTTCACTTTCAACTCTGTTGTCACTGCTGAGGGTCTAGAAAATAAACTGAGAAACTTCAGCAATGTCTTTGTCCCACATGGTGCACTCTTTCCTCGTGAAGGCAGGCACATCAAAAGCCTAAAAGGTGGACGTGAGAACTCAAGGGAGAAAGTAGTCCTCAAACATTATCTCAAATGTCATCTGCTACAGGTAAAATTTTTAAAGTAAACCAACTGAAAAAAATACAATAATAAGGAATTATTCATATGTCCTGTTGCATCCTGTAAATGAACACTGTACTGCTCTTGAGAGTTATTTTGTAGAAAATTCTTATTGACACAGAAATATGTCCAAAACATATTAAATACCAAAATCAAGTTTAACATGGTGTATGGAACATGATCCTTTTTAAAGTGGAGTTTAAATATATGTGTATATACATGTAGGGAAATTCTGGAAGGACACTGGCATAATTTTCACAAGGGTTAGAATTAAAGGGAGAATTATTGATGAGTTTTTCTTTCTGATTACCTATAGTTACTAATGTTTACAACATTGGGTAAATTTTAGTAAATGCATCTCTTTACATATTCAATGGACTTAAGAAGGTAGATCATTTCTCATAAATTATTGCTGGCATTTGCTTCCACTACGTTTTTAGAGGCTGGCATCTCACTTTAGACATATTCAAACAGGTTCAGAGAGGTCCAGTTGGGGAATACTGTATAATTAATTACAAAGTATAATTAATACTTCAGTTAAAAAAAAACAAAACTTTATCCAAAACCAGTCAGCCGGTAGTAGATTATATAGCACGTCCTACTTTCTCTAGTGCCCGCTCCAGCAGAAGAACGGTGGGCCATATAAGAGTGAAAAACAAGGCCAGCAGCGTAGCGATTCGGCCAGATGGATAACACAGAGTACTAACAGAGCAAAAACAAATGCTAAAGTTTGTGGGCAAATGTCTGTGCAGATACAGGATTTACATAGACTCAAAAAAACTCCTCAAAGGTTCTTATTAACTACAAAGGGATAAAAAAAAAAAAAAGTAGCTTGACAGTGGAGAAACGTAAAAATCGTCAAATTTTCCAGATGAGCAAGATAAACGTCACTGGCACTAAGACGTGTCAGCGCGATGAACACCCTGACATGGTGCGCTCGGGACACAACCCCGTGCTTCCGGATCTCTTGCCCAAAATGCATGATCTCCCTCCAATTAGGAGGCTACATCAGACGAATCCAGATTAACGGACATTCTATAAAATAATGGGTCAGTACTCTTCAAAATGTCAAGGACATGAAACACAAAGGAAAACCAGGAACTTTTGCAGACTGAAGGAGGCTGAGAAGAAATAGTAACTAAATACGATGTGAAACCCTGTAGGTATAATCCCAGAACAAACAGAGGACACTTGGGGGGACAAGAATAAAATTCAAATAAGGTTTGTTGTTTAATTAAATAAGCTGTCCCAAAGGTAGTTTTTCATTCTTCATGTCTACGCTATGGTTATGGAAGATGTTAAGATTAGGAGAAGTGGAGTGAGAGACATAAGGGAACTCTTCGTACTATGTTTGCAACTTTTCTGTAAGACTAAAATTCATTCAGAATAAAAGATTTAAAAAAATAAATAAATGCCTAGAACATGAAAAACAAAGAAAAGGAAATGTCAGATATTTCTGAGGCCCTGCTATAAGCCAGATACTGTTCTAGACTCAGTCACGAATGCTGCAGCCCAATCCCGCGCTGTCTGATTTATACTCCTTCTGCAGACGTAGTGCTCATCAAGCAAATAAAGAGGAAAAGAGGGGCTATTAAACACAAATCGAAAGAAACAATGAGTAGAAATTTAATAAATATTTATAGTGGCTGATTGAAAGAGCCCGTTTTGCTGTTTTACCAATAGGGTTCAAGGTAAGATTTACACGTTAAACACCATTCATTCGCCAAGGCCTCAGCTCCTTCCTGTGACCACACCTGCCATCTAGTGATGAGACGGGGAACTGCAGCAATATATCTCTAGCCTAGAAGTTAGTGTCAGTTCACCCAAACGGTTTAGAGATTATAGCATTTTAAGAGGATCTGTGTCAGACGCTGCGGTAGAACCCAAGTCTCTAAACCGCCAATATAACCCTTCCTCCAACGTCCACAAATGTACTGAGTAGCATTACAGTGCAGAGGATGGAACACAGACTCTGCAGCTGAGCTGCTTGGCCCCTTCGTGGAGTTTTTGGTGATGTCCAAAGAGAGTGAGCAGATTCCACACTGAGCCAAACACGAGGGAGGAAAGAGCAGGGAATCCCAGAGAAGACTTGGGGACTTAGGGAAGTGAGGAGTGCGATTCTAAAGGACCTGCGTTAACCGGTGAGATCGAATCCAGAAAGAGACCGTTAGTTCCATGTCGTCTGGGAAATGCAGGCTGTACAAGGACATACAGTGATTGAATTAACAGAAAGCAGTATTTAAAAAAATAAATAAATCATTAGGTTGTGCATAGAACCTGGAAACCCTGCCAAATCCCAGTCCAGTAAATGTCAGTCAACAGCTTTATTACTTCCTAACAAACGGGCTTTTCAGCACTGACGGTCAAAGACGTTTGAGGGCCAGACTGGGGAGTTCTTGGCATAGTCGTATCAGAGCTGTTGTCGGCGAGTCTGACTCACTCCGCGTTACTGGACAGTTCCATCACGCAGTGAAGCATCCTAATGGCGCCCTTCACTGTCACACCTAACTTGTCAGAGATGCTGCCTACATACAACCAAAATAAACCACAAGCAGGCCTTTTATCCCCGCCTCTAAAGGGCTCTAGGCCTGCCAAGGTGATGTTAACGTGGAAAATGCTCCTTTGTGATTTATTTCATGGGATTTATGATGCATCTTTCCCATCGTAAGGATGGCTTCTTGGAAGCCCATGTGACCTTTCTAGAAGGCCAATCAGATCGAGTCAGTATCCTGAGAAGAGAGCCCTCCCTCCCTGAAATGGCCTAGGGGGCTCCCCACTGAGAGGACCCCACCCATCACCCCATCCTCATCACTTGTCCTTGCCCGTAACAGTCTTATCGCAGCACCCAGCACCCAGTTGTTGTTCCTGTTCTAAAGTCCGTCATCTCTGCTAAAATACATGCTTACGAGGACAAACGCTGTGGCTCTTTGTTACTCACTACATATCTATGGCTTAACGTGGTGCTTTGGAACCTAATGGGCACTCAAGAAATATTTCTTCAAGAAATGAATCAGGGTAGCAACAAATAATGAAATGGCAAGAACGCTTTAAAGGCATTCACTCTGGGGCAGCAGGTTTGGTGCTGGCTGGAGGGATATGTGCCTTCGGGGGTCTGGTGGAGGCTGGGTTGGGTGTCTCATTGAACTCTGCTTCCACTGTTGACACAAAGAAAGCACAGGAGCCCCCAGTGGAAAGAAGTAAAAAAGGAGAAGCTTCTCACCGAAAGGTCCCAGAGGAATAAGATGGGTGGCATTCTCAGGAAGAGAATCCGAGGACCGCGGAGACACCAGAGCAAAGGTCGGGGGATGATAACGTACCACGGGGTTATTGTTGCCAGGAGAACTGGGGCCTTCTATGAGCAGCCCTTTCTCTGCTGTCTTCGGTAACTCAACACCAACGGACAGGATGACCTCAGACCGTGGAGTAATATCCAATAGTATTAAGATACGGAAACCTCATAACTTATCGTTGAAACCAGAGCACTTCTGAGAGTGAAATGGGAGGCTTAATGCCGAGGACGGCAGAAGTCAGGCGGAACTGAGCCAGTCACACCAGGGTTAGCGTCTTCCCCTTCACCCAGACGCGTCAAAGGACGGCCCGTGGGGAAGGAGCCTGATCCCGCAAATGAGGGAGTTTGAAGGGGAGTTTTCCCCAAGAGTGGTCTCCATTAAGTCTTTGCTTCCAGAGGGGAGGGGACAGCTCAGTGGTAGAGCGCATGCTTAGCATACATGAGGTCCTGGGTTCAATCCTCAGTACCACCATTAAAAAAAAAAGTCTTTGTTTCTGCCATTCCATTCTGCTCCTGACATTTTCCGAGACAAAAAAAAAAAAGTGACAAATCTGGAAGTAAAGGGAGAAAACTAGATTTATCAGTAAATATGCAAACAAATCTCTCACTGTACCACTGCCCAAGCGGTAGTTTTTTTCTTTTTTTCTTTTTTTCACTTTGTCTTTTAAATTTGCAGCAATTTAACACAGAAGAACCACCCTGCACAGAGAAACTCAGCAAAAGTTGACCTTCTACGCCCCTCTGATGCACCGTGACTCAGAACTTGATTGAATGCTATTTGCTGCCCATGGGGGCGACAGGCTTCCCTGCGCAGCAAGGTGTGGATGTGAACACTGTTGGGAAAGCAGCAATTTTGTCTGAGTCACTGTGACCGCGTGTGTGCCAAACGCCGACCGACCTGGCGGCTCAGTGCCCTTGCAGCAAGAGGGGGAGGAGCGCGATAAACACAGGCGAACGTGTCTTAGTCTCAGGACTGAAAACAACAGAAACAAAGACAAAATACTATCAGAGAACACTGGAGGAAAAAGTAAAGCTTTTTTGGTTTTTTGAAATCCAGGTAAATGTGTCTTCCTTCCTTTCTCCCCTACTTCCTTTTTTCTTAACTAATAGTCTTTAGCTTTTAATTAATAGTCAATAGATTTTTGAAGTAGTTTTAGGTTTACTGAAAAATTGACCAGAAAGTATAGACTTCCCATATGCCCTCTCCACCCCTCCCCCAGTTTCCCTGACTAATGACATCTAAAGCTAGTGTGACACACTCGTGACAATTGACGAGCCTACATTATCATAATTACTATTATAATAGTATAATAGTAATAGTTAATTCAATTGGTAGTTACTTAAATACATTGTTATTAAATAAATCCCATCAGATTCACTCTTTGTGATGTTAACCCTCTGTGCTTAGACAAACGTATCATGACGTGTGTCACCCATTATAGTATCAGACAGAACAGTGTCACAGCTCTAGGTGGTGGACACCGAGGTTATTTCCCTGCCTTGGCTACTGGGAATAATGTCGCAGTGAACATGGTGGGGGAGGGCAGATATCTCTTCCACACACTGATTTCGTTTCCTTTGGATGTGTACCCGGAAGTGGGGTTGGTGGATCATATGGTAATTCTGTTTTTAATTTTTTTTGAGAAACCTCTGTACGGCTGTCGATAATGGCTGAACCAGTTTCCATTCCCACCAACAGGGTCCAAGGGCTCCCTTCACCAAGCCCTGTTATCTCTGGTCTTCTTGATGACGCCAGCCTCCGCGGGGAAGGGCCCAGCATTCACTGCACAGACTTCACTCACTGTCTTCCCAGGGTGTTTAAAGTGAACAGCAGATGCCGAGAAACAGCTCCATTTTTACCCCCATCATTGTTGCTCCGTGTCTCTTGCTGTTCCACAACGAATCCTGTTGGATTATCCTGTGAACGAAGCCAACGTGGCTTCTTGGCTTTATGCCGTGTGACAAGCGGGCTTGGGGGAGGATCCTTAGAAGCAAGACTGCCGTTCCAGGGCCACGAGCAATTTCATGTGTTATTTTAAGGGGATATTGTGCAGTCTTCTACTTTTCTGAAATCGTTGCTTGCTTGTATTTTATTATTAAAGAATAAAGTAAGCCCATCCTTCAGTGCCCTTCTAGGAAAGGAAAAGCCATCATTGGATGCCCCCACTCTCAGCTGTAAAAGGACTCTGCCCATCACTACCTCTGCCCAGAAGGGGAGAGACGGGAGATTGGAGCAGCTGGTCTGTGTTCAGACCTCGGAGGGAGGCCAGGAAGAAAGAGGGCCTTGGGAAGGCAGTGCATGGATTATGGCCCCTATCACCAGATTATTATTATCTTGAATAGAAATTAAGGAGGCTTTCTTTAAAAAAAAATTTTTTAGTAAAACTTTTCTGATTGATTACTGGTTTCTGCTGTTGTGAAATTTTACGCATTGCATTTTTGAGAGAGAGGAGGGAGAGAAGGAAGAAGAGGAAGAAAAACCTATTAATTCAACTTAAAGCTCAAAAAGATTTGGCCAGAGATTCCACTAAAATGCTCACTGAATAGACGTCCCCTTGTCCACAGTCTCCTTTCGTTAAGTAGTTAATTGCTGCCGAGTATGGAAAATCCTCAAAGAACTGAAGGCATTGCACGTATTTATTAGAATTCACAGTGTTAGATGTACACACGCAGGGAAAATAACAGATTTTAAAATCCAACCGAAGTTGAAGCCCTTCATTTGGTTTTCAGAAGGTAAAGTGGTCACTGATTCAAGAGCTCACTGACTTCTCCAAGTCAAGAAAAGCTCATTGTTTGAGACTTTTCTCACTGACTTGCTCAGCCAGACAACACTTAAATGAGGCCCCAAAGAAAAGAGAGCAAGGGAGGCTTTTTTGTAAACATCCCTTCTTCTGGGATTAGCATCAATTTAGGGCTTCACCAACTCACGGAGTAAGCTGGGAGAGAGCTTAGCCCCATTTTGCAGAGGAGCAAATGGAGGCACGGGGGTGTATGACGTATGAACTGCTTTCAGGAAGGGGTTTGTCCCTGCACCTCCTCTGTGACTCTGAGCCTGGCTCAGCCCCGCTGCTTAGGGAGAGGCGAGCTTGCCACAAAAGAGAATCGTGTTGGTCTGGATGTGCCTTATGAAGAACAGGAAGGGGTGGTTCGCCATGAACTGAGCTCGGATGGGGAGTCTTTTCACGACCACGACGACCCCCGTGGCCGCAGCTGCCTCCGTGCCCTCCTCGTTGACATCCACATATGACTTGTGGATGACTTTTGTTACAAAGAGGCCCTCGGTAGGTGATATTCCAGAAAGATCAGCTTTGACCTGGCTGAAGATGTCGGTCATCCCAAGGGATTTCAACAGCGAGTTGAGCTCATACTTGACGTCCAGCTTGAATCGGGGGAGATGCACTTCAACCTCCTGCTCCACCAAGTTAGAGGGGCTGGTCCACTCAGAGAACGTCTTCGCGTTCAGCTGCTCTTCTACCTACGTGACAAAACACCGATGAGCCCACGTGAGCCAAATGCACACCCTCGGCATTACGTGCTATTTGTTTTAAGTGCTGTTTGTTTACATCAGTGTGACTGATGCAATGTCCATTTCTTTTCTGCCTTTACAATGTGCTCAAGTCCTATCTGGAAAAAAAAAAAAGACTCGCATTCAGCTTCATCTTCCCTCTTTTATTGTCTACTTCTCATCAATATTTCATAATTAGCTTCTCAGTCGTGTATCCTACAGTCTTTTGCCTTAATTCCCTCAGAATGTAGGTGTCTCTTTAACTCCCTCTGTTGCCTCGGCAGAAGTCACCGCGTCCGCCTTTCCTGGATGAATTAAACCGTTTCTATTGGGTTCTCCTATCTGAAACCTTCAATCGCATCTCCTTTATGAACTGGGTTCTCATTTGGCTTCTGTGATGCCAGGACCCCCTGTTCCACTGCTCTCGTCCCTCAGCCCCTCCTTCATTGTGTCGGAAGCTGGACTCTGAGTGTCCTTTCTGCGTCTGCTCAGCGACTCTCCCGCATCTGTGCTCCGAGTCCCCCAGGCAGCCTCCCCACTCTGCCCGCTCCTTCTACACCCAGTTTCATCAGTTTCTGTAAGTCCTTCAAACCTCTCCCCTGGAGCATTTGAAACTCTCTGGCGAGCCCTCCCCACAGCTCCAAACCGGTGTGTCAGGCTCCGTCAATCTACTACATGAGTGGAAGACTTTGTCACTTTCTCCCCATCCTGACAATATAAAATCAGACACAAAGATGGTTTTCATTCCTAAGCATCTTTTCCTTTTGCCCTTTCTGCCCTCATCCAAGTTACCACGACTTCGTGTCAAGCCCATCTCGCTGCCTCGCACGGCTGAGGCATTGGCATGTGCTTTTGCTCTGGTTAGAACAACGGGTCCCCTGTCCTACCTCCTTACCTTCCACTCCTCTGGGGAGGCATCGAGACTCCTCTACTAGGGAACCTCCCTGATCTCCTCATTCCAACCCGGGCCCTCTCTACTCCCATAGAACTTTCTACAGGGTCTGTCACAGCCCTTGTTACCACGTTTATGATTCGATGTTGGAACCACACGTTTGTCTGTGTTTCCAGAACGTAGCAGAGTTCTCAGCACATGGTAGATACTCAATGTTTGGTGTATGAGGAACCAAGGAGCAAATAAATAAATGAATCAGAAGTTAACAAAGACCACTTCTAAACTGCTTCCAAAATGCTCTCTGCCTCCACATGCCCCCACTGCAGCCCACAAGCCTCAGAGGCCACACTTGCCACGCCTGTCCTCGTGGCCGTGGCGGTGCTGCTCTGCCCGCTAGAGGTCCCGATGCTACATCCCAGCCCAGCTATTTTTCCCTGCCCCCCACCCACTTCGTTTAACCTCAAGCAGGCCCTCCCTGACTGTGGCCATCCCATCCACGTGCTATGTCAGCCTCAGCAAGCCCCGGGGCTCGGCTGGGGTCCCGAGAAACTGGTTGTCATTCTAGCAGAGCATTGGGACGTCCAGGCGGTGGTTGCCCCATAGCAGTGTCTTGCCTGCTGCGTGCTGTGCAGCTTTGGCTGCAGCCAGAGAGAGAGGTTAGACCCAAACTCCAGCCGCCACCATGCCCTCATCTCCGTGGCTGTGGTGCTCCCTTCCCCACAAAACCAGGACACTAAAAATGGAGATTAGCCCGTGAGAGCATGTCACATTTGGATCAGAAATACTGCTCCTGAGAAGAAGATGGCTTATCTCTGTGGACTGGGGGGGTCCAAACAGCATTATAATTTCATTACTCTAGAAAGCTGCTTCCCACGTGTCCAATGACCGACTGATATGTGTGTATGTTGGTACAACAGGCACTTTTGCCTCCGTGTGCCCTTTTTGAATGTAAGGATAGATTATTCTCCCAGAATACATGACCCTGAAGGCAGGGGCCAGGCATCCCCCCTGTCCTCTCACAGACCCTGGCAGTACAGCTAAATCTCTACCGTGATGGAATTCGATGGACAGCACTACCGTCCTGGGCTCCACACTGTGTGTGTGTGTGTGTCCCCACACGTGCACACACGCTTTCTCTGCACGTGAGCGTTCTTGTCACCCTACCTGCTGTAGATCAGCCGTGCCCACTGGAAGCAGAATAATCATGCTTAGCGTGTTGTTAACATAGGGCAGCTCAAGGACTTGCATCTGTGGCTTTTTGATGAAGGCCAATTTGAACATTCCAGTTTGATACATCATTTCCACAGTTACGCTTTTACCCTTTTTTTAAAAAAAAAAAAAGATTGTAATTAGATGGTACAGCTCCATATGTGCGTGCACATGTATTTGCCCCTATTTTCTGACATAACACGAGTATCTGTATCAATGTTCTAGGCACAGGTGACTTAGGAACTTTAAAGTGCACCCTTTATTACTTTCCTTGGCAAAGGTTAGCCTTTGTGTTTTTTTTTAATTTTTATTTATTTTGGTGGGAGTAATTAGGTTTTTATTTATTTATTTTTAATGGAGGTCCTGGGGCTCGAACCCAGGACCTTGTGCATGCTAAGCGTGCGCTCTACCACTGAGCTATACCCTCCCCCTGCTTTGTTATTTTTAAAATAAGTCCTTATTATAGCCCGAATAGTTCAAATAACATAACATAGAAATAAAAATGATAATCTGTGTGTTTTCCAAAAACAAAGCTGAGGTTTCCAGATAAAATGAGATTTTAGGATCACATTTTTTTTTTAATCCAGCTAGAGACTTTCTGGGAGAAAATTGATACAGATAGTTCTGTCACACTGCTAGAGAGTGTATTTGCTGGGGAAAGCATGTCTGGGGAGAATTCATATACAGAACAGTAAGAAAAGGGCAAGTTATCGGGGGGAGGGTGTAGCTTAAGTGGTGGAGCGCGTGCTTGAGCGCGTGCACAAGGTCCTGGTTGCAATCCCCAGTACCGCCATAAAAAAAAAAAAAAAAAGTAAATAAGTAAACCTAATCCCCTCCTCCAAAAACAGAAAAGGACAAGCTTTCCTCTCTTCCAGAACATCTCAGTGTCCAAAGGCCCCAGCTAGGTGTCCAGTGAGAAAGGTTACTGTCACCTCAGAAAGAATAATGAAAATAAAATTCACAGAAAACACAATTAAAACTTAGACCAGCATTTTCACTAAAACTTCCTGAATTCTCCTTAAACAGTTATTGCATTCTCTGAAATGTATCATTGATCTGAAAATAAGATACTCACCTGACTTAGCTGAAAGGGCGTTTTCATCGTCTCTCTTTCCTGGAATTTGTTTCGCCATTGTCCCTTGAAATATATGGCATTCACCAGGACCATGACACAAGAAGGGTCAATCGTGCCCTTTCCAAAGAGGTTAGTGACTTTTCCTTATAATAATAATAATAATAAAAAAAGAATAGATAACATATTTAAGGGATTTGAACTTATTAGTAACAGAGAGTAGAAGAGTCACCAGAAATGCGGAGCCTTGTTTTGAAGCTAATTATGATCTGTGGCCATGAAGCCTGAAGTTTTATGTCAAAGAATATTGAATACTTTGTTCCTTCTAATCAGAAGATGGCACCCAAGGACTAGCTCGTCTGCTAGCTGTGGGTTAGCTCGCCTTACACCTGGTTGCAGCCAATGCTTTCCTGCACACTGCTGCATTTTTAGAAAGTCCTTTAATAATTTCTTGTGGCTTTGATATTTATCAGGCTTTATACCTACCAAGACCTCACCATGTGCAAATATGTTACGCATTTCAAACAGTCACTCCTCCTCTAAGTACGCTAACGTGAGTCTGTCACAAGCATAGATGCCAACACTTGAAGTAAATCCGTATCTGAAAGTCATGATTTATAAAAGCAACCAGGAGTCGCTAGCTTTGTAAATATACTGATCAACACTGAACACCAAGTCCTCTAGGTGCATTTTGGTGCATTGCAATTTATAAAAGTTTGGGGACATAATCTGTCGTATAATATGAAACAGGTATCTGGAATATCAGAGTCCTAAGCTTGATGGGAGTTTGAATTTTTATTGAACTTTTGGGTCAAACACAATACCTAGCATGCAATAACAATGTCTAACAGTGAATGCTCAATATATATGTATGTGTGTGTGTGTGTGTGTGTGTGTGTGTGTATATATATACACAAAGATATGTATCTTTGAATGAATGATAAATAAATGCATAAATGAATGACAATATCAGTAATAGTCTAGATAGATACACAGCATGTGGGTCCCTGATCCACACCTATGACAGACACCACCAATCAATCTATTCATTTATGCTAAAAAATTTTAAGCGACTTGTGTGTGCCAGGCATGATTCTAGGCACTGGAGCACTAAATTGAAGCTAGAACACTAAGCTAACCAGACCCCGCCCACCTTCCTCCTTAGCATGTTAACTCAGTTTATCAACACAGTTCAAATGAAGTCTGGAGACACACATGTGACCCATCCTTACCGTTAGTTTTATTTTCAACCCAAGCATTAATAGCCTTCCTCGTTTCCTCCGCAGACCTTTCAAAGTCAACCGTTTGCAGCCTGGCTCGATACAGTTTCTCAGAACAGTGTAAGTATTGCTGTAAGAGAGAGGACAGTTGCACAACAACACAAAAATAGTGTAAGGAAAGCCAAAACCCACAGCTTAACGTATTCTGAATTCACAACAGGCAGACAGAAACAGCAGGCAGTGTGAAATGCAGAGAATGCCAAGAAAGCTATCGGCCGCTATTCCAAATGGACTGACCTGGTGGAATGCCATCGCGTTGGTCCCGTAGAGTCTGCTGGCAATGCTGAGGGTGTAGTTAGAGTCTGGCCGGTTGATCTGAGAGAACAGAACTCCAAACTCTGAATGAATCTTTCCAGTTTGGCTGCACTGAAGCACCAGGAAACAGTGAATGGAGTATTAAATTGCTTGATTCATTGCCATTGGAGAGTTATAAATAATGTGAACACTAGACAGCCTGGTGTTGGCCTCTGAACAAAAGGGCAGCAAATACTGACAGACAAGGAGTTGGCGAGCTTATAGCATTTTTCCTTCTCTAGCTTTCCCCTCGCCCAATAATCTCAGCACCTGGGGACTTCGGTTACAGACTGTGGGCAGAATTGTAAACCACTGCAAAGCATGTCTATGTAGGCCCCAGTGGTTTACGCCAAGAGCAAAAGCTTTTACAAATGAAGGGATCCTCGTGGGGATAGTCAGGGCAATGATCCAAGTTTTATCGTTGCCTTTGTGCCTAAAGAATTGTCTCTCTTCTCCATCACGCTCCTTGCAACGTCTCCGTTTTCTGTGTGATCATTCACTCACTCAGCTCTTCCCTGAACTGACCTCACACACCCATGTGTCCCTCACAGGAGCAGTTTGGTGAAGCGTGCAGCTTTGATGCATCTGAATTCATGGACGTTGTAGGGGTGACGCCTGTATTCCCTAAAGCAAATGTTCCCAGACCTTAGACTTTCATGTCCTAACGGTAAGGTGGGTTCTGTGAAGCAAGTATTCTGTGTCTGTATGCATTTCTGTCCTTTCTCAATCTGTCCCTCTCAAATGCACAACTATTTTTACAGGGGGTTTCTATTTAATTTGGTGTCAAAAGGAATCCTTTTGTTAGAACTGGGACCCCAGTCCCAGAGCACGTGGGTGGGGTGACATCAGGCCCTATTCTCCTGGTAGGTAAGTAAAAGGCAAAGCATTGGGGTCCTTTCTCAGTCCCTCCATGGGACTAAAAAATCAGACACTGCCTGGAGGAGTCTGGCAGACTCACCACGGGGCACAGTCCATAAAAGAACAGACAATTTGAGTAAGGATGGCAATAACGGTGTGCTAAAATCTGGGGGCTCCATTACTGTGGTTGTCTTTGTGTTACAGTCTCTCGGCCGTAGCCATCCTCAGGGAAATGAAAGGAGCGGACCCACGGAGACGTCGCTAGCTCTCTTGCGGGCCCGAGAAGGGGCTCTGCCACTCCCCCCCCGGAATGTATTACTTCTCGGGGTGCTTAACTTAAAGAGCATTTGAAAGCTCAGCAGTGATATTGTCATACCTTAGCTGAGTCCTTGAACTCTGGTCCTAAAGATTCTTCAATATGATTAAAATGAAGCACCTAGAAAAAAAAAGGGGATGGATTGGCATCAAAAGCCCGATATGGTCTATAAAGGTTAACAGCTAGAAGCATCTCTTTTTCCATTTCAGATAAAGAGCAACAGTAATAGCTGATGCTTAATGATGTTCTATTCCAAGTCCTGAACTAAGCCTTTACGTATCTCATTTAATCCTCTCAACAACTTTATGAGTAGAGACTGTTATCCCCATTTTCTGTTAGGGAAACTGAGCTCATGAGATTAGGGGACTTGCCCCCAGGCCACTGTCGGTCAGGCCCCAGGCACCGAGCTCTTGTCCACCAGGCTCTCCTGCCCCTGTCACTCTTCTCAGGCCATCACTGTGACAGTGCCCATCAGGCTTGTTGTAAACCATTGCATGGTTTCCCCGAACAATACCTATTTTAAATGCAAGAACTCATGAAAGTGCATCAGAATATGGAATAAAGGAATAAAAGACAAACAATAATAAGACGTTCAAGCATCCTGGGGCTGTTAAGTGACATTCTTCTAGACTTCCCACAGCAAATAAAGCTCCACAGCAGGAAAACCCACCGCACATCAGCCTACGTAACCTGAAAAGTCACTCTTTCTCTTTTAGTCTCAGTTTCCTCATCTGTAAAATGGGGATAACAATTCCTGCCCCTGCTACACAGGGTTGTCACAAACTCCAAATGTATTACTGAGTACTTTTAAAAACTTGTAATTTTTAAAGTGTCATTAAGTTTTATTGTAAGTTAAAATTGTAGAGGGCAAGAGTAATACCATACATGTTCAAATCACTAAAAGAATAAAACTCTGAAATTAAACTGTAGACATTTATGTGTGAAACCACTGTCAGTAAGGAAGAGATTAGGAATAGCATGTATTGTGTTATTTGCATTGTAATGTATTGCATTATTTAAGTCATCATTCATAATAAATTTTGCTCAAATGTGTTCCTTCTTTCATGAGATGGCAGTTTTCCTGGTATAAGGATGGAGGTAATCTGGCTGACTCAAAGCGGGTGCAGGTGAGACTTCCAGGCTGCAAGGAATTTTTTGCTGCATGCACACCTTTTCCATCTGCCTCGCGCTGTTTCCTCTGGCTCCAAGGAGGATCATGCTTAGAGCATAAAGCAGACTCAGCGGGGAAAAGAAGATGTTGTCTCCTGCGTTGTTACTGTTCAGCTCTTTGAACACATCAAGGCAAAATTCAGTGTTTGCTGTGCTAAGGGAATCCATTCTTGCCAAGCGCTACCTGAGAACAGAAGGGAGAAAGGCTCAGACGATCGCCTGGAGGTACAGATAATATCTAGCATTCAGTTACTACATTTCATGAATTTAGTAGCCTGAGCACCCTGCTTCATGAAAAGTCGCAGCCTGTTGTCACCATTTCTGAGAAAGCAGTAAATGCCAAAGGGGGGCATTTAGTACTTTTAGATTCTAAAGAAGAGAAGATTCACTGTTCCTTCCAACCACTAGTGCAAAGCTGTCTCACCAACATTGGGGTACGTTTAAGTGTTCCGTCATTGTTCTGGGGCCAAAGAGCAGAAGGAATTGGGTCTTTTTGCTCTTAATTTCCATGCTTTAAGACGCTCCTCGACCTGGAATTTGCACAGAAAAATCCTTGAGCTACAGAAGCTCAGCCAAAAGAGATGCTTTCCTGCTAGGCAGCCCACCTGCACAGTCTCCATCCTGGTCACTCTCGCACAGACAAGGAGACAGTCAACAGAACAACCGTGGGCAACATTCTCCGCACCTTTATCTCCTTGGTGGGACCTCATTTCCTGTGCCCTCCATGAAAGCAAGGTGATACTAGCAAATAGGTCATGCCATCAGAAGGTGGTCAAGCCCCTCAGCCCAGCATAATGTCAATGAAAATGGAGGAATAGAGGAGAAAAAATTGAGAGGGAAGACGACGAGGCTGGGGTGTGTGTTACCTGAGGACAGTAGTGGGTCAGGAAGTGTTCATTGACTCAGCCCCCCAAGCACCTGCTGAGCACTGCTAAGTGTGGGGGCTGTAGATACAAAAGTAATTCTGCATCGTTCTTGCCCTCTGGGATGTTTCACTTTCCAGGACCCTCCAGTTGCCAGTGAACACTCTTTTCCTTTAATTTCTGGGTCATCATTGTCTCTTGCTTCCCACCCGCAGTGGAGCCACCCCTTCTGAGTCTGTTTTACAGGCTCTCTCTCACATTCTCAGCCTCTGTACAACTTCACACATCAGGATTCAAACCTTGGTCCTCGTCTCTGTTTTTGTTCCTATAGGTGATCTCTTCCACCCTCGAGCTCTAAGTCACTGGTAGGCTGTTAGCTCCTGAGTGTATATTGCTTCCACATTCCAGATTCATGTATCCAGCTGTCTAGTTGACATCCCTACTTGAAGGTCTAATATGTTAGCTTCATGTAAAATGTCCAAAAACAGACTCTCAACTTCCTAACCCTCTCTCCAGCCTGCTCCCCCCAAAGCCGTCTTCATCTCCCCCAAAGGGCTGTTGCGTTCTTCCATTTGCTCAGGCCAAGAACCTGGAGATCATCCTTAAATGGTGTTTCACTCACATCTCATTCAAACTTTCCAAAAATCCCATTTCCTCTGTCTTCAGAAACACTCACCACTGGTCCATCACTCACTCTCTCTGCTTAGCATCCAGGGCAAAGCTATCATCACGTCTCTCCTGGATCAGAGAGACAGTCTCCTCTCTCGTCTTCCTACTTCAGACCTTACCTCCTATGTTACATTTCCTAGAGAAGACAGAGTGTTGTTTTTAAGAGATGGGTTCCTCAGGTACTAACTGCGTAAGGGCAGCTCATGGCCTCTGCGCCAAACTCCAGTGGCTTCCCTTTCTCTCAGAGCAGAACACAGGCTTCCTTCCATGACCAGCGAGGCCTTCAGGGTCTGGCCTCTGCTGCCTCTCAGACCTCATCACCCACCAGTCTCCCAGCTCGCTCTGTTCCAGCCATGTCGCCTCCTGGCATGCCTTCACCACGCCAAGCAGATTCCATCTCGGAGCATCTCCTGGGGTGCTCTTCCCCAGATATCCAGATGGCTCCCTCCAGCAGTCCATCCATTTCCTTCTGCGCACTCAGCATCCCATCAGTAAGGCTTTCACTGACTGTTCTATTGCAAACATCCTCCAGTGATTCCCCATCTCATTATCCTAGTTTGTGTGTATTATATACATACATGCTATGTAAATATAAATCAGTTTGTGTTTATTTGCCCTATATATAGTAATTATTATTTATTTGCCATATATATTACATATGTGTGTATTTATATATATAATATATACATGTGTATCTAGGTATTGATAAAATAAGAATAAACAATATTATATTTATTTATATAAATTAAATATGTGTATATGTTATATATGTATTTACTGTCTAATTCCCGTCTGCCTAGAGTAAACGTCCGTTAGAGCAAGGACTTTGTTTTTTTAAGCTTTATTCCAGCACCAGCCCTGGCCATAGGGTTGCCACTCATTAAGTATCTGTGGAAGGAAGAAACGAAGGAAGAAATTTCAGTTCGTTCAGTACTACAATACACGGATGTACACAGAATGCTGTGGAAGCACAGAGCCAACCTGGGAGTTACAGGAAGACTTCCTGGAGGAGGTGCCCGCTGCTTCTTGAAGAATGAAATAAGAGTCATCCAGGTATGTACATAGAGGAAGATCATTACTGAGAGAAAGAATAGCGTGAGCAGAGACTCAAAAACCTGAAAGAGAAACTTTCTACCATAAGAGCATGACACAGAAGGCCAGAGGTGGTGGGCGGTAGGGCTGGAGACGGGCAGAACTGTCCCCGGAAGCCTTGCATGCCCCACACATCTTTTCTCTTTTCAGATACCTTCACCGCATGGTGACGATGGTGAACAATACAGTACTGTAGACTTGCAAGTAGCTGACAGCAGATGTTAAGCATTCTCATTGCACACACAAAGCATTAACTGTGTGAGGCGATGGATGCGTTCATTGTCTTGATCTTGGTCTATGTATGTATGTATGTATATCGAATGTGTGTATGTATATTGAATTATCACATTGTATACTTAAAATATGCACCATTATGTTTGTCGATTATCCCTCAATAAAGTTGGAGGAAAATAAATAAAATTTTAAATATCGGACAGTATGGCAGTCCTTGCCCATAAGATGTGGCTGCTGGAAAAGGCTTCCCTCCGATGGAAAGAGACTCACAGGATGGAAGCAGCCTCTTCTTCGTGTCAGGTTGTCTTGTCTTCATGGCGCCGCTCCAGCAGCGGCTACTCTGTGACCAAGTCAGGATTTCAGAGAGGCTGATGGAAAGGCCCTGAGGCTTTGATGACCCACCATTGAGTGGGTGGATTAACCTACCCCGGATCTGCCCTAGCTCAGGATTTCTTGTCCTGTAAGACGATAGCTTTATCCTTATTGTTCAAGCTATTTTAGTTGAGGCCTCTGTTTCTTGCAGCTAGAAGCATCCCAGCTCTCTTTAGGGATCTCTTTAACCGCTCTGGTCCACCAGGACCAATTAGCCCACCACACGCATGCTTTTCCAGCACAGCTACATCTTTTCCCTTATTTAGTCCCCCAGGGATCTGGGACCATTTCGTTCTTCTATCTCTCATCTTCTAGATTATGGCTTTGCTTTCTTTCAGGATCCTAGTCTAGGCCTACATTCTCTAGGCTGTTTCAGCAGACGACTGGTCTGTATCTCCGCCAGTGTGTGTTTATTTGAGTTACTGACTTGCCTTACATCAGAGCTGAGCTCACTGGAAATGTGTTCTCTGGGATGTGACCCAGAGATTTACGCATTTGTGTCGTCCTTTTCCTTAAAACACAGTACTTTGTGCGCTGAGAGAGCCAAAGAGAGCCAAGGGAACTGGGGCCTGAGAACTGGGGCAGGGAGGAGTGTGCAGAGCTCAGCACTCATCAGGCAGAGAGAGGCTGAAAGGAAGTGTGTCACTCATGGACTTTCAAAATAATGGCCCATGACATTTATAATGGCAAAAAAGATGATCACACATCCCTGTAATCGAAACTGGCTGTCCTAAAATAACGATTAAGGAGTAGATGTCATGGGTTCCAACCATCAGACCCTCCAACACAGTTTCTTGGAGCTTAGCAGTTGTATTACCCCAAGCCTGGGCCATGTTTTTCTTTGCTCTTGAAAGTTTTTTAAAGGTATGACACAAAAGGTTAGCTGATCTTAATGAAAATACTAGTATGTGCCTTTAACAAGATACTGTTCAAGTTAATTTTAATAGAGCTCTCTGTAACACGCTGAATAATAACAGTATCCTTGGAGGCCTTTGTTTAGTTGCTTTTTTAAAAAAAATTTTTAGGGGGAGATAATTAGGTTTATAATTTATTAATGCAGGTACTGGGGATGGAACCCAGGACCTCGTGCACGCTAAGCAGTTACTCTGCTGCTAAGCTACGCTGTCCCCACCGTTAGTTGCTTTAATAATGAAACCACATCCTACGTTGAAGCATGTCCAAGCCAGACCCTCTTCCTATTGGGCTCTGCACTCTAGCTAGTGTCCGGTTCTGAAATGCAATTTTGGATTTATAAGGAAATGTAAGCTTATTCTTCTTAAATCTATGCCTCATTGTTATTGTAAAACAGCCTGCCTACATGTCACAGTTCCTGTGGCCCCACAGTTACCGGGCTGCCCAGGAAAAGAGTTCGGAATACACTGATGGGCTACTTATTGCATACCAGGCACTTTTATTTTATTAATGTGTTTATATGCGTGTGTCTTCTTTTTGAACCATAAGCATAAAAGATTGAGGGAATCACGTCCGTCAGTTTGTACCACGAGCCATCACTGGACCAAAGCACTGCTTTGCTCATTGCCTTCGACCCAACACGTCCCGTCTCCTCCGTTCCCAAAGATGACACAACATGTTTAAAGCGTGTCCCTCTATTTACGTTCTCTTATATTCTATTGCTTTCCTTATATCATGCATTTTTTTCATTTTCATAAATGAGCTTATGTTGAATAGTTTATTTTTCACTCAGCCCTACGCTTTTAAGATTCATCTATGTTATTCTGGAAACGTAATCTGTTACTTCTGAGTGCTGGGTTTCTGTGCTTTCGCCACATTCGTGCAGCCACTCCTCGGTGACAGACACCCAGTGGCCTCGGAGTCCACGCCACCATGAACACTGTGTGGGGACTAGCCCCCTGCACACCCTCTTACCCACCTGTGTGGGAACTTCTTTGTAAAGGCATGGATAACATATCTTAGAAGAGCGTATTGCCACTAAAGCGTTGCAGGGAGACAGAGAAGCTGGGTCTGTCCTATCTGGCGAAACACACCTCCCGGGTAGCTAAGACACTGAGCTCTCACAATGGGCACGGAGCCTGGGGAGATTCTTAACCATCTCAAATGACTCCCTCCTCTCCCCTAAATCAGGGCGAATCTTTTACTCTCACGCTCTGTCCTTCAAACCTTTTAAATTTCACAATGTGCTCATTGAGCCTAGAAGTAGCAGGAACTTCAGAATCGTCACCCCATCACACAACCATGAACTATGAGCCTTTACATCCATTTACAGAATACACCTACTTTTTATGAGACTAATTTTAAAGTCACAAGAAGAAACTGAGACCCAGGAAAATAAAGGAATTCTTCCCAACACATAAAGGTGTTAATAAGGCCAATCCAGTGGAGTTAAGATCCTCTGAGGAGCTAAGAGGTGCTGTATCACACAGAGGCCAGAGCCATCGGTGACTGGCTCTGGTTTGAATAAGCATTATCAGGGAGGAAGTAGAAGCAATCAACAGAGTCCCTTTTGCTAAACTAATCGGAGATTTCAAATCAAGTCAGCCCGCCTCAAGGATTTTAAATGCACAATATCAGTGACATTCGTGTTAACGTCTGATCTGCATTAACAAAAAGCCACCCCCAACTAAAAGGTTAAGCTGCCCCTCGTTGTGGCTCATTGCACCCCGGTCCAGGTGCCGCATTTCGCTGCTCCCATCTCTTCCCCTTTGACCAGACGCACGGCTGAAACACAAAGTACAGAGATACTTCTCTTTACCTTTGTTGCTTTTCGGTGGCGAAGTGGACAGTTTGGCAGGAGAGGTTGGAGCCTGGTCCCTGAAGAAGAAATATAAAGCCTTTATTTTTGCCCCTCCCTTTCCATTTGTGTCCTCAGTGATTCAGCTCGACACCTGCTGGGCAGCAAAGACAGCTCTGAGAAGGAAGTCCTTCTAAAAGGAGACTGTCAGGATGGCCGTGCTTTCTGGAGAAGCACCCAGTTCTTAACCTCCTTCTGATTTGCTAATGGGGAAACGTGGAGGAGCCTTACCTCTATCTAAGAAAATGAGCTGTATTTCTAAAAAGAGTAGCTTGGACACGTTCAAATTGGCACTGCCCCATTCAAAATTCTAGGGATTGCCTGTGTCCGTGTCCCTGGCACAGAGCTACTCAACAGGGGAGATTCCAGTCATGATGGACGTGTCCTGGCCTGAGTCACATTCATCCCAAGATCTGAGCTCTCCTGCAAGGAGCATGTGTTTTTACATGAAGCTTCAGCAATCTGCTGGAAGGTAATTCCTGCCCCATAAAAAGAATTCAAGGATGGGCTCAGGCAAGAGTTGCTCTGTGGTTTGAGTTTAAAAGCTTGCAAGGAGCAACAAGCCACTCCACCTAAAGTGAATTCAGAGAGGTGTAATTCAGGACCGTGTAAGAAAAGACAAGTTATTAGGCATAGGGATGAAAGCTGCAGACAAAAAAATGTTTGGGGTGTGCAGTAGCCAGAATTGGCACTCTGAGTCAAGCCCAACTTCCCAAAGGCTCCTCTTGTTCACGTAATAATACACAGCCCAGTCTCGCCAGGTTGATATCACCGCCCAAACTTGGACTATAAAAGCAGGATGCACTGCCCTTGTGATAAGAGAAAGTCCTTGATGGCCAGTGATTTTTCTCTTCATCCTCAGTTTGCAGTGTGTCCTCTCTTGGTTAAAATTAAACTGTTTTACAAGACACAGGAACTAGAAGAGTTAGGGTTAAAATTATGGCCCTACTCTCCTCTGTGCCCATAAGTGTCACAGAGTAGGACCCTATTGTCTACATTGGTGACCATCTGATATCTGTAGTGCTGTTTGTAATTGCTTAACTGTACAATGGTTTAGAGGATTTTTCTCATGCTTTTGCTGACCAAGGTTGGGCTGGAGAGCAGGGACAGACCACCAACCCCCTCACGGTGCTGCATGTGGGGATCATGCTCAGTGCCCTGCTCTTGCCCCCAGAGTGCTTTCCTTGTATCCTGTTGTTTGAGTTGCATACCTCAGCCTGTTAAAAAGACTAAAAGCATTTATCAACCTGACTTTAAACTGCACAAGTTTTTCTTCCCATGGAGCTATGCATCCTTTGTTCTAGGAACAAGAATTTTAAGAGAGTCCCAAAGCTGGAGGTGAACTTCATACCCAGCAGAGGGAAGGGGACCGTTGCACCTGCAAAGCCAAGAACAACTTTGCAACAGTATGTTACCCTGTGTGCCATCTCTGTGGAAACTAGCTCCACCCCTTGAACTCTTGAACTTTTACTATAAACCCCCCCGCCTTCTCTCCCTGGTAGGCTCACAGTCGTAGAGGCATTAGCCCACTGTGACCTCCTCTGTCTGGCAAAGAAATAAAGCTGCCTTTTCTACTGCATCCAAAACTCTGTCCTCAAGTCTCAATTTGGTAAGCGGGGTACGGGGGATGTGTTTTCAGCAACATAAGGTTCTCATAAAAATGGTTGTGCACAACCAAATGCACAGAACTAAAAGGAGCCCCAAATCTGTTCAGTCTTTCTCTGCTCAAAGGAAGTGTTTTCCGGTGTGACCCATTTCCAACTGGGAGTTTCCATCACTTGGAATCACCATATTCATGGTTACAGATGATTCTCCACCTCTTCATCTTGTTTTCATCTCTTTAGAGATCAAGATTTTCTTGGCTGTCTTGCAATCTAAGAATTGGGCTGATCAAAGACGATCTTTTTCAGCCTTGGTCTGGGCTGAAGCTCTGATGTTTTCTCTATCACAGGACATGTTCTTATGCTCCATTTGAGTTTGCCTTCTAGGTGGATGGACACCTGTTAGCATAACCCTCTTTGCTTCTCTTTCCTCTCTCATTCACTTCTCCTCCACTAGTGTCTTAGTCCAGATTCCCTGATACAAAGCCTTAGACAAAGTCTTGCATGCATGGAGTTTATTTGGAAAATTATCTCACAGAATAGAACTAAAAGAGAAAAGGGTGTGGAGCAGGGAAAGAGGGAAAGCTAATACACTGGTTGTTGCAATTTGGCCGCTGGTACCTGATCCCATGGACCTTTGGGGGTACCTTATAACATGTATCTCAGAACTGTCCACCTAGAAGGAAAACGAGGGAAGTATTATCTATTGGCTTCCAAACCCGCTGGTCAAGGATGGCCCCATGGGAGTTAACTCAGGCTGCTCTTGAATGTGCACTGAGCTTGCACATCCTGCATCCAAGCCCTGGAGCTAGAAGCAAGATGTGAGGGGAGCTGCTGTCAGGTTGCAACGCACAAAGTTACTTAAAGCTTGTGCAGAACTGGTAGCCTCAGTAGCACCTAGGTTTGGAGGTAGGGTGAAGGAATCCGAAGTAGCTCACAAGAAGTGTCCAACACATCTAGTCCGTGACCTACACTGCTGGTGGATTTGGGAGATGAGCTGCACTCCAGTTCCCTTATGTGGGCTCTGGCTGTTCAAAGGAAGCACGCATTCTGGTCTAGTCCTCCTGCCTTAGGTTTTCCTGGGGCAGCATCCCAACCTGGGTCCATACTCCTTCTGACTCGCTTGTCACGTTCTGAGGACTCGAATCAGAAGACCCACTGTTGGCTCATACGTAATCTTGTCTTTCAGCCTATCTTTAGCCACAGTAAATATTTGGTTCTCCATCTGCCTGAGTTCCTCTGCTTTCTCGCCATATTTTTCAGGACTCAGGTGAGGTAAGAAGTGTTGTTTACCGGGCTTCACAGCCTCAGACAGAGAGCGTGGGCTGGGGAGGAGAGTGCAGGCTGGGTTTCTGCCCCCAGCTACTCCCTCCTCTGAGGCAGGGCACCACTAGCTCCACCGTACCTGATGGCCTTCTTCAGGAGTTAAAGGAGGAGAATTGCAGAAGTACTAAAGAACACTCCCCTTGAGTGAAGCTGTGACATCAGGCAATGCTAGAGGAGGCAGAGCTGAAGAGCTTTTTGTCTGCGGCTTTAGCCTATTCAGACAGGGAACAAAGAATGGTATGTATTCACAGCCTTACTACCTCCCTGCCTTCCCAGAGGAGGGGGCCAGGACCACCTCTGGGGCTTCAGTGAGGATGACGGAGGAAGGGTGGATATGGGCACAAAACAGAGAAGCCAAAGATAGTGGAATTGAGAGCCTCTGGGGGGTGAAACCAAAAAAAGAAAGAATAGCATTAGACAGAGGACCCTGTTTAGGCTGAGTTAGTTGTTCTTGGAAGCTGAAACTGGGAGTGAGAGGGAGGAGAACTTTGGGAGCCTCTGCTGTATGCGTGGGAGACAGAAAGAGGGAGACAATGATGATTTGGGAGACTTTTCATTTGCATTATAAATGTCATCTCCCTTTGCAGGGCTACCAAATTTAGCAAGTGAAAATATAGGATGCCCAGTTCAATTTGAATTTCAGGTAAACAATGAATAATTTTCTAGAGCTAGCATTTCCCAAATGCTGTGGAGGACATATTTATACTGAAAGTTTTTTTCATTGTTTATCTGAAATTCAAATTGAACTGGGCGTTCTGTATTTTATCTGGCAACCCCGTCTCTTTGGCACTTTCCTGAGAGACCGTAGTCAATATACCTATTTACGGACATTTATTTGGATGAGGCACAGAATTAAGAAAGGTTTGCAAGGCAGACTGACGTAACGCTGGGTCGGGACTGTGTTGTTTGCTAAATGCCTGACGTTTAGTGAGCACACAATAATTATTCATTAAACTAAACTGCTCATCCTTTTACTGAGTGGAGGGGAAAGGGATGCACGTCAGGCCAGCATGAGGCAGAGGTGAACGCTTAGAATGGCCAGGTTGGAAAATCGGAGAAGCGCCTGACCAAGAACACACACAAGGCTCCCTCGCTGCCCGCCAGGTGGGGCTGGAAGCACACGCGGTTAGTGACAGACCGTGAGAATGAGATCCCAACAAGCACACTTTGCTGTGACTTGCAAGTCCCCACCTCCCAGGCCTCCCCAAACCTTGGCATGTCATCACCACAAGCAGCCTCCATTTTCTGCAGAAGTTTCCATTTTCTGTCAGGACTTTTTCAATGAAATATTAAACACGCACGTTCCCATCCATAAAAGCAACTCTTTCCAAAGAAGTTGTGTCACGTGAAAATCAGGAGTTTTGAAACAACACCCGGAGCACTTTGCACTGAGTCAGATCAGCTCCTGACAAAGGCTCAGTTGGGACAAAAGGGGAAGAGTGTGACGCGTAGACCCAGGAAAAACAATACGCAATGCTGCTCTTTTATTTTCCGGGATGCACAGAAAGAGGCTTTCGGCTGTGACAAGCAACTCCAAGTACCAGAAGGATGCTTCAGCCTAGGCGAAGCCTCGGTACTTCAGTTGATACACTTAGAGTAAGTAAGTCAAGAGGGATTCACTACTCGAAACAAACTAAAAGAGAAAAAGTCTTTAAAAAACTTTCTTAAGTCTCATTAAAGACACTGTTAAGAAATTAGGCACAGGGGAGGGTAGAGCTCAGTGGTAGAGTGCATGCTTAGCATGCACAAGGTCCTGGGTTCAAACCTCAGTACCTCCATTTGAAAAATAAATACATAAACAAACAAATAGATAAACAAACC
Source organism: Camelus dromedarius (assembly GCF_036321535.1). Classification (NCBI taxonomy): domain Eukaryota; kingdom Metazoa; phylum Chordata; class Mammalia; order Artiodactyla; family Camelidae; genus Camelus; species Camelus dromedarius. Next base: position 18,537,317 of record NC_087463.1, on the reverse strand, counting down.
TAATTACACCAACCCCCCCTCAAAAAACCCAAAACAAAAAAATACAATAAAAAGAAATTAGGCAAACCACAGGTGGGGGGAAATATTCATAGTGCATATACCTGGAAAGGTGATTATACATAGAATATGCAAAGAATTACAAGCCAAAAAAGGTAAAGATAAATCAATGGGTAAAATATTTGTACAAGCTCTTTACTGACGAACACATATGAGTGGCCAACATGTACATAACAAAGTGTTCAACAGCATGAGTCATCGGAGAGCTGCAAGTTAAAACACAGAGGTACCACATCACACCCACTGGAATGCGTGAATGCCAGCGAGCGCCTGCACCCCGTGTTAACAAGGACGTGGCCCTCCTATGCTGCCGGTTGGGATGGGAAATGTACAACCACTCTGGGAAAAGGGCCAGATTCTTAAAAAGTTAACCATGTATCTACCCTATGATCTAACAATTCCTCTCCAAAGAATTCAGCCGAGAGAAATGAAGACATTTGTCCACAATAAGCCTTGCTTGTACAAGAATGTCAGTAGTAGCTTTAAACATAAGAGTTAAACACTGGATGTCCATCCAGAGGAGAAAGCACAAACGGTTTTGCAGCCACACTTGGAACACTACACAGCATTAAAAAGGAACAAACTGCTATTAATACACACAACATTGGATCAATCTGGAAAGCATTATGGAGCGGGGTGGGTATAGCTCAGTGGTGAAGCATGTGCTTAGCATTCATGAGGTCCTGGGTTCAATCCCCATTACCTCCATTAAAAAAAAAAAAAAAGAAAGAAAGGAATGAAAAGCACTATGCTGAGTGCAAGAAGCCAAGCCAAAACAAAACCCCAAAAATTGTGTGGGCAAATGCACATGATAACAAAGATCAAAACAATGGTGGTTCCTCTAGGGGGAGGTTCACTGGGAAGGGGTGTGAAGATACTTTCTGGAGCAATTGAAATGTTTCATTCCGTGTAGGGATATGGGTTACATACATGCACACGTTGGTCAAAACTGGTTAAACTGACTCATCTGAGCATTTCACAATATGTCAATAACAGTGTTTTGTTTTAAACTTTTTATTTTGAGCTAATCATCAGGCCACTGACATACAGTTGTAAGAAATAACACAGAGAGATCCTGTGTATCCTTCACCCAGTTTCTTGCAGTGACAACAGCATACCAAGAGAAGCCCTGCTTTTTAACTCTTTCCTGCAATGACTATGTGGGAATTGGTGGTCTGGACTGAACTGGGCCGTATTGATCGTGTTGAAACATCCAGGTTTTATAACTATTCCTCTGCCCTTGTTCCAGGTGGTTCCTGATGGTCCTATTACAAAAATAAATGAATTATAATAATAGAGAAGCCCTCATTACTTATTAACTATAAGAAATGCTGAATGTCCATCTGTAATTCAAATTTTCAAGACAAAAATACCATATGAGATTGCTCATATGTGGAATCTAAAAAAAAATTCATAAATACAAAACAGAAACAGACTCATAGACATAGAATACAAACTTGTGGTTGCCAGGGGGATGGAGGGTGGGAAGGGACAAACTGGGATTTCAAAATGTAGAATAGATAAACAAGATTGTACTGTGTAGCACATAGAAATATATACAGGATCTTGTGGTGGGTCACAGCGACAGAGAATGTGGCAATGAATGTATGTATGTTCATGTATCACTGAAAAATTGTGCTCTACACTGGAATTTGACACAACATTGTAAAATGACTATAACTCAACAAAGAAATTTTTTTTAATAAAAATAAAAACAATTACAAAAAAAAATAAGCTGATACAGTTAGGGGAAAAAAAAAGTTTTTCAAGACAGCCTCTTCATCAACTGAAAAAAATGAGTGCTTTCTTCCACAGTTGCCTATTGCCAGCTGCTAACTGTCCTTCATCCTCGGAAATAACTCTCTTGCCGTCGACAGACCCTACAGCTTCTGTCTGGAACCGTAGTCTTGCATTCAGCTGCCTTTCTGGCTGTATCACAGCTACCGTGGTGGGAGATTGGGTCTGAAATGCAATGGAACATCGGTGGTGCTAGAACTACATGTATTAGATGCATCTGTGGACCACGTTAACCCCCCTCCGACAGCCCCGGACCCTTACTCTTAGGACATACGTGCTGGTTTGACTTACCAGGGCTGATCTTCTTCTTCCTGGGTTTCTCAATCTCTCAAAAAAAAAAAAAAATCACCTCCACCCTGGCCTGGCACCACCCTCCCTGTTTCCATGTTCCTTAGAGACCGCAGTCCACAGTGTTTGTGTTAGTGGGGTGGGGAGGCAACGTTCAGCTTCTCAAAGAAAGGCTTCTCCAGGACACGTGCAGGTCGACTGCCGGGAGTTACCGTGCAGTCGTGCTGTTAGTTTTAGGTTTTCAGCCTGTGATGCTGAGAGCAGGAAACCGTGAACGTTTCGTGCTATTTTCCAAGGCGGGCAGGTGAAGCAGTCTTACTTGGAGAGTTCAAAAGAAGAGAAACTTTTCCAGGGCTAAGATCCAAGAGGGGGCACCTGGCAGGGAAGGGAAGAGGTTCTTTTGGGGGGATGTGAGAGGTGGGGGTTTGTATTCAAATCACAGAGGGAATATAGGGTCACTGAGCAGTTTAATTAATGTACTCTTTTTTTTTAGAGAGAGAGAGATAAGTATAAAATATTTAACATACCCACTTGTAAAAATGTTTTTAAAAGATTCAAAGCAGAATACTTGATTTAGTAAGCATTAGGATGCTAAAAATTTCTAAATGAACCAGGCAACACAAGAAGGGTGGAAGGAGTCAGAAGTCAACACGGAGGGATTTAAACAGAGACAGGGGACAGAAGGGACAAGATGGGGGAGTCGGAGGAACAGAGGAAGAAGCAGTGGTACCGCAGGCCCCCGGAGGGTTTGGGGAGGCAGAGACCACGTCCCTCATGTCCCTCTGATTGAGGTCAGAAGATTAGTCCCATTTCCTGAGCAATCTTGAGAAAATCCTCTGGGCCTCATTTTCTTCTATTGGAAATGAGGCAGTTGGAGAAATTGATTTTCTGGAACCCCATCCTTATCCTGATCTCGTCCCATCTCTGAGGCCTGAAGTCGCCCCCCCCTCCACGCCGCAGTGGCCACAGCCCAGCAGAACTTGCGCTGCTGTTTGCTCCGCTGAATGTTTAATTTGCTTGTATACTGTTCACCCTTTAAATGTATTTTGTGATCTATGTCTGCTGCTGCTATTTGTTCTAAGGTCCTCTGTAACTCCGAGAGTCTATGATTCTGGAACCTACAGTTACCTGATTACCTGCTTCTCGGAGGTTCTCCTCGAGGAAATGAGATGCTGCGCTATTAACCAGGCAAGAGAGTGCACACCGTCTTGAATCCTGAGCTTCCGTAACCGTCCCAGGTCAGATGACTGCTCTGTTGCCTAACTGGTTGCTTCACAGGGAAGAGGCGAACTGGGATTGCTTCCTCCAATTACACAGCACAGTGGACAGGGACGAGGTGACAGCCCTTGTAGTTCATGTTTGCTCAACTTATTAAAGAACAAACACGGGCAGAACCGCTGGAGCTTGTTCACGGTAGCCAAGCCCTGCAAAGACCACCGCGGCTCTGAGGTCCTCCGTGTTTAAACAATGGTCCCAGGCTCCCCTGGCGGCTTCCCACAGAATCAGTGTCACGATCTCGCGCATGGAGTCTAATCATACTCTGCGTTTTGGCCTCTCAAGTTACTTATTCGCATCATCAACTGTGCACTTATTAACAGATATTGACAATATTTACCATGCAGTATGGTGTTAGCTGTGGGCATTTTATAAATATCTTTTATCATGTTGAGGAAATCTCCTTCTGGTCCTATTTGCTGAATGTACTTAACGTAAAAAGGCATTGAATTTTTCTAATACTTTTCTCCATCACTTGAGATGATCGCATCATGTTTTCCCCCTTCATTCTATTAATGTGCTGTAGAACATTGATTGTTTACATATGTTGATGTATCCCTGCATTCCAGAAATAAATCCTACTTGCGCAGGATGTATGATCCTTTTAGAATGCTGCTGAATTCAGCTTGCTATTATTTTGTGAGGACTTTTGTATCAGTATTTATAGAAAATGTTGCTATGTGGTTTTCTTTTTGTAGTGTCTGTCTAGCCAATTTGATATCAGGGTCATGCTACCTGAGTAAGTTGGGAAGTACTCTCTCCACTTCAATTTGAAGAGTTTGAGAAGGATTGGTATTAATTTTTTAAGTATCTGGTGGAAGTCACCAGTGAAAGCCATTTAGTTCAGGGATTTTCCTTCTTGGAAGAAACAATGACTTTTTAGTGAAGACAAAATAAGACGACATTCCTTTTCAGGATCAGATAAAATATAATCCATCCACCATCCCGTCTATGAAAACATTCTCTTTCCCTGGATCCTCCCTCTCTTAATGACTTTAAGAACCGCAAGGTGTTTCCCAAGTTAGGATGGAGACGGGTTCATAAGCCTACTGCTTGCTTTAAAGAGGAAACACCAGAAATTAATTTTGTCCCTGAAAACTGCTGACTTGCTGTTGCAGTCACTGCCACACGGTGTCCCTAGTGGTGTGGCCAGAAAGGGGAGCACCTGGCAGCACACAGCAACACCATGTGTGGATCTGGACCCTGCAACAGTGATGGCCAAACCCTTTGCTCAAGAACAACTCAGAACTTCCCCTTCAAACCTCCCACAGTTTTTACTTGACAGCTACACATTTTGTCCATAATGTAAATCGTTAGAAACGATATAATTTCTGTCCTACTACGAGTGTTGCTATTGTAAAATAGAACTCTTTATGCACTTCTAAATGCATGCAGTGGAATACTTTCAAAACGCATGACAGCCCACTTAACTTTCGAATGTTTTACATCATTCCTTCTTCCATAGAAATGACATTTCCATTCCACTTTCTCCAAAGAATTTTATCCTAATTTTGTATTCTAAAGTCTTTTATTGATAACTTTGTCAGCCTTCTAACCAATGAAAATATAAATGTAATATATAAAACATTCTTATTTTCCAAGATCATATTGCTCTGAACATTTCATACGTCTCTTCTTCAAAAGACTCAAAATAGACCTACCATATGATCCAGTAATCACACACTTGGGAAAGGCAGCCATCCCTTGACAACCTAGCTGAAAGGAAATCGAGTGACAAGCTCCCTGACCTCACCCAGCTGGGGGTCTTCCCTTGCTGCCTCCCACTGACCAGATGCAATGTCCCCAGAGGACAAGCACCCTGACTATGTCTCCCTAAATCTCTGCCTCCTGGGGCCACTGGAGTTGAGGGGGTGAAGGGAGAAACCGGAGAAGGAAAATAAAATCCCCAGCACACCCACATCCCATGTAATCAAATTGGCTTATCTCTCTAGAAGTTTCCATCTCCATTAATACTCCATAGTAGAAATCAACAATAATTAATATTGCCTCTATATAAACAATATATTCAAATAGATATTAAAGGTCATGGATCTAATTTTTTTAAGGGTTTTTTTTCTAAAGGGAGGAGATTCAACTGGAAAGGAGATGTAAAATGGAATAAGAATGAGTTCAATTGTTGCCAACACAGTGAAAGTTTTGCGGTCCTCCAGTTCAGAAGCAGTTAGGTTGGAGCGGAAACCCATAAAGGGCGGAGGGGCAACAAATTCCTTAGTGAATATTAAGGAGTAATATCCAACATGGTAGGTAGGTGGGCACATGGTGAATTACCTGATTGGCCAGAAAATTGAAGCAGGGCTTTCAGACAGGGAAACAACAATGGCTACAAAAGGCAGCAGGAATAAAAGAAATAGAAGACCATGTACCCGGGCTTCACGGTACAGAGATGGGGGAGAACGGAGCTGCCTCTGCAAGATCAGGGACCTGCAATCGTAGAGAAAATCCACATTTCAGCTAAAACAACGAGGAAGAGGGACACTTCCAGGAGAAGGGGAAGCCTGCATTGGTTTTTCTGGGCAGCAGAACAGGAAAGGCAGGATCAAACAGGGAGGGAGTTGCAAAGTATCACCGAGGAACTGCACTGTATTTGATTGAAAGCAGAGAAGGGTGACTGTCTGGGTGGTATCAGAGGCGTGGGAATGAGGCGAGGGGTGCAGGTTATATGACTCTGTCTCATTCTGCCTTCATAAACCCACCAATTCCCTAAGTAGTGTCTTTTAACAGATTACTGGAGTTGGATCTCCTCTGTGAAAATTAAAGCACAGCTTATTAACCCCGTTCTGATACTTTTCACCGTGGACAGGTCCACGCCTGTATCTGCATCTGTAGGGAATTTACAGAAGATACTCGACTGCTGGATGCTTGGAGGATCTTCTGCACTAAGCAGCTTCCCTATACACAGGCACAACCGCATACTTGCAAACAAAGAGGAAATGACATGCCTCCTAGGATGTGCAGCTTAACAGTACTGACAGACATTCACCCCTTCGCAAGGAAGTAAGGGCCAGGAAACCCGAGAAGATATGTGTTAACTAATCTATCAATCTATTAGAACGAGCACGATAGTTCCTGAAGGTGTGACTTGCTCTTGAGTTTTATTGGGTTCCTGGATTCCGAGAACCAATGATGATGGTGTATAGAAAATTCCCAAAGACATGAGTTGGAAATTATTGACTTGCAAAATCTTCTGGGAATTCCCAAGTGTTACGTGGCACTGTATGACATTAGAATGTCATATTCCTGTCCATTACATGCCAGAAGCCATCGTCAGAGACTGGGGAAAACAGAAACCTGTGCCGTGGCTTCTTATTTGAACTATCTCAAGATTTCTTTAAATTTAACCAAACGTCTGCTCATTACCAATTAGTCCCTTTTCCTCAAAGCCAACTTCTGCATGATAAATCTAAGAAGTTTGTTTTCACAATTCAACCTTAGCTGAAAGTTCCTTCGAAGGCCAGTCTATTCTACTTTGTGCCCCTGTTCCTCCCCCCGAGCTCCAGGCTGAGCTTCTTGCTTCTGTCCTCCTGGGATCAGGTCTCTTTATCTTTCAGCCCAAAGAGACCCCTCCCGCTCCTTCTCCAGGAACCCCAACTCTCTCTGTGGCCTGTGATACAATCTTGTCTAGAAGCTCCTATTCCTCATGTTCGTAAGTTTTCATTCTGGGTCTTTTTCTGCTATTTTTAGATTCACTTCTTCATCCAAACTTCAGGAGTCTACATCCCCCCTCAACCCCACCCAGTCTCAACTCAGGAATCTTTTACCTACAGGAGAATTCAGGGGTCACTACACACAGATTGACAGAGGAGACCTAAGAGTAGCAGGGCTGGGAGCTGGGGGGCCAGGCAGAATAATCTTTACGTGTTAGAAACTCAAGTCCTCGTTCCACCTGTTCCCCCCCCACCCCCCGTCTCCATCCCCTGTGCTTCAGGGCCTTTGGCAGGTGAATCTTCCTGCGAATACGTGATGTGCTGAGACAGGCTCTGATCATGGCAGGTATCGCCAGTAGGAAGTGGTTGCGACGTGCAGAGAATCACAACACGAAACACACGTACCTGCATCACATTCTGTTCGGAACGTAAAACGGTGCAGCTGTGGTGAGAACCAAACTGGCAGCCCCTCTACATCCACACAGACCTGCCGCGTGAGCCAGAGATCTCGCACTCAGGTGTGCACCTGGGAAACTAAAGCATATATATAAGGAAATCACCCCAGTTCTGTCCGCCTCTCACTGGCCCTGTTTCCCTGTGGCTGGAGCCCTAAAACAGTGTCTGTCTGAATGCCCAGTTTTCCCTTCTAGGGGCTACGGGGTCCCCAGAGGAGAGTTTTGGGGCTTTCAATTTGACTCACTCCTGTCTTCAGAGTTTGTGGGAGGACATTGTCCCTTTGGAGAGTGCAGAGGAGACAGACGGTTTCCATTTAAACACACAGAGATGTGACATTTGAAGCCCACAGTGTGTCTACCGTAGAGTGGGGGGTGGATATACATGCAGCTCCGGAGCCAACTACCTGCCTGGACAGCTCGCCTGTGCAGTTCATGACCCAGAGAAACCTGGGCTTTGGTTCAGCCACTTTGTGCCTCATTTCTGTCATCTGTGAAATGGGAAAAACAAAGGGAGGTGCTGAAGAGGGAAAGGGGTGAAGGCATATCCCCACGCAGTGAAATGGAACAGTTCTCAATGTGCTTCTGCGATGGGAAGTCAGACACATGGAGAGACTGAGGCTCCAATGGTGACAGGTAACCATGGCATTCAGAGAACGCTTTTTCCTCCTTTTTCTCTCAGGCATTAGACTCTGTTGTCCAGACCAAGAACCTGAAGCCGGTGTGCTCAGGGGCAGGCTGACCAAGACATGTCGTGATTCTGCAGCTCAAGCAATTTATTTTGCTGTTTCCTCTTTGTGCCAAAAATGAGATACTGCCACCAGATTGGCCCCGGTTGGCATCCATTGTTCTTCTCACTGAGAACATGTTAACTCCGCAAGGAAATGAACCTCCCACTGACCTAAGAAATCAGGGAACACCGGGCTTGGCTGCAAGAGGCACGACCGGGAGGACCACTGCCAAGGTCCAGCCGCTAAGGGAAGGCAGATGACGCCTGTTCTCCATCTATTGCAGGGACACCTCGTCAACATCTCTTATGCTGTAATTCAAGCTATTTTTTGGTTACAAACAATAATTCCGAAGGAACTCGCTCTGTGAGAAAGCCCTTTCAGAGACTAAACTACAAAATATAAGCTTTTTAATTGTTTGTGTTTGAAGTGACCTTAAAGACGTTCAATGTGAAAGAGAAGAAAGAATTTTAAGGGTTCTTTCTAGTTGTGGGTAGTGGCTCGGATCATGGGAAGGCGTTGGAGTTAACTATATTCTCATTGGTAATAGAAAGGCAGCTACATGCGTTCCTTATGAGCCAATGATTGCAGGTCCCAATTTCTTCTGCTGCTGGAAAGGAAATCCAGGAATAGAAAAATACTCTTGTCTTTACTCACAGAGAATTTACCTCAGGAAGGTGGAGGTTACTCAGGAAGCTGGTGGTTAGCCTGGTGAAGAAACCAAAGGTTGATTTACTGGAAATTGCAGCTGCTCTGGGCAGTGGGAGGTGCAAGAGGGAGCTATATATTCCCATCTCACCGCTCACCGCGCAGACGCCGACAGGCTCCCCGCCCACCTCTGCCTCCTCCAGGATCACAGGTAAGGGCTGCCAGCAGCGCTGCTTCACTGCACGGAGCTCTGCTGAAAGTGATAACAATGATGTGCATCGTCTCATTGGTCTGTTTCATTTTGTCTGATAGTACTTTACTTATTCTGCTAGAAAGTAAGTAAAACACCTTTTTCATCTGATTTAATCTGTAGGTAATTTGTTTATTTCCAAAAAAGAACAAATACTCCTTTAGGAGCACATGGGATGGGGGGATAGGATGTCTGGCCCCCACAGATCCTTCGAGAAAAAAGCACAGAGTTTCCTCCCAGTAGAAGGATGGATGTTGCCACATCAGCCTTTTTCTTGGGATCTGTTGTAAAGCGTTTTCTACCCAGTCTTAGTATAGTCAGGAAGGACACAAAAATAAAAAGACACACTATTTCTTTTTCACGAAAGTTTTCTTTTAAATAGTAATTTCGATAGGCTTCTAATCATGAAATATTTACATGTGTGTTAAAATGGATTTGAAAAGTCCAAAGAAGAAAAACGTTTCTTGCCAGAAACCTACAACCTACATAAAAGGCATTTCTTTTAAGAAAATTGTATTACAGACTAACCTTCCCTTCAGTAAACTCATTGTAAAATGACGGATGCTTTTCCAGGAGCTCCCGACAGCGTCAAGACACCATGGATTCACTCAGTGGACCAATCAGCCACTTCGCAGTCGATCTGTACCAACAGATCAGACAGAGCTCAACCGGGGAGAATATCTTCTACTCCCCCCTCAGCATCATGTCAGCCTTTGGCATGCTTTACTTGGGGTCCCGAGGAAACACTGCCGCACAACTTCAGAAGGTAGGTGGCAGCTTCCTTTACGTGCAACAGTTGGTACTGGTCCCTCTGTTGTCTTGTGTTCAGATGGTCACAGATCTGGCTGTCCGCAGGGCTCGCACAGAGAGCCGCAAGCAGCCGCGTGACTGGGTGGGCCCGGGATGGTGGGGGACACATGTCTCCCCCAGTGCCTGGCCCCCTCTGCTTCCCTGAGCCCAGACCTACTCTGGGACCCACATGAACCCCTACAACTGACCCCCAACCCGAGGGGAAGAGTTTAGCTAGAAGTGATACATTGACTAAAATCCGTGGGAGTCAACTGTACGTGCTCCCTCTGCAGTGAGTGAAAATGAATCAGGATTTTTTGAATTGGCTGGTGATCAACCCACTTTGCTGTGTCGTCAAGAATCAAAATGCTCACACTTTGATTTACTTTGTTCTTAAGTCTTTGTTTCTTTCTTTATTTTTTTTTTTTGCTTTGGTTTGGGGATTTTGATTGTTTTCTTGCATATTTTCTTCCGTTTTGCCTTTTTTCTTCCTTCCACCCTTCCTTTCTTTTCTTTCTTTCTTTTATGTAAAGATCTTTCCAATTTCATTGTCCCACTTCCTGTCTCCTGCAGGCCCTTCACTTTAATAAGGTCGCAGAGAACCCAACAGGAGGAGCCACAGCAGATCCCGTGAGTCCCAGGGCACTTGGGCCTGGAGGGAGATCACACATCCGAGACGGTCGCACGTTACACTGGGAATTTCAGATAAACGGAGAAAAGTCCATTTTTAGGGAAAATCTTAAGCAACATAGAGTGGAGAGAGTTGTGTCTCATTTTATATTACATATTTATTTCATACATTTGTTTTCCGAAAAGGAGATTAGCATCTGCTTAAGATCATGGGCTCTGGAGCCCGAAGTTACCTGCAAATTCCTTCTCACAAAAGCTGTTCACAAAGAGGGAAGAGGCAAAATACAACTGCTCTGAGTCATCGAGTCCTCATCCCAATTAACTAGGGGCAGTAACAGGTCTGCTGCAGTACACGCAAATACATGCAAACCACGGCAACAGCGCCTGGACGATGGAAACCCTGGCACGTGTTATGTATTCCATTTACAGAATCACAATCATTACCATAATCAGAATAATGTGGCTAAAATGATGTAATTTTAATTAACTCATACATTAGAGTCAGAGCAATAAGCACACATCCAGATATATTTTGGACAAACATTGACTGAGGATTATGATTATAGACCGAACAGTCCAAAGCCCTCAGCGAGCAAGTGGACGGTTCCGGGTTCAGACAGGCCTGAGGTGCATAATTCGCTTTGCTACACTCTGTCCCCTTGGACAACTTTTGGAACTCTCAGAGGGCTCTTGTTTTCAGGGGCATTGGGCTAAAGGCTTCGAGACAGCGATGTCAGCCCACTGGCACGTTACCCAGCACACACGGCTCCTGCACTGGGAGCCTGACGGTTGTGAGTGATGAGCCATCGAGCACAGTGCGCAGGTCTCACAAGGGCGTCCCAGCAAGCAGTGGAACGGGGCTTCCTGTCGTAACAGAGAATAGCTTGCACTTTGACGTTCTCATTCCCTTGATGGCTGTGAGAGATGCAGGGCGGTTCTAGCCTTCAAGGAGCTTACGTTTACTGGGAAGCGAAATCTAACCATGAGACGATGAAGGCACAGCCAGCAGTGGAATGGTGCTGCATCTCTGCTTCAAACAAGACATGTTTGGAGTATGTTAGAGCAGGAGGCATTTCCAGGAAGACTGAGTGTAAGGATTTGAAGGATATTTCAGATAAAATACACCGAATACCAAGGAATAACAACAAATGTCATCGTTGGGGATACAGTGCATTAGAAACAGATCCAACAGACTTACGTGGGTTTAGTATTTACATCAAGAGAGAATCTGATGAGCTCTCGTTTTGATGTTTGAAGGTTGAAAATCCAGAAAATCATCACTTTCAAAAGCTTCTGACTGAATTAAACAAACCCACCGACGCCTATGAGCTGAACGTCGCCAACAGGCTCTATGGCAGAAAGGAGTTTCCCTTCCTTCAGGTGAGTTTCCCTGGCTGCCCACACCTTTCATCTGCATCCTGGTCCACTGTCCCCCGGTCTCCAAATGGGGGAGGAGAGGCAGGTGACCCTGGCTGACCCCCCCAGTGAGCATTTACCCCGGGGACATCAGGCTCCCACACCACAACCCACCCTCGGGTTGTTCCAGAGCCTGACCACCCACCAGTGAAGTGGGGTTGGGATAGTCCCACGTCCTCTCTCTGGTCATGACTGAGCATGATTTAATTTGGGGATGCTTACAAAGTTACTCACGAATTACTCTTAATTCCTCCTTTCTTCCTTCCCATGTCAAAGGAATACATGGATAATGTGAAGAAGTTGTACCTAGCCAGTGTGGAATCTGCTGATTTTGCGAATGCTGCGGAAGAAAGTCGAAAGATGATTAATTCCTGGGTGGAAAGCCAAACTAATGGTACGTTATGAAAGGTTCACTCACTAAGAATCACTTTTGAGTCCCCGGGGTGTGTGACCCCCCCCCCCATGCTGGACACTGCATTGGGTGCCAGGAGAGGGGTGAGACGAAACTGCAGAGGATCAAGGAGGACGTGCAGATGGTGGGATGGTCGTAGTAAATGTGGACAGAAACAGGGGGACCCAGGAAAGATCCCAGCACAAGCTCCTGGAAACACAGCAGGAGTCTGGGGGTGAAATGTCTTTGTGGATCTCAGGTCTCTGCTCAAACTTCATTTAATTTCACACCTATTTCGTTAGTAAGTTAATTTCTGGATTATGATCATGAGGAGAAAATATTAAAAGGATTCCCTCAACATCTAAAGCATCCTTCTTGTCACCTGCAGCAGAGCTGCCTGGCCCGTTCCTCGTGCCCACGTCCTGCAGGGATGGTCACAGCCATCTCCCCAACCAAGGCAATGGATGGACAAACTCTCCATCCTCTGAACCACGTCCTTTCTCCCATCCTAATTATAGGTCAAACCTGTAGCAGTTCAAAGTGGAGAAATAATAGGAAGACACCCCAAGGACTGGTTTAGGGTTCATTTCATTCATCCTGAAGAGCATTCAGGCCTATTTCCTCTGAGCAGTGAGTCAAATGTGGAATGATGGGGGGAGGAGAAAGGAAAAAAGGAAGGAAGGAAGGAAGGAAGTAAAGAAAGAAAGAAAGAAAGAAAAAAGAAAGAAAGAAAGAAAGAAAGAAAGAAAGAAAGAAAGAAAGAAAGAAAGAAAGAAAGAAAGAAAGAAAGAAAGAAAGAAAGGAAGGAAAGAAGGGAAGGAAGGAAAGAAAGAAGGAAAGAAAGGAAGGAAAGAAAGGAAAGAAGAAAGGATGAGAGAGAGTCAGAAATAAAGAAAAACAAAGAGAGAGAAAGAAAAGAAGGAAGGAAGAAAGGAATGAAGGAAGGAAGAAAGGAAGAAAGGAAGGAAGGAAGTAAAGAAAGAGTTGTTAAGAAAGGAAGAATAGAACAAATTCAGAGGAAACAAGAGAGGAAAGCAGGTGTTGAGGGCACCAGGAGGGAAGGATACAGTGAGAGAGGGAGGAAATTGACACTTGGAAAGATCAGCTGAAATCGGTTCATCTGTATTCGGTGTGAGATGACTCATGTCACCAGAACTGAACGCCTTCCCAGTCATAAGAAGGGGTCTCCACGAGGGTAACTCCGTCAACCCAGTGCCAGGAGAGAACGTTCACTTTTGGAACTATTGGGCATGGTGTCCCTAATATGGTGACTTGTGAGAATGTTTTAATGATCAGTTGTAACTTTCAAAAGATCTTCAAGAAAAACCTCGTGTGCCTTCATGAAGACCTTCCATTTTCTTTCTTTGCAGAAAAAATCAAGAATCTATTTCCCAAAGATTCTCTTGACAGCTCCACCGTTCTGGTACTGGTGAACGCAATCTATTTCAAAGGGCAGTGGCACCAGAAATTTAAGGAAGAAAACACGGTGGAGGAAAAATTTTGGCTGAACAAGGTATTGTCTATACTTTACTTACATAATGTAACCTAACTCCACGAGGAATGTGAACTTTAAATGCATAATGATTAATGGGCAACTGCAGTAGAAAATAGAATGTGTCAAGGTTCTATTTTCTTCTCTTTTTCTTTCTTTATTTACTTGGGAATCTTTGAAGAAACTCTTGTCTAACTTACAGATTCCCCAGATCATCCCGTAGAAGTAGGATGAGTTTGGTATCTCAAAAATATTATCCCTTTTTCTGACTTGTGCTCATTTGCCATTTGTTTGCCACATTAATTTCTCGCAGGATAGAAGCAAATCTGTGCAGATGATGAAAGAAATGAACACCTTCAATTTCACCTCCCTGGAGGACATGCAAGTCAAGATCCTGGAAATACCATACAAAGGCGCGGAGCTAAGCATGATGCTGCTGCTGCCCAATGAAGTAGATGGTCTGCAGAAGGTAAAGCCGTGCACCTCCAAGTCTTCCCACTGTTGCTTCGATTCCTAGCAATGCAAACAAAATAAGCTGTTCATACATTGGTGGTGCTGGCTGGCAGAGATCCAGCACAGAACAAACAAATTTCTCAAGAATCACAGTCTAGTATGCAGAATATATAGAAAATCTGTCCATCACAGGTTGCATTAATATTCTGATGAACCTATGGAATGTCAGTTCACAAAACTATATACATAGCTCTTCATCTTCCTATTTTGCAACCCTAACAACCTGCAGCATATTCCAGTCCACTCATTGGAAGACAAGAAAATTAACACTCAGATATAGGAGACACATGGAGGTATTTGCCAGTTCACTGGCAAACAAAAGAAAGACATTAAAACAGGCAAGTTTACATAGTGCGTATGAAATCAGTGGTTTTGTAGACTGTGGGCCAATAGATTTATCTTCATGCCCACATTTCCGTGTGGAAGTATTCTGTCCCTAGGAGCTCAGAAGCCATGCTGACCTTCATTACTTGGAGTGTTTGGAAAAAGGAGGAACTATAGAATTTTGTTCTTAGCGTTGCTTTAATACAGTTAATATGTAAAAATACCCAAAACAATATCTGATATGAATGGACATTCTGTACATGGCGGTCTGCCATCACTATTATAGCTGCTGCTGACGCTGACGTGGCAGTGAGCTTGCCACACTCAGAGTGTGTACGGAGTGACACTGGCAACCGGAAGTCCTCGGGGAATGTCCTGTGGCAATAAATGTGAACAAACATCAGAGTACTCTTTCTCCAGCTCTGCGGTCCCCATTATCCGGGACCCCGGGAACCCCAGTTCTGGGATTTTAGCCTATGGCAACAAGTCTAAATGAGACAAACGCTTTTGGACAGAAGTGGCTCAAAATAATGAAAAATTTTAAACAAGGAACAATGGTACACGTTTGTGTTACCAGTAGTTTAGCTTAGGGATTGACACGCAGTGAAGGTATACTCACACAGATGTTCATTAAATAAAGATAGATACACTGAGTATCAATTTAATGGCAGTATTATGCAACAATTTAAACGTGACTACAGAAATATATATCTCTATGGGAAAAGTTTACGAATAAGTCAAGCAAGGGAAAAGAATAGAAGTAGGATGTATGCTATGAATGCACAATTTAAAAATTTATGAAGGAAAAGACATTAACAAGAGAAGACTTTGAAAATGAGGCGTGCCACACATACGGAGCATGCGAATTGAACAGTTCATCTTTTACAAAGTAATCTTATTTAATGATTCTGTTGTTGCATATATGTATGTGTATAGAAATCTATACATATATACATTTTAAAGGTATTTATATATACTAGTATAATTTTGTGTACATATATAGCTAAAAAATAGTGATGTCATGACTATATAAGAACATTTAATTATATAATATATATTCAGGACTCTATTCCTTTTTGCATCCTCGGATTAAATCTAATCGTTTGAATCTCTTGTAATTACACTTACTGTTAAGATAAAGGTTCCCCACACGTTACAATCCAGTGTTAAGCTGGGCTCCATGTCCTTGTTTTCCATCATTACAGCTGGAAGATAAACTCACTGCTGAGAAATTATTAGAGTGGACGAGCTCACAGAATATGTGGAAGAGTCAGGTGGATTTACACTTACCTCGGTTCAAAGTGGAAGAGACCTATGACCTCAAGGACATGCTGGTAGCCCTGGGGGTGGTGGACGCCTTCAGTTCACGGGATGCAGACCTCTCCGGCATGACCAAGAAACACAGGCTGGTGGTGTCTAAAGCCGTGCATAAGTCCTTTGTGGAGGTGAATGAGGAGGGCACGGAGGCCGCAGCGGCCACAGGCATCAGTGTGGCTTTAACATCAGCATCAATACCACGTTATGAACGTTTCCATTGTGATCACCCTTTCCTGTTCTTCATCAGACACAACAAGACCAACAGCATCCTCTTCTTGGGCAGAGTCTCTTCCCCTTAGATGTGATTACCCTTGCACGGCCCTAGGGGCACATGCACAGAGTCCTTCTGATACACTGATTGCTGGAAGCAACAGGTTCTCCTCGATGTGTTTCCCTTTCCAACCTCACGGTCACCACTAAGAATCTAACCATTGAAATAGCATGTCTGTCTGTCTCTCTCTTTCTACAATCACATGTTGGCCTACTTTATTTCCCCATGATAATTTGCTTCAGACAAAATCTCCAAAATGTGATACAAGTGCATTTCAATACTTTATCTTCATCTAAGTTTGAAATATCATATCTGCTGTTTTAGAAAATTATAGCTACTATTCAAATCTGTTCACCTAGACATGCACATGTATTTGAATTTTGGTGGGATGTGGAACACTTATGTGACCTAACCTTTTGGTTTTATGAAATACATTATCAATAAAACAATGACTTATTCATATCTTTTGTTGCTTTTCCTCTTTTTTCGTTTCAACGAAGTGCAAGTGCCCACCACACATAGAAAAGGTAATTTAGAAATACATCGTTGCATTTTTAAAAATTCAAAGGTAGTAGAGCATGATGACGCAGAAGAGGGAAGCCAGTACCAGAACATGAATGGCTCTGTAACCCGTGTCCAGAGCTTAAACATGAGTCTAGGACTCAGAGACTGGGTATAAACTGAATCTCTAAAGATGTGAGGCTGATGATATGACTCGAATTACTGAGAGAAATATGGTCATGGTAGCTAAAGGCAAGGATGGCATCACACTGGAAGAGAAGCAAGTGTCTAGAAACAGGGACCAAGAGAGGACCCTGAAGTACACCAAGATATAAACGTCAAGCATTGCCAGTTTTTATTTTCTAGAACAAAGCTTTTTAAAAGAGAGCAAGAGGAATCTTTTGGAGTTGAGAGATATGTTAATGACATAGATTGCGGTGATGGTTTCATAGATGTAGACTCATCTGAAAACTCATTAAGTTGTACATATCAATTAGGTTGGACAAATTCCATATCAATCATACATCAATAAAGCTATGTTTTAATGGAAAGTAATAAAAAGAAATACATTCTATGCCTAAAAAATAAAAATAAATATAATAGGAGTTTAACAAGAAATACAATGCTTATATGCATACAAAGTACCACCCCACAGGTAGCACCTCATTCCCATTGGATTGACCAAAGCTGAAACTGAAAGACAGGTGAGACCCTCTGTGGAGAGGATGTGGATCAACCACAACTCTCATGCGCTGCCTGTGGGAATACAAAAGCTGCAGCCACTTTGGAAAACGTCTTGCAGGTTACGTTTTCCATCTGTTTTAGATGAAATTTATCTACAATTGTGAGTAAGTTTAAAGCGTACAACCTGTTGATTTGATACCCTTAGATACTGCAAAATGATCCCGCCATAGCTTTAGCTAAGCCCTCAATTACATCACAACGTTACCATCTCCTTTTTGTGAGCTGTTTTTGATTAGGACGGCTGTCTAATTGTTGATCTCTGAGGGGGAATGGAGGCTGGGGTCTCCTCCGTGGCAGTTTAGGTGATGTCACTCCAGAAATCTTTAAATCTCTATGGCTGAGCAACGCACTTGTAGACAAAGTGTTCCTCAAGTGTACAAAGAGACATGCATCGATACTTTCTTAAAAAATTAAAGGTACACTTACCAATGGATCCAGTAATTCCATGTCTTGATTTTACACTAGAGCTCTGAATACACATGTCACAAAAGGATTGTATGAATATCTTCATTGAAGCCTTATCTGTAACGGTCGAAAGCTGGGAAAAACTCAAGGCTGTATCAGCTGGTGAGCTGTAATGCAAACAAAAGGGGAGCACTTGGTGGTAAAAAGAAGAAACTACTGATCCTGCAGAAACATGGGTAAAAGCCCAACACTGTGCTGTGCGAAACAGGAACTGGACAGAGAGAGCACACGTCCTGTAATTCCACTTATATGATTTCCTGAACAAGCAAAACGAACGTGTGGTGACAGAAAGCTGCTTGGCGGTTCCCAAGGCTGGACTTGGGGAAGAAACTGATTGTTCAAAACTCCAAGGAAAATGTCTGAGTGAGATGAATGCTCTACAACTTAATTGAATGATAGTCACAGTGGTTTGCATTTGTCAACAGTCATCACACTGCAGTCTTATAACGTGTGGATTTTATTTTATGTAAATTGTACCTCAATAAATTTGATGAAGAATGAGATAGAGGAGGAGATTTGAACAAAGCACACATAGTAGGTATTGCCTCAGAAGAATGTCTGGTGTATGGAAGCACTTCATAATTAAATCTGTTTTTAAGAAAACCCCCTATTTAGGAAAATAATCTTCCAGGTGCATTAGGTATACTTCCATTTTACCTCACTTCATTTTCTTTTATTTAAAAAAATTTTTTAAAGTTTTTTTATTGAGGTGTAGTTGATTTCCAATGTTAGTTTCAGGTGTACAGCAAAGAGATATTCAGTTATACATACACATGCAAATACACTGTTTTCTTTTCAGATTCTTTTCCATTATATATTATTCTAAGAAATTGAACATAGTTCCCTGTACTACACAGTAGGGCCTTGTTGCTTATCTTGTTTATATATAATAGTGTGTATCAGTTCATCGCAAACTCCTACTCTATCTCATCCCCACCCTTTCCCTTTTGGTAAACATGATTTGTTTTCTACATCCATGAGTTTGGTTTTCATGTGTAAATAGAATTTGTATCATTTTGTAAAAATTCCTCATACAAGTCATATCATGATATTTGTCTTTCTTTGTGAGAATTACTTCACTTAGTTTGATATATGATAAACTCTACGTCCGTCCATGTTGCTACAAAGAGAATTATTGCATTTTTTTATAGCTGAGTAATATTGCATTCATCTCAGTTAATTTTAAATGGTGTGTACTCAAAGGCAGTGACTGAATAAATCTTCAATTCAAAATGTTTACTATTCATAAAAGACAATAACTCAAAAGTGACAATTGTGTGTTGGTGTCGGGGGTGGGAGTGGAGAATCGATACACTAGTATGCTTTGGGAGTAGAACCTTGATTCTCACTATACACAGTGGGAAAGTCAAATATTGTCTTATTGTTTTCATGAAACTGGTTGTGATCTTGTGGTTTGGGGGCTCCTAGAGTCTACAGGACACACAGGAAGAATCTTCTGAACACAAGTGAATGCTGGAAATGTCTACTGGATTAGGACTTCAGAAAGTATATATTGAACTTAAGCAGAAACTGAGCCATTAAAATATTGAGAAAGAAGCCACATTCCAGAGGGTGAAGAAGGAGAAACATGGAGTCTAGTCGCTCAAAAACTTGAAGGAGAAAAGAAGTTTATATACAGGGAGTGGCTGGAGAGACTGACCTTGCTTGCTTAAGAATGAGAGGGAATGTCAATGTGTTGACACCAGGAGGGGCCCCATCCGAGACACAGAGGTTCATTCAGGAAAGGTGTGTAATTGCTGTTTCTGACGAAATGGAGGTGGTAATACAAAGAGAGAAGGAAGAGTTACAGGTTACAGGGCACAAAAGTCTGAAGTTTAGAGGATGATGGGAAGATGAAGAATTTCCAAAATAATATTCGTTTTTCTTTAATGAAACACGAAGAAAAGACACCAAGTGAAAATGATCAGGCTATGGGATGAATAGAGAATTTAAGAAAGGAAAGCAAGTTTACAGAAGCTTTGAGGGAAATGCAAAAAGGAGCTGACTCAAGATAATAGAAAGATTGGGAAACACTGTCGGGAGAATAGCTTAAATCAGAAATCATGCCCCGTATGTGTGCACGTGTGTGTGTGTCAAAATAGCATAAAATGAATTTTACCACTTTAACCATTTCTAACCCAACAGTCAAGTGGCATTAAGTACATACATTGTTGTGTGGCTGTCACCAGTATTGTGGTTCCTCAAACTGGTTCCCAGAATAGTTGCACCATTCCCACAAGCAATTCACAAGTGTTCCATGATCGTCACGTCCTTGCCACACTGTGAGCTTCTGTTGTGGACATTTCCATATCTTCTTTCGAAAAATGTCTATCCGATACTTTGCAAATTTTCAATTGGGTTTTTTGTTTTTGTTGTTGTTTTTGAGTTGAAGGAGTTGTTGAAGTATTGCGAATATTAGACGTTTATTAAATATATGATTGGAAAAGTTTTTGAGTTGTTTTACACTCTCTAGACGGTTCCTTACGATGCATAATAATTTTAAATGTTGATGATGTCCAAGTTTTCCAGTTTCTTTTTTGTTGCCTGTATTTGGGTGGCATATCAAAGAATACATTAACAAATCCTATGTCCTATTTTTCTATCATGCATTCCTCTAAGAATTTTGGAGTTTTAGCTCTTACATTTAGGTTTTGACTTGTATTCATAAAAGATACTTGTTTGCAGTTTTTTTTTTAAATACTGTCTGTCTAGCTTCGATTTCAGGGTAGTGTTGCCCTCAGAAAATAACTTGGGAAGTGCTCCCTCCTCTTCAATTTATCGGTAGAGTATGAGAAGGAATGGTGTTCACTTTTAAACATATCTGGTGGAATTCACCAGTGAATCCACGTAGCCCAGGGCTTCTCTTTTCCGGAAGCAGGCATGAGTTTTTAGTGAAGAAAAAATGAGACCATAATCCTTTTCACGATCAGATGAAATATAGTCCATTCACAATCCCGTCTACGAAACATCATTCTCTCTCCGGGGATCCCACCACTCAATAATGTTAAGAACCGCAGGGTGTTTCCCAAGTTGGGATGAAGAGGGGAGTCATCAGCCTTCTGCTTGTTTAAAGAGGAAACACCAAAATTCTCTTTTGTCCCCGGGAGGTCTCGTCCTGCTGAGTTGCTGTTGCAGTCCCTGCACACGGTGTCCCTAGTGGTGTGGCCACAAAGGGGAGCACCTGGCAGCACACAGCAACGCCATGTGTGGATCTGGACCCTGCAACAGTGATGGCCAAACCCTTTGCTCAAGAACTACTCAGAACTTCCCCTTCAAACCTCCCACAGTTTTTACTTGACAGCTGCACATTTTGTCCATAATGTAAATCGTTAGAAAGGATATAATTCCTATCCTATTATGAGTGTTGCTATTTTAAATAAAACTATTCTACACACTACCAAATACATGCAATGGAATACTTTCAAAACACATGACAGCCCACTTACCTTTCAAATGTTTTACATCATTCCTTCTTCCATGGAAATGACATTTCCATTCCACTTTCTCCAAAGAATTTTATCCTAATTTTGTATTCTAAAGTCTTTTATTGATAACTTTGTCAGCCTTCTAACAAATGAAAATATAAATGTAATATATGAAATATTCTTAGTTTCCAAGATCATATTGCTCTGAACATTTCATACACCTCTTCCTCAAAAGACTCAAAATAGACCTACCAAATGATCCAGCAATCACACACTTGGGAAAGGCAGCCATCCCTTGACAACCTAGCTGAAAGGAAATCGAGTGACAAGCTCCCTGACCTCACCCAGCTGGGGATCTTCCCTTGCTGCCTCCCACTGACCAAATGCTATGTCCCCAGAGGACAAGCACCCTGATTATGTCTCCCTACATCTCTGCCTCCTGGGGCCACTGGAGTTGAGGGGGTAAAGGGAGAAACCGGAGAAGGAAAATAAAATCCACAGCACACCCACATCCCATGTAACCAAATTGGTTTATCTCTCTAGAACATTCCATCTCCATTAATACTCCATAGCAAAATCAACAATAATTAATATTGCCTCTATATAAACAATATATTCAAATAGATATTAAAGGTCATGGGTCTAATATTTTTAAGGGTTTTTTTCTAAAGGGAGGAGATTCAACTGGAAAGGAGACGTAAAATGGAATAAGAATGAGTTCAATTGTTGCCTACACAGTGAAAGATGTGCGGTCCTCCAGTTCGGAAGCAGTTAGGTTGGAGCGGAAACCCATAAAGGGCGGAGGGGCAACAAATTCCTTAGTGAACATTAAGGAGTAACATCCAACATGGTAGGTAGGTGGGCACATGGTGAATTACCTGATTGGCCAGAAACTTGAAGCAGGGCTTTCGGACAGGGAAACAACAATGGCTACAAAAGGCAGCAGGAATGTACGAAATAGAAGACCACGTACCCGGGCTTCAGGGTACGGACATGGGGGAGAAAGGAGCTGCCTCTGCAAGATCAGGGACCTGCAATCGTAGAGAAAATCCATATTTCAGCTAAAGCAACGTGGAAGAGGGACACTTCCAGGAGAAGGGGAAGCCTGCATTGGTTTTTCTGGGCAGCAGAACAGGAAAGGCAGGATCAAACAGGGAGGGAGTTGCAAAATATCACCGAGGAACAGCACCGTATTTGATTGAAAGCAGAGAAGGGTGACTGTCTGGGTGGTATCGGAGGCGTGGGAATCAGGCGAGGGGTGGAGGTTATATGACTCTGTCTCATTCTGCCTTCATAAACCCACCAGTTCCCTAAGTAGTGTCTTTTAACAGATTACTGGAGTTGGATCTCCTCTGTGAAAATTAAAGCACAGCTTATTAACCCCGTTCTGATACTTTTCACCGTGGACAGGTCCACGCCTGTATCTGCATCTGTAGGGAATTTACAGAAGATACTCGACTGCTGGATGCTTGGAGGATCTTCTGCACTAAGCAGCTTCCCTATACACAAGCACAACCACGTACTTGCAAACAAAGAGGAAATGACATGCCTCCTAGGATGTGCAGCTTAACAATACTGACAGACATTCACCCCTTCGCGAGGAAGAAAGGGCCAGGAAACCCGAGAAGATATGTGTTAACTAATCTATCAATCTATTAGAACGAGCACGATAGTTCCTGAAGGTGTGACTTGCTCTTGAGTTTTATTGGGTTCCTGGATTCCGAGAACCAGGGATGATGGTGCATATTTAGAAAATTCCCAAAGACATGAGTTGGAAATTATTCGTTTGCAAAATCTTCTGAGAACTGCTGAGTCTTCTGACACAGTATGACATTAGAATGTCATATTCCTGTCCATTACATGCCAGAAGCCATCGTCAGAGACTGGGGAAAACAGAAACCTATGCCATGGCTTCTTATTTGAACTATCTCAAGATCTCTTTAAATTAAACCAAACGTCTGCTCATTACCAATTAGTCCCTTTTCCTCAGAGCCAACTTCTGCATGACGAATCTTAGAAGTTTCTTTTCACAATTCAACCTTAGCTGAAAGTTCCTTCGAAGGCCAGTCTATCCTACTTTGTGCCCCTGTTCCTCCCCCCGAGCTCCAGGCTGAGCTTCTTGCTTCTGTCCTCCTGGGATCAGGTCTCTTTATCTTTCAGCCCAAAGAGACCCCTCCCGCTCCTTCTCCAGGAACCACAACTCTCTCTGTGGCCTGTGATACAATCTTGTCTAGAAGCTCCTATACCTCATGTTCGTAATTTTTCATTCTGGATCATTTTCTTTTCATTTTCTTCTATTTTTTAGATTCACTTCTTCATGAAAACTACAGGAGTCTACATCCCCCCTCACCCCCACCCAGTCTCAACTCAGGAATCTTTTACCTACAGGAGAATTCAAGGCTCACTACACACAGATTGACAGAGGAGACCTAAGAGTAGCAGGGCTGGGGGCTGGGGGGGCAGGCAGAATAATCTTTACGTGTTAGAAACTCAAGTCCCCGTTCCACCTGTTCCCCCCCGTCTCCATCCCCTGTGCTTCAGGGCCTTTGGCGGGTGAATCTTCCTGCGAATACGTGGTGTGCTGAGACAGGCTCTGATCGTGGCAGGTGTCGCCAGTAGGAAGTGGAGGCGACGTGCAGAGAATCACAACACGAAACACACGTTCCTCCATCACATTCTGTTGGGAACGTAAAACGGAGCAGCTGTGGTGGGAACCAAACTGGCAGCCCCTCTACATCCACACAGACCTGCCGCGTGAGCCAGAGATCTCGCACTCAGGTGTGCACCTGGGAAACTAAAGCATATGTATAAGGAAATCACCCCAGTTCTGTCCGCCTCTCACTGGCCCTGTTTGCCTGTGGCCGGAGCCCTAAAAGAGTGTCTGTCTGAATGCCCAGTTTTCCCTTCTAGGGGCTACGGGGTCCCCAGAGGAGAGTTTTGGGGCTTTCAAGTTGACTCACTCCTGTCTTCAGAGTTTGTGGGAGGACATTGTCCCTTTGGAGAGTGCAGAGGAGACAGACAGTTTCCATTTAAACACACAGAGATGTGACATTTGAAGCCCACAGTGTGTCTACCGTAGTGTGGGGGGTGGATACACATGCAGCTCCGGAGCCAACTACCTGCCTGGACAGCTCGCCTGTGCAGTTCACGACCCAGAGAAACCTGGGCTTTGGTTCAGCCACTTTGTGCCTCATTTCTGTCATCTGTGAAATGGGGAAAACAAAGGGAGGTGCTGAAGAGGGAAAGGGGTGAAGACATATCCCCACGCAGTGAAATGGAACAGTTCTCAATGTGCTTCTGCGATGGGAAGTCAGACACATGGAGAGACTGAGGCTCCAATGGTGACATGTAACCATGGCATTCAGAGAACGCTTTTTCCTCCTTTTTCTCTCAGGCATTAGACGCTGCTGTCCAGACCAAGAACCTGAAGCCAGTGTGCTCAGGGGCAGGCTGACCAAGACATGTCGTGATTCTGCAGCTCAAGGAATTTATTTTTCTCTTCCTCTTTTTACAAAAAATGAGAATACTGCCACCGGATTGGCCCCTGTTGGCATCCATTATTCGTCTCACCGAGAACATGTTAACGCTGCAAGGAAACGAACCTCCCACTGACCTCAGAAATCAGGCCACACTGGGCTTGGCTGCAAGAGGCACGACCAGGAGGACCACTGCCAAGGTCCAGCCGCTAAGGGAAGGCAGATGACGCCTGTTCTCCTTCTATCGCAGGGACACCTCGTCAACATCTCTTATGCTGTAATTCAAGCTATTTTTTGGTTACAAACAGTAAATCCGAAGGAACTCGCTCTGTGAGAAAGCCCTTTCAGAGACTAAACTACAAAATATAAGCTTTTTAATTGTTTGTGTTTGAACTGACCGTAAAGACATTCAATGTGTAAGAGAAGAAAGAATTTTAAGGGTTCTTTCTAGTTGTGGGTAGTGGCTCGGATCATGGGAGGGCGTTGGAGTTAACTATATTCTCATTGGTAATAGAAAGGCAGCTACATGCAGTTCTTATGAGCCAATGATTGCAGGTCCCAATTTCTTCTACTGCTGAAAAGGAAATCCAGGATTAAAAAAATACTCTTGTCTTTACTCACAGAGAATTAACCTCAGGAAGGTGGAGGTGACTCAGGAAGCTGATGGTTAGCCTGGTGAAGAAACCAAAGGTTGATTTACTGGAAATTGCAGCTGCTCTGGGCAGTGGGAGGTGCAAGAGGGAGCTATATATTCCCATCTCACCGCTCACCGCGCAGACGCCGACAGGCTCCCGGCCGACCTCTGCCTCCTCCAGGATCACAGGTAAGGGCTGCCAGCAGCGCTGCTTCACTGCACGGAGCTCTGCTGAAAGTGATAACAATGATGTGCGTCGTCTCATTGGTCTGTTTCATTTTGTCTGATTGTACTTTACCTACTCTGCCAGGGCAATAGGAAAAAGCCTTTTTCATCTGATTTAATCTGTAGGTAATTTGTTTATTTCCAAAAAAGAACAAATACTCCTTTGGGAGCACATGGGATGGGGGGATAGGATGTCTGGCCCCCACAGATCCTTTGAGAAAAAAGCAGAGAGTTTCCTCCCAGTAGAAGGATGGATGTTGCCACATCAGCCTTTTTCTTGGGATCTGTTGTAAAGCGTTTTCTACCCAGTCTTAGTATAGTCAGCAAAGACACAAAGATAAAAAGATACACTATTTCTTTTACACAAAAGTTTTCTTTTAAATAGTAATTTCGATAGGCTTCTAATGATGAAATATTTACATGTGTGTTAAAATGGATTTGAAAGTCCAAAGAAGAAAAATGTTACTTGCCAGAAACCTACAACCTACATAAAAGGCATTTCTTTTAAGAAAATTGTATTACAGACTAACCTTCCCTTCAGTAAAGTCATTATAAAATGACGGATGCTTTTCCAGGAGCTCCAGACAGCGTCAAGACACCATGGATTCTCTCAGTGGACCAATCAGCCACTTCGCAGTCGATCTGTACCAACAGATCAGACAGAGCTCAACCGGGAAGAATATCTTCTACTCCCCCCTCAGCATCATGTCAGCCTTTGGCATGCTTTACTTAGGGTCCCGAGGAAACACTGCCGCACAACTTCAGAAGGTAGGTGGCAGCTTCCTTTACGTGCAACAGTTGGCACTGGTCCCTCTGTTGTCGTGTCTTCAGATGGTCACAGATCTGGCAGTCCGCAGGGCTCGCACAGAGAGCGGCAAGCAGCCACGTGACTGGGTGGGCCCGGGGTGGTGGGGGACACACGTCTCCCCCAGTGCCTGGCCCCCTCTGCTTCCCTGAGCCCAGACCTACTCTGGGACCCACATGAACTCCTACAACTGCCTCCCAACCTGAGGGGAAGAGTTTAGCTAGAAGTGACACATTGACTAAACTCCATGGGAGACAGCTTTATGTGCTCCCTCTGAAGTGAGTGAAAATGAATCAGGATTCTTTGAAGCGGCTGATGATTAACCCGCTTGCTGTGTCGTCAAGGAGCAAAATGCTTACACTTTGCTTTACTTTGTTCTTAAATCTTTGTTTTTGTTTTTGTTTTTTTTTTTGTTTTTTTTTTTTGCTTTGGTTTGGGGCTTTTGTTTGTTTTCTTGCAAAGTTTCTACCTTTTTGCCTTCTTTTTTTCCTTCCACCCTTCCGTGCTTTTATTTCTTTCCTTGATGTAAAGATCTATACAATTTCTTTGTCCCACTTCTTGTCTCCTGCAGGCCCTTCACTTTAATAAGGTCGCAGAGAACCCAACAGGAGGAGCCACAGCGGATCCCGTGAGTCCCAGGGCACTTGGGCCTGGAGGGAGATCACACATCCGAGACGGTCGCACGTTAGACTGGGAATTTCAGATAAACGGAGAAAAGTCCATTTTTAGGGAAAATCTTAAGCAACATAGAGTGGAGAGAGTTGTGTCTCATTTTATATTACGTATTTATTTTATACATTTGTCTTCCGAAAAGGAGATTAGCATCTGCTTAAGATCATGGGCTCTGGAGCCCGAAGTTACCTGCAAATTCCTTCTCACAAAAGCTGTTCACAAAGAGGGAAGAGGCAAAATACAACTGCTCTGAGTCATCGAGTCCTCATCCCAATTAACTAGGGGCAGTAACAGGTCTGCTGCAGTACACGCAAATACATGCAAACCACGGCAACAGCGCCTGGACGATGGAAACCCTGACACGTGTTATGTATTCCATTTACAGAATCAGAATCATTACCATAATCAGAATAATGTGGCTAAAATGATGTAATTTTAATTAACTCATACATTAGAGTCAGAGCAATAAGCACACATCCACATATATTTTGGACAAACATTGACTGAGGGTTATGATTATAGACCGAACAGTCCAAAGCCCTCAGCGAGCAAGTGGACGGTTCCGGGTTCAGACAGGCCTGAGGTGCATAATTCGCTTTGCTACACTCTGTCCCCTTGGACAACTTTTGGAACTCTCAGAGGGCTCTTGTTTTCAGGGGCATTGGGCTAAAGGCTTCGAGACAGCAGTGTCAGCCCACTGGCACGTTACCCAGCACACACGGCTCCTGCACTGGGAGCCTGACCGTTGTGAGTGATGAGCCATCGAGCACAGTGCGCAGGTCTCACAAGGGCGTCCCAGCAAGCAGTGGAACGGGGCTTCCTGTCGTAACAGAGAATAGCTTGCACTTTGACGTTCTCATTCCCTTGATGGCTGTGAGACATGCAGTGCGGTTCTAGCCTTCAAGGAGCTTATGTTTACTGGGAAGCGAAATCTAACCATGAGACGATGAAGGCACAGCCAGCAGTGGAATGGTGCTGCATCTCTGCTTCAAACGAGACATGTTTGGAGTATGTTAGAGCAGGAGGCATTTCCAGGAAGACTGAGTGTAAGGATTTGAAGGATATTTCAGATAAAATACACCGAATACCAGGGAATAACAACAAATGTCATCGGTGGGGATACAGTGCTTTAGAAACAGATCCAACAGACTTACGTGGGTTTAGGATTTACATCAAGAGAGAATCTGATGAGCTCTCGTTTTGATGTTTGAAGGTTGAAAATCCAGAAAATCATCACTTTCAAAAGCTTCTGACTGAATTAAACAAACCCACCGACGCCTATGAGCTGAACGTCGCCAACAGGCTCTATGGCAGAAAGGAGTTTCCTTTCCTTCAGGTTAGTTTCCCTGGCTGCCCACACCTTTCATCTGCATCCTGGTCCTCGGCCCCCCCGGTCTACAAATGGGGAAGGAGAGGCAGGTGAGCCTGGCTGACCCCCCCAGTGAGCATTTACCCCAGGGACATCGGGCTCCCACACCACAACCCACCCTCGGGTTGTCCCAGAGCCTGACCACCCACCAGTGAAGTGGGGTTGGGATGGTCCCACGTCCTCTCTCTGGTCATGACTGAGCATAATTTAATTTGGGGATGCTTACAAAGTTACTCACGAATTACTCTGAATTCCTCCTTTCTTCCTTCCCATGTCAAAGGAATACATGGATAATGTGACGACGTTATACCTAGCCAGTGTGGAATCTGCTGATTTTGCGAATGCTCCAGAAGAAAGTCGAAAGATGATTAATTCCTGGGTGGAAAGACAAACTAATGGTACATTATGACAGGTTCACTCACTAAGAATCACTTTTGAGTCCCCGGGGTGTGTGACCCCCCCCCCCCCGCCATGCTGGACACTGCACTGGGTGCCAGGAGAGGGGTGAGGCGAAACTGCAGAGGATCAAGGAGGACGTGCAGATGGTGGGATGGTCGTAGTAAATGTGGACAGAAACAAGGGGACCCAGGAGGGATCCCAGCACCAGCTCCTGGAAACACAGCTGGAGTCTGGGGGTGAAATGTCTTTGTGGATCTCAGGTCTCTGCTCAAACTTCGTTTAATTTCACACCTATTTCGTTAGTACGTTAACTTCTGGATTATGATCATGAGGAGAAAATATTAAAAGGATTCCCTCATCCTCTAAACCATCCTTCTTGTCACATGCAGCGGAGCTGCCTGGCCTGTTCTCCGTGCCCACGTCCTGCAGGGATGGTCACAGCCATCTCCCCAACCAAGGCAATGGATGGACAATCTCTCCATCCTCTGAACCACGTCCTTTCTCCCATCCTAATTATAGGTCAAAGCTATAGCATTTCAAAGTGGATAAATAATTGGAAGACACCCCAAGGACTGGTTTAGGGTTCATTTCATTCATCCTGAAGAGCATTCAGGCCTATTTCCTCTGAGTAGTGAGTGAAATGTGGGAAGATGGGGGGAGGAGAAAGGAAGAAAGGAAAAAATGAAGGAAGGAAGGAAGGAAGGAAGGAAGGAAGGAAGGAAGGAAGGAAGGAAGGAAAGAAAGAAAGAAAGAAAGAAAGAAAGAAAGAAAGAAAGAAAGAAAGAAAGAAAGAAAGAAAGAAAGAAAGAAAGAAAGAAAGAAAGAAAGAAAGAAAGAAACAAGAAAGGAAGGAAAGAAAGAAGGAAAGAAGGAAAG
Source organism: Camelus dromedarius (assembly GCF_036321535.1). NCBI lineage: Eukaryota > Metazoa > Chordata > Mammalia > Artiodactyla > Camelidae > Camelus > Camelus dromedarius. The sequence continues at coordinate 18,507,423 of NC_087463.1, read as the reverse complement.
AAATAAATGAAGGAAGGAAGGAAGGAAAGAAGGAAAGAAACGAAAGAAAGAAAAGAAAAGAAAAGAAAGGAAGGAAGAGAGAGAAAGAAATAAAGAAAAAGAGAGAAAGAAAGGAATGAAGGAAGGAAGAAAGGAAGGAAGGAAGTAAAGAAAGAGTTGTTAAGAAAGGAAGAATAGAACAAATTCAGAGGAAAGAAGAGAGGAAAGCAGGTGTTGAGGGCACCGGGAGGGAAGGATACAATGAGAGAGGGAGGAAATTGACACTTGGAAAGATCAGCTGAAATCGGTTCATCTGTATTCGGTGTGAGATGACTCATGTCACCAGAACTGAACGCCTTCCCAGTCATAAGAAGGGGTCTCCACGAGGGTAACTCCGTCAACCCGGTGCCAGGAGAGAACGTTCACTTTTGGAACTATTGGGCATGGTGTCCCTAATATGGTGACTTGTGAGAATGTTTTAATGATCAGTTGTAACTTTCAAAAGATCTTCAAGAAAAACCTCGTGTGCCTTCATGAAGACCTTCCATTTTCTTTCTTTGCAGAAAAAATCAAGGATCTATTTCCCAAAGATTCTCTTGACAGCTCCACTGCTCTGGTACTGGTGAACGCAATCTATTTCAAAGGGCAGTGGCACCGGAAATTTAAGGAAGAAAACACGGTGGAGGAAAAATTTTGGCTGAACAAGGTATTGTCTATACTTTACTTACATAATGTAACCTAACTCCACGAGGAATGTGAAATTCAAATACATAGTGATTAATGGGCAACTGCAGTAGAAAATAGAATGTGTCAAGGTTCTATTTTCTTCTCTTTTTCTTTCTTTCTTTACTTGGGAATCTTTGAAGAAACTCTTGTCTAACTTACAGATTCCCCAGATCATCCCGTAGAAGTAGGATGAGTTTGGTATCTCAAAAATATTATCCCTTTTTCTGACTTGTGCTCATTTGCCATTTGTTTGCCACATTAATTTCTCGCAGGATAGAAGCAAATCTGTGCAGATGATGAAAGAAATGAACACCTTCAATTTCACCTCCCTGGAGGACATGCAAGTCAAGATCCTGGAAATACCATACAAAGGCGCGGAGCTAAGCATGATGCTGCTGCTGCCCAATGAAGTAGATGGTCTACAGAAGGTAAAGCCGTGCACCTCCCAAGTCTTCCCACTGTTGCTTCGATTCCTAGCAATGCAAACAAAATAAGCTGTTCATACATTGGTGGTGCTGGCTGGCAGAGATCCAGCACAGAACAAACAAATTTCTCAAGAATCACAGTCTGGTAGGCAGAATACATAGAAAATCTGTCCATCACAGGTTGCATTAATATTCTGATGAACCTATGGAATGTCAGTTCACAAAACTATATACCTAGCTCTTCATCTTCCTATTTTGCAACCCTAACAACCTGCAGCATATTCCAGTCCACTCATTGGAAGACAAGAAAATTAACACTCAGATATAGGAGACACATGGAGGTATTTGCCAGTTCACTGGCAAACAAAAGAAAGAAATTAAAACAGGCAAGTTTACATAGTGCATATGAAATCAGTGGTTTTGTAGACTGTGGGCCAATAGATTTATCTTCATGCCCACATTTCCGTGTGGAAGTATTCTGTCCCTAGGAGCTCAGAAGCCATGCTGACCTTCATTGCTTGGAGTGTTTGAAAAAGGAGGAACTATAGAATTTTGTTCTTAGCGTTGCTTTAATACAGTTAATATGTAAAAATACCCAAAACACTATCTGACATGAACGGACATTCTGTACATAGTGGTCTGCCATCACTATTATAGCTGCTGCTGACGCTGACGTGGCAGTGAGCTTGCCACACTCAGAGTGTGTACGGAGTGACACTGGCAACCGGAAGTCCTCGGGGCAAGTCCTGTGGCAATAAACGTGAACAAACATCAGAGTACTCTTTCTCCAGCTCTGCGGTCCCCATTATCCGGGACCCCGGGAACCCCAGTTCTGGGATTTTAGCCTATGGCAACAAGTCTAAATGAGACAAACGCTTTTGGACAGAAGTGGTTCAAAATAATGAAAAATTTTAAACAAGGAACAATGGTACACGTTTGTGTTACCAGTAGTTTAGCTTAGGGATTGACACGCAGTGAAGGTATATTCACACAGATGTTCTTTAAATAAAGATAGATACACTGAGTATCAATTTAATGGTAGTATTATGCAACAACTTAAACTTGATTACAGAAATATATATCTCTATGGGAAAAGTTTACGAATAAGTCAAGCAAGGGAAAAGAATAGAAGTAGGATGTATGCTATGATGCACAATGTAAAAATTTATGAAGGAAAAGACATTAACAAGAGAAGACTTTGAAAATGAGGCGTGCCACACATACGGAGCGTGAGAATTGAACAGTTCATCTTTTACAAAGTAATCTTATTTAATGATTCTGTTGTTGCATATATGTATGTGTATAGAAATCTATACATATATACATTTTAAAGGTATTTATATATACTAGTATAATTTTGTGTACATATATAGCTAAAAAATAGTGATGTCATGACTATACAAGTACATTTACTTAATTATATAATATATATTCAGGACTCTCTTCCTTTTGACTCCTCGGATTAAATCTAATCATTTGAATCTCTTGTATTTACACTTACTGTTAAGATAAAGGTTCCCCACACGTTACAATCCAGTGTTAAGCTGGGCTCCATGTCCTTGTTTTCCATCATTACAGCTAGAAGATAAACTCACTGCTGAGAAATTATTGGAGTGGACGAGCTCGCAGAATATGTGGAAGAGTCAAGTGGATTTACACTTACCTCGGTTCAAAGTGGAAGAGAGCTATGACCTCGAGGGCATGCTGGTAGCCCTGGGGGTGGTGGACGCCTTCAGTTCACGGGATGCAGACCTCTCGGGCATGACCGGGAAACACAGGCTGGTGGTGTCTAAAGCCGTGCATAAGTCCTTTGTGGAGGTGAATGAGGAGGGCACGGAGGCCGCAGCGGCCACAGGCATCAGTACAGGTATAATAATAACATCAATACCACGTTATGAACGTTTCCACTGTGATCACCCTTTCCTGTTCTTCATCAGACACAACAAGACCAACAGCATCCTCTTCTTGGGCAGAGTCTCTTCCCCTTAGCTGTGATTACCCTTGCACGGCCCTAGGGGCACATGCACAGAGTCCTTCTGATACACTGATTGCTGGAAGCAACAGGTTCTCCTTGATGTGTTTCCCTTTCCAACCTCACGGTCATCACTAAGAATCTAACCATTGAAATAGCATGTCTGTCTGTCTCTCTCTTTCTACAATCACATGTTGGCCTACTTTATTTCCCCATGATAATTTGCTTCCGACAAAATCTCCAAAATGTGATACAAGTGTATTTCAATACTTTATCTTCATCTAAGTTTGAAATATCATATCTGCTGTTTTAGAAAATTATAGCTACTATTCAAATCTGTTCACCTAGACAGGCACATGTATTTGAATTTTGGTGGGATATGGAACACTTATGTGACCTAACCTTTTGGTTTTATGAAATACATTATCAATAAAACAATGACTTATTCATATCATTTGTTGCTTTTCCTCTTTTTATCTTTTCAACAAAGTGCAAGTGCCCACCACATATAGAAAAGATTATTTAGAAATACTTGTTTGTGTTTTTAAAAATCCAAAGGTAATACAGCATGATGACCCAGAAGAGGGAAGCTAGTACCAGAACATGAATGGCTCTGTAACCCGTGTCCAGAGCTTAAACATGAGTCTAGAACTCAGACACTGGGTATAAACTTAATCTCTAAAGATGTGAGTCTGATGATATGATTAGAGTTACTGAAAGAAACATGGTCATTGTAGCTAAAGGCAAGGATGGCATCACACTGGAAGAGAAGAAAGTGTGAAGAAAGCAGGACCAAGATAGGACCCTGAAGTACATCAAGATATAAACGTCAAGTATTGCCAGTTTTTATTTTCTAGAACATAGCTTTTTAAGAAAGGACAGGAAGAATCTTTTGGAGTTGAGAGATACGTTAATGACATAGATTGGGGTGATGGTTTCATAGATGTAGACTCATCTCAAAACTCATTCGTACACATGAATTAGGTAGAACAAATTCCATATCAATCATACATCAATAAAGCTATGTGTTAATGGAAAGTAATAAAAAGAAATACATTCTATTCCTAAAAAGTACAAATAAAGATAATAGAAGTTTCACAAGGAATACAATGCTTAAGTGCATACAAAGTACCACCCCACAGGATAGCACCTCATTCCCATTGGATTGACCAAAGTTGAAATTAAAAGACGGGTCATACTCTCTGTGGAGAGAATGTGGATCAACCACAACTCTCATTAAAGCGTACAACGTATTGATTTGATACACTTAGTTACTGCAAAATGATCCCGCCATAGCTTTAGCTAAGGCCTCAATTACATCACAACGTTACCATCTCCTTTTTGTGAGCTGTTTTTGATCAAGGACAGCTGTCTAATTGTTGCTCTCTGAGGGGGAATGGAGGCTGGGGTCTCCTCCGTGGCAGTTTAGGTGATGTCACTCCAGAAATCTTTAAATCTCTATGGCTGAGCAACGCACTTGTAGACAAAGTGTTCCTCCAGTGTACAAAGAGACATGCATCGATACTTTCTTATAAAATTAAAGGTACACTTACCAATGGATCCAGTAATTCCACACCTTGATTTTACACTAGAGCTCTGAATACACATGTCACAAAAGGACTGTATGAAAATGTTCATTGATGCCTTATTTGTGACTGTCGAAAGCTGGGAAAAACTCGAGTTTGTGTCAGCAGGTGAGCTGTAATGCAAACTAAAGGGGGGCACTTGGTGGTAAAAAGAACAAACTACTGATCCTGCAGAAACATGGATGAAATTGCAACACTGCTGTGCGAAACAGGAACTGGACAGAGAGAGCACACGTCCTGTGATTCCAGCTATATGGTGCCCTGAACAAGCAAAACGAACATGTGGTGACAGAAAGCTGCTTGGCGGTTCCCGAGGCTGGACTTCGGGAAGAAATTGATTGTTCAAAACTCCAAGGAAAATTCCTTAGTGTGATGAATTCTCTACAACTTGATTGGATGATGGTCACAGTGGTTTGCATTTGTCAACAGTCATCAAACTGCAGTGTTATAACCTGTGGATTTTATTTTATGTAAATTGTACCTCAATAAATTTGATAAAGAATGAGATAGAGGAGGAGATTTGAAGAAAGCACACATAGTAGGTATTGCCTCAGAATTATTTCTGGTGTAGGGAAGCGCTTCGGAATTAAAGCTGTTTTGAAGATAGCCCCCAATTTAGGAAAACAATTTTCAAGGTGCATTAGGTATACTTCCATTTTATCTCACTTAATAATAATTTATTTAAAAAAAAATTTTTATTGAGGTGTAGTTGATTTGCAATGTTAGTTTCAGGTGTACAACAAAGAGATTCAGGTATACATATACATGCAAATACACTTTTTTCTTTTTAGATTCTTTTCCATTATATTTTACTGTAAGAAATTGTATATAGTTCCATGTACTACACTGTAGGTCCTTGCTGCTTATCTTTTTTATATATAAAAAGTGTATCTGTTCATCCCAAACTCCTAATCTATCCCTTCCCCACCCTTTCCCCTTTGGTTATCATGATTTGTGTTCTATGTCCATGAGCTTGCTTTTGATTTGTAAATAGAATTTGTAGCATTTGTACAAATTCCACACACACATCATATCATATGATATTTCTCTTTCTCTGTCTGACTTACTTCACTAAGTATGGTATATGATAATCTCTAGTTCCATCCATGTTACTACAAGCGGCATTACTTCATTTTTTTTTATAGCTGAGTAATACTGCATTCATCTCACTTAATTTTAAATGGTGTGTATTCAAAGGTAGAGATTGAATAAATCTTCAATTCAAAATGTTTACTGATTCATAAAAGACGATAACTCAAAAATGACAATTGTGTGTTGTTGTCAGGGATGGGAGTGGAGGATCTGTACACTAGTAGGCTTTGGGAGTAGAACCTTGATTCTCACTGTACACAGTGGGAAAGTCGAATATTGTCTTATTGTTTTCATGAAACTGGTTGTGATCTTGTGGTCTGGGAACTCCTAGAGTCTACAGAACACACAAGAAGAATCCTTCGCACAGAAGGGAATGCTGGAAATGTCTACTGGATTAGGACTTCAGAAAGTATATATTGAACTTAAGCAGAAAGTGAGCATTTAAATATTGAGAAAGAAGCCACATTCCAGAGGGTGAAGAAGGAGAAATATGGAGTCTAGACGCTCAAAAACTTGAAGGAGAAAAGAAGTTTATATACAGGGAGTGGCTGGAGAGACTGACTTTGCTTGCTTAAGAATGAGAGAGAATGTCAATGTGTTGACACCAGGAGGGGCCCCACCCGAGACACGGAGGTTCATTCAGGAAAGGTGTGTAATTACTGTTCCTGAGGAAATGGAGGTGGTAATAAAAAGGGAGAAGGAAGAGTTACAGGTTACAGGGCACAAAAGTCTGAAGTTTAGAGGATGATGGGAAGACGAAGAAGTTGCAATATAATATTCGTTTTTCTTTAATGAAATAGGAGGAAAAGACACCAAGTGAAAATGATCAGGCTATGGGATGAATAGAGAATTTAAGAAAGGAAAGCAAGTTTACAGAAGCTTTGAGGGAAATGCAAAAAGGAGCTGACTCAAGATAATAGAAAGATATGGGAACACTGTCGGGAGAACAGCTTAAATCAGAAATCATGCCCCGTATGTGTGCACGTGTGTGTGTGTCAAAATAGCATAAAATGGAATTTACCACTTTAATCATTTCTAACCCAACAATCCAGTGGCATTAAGTACATACATTGTTGTGTGGCTGCCACCAGTATGGTGGTTCCTCAAACTGGTTCCCAGAATAGTTGCACCATTCCCACCAGCAATTCTCAAGTGTTCCATGATCTTCACGTCCTTGCCACACTGTGAGCTTCTGTTGTGGACATTTCCATATCTGCTTTCGAAAAACGCCTATTCAATCCTTCGCAATTTTTCAATTGCGTTTTTCGTTTTTGTTGTTGTTGTTGAGTTGTAGGAGTTTCTGACATATTATGAATGTTAAACCTTTACCAGATATATGATTGGAAATGTTTTTCCATGTTCTGTTGGCTGTTTTACACTCTCTAGACGGTGCCTTACGATGCATAACAATTGTAAATGTTGATGATGTCCAAGTTATGCATTTTCTCTTTTGTTCCCTGTGTTTGGGTGACATATCAAAGGAATCAATGTGAAATCCTATGTCATATTTTCCTATCATGCATTCCTCTAAGAATGTTATAGTTTTAGCTCTTACATTTAGGTTTTTGATTTGTATTTATAAAAGATAGTTCTTTGGAGTTTTCTTTTTTATACTGTATGTCTAGCTTTGATTTCAAAGTAGTGTTGCCCTCAAAGAATAAGTGGGGAAATGACCCCTCCTCTTCAATTTATCGGTAGAGTATGAGAAGGAGTGGTGTTAACTTTTTAAAATATCTGCTGGAATTCACCAGTGAATCCTTTCAGCCCAGGGCTTCTCTTTTGCAGAAGAAACACTGATTTTTCAGTGAAGAAAAAATAAGACCACATTCCTTTTCATCATCACATTAAATATAATCTATCCACCATCTTGTCTATGAAACATCATTCTCTCTCCCGGGATCCTGCCACTCAATAACATTAAGAATCGCAGGGTGCTTCCCAAGTTGGGACGAAGAGGGGAGTCATCAGCCTTCTGCTTGTTTAAAGAGGAAACACCAGAATTCTCTTTTGTCCCCCAGAAGGTCTTGTACTGCTGACCTGCTGCTGGAATCACTGCCACACGGTGTCCCTAGTTGTGTGGCCAGAAAGGGGAACACCTGGTAGCACACAGCAACACCATGTCCGGATCTGGACCCTGCAACAGTGATGGCCAAACCCTTTGCTCAAGAACAACTCAGAACTTCCCCTTCAAACTTCCCATATTTTTCAGTTGACAGCTAACATTTTACCCATAATGGAAGTAGTTACAAAGGATGTAATTCATGTCCTAATATGCATGTTGCAATTTTAAAATTTGCAATCTTAATTCACGCTTTTAAATCCACCCAGTGGAATCTACCTCTATGATACACACTGTCACCCATCTTCAAAACATGAACCCTTCAATGTTCAAATATTTCATTTGAATCATGCTGTATGGGAAATATATTTTCACCTCCTTTCTCCTAAGAATGACATTAGAATGAGTATTTTCATATTTAAAAATAAAACTTTACCATATTTCTTTGCAATGAAATTGTTCAGAAATTTAAAGTATGAATTTTTTTTTAATTCCCATGATCATATTTCTCTAAATGTTTCAAAGGTCTCTTTTGGATTGAGTTATCAGTACACTGACTGTTGGTATAAAATTAAAAACAAATCCCAAAATACGAAAATAAGATAAATAATAATTCAACATGAAACCTAATTTTTTAAACTGGAGCAGCATCTCTTAATGAGATGAATCAGAACAAAATTTCTCTGGGCTTTTTCATTTAAAATAAAAGTATATCCTTCTAAAAGCTCATTCGTTTCGCATCAAACATAGATTCTTGGAATTTGCTCATAGCAGATTGAATCATTAAATATTTTAGATGGGAAATAGAACAAAAAACCACAAGCCCAGGAGGAATATTCATGATGAGATTCGATTAAATAGAATTTATGTATTAACTGAATAATGTCCATCATATCTGCAAGCAATTTTAGTTTTTATTCATAGGTTTAAACTATAAAACCCAGTAAACATTCCAGGTTTTTTTGGTAATTTGAATACACATTTTTATTTATGTACAGTAGGTTTGCACTGTTGTGTCAACTTCTGGTGTACAGCATAATGTTTCAGTCATACATGAACATACATATATTCATTTTCATGTTCTTTTTCACAATATTTTTGGTATTTTTGTGCCTAAAACAAGAATCAGAAAGAACAGAATGACTTTGTGACATGTAAATTCAAAGGTAGAAAATTCATATTTTCAGCAGCAATTCAAATGATCTTTTGATATGCTGCACAGAGGAAAGCAAACTTGTAAAATAGTCAAAATTTCAAATCGGTTATTTTGAAAAATTGCCATTAGTCTCACTGTCCCCATGCCTTAATTTACATGTGATCTTTATATATATAATTTCAAGGGACAGCTTCAAGGTCAGAAGTTTCCTGGCCAGTAAGACATAATTACTGGTACCTATGAGAGTAAATTTTATCTTGAACAACTGAGAAACTGAGGGACGTGACGACACTGCTCCTGGCAGGCCGGGTGAGATGCACCTTGAAACCAAGATCATTTCTTGGGTCACAGAGGTTGGTTCCAGACGTAATAAAATGACAAGTGTATGGTGATGAGATGATCTCAGAGTTTGGTTCAGGGCATGAGGCTTTGGAAATCACTTCTGACCCAAAAGTAAGGGAAACTTGGCACACCTCCCTCGTCACTGAGTCCCTGCATCCAGCGCTGTGTTATGGACCCCTCACTTAACCCACTACTAAGTCACACGAAGTAACTAAGGACCCACTGTATGCAGAATGGATCACTGAAGAAGCTAGAAAAATATGATCACACATACAATTAAACCATTGCTAAATTCAAATTGAATCTTCAAGAAGCATTCATCAAAATGTACAAAGTCAACAATCCGTTATTCCTGGCTACTGATAGATGCGGGATGATAAAAAACTCTCTGTGTCCAAAAAGCACACTTATTCCACTGAAACAGTAACAGAGCCCCATAACACAAGAGGGGGGAGGTAGTGTCATTTTATTGATAAGGTGACAAGTTACAGACTACATTTTACCTGAGGACTTTAATCAATCCTTCATTCATGGAAGATATCAATCAATACAAATCTTAGGTATCAATCCAGAGCTAAAAGGAGGCAAGGGCTGTGTGAATGGCAGTAGAGGTGGGAGACGTCAGAGAAGGATGGAGCCTGGAGCTGGGAGGGAGGGAAGGGATGGGTCCTAAGTTGTGAGGAATGGACTAGGGACCGCCTGGATGGAAGCTGTTACAGTGGCTAGATGACCAGGTACAACACAGAGAGCCTGCCTGCGGTGGGTGCCCAGGAAAAGCAAAGAGCCTGCACTTAAGGGAGGCAGTGGAGAGGGAGTGCAAGACAGAAAGCCAGAGATGTGGAGGAGACTTGAAGATAGTACCCAAGGAAGAAGAGTCAACAAGTGACAAATAATTCAAAAATTCACTGTAAAGGGGGACTCTCGGGGGCTAACAGGGAGTCACTGCTAGGCTTCAGCAGGAAAGACTGAGAGGTGTAATGGGGTGAGGCCACAGTGGGTGCAGAAATAGATGGGGAATCTGCACGCGTGGTGTAAACCTCAGCCCGAAAGGACAAACCGCAGATGTTGTCAGTGTTTCTGCAACAAACCACATGGACAGCAGACGGCTCTCAGTGCTGACCTGTCACAAGTGGGTGTCGTGGGACCCCCAGTGAGCAAGCCCCCTCCTGCCCCAGAACTTCAGTTCAGTGGCCAGTCTCCCCACTTTCCCCACCCACAAAGCAAGAAAGATAGTCATGCATCTGTTTTCAATGTGTATTTTTCTCCACTGAGCATTATGTTTGAATCATCAATCATGAATATCTGATTCATTTATGTTCAGCACTGTTGGATGTACTATTGTGTGAACTCATGGTCATTCATTTTCCTTATTCTTCCATTTTAAATGTCGAAATTTTCTCTACTTCTTGCCATTGCTGTCAGTACTGCCATTAACCCTCAATACACGTATCCCTGAGCATCACATGTGAGGGTACTCAGGCTCAGGTTTAAATAGAGAATTGCTGAATCTTAACCACATACCACCAAGGGTTACCAAGTTGCTTGTAATAACTAACATTTTCATCACCATTTCATACAGCTTCTCTACTTCTGCAAAACACCAATCCTTAGGTTTAAGAATTCTCAGCATTCCTGGTGTTAATCTTATGTTGATATTAATTATATTTTCTTTACAGAAAAAGATTAAGCATCTATTATGTAAATGTGTATATGTATTTTCGGATTTATTTGAAACATCCATAAAAAGTTGTCATTCAGATGTCTCTTGGATGACTTTCCCATGCCCTTCACAAGAAAGCAGCTGATGCCACGATGATTATAATCACCATTGTCACTATAGCAACTGAGCACCACAGCCACAGATATCCCAACACCTGTCTCCCACCTGCACTTCCTTTCTTCCCTCCATCACTGACCAATTGATGCTACTATATGCCATACACCTGTACCCCGTTTCCTCTCAGCAGGTGCTTCTCAATAAGTGGGCAACCTCATCCCCAAATTTCATCTGAAGATGTCTTCCCTAAAGCTACTTACTCAGTGTTCTAATCAAGGGTCTATCAAATGTCATAGTCAAATGGGCAATTAAGGAAGATTAATAAAGGGACTATACCAAGTCTGATCAGGACTAAGACAGTAGACGGAGAATAGGTGAAGCATCCCAGGGCTGGCAACAGCAGGGAGACAGTGCCACCCCAGGACCTGGAGGGCAAAGGCACGGATGGTGACCAAAATCCAGAGGAAGTGGCTGTAGCTGCCAAAAAGGCTGCCCAATAAGACGTATGGCCTTTAGTAAGGAATGTCAGCCACCCCTTGACAACCCAGCTGACAGGAAGTTGAGTGACAAGCACCCTACCTCACCCAGCTGGGAGTCATCCCTTCTGCCTCCCACTGACCAAATGCAATGCCCCAGAGGACAAGGACCCTGACTATGTCTCCCTACATCTCTGCCTCTGAGGGTCATTGAAGGTTGAAAGAGTGAAGGGTCAAACTGGAGAAGGAAAATAAAATTCCCAGCACACCTCCATCCTGAGGAATTGAATCTCTTTATACTTCTAAAACTTTCCATCTCCATTAATACTGCAGAGACCAGCATCAACAATAATTAATATTGCTTTATATTAATATTACTTTATGCAAATAATATATTCAAACAGATAAGAAACATCAAGGATCCAATTAACACAGGAACAAAAGATTAGACCAGATTTTCACAAATGACGAGATTCAACTACAACAGCGATGTAAAATAAAATGAGCATGGATTCCATCTGTTGCCTCTAAAATAAACTTTTGAAGTCACCCAGAAAACTACAAGCCATTAGGATGAAGGGCACCACATAAATGATGGGGAGGCAACCGTTTATGAGTGAATATTGAGGAGTAACTTACAAGATGGTAGGTGGGCACCTGGTAAATTACCTGCATGGCCAGAAACCTTAAAAGGGACACTGGGACATTGGCAAGAAAAGGCAGTGGGAACAATATTTTGTGGTTTCACAGTATAAAACAGAGGAATGAGAGGCTACTGCTGAGAAAATATCAAGAGACATACAGTCACGGAAAAATATATTTCAGGCAAACAAGGAGGGAGAGGGACAGTCCTAGGAAAAGGAGGAAGCTGCAGTAGGTTCCTTGGCAGCTGACAGGAAGGCCAAGGTAAAACAAAGAAGAGGGAGTTGCCCCCTAGAAGGAGCAACTTAACAACGCTGACCATCTTCCCGCCCTTCACAAGGAAGGAAGGTTTAGGAAGAGAGGACATATTTCTTCACCAACCTGTAAAGGTATAAAAACAGCTGGATGGTTCCTGAAAGGGTAATTTCCCCTTTGGTTTTATTGGGTTCCTGGATTCTTGGAGCCAATGATGTTGGTGCATATGCAGAAAATACCCGATGGCTTAGGTTGGCAAGTACTGCCTTAGAAACCATTGTGACAATTGCTGAGTCTTCTGTGACGCTGTACGACATCAGCGTGTCATAACTCATCTATTACCTGCCAGGAGCACTTTTCAACACCAGGACTGGTGGAGAAGTACGACATGGTTTCGTATGTAAATGAACTCTCTTTCAATGTAACCAAATTCCTGGTCCTTATCAATCAACACCTCCTCTCAAAGACAAACTGCACGACAAACCTGCGTGATTCAGCCACAGGGCGAATCAGCCTCAGGCAGGAGCTCCCGATACTCCACCTGGGCTGCTCTGTTCCCCGACGTTTCCCTCATGCTCCAGGCTGAGCTTCTTGCTTCTGCTCCTCTAGGGTCAGGCCTCTTTCTCTTTGAGCCCAAAGAAACCCATCCCCCTCCCACTCACAGCCTCCACTTGCTCTGTGACGGTGACGTGTGGCCCAACCCTGAACAGAAGCTCCCGGTCCTTCTGTTTGTAGTTTTTCATCCAAGGACTTGTCTCCTGCCACTGCCTTCTGATTTGGACCTCTTCATCAAGACTCAATACTCTACACCCTCCCTCAGCCTTACCTAATCACAGCTCAGGGGTCTTTTTCCTTCAGTCCCGTTCAGGTGTTATACCCACAGACAGAGGAGACCTAAGAAGAGCAGAGCCTGGGGGCAGGGGGATCGGCAGAAACAGCTTTCAGTTGTAGAAGACAGATCCCTTCTCCCTTCACAGCGTGTCTCCATCCCCTGGGCTTCTGGGACCTCACTGTAGGTGACACTTCCTATGAATGCGTGACGTGCAGAGACAGAGACTCAGCGACAGGACCGTCGACAGTCACGGGGCTGGTGCAGAGAATCATAACTCACGCCTCCGGACACTCATCGCGTTCTGGTGGGAATGTAACGTGGGGCAGCGGCTGTGTACGGCAGTCGAGCAGTTCTTCTAAATCAAACATAGACTTGCCAAAAGACCCAGAGATTTCACTCTTAAGGATATGCCTAAGGTGTGAAAACATAGGTCCACACTGAAATGTCTACATAAGAGATTATATCAGCCTTACTCACAAGGCTACACAAGACCCAAAGTAATCCACACATGAACGGATTTGTTTTAAAACTGGTATATCATACAAAGGAACACTATTTAGGCCTCTAAAGCAATGAAGCACCAATTTATACTCCAACATGAATGAACCTTGAAGATATTATGCTAAGTGAAAGGAGTCTGATACAGAAGGGTACATACTCTGTGATTCCAGTTACAGGAAATATCCAGATTGAATAAACCCACAGAGACAGGAAGCAGATTAGTGGTTTCCAGAGACTTGGGGAGAAGGGAGAACTATGGAAGGATTTTCCTTGGGGAGTGATAAAATGGCTCTGGAATCAGATCGTGCTAGTGGTTGCACAACGTTATCAATGTACAAAAAGCCAGTGACTTACACATTTTTAAGTGGTGAACCTTACAGTACAGACGTCCCTGGGGACCTATGGGGGACTGGGTCAAGGACACCCCAGGATTCCCAAATCCATGAGTGCTCAAGGGCCTTATATAAAATGCCCTAAAGCCTATGTACATTCTCCTTTATGCTTTAAATCATCCTTCAATTTCTATAATACCTCAGACAAGGTAAAGGTTACATCAATAGTTATGAATACAATGTAAAATAGTGGCTGGAGTGGGGCAAACTCAAGTTTTGCTCTTTGGAAGTTTCTGGACTTTTCTTAATATACATTTTCCATCTGATTGATTGAATCTGCGGATGCAGGAACAGTGGATATAGAGAGCTCACTGTATGTGCATGATATCCCACTTAGAAAGTCAGTCTGCAGTACAAGCATCCCATATCTGGTGGTAGGGGAGATCCTGGGCCAGATGCCTTGGATATACAGGCTGTCCCCTGCCATTGCCGTGTCGCAGGGCACAGTCTACTCTGGCGAAAAAATGATTTACTTTTGTCCACCTCTGTTCCCTCTCAAAGTTATTCATGTCTTCCAAATCCCAGCTGGATGGAGCCATTTCGGGGAATGGTGGGTGGGCAGGATTTGGTCCTCTCTCTAAGTCACACACACAGAGAGACATCCCAACTCCATCCCCCACTCCCTGCTCCTGGTTGTCTCTGATTGGAGCCCTAGAGGAGTGTCTGAGCCCCAGCCTCCCCTCCTAGCGACTCTGGGGCCCACAGAGGAGGGTTCTGGGACTTTCCTGTTTGACCCAATCCCGCCCCATTACATGGTGTGGGAGGAGATTATCTCTCTGGAGAGTGCAGAAGAGACAGGGTGTTTCCATTTAAACAGGAGGAGAAATGGCATTTGAATCCCACAGTGTGTCTAACGTAGTGTGGGGGGTGGATACACATGCAGCTTATGAGCCAGCTCCTGCCTGGACAGCTCGCCTGTGCAATTCAGGGCCCAGTGAAATCTGGGCTTTGTTTCAGCCACTTTGTGTTTCATTTCTGTCATCTGTGAAGTGGGGGAAACAAAGGGACCAGCTTCAATAGGTGTTGAAGAGGGAAAGTGTTGAAGACATTACCCCACGCAGTAAAAGTCTACAGTTAATAATACGATTCCTCTACCCAAACACCAGACACTTGAAAACGCCAAGGTTTTAGTGACAAGACGTAACCATGGCATTGAAAGAACACTTTTTCCTCCTTTTTCTCTCTGGCATTAGACTCCATTGTCCAGACCAAGAATCTGAAGCCGGTGTGCTCAGGGGCAGACTGACAAAGACATGTCGTGATTCTGTAGCACAAATAATTTATTTTCTGTTACACCTTTGTGTAAAAGTGAGAATACTGCCACCAAATTGGCCCCTGTTGGCATCCATGGTTCTTCTCACTGAAAACATGTTAACGCTGCAAGGAAATGAACCTCCCACTGACCTCAGAAATCAGGCCACACTGGGCTTGGCTGCAAGAGGCACGACCGGGAGGACCACTGCCAAGGTCCAGCCGCTAAGGGAAGGCAGATGACGCCTGTTCTCCTTCTATGGCTGGGAAACCTCGTCCATATCTCTTACGATGAGAATTCAAGCTATTTTCTGGTTATAAAGAATAATTGCCAGGACGTTGATCTGTGAAAAGCCCTTTCAGAGCATAAAATAGAAAATATAAGCTTTTAAATTGTTTGCGTTTGAAGTGACCTTAAAGACATTCAATGTGTAAGAGAAGAAAGAATTTTAAGGGTTCTTTCTGGTTGTGGGTAGTGGCTCGGATCATGGGAAGGAGTTGGAATTAACTATATTCTCATTGGTAATAGAAAGGCAGCTACATACATTTCATATAAGCAAAGAATTGCAGGTCCCAATTTCTGCTGCTGAAAAGGAAATACAGGAAAAGAATAATAATCTCGTCTTTACTCATGGAGATTTCACTCATGAAGGTCACGGTTACTCAGGAAGCTGGTGGTTAGCCTGGTGAAGAAACCAAAGGTTGATTTACTTGAAATTGCAGCTGCTCTGGGCAGTGGGAGGTGCAAGAGGGAGCTATATATTCCCATCTCACCGCTCACCGCGCAGACGCCGACAGGCTCCCCGCCCACCTCTGCCCCCTCCAGGATCACAGGTAAGGGCTGCCAGCAGCGCTGCTTCACTGCACGGAGCTCTTCTCAAAGTGATAACAATGATGTGCATCGTCTCATTGGTCTGTTTCATTTTGTCTGATTGTACTTTATTTACTCTGCCAGGGCAATAGGAAAACGCCTTTTTCATCTGATTTACTCTTTAGGAAACTTCTTTATTTCCAAAAAAAATTCAAATACTCCGTTAGGTGCATATGGGATGGGTGGTTATGATGTCTGGCCCCTACAGATCCTTCAGAAAAAAGTCAGGGAAGTGCCTCGTGAGACATGGATGCATGTCACCACATCAGTCTTTGTCTCGGTATCTGTTACAATGCATTCTCTACCCAGCCTTAGTACAGTCAGCAAGGATGGAAAGATAAAAGTCTATTTGTTTTTTCATAAACGTTGTCTTTAAATATTAATTTTGATACTCCTCTAATGATGAAATGTACACAAGTACACTTTAAAAGGCTTGAAAAGTAAAATGAAGACAAACATTAGTTACCAGAATCCCACAACCCATATATAAGGCATGATGTCTTTTAAGAAAATTGTATTACAGGCTAACCTTCCCTTCAGTAAACTCATTATAAAATGACAGATTCTGTTCCAGGAGCTCCAGACAGCGTCAAGACACCATGGATTCACTCAGTGGACCAATCACCCACTTTGGAGTCGATCTGTACCAACAGATCAGACAGAGATCAAGAGGGGATAATATCTTCTATTCCCCCCTCAGCATCATGTCAGCATTTGGCATGCTTTACTTGGGGTCCCGAGGAAACACTGCTGCACAACTTCAGAAGGTAGGTGGCAGCTTCCTTTACCTGGAACAGGTGGCACTGGTTCCTCTGTTGTCTTGTGTGCAGATGGTCACAGATCTGGCAGTCCCCAGGGCTTGCACAGAGAGCCGCAAGCAGCCGCGTGACTGGGTGGGCCCGGGGTGGTGGGGGACACACGTCTCCCCCAGTGCCCGGCCCCCTCTGCTTCCCTGAGCCCAGCCCTCCTCTGGGACCCACATGAACCCCTACAACTGCCCCCCAACTAGAGGGGAAGAGCTCAGGTAGAAGTGACACATTGACTAAACTCCGTGGGAGGCAGCTTTACGTGCTCCCTCTGCAGTGAGTGAAAATGAATCAGGATTCTTTGAAGTGGCTGGTGATCAGCCCGCTTTGCTGGGTCGTCAAGGAGCAAAATGCTTACATTTTGCTTTACTTTGTTCTTAAGTCTTTGTTTCCTTACTGATTTTTACTTTAGTTTGCTTTTGGCTTTTGTTTTGTTTGTTTTCTTCGGTTCTTTCTTCCTCTGTCTTTCTTTGATGAAGGTAGGTCTTTAGAGTAAAGCTTCTTCGTCCCACTTCCTGTCTCCTGCAGGCCCTTCACTTTAAGGAAGTCGCAGAGAACCCAACAGCAGGAGCCACAGCGGATCCCGTGAGTCCCAGGGCACCTGGGCCTGGAGGGAGGTCACACATCCGAGACGGTCGCACGTTACACTGGGAATTTCAGATAAACGGAGAAGAGTTTACTATCACGGGCATCTTAAGCGAAGTAGATGGGACAGATTGTTTCTCATTTCATATTACATGCTTATTTAATTCATCTGTTTGTTTCCCTGAGAGGCAATTAGCTTCTGCTTAACAGTATGTGTTCTGGAGCCCAAAGGTAGCTTCAAAATCCTGCTCTGCTTATCACAAATGGGGAACGTTGCAAAATACAACTACTCTGGGCCTCAGAGACCTCATCCCAATGAAAGATTTGCTGCTGTACATGCAAACACATGCAAAACATGACAACAGTGCCTGGACAACAAAAATCCTTATACATGATATGTATTGTTATTATATAATAACCGTAATGACGATAATCACAAGACGTTACTAAACTTACGTAATTTTACTTAGCTCATAAGTAAAATTAAGAGCGACCATAAGTTCAGGTATACTTTGGAAAATGATTAAATGAGAATTCTGGTGTGCAGCCCAAATGCTCCATAACTTTTAGAGCAAGTAGAAGATACTGGATACAGACAGGCCTGAGTTGAAAATCGGCTCTGCCACATTGTTTCTCCAGGGAGTTTTTTAATTATCTGAGCTTTCCTGTTTTCATGTCAGTTAGACTAAATAAAGAGATGCTGATGGAAAGCCATTAGCAGTGTGCCCACCACACATGGCTCCTAACCCAGAGTGTGGTGGTCGTGAGTGAACAGCCATTGAGCACAAACTGTAGGTCTTAGAAGGTAATCCCACCAAGAAATACAAGGTGGCTTCATTCACAACATAGGAAATGATGCAAATTAGACATTCCTGTACCATTGGTGACTATTAGAGATGCAGTCTCGTTCTAGCGCTTAGGGTTACCTGAGAAGCCAAATCTGACTGTGAGATAATTACGGCACAGACAGCAGTGGAATGGTGCTGCATCTCTGGTTCAAAGGAGATATGTTTGGAGTATGTTAGAGTAGGAGGCATTTCCAGGAAGACTGAATGTAAGGATTACGAAGGATATTTGAGGTAAAATACACCAAAATTGAAGAATAACAACAAACGTCATTGAGGAGATACCAAAATTTAGGCACAGAACTGACAAATTAGGTGGATTTAGTATTTACATCAAGAGAGCCTGATGAGCTCTCATTTTGATGTTTGAAGGTTGAAAATCCAGAAAATCATCACTTTCAAAAGCTTTTGACTGAATTAAACAAACCCACCGACGCCTATGAGCTGAACATCGCCAACAGGCTCTATGGCAGAAAGGAGTTTCCCTTTCTTCAGGTGAGTTTCCCTGGCCTGCCCACACCTTTCGTCTGCATCCTGGTCATCTGCCCCCTGGTCTCCAAATGGGGGAGGAGAGGCAGGTGAGCCTGGCTGACCCCCACGGAGAGCATTTACCCTGGGGACATTGGGCTCCCACACCACAACCCACCCTCGGGTTGTCCCAGAGCCTGACCACCCACCAGTGAAGTGGGGTTGGGATGGTCCCACGTCCTCTCTCTGCTCATGACTGAGCAAAATTTAATTTGGGGATGCTTACAAAGTTACTCATGAATTACTCTTAATTCCTCTTTCTTCCTTCCCATGTCAAAGGAATACATGGATAATGTGAAGAACTTGTACCTAGCCAGTGTGGAATCTGCTGATTTTGTGAATGCTCCAGAAGAAAGTCGAAAGATGATTAATTCCTGGGTGGAAAGGCAAACTAATGGTACGTTATGAAAGGTTCAGTCACTAAGAAACATTTTTCATTCCGCTGGGTGTGTCACCCCCTGTGCTGGACACTGCATGGGGTGCCTGGAGAGGGGTGAGATGAGACTGTAGAGGATGGAGGAGGACATGCAGATGGTGGGATGGTCCCAGTAAATGTGGAGAGAAACAAGGGGACCCAGGAGGGATCCCAGCACCAGCTCCTGGAAACACAGCTGGAGTCTGGGGATGAAGTGTCTTTGTGAATCCCAGGTCTCGGCTCAAACTTCACTTGATTTCACACTTTTTTCTTTAAATTAGGGTCTTAAATTCTGGATTATGATCACTAGGAGACAATATTAAAGGATTCCCTTATCCTTTGTTACTTGGGAAACAAGCAGCTCTCCTCTGAACCATCCTTCTTGTCACCTGTCGCAGAGCTGCATGGCCCATTGTCCGTGCCCACATCCTGCAGGGATGGTCACAGCCATCTCCCCAACCACGGCAGGTGGCTGCACAAAGTCTCCATCCTCTGAACCACGTCCTACCTCCATCCCAATTATAGGTCAAACCTACAGCAATTCAAAGTGGAGAATGAACAGTAGGACAACCCTGGTAATGGTGTTAGGGTCCATGTCATTCATCCTGAAGAGCATTCAGGCCTATTTCTTCTGAGTAGTGAGTGAAAAGTGAACAGATAGGAAGAGAGAGAGGAAGGAAGAAAACGTTCTTAAGAAAGGAAGAATAGAACAAAGTCAGAGGAAACAAGAGAGGAAAGTAGGTATTGAGGGTACCGGGAGGGAAGGATACAGTGATAGAGGGAGGAAGTTGACAGCTGGAAAGATCAGCTGAAATCACTCCATCCGTATTCAGTGTGAGATGATGGATGTCACCAAGGACAGAGACTGAACACCTTACCTGTCACAAGAAGGGGTCTCCATGAGGGTACCTTCATCAGGCTGCTGACTCGGGAAAATGGCACCTTATGAACTTTTGGGTATGGTGTCCCTAATATGGTGACTTGTGTCAATGTTTTAATGATCAGTTGTAACTTTCAAAGCATCTTCAACAAAAACCTCGTGTGCCTTCAGGAAGACCCTTCCATTTTCTTTCTTTGCAGAAAAAATCAAGAATCTATTTCCCAAAGATTCTATTGACAGCTCCACCGTTCTGGTGCTGGTGAACGCCATCTATTTCAAAGGGCAGTGGCACCAGAAATTTAAGGAGGAAAACACTGTCAAGGAAAAATTTTGGCTGAGCAAGGTATTGTGTATACTTATTTTTTTTTAATTGTTTTCTTTTTCTATTTTTTTTAATGAGGAGAGGTAATTGCATGTATTTATTATTTTTGGAGGAGGTACTGAGGATTGAATCCAGAACCTCATGCATGCTAAGCATGGGCTCTACCACTTGAGCTATACCCTCCGCTTATAATTTATTTTCATAACGTAATACAGCTCTATGTGAAATGTGAAATTTACATACATAATGATTAATGTACAACTTCAGGTAGATAATCAAATTTGTCAAGGCTCTCTTTCCTTATGTAATTTTTTTTCTTTAATTACTTGGGGAACCTTATAGAAACTCTTGTCTCTAACTCACAGATTTCCCAGATCATCTCTTAGAAGGAGAATGGGTTTGGTATCTCAATAATATTACACCTTTTTCTGACTTGTGGTCACTTGGCACCTGTTTCCACATTAATTCCTTGCAGGATACAAGCAAATCTGTGCAGATGATGAAAGAAACCAACACCTTCAATTTCACCTCCCTGGAGGACATGCAAGTCAAGATCCTGGAGATACCGTACAAAGGCGAGGAGCTAAGCATGATGCTGCTGCTGCCCAATGAAGTAGATGGACTGCAGAAGGTAAAACCGTGTACCTCCAAGTCTTCCTACTGTTGCTTCGATTCCTAGCAATGCAAACAAAATAGGCTGTTCGTACATCGGTGGTGCTGGCTGACAGAGATCCAGCACAGAACAAACAAATAAAATATATACCTTACGGATCGCAGTATGATAGGAAGAATATATAGAAATTCTGTCCATCACAGGTCACATCAATATTCTGATGAAACTATGGAATGTCAGTTCACAAAGCTCCACATACTAATATTTTGCACCCATAACAACCTCCAATATAATCTAGTCCACTCATTTAAACAGGAAAATGACACTCACATGTAGGTGACAGATTGAAATATTTGCAAGTTCATTCAGAAACAAGACAAATAAATGGAAATAACACAGGTGACATATTGCATACTAAATCACAGTGGTTTTGTAAACTGTGGGCAAAAAGATTTATTTTGATCCCCACTTTTCAATGTTGAATTATTCTGTTCAAGGAGCCCAAAAGTCATTCAGAGCCTCATTGCTTGGAGTAAAAACAAAAAGGAATTAGAGAATTGTCCTCTTCTCATGTTATAATAGTTAAAGTTAATATGTAAAAATGGCAATATACAATGGCAATATCTTACATATAAAGGACATTCTGTTAATGGTCGTCTGCAGTTACTGGAGTGGCTGCTGCTGACGCTGATGTGGTGGTGAGCTTCCCACACTCAAAATGTATATGGAGTGACACTAGCAACTAGAACTCCTCGGGGAAAGTCCTGTGGCAATAAATGTGAACAAACATCCAAGTATTCTTGCTCCAACTCTGCAGTCTGAATTATCTGGGACCCCAGGAACCCCAGTTCTGTGATTTTAGCCTATGGTAACAAGTCTAAATGAGGCAAACACTTTTGGACAGAAGTGGCTCAAAATAATGAAAAATTTTAAACAAGGAACAATGGTACATGTTTCTGTTACCAGTAGTTTAGCTTAGGGATTGACACGCAGTGAAAATATATTCAGTCAGATGTTCATTAAATAAAGAGATACACTGAGAATCAATTTAATGACGTATCATGTAATACTTTAAACTTGATTAGAGAAATACATATCTCCATGGGAAAGTTTACAAATACGTCAAGCAAGAGAAAAGAACAAAAGTAGGATGTATGCTATGAATGCACAACGTAAAAATTTATGAAGGAAAGGACATTAACAAGAGAAGACTTTGAAAATGAGGCATGCCACACATACGGAGCATGAGAATTGAACAGTTCATCTTTTACAAAGTAATTTTATTTACTGATTCTGTTCCTGCTTATATGTATGTATTTATACATTTATAGCTATATACCTTTGTATAGATATTTATAAATATGCATCTAATTATGTGTACATATATTGATAAAAATGGCAAATTCATTAACATATAAGAGCTTTTATTTGATTATATAATATATATTCAGGTCTCTGTTACGTTTGCATCCTCGGATTAAATCTAATCACTTCAATCTCCTGTACTTACACTTACTGTTAAGATAAAGGTTCCCCACACGTTACAATCCAGTGTTAAGCTGGGCTCCATGTCCTTGTTTTCCATCATTACAGCTGGAAGATAAACTCACTGCTGAGAAATTATTAGAGTGGACGAGCTCACAGAATATGTGGAAGAGTCAAGTGGATTTACACTTACCTCGGTTCAAAGTGGAAGAGACCTATGACCTCAAGGCCATACTGGTAGCCCTGGGGGTGGTGGACGCCTTCAATTCTCAGAAGGCTGACTTCTCAGGCATGACTAGGAAAAACAACCTGGTGGTGTCTAAAGCCTTGCACAAGTCCTTTGTGGAGGTGAATGAGGAGGGCACGGAGGCTGCAGCGGCCACAGGCATCATTGTGGTTACAAAATCATTACCAGTACCACATTATGAACATTTCCATTGTGATCACCCTTTCCTGTTCTTCATCAGACACAACAAGACCAACACCATCCTCTTCTTGGGCAGAGTCTCTTCCCCTTAGATGTGATTACCCTTGCACGGCCCTAGGGGCACATGCACAGAGTCCTTCTGATACACTCATTGCTGGAAGCAACAGGTTCTCCTTGATGTGTTTCCCTTTCCAACCTCATGGTCATCACTAAGAATCTAACCATTGAAATAGCATGTTTGTCTGTCTTTCTCTTTCTACAATCACATGTTGGCCTACTTTATTTCCCCATGATAATTTTGCTTCAGACAAAATCTCCAAAATGTGTTACAAGTATACTTCAATACTTTATCTTAATCTAAGTTTGAAATATCCTATCTGCTATTTCAGAAAATTATAGCTACTATTCAAACCTATTGACCTAGACACACACATGTATTTGAATTTTGGTGGTATGTGGGACACTTACCTGTCCTCATC
This sequence comes from Camelus dromedarius, assembly GCF_036321535.1. Classification (NCBI taxonomy): domain Eukaryota; kingdom Metazoa; phylum Chordata; class Mammalia; order Artiodactyla; family Camelidae; genus Camelus; species Camelus dromedarius. Next base: position 18,483,704 of record NC_087463.1, on the reverse strand, counting down.
TCTTGGTTTTATGAAATACATTATCAATAAAACAATGATTTATTCATATCTTTTGTTGCTTTTCCTCTTTTTTCCTTTCAACAAAGTGCAAGTGCCCACCACACATAGAAAAGATAATTTAGAAATAGATGGTTGCATTTTTAAAAATACAAAGGTAGTAGAGCATGATCACGCAGAAGAGGGGAGCCAGTACGAGGACATAAATGGCTCTGTAACCCGTGTCAGGAGTTAAACATGAGTCTACAACTCAGAGACTAGAAATAAACTGAACCTCTAAAGATGTGAGGCTGATGATATGATTCAAATTACTGAGAGAAACATGGCCATGGTAGCTAAAGGCAAGGATGGCATCACATTGGAAGAGAAGAAATTGTGAAGAAAGGAGGATGAAGTTAGGACCCTGAAGTACATCAAGATATAAAGTCAAGTATTACCACTTTTTATTTTCTACGACATAGCCTTTTTTTAAACATTTTTTATTGATTTATAATCATTTTACAATTTTGTGTCAAATTCCAGTGTAGAGCACATTTTTTCAGTTATACATGAACATATATATATTCATTGTCACATTTCTTTCTCTGTGAGCTACCACAAGATCTTGTGTATATTTCCCTGTGCTATACAGTATAATCTTGTTTATCTGTTCTACAATTTTGAAATCCCGTCTATCCCTTCCCACCCTCCCCCACCTGAAAATTACAAGTTTGTATTCTATGTCTATGAGTCTGTTTCTGTTTTGTATTTATGCTTCATTTGTTTGTTTTTCTTTTTCTTTTTGTTTTAGATTCCACATATGAGTGATCTCATATGGTATTTTTCTTTCTCTTTCTGGCTTACTTCACTTAGAATGACATTCTCCAGGAACATCCATGTTGCTGCAAATGGCATTATGTTGTCAGTTTTTATGGCTGAGTAGTATTCCATTGTATAAATATACCACTTCTTCTTTATCCAGTCATCTGTTGATGGACATTCAGTCTGTTTCCATGTCTTGGCTATTGTAAATAGTGCTGCTATGAACATTGGGGTGCAGGTGTCATCCTGAAGTAGGGTTCCTCCTGGATATATGTCCAGGACCGGGATTCCTGGGTCATTTGGTAAGTCTATGCCTAGTCTTTTGAGGAATGTCCATACTGTTTTCCACAGTGGCTGCACCAAACTGCATTCCCACCAGCAGTGTAGGAGGGGTCCCCTTTCCCCACAGCCTCTCTAACATTTGTCATTTGTGGATTTTTGAATGATGGCCATTCTGATTGGTGTGAGGTGATACCTCATTGTAGTTTTGATTGGCATTTCTCTGATAATTAGTGATATTGAGCATTTTTTCTTGTGCCTATTGATCATTTGTATGTCTTCCTTTGAGAATTGCTTGTTTAGGTCTTTTGCCCACTTTTGGATTGGGCTGTTTGGTTGTTTCGTATTAAGTCATATGAGCCTTTGTTGGATTCATCAGCAAAATTTTCTCCCATTCTGTGGGTTGTCTTTTTGTTTTGTTTATGATTTCCTTTGCTCTGCAGAAGGTTGTAAGTTTGATTAGGTCCCATTTGTTTATTCTTGCTTTTATATCTATTGCTTAGTACATTGTTCTAGGAGATCACTTTTGAGATGTATGTCAGATAATGTTTTGCCTATATTTTCTTCTAGGAGGTTTATTGTATCTTGTCTTATGTTTAAGACTTTGATCCATTTTGTGTTGATTTTTGAGTATGGTGTAAGGGAGTATTCTAGCTTCATTGCTTTACATGCTGCTGTCCAGTTTTCACAACACCATTTGCTGAAGAGACTGTCTTTATTCCATTGTATATTCTTGCCTCTTTTTTCAAAGATTTTTTAGATTAGTTGGCCAAAATTTTGTGGGTTCATTTCTGGGCTCTCTATTCTGTTCCATTGGTCTATATGTCTGTTTTTGTACCAATACCATGCTGTCTTGATGACTGTAGCTCCATAGTATTGTCTGAAGTCTGGGAGAGTCATTCTTCCAGCCTCCTTCCTTCTCTTCAGTAATGCTTTGGCAATTCTAAGTCTTTGATGGTTCCATATAAATTTTATTATGATTTGTTCTAGTTCTGTGAAATATGTCCTGGGTAATTGATAGGGATTGCATTAAATCTATAGATTGCCTTGGGCAGTGTGACCATTTTAACAATATTGATTCTTCCAATCCAAGAACATGGGATATATTTCCATTTATTAAAGTCTTCTTTAATTTCCTTCATCAATGGTTTATAGTTTTCTGTGTATAATTCTTTCACCTCCTCGGTTAGATTTAGGTATTTTATTACTTTGGGTGCTATTTTAAAGGGGGTTGATTCTTTACTTTCTTTTTCTGTTGATTCATCATTAGTGTAAAGAAATGCAACTGATTTTTGAACATTATTCTTGTAACCTGCTACCTTGCTGAGTTCTTTGATCAGCTCTAGAAGTTTTTGTGTGGACCTTTTAGGGTTTTCTATATATAGTAACATGTCGTCGGCATATAGTGACACTTTCACCTCCTCTTTTTCAATTTGGATCCCTTTTACTTCTCTTTCTTGCCTGATTGCTGTGGCTAGGACTTCCAAGACTATGTTGAATAGGAGTGGTGATAGTGGGCATCCTTGTCTTGTCCCAGATTTTAGTGGGAAGCTTTTGAGATTTTCACGGTTGAGTACTATGCTGGCTGTAGGTTTGTCATATATAGCTTTTATGATGTTGAGATATGTTCCCTCTATACCCACTTTGGTGAGAGTTTTTATCATAAATGGCTGTTGAATTTTATAAAATGCTTTTTTCTGCATCTATTGAGATGATCATGTGGTTTCGTTCTTTCTCTTTTTGATGTGATGTATTACATTGATTGATTTGCATATGTTGAACCAGCCTTGGGTCCCTGGGATGAACCTCACTTGGTCATGATGTATAATCTTTTTTATGTGTTGTTGGATTCTATTTGCTAATTTTTTGGTGAGGATTTTGGCATCTATGTTCATCAGAGATATTGGCCTATAATTCTCTTTTTTGGTAGTGTCTTTGCCTGGTTTTGGTATCAGGGTGATGGTGGCTTCATAGAATGAGTTTGGGAGTATTCTCTCCTTTTCAATCTTCTGGAAGAGTTTGAGAAGGACTGGTATGAGTTCTTCTTTGTATGTTTGGTAGAATTCCCCGGTGAAGCCGTCCGGTCCTGGACTTTTATTTGTAGGGAGGTTTTTAATTGCTATTTCCATTTCATTTCTAGTGATCGGTTTGTTCAAGTGGTCAGTTTCTTATTGATTCAGTCTGGGGGACAGTATGTTTCCAGAAACTTGTCCATCTCCTCTAGGTTATCCAGTTTGGTTCCATATAGTTTTTCATAATATTCTCGTATGATATTCTGTATTTCTATTTTATTTGTTGTAACTTCTCCATTTTCCTTTCTTATTTTGCTTATTTGTGCTCTCTCTTTTTTCTTCTTTGTGAGTTTGGCCAGAGGTTTGTCGATTTTATTTACTTTTTCAAAAAACCAGCTTTTGGTTTAGTTGATTTTTTCTATGGTTTTTTAAATCTCTATTTTATTTATTTCCTCCCTGATCTTTATAATTTCCTTCCTTCTGCTGCCTTTTGGGGTTTTTCGTTCTTCTTTTTCTAGTTCTTTTAGTTGGTGGGTTAAATTGTTTATTTGAGATTGTTCTTCTTTATTGAGGAAGGCCTGTATCACTATAAACTTCCTCCTTAGCACTGCCTTTGCTGGAAATGGACTAGGGAGCGCCTGGATTGAAGCTGTTACAGTGGCTAGATGACCAGGTACAACACAGAGGGCGTGCCTGCGGTGGGCACCCAGGAAAAGCAAAGAGCCTGCACTTAAGGGAGGCAGTGGAGAGGGAGTGTAAGACAGAAAGCCAGAAATGTGGAGGAGACTTGAAGATAGCACCCAAGGAAGAAGAGTCAACAAGTGACAAATAATTCAAAAATTCACTGTAAAGGGGGACTCTAGGGGCTAATAGGGAGTCACTGCTAGGCTTCAGCAGGAAAGATTAAGAGGGGTAATGTGGTGAGACCACAGTGGATGCAGAAATAGATGGGGAATCTGCATGTGTTGTGTAAACCTGAGCCTGGAAGGACAAACCACAGATGTTGTCAGTGTTTCTTCAGACATATCAAATGGAAAGCAGACGGCTCTCAGTGCTGACCTGTCACAAATTGGTGTCATGTGACTCCCAGCAAGCGTGCCCCCTCCTACCCCAGAATTTCAGTTAAGTGGCCAGTCTCCCTACTTTCCACACCCACAATGCATGAAAGATAATCATGCATCTGTTTTCAATGTGTATTTTTCTCTCCTGAACATTATATTTGAATCATCAGTCATGATTATCTGATTCATTTATGTTCAGCACTGTCCCATATAGTATTGTGTGAACTCATGGTAATTCATTTTTCTTATTCTTCCATTTTAAATGTTGAAATTTTTTCTACTTCTTGCCGTTGATGACAGTACTGCCATTAACCCCCAGTAAGTGTCTTCCTGAGGACCACATGTTTAAATAGAGGGCACAGGTTTAAATAGAGAATTGCTGAAACTTAACAACACACCGCCAAGGTTTACAAAGTTGCTTGTAATAACTAACATTTTCATCAGCATTTCATACTAATTCTCTACTTCTACATCACACCAATCTTTAGTTTTTAAGAATTATCAGCATTACTGGTGTTAATCACATGTTTATAATAATTATATTTTCCTTACAAAGAAAGATTAAGCATCTTATTACTGTAAATGTGTATATATCTTTTAGGATTTACTTGTCAAGATCCATAAAAATTGTCCTTCTGATTTCTGTTGGATGACTTTCCCACACCCTTCACAAGAAAGCAGCTGATTTCACAATCATTATAATCATCATTGTCACTGTAGCAACTGAGCACTACAGCCACAGATGCCCCAACACCTGTCTCCCACCTGCACTTTCTGTCTTCCCTCCAACACTGACTAGTTGATTCTACTACATGCCATAAAGCTGTGCCCTGTTTCCTCTCAGCAGATGCTTCTCCATACATGGGCATCTCGATTCCTAAATTCCATCTGAAGGTGTTTTTCCTAAAGCTATTTATTCACTGTACTAGTCAAGGGTCATAGTCAAATGGGTAATTAAGGAAGATTAATAAAGGGACAATACAATGTCTGGTCAGGGCTAAGAGTGTAGACACAGAATAGGTGAAGCATCTCAGGGCTAGCAAAAGCAGGGAGGCAGCGCCACCCCAGGACCTGGAGGGCAAAGGAAGGGATGGTGACCAAAATCCAGAGGAAGTGGCTGTAGCTGCAGAAAAGGCTGCCCAATAAGACTTGTGGCCTTTGGTAAGGAAAGGCAGCCAACCCTTGACAACTTATCTGAGAGGAAGTCGAGTGACCAAGCTCCCTACCTCACCCAGCTGGGAGTCTTCCCTTGCTGCCTCCCACTGACCAAATGCAATGTCCCCAGAGGACAAGGACCCTGACTATGTCTCATGCATCTCTGCCCCCAGGGGCCACAGGAGGTTGAGAGAGTGAAGGGAAAAACTGGAGAAGGAAAATAAAGTTCCCAGCACATCTTCGTGTTAGGGAATCAAATCTCTTTATACTTTTACAATTTTCCATCTTCATTAATACTCTGGACACCAGCACTAACCATAATTAATATTGCTTTATATTAATATTGCTGTATAGAAAGAATATATTCAAATAGGTAAGAAACATCATGGATCCAATTAACAAAAGAACAAAAGACTAGACTAGATTTTCACAAACGAAGAGATTCAACTACAACAGTGATGTAAAATAAAATGAGCATGAAACTTACAAGCTTCTGCACAGCAAAGGAAACCATAAGTAAAGCAAAACGACAGCCTATGAAATGGGCGAAAATTTTTGCAAATGAAACCGACAAAGGCTTGATTGCCAGAATATATAAGCAGCTCATACGACTTAATAAGAAAGAAACAAACAACCCAATCCAAAAATGGGTAAAAGACCTAAAAAAACAGTTCTCCAAGGAAGACATACAAATGATCAATAGGCACATGAAAAAATGCTCAATATCACTAATTATCAGAGAAATGCAAATCAAAACTACAATGAGGTATCACCTCACACCAATCAGAATGGCCATCATTCAAAAGTCCACAAATGACAAATGCTGGAGAGGCTGTGGAGAAAACGGAACTCTCCAACACTGTTGGTGGCAATGCAGATTGGTGCAGCCACTGTGGAAAACAGTATGGAGATTCCTCAAAAGAAGAAATAGACTTACCATATGACCCAGGAATCTGCTCCTGGGCACAACCCTACTTCAAAATGCCATGTGCACCTCAATGTTCATAGCAGCATTATTTACAATAGCCAAGACATGGAAACACCCTAAATGTTTGTCAACAGATGACTGGATAAAGAAGAAGTGGTATATTTATACAATGGAATACTATTCAGCCATGAAAACTGACAACATAACGCCATGTGCAGCAACATGGATTTTCCTGGAAAAGTCATTCTAAGTGAAGTAAGCCAAAAAGAGAAAGAAAAATAGCATATGACATCGCTCATATGTGGAATCTAAAAAACACAAAACAGAAATACAAAACAGAAACAGACTCATAGACTTAGAATACAAACGTGTGGTTGCCAAGGGGGCAGGGGGTGGGAAGAGAGAGCCTGGGATTTCAAAATGTAGAATAGATAAACAAGATTATACTGTATAGAACAAGGAAATATATACAAGATCTTGTGGTAGCTCGCAGCAAAAAAAATGTGACAATGAACATATCTATGTTCATGTAAAATTGAAAAACTGTGCTCTACATTGGAATTTGACACAACATTGTGAAATGACTATAATGCAATATAAAAATGTTAAAAAAAATCTGAAAAAAATAAAATGAGCATGGATTCCATCTGTTGCCTCTATAAGAACAGTTTTGAATTCACCCAGAAGTAGCTGTTGGAATGAAGGGCACCAAGTAATGATGGGGAGGCAATCGAATATTGGTGAATATTGAGGAGTAACTTACAAGATGGTAGTTGGGCACCTGGTAACTTACCTGCATGGCCAGAAACCTTAAAAGGGACACGGGGACATTGGCTAGAAAAGCCAGTGGGAACAATATTTTGTGTTTTCACAGTATGAAACAGAGGACTGAGAAGCTACTGCTGAGAAAATATCAAGGGAGATAGAGTCATGGGGAAAATCTATACTTCAGACAAACAAGGAGGGAGAGGGACAGTCCTAGGAAAAGGAGGAAGCTGCAGTAGGTTCATTGGCAGCAGACAGGAATGACAAGGTAAAACAAAGAAGAGGGAGTTGACTCATAGGATGTGCAACTTAACACTGCTGACCATCTTCCCGCCCTTCACAAGGAACGAAGGTTTAGGAAGACAGGACATATTTCTTCACCAACCTGTAAAGATATAACAAACAGCAGGATGGTTCCTGAAAGGGTAATTTCCCCTTAAGTTTTATTGGGTTCTGGATTCTTGGAGACAATGATGTCGGTGCATATGTAGAAAATACCCGATGGCTTAGGTCGGCAAGTACCACCTTAAAAACCATTCTGACAATTGCTGAGTCTTCTGTGACGCTGTACGACATCAGCGTGTCATAACTTGTCTATTACCTGCCAGGAGCACTTTTCAAAACCAGGACAGGTGGAGAAGTATGGCATGGTTTCGTATCTAAATGAACTCTCTTTAAATGTAACCAAATTCCTGGTCCTTATCAATCAACACCTCTTCTCAAAGACAAACCGCACGACAAACCTGAGTGATTCAGCCACAGGTGAATCAGCCTCAGGCAGGAGCCCCCGTTACTCCACATGGGCTGCGCTGTCCCGCGACGTTTCCCTCATGCTCCAGGCTGAGCTTCTTGCTTCTGCTCCTCTAGGGTCAGGCCTCTTTCTCTTTGAGCCCAAAGAAACCCATCCCCCTCCCACTCACAGCCTCCACTTGCTCTGTGACGGTGACGTGCAGCCCAACCCTGAACAGAAGCTCCCGGTCCTTGTGTTTGTAGTTTTTCATCCAAGGACTTGTCTCCTGCCACTGCCTTCTGATTTGGACCTCTTCATCAAGACTCAATACTCTACACCCTCCCTCAGCCTTACCTAATCACAGCTCAGGGGTCTTTTTCCTTCAGTCCCGTTCAGGTGTTATACACACAGACAGAGGAGACCTAAGAAGAGCAGAGCCTGGGGGCAGGGGGATCGGCAGAAACAGCTTTCAGTTGTAGAAGACAGATCCCTTCTCCCTTCACAGCGTGTCTCCATCCCCTGGGCTTCTGGGACCTCACTGTAGGTGACACTTCCTGTGAATGCGTGACGTGCAGAGACAGAGACTCAGCGACAGGACCGTCGACAGTCACAGGGGCTGGTGCAGAGAATCAGAACTCACGCCTCCGGACGCTCATCGCGTTCTGGTGGGAATGTGAAGTGGGGCAGCGGCTGTGGACGGCAGTCGGGCAGTTCTTCTAAATCAAACATAGACTTGCCAAAAGACCCAGAGATTTCACTCTTAAGCATATGCCTAAGGTGTGAAAACGTAGGTCCACACTGAAATGTCTACATGAGAGTTTATGTCAGCCTTACACACAATGCTACACAAGACCCAAAGTAATCCACACATGAACGGATTTGTTTTAAAACTGGTATATCATACCAAGGAACATTATTTAGTCCTCTAAAGCAATGAAGCACCAATTTATACTCCAACATGAATGAACCTTGAGGATATTATGCTAAGTGAAAAGTGCCTGATACAGAAGGTCACATACTCTGCGATTCCAATTACAGGAAATATCCATAATAAATAAACCCACAGAGACAGGAAGCAGATTAGTGGTTTCCAGAGACTGGGGGAGAAGGGAGAACTATGGAAGGATTTTCTTTGGGGAGTGATAAAATGGCTCTGGAATCAGATCGTGCTGGTGGTTGCACAGCCCAATCAAGGTACAAAACACCAGTGACTTGCACATTTTTCAGTGGTGAACCTTACAGTACAGACATCCCTGGGGACCTATGGGGGACTGGATCAAGGACACCCCAGGATTCCCAAGTCCATGAGTGCTCAAGGGCCTTATATAAAATGCCCTAAAGCCTATGTACATTCTCCTTTATGCTTTAAATCATCCTTCAATTTCTATAATACCTCAGACAATGGGAAAGTTACATCCATAGTTATGAATACAATTTAAAATAGCTGCTGGTGTGGGGCAAACACAAGATTTGCTTTTTAGAGGTTTCTGCAATTTTGTTGACATGTGTTTTCCATCTGATTGATTGAATCTGCAGATGCAGGAACAGTGGATATAGAGAGCTGACTGTATGTGCATGATATCCCACTTGGAAAGTCGGTCTGCTGTCCAAACTTCCCACATCTGGTGGTAGGGGTGATCCTGGGCCAGACGCCTTGGACATACAGGCTGTCCCCTGCCACCGCTGTGTCGCAGGGTACAGTCTACTCTGGGGAAAAAACAAACTTACTTCTGTCCACCTCTAGTCCCTCTCAGAGTTACTCATTTCTTCCAAATCCCAGCTGGATGGAGCCATTTGGGGGAATGGAGGGTGGGCAGGATTTGGTCCTCTCTCTAAGTCGCACACACAGAGAGACATCCCAACTCCATCCCCCACTCCCTTCTCCTGGTTGTCTCTGATTGGAGCCCTAGAGGAGTGTCTGAGCCCCAGCCTCCCCTCCTAGCGACTCTGGGGCCCACAGAGGAGGGTTCTGGGGCTTTCATGTTTGACCCAGTCCCGCCCCATCACATGCTGTGGGAGGACATTAACTCTCTGGAGAGTGCAGAAGAGACAGGGGGTTTGCATTTAAACAGGAGGAGAAATGGCATTTGAAGCCCACAGTGTGTCTAACATAGTGTGGGGGGTGGATACACATGCAGCTCCTGAGCCAGCTCCTGCCTGGACAGCTCGCCTGTGCAATTCAAGACCCAGAGAAATCTGGGCTTTGGTTCAGCCACTTGTGCCTCATTCTGTCATCTGTGAAATGGGGGAAACAAAGGGACCAGCTTCAATAAGGTGTTGAAGAGGGAAAGGGGTGAAGACATTACCCCACGCAGTAAAAGTCAATATAATTTTGCTACCGTAATACCAGACACATGAAGACACTGAGGCTTCAGTGACAAGACACGTAACCATGGCATTCAAAGAAAACTTTTCCTCCTTTTTCTCTCAGGCATTAGACTTTGTAGTCCCACCAAGAATCTGAAGCTGGTGTGCTCAAGGGCAGGCTGACCAAATTATGCCGTGATTCTGCAGATCAAACAATTTATTTTGCTGTTTAATCTTTGTGTGAAAATGAGAATATTGCCACCAAATTGGCCCCTGTTTGTATCCATGGTTCTTCTCAATGAAAACATGTTAATGCTGCAAGGGAAATGAACCTCCCACTGACCTCAGAAATCAGAGAACACTGGGCTTCGCTGCCATGGTCCAGCCTCTAAGGGAAGGAAGATGATGCTTCTTCTGCATCTATTGCAGAGACACCTTGTCCTTATCTCGTACGTTGAGAATTCAAGCTATTTTCTGGTTATTAAGAATACTTCCGAAGGAACTCGATCTGTGAAAAAGCCCTTTCAGAGCATAAAATACAAAATATAAGATTTTTAATTGTTTAATTTTAAAGTGACCATAAAGACATTCAATGTGTAAGAGAAGAAAGAATTTTAAGGGTTCTTTCTGGTTGTGGGTAGTGGCTCGGATCACTAGAAGGCGTTGGAATTAACTATATTCTCATTGGTAATAGAAAGGCAGCTACATACATTTCATATGAGCACAGGATTGCAGGTCCCAATTTCTGCTGCTGAAAAGGAAATACAGGAAAAGAATAATAATCTCGTCTTTACTCATAGAGATTTCACCGCAGGAAGGTGACGGTCACTCAGGAAGCTGGTGGTTAGCCTGGTGAAGAAACCAAAGGTTGATTTACTGGAAATTGCAGCTGCTCTGGGCAGTGGGAGGTGCAAGAGGGAGCTATATATTCCCATCTCACCGCTCACCGCGCAGACGCCGACAGGCTCCCCGCCCACCTCTGCCCCCTCCAGGATCACAGGTAAGGGCTGCCAGCAGCGCTGCTTCACTGCACGGAGCTCTTCTCAAAGTGATAACAATGATGTGCATCGTCTCATTGGTCTGTTTCATTTTGTCTGATTGTACTTTACCTACTCTGCCAGGGCAATAGGAAAACGCCTTTGTCATCTGATTTACTCTTTAGGTAATTTCTTTATTTCCAAAAAGTATCAAATACTCCACTGGGAGCACTTGGGGTGGTGGGGTAGCATGTCTGGCACCCACATATCCTTCAAAAAAAGTCAGGGAAGTGCCTAGTGAGTCATGGATGCATGTCACCACATCAGTCTTTGTCTCGGTACCTGTTACAATGCATTTTCTACCCAGTCTTAGTACAGTCAGCAAGGATGGAAAGATAAAGATTCTATTCTTTTTTTCACAAAAGTTGTCTTTAAATATTAATTTCGATACTCCTCTCATGATGAAATGTACACAAGTACAGTATAAAAGGCTTGAAAAGTAAAAAGAAGATAAACGTTATTTAAGAGAATCCCACAACTCATATATAAGGCATGATGTCTTTAAAGAAAATTACAGACTAAACTTCCCTTCAGTAAAGTCATTACAAAACGACGGATGCTTTTCCAGCAGCTCCAGACAGCATCAAGACACCATGGATTCACTCAGTGGACCAATCAGCCACTTCGCAGTCGATCTGTACCAACAGATCAGACAGAGATCAACCGGGGAGAATATCTTCTATTCCCCCCTCAGCATCATGTCAGCCTTTGGCATGCTTTACCTGGGGTCCCGAGGAAACACTGCTGCACAACTTCAGAAGGTAGGTGGCAGCTTCCTTTACCTGGAACGGTTGGCACTGGTTCCTCTGTTGTCTTGTGTGCAGATGGTCACAGATCTGGCAGTCCCCAGGGCTCGCACAGAGAGCCGCAAGCAGCCGCGTGACTGGGTGGGCCCGGGGTGGTGGGGGACACACGTCTCCCCCAGTGCCCGGCCCCCTCTGCTTCCCTGAGCCCAGCCCTCCTCTGGGACCCACATGAACCCCTACAACTGCCCCCCAACTAGAGGGGAAGAGCGCAGGTAGAAGTGACACATTGACTAAACTCCGTGGGAGGCAGCTTCGCGTGCTCCCTCTGCAGTGAGTGAAAATGAATCAGGATTCTTTGAAGTGGCTGGTGATCAGCCCGCTTTGCTGGGTCATCAAGGAGCAAAATGCTTACACTTTGCTTTACGTTCTTCTTAAGTCTTTGTTTCTTTATTGATTTTTACTTTAGTGTGCTTTGGGCTTTTGTTTTGCTTGTTTTCTTCGGTTCTTTCTTCCTCTGTCTTTCTTTGATGAAGTTAGGTCGTTAGAGTAAAGCTTCTTCGTCCCACTTCCTGTCTCCTGCAGGCCCTTCACTTTAAGGAAGTCGCAGAGAACCCAACAGCAGGAGCCACAGCGGATCCCGTGAGTCCCAGGGCACCTGGGCCTGGAGGGAGGTCACACATCCAAGACGGTCACACGTTACACTGGGAATTTCAGATAAACGGAGAAGAGTTTACTATCACGGGCATCTTAAGCGAAGTAGATGGGACAGATTGTTTCTCATTTCATATTACATGCTTATTTAATTCATCTGTTTTCCTGAGAGGCAATTAGCTTCTGCTTAACAGCATGTGTTCTGGAGCCCAAAGGTAGCTTCAAAATCCTGCTCTGCTGATCACAAATGGGGAACGTGGCAAAATACAACTACTCTGGGCCTCAGAGACCTCAGCCCAATGAAAGATTTGCTGCTGTACATGCAAATACATGCAAAACATGACAACAGTGCCTGGACAACAAAAATCCTTATGCATGATATGTATTGTTGTTATATGATAACAGTAATGACGATAATCACCAGACGTTACTAAACTTACATAATTTTACTTACTCATAAGTAAAATTAAGAGTAACCTAAGTTCAAGTATACTTTGGAAAATGATTAAATGAGAGTTCTGGTGTGCAGCCCAATGCTCCATAACTTTTAGAGCAAATAGAAGGTTCTGGATTCAGACAGGCCTGAGTTGAAAACTTGACTCTGCCACATTTGTTCTCCAGGGAGAAGTTTTTTAATTATCCAAGCTTTCCTGATTTCATGTCAGTTGGACTAAATAAAGAGATGCTGATGGAAAGCCGTTAGCAGTGTACCTGCCACACATGGCTCCTAACCCAGAGTGTGGTGGTCGTGAGTGAACAGCAATTGAGCACAAACTGTAGGTCTTAGAAGGTAATCCCACCAAGAAGTACAAGGGGGCTTCAAGTCACAGCATAGGAAATGATGCAAATTAGACACTCCTGTACCACTGGTGAGTATTAGAGATGCAGTCTCGTTCTAGCCCTTAGGGTTACCTGGGAAGCCAAATCTGACTGTGAGACAATTAAGGCACAGCTAGCAGTGGAATGGTGCTGCATCTCTGGTTCAAAGGAGAAATGCTTGGAATATGTTAGAGCAGGAGGCATTTCCAGGAAGACTGAGTGTAAGGATTATGATGGATATTTGAAATAAAATACACCAAAATTGAAAAAAAAACAGCAAACCTTATTGATGGAGATGCTAAAATATAGGCACAGATCTGACAAACTTAGGTGGATTTAGTATGTACATCAAGAGAACCTGAGGAGCTCTCGTTTTCATGTTTGAAGGTTGAAAATCCAGAAAATCATCACTTTCAAAAGCTTTTGACTGAATTAAACAAACCCACCGACGCCTATGAGCTGAACGTCGCCAACAGGCTCTATGGCAGAAAGGAATTTCCCTTCCTTCAGGTGAGTTTCCCTGGCCTGCCCACACCTTTCATCTACATCCTGGTCCTCTGCCACCCGGTCTCCAAATGGGGGAGGAGAGGCAGGTGAGCCTGGCTGACCCCCACGGAGAGCATTTACCCCGGGGACATTGGGCTCCCACACCACAACCCACCCTCGGGTTGTCCCAGAGCCTGACTGCGCACCAGTGAAGCAGGGATGGGATGGTCCCACGTCCTCTCTCTGGTCATGACTGAGCATGATTTAATTTGGGGATGCTTACAAAGTTACTCACGAATTACTCTTAATTCCTCTTTCTTCCTTCCCATGTCAAAGGAATACATGGATAATGTGAAGAAGTTGTACCTAGCCAGTGTGGAATCTGCTGATTTTGCGAATGCTCCAGAAGAAAGTCGAAAGATGATTAATTCCTGGGTGGAAAGACAAACTAATGGTACGTTATGACAGGTTCACTCACTAAGAAACACTTTTGAGTCCCCGGGGTGTGTGATCTGCCCCCAATGCTGGACACTCATAGGGTGCCAGGAGAGGGGTGAGATGAGACTGAAGAGGATGGGGGAGGACGTGCAGATGGTGGGATGGTCCCAGTAAATATGGAGAGAAACAAGGGGACCCAGGAGGGATCCCAGCACCAGCTCTTGGAAACACAGCTGATCAGCTGTAACTTTCAAAGCATCTTCGAGAAAAACCACTTGTGCCTTCAGGAAGACCTTCCATTTTCTTTCTTTGAAGGAAAAATCAAGGATCTGTTTCCCAGAAATTCTCTTGACAGCTCCACCGTTCTGGTGCTGGTGAACGCCATCTATTTCAAAGGGCAGTGGCACCAGAAATTTAAGGAAGAAAACACTGTCGAGGAAAAATTTTGGCTGAGCAAGGTATTGTGTATACTTACATTTTTTTTTAAAAAAGTTTTTTCTTCTTCTATTTTTTTTTAATGAAGAGAGGTAATTAGATGTATTTATTTATTCTTGGAGGAGGTACTGAGGATTGAATCCAGAACCTCATGCATGCTAAGCATGGGCTCTACCACTTGAGCTATACCCTCCCTCTAAAATTTATTTTCTTAACGTAATACAGCTCTATGTGAAATGTGAAATTTACATACATAATGATTAATGTACACCTGAGGGTAGAAAATCAAATTTGTCAAGGCTCTCTTTCCTTATGTAATTTTTTTCTTTAATTACTTGGGGATCCTTATAGAAACTCTTGTCTCTAACTCACAGATTTCCCAGATCATCCCTCAGAAGGATGGGTTTCATATCTCAATGATATTATCCCTTTTTCTGACTTGTGGTCATTTGACATTTGTTTCCACATTAATTGCTTGCAGGATAGAAGCAAATCTGTGCAGATGATGAAAGAAACCAACGACTTCAATTTCACCTCCCTGGAGGACATGCAAGTCAAGATCCTGGAAATACCGTACAAAGGCGCAGAGCTAAGCATGATGCTGCTGCTGCCCAATGAAGTAGATGGACTACAGAAGGTAAAGCTGTGTACCTCCAAGTCTTCCTACTTTTGCTTTGATTTCTAGCAATAGAAAAAAATAGGCTGTTCATACATTGGTGGTGCTGGCTGGCAGAGATCAAGTACGGAACAAACAAATAAAATAAATTCCTTATGGATCACAGTATGATAGGAAGAATGTAAAGAATTTCTGTTCATCACAGGTCACATTAATATTCTGATGAAATTATGGAATGTCAGTTCACAAAGCTATATATCTTGCTCTACACCTTAATATTTTGCAGCCATAACAATTTGCAATATAATCCAGTCCACTCATTTAAACAGGAAAATAATACTCACATGTAGGTGACAGATTGAAATATTTGCAAATTCATTCACAAGTAATAAAAAAATGGAAATAACACAGGTGATATATTGCATACTAAATCACAGTGGTTTTGTAGACTGTGGGCAAATAGATTAATTTTGACCCCCACTTTTCAATGTTGAATTATTCTGTTCAAGGAGCCCAAAAGTCATTCAGAGCCTAATTGTTTGCAGTTTAAAAAAAAAAGAATTAGAGAACTTTCCTCTTCTCATGTTATAATAGTTAAAAGTTAATAGTAAAAATGGCAATATACAATGCCGATATCTCACATATAAAGGAAATTCTGTAAATGGTCGTCTGCAGTTACTGGAGTAGCTGCTGCTGACGCTGATGTGGCAGCGAACTTCCCACACTCAAAATGTATATGGAGTGACACTGGCAACTGGAAATCCTCAGGGAAAGTCCTGTGGCAATAAATGTGAACAAACATCAGAGTACTCTTTCTCCAGCTCTGCGGTCCCCATTATCCGGGACCCCGGGAACCCCAGTTCTGGGATTTTAGCCTATGGCAACAAGTCTAAATGAGGCAAACGCTTTCGGACAGAAGTGGCTCAAAATAATGAAAATTTTTGAAAAGCAACAATGGTACATGTTTGTGTTACCAGTAGTTTAGCTTAGGGTTTGACACGCAGTGAAGGTATATAGAGTCAGATGTTCATTAAATAAAGATATATACACTGAGTATGAATTTAATGAAGTATCATGTAACAATTTAAACTTGATTAGAGAAATATATATCTCTTTCAGAAAAGTTTACAAATACGTCAAGCAAGAGAAAAGAACAAAAGTAGGATGTATGCTATGAATTCAGAATGTAAAAATTTATGAAGGAAAGGACATTAACAAGAGAAGACTTTGAAAATGAGGCCTGCCACGCGTATGGAGCATGAGAATTGAACACTTCATCCTTTACAAAATAATTTTATTTAATGATTCTGTTGCTGCATATACATATATATTTATACATTTATACCTATATACAATGTATAGATATTTATACATATGCATCTAATTATGTGTACACAAATAGATAAAAATAGCAAAGTCATGAAGATATAAGATCTTTTATTTCATTAAATAATATATATTCAGGTCTCTGTTACATTTGCATCCTCGGATTAAATCTAATCACTTCAATCTCCTGTACTTACACTTACTGTTAAGATAAAGGTTCCCCACACGTTACAATCCAGTGTTAAGCTGGGCTCCATGTCCTTGTTTTCCATCATTACAGCTGGAAGATAAACTCACTGCTGAGAAATTATTAGAGTGGACAAGCTCACAGAATATGTGGAAGAGTCAGGTGGATTTACACTTACCTCGGTTCAAAGTCGAAGAGACCTATGACCTCAAGGCCATACTGGAAGCCCTGGGGGTGGTGGACACCTTCAGTTCACAGGAGGCTGACCTCTCAGGCATGACCAGGAAACACAGGCTGGCGGTGTCTAAAGCCGTACACAAGTCCTTTGTGGAGGTGAATGAGGAGGGCACGGAGGCCGCAGCGGCCACAGGCATCACTGTGGTGGCAACATCAGCATCAATACCACATTTTGAACGTTTCCATTGTGATCACCCTTTCCTGTTCTTCATCAGACACAACAAGACCAACAGCATCCTCTTCTTGGGCAGAGTCTCTTCCCCTTAGATGTGATTACCCTTCCACCACCCTAGGGGCACATGCACAGAGTCCTTCTGATACACTCATTGCTGGAAGCAACAGGTTCTCCTTGATGTGTTTCCCTTTCTAACCTCATGGTCATCACTAAGAATCTAACCATTGAAATAACATTTCTGTCTGTCACTCTCTTTCTACAATCACATGTTGGCCTACTTTATTTCCCCATGATAATTTCTCTTCAGAAAATGTCCAAAATATGATACAAGTATATTACAACACTTTATCTTCATCTAAATTTGAAATATCATATGTGCTATCTCAAAAAATTATAGCTACTATTCAAACCTATTGACCTAGACACCCACATGTATTTGAATTTTGGTGGTATGTGGGACACTTACCTGTCCTCATCTTTTGGTTTTATGAAATACATTATCAATAAAACAATGACTTATTCATATCATTTGTTGCTTTTCCTCGTTTTTCTTTTCAACAAATTTTGGTGGTATGTGGGACACTTACCTGTCCTCATCTTTTGGTTTTATGAAATACATTATCAATAAAACAATGAATTATTCATATCATTTGTTGCTTTTCCTCTTTTTTCTTTTCAACAAAGTGCCCACCACACATAGAAAAGATAATTTAGAAATATATGGTTGCATTTAAAAAAATACAAAGGTAGTAGAGCATGATGACGCAGAAGAGGCAAGCCACTACCAGAACGTGAATGGCTGTGTAACCCATGTCCAGAACTTAAACATGAGTCTAGAATCAGAGACTGGAAATAAACTGAATCTCTAAAGATGTGAGGCTGATGATATGATTAGAGTTACCGAGAGAAATATGGTCATTGTAGCTAAAGGCAAGGATGGCATCACACTGGAAGAGAAGAAAGTGTCTAGAAACAAGGACCAAGATAGGACACTCAAGTACATCAAGATATAAATGTCAAGTATTTCCAGTTTTTATTTTCTGGAACATAGCTTTTTAGGAAAGGACAGGAAGAATCTTTTAGAGTTAACAGATATGTTAATGACATAGATTGGGGTGATGGTTTCATAGATGTATACACATCTCAAAACTCATTAAGTTGTACACATTAAATAGGTACAACACTTTCTATATCAATCATACATCAATGAAGCTATGTTTTAATGGAAAGTAATAAAAAGGAATGCATTCTATGCCTAAAAAATAAAAATAAAGATAATAGAGTTTTAACAACAAATACAATGTTTATGTACATACAAAGTACCATCTGACAGGAGAGCACCTCATTCCCATTGGATTGACCAAAGTTGAAATTAAAAGACTAATCAAGCCCTCTGTGGAGAGAATGTAGATCAACCACAACCCTCATGCGCTGCCTGTGGGAATACAAAAGCTGCAACCACTTGGGAAAGCATCTTGCAATTTCACTTTTTCCATCATATTTAGATAAAATTGACATACAATTTTGTGTAAGTTTAATGCATACTACGTGTTCATTTGGTACACTTAGATACTGCAAAATGATCCAGCCATAGCTTTAGCTAAGACCTCAATTACATCACAACGTTACCATCTCCTTCTTGTGAGCTGTTTTTGAGCAAGGATGGCTGTCTAATTATTGATCTCTGAAGGGGAATGGAGGCTGGGTTCTCCTACGTGGCAGTTTAGGTGATGTCACTCCAGAAATCTTTAAATCTGTATGGCTGAGCAACGCACTTGTGGACAAAGTTTCCCTCAACTGTACACAGAGACCTGTGTCGGTACTTTCTTAGAAAATTAAAGGTATTACCAATGGATCCAGTAATTCCATGCCTTGATGTTATACTAGAGCTCTGAATACACATGTCACAAAAGGACTGTATGAAAATATTCATTGATGCCTTATTTGTGACTGTCAAAACCTGGGGAAAACTCTAGTTTGTGTCAGCAGGTGAGCTGTAATGCAAACTAAAGGGGGGCACTTGGTGGTAAAAAGAAGAAACTATTGATCCTGCAGAAACATGGATAAAAGCCCAACACTGTGCTGTGCAAAACAGGGACTGGATAGAGAGAGCACACGTCCTGTGATTCCAGCTATATGGTGCCTTGAACAAGCAAAACGAATGTGTGGTGACAGAAAGCTGCTTGGCGGTTCCCGAGACTGGACTTGAGGAAGAAATTGATTGTTCAAAATTCCAAGGAAAATGTCTGAGTGAGACGAATGCTCTACAACTTGATTGGATGATGGTCACAGTGGTTTGTATTTGCCCACAGTCATCACACTGCACTCTTATAACGTGTGGATTTTACTTTATGTAAATGGTACCTCAATAAATTTGATTAAGAATGAGATAGAGGAGGAGATTTGAACAAAGCACCCGTAGTAGGTATTGCCTCAGAATTATTTCTGGTGTAGGGAAGTGCTTCATAATTAAAGCTGTTTTTAAGACAGCCCCCTATTTAGGAAAACAATTTTCAAGGTGCATTAGGTATACTTCCATTTTATCTCATTTAATTTTATTTTATTTAAAACATATTTTTTCAATTTTTTTTATTGAGGTGTGGTTGATTTACAATGTTGCTTTCAGGTGTACAGCCAAGAGATTCAGGTATACATATACATGCAAATTCATTTCTTCTTTTCACACTCTTTTCCATTATATGTTATTATAAGAAATTGAATATAGTTCCCTGTATTACAATGTAGGTCCTTGTTGCTTATCTTTTTTATACATAATAGTGTTTATCTGTTCATCCTAAGCTCCTACTCTATCCCTTCTGCACACTTTCCCCTTTGGTAACCATGATTTGTTTTCTATGTCCGTAAGTTTGTTTTTTGATTAGTAAATAAAATTTGTATCATTTCGTAAAAATTCCACATACAAGCCATATCATATGATATTTCTCTTTCTCTGTCTGACTTACTTCACTAACTATGATATATGATAAACTCTAGGTCCATCCATGTTGCCACAAGTGGCATTACTGCATTCTTTTTCATAGCTGAGTAACATTGCATTCATCTCACTTAATTTTAAATGGTGTGTACTCAAAGGCAGTGATTCAATAAATCTTCCATTTAAAATGTGGCCTAATTCATAAAAGACAGTAACTCTGAAATGGCTTTTGTGTGTGTGGTGTTGGAGGTGGGAGTGGAGGATCTGTACACTAGTATGCTCTGGGACTAGAACCTTGATTCTCATTGTACACAGTGGGAAAGTCAAATATTGTCTTACTGTTTTCATGAAACTGGTTGTGATCTTGTGGTCTGGGGACTCCTGGAGTCTGCGGAACACACAAGAAGAATCCTTCGCACAGAAGGGAATGCTGGAAATGTCTACTGGATTAGGACTTCAGAAAGTATATATTGAACTTAAGCAGAAACTGAGCCATTAAAATATTGAGAAAGAAGCCACATTCCAGAGGGTGAAGAAGGAGAAACATGGAGTCTAGACACTGAAAAACTTGAAGGATTAAAGAAGTTTATATACAGGGAGTGGCTGGAGAGACGGACTTTGCTTGCTTAACAATGAGAGAGAATGTCAATGTGTTGACACCAGGAGGCGGCCCCACCCGAGACACAGAGGTTCATTCAGGAAAGGTGTGTAATTACTGTTCCTGAGGAAATGGAGGTGGTAATACAAAGAGAGAAGGAAGAGTTACAGGTTACAGGGCACAAAAGTCTGAAGTTTAGAGGATGATGGGAAGATGAAGAAGTTTCAAAATGATATTCATTTTTTCTTTAATGAAACACGAAGAAAAAACACCAAGTGAAAATGTTCAGGCTATGGGATGAGTAGAGAATTTAAGAAAGGAAAGCAAGTTTACAGAAGCTTTGAGGGAAATGCAAAAAGGAGCTGACTCAAGATAATAGAAAGTTTGGGAAACACTGTTGGGAGAACAGCTTAAATCAGAAATCATGGCCCGTGTGTGTGTGTGTGTGTGTGTGTGTGTGTGTGTGTGTGTGTGTCAAAATAGACATAAAGTGAAATTTACCATTTTAATCATTTCTAACCCAACAGTCAAGTGGCATTAAGTACATACATTGCTGTGTGGCTGTCACCAGTATGGTGGTTCCTCAAACTGGTTCCCAGAATAGTCGCACCATTCCCACCAGCAATTCTCAAGTGTCCCATGTTCTTCACGTCCTTGCCACACTGCGAGCTTCTGTTGTGCACATTTCCATATCTTCTTTCTAAAAACGTCTACTATTCAATCTTTTGCAATTATTCAACTGGGTTTTTCATTTTTGTTGTTCTTCTTGTTGAGATGCAGGAGTTCTTGAAGTATTGTGAATGTTAAACCTTTATCAGATATATGGCTGGAAATGTTTTTCCATATTCTGTGGGTTGTTTTAACTCTCTAGACGGTGCCTTACGATGCATAACAATTGTAAATGTTGATGATGTCCAAGTTATGCATTTTCTCTTTTGTTCCCTGTGTTTGGGTGCATATCAAAGAAATCAATGTCAAATCCTATGTCATATTTTTCTACTATGCGTTCCTCTAAGAATTTTGTACTTTTAGCTCTTACATTTAGGTTTTTGATTCGTATTTATAAAAGATACTTCCTCTTAGTTTTATTTTTTCTATTGTCTGTCTAGCTTTGATTTCAAAGTAGTGTTGACCTCAGAGAATTAGTGGGGAAATGCTCCCTCCTCTTCAAAGTATCAGTAGAGTATGAGAAGGAATGGTGTTAATTTTCTAAAATATTTGCTACAACTGACCATTGAATCCTTTTAGGCCAGGGCTTCTCTTTTACAGAAGAAACCATGATTATTTAGTGAAGAAAAAATAGGACCATATTCATTTTCATGATCAGATGAAATACAATCCATCCACCATCCTGTCTATGAAAACATCATTCTCTCTCCCGGATTCTGCCACTCAATAATTTTAAGATCCGCAGGGTGTTTCCCAAGTTGGGATGTAGGGGGGAGTCATCAGCCTTCTGCTTCTTTAAAGAGAAAACACTTGAAATCTCTTTTGTCCCCGGGAGGTCTTGTACTGCTGACTTGCTGTTGCAGTCCCTGCACACGGTGTCCCTAGTTGTGTGGCCAGAAAGGGGAGCACCTGGCAGCACACAGCAGCACCATGTCCGGATCTGGACCCTGCAACAGTGATGGCCAAACCCTTTGCTCAAGAACAACTCAGAACTTCCCCTTCAAACCTCCCATATTTTTTACTTGACAGCTACACATTTTGTCCATAATGTAAATAGTTAGAAAGGATATAATTTCTGTCCTACTACGAGTGTTGCTATTTTAAAATAGAACTCTTACGTCACACTTCTACATCCATCCAATGCAATCTACCTCTATGATACCCACTGTCACCCATTTGAATCACATGAACAACCCCTTCAGTCGTCAAATACTTTATGTGAAATCATGCTGTATGGGAAATATACTTTCATTCTACTTTCTCCTAAGAATTTCATTAGAATGAATGCTTTTATATTTTAAAATATAACTTTACCATGCTTCTTTCCAATGAAATTGTTCCGAAATTTAAAGTATGGATTTTTTCATTTCCCATGACCGTATTTCTCTAAATGTTTCAAAGGACTCTTTTGGATTGAGTTATCAGTACCCTGGCTGTATGTATAAATTAAAAACAGACACCAAAATATAAATATAGGAGGAATAATAATTCAACATGAAAGCTAAGTTGTTACATTGAAGCAGCATCTCTTAATGAGATGAATCAGAACAAAATTTCTCTGGATTTTTCATTTAAAATAAAAGTGTATCCTACTTAAGGCTCACTGGTTTTGCATCAAACATAGATTCTTGGAACTTGTTCATAACAGATTGAATCATTAAATATTTTAGAGAGGAAATAGAGCAAAGAGTCAAGTCACTTGCACAGGAGGATAATCACGATGAGATTCGATAGAATAGATTTTATGTATCAACTGAGTAATGTCCGTCGTATCTGCAAGAGATTTCATAGCTTTTATTCACAGGCTTTATCCACCATCACTTAAAACTATATAAGCCAGTAAACCTGCCAGGTTCTTTTTGGTATTTTTTCTGTAAATATTTGTATTGATGTATACTTCGTTTACAATGTTGTATCAATTTCTGGTGTACAGCATAATGCTTCACTCATACGTGAACATACATATATTCATTTTCATATTCTTTTTCACAATATTTTTGGTACTTTTGTGCCCGAAATAAGCATCAGAAAGAATAGAAGAGAATTTGTTACAAGTAAATTCAGAGGTAGAAAATTCATATTTAGTGTTCAACAGCAATTCAAATGATCTTTTGCTTTGATGCACAGAGGAATGCAAACTGGAAAATAGTCAAAATTTCAAATACGTCATTTTGCAAAATTCCCATTAGTCTCACTGTCCCCATGCCTTCATTTATGTGTGATCTTGATATATATAATTTCAAGGGACAGCTTCAAGGTCAGGAGTTTCCTGGCCAGTAAGACATAATTGCTGGTACCTATGAGAGTAAATTTTTTTTAACATTTTTTATTGATTTATAATCATTTTACAATGTTGTGTCAAATTCCAGTGTTCAGCACAATTTTTCAGTTATTCATGGACATATACACACTCATTGTCACATTTTTTTCTCTGTGAGTTATAACATTTTGTGTATATTTCCCTGTGCTATACAGTGTAGTCTATTCTACAATTTTGAAATCCCAGTCTATCCCTTCCCACCCTCCACCCCCCTGGTAACCACAAGTCTGTATTCTCTGTCTGTGAGTCTATTTCTGTCCTTTATTTACACTTTGTTTTTGTTTGTTTGTTTGTTTTTGTTTTTGTTTTTTAGATTCCACATATGAGCGATCTCATATGGTATTTTTCTTTCTCTTTCTGGCTTACTTCACTTAGAATGACATTCTCCAGGAGCATCCATGTTGCTGCAAATGGCATTATGTTGTCGGTTTTTATGGCTGAGTAGTATTCCATTGTATAAATATACCACTTCTTCTTTATCCAGTCACCTGTTGATGGACATTTAGGCTGTTTCCATGTTTTGGCTACTGTAAATAGTGCTGCTATGAACATTGGGGTGCAGGTGTCATCCTGAAGTAGATTTCCTTCTGGATACAAGCCCAGGAGTGGGATTCCTGGGTCATATGGTAAGTCTATTCCTAGCCTTTTGAGGAACCTCCACACTGTTTTCCATAGTGGCTGCACCAAACTGCATTCCCACCAGCAGTGTAGGAGGGTTCCCCTTTCTCCACAGCCTCCCCAGCATTTGTCATTTGTGGATTTTTGAATGACGGCCATTCTGACTGGTGTGAGGTGATACCTCATTGTAGTTTTGATTTGCATTTCTCTGATAATTAGTGATATTGAGCATTTTTTCATGTGCTTTTTGATCATTTGTATGTCTTCCTTGGAGAATTGCTTGTTTAGGTCTTCTGCCCATTTTTGGATTGGGTTGTTTATTTTTTTCTTATTGAGTCGTATGAGCTGCTTATATATTCTGGAGATCAAGCCTTTGTCGGTTTCACTTGCAAAAATTTTCTCCCATTCCGTAGGTTTTCTTCTTGTTTTATTCCTGGTTTCCTTTGCTGTGCAGAAGCTTGTAAGTTTCATTAGGTCCCATTTGTTTATTCTTGCTTTTATTTCTTCTAGGAGAAAATTTTTGAAATATATGTCAGATAATGTTTTGCCTATGTTTTCCTCTAGGAGGTTTATTGTATCTTGTCTTATGTTTAAGTCTTTAATCCATTTTGAGTTGATTTTTGTATATGGTGTAAGGGAGTGTTCTAGCTTCATTGTTTTACATGCTGCTGTCCAGTTTTCCCAACACCATTTGCTGAAGAGACTGTCTTTATTCCAATGTATATTCTTGCCTCCTTTGTCAAAGATGAGTTGACCAAAAGTTTGTGGGTTCATTTCTGGGCTCTCTATTCTGTTCCATTGGTCTATATGTCTGTTTTGGTACCAATACCATGCTGTCTTGATGACTGTAGCTCTATAGTATTGTCTGAAGTCTGGGAGAGTTATTCCTCCAGCCTCTTTCTTTCTCTTCAGTAATGCTTTGGCAATTCTAGGTCTTTGATGGTTCCATATGAATTTTAATATGATTTTTTCTAGTTCTGTGAAATATGTCCTGGGTAATTGGATAGGGATTGCATTAAATCTGTAGATTGCCTTGGGCAGTGTGACCATTTTAACAATATTGATTCTTCCAATCCAAGAGCATGGAATATCTTTCCATTTTTTAAAGTCTTCTTTAATTTCCTTCAATGGTTTATAGTTTTCTGTGTATAATTCTTTCACCTCCTTTGTTAGATTTATTCCCAGATATTTTATTACTTCGGGTGCTGTTTTAAAGGGGATTGTTTCTTTACTTTCTTCTTCTGTTGATTTATCATTAGTGTAAAGAAATGCAACTGATTTTTGAACGTTAATTTTGTAACCTGCTACCTTGCTGAATTCTTCAATCAGCTCTAGTAGCTTTTGTGTGGACCTTTTAGGGTTTTCTATATATAGTAACATGTCATCAGCATATAATGACACTTTTACCCCTTCTTTTCCAATTTGGATCCCTTTTATTTCTTTCTCTTGCCTGACTGCTGTGGCTAGGACTTCCAGGACTATGTTGAGTAGGAGTGGTGATAGTGGGCATCCTTGTCTTGTCCCAGATTTTAGTGGGAAGCTTTTGAGTTTTTCACCGTTGAGTACCATGCTGGCTGTAGGTTTGTCATATATAGCTTTTATTATGTTGAGATATGTTCCCTCTATGCCCACTTTGGTGAGAGTTTTGATCATAAATGGGTGTTGAATTTTATCAAATGCTTTTTCTGCATCGATTGAGATGATCATGGGGTTTTTGTCCTTTCTCTTGTTGATGTGATGTATTACATTGATTGATTTGCATATGTTGAACCAGCCTTGGGTCCCTGGGATGAACCCCACTTGGTCATGATGTATAATCTTTTTTATGTGTTGTTGGGTTCTATTTGCTAAAATTTTGGTGAGGATTTTGGCGTCTATGTTCATCAGTGATATTGGCCTATAATTCTCTTTTTTTGTAGTGTCTTTGCCTGGTTTTGGTATCAGGGTGATGGTGGCTTCATAGAATGAGTTTGGGAGTATTCCCTCCTTTTCAATTGTCTGGAAGAGTTTGAGAAGGACTGGTATGAGTTCTTCTTTGTATGTTTGGTAGAATTCCCCGGTGAAACCGTCCGGTCCTGGACTTTTATTTGTAGGGAGGTTTTTAATTGCTATTTCTATTTCCTTTCTAGTGATCGGATTGTTCAAGTGTTCAGATTCTTCTTGATTCAGTTTTGGTGGACAGTATGTTTCCAGAAACTTGTCCATCTCCTCTAGGTTATCCAGTTTGGTTCCATATAGTTTTTCATAATATTCTCGTATGATATTCTGTATTTCTATTTTGTTTGTTGTAATTTCTCCATTTTCCTTTCTTATTTTGCTAATTTGTGCTCTCTCTTTTTTCTTCTTTGTGAGTTTGGCCAGAGGTTTGTCGATTTTATTTACTTTTTCAAAAAACAAGCTTTTGGTTTGGTTGATTTTTTCTATGGTCTTGTTAATCTCTATTGTATTTAATTCCTCTCAGATCTTTAATATTTCCTTCCTTCTGCTGCTTTTTGGGGCTTTTTGTTCTTCTTTTTCTAATTCATTCAGGTCGTGGGTTAAATTGTTTATTTGAGATTGTTCTTCTTTTTTGAGGAAGGCCTGTATCGCTATAAACTTCCCTCTTAGGACTGCCTTTGCTGTGTCCCATAGGTTTTGAGTGGTTGTGCTTTCATTATCATTTGTCTCAAGGTATTTTTTTAATTTCAGCTTTGATTTCCTCATTGATCCATTGTTTTTTCAATAACATATTGTTTAATCTCCATGCTTTCCTTTTTTTCTCCTTTGTTTCTCTGTTGTTGATTTCCAGGTTCATGGCATTGTGGTCAGTAAAATTTTATGTTGAACAACTGAGAAACTGAGGGAGGTGATGACACTGCTCCTGGCAGGCCGGGTGAGATGCATCTTAAAACCAAGATCATTTCTTGGATCACAGAGGTTGGTTCCAGAGGTAATAAGATGACAAGTTTATGGTGATGAGATGGTCTCAGAGTTTGGTTTAGGGCATGAGGCTTTGGAAATCACTTCTGACCCAAAAGTAAGGGAAACTTGGCACACCTCCCTTGTCACTGAGTCCCTGCATCCAGCGCTGTGTTAGAGACCCCTCACTTAACCCACTACGAAGTCACACGAAGTAACTAAGGACCCACTGTATACAGAATGGATCACTGAAGAAGCTAGAAAAATATGATCACATAGACTATAAAACCATTGCTAAATTCAAATTGAATCTTCAAGAAGCATTCATCAAAATGTACGAAGTCAACAATCCGTTATTCCTGGCTACTGATAGATGCGGGACGAAAAAAATCTCTCTGTGTCCAAAAAGCACACTTATTCCACTGAAACAGTAACAGAGCCCCGTAACACAAGAGGGGGGAGGTAGTGTCATTTTACTGATAAGGTGACAATTTACAGAATACTTTTTACCTGAGGACTTTAATCAATCCTTCGTTCATGGAAGATATCAATCAATGCAAATCTTAGGTATCAATCCAAAGCTAAAAGGAAGCAAGGGCTGTGTGAATGGCAGTAGAGGTGGGAGACGTCAGAGAGGGATGGAGCCTGGAGCTGGGAGGGAGGGAAGGGAGGGGCCCTAAGGTGAGGAAAATGGACTAGGGAGCGCCTGGATTGAAGCTGTTACAGTGGCTAGATGACCAGGTAAGCACAGAGGGCCTGCCTGCGGTGGGCACCCAGGAAAAGCAAAGAGCCTGCACTTAAGGGAGGCAGTGGAGAGGGAGTGCAAGACAGAAAGCCAGAGATGTGGAGGAGACCTGAAGGTAGCATCCAAGGAAGAGGAGTCAACAAGTGACAAATAATTCAAAAATTCACTGTAAAGGGGGACTCTCGGGGGCTAACAGGGAGTCACTGCTAGGCTTCAGCAGGAAAGACTGAGAGGTGTAATGGGGTGAGGCCACAGTGGATGCAGAAATAGATGGGGAATCTGCACGCGTGGTGTAAACCTCAGCCCGAAAGGACAAACCACAGATGTTGTCAGTGTTTCTGCAACAAACCACATGGACAGCAGACGGCTCTCAGAGCTGCCCTGTCACAAGTGGGTGTCATGGGACCCCCAGTGAGCAAGCCCCCTCCTGCCCCAGAACTTCAGTTCAGTGGCCAGTCTCCCCACTTTCCCCACCCACAAAGCAACAAAGATAGTCATGCACCTGTTTTCAATGTGCATTTTTCTCCACTGAGCATTATGTTTCAATCATGAATCACGAATATCTGATTCATTTATGTTCAGCACTGTCAGATATACTATTGAGTGAATCCATGGTAATTAGGTTTCCTTATTCTTCCATTTTAAATGTCATAATTTTCTCTACTTCTTACCATTGCTGACAGTACTGCCATTAACCCTCAATACACGTATCCCTGAGCACCACATGTGAGGGTATCCAGGTCTCAGGTTTAAATAGAGAATTGCTGACTCTTAACCATATATCAACAAGGGTTACCAAGTTGCTTGTAATAACTAACATTTTCATCAGCATTTCATACTAATTCTCTACTTCTACATCACACCAATCCTTAGTTTTTAACAAATATCAGCATTCCTGGTGTTAATCTCATGTTTACATTAATTATATTTTCCTTACAGAGAAAGATTAAGCATCTTATTACTGCAAACATATATACTTGTCAGGATTTACTTCTTAAGATTCATAAAAAAATCATCTTCAGATTTCTGTTGGATGACTTTCCCATGCCCTTCACAAGAAAGCAGCTGATCCCACAATCATGTTAATCATCATTGTCACTATAGCAGCTGAGCACCACAGCCACGCATGTCCCATCACCTGTCTTCCACCTGCACTTCCTGTCTTCCCTCCATCACTAACCACTTGATGCTACTACATGCCATACACCTGTGCCCCATTTCCCCTCAGCAGGTGCTTCTCAATACATGGGCAACTCGATCCTCAAATTCCATCTGAAGATGTCTTTCCTAAAGCTACTTACTCACTGTACTAGTCAAGGGTCTATCAAATGTCACAGTCAAATGGGTAATTAAGGAAGATTAATAATAAAGGGACAATACAATGTCTGGTCAGGGCTAAGAGAATAGATGGAGAATAGGTGAAGCATTCCAGGTCTAGCAAAAGCAGGGAGACAGTGCCACCCCAGGACCTGGAGGGCAAAGGCAGGTATGGTGACCAAAATCCAGAGGAAGTGGCTGTAGCTGCAGAAAAGGCTGCCCAATAAGACCTGTGGCCTTTGGTAAGGAATGTCAGCCACCCCTTAACAACCCAGCTGACAAGAAGTCGAGTGACCAAGCTCCCTACCATATCCAGCTGGGAGTCTTCCCTTGCTGCCTCCCACTGACCAAATGCAATGTCCCCAGAGGACAAGGACCCTGACTATGTCTCATGCATCTCTGCCCCCAGGGGCCACAGGAGGTTGAGAGAGTGAAGGGAGAAACTGGAGAAGGGAAATAAAGTTCCCAGCACATCTTTGTCCTAGGGAATCAAATCTCTTTATACTTTTACAATTTTCCATCTTCATTAATACTGTGGACACCAACACCAACAATAATTAATATTGCTTTATATTAATATTGCTGTATAGAAAGAATATATTCAAATAGGTAAGAAACATCATGGATCCAATTAACAAAAGAACAAAAAACTCGACACGATTTTCACAAACGAAGAGATTCAACTACAACAGTGATGTAAAATAAAATGAGCATGAAACTTACAAGCTTCTGCACAGCAAAGGAAATCATAAGTAAAACAAAATGACAACCTATGAAATGGGAGAAAAGTTTTGCAAATGAAACCGACAAAGGCTTGATCGCCAGAATATATAAGCAGCTCATACGACTTAATAAGAAAGAAACAAACAACCCAATCCAAAAATGGGTAAAAGACCTAAAAAAACAGTTCTCCAAGGAAGACATACAAATGATCAATAGGCACATGAAAAAATGCTCAATATCACTAATTATCAGAGAAATGCAAACCAAAACTACAATGAGGTATCACCTGACACCAGTCAGAATGTCCATCATTCAAAAGTCCACAAATGACAAATGCTGGAGAGGCTGTGGAGAAAATGGAACCCTCCTACACTGCTGGTGGCAATGCAGTTTGGTGCAGTCACTGTGGAAAACAGTATGGAGATTCCTCAAAAGACTAGGAATAGACTTACCTTATGACCCAGGAATCTGCTCCTGGGCACAACCCTACTTGAAAATGACACGTGCACCCCAATGTTCATAGCAGCATTATTTACAATAGCCAAGACATGGAAACACCCTAAATGTCCATCAGTGGATGACTGGATAAAGAAGAAGTGGTATATTTATACAATGGAATAGTATTAGGCCAGAAAAACTGACAACATAATGCCATTTGCAGCAACATAGATTTTCCTGGAAAAGTCATTCTAAGTGAAATAAGCCAAAAAGAGAAAGAAAAATACCATATAAGATTGCTCATATTTGGAATCTAAAAAACACAAAACAGAAATACAAAACAGAAACAGACTCATAGACATAGAACACAAACTTGTGGTTGCCAAGGGGGCAGGGGGTGGGAAGAGAGAGACTGGGATTTCAAAATGTAGAATAGATAAACAAGATTATACTGTATAGAACAGGGAAATATATACAAGATCTTATGGTAGCTCACAGAGAAAAAAGCAATGATTATATCTATGTTCATGTATAACGAAAAAATTGTGGTCTACACTGGAATTTGACACAACATTGTGAAATGAATATAACTCAATAAAAAAATGTTTAAAAAAATCTGAAAAAAATAAAATGGGCATGGATTCCATCTGTTGCCTCTATAAGAAAAGTTTTGAATTCACCCAGAAAACTAGAAGCCTTTGGGATGAAGGGCACCACATAAATGATGGGGAGGCAACCGTCTATGAGTGAATATTGAGGAGTAACTTACAAGACGGTAGGTGGGAACCTGGTAAATTACCTGCATGGCCAGAAACTTTAAAAGGGACACTGGGATATTGGCTAGAAAAGGCAGTGGGAACAATATTTTGCGGTTTCACAGTATAAAACAGAGGACTGAGAGGCTACCGCTGAGAAAATATCAAGAGACATACAGTTATTTCAGACAAACAAGGAGGGAGAGGGACAGTCCTAGGAAAAGGAGGAAGCTGCAGTAGGTTCCTTGGCAGCTGACAGGAAGGCCAAGGTAAAGCAAAGAAGAGGGAGTTGGCTCCTAGGTTGTGCAACTTAACAACGCTGACCATCTTCCCGCCCTTCACAAGGAAGGAAGGTTTAGGAAGACAGGACATATTTCTTCACCAACCTGTAAAGGTATAAGAAACAGCAGGGTGTGTCCTGAAAGGGTAATTTCCCCTTAAGTTTTATTGGGTTCTGGATTCTTGGAGACAATGATGTCGGTGCATATGCAGAAAATACCCGATGGCTTAGGTCGGCAAGTACCACCTTAAAAACCATTCTGACAATTGCTGAGTCTTCTGTGACGCTGTACGACATCAGCGTGTCATAACTCATCTATTACCTGCCAGGAGCACTTTTCAAAACCAAGACGGGTGGAGAAGTATGGCATGGTTTCATATTTAAATGAACTCTCTTTCAATGTAACCAAATTCCTGGTCCTTATCAATCAACACCTCTTCTCAAAGACAAACCACATGACAAACCTTCGTGATTCACTCACAGGGCGAATCAGCCTTAGCCAGTAGCTCTCATTAGTCCATCTGGGCTGCTCTGTCCCGCAAACTTTCCCTCATGCTCCAGGCTGAGCTTCTTGCTTCTGCTCCTCTAGGGTCAGGCCTCTTTCTCTTTGAGCCCAAAGAAACCCATCCCCCTCCCACTCACAGCCTCCACTTGCTCTGTGACGGTGACGTGTGGCCCAACCCTGAACAGAAGCTCCCGGTCCTCCTGTTTGTAGTTTTTCATCCAAGGACTTGTCTCCTGCCACTGCCTTCTGATTTGGACCTCTTCATCAAGACTCAATACTCTACACCCTCCCTCAGCCTTACCTAATCACAGCTCAGGGGTCTATTTCCTTCAGTCCCATTCAGGTGTTATACCCACAGACAGAGGCGACCTAAGAAGAGCAGAGCCTGGGGGCAGGGGGATCGGCAGAAACAGCTTTCAGTTGTAGAAGACAGATCCCTTCTCCCTTCACAGCGTGTCTCCATCCCCTGGGCTTCTGGGACCTCACTGTAGGTGACACTTCCTGAGAATGCGTGACGTGCAGAGACAGAGACTCAGCGACAGGACCGTCGACAGTCACGGGGCTGGTGCAGAGAATCAGAACTCACGCCTCCAGACGCTCATCGCGTTCTGGTGGGAACGTGAAGTGGGGCAGCGGCTGTGGACGGCAGTCGGGCAGTTCTTCTAAATCAAACATAGACTTGCCAAAAGACCCAGAGATTTCACTCTTAAGCATAAGCCTAAGGTGTGAAAACGTAGGTCCACACTGAAACGTCTACATGAGAGTTTATGTCAGCCTAACTCACAAGGCTACACAAGACCCAAAGTAATCCACACATGAACGGATTTGTTTTAAAAGTGGTATATCATACCAAGGAACACTATTTAGTCCTCTAAAGCAATGAAGCACCAATTTATACTCCAACATGAATGAACCTTGACGATATTATTCTACGTGAAAGGAGCCTGATACAGAAGGTCACATACTCTGCGATTCCATTTACAGGAAATATCCACAATAAATAAACCCACAGAGACAGGAAGCAGATTAGTGGTTTCCAGAGACTGGGGGAGAAGGGAGAAGTATGGAAGGACTTTCTTTGGGGAGTGATAAAATGGCTCTGGAATCAGATCATGCTGGTTGTTGCACAGCCAAATCAGTGTACAAAAATCCAGTGACTTGCACATTTTTCAGTGGTGAACCTTACAATACAGACGTCCCTGGGGACCTATGGGGGACGGGGTCAAGGACACCCCAGGATTCCCAAGTCCATGAGTGCTCAAGGGCCTTGTATAAAATGCCCTAAAGCCTATGTACATTCTCCTTTATGCTTTAAATCATCCTTCAATTTCTATAATACCTCAGACAATGGGAAAGGTACATAAATAGTTATGAATATAATGTAAAATAGTGGCTGGATTGGGGCAAACAGAAGTATTGCTCTTTGGAAGTTTCTCGAATTTTCTTAATATACATTTTCCATCTGATTGATTGAATCTGCAGATGCAGGAACAGTGGATATAGAGAGCTGACTGTATGTGCATGATATCCCACTTGGAAAGTCAGTCTGCAGTTCAAGCATCCCATATCTGGTGGTAGGGGAGATCCTGGGCCAGACGCCTTGGACATACAGACTGTCCCCTGCCACCGCCGTGTCGCAGGGTACATTCTGCTTGGGGAAGAAACGAAGTTACTTCTGTCCACCTCTAGTCCCTCTCAGAGTTACTCATTTCTTCCAAATCCCAGCTGGATGGAGCCATTTGGGGGAATGGAGGGTGGGCAGGATTTGGTCCTCTCTCTAAGTCGCACACACAGAGAGACATCCCAACTCCATCCCCCACTCCCTTCTCCTGGTTGTCTCTGATTGGAGCCCTAGAGGAGTGTCTGAGCCCCAGCCTCCCCTCCTAGCGACTCTGGGGCCCACAGAGGAGGGTTCTGGGGCTTTCATGTTTGACCCAGTCCCGCCCCATCACATGCTGTGGGAGGACATTAACTCTCTGGAGAGTGCAGAAGAGACAGGGGGTTTGCATTTAAACAGGAGGAGAAATGGCATTTGAAGCCCACAGTGTGTCTAACATAGTGTGGGGGGTGGATACACATGCATCTTCTGAGCCAGCTCCTGCCTGGACAGCTCGCATGTGCAATTCACGGCCCAGAGGAACCTGGGTTTTGGTTCAGCCACTGTGTGCCTCATTCTGTCATCTGTGAAATGGGGGAAACAAAGGGACCTGCCTCAAAAGGTGTTGAAGACAGAAAGGGGTGAAGTCATTACCCCACGTAGTAAAAGTCAATATAATTTTGCCACCGTAATACCAGACACATGAAGACACTGAGGCTTCAGTGACAAGGCACGGAACCATGGCATTCAAAGAACACTTTTTCCTCTTTTTTCTCTCAGGCATTAGACTGTGTTGTCCACACCAACAATCTGAAGCTGGCGTGCTCAAGGGCAGGCTGACCAAATTATGCCGTGATTCTGCAGATCAAACAATTTATTCTGCTGTTTAATCTTTGTGTGAAAATGAGAATATTGCCATCAAATTGGCTCCTGTTTGTATCCATGGTTCTTCTAACTGAAAACATGTTAATGCTGCAAGGAAATGAACCTCCCACTGACCTCAGAAATCAGGCCACACTGGGCTTGGCTGCAAGAGGCACGACCGGGAGGACCACTGCCAAGGTCTAGCCGCTAAGCGAAGGCAGATGACGCCTGTTCTCCTTCTATGGCTGAGACACCTCGTCCATATTTCTTACGATGAGAATTCAAGCTATTTTCTGGTTCAGAATAATTCCGAAGGAACTTGACCTGTGAAAAAGCCCTTTCAGAGCATAAAATACAAAATATAAGCTTTTTAATTGTTTACCTTTGAACTGACCATAAAGTCATTCAATGTGTAAGAGAAGAAAGAATTTTAAGGGTTCTTTCTAGTTGTGGGTAGTGGCTCGGATCATGGGAAGGCGTTGGAGTTAACTATATTCTCATTGGTAATAGAAAGGCAGCTACATACATTTCATATGAGCACAGGATTGCAGGTCCCAATTCTGCTGCTGAAGAGGAAATACAGGAAAAGAATAATAATCTCGTCTTTACTCATGGAGATTTCACTCAGGAAGGTCACGGTTACTCAGGAAGCTGGTGGTTAGCCTGGTGAAGAAACCAAAGGTTGATTTACTGGAAATTGCAGCTGCTCTGGGCAGTGGGAGGTGCAAGAGGGAGCTATATATTCCCATCTCACCGCTCACCGCGCAGACGCCGACAGGCTCCCCGCCCACCTCTGCCTCCTCCAGGATCACAGGTAAGGGCTGCCAGCAGCGCTGCTTCACTGCACGGAGCTCTTCTGAAAGTGATAACAATGATGTGCATCGTCTCATTGCTCTGTTTCATTTTGTCTGATTGTATTCTACTTACTCTGCCAGGGCAATAGGAAAACGCCTTTGTCATCTGATTTACTCTTTAGGAAACTTCTTTATTTCCAAAAAGAATCAAATACTCCATTAGGAGCACATGGGATCGTGGGGTAGCATGTCTGGCTCCCACAGATCCTTCAAAAAAAGTCAGGGAAGTGCCTCGTGAGACATGGATGCATGTCACCACATCAGTCTTTGTCTCGGTACTTGTTACAATGCATTTTCTACCCAGTCTTAGTACAGTCAGCAAGGATGGAAAGATAAAGATTCTATTCTTTTTTTCACAAAAGTTGTCTTTAAATATTAATTTTGATACTCCTCTCATGATGAAATGTACACAAGTACACTATAAAAGGCTTGAAAATTAAAAAGAAGATAAACGTTATTTAAGAGAATCCCACAACTCATATATAAGGCATGATGTCTTTAAAGAAAATTACAGACTAAACTTCCCTTCAGTAAAGTCATTACAAAATGACGGATGCTTTTCCAGCAGCTCCCGACAGCGTCAAGACACCATGGATTCACTCAGTGGACCAATCAGCCACTTTGCAGTCGATCTGTACCAACAGATCAGACAGAGATCAAGAGGGAAGAATATCTTCTATTCCCCGCTCAGCATCATGTCAGCCTTTGGCATGCTTTACTTGGGGTCCCGAGGAAACACTGCTGCACAACTTCAGAAGGTAGGTGGCAGCTTCCTTTACCTGGAACAGTTGGCACTGGTCCGTCTGTTGTCTTGTGTGCAGATGGTCCCAGATCTGGCTGTCCCCAGGGCTCGCACAGAGAGCCGCAAGCAGCCGCGTGACTGGGTGGGCCCAGGGTGGTGGGGGACACACGTCTCCCCCAGTGCCCGGCCCCCTCTGCTTCCCTGAGCCCAGCCCTCCTCTGGGACCCACATGAACCCCTACAACTGCCCCCCAACTAGAGGGGAAGAGCTCAGGTAGAAGTGACACATTGACTAAACTCCGTGGGAGGCAGCTTCGTGTGCTCCCTCTGCAGTGAGTGAAAATGAATCAGGATTGTTTGAAGCGGCTGGTGATCAGCCCGCTTTGCTGTGTCATCAAGGAGCAAAATGCTTACACTTTGCTTTACTTTGTTCTTAAGTCTTTGTTTCTTTATTGATTTTTACTTTAGTTTGCTTTGGGCTTTTGTTTTGTTTGATTTCTTCGGTTCTTTCTTCCTCTGTCTTTCTTTGATGAAGGTGGGTCTTTAGAGTAAAGCTTCTTCGTCCCACTTCCTGTCTCCTGCAGGCCCTTCACTTTAAGGAAGTCGCAGAGAACCCAACAGCAGGAGCCACAGCGGATCCCGTGAGTCCCAGGGCACCTGGGCCTGGAGGGAGGTCACACATCCGAGACGGTCGCACGTTACACTGGGAATTTCAGATAAACGGAGAAGAGTTTACTATCACGGGCATCTTAAGCGAAGTACATGGGACAGATTGTTTCTCATTTCATATTACATGCTTATTTAATTCATCTGTTTTCCTGAGAGGTGATTAGCTTCTGCTTAACAGCATGTGTTCTGGAGCCGAAAGGTAGCTTCAAAATCCTGCTCTGCTGTTCACAAATGGGGAACGTGGCAAAATACAACTACTCTGGGCCGCAGAGACCTCAGCCCAATGAAAGATTTGCTGCTGTACATTCAAATACATGCAAAACATGACAACAGTGCCTGGACAGCAAGAACCCTGTTGCATAATATGTATTGCTAGTATATAATAACCATAATGATGGTAATCACAATACGTTAGTAAACTTACATAATTTTACTTAGCTCATAAAGAAAAGTGAAAGTAACCATAGCTCACGTATACTTTGGAAAATGATTAAATGAGACTTATGGTATGCAGCCCAAACGCCCCATAACTTTTAGAGCAAGTAGAAGGTTCTGGATTCAGACAGGCCTGAGTTGAAAACTTGGCTCTGCCACATTTGTTCTCCAGGGAGATGTTTTTAATTATCTGAGCTTCCCTGTTTTCATGTTAGATGGACTAAATAAAGAGATGCTGATGGAAAGCCGTTAGCAGTGTACCTGCCACACATGGCTCCTCACCCAGAGTGTGGTGCTCGTGAGTGAACAGCCATTGAGCACAACCTGTAGGTCTTAGAAGGTAATCCCACCAAGAAGTACAAGGGGGCTTCACGTCACAACATAGGAAATGATGCAAATTAGACACTCCTGTACTACTGGTGACTATTAGAGATGCAGTCTCGTTCTAGCGCTTAGGGTTACCTGGGAAGCCAGATCTGACTGTCAGACAATTAAGGCACAGCCAGCAGTGGAATGGTGCTGCATCTCTGGTTCAAAGGAGAAATGTTTGGAGTATGTTAGAGCAGCAGGAATTTCTGAGAAGGTTGAGTGTAATTATGAAGGATATTTGAGGTAAAATACACCAAATTTGAAGAAAAACAGCAAACCTTATTGATGGGGATGCTAAAATATATGCACAGATATGACAAACTTAGGTGGGTTTAGTATTTACATCAAGAGGACCTGAGGAGCTCTCGTTTTCATGTTTGAAGGTTGAAAATCCAGAAAATCATCACTTTCATAAGCTTCTGACTGAATTAAACAAACCCACCGACGCCTATGAGCTGAACGTTGCCAACAGACTCTATGGCACAAAGGAGTTTCCCTTCCTTCAGGTGAGTTTCCCTGGCCTGCCCACACCTTTCATCTGCTTCCTGGTCCTCTGCCCCCCGGTCTCCAAATGGGGGAGGAGTGGCAGGTGAGCCTGGCTGACCCCCACAGAGAGCATTTACCCCAGGGACATCGGGCTCCCGCACCTCAACGCACCCTCGGGTTGTCCCAGAGCCTGACCACGCACCAGTGAAGTGGGGTTGGGATTGTCCCACGTCCTCTCTCTGGTCATGACTGAGCATGATTTAATTTGGGGATGCTTACAAAGTTACTCACGAATTACTCTGAATTCCTCCTTTCTTCCTTCCCATGTCAAAGGAATACATGGATAATGTGAAGAAGTTGTACCTAGCCAGTGTGGAATCTGCTGATTTTGCGAATGCTCCAGAAGAAAGTCGAAAGATGATTAATTCCTGGGTGGAAAGACAAACTAATGGTACGTTATGACGGATTCACTCACTAAGTAACACTTTTGAGTCCCCGGGGTGTGTGATCTGCCCCCCAAGCAGGACACTGCATAGGGTGCAAGGGAGATTGGTGAGATGAGACTTCAGAGGGTGGAGGACTTGCATATGGTGGGATGGTCCCAGTAAATATGGAGAGAAACAAGGGGACCCAGGAGGGATCCCAGCACCAGCTCCTGGAAACACAGCTGGAGTCTGGGTGTGAAGTGTCTTTGTGGATCCCAAGTCTTAGCTCAAGCTTCACTTGATTTCACACTTTTTTCTTTGACTTAGAGACAATAATAAAAGGAATCCCTTATCCTTTGTTAATTGGGAAACAAGCAGCTCCCCTCTAACCCATCCTTCTTGTCACCTGCTGCAGAGCTGCATGGCCCGTTGTCCATGCCCACATCCTGCAGGGATGGTCACAGCCATCTCCCCAACCACGGCAGATGGCTGGACAAAGTCTCCATTCTCTGAACCACGTCCTACCTCCATCCCAATTATAGGTCAAACCTACAGCAATTCAAAGTGGAGAATGGAGAGGAGGACACCCCGGGGAATGGTGTTAGGGTCCATGTCATTCATCCTGAAGAGCATTCAGGCCTATTTCTTCTGAGTAGTGAGTCAAAAGTGAAAAGATAGGAAGAGAGAGAGGAAGGAAGGAAGAGTTATTAAGAAAGGAAGAATAGAACAAAGTCGGATGAAACAAGAGAGGAAAGCAGGTGTTGAGGGCACCTGGAGGGAAGGATATAGCGAGAGAGGGAGGAAAGTGACTCCTGGAAAGACAAGATGAAATCACTCCATCCGTATTCAGTGTGAGATGATGGATGTCACCACAGACAGACACTGAACACCTTCCCAGTCACAAGAAGGGGTCTCCATGAGGGTACCTTCATCAGGCTGGTGACTCTGGGAAATGGCACCTTATGAACTTTTGGGCATGGTGTCCCTAATATGGTGACTTGTGTGAATGTTTCATTGATCTGCTGTAACTTTCAAAGCATCTTCAAGAAAAACCACTTGTCCCTTCAGGAAGACCCTTCCATTTTCTTTCTTTGAAGGAAAAATCAAGGATCTTTTTCCCAGAAATTTTCTTGACAGCTCCACCGTTCTGGTGCTGGTGAACGCCATCTATTTCAAAGGGCAGTGGCACCAGAAATTTAAGGAAGAAAACACTGTCGAGGAAAAATTTTGGCTGAGCAAGGTATTGTGTATACTTATTTTTTTTTAATTATTTTCTTTTTCTATTTTTTTTAATGATGAGAGGTAATTAGATGTATTTATTTATTCTTGGAGGAGGTGCTGAGGATTGAATCCAGAACCTCATGCATGCTAAGCATGGGCTCTACCACTTGAGCTATACCCTCCCTTTATAATTTATTTTCATAACTTAATACAGCTCTAGCTGAAATGTGAAACTTACATACGTAATTATTAATGTACAACTGCAGGTGTAAAATCAAATTTGTCAAGGCTCTCTTTCCTTACATAATTTTTTTTCTTTAATTAGTTGGGTATCCTCATAGAAACTCTTGTCTGTAACTCACAGATTTCCCAGATCATCCCCTAGAAGGAGGATGAGTTTGGTATCTCAATAATATTATACCTTTTTCTGACTTGTGTTCACTTGGCACTTGTTTCCACATTAATTCCTTGCAGGATACAAGCAAATCTGTGCAGATGATGAAAGAAACCAACGACTTCAATTTCGCCTCCCTGGAGGACATGCAAGTCAAGATCCTGGAAATACCATACAAAGGCGAGGAGCTAAGCATGATGCTGCTGCTGCCCAATGAAGTAGATGGTCTGCAGAAGGTAAAGCCGTGCACCTCCAATCTTCCTACTGTTGCTTTGATTCCTAGCAATGCAAACAAAATAGGCTGTTCATACATTGGTGGTGCTGGCTGGCAGAGATCCAGCACAGAAGAAACAAATAAAAAAATTCCTTATGGATCACAGTATTATAGGAAGAATATATAGAAATTCTGTCCGTCACAGGTCACATTAATATTCTGATGAAACTATGGAATGTCAGTTCACAAAACTACATACCTAGCTGCACACCTTAATATTTTGTAGCCATAACAACCTGCAGTAAAATCCAGTCCACCCATTTAAAAACAGGAAAATAACACTCACATGTAGGGGACAGATGGAAATATTTGCAAGTTCATTCACAAACAAAACAAGGAAATGGAAATAACAAAGGTGACATATTGCATACTAAATCACAGTGGTTTTGTAGACTGTGGGCAAATAGATTTATTTTGATCCCCACTTTTCAATGTTGAATTATTCTGTTCTGAAGAGCCCAAAAGTCATTCAGAGCCTCATTGCTCGGAGTTTAAAAAAAATAATTAGAGAATTTTCCTCTTCTCATGTTATAATAGTTAAAGTTAATATGTAAAAATTTCAATATACAATGCCAATATCTTACATTTAAAGGACATTCTGTTAATGGTCGTCTGCAATTACTGGAGTAGCTGCTGCTGACGCTGATGTGGCAGCGAACTTCCCACACTCAAAATGTATATGGAGTGACACTGGCAACTGGAAATCCTCAGGGAAAGTCCTGTGGCAATAAATGTGAACAAACATCAGAGTACTCTTTCTCCAGCTCTGCGGTCCCCATTATCCGGGACCCCGGGAACCCCAGTTCTAGGATTTAGCCTATGGTAACAAGTCTAAATGAGGCAAACGCTTTTGGACAGAAGTGGCTTAAAATAATGAAAAATTTTAACCAAGGAACAATGGTACATGCTTGTGTTACCAGTACTTTAGCTTAGGGATTGACATGCAGTAAATGTATATTCAAACAGATGTTCATTAAATAAACCTATATACACTGAGTATGAATTAAATGAAGTATCATGTAACAATTTAAACCTGATTAGAGAAATATATATCTCTACAGGAAAAGTTTACAAGTAGGTCAAGAAAAAGAAAAGAATGAAAGTAGGATGTATGCTATGAATGCACAACGTAAAACTTTATGAAGGAAAGGACATTAACAAAGAAGTCTTTGAAAATGAGGGGTTCCACACATATGCAGCATGAGAATTGGACAGTTCATCTTTTACAAAATAGTTTTGTTTAATGATTCTGTTGCTGCATATACATATATATTTATATATTTATACCTATATACATGTATAGATATTTATACATATGCATCTAATTATGTGTACATATATTGATAAAAATAGCTAAGTCGTGAAAATATAAGATCTTTTATTTGATTAAATAATATATATTCAGGTCTCTGTTAGTTTTGCCTCCTCAGATTGAATCTAATCACTTCAATCTCCTGTACTTACACTTACTGTTAAGATAAAGGTTCCCCACATGTTTCAATCCAGTGTTAAGCTGGGCTCCGTGTCCTTGTTTTCCATCATTACAGTTGGAAGATAAACTCACTGCTGAGAAATTATTAGAGTGGACGAGCTCACAGAATATGTGGAAGTGTCAAGTGCATTTACACTTACCTCGGTTCAAAGTGGAAGAGACCTATGACCTCAAGGCCATACTGGAAGCCCTGGGGGTGGTGGACGCCTTCAGTTCACGGGATGCTGACTTCTCAGGCATGACCAGGAAACACAGGCTGGCGGTGTC
This sequence comes from Camelus dromedarius, assembly GCF_036321535.1. Lineage (NCBI taxonomy): Eukaryota > Metazoa > Chordata > Mammalia > Artiodactyla > Camelidae > Camelus > Camelus dromedarius. Next base: position 18,441,627 of record NC_087463.1, on the reverse strand, counting down.
TAAAGCCCTGCACAAGTCCTTTGTGGAGGTGAATGAGGAGGGCACGGAGGCCGCAGCGGCCACAGGCATCAGTATGGGTTTCACATCACTACCAATACCACGTTATGAACATTTCCATTGTGATCACCCTTTCCTGTTCTTCATCAGACACAACAAGACCAACAGCATCCTCTTCTTGGGCAGACTCACTTCCCCTTAGATGTGATTACCCTTCCACCACCCTAGGGGCACATGCACAGAGTCCTTCTGATACACTCATTGCTGGAAGCAACAGGTTCTCCTTGATGTGTTTCCCTTTCTAACCTCATGGTCATCACTAAGAATCTAACCATTGAAATAACATTTCTGTCTGTCACTTTCTTTCTACAATCACATGTTGGCCTACTTTATTTCCCCATGATAATTTCTCTTCAGAAAATGTCCAAAATATGATACAAGTATATTACAACACTTTATCTTCATCTAAATTTGAAATATCATATGTGCTATCTCAAAAAATTATAGCTACTATTCAAACCTATTGACCTAGACACCCACATGTATTTGAATTTTGGTGGTATGTGGGACACTTACCTGTCCTCATCTTTTGGTTTTATGAAATACATTATCAATAAAACAATGACTTATTCATATCATTTGTTGCTTTTCCTCTTTTTTCTTTTCAACAAACTGCAAGCGCCCACCAAACATAGAAAAGATAATTTAGAAATATATGACTGCATTTTTAAACATACAAAGGTAGTAGAGCATGATGACGCAGAAGAGGGAAGCCAGTACCAGAACACGAATGGCTCTGTAACCCGTGTCCAGAACTTAAACATGAGTCTAGAACTCAGGGACTGGATAAAAACTGAATCTCTAAATATGTGAGGCTGATGATATGATTAGAGTTACTGAGAGAAATATGGCCATTGTAGCTAAAGGCAAGGATGGCATCACACTGGAAGAGAAGAAATTGTGAAGAAAGCAGGACCAAGATAGGACCCTGGAGTACACCAAAATATAAACGTCAAGTATTGCCAGTTTTTATTTTCTAGAACATAGCTTTTTAAGAAAGGACAGGAAGAATCTTTTAGAGTTGACAGATATGTTAATGACATAGATTGGGGTGATGGTTTCATAGATTTATACACATCTCAAAACTCATTAAGTTGTACACATCAATTAGGTAGAACAAATTCCGTATCAATCATTTATCAATAAAGCTATGTTTTAAGGGAAAGTAATAAAAAGAAATGCATTCTATGCCTAAAAAATAAAAATAATAGAAATTTACAAGGGATAGAATGCTTATGTGCATACAAAGTACCACCCCACAGGATAGCACCTCATTCCCATTGGATGGACCAAAGCTCACATTAAAACACTGTTCATACTCTCTGTGGAAAGGATATGGATCAACCACACCTCTCATGCGCTGCCTGTGGGCATACAAAAGATGCAACCACTATGGAAAGCATCTTGCAATTTCATTTTTTCCATCATATTTAGATAAAATTGACCTACAATTTTGAGTAAGTTTAAAGTGTACAACGTATTGATTAGATATACTTAGGTACTGCAAAATGATCCCACCATAGCTTCAATTAAGTCCTCAATTATATCACAATTATATCTCCTTTTTGTGAGCTGTTTTTGATCAAGGACAGCTGTCTAATTGTTGATCTCTGAGGGGGAATGGAGGCTGGGGTCTCCTCCGTGGCAGTTTAGGTGATGTCACTCCAGAAATCTTTAAATCTCTATGGCTGTGCAACGCACTTGTAGATAAAGGGTTCCTCAAGTGTACAAAGAGACCTGCGTCAGTACTTTCTTATAAAATTAAAGGTATTACCAATGGATCCAGTAATTCCATGCCTTGATGTTACACTAGAGCTCTGAATACACATGTCACAAAAGGACTGTATGAAAACCTTCATTGATGCGTTATTTGTGACTGTCGAAACCTGGGGAAAACTCGAGTTTGTGTCAGCAGGTGAGCTGTAATGCAAACTAAAGGGGGGCACTTGGTGGTGAAAAGAAGAAACTACTGATCCTGCAGAAACATGGATAAAAGCGCGACACTGTGCTGTGCAAAACAGGGACTGGATAGAGAGAGCACACGTCCTGTGATTCCAGCTATATGGTGCCCTGAACAAGCAAAACGAATGTGTGGTGACAGAAAGCTGCTTGGCGGTTCCCGAGACTGGACTTGAGGAAGAAATTGATTGTTCAAAATTCCAAGGAAAATGTCTGAGTGAGACGAATGCTCTACAACTTGATTGGATGATGGTCACAGTGGTTTGTATTTGCCCACAGTCATCACACTGCACTCTTATAACGTGTGGATTTTACTTTATGTAAATGGTACCTCAATAAATTTGATTAAGAATGAGATAGAGGAGGAGATTTGAACAAAGCACCCGTAGTAGGTATTGCCTCAGAATTATTTCTGGTGTAGGGAAGTGCTTCATAATTAAAGCTGTTTTTAAGACAGCCCCCTATTTAGGAAAACAATTTTCAAGGTGCATTAGGTATACTTCCATTTTATCTCATTTAATTTTATTTTATTTAAAACATATTTTTTCAATTTTTTTTATTGAGGTGTGGTTGATTTACAATGTTACTTTCAGGTGTACAGCCAAGAGATTCAGGTATACATATACATGCAAATTCATTTCTTCTTTTCACACTCTTTTCCATTATATGTTATTATAAGAAATTGAATATAGTTCCCTGTATTACACTGTAGGTCCTTGTTGCTTATCTTTTTTATATATAATAGTGTGTATCTGTTCACCCCAACTCCTACTCTATCCCTTCTCCACTCTTTCCCCTTGGTAAACATGATTGGTTTTCTATGTCCATGAGTTTGGTTTTGATTTCTAAATAGAATTTGTATCATTTCATAAAAATTCCACATACAAGACATATCATATAATATTTCTCTTTCTCTGTCTGACTTACTTCACTAACTATGATATATGATAATCTCTAGGTCCATCCATGTTGCTACAAATGGCATTATTGCATTTTATTTATAGCTGAGTAATACTGCATTCATCTCACTAATTTTAAATGGTGTGTACTCAAAGGCAGAGATTCAATAAATCTTAAATTCCAAATGTTTACTGTTTCATAAAAGACAGTAAGTCAAAAATGATATTGGTGTGTGTGGTGTCGGGGGTGGGAGTGGAGGATCTGTACACTAGTATGCTTGGAGACTAAACCTTGATTCTCACTGTACACAGTGGGAAAGTCAAATATTGTGTTACTGTTTTCATGAAACTGGTTGTGATCTTGTGGTCTGGGGACTCCTAGAGTCTGTGCAACACACAAGAAGAATCCTTTGCACACAAGTGAATGCTGTCTACTGGATTAGGACTTCAGAAAGTATATATTGAACTTAAGCAGAAACTGAGCCATTAAAATATTGAGAAAGAAGCCACATTCCAGAGGGTGAAGAAGGAGAAACATGGAGTCTAGACGCTCAAAAACTTGAAGGAGAAAAGAAGTTTATATACAGGGAGTGGCTGGAGAGACGGACTTTGCTTGCTTAACAATGAGAGAGAATGTCAATGTGTTGACACCAGGAGGCGGCCCCACCCGAGACACAGAGGTTCATTCAGGAAAGGTGTGTAATTGCTGTTCCTGAGGAAATGGAGGTGGTAATACAAAGAGAGAAGGAAGAGTTACAGGTTACAGGGCACAAAAGTCTGAAGATTAGAGGATGACGGGAAGACGAAGAAGTTCCAAAATAATATTCGTTTGTCTTTAATGAAATAGGAGGAAAAGACACCAAGTGAAAATGATCAGGCTATGGGATGAGTAGAGAATTTAAGAAAGGAAAGCAAGTTTACAGAAGCTTTGAGGGAAATGCAAAAAGGAGCTGACTCAAGATAATAGAAAGATTGGGAAACACTGTTGGGAGAACAGCTTAAATCAGAAACCATGGCCCAAATGTGTGCATGTGTGTGTGTATCAAAATAGACATAAAATGGAATTTACCACTTTAATGATTTCTAACCCAACAATCCAGTGGCATTAAGTACATACATTGTTGTGTGGCTGCCACCAGTATGGTGGTTCCTCAAACTGGTTCCCAGAAGAGTTGCACCATTCCCACCAGCAATTCTCAAGTGTTCCATGTTCTTCACGTCCCTGCCACACTGTGAGCTTCTGTTGTGGACATTTCCATATCTGCTTTCGAAAAAAGTCTGCTCAATCCTTTGAAATTTTTCAATTGGGTTTTTCCTTTTTGCTGTTGTATGTGAGTTGTAGGAATTCTTGACATATTATGAATGTTAAACCTTTACCAGATATATGATCGGAAATGTTTTTCCACGTTCTGTTGGCTGTTTTACACTCACTAGATGGTGCCTTAAGATGCATAACAATTGTAAATGTCAATGATGTCCAAGTTATTCATTTTCTCTTTTGATCCCTGTGTTTGCGTGACATATCAAAGGAATCAATGTGAAATCCTATGTCATATTTTCCTATCATGCGTTCCTCTAAGAATGTTGTAGTTTTAGCTCTTACATTTAGGTTTTTGATTTGTGTTTATAAAAGATACTTCTTCGGAGTTTTCTTTTTCATACTGTATGTCTAGCTTCGATTTCAGGGTAGTGTTGCCCTCAAAGAATAAGTGGGGAAATGCACCCTCCTCTTCAATTTATCGGTAGAGTATGAGAAGGAGTACTGTTAACTTTTTAAAATATCTGCTGGAATTCACCAGTGAATCCTTTCAGCCCAGGGCTTCTCTTTTGCAGAAGAAACAATGATTTTTCAGTGAAGAAAAAATAAGACCACATTCCTTTTCATCATCACATTAAATATAATCCATCCACCATCCTGTCTACGAAACATCATTCTCTCTCCCAGGATCCCGCCACTCAATAACATTAAGAATCGCAGGGTGTTTCCCAAGTTGGGATGAAGAGGGGAGTCATCAGCCTTCTGCTTGTTTAAAGAGGAAACACCAGAATTCTCTTTTGTCCCCCAGAAGGTCTTGTACTGCTGACCTGCTGCTGGAATCGCTGCCACATGGTGTCCCTAGTTGTGTGGCCAGAAAGGGGAACACCTGGCAGCACACAGCAACACCATGTCCGGATCTGGACCCCGCAACAGTGATGGCCAAACCCTTTGCTCAAGAACAACTCAGAACTTCCCCTTCAAACTCCCATACTTTTTAGTTGACAGCTAACATTTTACCCATAATGGAAGTAGTTACAAATGATATAGTTTATGTCCTAATATGCTTGTTGCATTTTTAAAATAAAGCTCTTACGTCACACTTTTAAATCCATCCAGTGGAGTCTACCTCTATGATACCCACTGTCACCCATTTTGAATCACATGAACAAACCCTTCAGTGTTCAAATATTTTATTTGAAGTCATGCTGTAAGGGAAATATATATTCACCCTACTCTCTCCTAAGAATTTCATTAGAATGAATATTTTTATATCTTAAAATATAACTTTACCATACTTCTTTCCAATGAAATTGTTTTTAAGTTTAAAGTAGAAATTTTTCTTATTTCCCATGATCATATTTCTCTAAATGTTCCAAGGTCTCTTTGGATTGAGCTATCAGTACACTGACTGGTAGTATAAAATTAAAAACAAATACCAAAATACAAAAATTGGATCAATTATAACAAAACATGAAATCTAAGTTTTTAAATTGAAGCAGCATCTCTTAATGAGATGAATCAGAACAAAATTTCTCTGGATTTTTCATTTAAAATAAAAGTGTATTTTACTGAAACCTCACTGATTTTGCATCTAACATAGATTCTTGGAATTTGTTCATTGCAGATTGAATCATTAAACATTTTAGAGAGGAAATAGAGCAAAGAGCCACTTGCACAGGAGGATAATCATGATGAGATTCAATTAAATAGATTGTATGTATTTTACTGAATTCTGTCCATCATATCTGCAAGACATTTTATAGGTTGTATTCAAGGTTAAAACTATATAAGCCAGTAAACATTTCAGTTTTCTTGGTGTGTTTGTATATATATATTTTTTTATTGATGTACAGTCAGATTACACTGCTGTGTCAATTTCTGGTGTGCAGCATAATGCTTCAGTCATACATGAACATACATATATTCAATTTCATATTCTTTTTCACAATATTTTTGGTGCTTTTGTGCCTGAAATAAGCATCAGAAAAAGCAGAAAAGAATTTGTCACATGTAAATTCAAACGTAGAAATTTCATGTTTAGTGTTCAGCAGCAATTCAAGTGATCTTTTGCTTTGATGCACAGAGGAATGCAAACTGGAAAATAGTCAAAATTTCAAATAAGTTGAGTTACTTTGCAAAATTGCCATTAGTCTCACTGTCCCCCTGCCTTAACTTTTGTGTGATCTTTATATATATAATTTCAAGGGACAGGTTCAAGGCAGGAGTTTCCTGGCCAGTAAGACATAATTACTGGTACCTATGAGAATAAATTTTATCTTGAATAACTGAGAAACTGAGGGAGGTGACGACACTGCTCCTGGCAGGCCGGGTGAGATGCATCTTAAAACCAAGATCATTTCTTGGACAACAGCGGCTGGTTCCAGAGATAATAAGATGACAAGTGTATGGTGATGAGATGGTCTCAGAGTTTGGTTCAGGGCATGAGGCTTTGGAAATCACTTCTGACCCAAAAGTAAGGGAAACTTGGCACACCTCCCTCGTCACTGAGTCCCTGCATCCAGCGCTGTGTTATGGACCCCTCACTTAACCCACTACTAAGTCACACGAAGTAACTAAGGACCCACTGTATGCAGAATGGATCACTAAAGAAGCTAGAAAAATATGATCACATATACTATAAAACCATTGCTAAATTCAGATTGAATCATCAAGAAGCATTCATCAAAATGTACGAAGTCAACAATCCGTTATTCCTGGCTACTGATAGATGCGGGACGAAAAAAATCTCTCTGTGTCCAAAAAGCACACTTATTCCACTGAAACAGTAACAGAGCCCCGTAACACAAGAGGGGGGAGGTAGTGTCATTTTATTGATAAGATGACAAGTTACAGAATACATTTTACCTGAGGACTTTAATCAATCCTTCGTTCATGGAAGATATCAATCAATACAAATCTTAGGTATCAATCCAAAGCTAAAAGGAGGCAAGGGCTGTGTGAATGGCAGTAGAGGTGGGAGACGTCAGAGAGGGATGGAGCCTGGAGCTGGGAGGGAGGGAAAGGAGGGGCCCTAAGGTGAGGGAAATGGACTAGGGAGCGCCTGGATTGAAGCTGCTACAGTGGCTAGATGACCAGGTAAGCACAGAGGGCCTGCCTGCAGTGGGCACCCAGGAAAAGCAAAGAGCCTGCACTTAAGGGAGGCAGTGGAGAGGGAGTGCAAGACAGAAAGCCAGAGATATGGAGGAGACCTGAAGGTAGCATCCAAGGGAGAGGAGTCAACAAGTGACAAATAATTCAAAAATTCACTGTAAAGGGGGACTCTCGGGGGCTAACAGGGAGTCACTGCTAGGCTTCAGCAGGAAAGACTGAGAGGTGAAATGGGGTGAGGCCACAGTGGATGCAGAAATAGATGGGGAATCTGCACGCGTGGTGTAAACCTCAGCCCGAAAGGACAAACCACAGATGTTGTCAGTGTTTCTGCAACAAACCACATGGACAGCAGACGGCTCTCAGAGCTGCCCTGTCACAAGTGGGTGTCGTTGGACCCCCAGTGAGCAAGCCCCCTCCTGCCCCAGAACTTCAGTTCAGTGGCCAGTCTCCCCACTTTCCCCACCCACAAAGCAACAAAGATAGTCATGCATCTGTTTTCAATGTGCATTTTTCTCCACTGAGCATTAGGTTTCAATCATGAATCACGAATATCTGATTCATTTATGTTCAGCACTGTCAGATATACTATTGTGTGAACCCATGGTAATTAGATTTCCTTATTCTTCCATTTTAAATGTCATAATTTTCTCTACTTCTTACCATTGCTGACAGTACTGCCATTAACCCTCAATACACGTATCCCTGAGCACCACATGTGAGGGTATGCACAGCTCAGGTTAAAAAGAGAATTGCTGAATCTTAACCACATACCACCAAGGGTTACCAAGTTGCTTGTAATAACTAACATTTTCATCAGCATTTCATACTAATTCTCTACTTCTACATCACACCAATCCTTAGTTTTTAACAAATATCAGCATTCCTGGTGTTAATCTCTTGTTTACATATTATTATATTTTCCTTACAGAGAAAAATCAAGCATCATATTACAGTAAATGTGTATATGTATTTTCGGATTTAGTTGAAAGATCCAAAAATGTTGTCCTTCCGATCTCTGTTGGATGACTTTCCCACACCTTCACAAGAAAGCAGCTGATGCCACGATGATTATAATCACCATTGTCACTATAGCAGCTGAGCACCACAGCCACAGATGTCCCAACACCTGTCTCCCACCTGCACTTCCTGTCTTCCCTCCATCACTGACCACTTGATGCTACTATACGCCATACACCTGTACTCTGTTTCCTCTCCACAGGTGCTTCTCAATAAGTGGGCAACGTGATCCCCAAATTCCATCTGAAGATGTCTTTCCTAAAGCTACTTACTCAGCATTCTAGTCAAGGGTCTATCAAATGTCATCAAATGTCAAATGGGCAATTAAGGAAGATTAATAAACTGACTATACCAAGTCTGATCAGGACTAAGACAGTAGACGGAGAATAGGTGAAGCATCCCAGGGCTGGCAACAGCAGGGAGACAGTGCCACCCAGAACCTGGAGGGCAAAGGCAGGGATGGTGACCAAAATCCAGAGGAAGTGGCTGTAGGTGCAGAAAAGGCTGCCCAATAAGACCTGTGGCCTTTGGTAAGGAATGTCAGCCACTCTTTGACAACCCAACTCACAGGAAGTCGAGTGACCAAGCGCCGTACCTCACCCAGCTGGGAGTCTTCCCTTGCTGCCTCCCACTGACCAAATGCAATGTCCCCAGAGGACAAGGACCCTGACTATGTCTCCCTACATCTCTGCCTCTGAGGGTCATTGAAGGTTGAAAGAGTGAAGGATCAAACTGGAGAAGGAAAATAAAATTCCCAGCACACCTCTATCCTGGGGAATTGAATCTCTTTATACTTCTAGAACTTTCCATCTCCATTAATACTGCAGAGACTGGAATCAACAATAATTAATATTGCTTTATATTAATATTGCTTTATACAAATAATATATTCAGATAGATAAGGAACATCATGGATCAAATTAACACAGGAACAAAAGACTTGACTAGATTTTCACAAACGAAGAGATTCAACTACAACAGCGATGTAAAATAAAATGAGCATGGATTCCATCTGTTGCCTCTAAAATAAAACTTTTGAAGTCTCACAGAAAACTAGAAGCCATTGGGATGAAGGGCACCAAATAAATGATGGGGAGGCAACCGATTATGAGTGAATATTGAGGAGTAACTTACAAGATGGTAGGTGGGCACCTGGTAAATTACCTGCATGGCCAGAAATGTAAAAGGGACAATGGGACATTGGCTACAAAAGGCAGTGGGAACAATATTTTGTGTTTACACAGTATGAAATAGAGGACTGGGAGGCTACCGCTGAGAAAATATCAAGAGACATACAGTCATAGGAAAATATATTTCAGAGAAACAAGGAGGGAGAGGGACAGTCCTAGGAAAAGGAAGAAGCTGCAGTGGGTTCCTTGGCAGCTGACAGGAAGGCCAAGGTGAAACAAAGAAGAGGGAGTTGCCACCTACGAGGAGCAACTTAACAGTGCTGACCATCTTCCCGCCCTTCACAAGGAACGAAGGTCTAGGAAGACAGGACATATTTCTTCACCAATCAGTAAAGATATAACAAACAGCAGGATGATTCCTGAAAGGGTAATTTCCCCTTAAGTTTTATTGGGTTCTGGATTCTTGGAGACAATGATGTCGGTGCATATGCAGAAAATACCCGATGGCTTAGGTCGGCAAGTACCACCTTAAAAACCATTCTGACAATTGCTGAGTCTTCTGTGACGCTATACGACATCAGCGTGTCATAACTCATCTATTACCTGCCAGGAGCACTTTTCAAAACCAAGACGGGTGGAGAAGTATGACATGGTTTCGTATTTAAATGAACTCTCTTTCAATGTAACCAAATTCCTGGTCCTTAGCAATCAACACCTCTTCTCAAAGACAAAACGCATGACAAACCTTCGTGATTCAGTCACAGGGCGAATCAGCCTTAGCCAGTAGCTCCCATTAGTCCATCTGGGCTGCTCTGTCCCGCAAACTTTCCCTCATGCTCCAGGCTGAGCTTCTTGCTTCTGCTCCTCTAGGGTCGGGCCTCTTTCTCTTTGAGCCCAAAGAAACCCATCCCCCTCCCACTCACAGCCTCCACTTGCTCTGTGACGGTGACGTGTGGCCCAACCCTGAACAGAAGCTCCCGGTCCTTGTGTTTGTAGTTTTTCATCCAAGGACTTCTCTCCTGCCACTGCCTTCTGATTTGGACCTCTTCATCAAGACTCAATACTCTACACCCTCCCTCAGCCTTACCTAATCACAGCTCAGGGGTCTATTTCCTTCAGTCCCGTTCAGGTGTTATACCCACAGACAGATGCGACCTGAGAAGAGCAGAGCCTGGGGGCAGGGGGATCGGCAGAAACAGCTTTCAGTTGTAGAAGACAGATCCCTTCTCCCTTCACAGCGTGTCTCCGTCCCCTGGGCTTCTGGGACCTCACTGTAGGTGACACTTCCTGAGAATGCGTGACGTGCAGAGACAGAGACTCAGCGACAGGACCGTCGACAGTCACGGGGCTGGTGCAGAGAATCAGAACTCACGCCTCCAGACGCTCATCGCGTTCTGGTGGGAACGTGAAGTGGGGCAGCGGCTGTGGACGGCAGTCGGGCAGTTCTTCTAAATCAAACATAGACTTGCCAAAAGACCCAGAGATTTCACTCTTAAGCATATGCCTAAGGTGTGAAAACGTAGGTCCACACTGAAACGTCTACATGAGAGTTTATGTCAGCCTAACTCACAAGGCTACACAAGACCCAAAGTAATCCACACATGAACGGATTTGTTTTAAAAGTGGTATATCATACCAAGGAACACTATTTAGTCCTCTAAAGCAATGAAGCACCAATTTATACTCCAACATGAATGAACCTTGACGATATTATTCTACGTGAAACGAGCCTGATACAGAAGGTCACATACTCTGCGATTCCATTTACAGGAAATATCCACAATAAATAAACCCACAGAGACAGGAAGCAGATTAGTGGTTTCCAGAGACTGGAGGAGAAGTATGGAAGGACTTTCTTTGGGGAGTGATAAAATGGCTCTGGAATCAGATCATGCTGGTTTTTGCACAGCCCAATCAGTGTACAAAGCACCAGTGACTTGCACATTTTTCAGTGGTGAACCTTACAGTACAGACATCCCTGGGGACCTATGGGGGACTGGGTCAAGGACACCCCAGGATTCCCAAGTCCATGAGTGCTCAAGGGCCTTGTATAAAATGCCCTAAAGCCTATGTACATTCTCCTTTATGCTTTAAATCATCCTTCAGTTTCTATAATACCTCAGACAATGGGAAAGGTACATCAATAGTTATGAATACAATGTAAAATAGTGGCTGGAGTGGGGCAAACACAAGGTTTGCTTTTTGGAAGTTTCTGTAGTTTTCTTAATATATATTTTTTCCATCGGATTGGTTAAATCTGTGGATGCGGGAAGAGTGGATACAGACAGCTGACTGTATGTGCATGATATCCCACTTGGAAAGTCAGTCCACACTACAAACTTCCCACATCTGGTGGTAGGGGAGACCCTGGGCCAGACGCCTTGGACATACAGGCTGTCCCCTGCCACCGCCGTGTCGCAGGGTACAGTCTACTCTGGGGAAGAAACGAACTTACTTCTGTCCACCTCTAGTCCCTCTCAGAGTTACTCATTTCTTCCAAATCCCGGCTTGATGGAGCCATTTGGGGGAATGGAGGGTGGGCAGGATTTGGTCCTCTCTCTAAGTCACACACACAGAGAGACATACCAACCCCATCCCCCACTCCCTGCTCCTGGTTGTCTCTGATTGGAGCCCTAGAGGAGTGTCTGAGCCCCAGCCTCCCCTCCTAGCGACTCTGGGGCCCAAGGAGGAGGGTTCCGCGGCTTTCATGTTTGACCCAGTCCCGCCCCATCACATGCTGTGGGAGTACATTAACTCTCTGGAGAGTGCAGAAGAGACAGGGGGTTTCCATTTAAACAGGAGGAGAAATGGCATTTGAAGCCCACACTATGTCTAACGTAGTGTGTGGGGTGGGTACACATGCAGCTCCGGAGCCAGCTACCTGCCTGGACAGCTCGCCTGTGCAATTCACGGCCCAGAGGAACCTGGGCTTTGGTTCAGCCACTGTGTGCCTCATTCTGTCATCTGTGAAATGGGGGAAACAAAGGGACCAGCCTCAAAATGTGTTGAAGACGGAAAGGGATGAACACATAACCCCACGCAGTAAAACCCAACAGTGACTAATAAGATTCTGCTACCGAAACACGAGATACATGAAGACACTGAGGCTTCAGTGACAAGACACGTAACCATGGCATTCAAAGAACAGTTTTTCCTCCTTTTTCTCTCTGGCATTAGACTCCGTTGTCCAGACCAAGAATCTGAAGCCGGCGTGCTCAGGGGCAGACTGACCAAGACATGTCGTGATTCTGTAGCACAAATAATTTATTTTCTGTTACACCTTTGTGTAAAAGTGAGAATACTGCCACCAAATTGGCCCCTGTTGGCATCCATGGTTCTTCTCACCGAGAACATGTTAACACTGCAAGGGAAATGAACCTCCCACTGACCTCAGAAATCAGGCCACACCGGGCTTGGCTGCAAGAGGCACGAGCGGGAGGACCACTGCCGAGGTCCAGCCGCTAAGGGAAGGCAGATGACGCCTGTTCTCCTTCTATGGCTGGGAAACCTTGTCTATATCTGTTGTGCTGAGAATTCAAGCTATTTTCTGCTTATAAAGAATAATTCTGAAGGAACTTGATCTGTGAAAAGACATTTCAGAGCATAAAATACAAAATACAAGCTTTTTAATTGTTTGCATTGGAACTGATTGTAAAGACATTCAATGTGTAAGAGAAGAAAGAATTTTAAGGGTTCTTTCTGGTTGTGGGTAGTGGCTCGGATCACGGGAAGGCGTTGGAATTAACTATATTCTCATTGGTAATAGAAAGGCACCTACATGCATTTCATATGAGCACAGGATTGCAGGTCCCAATTTCTGCTGCTGAAAAGGAAATACAGGAAAAGAATAATTATCTTGTCTTTGCTCATGGAGATTTCACCTCAGGAAGGTGATGGTCACTCAGGAAGCTGGTGGTTAGCCAGGTGAAGAAACCAAAGGTTGATTTACTTGAAATTGCAGCTGCTCTGGGCAGTGGGAGGTGCAAGAGGGAGCTATATATTCCCATCTCACCGCTCACCGCGCAGACGCCGACAGGCTCCCCGCCCACCTCTGCCCCCTCCAGGATCACAGGTAAGGGCTGCCAGCAGCGCTGCTTCACTACTCGGAGCTCTGTTGAAAGTAGTAACAATAATGTGTATCGTCTCATTGGTCTGTTTCATTTTGTCTGATTGTATTTTACTTACTCTGCCAGGGCAATAGGAAAACGCCTTTGTCATCTGATTTACTCTTTAGGTAATTTCTTTATTTCCAAAAAGAATCAAATACTCCATTAGGAGCACATGGGATCGTGGGGTAACATGTCTGTCACCCACAGATGCTTCAAAAAAAAGTCAGGGAAGTGCCTCATGAGACATGGATGCATGTCACCACATCAGTCTTTGTCTCGGTACCTGTTACAATGCATTTTCTACCCAGTCTTAGTACAGTCAGCAAGGATGGAAAGATAAAAGTCTATTTGTTTTTTCATAAACGTTGTCTTTAAATATTAATTTTGATACTCCTCTAATGATGAAATGTACACAAGTACACTTTAAAAGGCTTGAAAAGTAAAAAGAAGACAAACTAGTTACCAGAATCCCACAACCCATATACACGGCATGATGTCTTTTAAGAAAATTACAGACTAATCTTCCCTTCAGTAAAGTCATTACAAAATGTCGGATGCTTTTCCAGGAGCTCCAGAGAGCGTCAAGACACCATGGATTCACTCAGTGGACCAATCAGCCACTTCGCAGTCGATCTGTACCAACAGATCAGACAGAGATCAAGACGGGATAATATCTTCTATTCCCCCCTCAGCATCATGTCAGCCTTTGGCATGCTTTACTTGGGGTCCCGAGGAAACACTGCTGCACAACTTCAGAAGGTAGGTGGCAGCTTCCTTTACCTGGAACAGTTGGCACTGATTCCTCTGTTGTCTTGTGTGCAGATGGTCACACATCTGGCTGTCCCCAGGGCTCGCACAGAGAGCCGCAAGCAGCCGCGTGACTGGGTGGGCCCGGGGTGGTGGGGGACACACGTCTCCCCCAGTGCCCGGCCCCCTCTGCTTCCCTGAGCCCAGCCCTCCTCTGGGACCCACATGAACCCCTACAACTGTCCCCCAACTAGAGGGGAAGAGCTCAGGTAGAAGTGACACATTGACTAAACTCCGTGGGAGGCAGCTTCGCGTGCTCCCTCTGCAGTGAGTGAAAATGAATCAGGAGTGTTTGAAGTGGCTCGTGATCAGCCCGCTTTGCTGGGTCGTCAAGGAGCAAAATGCTTACACTTTGCTTTACGTTCTTCTTAAGTCTTTGTTTCTTTATTGATTTTTACTTTAGTTTCCTTTGGTCTTTTGTTTTTTTTTTTGTTGTTGTTGTTGTTGTTGTTTTCTTCGGTTCTTTCTTCCTCTGTCTTTCTTTGATGAAGGTAGGTCGTTAGAGTAAAGCTTCTTCGTCCCACTTCCTGTCTCCTGCAGGCCCTTCACTTTAAGGAAGTCGCAGAGAACCCAACAGCAGGAGCCACAGCGGATCCCGTGAGTCCCAGGGCACCTGGGCCTGGAGGGAGGTCACACATCCGAGACGGTCGCACGTTACACTGGGAATTTCAGATAAACGGAGAAGACTTTACTATCATGGGCATCTTCAGCAAAGTAGATGGGACAGATTGTTTCTCATTTCATATTAGATACTTATTTACTTCATCTGTTTTCCTGAGAGGTGATTAGCTTCTGCTTAACAGCATGTGTTCTGGAGCCCAAAGGTAGCTTCAAATTCCTGCTCTGCTTATCACAAATGGGGAACGTGGCAAAATACAACTACTCTGGGCCTCAGAGACCTCATCCCAATGAAAGATTTGCTGCTGTACATGCAAACACACACAAAACATGACAACAGTGCCTAGACAACAAAAACCCTGATGCATAATATGTATTGCTAGTATATAATAACCATAATGATGGTAATCACAATACGTTAGTAAACTTACATAATTTTACTTAGCTCATAAATAAAAGTGAAAGTAACCATAAGTTCAGGTATACTTTGAAAATGTTTGAATGAGAGTTCTGGTGTGCAGCCCAAATGCTCCATAACTTTTAGAGCAAGTAGGTTCTGTATTCAGACAGGCCTGAGTTGAAAACTTGGGCCTGCCACATTTGTTCTCCAGGGAGAAGTTTTTTAATTATCCAAGCTTTCCTGATTTCATGTTAGCTGGACTAAATAAAGAGATGCTGATGGAAAGCCGATAGCAGTGTACCCGCCACAAATGGCTCCTCACCCAGAGTGTGGTGCTCGTGAGTGAACAGCCATTGAGCACAACCTGTAGGTCTTAGAAGGTAATCCCACCAAGAAGTACAAGGGGCCTTCACGTCACAACATAGGAAATGATGCAAATTAGACACTCCTGTACCACTGGTGACTATTAGGGATGCAGTCTCGTTCTAGCGCTTAGGGTTACCTGGGAAGCCAAATCTGACTGTGAGACAATTAAGGCACAGCTAGCAGTGGAATGGTGCTGCATCTCTGGTTCAAAGGAGAAATGTTTGGAGTATGTCAGAGCAGCAGGAATTTCTGAGAAGGTTGAATGTAAGGATTATGAAGGATATTTGAGGTAAAATACACCAAAATTGAAGAATAACGACAAACATCACAGAGGGGATGCCAAAATTTAGGCACAGATCTGACAAACTTAGGTGGGTTTAATATTTATATTGAGAGAAACTGATGAGCTCTCGTTTTGATGTTTGAAGGCTGAAAATCCAGAAAATCATCACTTTCAAAAGCTTCTGACTGAATTAAACAAACCCACCAACTCCTATGAGTTGAAAGTCGCCAACAGACTCTATGGCAGAAAGGAGTTTCCCTTTCTTCAGGTGAGTTTCCCTGGCCTGCCCACACCTTTCGTCTGCATCCTGGTCCTCTGCCCCCCGGTCTCCAAATGGGGGAGGAGTGGCAGGTGAGCCTGGCTGACCCCCACAGAGAGCATTTACCCCGGGGACTTCGGATTCCCGCACCACAACCCACCCGCGGGTTGTCCCAGAGCCTGACCACCCACCAGTGAAGTGGGGATAGGATGGTCTCACATCCTCTCTCTGGTCATAATGGAACATAATTTAATTTGGGAATGCTTACATAGTTACTGATGAGTTACTCTTAATTCCTCATTTCTTCCTTCCCATGTCAAAGGAATACATGGATAATGTGAAGAAGTTGTACCTAGCCAGTGTGGAATCTGCTGATTTTGCAAATGCTGCAGAAGAAACTCGACAGATGATTAATTCCTGGGTGGAAAGGCAAACTAATGGTACGTTATGAAAGGTTATGAAAGGGTCACTCACTAAAAAACACTTGAGTCCCCATGATGTGTGACCCCCCCATGCTGGACACCACATGCAGTGCCAGGAGAGGGGTGAGATGAGACTGCAGAGGATGGAGGAGGACATGCAGATGGTGGGATGGTCCCAGTAAATGTGGAGAGAAACAAGGTGACCCAGGAGGGAACCCAGCACCAGCTCCTGGAAACACAGCTGGAGTCTGGGGGTGAAGTATCTTTGTGAATCCCAGGTCTCGGCTCAAACTTCACTTGATTTCACACTTTTTTCTTTAAATTAGAGTCTTAAATTCTGGATTATTATCACTAGGAGACAATATTAAAGGATTCCCTTATCCTTTGTTACTTGGGAAACAAGCAGCTCCCCTCTGAACCATCCTTCTTGTCACCTGTCGCAGAGCTGCATGGCCCGTTGTCCATGCCCACATCCTGCAGGGATGGTCACAGCCATCTCCCCAACCACGGCAGGTGGCTGGACAAAGTCTCCATCCTCTGAACCACGTCCTACCTCCATCCCAATTATAGGTCAAACCTACAGCAATTCAAAGTGGAGAATGAAGAGGAGGACACCCCAGGGAGTGGTGTTAGGGTCCATGTCATTCATCCTAAAGAGCATTCAGGCCTATTTCTTCTGAGTAGTGAGTCAAAAGTGAACAGATAGGAAGAGAGAGAGGAAGGAAGTAGGAGTTATTAAGAAAGGAAGAATAGAACAAAGTCGGATGAAACAAGAGAGGAAAGCAGGTGTTGAGGGACCAGGAGGGAAGGATACATTGAGAGAGGGAGGAAATTGAATCCTGGAAAGATCAGCTGAAATCACTTCATCCACATTCAGTGTGAGATGACGGATGTCACCACAGACAGAGACTGAACACTTTCCCAGTCACAAGAAGGGGTCTCCATGAGGGTACCTTCAACAGGCTGGTGACTCGGGGAAATGGCACCTTATGAACTTCTGGGCATGGTGTCCCTAATATGGTGACTTGTGTGAATGTTTCAATGATCAGCTGTAACTTTCAAAGCATCTTCAAGAAAAACCTCGTGTGCCTTCAGGAAGACCTTCCATTTTCTTTCTTTGCAGGAAAAATCAAGGATCTGTTTCCCAGAAATTCTCTTGACAGCTCCACCGTTCTGGTGCTGGTGAACGCGATCTATTTCAAAGGGCAGTGGCACCGGAAATTTAAGGAAGAATACACTGTCGAGGAAGAATTTTGGCTGAGCAAGGTATTGTGTATACTTATTTTTTTTTAATTGTTTTCTTTTTCTATTTTTTTTTAATGAGGAGAGGTAATTACATGTTTATTTATTTTTGGAGAAGGTACTGAGGATTGAATCCAGAACCTCATGCATGCTAAGCATAGGCTCTACCACCTGAGCTATACCCTCCACTTATAATTTATTTTCATGACGTACTACAGCTCTAGCTGAAATGTGAAACTTACATACATAATTATTAACGTAAGCTGCAGGTGTAAAATCAAATTTGTCAAGGCTCTCTTTCCTTACGTAATTTTTTTTTCTTTAATTAGTTGGGTATCCTCATAGAAACTCTTGTCTGTAACTCACAGATTTCCCAGATCATCCCCTAGAAGGAGGATGAGTTTGGTATCTCAATAATATTATACCTTTTTCTGACTTGTGTTCACTTGGCACTTGTTTCCACATTAATTCCTTGCAGGATACAAGCAAATCTGTGCAGATGATGAAAGAAACCAACGACTTCAATTTCGCCTCCCTGGAGGACATGCAATTCAAGATCCTGGAAATACCATACAAAGGCGAGGAGCTAAGCATGATGCTGCTGCTGCCCAATGAAGTAGATGGTCTGCAGAAGGTAAAGCCGTGCACCTCCAAGTCTTCCTACTGTTGCTTTGATTCCTAGCAATGCAAACAAAATAGGCTGTTCATACATTGGTGGTGCTGGCTGGCAGAGATCCAGCACAGAAAAAACAAATAAAAAAATTCCTTATGGATCACAGTATTATAAGAATATATAGAAATTCTGTCCATCACAAGTCACATTAATATTCTGATGAAACTATGGAATGTCAGTTCACAAAACTACATACCTAGCTCCACACCTTAATATTTTGTAGCCATAACAACCTGCAGTAAAATCCAGTCCACCCATTTAAAAACAGGAAAATAACACTCACATGTAGGGGACAGATGGAAATATTTGCAAGTTCATTCACAAACAAAACAAGGAAATAGAAATAACACAGGTGACATATTGCATACTAAATCACAGTGGTTTTGTAGACTGTGGGCAAATAGATTTATTTTGATCCCCACTTTTCAATGTTGAATTATTCTGTTCTGAAGAGCCCAAAAGTCATTCAGAGCCTCATTGCTCGGAGTTTAAAAAAAATAATTAGAGAATTTTCCTCTTCTCATGTTATAATAGTTAAAGTTAATATGTAAAAATTTCAATATACAATGCCAATATCTTACATTTAAACGACATTCTGTTAATGGTCGTCTGCAATTACTGGAGTAGCTGCTGCTGACGCTGATGTGGCAGCGAACTTCCCACACTCAAAATGTATATGGAGTGACACTGGCAACTGGAAATCCTCAGGGAAAGTCCTGTGGCAATAAACGTGAACAAACATCAGAGTACTCTTTCTCCAGCTCTGCGGTCCCCATTATCCGGGACCCCGGGAACCCCAGTTCTAGGATTTAGCCTATGGTAACAAGTCTAAATGAGGCAAACGCTTTTGGACAGAAGTGGCTTAAAATAATGAAAAATTTTAACCAAGGAACAATGGTACATGCTTGTGTTACCAGTACTTTAGCTTAGGGATTGACATGCAGTAAATATATATTCAAATAGATGTTCATTAAATAAACCTATATACACTGAGTATGAATTAAATGAAGTATCATGTAACAATTTAAACCTGATTAGAGAAATACATATCTCTACGGGAAAAGTTTACAAGTAGGTCAAGAAAAAGAAAAGAATGAAAGTAGGATGTATGCTATGAATGCACAACGTAAAACTTTATGAAGGAAAGGACATTAACAAAGAAGTCTTTGAAAATGAGGCGTTCCACACATATGCAGCATGAGAATTGGACAGTTCATCTTTTACAAAATAGTTTTATTTAATGATTCTGTTGCTGCATATACATATATATTTATATATTTATACCTATATACATGTATAGATATTTATACATATGCATCTAATTATGTGTACATATATTGATAAAAATAGCAAAGTCGTGAAAATATAAGATCTTTTATTTGATTAAATAATATATATTCAGGTCTCTGTTAGTTTTGCCTCCTCAGATTGAATCTAATCACTTCAATCTCCTGTACTTACACTTACTGTTAAGATAAAGGTTTCCCACACGTTTCAATCCAGTGTTAAGCTGGGCTCCGTGTCCTTGTTTTCCATCATTACAGTTGGAAGATAAACTCACTGCTGAGAAATTATTAGAGTGGACGAGCTCACAGAATATGAGGACGAGTCAAGTGGATTTACACTTACCTCGGTTCAAAGTGGAAGAGAGCTATGACCTCAACGGCATGCTGGTAGCCCTGGGGGTGGTGGACGCCTTCAGTTTACGGGATGCTGACTTCTCAGGCATGACCAGGAAACACAGGCTGGCGGTGTCTAAAGCCGTACACAAGTCCTTTGTGGAGGTGAATGAGGAGGGCACGGAGGCCGCAGCGGCCACAGGCATCACTGTGGCTTTAACATCAGCATCAATACCACATTTTGAACGTTTCCATTGTGATCACCCTTTCCTGTTCTTCATCAGACACAACAAGACCAACAGCATCCTCTTCTTGGGCAGAGTCTCTTCCCCTTAGATGTGATTACCCTTGCACCACCCTAGGGGCACATGCACAGAGTCCTTCTGATACACTCATTGCTGGAAGCAACAGGTTCTCCTTGATGTGTTTCCCTTTCTAACCTCATGGTCATCACTAAGAATCTAACCATTGGAATAACATTTCTGTCTGTCACTCTCTTTCTACAATCACATGTTGGCCTACTTTATTTCCCGATGATAATTTCTCTTCAGACAAAATGTCCAAAATGTGATAGAAGTATATTTCAACACTTTAAATTCATCTAAATTTGAAATATCATATGTGCTATCTCAAAAAATTATAGCTACTATTCAAACCTATTGACCTAGACACCCAAATGTATTTGAATTTTGGTGGTATGTGGGACACTTACCTGTCCTCATCTTTTGGTTTTATGAAATACATTATCAATAAAACAATGACTTACTCATATCATTTGTTGCTTTTCCTCTTTTTTCTTTTCAACAAAGTGCAAGCACCCACCACACATAGAAAAAATAATTTAGAAATATATGACTGCATTTTTAAACATACAAAGGTAGTAGAGCATGATGACGCAGAAGAGGCAAGCCACTACCAGAACACGAATGGCTCTGTAACCCATGTCCAGAACTTAAACATGAGTCTAGAACTCAGAGACTGGATAAAAACTGAATCTCTAAAGATGTGAGGCTGATGATATGATTAGAGTTACCGAGAGAAATATGGTCATTGTAGCTAAAGGCAAGGATGGCATCACACTGGAAAGGAGAAAGTGAAAAGAAAGGAGGACCAAGATAGGACCCTGAAGTACATCAAGATATAAACGTCAAGTATTGCCAGTTTTTATTTTCTAGAACATAACTTTTTAAGAAAGGACAGGAAGAATCTTTTAGAGTTGACAGATATGTTAATGACATAGATTGGGGTGATGGTTTCATAGATGTATACACAACTCAAAACTCATTAAGTTGTACACATCAATTAGGTAGAACAAATTCCGTATCAATCATTTATCAATAAAGCTATGTTTTAAAGGAAAGTAATAAAAAGAAATGCATTCTACGCCTAAAAAATAAAAATAATAGAAATTTACAAGGGATAGAATGCTTATGTGCATACAAAGTACCACCCCACAGGATAGCACCTCATTCCCATTGGATGGACCAAAGTTGAAATTAAAAGACGGGTCATACTCTCTGTGGAGAGAATGTGGATCAACCACAACTCTCATTAAAGCGTACAACGTATTGATTTGATACACTTAGTTACTGCAAAATGATCCCGCCATAGCTTTAGCTAAGGCCTCAATTACATCACAACGTTACCATCTCCTTTTTGTGAGCTGTTTTTGATCAAGGACGGCTGTCTAATTGTTGCTCTCTGAGGGGGAATGGAGGCTGGGGTCTTCTACGTGGCAATTTCGGTGATGTCACTCCAGAAATCTTTAAGTCTCTATGGCTGAGCAACGCACTTGTGGACAAAGTGTTCCTCCAGTGTACAAAGAGACATGCGTCAGTACTTTCTTATAAAATTAAAGGTACACTTACCAATGGATCCAGAAATTCCATGCCTTGATGTTACACTAGAGCTCTGAATACACATGTCACACAATGAAAATCTTCATTGATGCCTTATTTGTGACTGTCAAAAGCTGGGAAAAACTCGAGTTTGTGTCAGCAGGTGAGCTGTAATGCAAACTAAAGGGGGGCACTTGGTGGTAAAAAGAAGAAACTACTGATCCTGCAGAAACATGAATAAAAGCCCAGCACTGTGCTGTGCGAAACAGGAACTGGACAGAGAGAGTACACGTCCTGTGATTCCAGCTATATGGTGCCCTGAACAAGAAAACAAACGTGTGGTGACAGAAAGCTGCTTGACGGTTCCCGAGGCTGGACTTGGGGAAGAAACTGATTGTTCAAAACTCCAAGGAAATAGTCTGAGTGAGATGAATGCTCTACAACTTGATTGGATGATGATCACAGTGGTTTGCATTTGTCCACAGTCATCACACTGCACTCTTATAACGTGTGGATTTTACTTTATGTAAATGGCACCTCAATAGATTTGATTAAGAATGACATAGAGGAGGAGATTTGAACAAAGCACCCATAGTAGGTATTGCCTCAGAATTATTTCTGCTGTAGGGAAACGCTTCATAATTAAAGCTGTTTTTAAGACAGCCCCCTATTTAGGAAAACAATTTTCAAGGTGCATTAGGTATACTTCCATTTAATCTCACTTAATTTTATTTTATTTAAAAACATTTTTTAAAGTTTTTTTTTATTGAGGTGTGGTTGATTTACAATGTTACTTTCAGGTGTACAGCCAAGAGAGTCAGGTATACATATACATGGAAATACATTTCTTCTTTTCACGCTCTTTTCCATTATATGTTATTATAAGAAATTGAATATAGTTTGCTGTACTACACTGTAGGTCCTTGTTGCTTATCTTTTTTATATATAATAGTGTCTATCTGTTCATCCTAAGCTCCTACTCTATCCCTTCTGCACACTTTCCCCTTTGGTAACCATGATTTGTTTTCTATGTCCATAAGTTTGTTTTTGATTAGTAAATAAAATTTGTATCATTTCGTAAAAATTCCACATACAAGCCATATCATATGATATTTCTCTTTCTCTGTCTGACTTACTTCACTAACTATGATATATGATAAACTCTAGGTCCATCCACGTTGCCACAAGTGGCATTACTGCATTCTTTTTCATAGCTGAGTAACATTGCATTCATCTCACTTAATTTTAAATGGTGTGTACTCGAAGGCAGTGATTCAATAAATCTTCCATTTAAAATGTGTCCTAATTCATAAAAGACAGTAACTCTGAAATGGCTTGTGTGTGTGTGGTGTCGGGGGTGGGAGTGGAGGATCTGTACACTAGTATGCTCTGGGACTAGAACCTTGATTCTCACTGTACACAGTGGGAAAGTCAAATATTGTCTTACTGTTTTCATGAAACTGGTTGTGATCTTGTGGTCTGGGGACTCCTGGAGTCTACAGAACACACAAGAAGAATCCTTCGCACAGAAGGGAATGCTGGAAATGTCTACTGGATTAGGACTTCAGAAAGTATATATTGAACTTAAGCAGAAACTGAGCCATTAAAATATTGAGAAAGAAGCCACATTCCAGAGGGTGAAGAAGGAGAAACACGGAGTCTAGTCGCTCAAAAACTTGAAGGAGAAAAGAAGTTTATATACAGGGAGTGGCTGGAGAGACGGACTTTGCTTGCTTAACAATGAGAGAGAATGTCAATGTGTTGACACCAGGAGGCGGCCCCACCCGAGACACAGAGGTTCATTCAGGAAATGTGTGTAATTACTGTTCCTGAGGAAATGGAGGTGGTAATAAAAAGAGAGAAGGAAGAGTTACACGTTACAGGGCACAAAAGTCTGAAGTTTAGAGGATGATGGGAAGATGAAGAAGTTTCAAAATGATATTCATTTTTTCTTTAATGAAACACAAAGAAAAAACACCAAGTGAAAATGTTCAGGCTATGGGATGAGTAGAGAATTTAAGAAAGGAAAGCAAGTTTACAGAGCTTTGAGGGAAATGCAAAAAGGAGCTGACTCAAGATAATAGAAAGTTTGGGAAACACTGTTGGGAGAACAGCTTAAATCAGAAATCATGGCCCATGTGTGTGTGTGTGTGTGTGTGTGTGTGTGTGTGTGTGTGTGTCAAAATAGACATAAAGTGAAATTTACCATTTTAATCATTTCTAACCCAACAGTCAAGTGTCATTAAGTACATACATTGCTGTGTGGTTGTCACCAGTATGGTGGCTCCTCAAACTGGTTCCCAGAATAGTTGCACCATTCCCACCAGCAATTCTCAAGTGTCCCATGTTCTTCACGTCCTTGCCACACTGCGAGCTTCTGTTGTGCACATTTCCATATCTTCTTTCTAAAAACGTCTATTATTCAATCTTTTGCAATTATTCAACTGGGTTTTTCATTTTTGTTGTTCTTCTTGTTGAGTTGCAGGAGTTCTTGAAGTATTGTGAATGTTAAACCTTTATCAGATATATGGCTGGAAATGTTTTTCCATGTTCTGTGGGTTGTTTTAACTCTCTAGACGGTGCCTTACGATGCATAACAATTGTAAATGTTGATGATGTCCAAGTTATGCATTTTCTCTTTTGTTCCCTGTGTTTGGGTGCATATCAAAGAAATCAATGTCAAATCCTATGTCATATTTTTCTACTATGCGTTCCTCTAAGAATTTTGTACTTTTAGCTCTTACATTTAGGTTTTTGATTCGTATTTATAAAAGATACTTCCTCTTAGTTTTATTTTTTCTATTGTCTGTCTAGCTTTGATTTCAAAGTAGTGTTGACCTCAAAGAATTAGTGGGGAAATGCTCCCTCCTCTTCAAAGTATCAGTAGAGTATGAGAAGGAATGGTGTTAATTTTCTAAAATATTTGCTACAACTGACCATTGAATCCTTTTAGGCCAGGGCTTCTCTTTTACGGAAGAAACCATGATTATTTAGTGAAGAAAAAATAGGACCATATTCATTTTCATGATCAGATGAAATACAATCCATCCACCATCCTGTCTATGAAAACATCATTCTCTCTCCCGGATTCTGCCACTCAATAATTTTAAGATCCGCAGGGTGTTTCCCAAGTTGGGATGTAGGGGGGGGTCATCAGCCTTCTGCTTCTTTAAAGAGAAAACACTTGAAATCTCTTTTGTCCCCGGGAGGTCTTGTACTGCTGACTTGCTGTTGCAGTCCCTGCACACGGTGTCCCTAGTTGTGTGGCCAGAAAGGGGAGCACCTGGCAGCACACAGCAGCACCATGTCCGGATCTGGACCCTGCAACAGTGATGGCCAAACCCTTTGCTCAAGAACAACTCAGAACTTCCCCTTCAAACCTCCCATATTTTTTACTTGACAGCTACACATTTTGTCCATAATGTAAATAGTTAGAAAGGATATAATTTCTGTCCTACTACGAGTGTTGCTATTTTAAAATAGAACTCTTACGTCACACTTCTACATCCATCCAATGCAATCTACCTCTATGATACCCACTGTCACCCATTTGAATCACATGAACAACCCCTTCAGTCGTCAAATACTTTATGTGAAATCATGCTGTATGGGAAATATACTTTCATTCTACTTTCTCCTAAGAATTTCATTAGAATGAATGCTTTTATATTTTAAAATATAACTTTACCATGCTTCTTTCCAATGAAATTGTTCCGAAATTTAAAGTATGGATTTTTTTCATTTCCCATGACCGTATTTCTCTAAATGTTTCAAAGGACTCTTTTGGATTGAGTTATCAGTACCCTGGCTGTATGTATAAATTAAAAACAGACACCAAAATATAAATATAGGAGGAATAATAATTCAACATGAAAGCTAAGTTGTTACATTGAAGC
Source organism: Camelus dromedarius (assembly GCF_036321535.1). Taxonomy (NCBI): domain Eukaryota; kingdom Metazoa; phylum Chordata; class Mammalia; order Artiodactyla; family Camelidae; genus Camelus; species Camelus dromedarius. Next base: position 18,415,664 of record NC_087463.1, on the reverse strand, counting down.
AGCATCTCTTAATGAGATGAATCAGAACAAAATTTCTCTGGATTTTTCATTTAAAATAAAAGTGTATCCTACTTAAGGCTCACTGGTTATGCATCAAACATAGATTCTTGGAACTTGTTCATAACAGATTGAATCATTAAATATTTTAGAGAGGAAATAGAGCAAAGAGTCAAGTCACTTGCACAGGAGGATAATCACGATGAGATTCGATAGAATAGATTTTATGTATCAACTGAGTAATGTCCGTCGTATCTGCAAGAGATTTCATAGCTTTTATTCACAGGCTTTATCCAACATCACTTAAAACTATATAAGCCAGTAAACCTGCCAGTTTTTTTTGGTATTTTTTCTGTAAATATTTGTATTGATGTATACTTCGTTTACAATGTTGTATCAATTTCTGGTGTACAGCATAATGCTTCACTCATACATGAACATACATATATTCATTTTCATATTCTTTTTCACAATATTTTTGGTACTTTTGTGCCCGAAATAAGCATCAGAAAGAATAGAAGAGAATTTGTTACAAGTAAATTCAGAGGTAGAAAATTCATATTTAGTGTTCAGCAGCAATTCAAATGAACTTTTGCTTTGATGCACAGAGGAATGCAAACTGGAAAATAGTCAAAATTTCAAATACGTCATTTTGCAAAATTCCCATTAGTCTCACTGTCCCCATGCCTTCATTTATGTGTGATCTTGATATATATAATTTCAAGGGACAGCTTCAAGGTCAGGAGTTTCCTGGCCAGTAAGACATAATTGCTGGTACCTATGAGAGTAAATTTTTTTTAACATTTTTTATTGATTTATAATCATTTTACAATGTTGTGTCAAATTCCAGTGTTCAGCACAATTTTTCAGTTATTCATGGACATATACACACTCATTGTCACATTTTTTTCTCTGTGAGTTATAACATTTTGTGTATATTTCCCTGTGCTATACAGTGTAGTCTATTCTACAATTTTGAAATCCCAGTCTATCCCTTCCCACCCTCCACCCCCCCGGTAACCACAAGTCTGTATTCTCTGTCTGTGAGTCTATTTCTGTCCTTTATTTATGCTTTGTTTTTGTTTGTTTGTTTGTTTTTGTTTTTGTTTTTTAGATTCCACATAATGAGCGATCTCATATGGTATTTTTCTTTCTCTTTCTGGCTTACTTCACTTAGAATGACATTCTCCAGGAGCATCCATGTTGCTGCAAATGGCATTATGTTGTCGGTTTTTATGGCTGAGTAGTATTCCATTGTATAAATATACCACTTCTTCTTTATCCAGTCACCTGTTGATGGACATTTAGGCTGTTTCCATGTTTTGGCTATTGTAAATAGTGCTGCTATGAACATTGGGGTGCAGGTGTCATCCTGAAGTAGATTTCCTTCTGGATACAAGCCCAGGAGTGGGATTCCTGGGTCATATGGTAAGTCTATTCCTAGTCTTTTGAGGAACCTCCACACTGTTTTCCATAGTGGCTGCACCAAACTGCATTCCCACCAGCAGTGTAGGAGGGTTCCCCTTTCTCCACAGCCTCTCCAGCATTTGTCATTTGTGGATTTTTGAATGACGGCCATTCTGACTGGTGTGAGGTGATACCTCATTGTAGTTTTGATTTGCATTTCTCTGATAATTAGTGATATTGAGCATTTTTTCATGTGCTTTTTGATCATTTGTATGTCTTCCTCGGAGAATTGCTTCTTTAGGTCTTCTGCCCATTTTTGGATTGGGTTGTTTATTTTTTTCTTATTGAGTCGTATGAGCTGCTTATATATTCTGGAGATCAAGCCTTTGTCGGTTTCACTTGCAAAAATTTTCTCCCATTCCGTAGGTTTTCTTCTTGTTTTATTCCTGGTTTCCTTTGCTGTGCAGAAGCTTGTAAGTTTCATTAGGTCCCATTTGTTTATTCTTGCTTTTATTTCTTCTAGGAGAAAATTTTTGAAATGTATGTCAGATAATGGTTTGCCTATGTTTTCCTCTAGGAGGTTTATTGTATCTTGTCTTATGTTTAAGTCTTTAATCCATTTTCAGTTGATTTTTGTATATGGTGTAAGGGAGTGTTCTAGCTTCATTGTTTTACATGCTGCTGTCCAGTTTTCCCAACACCATTTGCTGAAGAGACTGTCTTTATTCCAATGTATATTCTTGCCTCCTTTGTCAAAGATGAGTTGACCAAAAGTTTGTGGGTTCATTTCTGGGCTCTCTATTCTGTTCCATTGGTCTATATGTCTGTTTTGGTACCAATACCATGCTGTCTTGATGACTGTAGCTCTATAGTATTGTCTGAAGTCTGGGAGAGTTATTCCTCCAGCCTCTTTCTTTCTCTTCAGTAATGCTTTGGCAATTCTAGGTCTTTGATGGTTCCATATGAATTTTAATATGATTTTTTCTAGTTCTGTGAAATATGTCCTGGGTAATTGGATAGGGATTGCATTAAATCTGTAGATTGCCTTGGGCAGTGTGACCATTTTAACAATATTGATTCTTCCAATCCAAGAGCATGGAATATCTTTCCATTTTTTAAAGTCTTCTTTAATTTCCTTCAATGGTTTATAGTTTTCTGTGTATAATTCTTTCACCTCCTTTGTTGGATTTATTCCCAGATATTTTATTACTTTGGGTGCTGTTTTAAAGGGGATTGTTTCTTTACTTTCTTCTTCTGTTGATTTATCGTTAGTGTAAAGAAATGCAACTGATTTTTGAACGTTAATTTTGTAACCTGCTACCTTGCTGAATTCTTCAATCAGCTCTAGTAGCTTTTGTGTGGACCTTTTAGGGTTTTCTATATATAGTAACATGTCATCAGCATATAATGACACTTTTACCTCTTCTTTTCCAATTTGGATCCCTTTTATTTCTTTCTCTTGCCTGACTGCTGTGGCTAGGACTTCCAGGACTATGTTGAGTAGGAGTGGTGATAGTGGGCATCCTTGTCTTGTCCCAGATTTTAGTGGGAAGCTTTTGAGTTTTTCACCATTGAGTACTATGCTGGCTGTAGGTTTGTCATATATAGCTTTTATTATGTTGAGATATGTTCCCTCTATACCCACTTTGGTGAGAGTTTTTATCATAAATGGGTGTTGAATTTTATCAAATGCTTTTTCTGCATCGATTGAGATGATCATGTGGTTTTTGTCCTTTCTCTTGTTGATGTGATGTATTACATTGATTGATTTGCATATGTTGAACCAGCCTTGGGTCCCTGGGATGAACCCCACTTGGTCATGATGTATAATCTTTTTTATGTGTTGTTGGGTTGTATTTGCTAAAATTTTGGTGAGGATTTTGGCGTCTATGTTCATCAGTGATATTGGCCTATAATTCTCTTTTTTGGTAGTGTCTTTGCCTGGTTTTGGTATCAGGGTGATGGTGGCTTCATAGAATGAGTTTGGAAGTATTCCCTCCTTTTCAATCGTCTGGAAGAGTTTGAGAAGGACTGGTATGAGTTCTTCTTTGTATGTTTGGTAGAATTCCCCGGTGAAACCGTCCGGTCCTGGACTTTTATTTGTAGGGAGGTTTTTAATTGCTATTTCTATTTCCTTTCTAGTGATCGGATTGTTCAAGTGTTCAGATTCTTCTTGATTCAGTTTTGGTGGACAGTATGTTTCCAGAAACTTGTCCATCTCCTCTAGGTTATCCAGTTTGGTTCCATATAGTTTTTCATAATATTCTCGTATGATATTCTGTATTTCTATTTTGTTTCTTGTAATTTCTCCATTTTCCTTTCTTATTTTGCTAATTTGTGCTCTCTCTTTTTTCTTCTTTGTGAGTTTGGCCAGAGGTTTGTCGATTTTATTTACTTTTTCAAAAAACAAGCTTTTGGTTTGGTTGATTTTTTCTATGGTCGTGTTAATCTCTATTGTATTTAATTCCTCTCAGATCTTTAATATTTCCTTCCTACTGCTGCTTTTTGGGGCTTTTTGTTCTTCTTTTTCTAATTCATTCAGGTCGTGGGTTAAATTGTTTATTTGAGATTGTTCTTCTTTTTTGAGGAAGGCCTGTATCGCTATAAACTTCCTTCTTAGGACTGCCTTTGCTGTGTCCCATAGGTTTTGAGTGGTTGTGCTTTCATTATCATTTGTCTCAAGGTATTTTTTAATTTCAGCTTTGATTTCCTCATTGATCCATTGTTTTTTCAATAACATATTGTTTAATCTCCATGCTTTCCTTTTTTTCTCCTTTGTTTCTCTGTTGTTGATTTCCAGGTTCATGGCATTGTGGTCAGTAAAATTTTATATTGAACAACTGAGAAACTGAGGGACGTGACGACACTGCTCCTGGCAGGCCGGGTGAGATGCATCTTAAAACCAAGATCATTTCTTGGATCACAGAGGTTGGTTCCAGAGGTAATAAGATGACAAGTTTATGGTGATGAGATGGTCTCAGAGTTTGGTTTAGGGCATGAGGCTTTGGAAATCACTTCTGACCCAAAAGTAAGGGAAACTTGGCACACCTCCCTTGTCACTGAGTCCCTGCATCCAGCGCTGTGTTAGAGACCCCTCACTTAACCCACTACGAAGTCACACGAAGTAACTAAGGACCCACTGTATACAGAATGGATCACTGAAGAAGCTAGAAAAATATGATCACATATACTATAAAACCATTGCTAAATTCAAATTGAATCTTCAAGAAGCATTCATCAAAATGTACAAAGACAACAATCCGTTATTCCTGGCTACTGATAGATGCGGGAAGAAAAAAATCTCTCTGTGTCCAAAAAGCACACTTATTCCACTGAAACAGTAACAGAGCCCCATAACACAAGAGGGGGGAGGTAGTGTCATTTTATTGATAAGGTGACAAGTTACAGAATACTTTTTACCTGAGGACTTTAATCAATCCTTCGTTCATGGAAGATATCAATCAATGCAAATCTTAGGTATCAATCCAAAGCTAAAAGGAAGCAAGGGCTGTGTGAATGGCAGTAGAGGTGGGAGACGTCAGAGAGGGATGGAGCCTGGAGCTGGGAGGGAGGGAAAGGAGGGGCCCTAAGGTGAGGGAAATGGACTAGGGACCGCCTGGATTGAAGCTGTTACAGTGGCTAGATGACCAGGTAAGCACAGACGGCCTGCCTGCGGTGGGCGCCCAGGAAAAGCAAAGAGCCTGCACTTAAGGGAGGCAGTGGAGAGGGAGTGCAAGACAGAAAGCCAGAGATGTGGAGGAGACCCGAAGGTAGCATCCAAGGGAGAGGAGTCAACAAGTGACAAATAATTCAAAAATTCACTGTAAAGGGGGACTCTCGGGGGCTAACAGGGAGTCACTGCTAGGCTTCAGCAGGAAAGACTGAGAGGTGTAATGGGGTGAGGCCACAGTGGATGCAGAAATAGATGGGGAATCTGCACGCGTGGTGTAAACCTCAGCCCGAAAGGACAAACCACAGATGTTGTCAGTGTTTCTGCAACAAACCACATGGACAGCAGACGGCTCTCAGAGCTGCCCTGTCACAAGTGGGTGTCGTGGGACCCCCAGTGAGCAAGCCCCCTCCTGCCCCAGAACTTCAGTTCAGTGGCCAGTCTCCCCACTTTCCCCACCCACAAAGCAACAAAGATAGTCATGCACCTGTTTTCAATGTGCATTTTTCTCCACTGAACATTATGTTTGAATCATCAATCATGAATATCTGATTCATTTTTGTTCAGCACTGTCAGATATACTATTGTGTCAACCCATGGTAATTAGATTTCCTTATTCTTCCATTTTAAATGTCATAATTTTCTCTACTTCTTACCATTGCTGACAGTACTGCCATTAACCCTCAATACACGTATCCCTGAGCACCACATGTGAGGGTATCCAGGTCTCAGGTTTAAATAGAGAATTGCTGACTCTTAACCAAATATCACCAAGGGTTACCAAGTTGCTTGTAATAACTAACATTTTCATCACCATTTCATACAGCTTCTCTACTTCTGCAAAACACCAATCCTTAGGTTTAAGAATTCTCAGCATTCCTGGTGTTAATCTCATGTTTACATTAATTATATTTTCCTTACAGAGAAAGATTAAGCATCTTATTACTGCAAACATATATACTTGTCAAGATTTACTTCTTAAGATTCATAAAAAAATCATCTTCAGATTTCTGTTGGATGACTTTCCCATGCCCTTCACAAGAAAGCAGCTGATCCCACAATCATGTTAATCATCATTGTCACTATAACAGCTGAGCACCACAGCCATGCATGTCCCAACACCTGTCTTCCACCTGCACTTCCTGTCTTCCCTCCATCACTAACCACTTGATGCTACTACATGCCATACACCTGTGCCCCATTTCCCCTCAGCAGGTGCTTCTCAATACATGAGCAACTCGATCCTCAAATTCCATCTGAAGATGTCTTTCCTAAAGCTACTTACTCACTGTACTAGTCAAGGGTCTATCAAATGTCACAGTCAAATGGGTAATTAAGGAAGATTAATAATAAAGGGACAATACAATGTCTGGTCAGGGCTAAGAGAATAGATGGAGAATAGGTGAAGCATTCCAGGTCTAGCAAAAGCAGGGAGACAGTGCCACCCCAGGACCTGGAGGGCAAAGGCAGGTATGGTGACCAAAATCCAGAGGAAGTGGCTGTAGCTGCAGAAAAGGCTGCCCAATAAGACCTGTGGCCTTTGGTAAGGAATGTCAGCCACCCCTTAACAACCCAGCTGACAAGAAGTCGAGTGACCAAGCTCCCTACCATATCCAGCTGGGAGTCTTCCCTTGCTGCCTCCCACTGACCAAATGCAATGTCCCCAGAGGACAAGGACCCTGACTATGTCTTGTGCATCTCTGCCACCAGGGGCCACAGGAGGTTGAGAGAGTGAAGGGAGAAACTGGAGAAGGGAAATAAAGTTCCCAGCACATCTTTGTCCTAGGGAATCAAATCTCTTTATACTTTTACAATTTTCCATCTTCATTAATACTGTGGACACCAACACCAACAATAATTAATATTGCTTTATATTAATATTGCTGTATAGAAAGAATATATTCAAATAGGTAAGAAACATCATGGATCCAATTAACAAAAGAACAAAAAACTCGACACGATTTTCACAAACGAAGAGATTCAACTACAACAGTGATGTAAAATAAAATGAGCATGAAACTTACAAGCTTCTGCACAGCAAAGGAAATCATAAGTAAAACAAAATGACAACCTATGAAATGGGAGAAAAGTTTTGCAAATGAAACCGACAAAGGCTTGATCGCCAGAATATATAAGCAGCTCATACGACTTAATAAGAAAGAAACAAACAACCCAATCCAAAAATGGGTAAAATACCTAAAAAAACAGTTCTCCAAGGAAGACATACAAATGATCAATAGGCACATGAAAAAATGCTCAATATCACTAATTATCAGAGAAATGCAAACCAAAACTACAGTGAGGTATCACCTGACACCAGTCAGAATGGCCATCATTCAAAAGTCCACAAATGACAAATGCTGGAGAGGCTGTGGAGAAAATGGAACCCTCCTACACTGCTGGTGGCAATGCAGTTTGGTGCAGTCACTGTGGAAAACAGTATGGAGATTCCTCAAAAGACTAGGAATAGACTTACCTTATGACCCAGGAATCTGCTCCTGGGCACAACCCTACTTGAAAATGACACGTGCACCCCAATGTTCATAGCAGCATTATTTACAATAGCCAAGACATGGAAACACCCTAAATGTCCATCAGTGGATGACTGGATAAAGAAGAAGTGGTATATTTATACAATGGAATAGTATTAGGCCAGAAAAACTGACAACATAATGCCATTTGCAGCAACATAGATTTTCCTGGAAAAGTCATTCTAAGTGAAATAAGCCAAAAAGAGAAAGAAAAATACCATATAAGATTGCTCATATTTGGAATCTAAAAAACACAAAACAGAAATACAAAACAGAAACAGACTCATAGACATAGAATACAAACTTGTGGTTGCCAAGGGGGCAGGGGGTGGGAAGAGAGAGACTGGGATTTCAAAATGTAGAATAGATAAACAAGATTATACTGTATAGAACAGGGAAATATATACAAGATCTTATGGTAGCTCACAGAGAAAAAAGCAATGATTATATCTATGTTCATGTATAACGAAAAAATTGTGGTCTACACTGGAATTTGACACAACATTGTGAAATGAATATAACTCAATAAAAAATGTTTAAAAAAATCTGAAAAAAATAAAATGAGCATGGATTCCATCTGTTGCCTCTATAAGAAAAGTTTTGAATTCACCCAGAAAACTAGAAGCCTTTGGGATGAAGGGCACCACATAAATGATGGGGAGGCAACCGTCTATGAGTGAATATTGAGGAGTAACTTACAAGACGGTAGGTGGGAACCTGGTAAATTACCTGCATGGCCAGAAACTTTAAAAGGGACACTGGGATATTGGCTAGAAAAGGCAGTGGGAACAATATTTTGCGGTTTCACAGTATAAAACAGAGGACTGAGAGGCTACCGCTGAGAAAATATCAAGAGACATACAGTTATTTCAGACAAACAAGGAGGGAGAGGGACAGTCCTAGGAAAAGGAGGAAGCTGCAGTAGTTTCCTTGGCAGCTGACAGGAAGGCCAAGGTAAAGCAAAGAAGAGGGAGTTGCCTCCTAGGTTGTGCAACTTAACAACGCTGACAATCTTCCCGCCCTTCACAAGGAAGGAAGGTTTAGGAAGACAGGACATATTTCTTCACCAACCTGTAAAGGTATAAGAAACAGCAGGGTGTGTCCTGAAAGGGTAATTTCCCCTTAAGTTTTATTGGGTTCTGGATTCTTGGAGACAATGATGTCGGTGCATATGCAGAAAATACAAAAGGCTTAGGTCGGCAAGTACCGCCCTGGAAACCATTGTGACACTTGCTGAGTCTTCTGTGACGCTGTACGACATCAGCGTGTCATAACTCATCTATTACCTGCCAGGAGCAGTTTTCAACCCCAGGACTGGTGGAGAAGTATGACATGGTTTCATATTTAAATGAACTCTCTTTCAATGTAACCAAATTCCTGGTCCTTAGCAATCAACACCTCTTCTCAAAGACAAACCGCATGACAAACCTGCGTGATTCAGCCACAGGGCGAATCAGCCTCAGGCAGGAACTCCCGATACTCCACCTGGGCTGCTCTGTCCCCCGACGTTTCCCTCATGCTCCAGGCTGAGCTTCTTGCTTCTGCTCCTCTAGGGTCGGGCCTCTTTCTCTTTGAGCCCAAAGAAACCCATCCCCCTCCCACTCACAGCCTCCACTTGCTCTGTGATGGTGACATGCGGCCCAACCCTGAACAGAAGCTCCCGGTCCTTCTGTTTGTAGTTTTTCATCCAAGGACTTCTCTCCTGCCACTGCCTTCTGATTTGGACCTCTTCATCAAGACTCAATACTCTACACCCTCCCTCAGCCTTACCTAATCACAGCTCAGGGGTCTTTTTCCTTCAGTCCCATTCAGGTGTTATACCCACAGACAGAGGCGACCTAAGAAGAGCAGAGCCTGGGGGCAGGGGGATCGGCAGAAACAGCTTTCAGTTGTAGAAGACAGATCCCTTCTCCCTTCACAGCGTGTCTCCGTCCCCTGGGCTTCTGGGACCTCACTGTAGGTGACACTTCCTGAGAATGCGTGACGTGCAGAGACAGAGACTCAGCGACAGGACCGTCGACAGTCACGGGGCTGGTGCAGAGAATCAGAACTCACGCCTCCGGACGCTCATCGCATTCTGGTGGGAATGTAACGTGGGGCAGCGGCTGTGTACGGCATTCGGGCAGTTCTTCTAAATCAAACATAGACTTGCCAAAAGACCCAGAGATTTCACTCTTAAGCATATGCCTAAGGTGTGAAAACATAGGTCCACACTGAAATGTCTACATGAGAGTTTATGTCAGCCTAACTCACAAGGCTACACAAGACCCAAAGTAATCCACACATGAACGGATTTGTTTTAAAAGTGGTATATCATACAAAGGAACACTATTTAGTCCTCTAAAGCAATGAAGCACCAATTTATACTCCAACATGAATGAACCTTGAGGATATTATGCTAAGTGAAAGGAGCCTGATACAGAAGGTCACATACTCTGCAATTCCAGTTACAGGAAATATCCGCAATAAATAAACCCACAGAGACAGGAAGCAGATTAGTGGTTTCCAGAGACTGGGGGAGAAGGGAGAACTATGGAAGGACTTTCTTTGGGGAGTGATAAAATGGCTCTGGAATCAGATCGTGCTGGTGGTTGCACAGCCCAATCAAGGTACAAAACACCAGTGATTTGCACATTTTTAAGTGGTGAACCTTACAATACAGACGTCCCTGGGGACCTATGGGGGACTGGATCAAGGACACCCCAGGATTCCCAAGTCCATGAATGCTCAAGGGCCTTGTATAAAATGCCCTAAAGCCTATGTACATTCTCCTTTATGCTTTAAATCATCCTTCAATTTCTGTAATACCTCAGACAATGGGAAAGGTACATCAATAATTATGAATACAATGTAAAATAGTGGCTGGAGTGGGGCAAACACAAGTTCTGCTTTTTAGAATTTTCTGTAATTTTCTTGACATGTATTTTCCAACTGATCGGTTGAATCTGCGGATGCAGGAACAGTGGATATAGAGAGCTGACTGTATGTGCATGATATCCCACTTGGAAAGTCAGTCCGCTGTCCAAACCTCCCACATCTGGTGATAGGGGAGATCCTGGGCCATAAGCCTTGGACATACAGGCTGTCCCCTGCCACTGTCGTGTCTCAGGGTAGAGTCTACTCCGGGGAAAAAACACACTTACTTCTGTCCACCTCTAGTCCCTCTCAGAGTTACTCATTTCTTCCAAATCCAGCTGGATGGAGCCATTTGGGGGAATGGAGGGTGGGCAGGATTTGGTCCTCTCTCTAAGTCACACACATCCCAACTCCATCCCCAACTCCCTGCTCCTGGTTGTCTCTGATTGGAGCCCTAGAGGAGTGTCTGAGCCCCAGCCTCCCCTCCTAGCGACTCTGGGGCCCACAGAGGAGGGTTCTGGGGCTTTCGTGTTTGACCCAGTCCCGCTCCAGCAGATGTTGTGGGAGGATATTAACTCTCTGGAGAGTGCAGAAGAGACAGGTGGCTTCCATTTAAACAGGAGGAGAAATGTCATTTTAAGCCCACAGTGTGTCTAACTTCTGAGCCAGCTACCTGCCTGGACAGCTCGCCTGTGCAATTCATGACCCAGAGAAACCTGGGCTTCAGTTCAACCACTTTGTGCCTCATTCTGTCATCTGTGAAATGGGGAAAACAAAGGGACCAGCCTCAAAAGGTGTTGAAGACGGAAAGGGGTGAAGACATTACCCCACGCAGTAAAAGGCAATATGATTTTGCTACCGAAACACCAGATACATGAAGACACTGAGGCTTCAGTGACAAGGCACGTAACCATGGCATTCAAAGAACACTTTTTCCTCTTTTTTCTCTCAGGCATTAGACTCTGTTGTCCAGACCAAGAATCTGAAGCCGGTGTGCTCAGGGGCACACTGACCAAGACATGTCGTGATCCTGCAGCTCAAACAATTTATTTTTCTGTGTCATCTTTGTGTAAAAATGAGAATACTGCCACCAAATTGGCTCCTGATGGCATCCATGGTTCTTCTCACTGAGAACATGTTAACGCTGCAAGGGAAATGAGCCTCCCTCTGAACTCAGAAATCAGGGAACACTGGGCTTGGCTGCAAGAGGCACAACCGGGAGGACCACTGCCAAGGTCCAGCCGCTAAGGGAAGGCAGATGATGCTTCTTCTCCATCTATGGCTGAGACACCTCGTCCTTATCTCTTACGCTGAGAATTCAAGCTATTTTCTGGTTATAAAGAATAATTCTGAAGGATCTCGATCTCTGAAAAAAACCCTTTCAGAGCATAAAATACAAAATATAAGCTTTTTAATTGTTTACATTTGAAGTGACCATAAAGACATTCAATGTGTAAGAGAAGAAAGAATTTTAAGGGTTCTTTCTGGTTGTGGGTAGTGGCTCGGATCATGGGAAGGCGTTGGAGATAACTGTTTTCTCATTGGTAATAGAAAGGCAGCTACATGTATTTCTTATGAGCCAATGATTGCAGGTCCCAATTTCTGCTGCTGAAAAGGAAATACAGGATTAAAAAAATAATCTTGTCTTTGCTCATGGAGATTTCACCTCAGGAAGGTGACTGTTACTCAGGAAGCTGGTGGTTAGCCTGGTGAAGAAACCAAAGGTTGATTTACTGGAAATTGCAGCTGCTCTGGGCAGTGGGAGGTGCAAGAGGGAGCTATATATTCCCATCTCACCGCTCACCGCGCAGACGCCGTAGGCTCCCCGCCCACCTCTGCCTCCTCCAGGATCACAGGTAAGGGCTGCCAGCAGCGCTGCTTCACTGCACGGAGCTCTTCTGAAAGTGATAACAATGATGTGCATCGTCTCATTGGTCTGTTTCATTTTGTCTGATTGTACTTTATTTACTCTGCCAGGGCAATAGGAAAACGCCTTTGTCATCTGATTTACTCTTTAGGAAACTTCTTTATTTCCAAAAAGAATCAAATAATCTATTAGGAGCACATGGGATCGTGGGGTAGCATGTCTGGCACCCACAGATCCTTCAGAAAAAATCAGGGAAGTGCCTCGTGAGACATGGATGCATGTCACCACATCAGTCTTTGTCTCGGTACCTGTTACAATGCATTTTCTACCCAGTCTTAGTACAGTCAGCAAGGATGGAAAGATAAAAGTCTATTTGTTTTTTCACAAAAGTTGTCTTTAAATATTAATTTCCATACTCCTCTAATGATGAAATGTACACAAGTACACTTTAAAAGGCTTGAAAAGTAAAAAGAAGATAAACATTAGTTACCAGAATCCCACAACCCATATACACGGCATGATGACTTTTAAGAAAATTATAGACTAACCTTCCCTTCAGCAAAGTCATTACAAAATGTCACATGCTTTTCCAGAAGCTCCCGACAGCGTCAAGACACCATGGATTCACTCAGTGGACCAATCAGCCACTTTGCAGTCGATCTGTACGAACAGATCAGACAGAGATCAAGAGGGAAGAATATCTTCTATTCCCCGCTCAGCATCATGTCAGCCTTTGGCATGCTTTACTTGGGGTCCCGAGGAAACACTGCTGCACAACTTCAGAAGGTAGGTGGCAGCTTCCTTTACCTGGAACAGTTGGCACTGGTCCGTCTGTTGTCTTGTGTGCAGATGGTCCCAGATCTGGCTGTCCCCAGGGCTCGCACAAAGAGCCACAAGCAGCCGCGTCACTGGGTGGGCCCGGGGTGGTGGGGGACACACGTCTCCCCCAGTGCCCCCCCTCACTTCCCTGAGCCCAGCCCTCCTCTGGGACCCACATGAACCCCTACAACTGCCCCCCAACTAGAGGGGAAGAGCTCAGGTAGAAGTGACACAGTGACCAAACTCCGTGGGAGGCAGCGTGCTCCCTCTGCAGTGAGTGAAAATGAATCAGGATTCTTTGAAGTGGCTGGTGATCAGCCCGCTTTGCTGTGTCATCAAGGAGCAAAATGCTTACACTTTGCTTTACTTTGTTCTTAAGTCTTTGTTTCTTTATTGATTTTTACTTTAGTTTGCTTTGGGCTTTTGTTTTGTTTGTTTTCTTCGGTTCTTTCTTCCTCTGTCTTTCTTTGATGAAGGTGGGTCTTTAGAGTAAAGCTTCTTCGTCCCACTTCCTGTCTCCTGCAGGCCCTTCACTTTAAGGAAGTCACAGAGAACCCAACAGCAGGAGCCACAGCGGATCCCGTGAGTCCCAGGGCACTTGGGCCTTGAGGGAGGTCACACATCCGAGACGGTCACAGGTTACCCTGGGAATTTCAGATAAACGGAGAAAAGTGTATTTTCAGGGGAATCTTAAGCAAAGTAGATGGGACGGATTGTTTCTCATTTCATATTAGATACTTATTTAATTCATCTGTTTTCCTGAGAGGTGATTAGCCTCTGCTTAACAGCATGTGTTCTGGAGCCCAAAGGTAGCTTCGAATTCCTGCTCTGCTGATCACAAATGGGGAACGTGGCAAAATACAACTACTCTGGGCCTCAGAGACCTCAGCCCAATGAAAGATTTGCTGCTGTACATGCAAACACATGCAAAACATGACAACAGTGCCTGGACAACAAAAAGCCTGCTAGGTGATACATACTGTTATTATATAATAAACATAATGATGGTAATCACAATACATTACTAAAATTACATAATTTTACTTAGCTCATAAATTAAATTAAGAGCAACCATATGTTCAAGTATACTTTGGAAAATGATTAAATGAGAGTTCTGGTGTGCAGCCCAAATGCTCCATAACTTTTAGAGCAAGTAGAGGTTCTGGATTCAGACAGGCTTGAGTTGAAATCTTGGCTCTGCACATTTGTTCTCCAGGGAGAAGTTTTTTAATTATCCAAGCTTTCCTGATTTCATGTCACTTGGACTAAATAAAGAGATGCTGATGGAAAGCCGATAGCAGTGTACCCGCCACACATGGCTCCTCACCCAGACTGTGGTGCTCGTGAGTGAACAGCCATTGAGCACAACCTGTAGGTCTTAGAAGGTAATCCCACCAAGAAGTACAAGGGGCCTTCATGTCACAACATAGGAAATGATGCAAATTAGACACTCCTGTACCACTGGTGACTATTAGGGATGCAGTCTCGTTCTAGCTCTTAGGGTTACCTGGGAAGCCAGATCTGACTGTGAGACAATTAAGGCACAGCCAGCAGTGGAATGGTGCTGCATCTCTGGTTCAAAGGAGAAATGTTTGGAGTATGTTAGAGCAGCAGGAATTTCCGAGAAGGTTGAATGTAAGGATTATGAAGGATATTTGAGGTAAAATACACCAAAATTGAAGAATAACGACAAACATCACAGAGGGGGTGCCAAAATTTAGGCACAGATCTGACAAACTTAGGTGGGTTTAATATTTATATTGAGAGAAACTGATGAGCTCTCGTTTTGATGTTTGAAGGCTGAAAATCCAGAAAATCATCACTTTCAAAAGCTTCTGACTGAATTAAACAAACCCACCGACGCCTATGAGCTGAACGTCGCCAACAGGCTCTATGGCAGAAAGGAGTTTCCCTTCCTTCAGGTGAGTTTCCCTGGCCTGCCCACATCTTTCATTTGCATCCTGTCCTCTGCCCCCCGGTCTCCAAATGGGGGAGGAGTGGCAGGTGAGCCTGGCTGACCCCCACAGAGAGCATTTACCCCAGGGACATCGGGCTCCCGCACCACAACCCACCCGCGGGTTGTCCCAGAGCCTGACCACGCACCAGTGAAGTGGGGTTGGGATGGTCCCACGTCCTCTCTCTGCTCACGACTGAGCAAAATTTAATTTGGGGATGCTTACATAGTTACTCATGAATTACTCTTAATTCCTCCTTTCTTCCTTCCCATGTCAAAGGAATACATGGATAATGTGAAGAAGTTGTACCTAGCCAGTGTGGAATCTGCGGATTTTGCGAATGCTCCAGAAGAAAGTCGAAAGATGATTAATTCCTGGGTGGAAAGACAAACTAATGGTACGTTATGAGAGGGTCACTCACTAAGAATCACTTTTGAGTCCCCGGGGTGTGTGATCTGCCCCCCAACCTGGACACTGCATGGGGTGCCAGGAGAGGGGTGAGATGAGACTGCAGAGGATGGGGGAGGACGTGCAGATGGTGGGATGGTCCCAGTAAATGTGGACAGAAACAAGGGGACCCAGGAGGGAACCCAGCACCAGCTCCTGGAAACACAGCTGGAGTCTGGGGGTGCAGTGTCTTTGTGGATCCCAAGTCTCGGCTCAAGCTTCACTTGATTTCACACTTTTTTCTTTAAGTTAGAGACAATATTAAAAGGATTCCCTTATCCTTTGTTACTTGGGAAACAAGCAGCTCTCCTCTGAACCGTCCTTCTTGTCACCTGTCGCAGAGCTGCATGGCCCGTTGTCCATGCCCACATCCTGCAGGGATGGTCACAGCCATCTCCCCAACCACGGCAGATGTCTGGACAAAGTCTCCATCCTCTGAACCACGTCCTACCTCCATCCCAATTATAGGTCAAACCTACAGCAATTCAAAGTGGAGAATGAAGAGGAAGACACCCTGGGGAATGGTGTTAGGGTCCATGTCATTCATCCTGAAGAGCATTCAGGCCTATTTCCTCTGAGTCAAATGTGGGGGATAAAAAGGGCATAAAGAAAAAGAGAGAGAGAGGAAGGAAGGAAGAAAAAGAAAGAGAGGAAAGAAAGGAAGAAAGAGAGGAAAGAAAGGAAGGAAAGGAAGAAAGAAACAAAGAAAGGAAGAGAGAAGTTATTAAGAAAAGAAGAGTAGAACAAAATCGGATGAAACAAGAGAGGAAAGCAGGTGTTGAGGGCACCAGGAGGAAGGATACATTGAGAGAGGGAGGAAATTGAATCCTGGAAAGATCAGCTGAAATCACTTCATCCACATTCAGTGTGAGATGACGGATGTCACCACAGACAGAGACTGAACAGCTTCCCAGTCACAAGAAGGGGTCTCCATGAGGGTACCTTCATCAGGCTGGTGACTCGGGGAAATGGCACCTTATGAACTTTTGGGCATGGTGTCCCTAATATGGTGACTTGTGTGAATGTTTAATGATTAGTTGTAACTTTCAAAGCATCTTCAAGAAAAACAACTTGTGCATTCAGGAAGACCTTCCATTTTCTTTCTTTGCAGGAAAAATCAAGGATCTATTTCTCAACGATTCTATTGACAGCTCCACCATTCTGGTGCTGGTGAACGCCATCTATTTCAAAGGGCAGTGGCACCGGAAATTTAAGGAAGAAAACACTGTCGAGGAAAAATTTTGGCTGAGCAAGGTATTGTGTATACTTATATTCTTTTTAAAAAATTTTTTTTCTATTTTTTTTTTAATGAAGAGAGGGAATTAGATGTATTTATTTATTCTTGGAGGAGGTACTGAGGATTGAATCCAGAACCTCATGCATGCTAAACATGGGCTCTACCACTTGAGCTATACCCTCCCTTTATAATTTATTTTCATAACATAATACAGCTCTAGCTGAAATGTGAAATATACATACATAATGATTAATGTACAACTGCACATAGAAAATCAAATTTGTCAAGGCTCTCTTTCCTTACGTAATTATTTTTTCTTTAATTACTTGGGGATCCTTATAGAAACTCTTGTCTGTAACTCACAGATGTCCCAAATCATCTCTTAGAAGGAGGATGGGTTAGGTATCTCAATAATATTCTCTTTTTTTTTTTTTTTTTTTTTGACTTGTGTTCACTTGGCACTTGTTTCCACATTAATTTCTTGCAGGATAGAAGCAAATCTGTGCAGATGATGAAAGAAACCAACGACTTCAATTTCACCTCCCTGGAGGACATGCAAGTCAAGATCCTGGAAATACCGTACAAAGGCGAGGAGCTAAGCATGATGCTGCTGCTGCCCAATGAAGTAGATGGACTGCAGAAGGTAAAGCCGTGTACCTCCAAGTCTTCCTACTTTTGCTTCGATTCCTAGCAATGCAAACAAAATAGGCTGTTCATACATTGGTGGTGCTGGCTGGCAGAGATCCAGCACAGAAGAAACAAATAAAAAAATTCCTTATGGATCACAGTATGATAGGAAGAATATATAGAAATTCTGTCCATCACAGGTCACATTAATATTCTGATGAAACTATGGAATGTCAGTTCACAAAACTATGTACCTAGGCGCACACCTTAATGTTTTGCAGCCATAACAACCTGCAATATATTCCAGTCCACTCATTTAAACAGGAAAATAACACTCACATGTAGGGGACAGATGGAAATGTTTGCAAGTTCATTCACAAACAAGACAAGGAAATGGAAATAACACAGGTGACATATTGCATACTAAGTCACATAAAATTTTAGTTTTGTAGACTGTGGGCAACTAGATTTATTTTGATCCCCACTTTTCGATTTTAAATTATTCTGTTCCAAGGAGCCCAAAAGTCACTCAGAGCCTCACTGCTTGCAGTAAAAAAAATAATAATAAAAATAATAATAATAATAATTAGAGAATGTTCCTATTCTCATGTTATAATAGTTAAAATTAATATGTAAAAATGGCAATATACAATGCCAATATCTTACATATAAAGGACATTCTGTTAATGGTCGTCTGCAGTTACTGGAGTAGCTGCTGCTGACGCTGACGTGGCAGTGAGCTTGCCACACTCAGAGTGTGTACGGAGTGACACTGGCAACCGGAAGTCCTCGGGGCAAGTCCTGTGGCAATAAGTGTGAACAAACATCAGAGTACTCTTGCTCCAGCTCTGCGGTCCCCATTATCCGGGACCCCGGGAACCCCAGTTCTAGGATTTAGCCTATGGCAACAAGTCTAAATGAGGCAAACGCTTTTGGACAGAAGTGGCTCAAAATAATGAAAAATTTTAAACAAGGAACAATGGTACACGTTTGTATTACCAGTAGTTTAGCTTAGGGATTGACACGCAGTAAATGTAAATTCAAATAGATGTTCATTAAATAAAGATATATACACTGAGTATGAATTAAATGAAGTATCATGTAACAATTTAAACCTGATTAGAGAAATATATATCTCTACGGGAAAAGTTTACAAGTAGGTCAAGCAAGAGAAAAGAACAAAAGTAGGATGTAAGCTATGAATGCACAAGTAAAATTTTATGAAGGAAAGGACATTAACAAAGAAGTCTTTCAAAATGAGGCGTGTCACACATCCAGAGCATGAGAATTGAACAGTTCATCTTTTACAAAATAA
The DNA here is from genome assembly GCF_036321535.1 of Camelus dromedarius. Lineage (NCBI taxonomy): Eukaryota > Metazoa > Chordata > Mammalia > Artiodactyla > Camelidae > Camelus > Camelus dromedarius. The sequence continues at coordinate 18,396,936 of NC_087463.1, read as the reverse complement.
TTTTATTTAATCATTCTGTTGCTGCATATATGTATATATTTATATATTTATACCTATATACCATGTATAGATATTTATAACTAATTATGTGTACACATATAGATAAAAATAGCTAAGTCATGAACATGTAAGATCTTTTATTTGATTATATAATATATTTTCAAGTCTATGTTACTTTTACCTCCTCAGATTAAATCTAATGAAGTGAATCTCCTGTACTTACACTTACTGTTAAGATAAAAGTTCCCTACACGTTACAATCCAGTGTTAAGCTGGGCTCCATGTTATTGTTTTCCATCGTTTTAGCTTGAAGATAAACTCACTGCTGAGAAATTATTAGAGTGGACGAGCTCACAGAATATGTGGAAGAGTCAAGTGGATTTACACTTACCTCGGTTCAAAGTGGAAGAGACCTATGACCTCAAGGACATGCTGGTAGCCCTGGGGGTGGTGGATGCCTTCAGTTCACAGGATGCTGACCTCTCGGGCATGACCAGGAAACACAGGCTGGCGGTGTCTAAAGCCTTGCACAAGTCCTTTGTGGAGGTGAATGAGGAGGGCACGGAGGCCGCAGCGGCCACAGGCATAGTAATTCGTGAAACTGCAGCATTACATTATGAACGTTTCCATTGTGATCACGCTTTCCTGTTCTTCATCAGACACAACAAGACCAACAGCATCCTCTTCTTGGGCAGAGTCTCTTCCCCTTAAATGTGATTACCCTTGCACGGCCCTAGGGGCACATGCACAGAGTCCTTCTGATACACTCATTGCTGGAAGCAACAGGTTCTCCTCGATGTGTTTCCCTTTCCAACCTCACGGTCACCACTAAGAATCTAACCATTGAAATAGCATGTCTGTCTGTCTCTCTCTTTCTACAATCACATGTTGGCCTACTTTATGATATTTTCCCTTTGGACAAAATGTCCAAGCTATGATAAAAGTGTATTTCAATGCTCTCCTCACCTAAATTTGAAACATCATATCTGCTATTTCAAAAATTATAGCTACTATTCAAATTCGTTCACCTAGATACCCACATTTATTTAAATTTAGGTGATATGTGGGACCCTTATGTGTGTAAATTTTTGATTTTATGAAATACAATATCAATAAAACAATGACTTATTCAAATTACTTGTTGCTTTTCTTTTTTGCTTTCTTTATTTTCAACAAAGTGCAACTGGCCTGCCCCACACAGGAACGACAATTTGTAAACATGCTATCATATAAAAGAAAAAGATGAAATAGGAGTAGAACATGAGGTGGCAGAGGTAGGCTGGACCATAATATGGCACGCTTTGTAGCCATGTTAAGAACTTTGCATTCCATCCTTAAGTAAATGAAAAGACACTGAAGGTTTTGTTTGTTTTCCAAAAGGAGAAAGAGATCATATCTGCAACTTTAAAGTACACATCTACTTATTATGATGTAAATGGATGAGAAGAAAGAACAGTGTGGATACAGTGAAATTATTAGTAAACCATTAGAATGTCAGGAGTGGAATGAGACAAATATTTGGGGAGTGAAATTCACCACCCCAAAATGTGTCTATATGGCGTGAGGATTAATTTAGGCTGATCATTTTTAAGAAACAGAAGAGCAAGAAGCCTCTTACTTGTTCTATAAGAACCCATTTGTATTTCTATAATACAAGACATTATAAACATCCAAAATACGTATTATCTTTCTCATTGTGTTTAGTGCAGTGTAGGCCATTCAACAATTATTCTGTACCAGTTGTGTGCCACACTGGACTAGGCAATGGGTTCTCAGATGTAGTGTGATGGAATAAGGAAAGAAGAGAGGGAGGAAGGGAGGGAGGGAGGAAAGAAAGAAAGAAAGAAAAGAAAGAAAGAAAGAAAAGAAAGAAAAGAAAGAAAGAAAGAAAGAAAGAAAGAAAGAAAGAAAGAAAGAAAGAAAGAAAGAAAGAAAGGAAGGAAGGAAGGAAGGAAGGAAGGAAGGAAGGAAGGAAGGAAGGAAGGAAGAAAGAAAGAAAGAAAGAAAGAAAGAAAGAAAGAAAGAAAGAAAGAAAGAAAGAAAGAAAGAAAGAAAGAAAGAAAGAAAGAAAGAAAGAAAAGAAACAAAGAAAAGAAAGAAAGGAAGGAGGAAAGGAAGGAAGAAAGGAAGGAAGAAAGGAAGGAAGAAAGAAAGAAAGAATCTTGAAGGCCAGAACAGGGGAACTAAACTGAGAACACAAGCAGGCAAGAACTTGGGAAAATGTCCTAATGTTGATGGCCAAGGTGGAGTTCAAGGTCTGGAACTAGAGCTGCAGGATGAGTACAATACAAACATGGAAGTGACTGAGATCAGACAGAAAAATAGCTGGTAGGCAGTCAGAAAACTAGAAAAATCCACAAAACTTAGGGATCCTATAAAGGAGGCAAACTCGGATATTCAGGAAACATTTCATGATAGACACAAGAGACCAGAACTCAGTGAGGGCTCTGCCTTTCCAAGTGGCTGCGCATGAGACTCCCCTAGAGAGTAGGGCCATCCCAGGGCATAGACACCCATCCCAGGCCCTGGCTTGCTGGCATCTAAACATCTAAGGTTGTATTATCTCTGTTCCTGAGAATTAATTATCTGCCTAAATGAGTAGAAACCAGAAACCCACATAAATCAAAATATTGCCTAAGATGATTCACATTTCATTTGAGACTAATAATGCAGTTGTTTCCTCCCCAAGAAGGATTTTTTAACCTATATTTTTTGTATCACAATAATTTTAAGAAAATAAAACCTTGCATTTTGGGGGTACATTCTAAGTTATACAGAGGTCAGACTAACCTAAAGTGAAAATCAATCGCACATGGTAAGCGGAGATTCGCCTGCTTTCTCACCTCCCTGCGGTGATGTTTATGTCCAGTCCAGGGGTGGCAAATCCAAGACCTCAAAGGCAATGCTGAAGCAGCTAACACAGAGGGTCCTGGCATCTCTCTATTTCCACCAGAGGGGGGCTTTACATCCCTGGACCAATGAAGCCTGTCACAACATCCCTGATTCCTCATTCTCCAGAGCAGATCCCACGTTGCACAAATGGTGGACGTTGTCTCCATTTCCCACTCTCCAAAACACATCTACACAAATACAGCAGTAAACTAAGGGCTCAGAGGTCCTGGGACCTCCTGCTGACCCCCAGAGAGGGGCATGGAAAGGCAGATTGTACATAGGTCAGTTTCAGAGCTGGTTATCCTATCAACACTTCCCCAGTGACAGATTTTCTGTTGTGGCAAAGAGGTAAAATCTGCTTGGAGATGCAGAACACATCACAAATAAAGGCTCATAAGTGAATATTGTCAAAACTCAGGGGTTTTATCTGTGCAAGCTTAGTGACAGAGCTTTTGAACACCTTCAACGGGCTGAATACACACGCTGTTGTCCTGGAACACTCACCTCCAAATATTGATGTGGAGATACAAATCAAGCAGAGAGAGAAAAATGCTTCTCTACCTGAAGTTAATTAACATTTTAGAACTGTTAACAATAGCAGCTCAGCTTCTAATACGGTGGCAAAGGACATGATGGCCATGGTTTGGTTTCTAGGCAAAGTCAGAAATTTTATTTCCCCAATACCTTCCACCGTGGTGAAGAATATATGCTTTGTCCCACCAGGATCCTGCCATGGGAACTAAAAGGAAATGTGTGTGCTAGTCATAACCTGGAAGAGAGGAAGTTCTGTTTTCTTATAAGCATCTGATGCTGAACTCTGCCCAGATTCCTGATCCACAGGAAATGTGAGATCAGAAATGTTTATCGTTTTCAGCTGTCACATTTGGGTGCAATTTTTTAGGCACCAATGGATAACTAATACAGAAGCTAAGGTTTTAATTATTTTAATTAATTTAAATGTAAGGTAACCACGTGCGGCTGGCTGGTGGCTACACTATAGGTCTGAAACTTATGCTTGCTTGCTGTTTCATATTTCTATTTGGGAAGAGAGAGCCTCCAACGAGGTAAGAGAAGTTCAAGCGGATGTCCCTATGGGCCCATCCCACGCGCCCTTAGGAGTCAGATCACCGCCATACTTCTGGTCAAAGAGTTGCTCGAGTTTCCCCACAAAACGTCACCAGGGAGTAGGAAAATGACACCAAAGGGAAACTTAGCTCTACACGAAGGAATGAAGAATGGTCCAAACGGAAAATTCTAGGTAAATATAAAAGACATTTTGCTCATTTTGAAAAGATAATTAACTGTTTAATTGCAATCTATTACGTGGTTTATAAGAAATGTAGAACTTAAGTCTATAACAATAGCACAAAGGACAGGAGAAGTACCCTGCTTTAAAGTTGTCATATTCAAAAGTAAGTGGGTTAATATTTCCTCAAGATAGCCTGGGAGGGGCTAAATATGTACAGTATTAACTTGAAAGCAACCACTAGTCAGTCAGCTGTGGAGATGAAATGGGACACTCAAAGTGCTCAGTCAGAAAGAAGTCAGGGAAAGAAGAAAAGAAACAAACAAACTCGAGAAGCAGAAAACATACGACAATGTGGTAGATTTAAACAGCTACGCTAATAGTCTAACACTCTATTTAAAGGACAGAGACTGTCAGATGACATTTTAAAAAGCAAGACCCAAATTAGTAAAGGGTCCGATTCATTTTCGCTATTTGCCTGCTGACAGTGTTCAAGCACCACCCATTTCTCTCTCCCTCCAGCTCACATCGGGCCAGCTGGTAAGGCAGGCCGTGCGCTCCCTCCCCTGGTACCTGTAAGAAGTGCACACCAGGAAAGCCCTGACCATGCCCAGGAACCCTTACTGGAGCCCAGCTCCCAACCACAATAAAAGCCCTCCTGGCTCTTTGCAGCCAGGGACCCTGCCACGCTCGCCCCAGAAAGCCTCATTGCACCAGTAATTAATCTCTTCATACCTTCTTGATGCAGGCATGGAATCATCAATCTCAATGTCCAACCAATTTCTCTTTTTTGTGGGGAGTACATCTTACCTCCATGGGATGACCTGACCACAACATCCCACGCTATGATGTCTATTAAAAAAAAAAGAAAAATTCACTTTAAATATAAGGCCACATTTAGGCTAAATGAAAGGATGGGGAAAGGCGTAGCATGTCAACCCTAGCCACATGAAAGCCTGAGTTGTTACATTATTATTTAGGCAAATTAAATCTCAGGACAAGGGCTATTATCAGGGATGCAGGGGTAGTGACTTGTGATAGAAACATAGATCAGTGGAAGAACAGAAGATCTAGAAACAAACCCAACACATATATATCACAAAGTTTCCAAGGTAACTAATCCACTGGGGGTAAGGATAGCCTTTTCCACAAGTGATGCTGGAACAATTGGATGTCCACATTAAAAACAATCAGCCCAACTCTTATCTCACAAAAATTAATTTGAAATAAGTCACAGATCTAAATGTAAGAGCTAATACCATAAAAGTTGTAGAAGAAAGTCTTAAGAAACTCAAGATAGGCAAAGATTTCTTCAATAAGACAGAAAAAAGAAACTATAAAAGAAAAAAATTAATGAATTGGATTCCATTAAAATTTAAGATTGCTTTTCAAAGATACCATCAAGAAAATGCAATCCATACATCTGACAGAGAAATTTATTCAGAATATATTAAAAATAATTACATGCAAATAATAAGAAAATCAATCTAATAAAAATGGCCAAAAGATCTGAACAGACACTTCACAAAAGAAGATACACGTCGGGTCAATATGCATGTGAAAAGATGCTCTGTATCATTAGTCATAAGGGAAAGGCACAAATTAAAACCACCTCCCACCCACTATAATGGCTATAATGAAGAAGACTGGCACACCACCCACTGGTGAGTATGCAGAGCAACTGGAATGTTCATTCATTGCTGTAGGAATGGAAAATGCTGCAACCACTTTGGAGAACATTTTGGCAGTTTCTTATAAACTTAAACACGTACTTACCATATGACCCAGCAATTTCACTCCTAGGTGTCTACCCAAGAGAAATGAAAGCATAGCTCACACAAAGACTTACGTGCACAAATGTGCGTAGGTAGCATTGTGTATAGTTGCCAAACACTGGAAGCAACACAAATGTCCATTAGTGGGTAAATGGATAAACAAAGTGTGGTTTATCCATCTGATGGAGTACTGTTTGCCAACAGAAAGTAATGAACTACGGATATCTCCACTACTTTGATGAATCTCAAAAACATAGTGCTGAGCAGAAGCATCTGGACACAAAAGAGGACATACTCTATGAATCCATTTGAATGAAACTCTAGACATGACAAATCTATCCTGTAGAGATGTAAGGCAATCAGCAGTTGCCTGGACTGGGGGTGTATAGGGACAGTTGACTAGGAACCAGAACAAGGGAACCACGGAGGGTGAAGCAAATGTTCCATAGCTTGGACGTGACGGTGCTTTCACAGATGTACACGTTTATCATAACTCATCACCTTCTGGGCTTAAAAGGAATGCATTTTATTTTATGATCACATTTATGTCACAACATCAAAACACTTATGCAACTGACAATGGATAATCTGTTAGAACAGAGGGTGACGATATGGGAATCCTCTCTGCCTGCTGTATTGTTTCATTTCGTTCTGGCTTTTGAGTTTTGATTTACATTTTGCTAGTGAGTTTCTCTTCCCTGTATTCAGTTTGCCACTTTATTTGCTGAGAAAGAAAAAAGAAACACATGAATTGAGTAATTTTTGTTTTATTTTACTTCTGCATTAAAATATACCAAAATACTAGGATTGGTGGGAGTCTCCAAATCACTAGTCCATAGACTTTATTGAGGAGATTTTCTCTCCATTAGTGCACAGAACTACAAGACATTGATTTACTTTCAGAAGAAATCAATGGAAGATTATTAAGGAGTCTTGACTTACTATAGGCATCGCACAACCAAAGGACACTTCAGTCTCAAGGAAAAGTATAAACACACACACACTATTACAGTCATTAAATCATCAATTTTTGATGGTAAGATTGAAATGCAAGTAAAACAAATTTTAAAAGAATGGGCCATTTCCATAATCATATTAATACTTCAGCACTGGTGATGGTTGTTTTCTGCCAGCGACTGTCCTAAGGAGAAGAAAATCGGCCAAAAAAGAGGACACTGTCAGCCTCATTGTGCCTGATGAAGAACAGGAAAGGGTGATTGCAGTGAAATTTTTCATAATCTGGGGCTGAGGTCATGGCAAAGCTTATGCCAGTGGCAGCTGCCGCCTCTGTGCCTTCCTCGCTGACCTCCACAAAGGACCTGTGCAGGAACTTCTGGGCATGCAGCCCGGAGGGTGAGGACATCCCCGAAGAGTCGGCTTGCTGCTCATTGAAGGCGTCTGCCATCCCCACGGCTGCCAGGACAGCCTCCATGTCATAACTATCCTCCACTTCAAACCGGGGCAAGTGCAAGTTTACGGTCCTTTCTTCCATATGCCCTGGGCTAGTCCACTCAATTAATTCACTGGGAGTTATTTTATCTATAATCTATGAAGAAAAAAAGGAGAGAAGAATGGCATGATTATCAATAAAAATTTGAAACAGTGTACGACTGATTCAAACCAGTCAAAAATTACTAATTTTAGTAACAAATGAAAGTAGAAATTTCATTTCACTCAACTCCTATCTTTACATAGAGTACTTGCTTCCTATTTCTCTACTTAATTTACCTGTGTATGTATGAAAACTCTATAGCATTAAATGAAGTTTTAAAGGTGAGAAATAAGTCATTTCTTATTCTATCAAGCTAATGTGTATATATATATATAATTTCTTTTTTTTTTTGCTGTTCCCCTCTAGTCTTTGTCTACATATATAATATACAAATTACATATGATAAATATATTATTATAAGGAATATAATTTATATTATATGATATATTTATATAGTTGCAATCACATCAAAAAATCTTTTTTATTTTTGCAACGTAGAGTTTTCCACACCACTGCATATCTCTCCTAAATATCTTCAAACTGGCAGATATTTCCATCAAGTTGTTAAAAATTCCATCTACTATTCATCCTTTCATTCACTTTACAATCCTCTAATATTGAGAATTATGATATATACAATACTAATAATAAAATTTCAAGCTACATATCTTGTGTATTTAATGCAGAAATTAGTGATTTGACTCAAAAAAGTAACTTTCTTTTCTTGAATTATTTCCCTAGGGAAGTCAGATTATGGATACTCTTAAAGCATTCATACATACTGCCATTTTGCTATCCCAAAATATTTCCCAATATATAATGCTACTAGAGACATTTCACAGAAACAGAATAGCAACCAGTGTCACAATAAAGCAGCATCTATCGTTTATTGAGTGCTTTCCATGAACTGGATCCATTCTAGGAACTATTTTTTTCCATGTCCTAGATCCATTCCAGGAGACAGAATAGGTCCAGGACATGGAAAGCACTTAATAAACAACAGATGCTATATTATTATAATACTGGATGCTGCTCTACATGTATACACACACACACATATGTGTGTGTGTGTGTAACAACACTACACATTAAGAACTATGGAACCTGTTTTATAAATGAGAAAATATTGAAGTTCAAGGAAGTTAAGAAGCTTCAAAGGGCAGAAAACTACTAAACAGAGGAACCGGGATTTGAAACAAAGCCTTTCTGTTTTTGAAAATACAGGCTACCAGCCACATTAATTTTTTTAACTGCACAGTGTGTGGGACTAAACCAAGGGGTTCACGACTAAGGGTCCTATGGACTTTTAGTGATTGTTATTAGTCAATGTAGGCTTATTTTTTGGTTTAAAAAAAAAGTACCACTCTGGTAAGTAATGTTGATCATGGGGGAGGTTAGGCAAGTGTCGGGGCAGAAAGTGTATGGGAAATCCCTGTACTTTCCTCTCAATTTGCTATAAACCTAAAACTTCTCTTTAAAATGTCTTTAAAAAAATTAAAGGTCTGAAAAGGAAATTCAGAAGGTCCAATAGCCTACTGAATAGAATGCAAAATTCGCTGTCTATGTCCATGTGTGATTTTTTTTCCCTGGGAAAGAGGTCGACAGAGATTAACCACTTCTCAGAATGGTGGGTGATCTTTAGAACTCCCAAATGACCTTAAATATTCATGTTAGCTCATCCCCAGATATTTTAGTATTGTTGTTCTCGATAAACCTGATCCCATTCAGTGTTCCTCTTTAGATACACCTGTACCTGTGGCACAGAGGGAGAAATAGCTCTGTTTCATCAGCTCCAGATCAGAAGCCCTATTTCCAGGCTCACCTACAAACAAGCTTTGGGATGCAAGCCTCAGGAAATGAAAGCAGGAGTGGGGAGATGTAAGGTTTTACCTTCTCCAGACCATCTATGTCATCGGGCAGCAACACGAACATACTTAGGTCATTGTTTTTATATGGAATCCCCAGAATTTTGGCTTGCAAGTCCTCCAGGATCATGAAGCTGAAGGACTGGTGCTGTGTCATCATCAGCACAGATTTGCTTGTGCTCTGCAACGAATCAACAGAGCGCAGGGTCAAAAGAGGTACAAGACCACCAACCGGGCTCACCAAAGTAATAAGTTCAACTGAAAATCATGCTGAACGAGACATGGAAACAACCTAAATGTCCATCAATTGATGACTGAATAAGTTGATACATACATATAAATATATGAATATATGATAGAATATTACTCAGCCATAAATAAGAATAAAATAAAGCAACATGGATGGACCTGGAGATCATCGTTCTAAGTGAAGTAAGCCAAAAAGAGAAAGAAAAATACTATATGATATCACTTATATGTGGAATCTTAAAAAAAAAAAAAGACACAAATGTACTTATTTACAAAATAGGAATAGACTCACAGACATAGAAAGCAAACTTACAGTTACCGGAGGGAAAGAGGTAGGAAAGAATAAATTAGTTCAAGATTTGCAGATACTAACTACTATATATAAAATAAACAAGTCTATACTGTGTAAGTAACTATATTCAATGTCTTATAATAACCTACAATGAAAAAAAATTGAAAATGTAATATATGTATATATATGTATGACTGAAACATGATGCTATACACCAGAAATTGATACAACATTGTAAAAATTTTTTTTAATTTTTTTAGGTTTCAAAATTAAATTTTAAAAAAGAAATTTAAAAAAAATTTAAAAGAAAATCAACTAAAAATTAACTTGAAAAAGAAAATTAAAAAATTAAATTAAAAAAAGAAAGTCCTGCTAAAGATCAGAGCCTCAGACCTGGCATTTTGCTGTCTACCATGTACATTTGCTCAAACACGACTTCAGGTTTTACATTCTATGTGTCAGCATATCACATAAATTAATGAAGGACCATACCTTATTCAGCCAAAATTCCTCCTCCTGGGTATTTTCTTTTGCAAACTCTCTGTCCCACTGCCCTTTAAAATAAATTACATTCACCACCACCAGCTTGGTGGAGGAGCTCAAAGAGCCACTTGCAAACAGGTCCTTGATTTTTTCTGCAAACAAAAAACAGCAACAAAATTGGCCCATCTTCAAAGTTACAAGTGCTACGCATGGTAGATATGACATCGATGAACTTGACAGATCAGTCAAATCTCAGCCGGGTCAGCACCTGAAGGCCTTGCCTACAAAGGGTTCACTGGCAGAATCATAGGGAGGCTCTCCCTTTGCCATTGCCAATTTATCCCCCCTGGATAAACTGAGGTGTGATGGTTAAGGGTTCAGGCTCTGGAATCAGACTGCCTCTGCTAGGATCCAGCTTTGCCTCTTATCAGCTGAGGAACCTTAGACAAGTTACCTAAGCTCTCTGTGCCTCAGTTTCCACACCTGTAAAACAGGAATAAACCCTGCCTCATAGAGTTGCTGAAAGGGGTAAATGATTTAATATGTAGAAAAGCACTTAGAATATTATCTGGCTTCTAAGAAGCACTAAGGGTCAGCTATCCTTATTTTTACCCATTCAATATAGTTACCACCCAAGATTTAGAGATTTCTTATTTTATTGCAAAAGGGGCTGATGTTTTCACCTCTGGGTTTAGACCATCCCACACTGAATTCCAAAGAATACTACCTTCAACCAACCCTTTGATAAAGCTTCTCTTTCCCTGCTTTTTAAATTTTCATCTCCTTTGGACTAAGTGTGAAGAAAAAAATACGTTCTGAAGTAGCAGGTGTCTCCCCGAAAACTGGAATTTTTAAAATGTGTTCTGAAAAGTTACCACTGAAGCATCAGCCTTGCTCTCCAAAGCATATTTCCTGTTACCCTGCCTCTGTGGGATTTCCCGTGTGATTGGCTCATGCTAGGCGAGGGGGAGGGGGAGGATGGAGTGCGGGCTTCGTCCAGTTCTCTGCTGTGTTTGAGGCTCAGCGTTGCTACCACCCCTACATGATGTTAAGGTGAGCAAGCAGCCCTGGCTGCAGGTGGCAAAGGCAGGTCCTGATGGGAGAGCTTAAGGTTTCCCACTTGACGAAGAGAAAGGAAACCCTCTATGACATTTTTACTTATGGATCCAGACTCGGAAGGAAAGGCTCGCACATAAAAGATGTGAACCCAAGACAGACACGAGCCCAAATTCAGGAGCCCCAAATTTACTGCGATCCACAGCTATGTGCAAATAACTCTCCGCTAAGTATTTCCATGAAGTTGGCTTCCTGTGGTCTCTTGCCTGATTCCCTTGGATCTCCCTGCATTTGCTGAGACCTTTCCCCTCTCTGCAGTGTCTTCTCCAATTCCTCATATCCAGCCCTGCCCCTCCAACATGAAAAACCCATCTCAAATTCCCTCCCACAGCTTGTGCCCCCTGTCATCCCATGCAGGGCCCAGCACAAGGCTTCATGCACAGTGAGAATGTTTTTATGATGAACGATGCATCCATACTCTACCATGTGTTTGGCTTTCAACCCAGGAATTAATCTTCTTTCGACTTTCATCTGCTGCATTTAAAAAATCTACAGGTTCCAGAGAAGCATGGTAATATTTTTCAACATAATCCAAGTATTTCTTTAGGAAAAACAGGGAAGGAATAGAAATAGCTTTAAAATTCAATTTATCCATTGCCAACATTGCTAAATAAATTTATCTGTACATCAAGATAATCAACGTGAAAAGCAGAGACCTGGGTGAATCACTTAGGACTTCCATGCACATTTTTATGCAGGTGTAATAGGGCAATTAAGGCAAAAATTAGATTTAGACTCAGGATTAAAAAGAAGCTCCTAAAGGGCCCAGGTGTCTGGAGGACAGGCAGCAGGGCACACCAGTGACGTGGGCTGAGCCAGGCAGTCAACCTAGGCAGCTTGCCTCCAGGACCGCAGTCTTTACAGGGTCACTAGGCCATTCATGAACACCACTCAAGCAAAACTTACTTGAAGGAAGAGGTATGTCTTTTCTCCAAACAGCCTGTTGGCTACCTTCAGTTCATAATCATTAGTGAGCTTGCTTATCTCATTCAAAAACCTTTGGAACTGGTGATGTATCTCTTCTGTCTTCTCTATCTTCAAAATCAAAACAAAAGCTCAATGAGTTATCTGGGCAAAAAGAAGCCTGGATTCACCCCCAGGAGGACAAGGCTGCTGGGTCCTTCCCTCAGTTTGGCAGCCCTAAGGGTGGCCCATGAGTTTGATGTGACCTCTGGGTGCCACTGGATGCCAGGTGACTTTTACACAAATCAGATGACAATGTAAATAACAACCAATCTCAGGTCCACGGAGAAGCCTGCTCCCCTGGCCCAACACCACAGATCCTACTTTTCTGGTTTGGGTTGCGTTTTCTAACTCAAGTGTAATTGCCCGCTCAGTGTTTCGTATGCTAGGCTTTAGCTTTCCCACAAGACTCTAAGCACCTGAGAAAGTAGATAATTTCTTGGATGATTCTTACCTACTTTAACATGTGGTAATTTGTGTTCCAGTCTGAATAAGAAAAGTAACTCCTGATGGTATAAGTAGCCATTTGTCAGAGCTACACATTGGGACGAAGTGAGATTTGTGCTTGTCTCTAGGGGGGAAAAAAACTTTTCTGGACATTTTTTGTAAACTCCATCAGTTTTCGGAATGAAGGTGGAGGAGTGAGCACCCCAGAGCAAAGCCAGCTGAGCCAGGACACCTCCATTCACCCTGGAGGCAAAGAAGAGGCATTTTAATTTTGAACTGAAAAGCGTATTCCTGGTGGTGATGGGAACAGAAAGGCCCTCTTCCTCTAGAAGGTGAAGCCTGGGAGTTTTCATTTCTTTGTTTGTTTTGTTTTCTCTCTTTATTTCACTGCTGGTAGTCCAATGCCTAGAATAGTGTCTGGCACATAAAAGACACTCCATTAATTTTTGTGAATAATTGATGAAGATTTGAAGGCATTCAAAGTGAAAATGTCAAAGTGTGCTGCTCTAACAATATATCTGAGTGCTTTGACTCCTTCTTTGCTGCTCTGAGCCTTTAAATAGCTGTGATCTCTCTGTGGCTGCTTGGGTTGACTGAGATAAGATGTGAGCAGGTGAAGATATTGAAGCATTGGGGAAAGAATGGATTGATATAAAGAGAAAGATGTAGTGGGAGTATTTCTCCAGTGGTCCAAGTATGACTGAGTTGATCTGAAAATGGGGACAGGGAAGAAGTTAAACAGCATTTCATGATAAAAATACTCAACATGCTAGGAATAGAAGGAACCAACTTCAGCACAGTAAAAGCTGTACATGAAAAGCCCACAGACAACATCACACTCAATAGTGAAAGACTAAAAGCTTTTCCTCTAAAATCAGGCAAAGATGTCCATTCTCACCTCTGCTGTTCAACCTACTCAACACAGTACTGGAAGTCCTAGCCAGAACAACTAAAGAAGAAAATGAAATAAGATAAATGCATATCAGAAAGAAAGAACTAAAATTATGTCTTTTCACAGGTGACATGACCTTATATATAGAAAATTCTAAAGATACCACCAAAAATAATGTTACAACTAGTAGATTAATTTGGCAGAGTTGCAGGATACAAAATCTACGTACAAAAATCAATTGCATCTCTATACACTAACAATGATCAATTCAAAGATAATTAAGAAAATAATCCCATTTACTATAGTGTCAAAAAGGATAAAATACTTAGACATAAACTTAACTAAGGAGGTAAAAGACTTATATATTGAAAACTACAAAAACAAATTACTAAAAGAAATCCAAGAAGATCCAAATAGATGAAAAGACCCCATGCTCATAGATTGGAAGACACAATATTGTTAAAATATTTATACTACCCTAAGTGATGTATAGATCCAATACAATTCCTATCAAAACCCCAATGGCATGTTTTGCAGAAATAGGAAAAAAAATTCTAAAATTCACATGGAATCTCAAGGGATCCTGAATAGCCAATCTGAAAAAAGAGGAACAAAGTTGAAAGCGTCACACTTCCTGATTTCAAAACACACTACAAAGCAACAGTAATCAAGATAGTGCGATGCTGGCATAAAGACAGATACGTGGACCAATGTAACAAAATAGCCAGAGAGAAGCTCTTGCTCACAGAATTTTCACCCAAATGATTTCAACAAGGCTGCCCAATGAGGAAAGGACCACCTCTTCAACCAACAGTGCTGCGTTGGATGCTTGTACCATATACAAATATTAACGCAAAATGAGCTAAATATCTACAGATAAGATAAAACTATAGAGTTCCTAGAAGAAAACAAGGAGAAAGCTTCAAGAGATTGGATTTGGTAATTATTTCTTGAGTATGATGTCAAAAATGCAGGCAACAAAAGCACAAATAGATGAACGGGACTACATCAAACCAAAAAACTTCTGCTCGTTAAAGGAAGAAATTAATAGACTGAAAAGGCAACCTACAAAATGGGAGAAAATATTTGCAAATCATATATCTGATAAGAGGTTAATGTCCAGAATATATATCACAGATTGATCCTGTTTATAACATAGATTTTTTTTAAACTCCTAACAAAATATTACCAAATCCGATTCAGTAATGTACAATTTTTTAAAATCATGACCAAGTTGATTATCCCACAAATGCAAAAATACCTTAACATTAGAAATTCTATCAATGTAATTCACTCTGTTAACAGAAAAAATCATATAATCACCAATAGATACAGAAAAAAATATGCATACGTATGTATGTATGTATGCAGGCGCGAATATGGATGACTGGGGGACTGTGAATCCGGTGGGATTTCAGGTCCCACTGAAACGGGCTTGAATACACCACTGAGAGCAATCGATATTGGTATCTTTTTGGCAAACATAATGAGGTAAGCATGCCCACACCCTACCTCCCAGGTGTACCCCACAGACTAGCGCTATCCCATAGAAATAATATGTGAGCCACAAAGGTGAGCCGCATGTATAATCTAAAATTTTCTAGTAAATACATTCCTAAAAGTGAAAAGTAACAGGTGAAATCCAGTTTAATATTTTATCAAACCAAACTAGAACATCACCACTTTAACATACAAATATAATAATTACATATTAATATATAAGTATTCTGTATTATTTCAACAAAATAACATGAAAATTAATGAGATATTTTACATCTGTGACCCAACAAAAAACATACATATAATTGGTCTATGCCTCCAGTTTCTGACACAGGGCTCCTAAATTCCCTGGAATTTCCTGGGTGACAGGGGCATATTTTGTTCCAATGAAGCAACTCTTGGTGGGCACCTGAATAGCTTTAAGACAGGAACTGGTCACCAGAAAGTCCAAACCATGATTAGAAGCTTGGAACTTTCAGCCCCATCCTCCATCCTCCAGGAAAAGGAGGGGGACTGGAGATTAAGTTAATAAGGGTCATTTTAGCACTGTTACAAACAGTAGGAAGGGAGGAGGAAAAGAAAGAAGAAAGAGAGGAAGGAAGGGAGGGAGGGAGGGAGAAGAGGACCCATTAAAAGGATAAGTGGATTAACACTGTGAAAATCGGCCCACTGGGGCTACAAGTATTCACCTTAAAATAGATGTCTTATACATGGAATTCTAGGTCAAAAATAATCAGGTTGCAAAGAATAATAACAAAAAAGAAACTACATGAAGTAACAGTGTAATGAAAAATAAACATGTGGGGAAAATGAACACCAATCCAGGATAGAGGAACTTCCTCTTTCAGGAGAGGATGGGGATGTGCTCAAGGAAAGGCCCGGGGGCATTAGCCTGCTTAGCAATGGTTTATTTCTTCCCCTGGAGGGGCAGGTTAAAGAGGATTCAGAACGGCCTTATTCAGAATTGCGGAATGCATTATCCCTTATTCCTTTTGCACATAATGTCTTAAGGCTTTATCTCCAAGTGTTTTGAGCCTGAGGCAGAATACTCAGAGTTCATGTGATAACCAGAAATGTACAGGAATGTACATCTGACCTGTCTCTGGGCAAGTCACTTTACTCATCTGTTTCCTCATCTAGTAAAAGAGAAGATCAGAGTGATGGCCTCCAATATGTGTCCCAGTCCTAACATCCTCTCATGCAGTGAATCTATTCTTCTCCATAGCTCTGTGGCTCCCAAAAACCCTGGGGGTGGACAGAGCTGCTACACAGCCCTGTTCAAAGCTGAAATTCAACCCTCATCCCAGTTACCAGGCCTCTCACCCAGGGGCGGGGCATCTGTCTGAGGGGTGCACCTTTTTCTAATTTGCACAAAGATTCGGCATGGGCTACCATTCTTGGGAGGATGGAAACAGCTGTGAGCACTGACTGAATGACTGGACCATGGAGCAGCTATCCCACCCAACTCTGTGGAGGAAGCCTGGCTCTTCATCTAGGTGACTGAGCCTCTCAGACAACCTGGCCACATTAGATGGTGCAATGAACAGCTCACATTGCTGGGTGATTTGAGTCATGATTTTATGAGGGCTTGGGAATGGGTCATGACACCTGTCAGGGCAGCCGTACCCTTCCTGGGAGCTCCGTCCATCTCTGAAAGCCTCCCCTGACTCCTTACCAGGTTGTGCAGCCTGTCCTTTGGGTGAGGAATACTACCATCCTCGAGCTGAAAGAGACCGCGGGAAGTCATTGGTCTTGTGTTAATTTTTTTTTAAATACAACATCAGCAGGGGTGGGGAGGGGAGCTTAAAATAAAAACGGAAAATAGTAATAGTATCACCTGCTACTTCCGCAGACACCACTGGGTGAGTCACCAGTGTGTTCCAGATGCTCTACTGGGTACTTCACAGAGGCCTGAAGAAGACGAATAACTTGCCCAAACTAGTATAGCTATTAAGTGACCAAGCCAGGATTTGAACCCTAATCTAACTCCAAAACCCATTCACTCTGCCATAGGGCCTTTTCCGTCTATTAGCTTTCACAGGTGTATATCACAGTGGTTAGTGTGCAGTAAGTTAAGGCCTCTTCTTCACGTTAGGAGCTTATCACTATATGGTCCTAGCCACTTCATTTGGTTGCTCTGATGTTTCTTGTTTAACAGTAAATATGAAGTATTACTTCTTCTACCCATTTCCCCAGTGATCCCACATCTACAAAGCAACCATACGGGGGGCCATAAGATACGTCTCCCCACCTCTTTTTCTTCAGTTCTGATTCTTGAGCTTTCTGTGTCTTTTTCCAAGAAAAGCATCTGGAAGAAACAAAAAATATTACGGCGGTGGTCAGAGTGGAGAAAAGCCCGCACAGAGTCAGTCAGAGGAAAGTGGATGTCTGTTAAAGAAACCTCGTGGGTATACAGGTAACATTCCTCCCCTTGCAAAGCCATGAAAAAGTCTGGGTTGCCAACATTGGTTTATTCCTTCATGAATTCATCCTTGACATCACATTTATACTCTGGCAGGGATCAGGTAACTTCGCCCAGTAGGTTCTGATCTTCTTGCTCTATCTTTAATGATGAGGTTAATGGCTTTGGACAAGGACAATCCCCTCAAAGATATTTCAAGCATCAGGAGTAGATGGCATGGCTACATGTGAGGAAGGAAAAGGACTTCAAGATAGACCTGAAGTTGCTCCAGGTCTTCATATGCTTTCTGTTTCCTGGCCCACAGGTCAAGAGGAGCACATTCTGGAGGTAACGCTGGAGGGCTGCCCCCAGAGACAAGTCTGTGCCAGGGAAGCAAGGAAGCCCATCCTACCTTCTCTAACTGGGCGGCAGTGGCTCCTCGCGTCCCCAGGAGGAGCATCCCGATGGCCGCTGAGATGCCCGCAGGGGAAAAGAAGATGTTGTCACCCCTTTTTTCACTCAGCTCTTTGAAAAGATCAAATCCAAAGCAAGTGTTTGCTGAGCCCTGCAAATCCATGCTAATTCCAGAAAGATCTAGAACAGCAAAAACAATCAAATCCAAGCCAGCACTTTTCACTTCTTTGAGCTGCTTTATGTCGTGGGAACTCTTCCTGCTTCGCTTCCTCTTCCTGCCTTGATCCAGAACTTAGGGATTTTCACCCTGGCAATGAAAGGTCACGGCTGTGGGCATCTCACCCCTGCTCCAGACCGGAGACCTGAATCATTCAGCATCACCTCGTGGTTCTGAGTTCTCGTGTCCCCGGGAGCAAGGTTAATGCCTCAAGTGGTTTTATTCTCTCTCGTTCTCTGTCAGAACCTGCCCGTATCTGCCTGCCTGCCACCTCCTCCCTGTGCTCAGCTCCCCCAGGCAGGCCCAGCCCTTGCCCTCCAATGTCCAGCTGCTGGCCTGTGACCAGGCAAGGCGCTGGCTAGGACCCCCACTGGCCTCAGGTCCAGGCAGTGTTCTCAGATCCAGCCCTAACAAGAGCAGAGCCAAATGTGTCATCCTTCTCTGATACTTTGTATTTTTCAGCTTATTCAAATTCAGTGCAGAGAGTGGCTGGATAAATTAATTCTCTTCAACCCCAGTCCCTAAATGCATGAAAACTTGACCTTGGACTGAACTTCCCTTAAAAGGGCAATGACGTATCCCTGGTCAAGGATTATTAAGTGGGGGCAAAAGAGTTTTCTTTTTCATAATTTTCTACATTGTTTCAGGCTTATACAATGAGTTCATATTACTTTTATCTCACCAAAAACTAATTTTTAAAGAGCAATTAATACTTACTAAAAATAAACAAATAGAACATAGTTTATATTTTCTTTGTCACCAGCCAAGTTACAACTAGTTAATAAAAGCTTTAAGAAAAATCCTAAAAGCAAGAATGAGATTAATGCAGAATAAAAATTTTTGAAAGCCTACCTATTCTGAGAGAGTTTTGCTGTCAACTACCGATCCCTGCTTAACATCTGCTGTTAAAACTTCCATTCCAACCCCGAGTTTCCTTGCAAGGATTTCTTGCAGGTTAGCTCAGAAACAAAATGAATTGATTTACTGCCAAACAAGATGTAGAAGATATATCGTCACGGCCACGAGGCACAGTATGAGATCAAACCACTCCGAAGCAAGTTACGCGTAATAAAAGTACTTCTTTCAAATCAACGAACAGTGGGGTTCTCAAAACACAGAATTCTTAAGTTGGAGCTGAAGGAAGAGCTTACCTGGCTTTTGGAGAGACAGGGGTGGCAGGCAATGAACCAGGAAGCGTGTGTAAAATGAGAAGCTGAGATCTTTAATTTATAGCTCTCTGTGCCTCTCCCTAGTCATTACAGTTTGCATTTCCAGTGAAACAACCTTTGGTTTCCCAATGATGATCTCCCTAATAAAACTAGCATGCAAGGTTCATGACAAAGCTGAGGATTTAATTTTCCATTTCTTTCATTCACGGCCATAAATTTAATGCACTTGAAGTTGTCAGACATTAAATGTTGTGAACTGTAGCTCAAATAGTAGAGACCTCAGATAGAGAGGAATAGGGTTTCAATTCTAACTGCTCCAAAATCCCTTAGAAATTCTTTTGGGGGCCCAAGCATAAAGAGATCTAAACTAATCAGACAACAAAATAAGACTAAAAGCGGGAGATCAACCCTGGACTAAAAGGACTAAAATGGCCAGGGAAAATGAATTACAACCCAAGAGGGGAGGAGACTCTAGGCGAGACTGAGATGAGAGGGCCTTCATCCCCAATGATACCAAGGATCCTCTGAAAAGAACTCTTTGGAGCACTGGTTCTGCACCTTGGATGCACATTAAAATCTCCTAGGAAACATGAAAAGAAAAAATCTATGGCCAAGTCCCACCTTAGAGACAACTGAGCCAGCATCTCTGGAGTGGGAACCAGGCATCAGAATTTTTATGACCTCAGGTGATTGTGAAGTGTAGCCAAGGTTGCGAACCACTGGTTTAGAGCCTTGGTGAAGCTCTGAATTAATGCACACTTTACTTACCACAGACGTACAGAGCTGTGTCCTGACAAGACCAGGCTCTGTAATAAAGTCAACTTTGCAGTTGCATTCTTTAGGGATGCCAAATGCATAGAGAAAAAAATATATATATAACAAAGCTATCTTTCTAGAAAAGAAGGAGAAAATATAGTGGGAAAAGTTTGGGCAAACAGCCAGACACACTCATCACTCTTGTTCTCAAGGATTCTGTCCATTCATTATGAAATCTCTTCCTTTAATTCATTTACCAAACATTTGTAGAGAGTCGACTATGTACCAGACACTGGGCTAAGTGCAAATAATTGATAAATATCCAACAAGCTCACTGATTTCAGGAAAACAATGCTATTTTAAAAAAAAACTCATTAGGAAATCACAACTCCAAATTCCGGTTTTTCCTGCCAACCCTGGGCCATTCCCGCTGGCTTTACTTGTTCACTAACAGAAACAAAGCTAGGATTATTCTCAGCTCTGGTCTTTGGTAAAGGGTGTGAAGATTTGTCATCATTGCCAGGGAGCAAATCCTAGAAGGTCATCTTAGCTCTTCTCTCTCGCCTGTCTGTCTAAAGAAGCCGCTGAGTAATGCACTTCTAAAGGTGTGGGTGATGTACGTATGAATCTCAATATTCACAATTTGCTTTTTGGGTTTTGTTTTTTTGTTTTGGGGTTTTTGGGTTTTTTTTTTTGGATATTCTGATGATAGCTCTTTAAGTAAACTCCAAGCAGTATTTAATTAGCTTGCTTTCTATTGCCGCTGAGTAATATGCAAATTGAGTAAGGTTTAGAAAGAATTAACAGTTATGGAGGTAATCCTGGATGCTAATGAAATGAAAATGTTAGGTTTTTTTAAATGGTACAAAATCTTTGAGTTGGCGATAATGCTTTATGTTTTTGTCTGTCAATCGTTTCTGTCTTCTAATTCCTTTCTCTGTGACCCTCACCTCCCTGTTCTGTCGCCCAGCTATTTCCATAAGCCCTCTGCTTTTTTCCTAAAGCATCTTTTCTACCACCCCACTGTCACAGGGTAGCCTGGCTTTCCCCTGAAGACCAGCACATCCCACAAAGTCGCCACATGGGGACAAACACTCACATCTTGGGATCAGGAAACAAGGTCCTCATGCCTTGTCTCCCTCCCTACTCTTGCTTCTTTCAGTTCTGTCTCCTTCAATCACCTTCAGAGTTTCCTTTGGAAATTATCTTGTCTCGCTGTGTCACCCTTTCCCCAACCAGAGGCCCCCCCAGTATTTGTCACATGGTCTTGCTGACCCCCCTCAACTGCCACCACCCCTCCCAGTGTCTTCACTTCCGTGTGGGAGGCATCGCTCCCTCCCTGACCCTCACCTGCCCTCTCCTCTCACAGCCCACACCCGTGGTCATACTTCGGGTGGTAGCATCACCAGGAGCTGCTCCTGCTGCAAACTGCTGACCTCTGTAATTCCTCCCTCTGGTTACAGAGCTCATTCCTGTTCTCTAATTTTCAGCGTCATCACCAATGTCATCACACCTCCAATCATCAGACCCTTCCCCATTCTTCTCTTTTGTCAGTCTCTTCCTTCCTCTGCCAAAACTATCCCAATGGTAGAAACCACGTTGATGATTAGAAAATATGATGATGGTTTCTGTGCTTAGGAGTGAGGAAAGGAAGTAGTTAAGCCTGTAACCTGAGTACCCAATGGGCTCCCCACCCCATCCCAAGTTGTGGCACAACCTCTCCATGTCTTTTACTGATACCAGCCCCTAAGATTATCCTCCTCTGTCGCAATGTTGTAATAGATGCTGCTTGGGTCCCAACCAGATTCCCTTCTCCAGTCAGTGCTCTGATCTCACAGTTGCTGTTTTGGCTGATAATTCACAGCTGCCCTTTCTTGGTGGAATGACTCCCAGTTAAACGGAAGCCACAGGCCTGGGAAGCTATGCAGCACCCCACCGCCAGCTAAGCCACACTTCAGGTGTGACTCATGGGCATGAGGCTATAAAAGGACAGGATAGGCCCCTTGCGTCAAAATAAGGTCAGTTTTGTCGTGCAGCTTGTCCTCCAGAGCTCCCCTATGGGTTCACACTGAAGCCAGTCATGAGCGGAACCCACACGATTGGTGAATGGTTCCCTTACCCTGTCCCGCTTCTCTCAAAGAAGCACTCGCCTTTCCTGCCCCCCAAAGTTCCCCGAATGAGAATCCCTGTCTCCAGCTCTGCCTTGAGGGTTAGCTGACCTAAGACAAAGACGTTTTCATATCTAGCTCAGCCCTCTCATTGTTTTTGCTTTCCAAAACTTCCTTGGCAATTCTGGCATGCATTTTCCTTTGGATAGATTCTGAAGCAGTTTAGCGAGGCCTATGAAAACTCTTCCGAGGATTTGGATGGGGACCCATCACCACTGACACATGAACATAGGGAACATCGGCATCTCTACCCATTGAGCAAGGAGCATGCTCATCTTACGTGTCCCTCAATGGAGTTTCCAGATAGAAAGAAATGGAGAGAGAGAGAGAGAGAACCCCTTGTCTATTTGTAATCAAAAAACAAAACCAGTGTGCCCACTACCACTCCTTCCATTCAAAACTGAACCAAAGATCCCAGCAAGTGCAATAAGGTAATTGACTGATTCACTAGTTAATTAATTAAAAGTTTCAAGACTCAAAACGAAAAAATAAAATCATCATTCACAAAAGAATCAACATGTCCATTAGAAGAATTAAAAAGTGAGTTTAGCAAGATTGCTGAATGCAAGGTCAATGTAAAAAATCAAATGTTTTTCATATACTAGTAGCATACAGTGAGAAAATGAAAATTTCTTAAATGTATGACTTAAAAGGATATCAAAAAGCATCATGTACCTATTAAAAATCAAAGATGTACAAGGCTGTATCTAGAAAAAGTTTGAACATAATAAAGAAACATTAAGAAGATCTAAGCAAACAGAGGGATATATTCTACTTGTGGAAAGATATATGTACTTGTTTGGAAGACTTGAAACTTTAAAGATGTCAATTCTCTCACAACTGATCACCACTATCGCAAATGAAATCCCAAGAGGTTTTCTTTTTCAAAAAAAAAATTGATCAGCTGATTCCAAATTCACATGAAATGAGAGAGAGCCAAGAACAGACAAAATGCTCTTGAAGGAAGAGGAGGTGAGACCTGTTCTATCGATGGCAAGGCTTGTCATTAAATACTTAAGTGTGGGTAGGCCAGAACGAAGGCCCAGAAAAGTGTCTATACTTACGTGCACACTTGACTTCTTTAAAAAGCGTTACTGTAGAGCAGTGGGTGGAGAGTGGTGTTTTCTATAAATGATGCTGATTTAGTTGGATAATCATATGGGGTAAAAATAAGTTTTTTAACTGCTGCCTTGACACCATGTACAAAATATCCATTTGAAATGAATTGCAGAGCTATGTGAAACACAACAAAAGTGATAACATTAATAGTAAAGATTAACAAATTGGCTACATAAAACTTTTGAAGTTTCATTAATCGAAAAACATTATTAAGTATATACATTCTCTCTGACCAGCAATTCCACCTCAGGTGTACACTCAACAGGTATGTGTGTTCTCAGGCACCAGGAGGCGTGTATAACTGTTGGCCATATAGATAAATTTTGGGACATTCACACGATGACATACCGCACAGCACTGGCGATGAATGAAATAAAGCTGCAGACAACAAAATGGATGGATTTCACAAACAATATTGAACAAGAAAAGCCAAATGCAAAAGGCATACTCTGATTCTATATAAAGTTCCAAAGTAGGCAAAACTAAACTGCGGTGCTACAAGTCAGCATATGAGTTATATTTTACAGAGGATGACGGAAGTCATCATCAGAAAAAGACACAAGGTGGGGCTGAGTGATGATACCGTTTTATTTCTTTATCTGAGTGGTGGTTTAATGGAGAGTCACTTTTGTAATAATTTGTTGAGCTATCTACTTACATAAAATATTAAAAATAATACTCCATATTTGTGTTATTCATCACAAAAGGACATTTTTGGTTAAATTTACTCATGGATATTTCATAGTTTTGATATGCTTGTGAATAAGGTCTTTGGTTTTTTCCATTTATTCATTTATTCAACACATATTTTTGAGCATCTTCTCTGTGACAGATACTGATTTAGAAATTGAAGTATGTCAGTGAATAAAACATAAAAGATCTCATCTACCATTAAATTCACATTCTGTTAGAGAGATATACACTATAAATAAACAAGTAAAAGAAAATCCCAAATACTGAGTTTTTTTGAATTAAATAAAACATTTAACTTGCCAATAGCTATTATTGGCTTTTTTAAAAGCTTTTAAAAAAAAATGTTGGCTATCTAGTGACATCTTTAAGATCTTTCTTATTAAGTAAATTGTCAGCTCATTAATTCCCTTAGATTTTCCATAAAAATTATCATAAAGTCTCTGAGTAATGGCTTGGTCTCTTTTTACCAATATTTGGTCCACTGGTGGAAACAGTTCCTCAGTATAATGTCAAATCTGTGCACATAAGTCAGGTCAACAAGCATAGCAATTAGGCACCATTTATTTTAAAACCGGTGCTTAACCAACAGTAGAGGGCACTCTTGAGCCAAAAAAACAGTGATGAAACTAAATTGCCTTCACCTGTCATTTTTAGTCCAAAACGCCTATACATTTCAATGTGAACAGAAAAAGGTGCTCAACAGATATACAAAACTACTAGAAAAATAAAAGAGTGAAAAATCAAAACTTTTCAGCTGATGAAAATATTCTCCAAGAAATCAACCGTGACGACAAAAAAAAAAGCCAGAGCATAAAACTACCTTGTGAAATAAAAATCATTTGAAGAGCAACCATGAATATGAAGGACGCTACAAATCGTCATTTCAAAAACTCAGAATACGAATCAACAGCAATGACAAAAAGAAAGAAGTTGTGAGGTCTGCCCGAATCCAAGAAAGTATGCAAATCACAAAATCATCTCAGTAATTAGATGAGTAGCAAGCTGCCTAGAGGAGAAAGCACAACAAGGGACAGAGAAGGGAGAAATAAAAGTAGCCTAGAGCAGGGAAACAAAGTAAAGAAAGGCGTAAAAGGGGCAGAGAGATTGGGATAGAAATAGAAGACAAGCAGGTCTAAAATACGTATGGTCTCTGATAAATTTATTGTGATATTTTAACACTTTCCCCCTTTTATTTTCCGTAATTGTATTTTAAAGATTCAGTCTGTATATTGAATCAGTCTGCCGAGAATCCATGTATAATATTTGAACTAATACCGTTCTTATAACAGGTACATTTTCAAGTTTGACTCCATTATGCACAGTTTGAGATAAATAAATTTTTGAAATATGGACACTGAAATAAAATATGTATGGTCTCTGAAACACAAAGTTAAAACAGTGGAGTAGAAATCATATTTAAAACTATAATCCAAGAAAGCATTCCAGAAGTAAAATAAATCCTGAATCTATATACTGAGAGGGCCTGCAATGTACCTGGGAACATTCAGCTTACGAAAATTATAAAAGAAAAAAATCTTTAGTTTGAGGGTTGGGTTTTTGAGGGGTTTGGGCCAAGGAAAAAATAGATAGAATAAGCAATGTCAAAGAGAAATGACAGATTGAGAAAAGGTTTTAACCAATGCTAACATGAAGGGTTAATTGTCCTAACACATAAAGAGCTCTTAAACATTAATGGAAAAAACCTACATAAATACGGTTCCAAAAAATATGAAAAGCTATCACGCCAGAAAAGATAAACAAAATGACTTAACATAGGGTAACCTGCTCAAGTTCACTCAGAACAAGAGAGACCCAAATTAAATCTATATACCATTTCTTATCTATCAGTGGGGCAAAAATCCAAAAGTTTTACAGCATTCTGTTGGCATGTTTGTAAGGAACCAGGCACCTACATACATTGCTAATGAGTGTGCTACGGTGTAGCCCTTATAATATGAATTCAGCAACAGCTAACAAAATTACATTTAAAAATTTTTTGCCAATAAAATATTGCAACCTTTATTTAAAATAAAATTACTGCACTTTGTCTTAGTGAGTCTGCTCCTAGCAATTTAAAGATAAACCTCCCCAAACACAAAATAACATATGTCCCTTTTCATCCTAGATTGTTTGTTAATGCTTTTATTCTTTTTTTTATCATACCTCCAATTCTTTTTTTTTTTAAGGGTTTGTCTTCCATTTTGAAAAAATTCTGCCTTTCTTTAATCATTTTTATCTTTATTTGGCTTTGTGAAGTATGTTGTTCTTTTTTCAAACTTCTGGGGAAAAAATTTAAAAGTGTTGTCATGGTTTCTTGTTCTCTAATAACTGTATTCGAAGTTTTAAATTTTCCTCTGAGGAGTAAGTTTTTCTATTTGAATTATTGGTATCTAGAAAAGATGTGTCAAAGTTCTTTATTATTTTTGTAGATTTTTCACTTTCTTCTTTTATGTGTACCTCCTTATATTTAGAAATTATGCTGTTGACAGTATTTTTTATTTTTGATGGATGGCTTCGTTTATGGAAGTGGAATTTATCTTTGTCCCTATTACTGTTTTGGACTTTGATTAGATGTTTTTATCTGGTGGTTGTAATTCTCAGTCCCCTCCTGTTAGTATTTCTCTGATATCTCTTTTTCTCTGCCATTATTTTAATCTTCCTAATGTTATTGTTGCCTCTTATATATAGTCTATGAATAAATCTTTGTTTTTTTAATTCAGTCTGTCTTTCGACTGTCCCGTTTAATTCGTCCACATTTCCTGGGACTAATCATATTTGGACTTCAGTGCCATTTTGTTTTAAGTTTTGTACACACCATGCTTTCTTATTTTACTTCTTTTTTGCATTTCTTTGAATTAACCGTGAGTTTTTCATTCTTTTTTCTGCTAATGCTTTGCCGATTAAGCAGCCTATCTCAGTTCTTCAGCTGGTGATCCTTAGGTTTAATGCAAATATTGAACGTAGTTTTCTACTAATATGTAGGGATGATCTACTTTTTCATCCCCTGAAATACAAGAGGAGGGTTTATTTCCCTCTAATTCCCTCCTCACTCCTTACCCCACCGTCTCCCACCTCTCATGTTGAGATCATCTGAATCTTAATTTTTTTAATTACAAATTCTAACTTAGACTTCAATCATGTCTTGCTCTTTTTTGTGTTTGGGGTCCCGCTTACTTATACCTCACATTTCCTTCAGTAATTCATCTTCTAAATTTCTTTGGAGTGGAACGTCTGGACATCCTTTTGGGTTAAAGTTTGCAGGTAGTAAACTTGGGGTCCTTCCTCACGCCTTTGCATCATGTTTGAATAACATTTTGTACGGGCACACATTTCAGTTTCATGATTGTTTTTTTCTCTCAGCACTTCAAATTATTGCTCTGTGTCTTCTCCCAGAGCCAAAGAGAAACCTGAACTCAATCTGATTCTCATCCCATTTTATGAACTGTATTTCTCCTAACCCACAAAGCTTCTAGAATACTGTCTCTTTTCCTTGAACTTCTGTAATGGTGCCACAGCGTGGAAGCTCTCAATGGGCCCTTCCAATCTGCGTGGCATTTTTCTAATTCTGTACATTTCCTTTTCTGATAAATTTGACTACTTCTCCCCTCAGTTCTCTGTTCCTGAAATGTTCATGGATGAATGTTGAAACTTTCTTCAAAATACCTTGCAGAGCTCTTCACGTAATAAAGTTCTTTCTGTCTTTGTACTCTAGGTTTTGTAGAATTTCACAGTTCAAATCTTCCAGATGGCTTTCCTGCTGTGTTCCTTCTGGTACTCAGTCAACTTACTGACCTTTTGTAATAACTGTGTGAATATCTGAATAATTCCCTATTCTTATTTTATGTTTTTTAATGTCTCTTGTTAGACCTCTTAACTCTGTTGAGGTTGATTTCTTTCTTCAAGTGACCATTTCCTTCAACCATTTGGTGATCTAGGTTATATGCTTATCTCTGTGTTCAAGACTTCTCCCCAGACTAACTACAAATGCTGTTTGGTGGCTGTTGCAACCTGCTTTGGCAACTTGAGAGTCAGAGGGGCTGCATCTGCTTCCAGGCAAGGGTTCCCCTCTTTGATGTTGGCAGTCACCGGTGGGGGCACTGGGACGCCTCTACACCCAGACACACTTACTGCTCCAGCCTGCCGCTCAAATCTATTTAAATTCTGCTATTGCATTTTTAGCTCCCAGCAGTCCTCTTATATTTCATTCAGGTCTTTCATGTCCTACCACAGTTTATCTTCATGGATTTCAGCTCCAATTCCATAATGCCTTCTCAAATCCTATTGATCATGCCAAAATGTTGTCTAAACTCCTCTTCTGGTTCTTGCCATAAATCACTGTCATCTCACAGCGTTATATAGTCCTTCCTTATTCAACACTACTTTTTTCCCATAATCTTACAGTTTTTTCTCACTTATTTAACCAGGGACATGGGTTGGCTTGTTTAGAACCTACGTCTGTCAACAAAGGGTGTGTGGGTTTCCATCAACCCTGCTGTCATGCATTTGATTGCTTCTTAAATGCTCTTCACCCACCTTGGGCTGAAATCTTGCTTGATGCACATTCTGAATAACATTATTTAGAAGGGAATTGGTGTACTAAAATATGAGAACTTTTAACTTAAATATTAAGAATAGAGAACACTTTGGTAAGAGGTGTGTGCATGTGGGGATAAACTTTGTTATTTTTATTGAGAAAAAAGGAAAGAATGAGACAGTGGATTTGGGAAAATGAAAATAGCCCATGAGTAATGTGGATGAAGAACACGTCCGAAGTTGGCATTCAACCATGGAGCAAAGAAGTCCACTGAGACAATCGCACAGCTTCCTCACCCTGTCGCCCTAGTTATGGGCCCTGCACCACCGGTTAATGGTATTGTAATTTTTAAAATGGCACACATACAAAAGAAGTGAACAGCAGCCAGGGAAGGAGCAATACATGTTCTGGCTTGCCCCGGCTCAAAAAATATAAAAAATAGAAAAAACTGGTGTGGAGCAGAGTTTGAGGTGCAAATTTACATTAGATAACATCTGAAATCCTAAGGGGGACTTGGGTTGAAATAAAATAGAACACACAGAGCCTGTGAACTACAGGTTACTAGGGAGCCTGTTGGGCACCACACATCCATGGTTCTCCTACCAGAATAGTTATAGTTGACATAATTGAATCAATTGTTTTCTAATCTCTGTTGCCTCATTTGTTCAACCCATCAACGTCACTGGCTGGAGAGAGCCTTGACCTGGAAATGGAGGAGCTCCCTGCCCTGATCTGCACGCTCTGGCTGGTTTTCCAGCCGTCACAGCAGCCTGACGGGCTGCCTCTGGCTGCCATATTGAAGTTCCATCTTGCTGGTGTGAGAAGAAGGAAGAGTCAAAGGGCGTCTCATTTTGAGCCTAGTTCCCAGTGTCACATAAGCTCGCATCGAGTGCGGTTCTACGGGACTGAGTTAATATCCTCTCCTCTCTGTATGATCTCACTCTCTGACCCTCTAAACAGAGAGGGTAGAAGAAATATACAAACCCAAGAGCACTGCCACCAGGGCTCTTTCTGCCCTTGTCCCACCAAAAGTACTTCACTTGTAGTGACCAAACTGCCTAGGGTGCAAAGTGCCACTGCCTGTCCCCGGCTTCCTCTGAGTCATCCTCGGGGAGTTGCCCTCAGTCCTCCAATGGCTGCAGAAAGAAAACAAACTCATAAGAAAGACAGAGGCTGGAAGGCAGCAGCAAATAGGAAGTAGAGAGATGGGGGTCCAGCACTTAGACTGGCAGAGAGCTCATGTTTCTGAACTCAGGGGAAGGCAACAGTGGGAGGAAGCACTGGGGGCGTGAGAAGGTCACCCCCCAGCCACACCTTTCCCTCCACCCCCTCAACTTGTCGTCAGCAGAAATGTCTTCCTTATTCTGATGATCCATTGGCTATCACTCTTTGGTTTTTACAATGGTTGTGAGCTTTCACCTTTTTTGTGTGCCTTCATCTGTAATTATTGTGGAAAGTTGGAAACAATTATTACTGGCACAAGGTACATCATTATTCCTACATAACTGAGAAGAATTGTTAGCTTTATGGAGTAGGTATTTCTACATTTGGGGATGAAAAGCTTTAAAGTTAGATTTATTTCACTGAGAAAAGTCAGTTGGTAACACATGGTACATAGTTTAATTAATGACAAAAGTGCTTTACTCATTAGGAAACATTTTAATCAATCAAAGGTCAGTAAAGAACGTGTTTACCAATTTACCAAAAGACTAAAGAAACACACTTTTTCTCATTATTGTAAAGAGATACATTTTTCCCTTGTGTTTAAAATTTTGAAAAATCCCAACACAAATGAGAAAATGTGCTTGTTAAGGAAAAGAAGTGGAACAAGAGCAACGCTGGGCGATGCTAAACGTGGGTCACGGTTACTCACTCCGTGTCCAGCTGTCACGCCAGGTCAGTATGGAATCAGCCCTCAAGACGTCAACCCCAAAAGCAACCGCAGGAGAGACTAAATATTTGATTACCTGAGATAAATCTGACTTGTGGGACATGCATTCCGGATAAAGGACTAGGAAGAAGTGGGTCACGTTATCAGTGAGAAATTTTTTACACCATGAACAGCTTGGACAATGAGAAGCCTGAACAGAGATCGTGGCGCTCGTCTTTCATGGCACAAAGAAATCACTAGTGAGAGAACGGGGGGAGGGCCAGTGGGTGAAGTCAACCTACCTTCTCCCCCAAAAACTGCTACCGCCACACCCGGCCAGCACAGTGGCACCTGGGAGGAGGACGGTCTTCGGGCTGGGAATCTGGGCCACAACCAAGACTAGAAATTCACCTGTAAGAGGAGAGACTGCCGGATTCCAAGTTAGGCATGCAGCTAAGGCAGAGACCAAGAACTCAGGCTCACACATCAGAGAACTGAAGTCCCATCTCCTGGAGTCTTAAAGACTCCGGTATCAGGCCTTCAGTGGACTAGAGCTTGAGAGGAAGCCACCAGCCTTCCTGGCAAGGGGCACCCGTGTGCATCATGCCCAGGCCTGCTCTTGTGAGGCCAGAGGACAGAGAGAGGAGAAAGGGGAGCCCGGCTTCCCTCCCGACCTCGACACGCTGGGCATTTAGGAGGCACAACAGTAGGCTTCTCTAGGCCGGGGGTGGAGAAGAGACCAAGGGAAGTGCTTTATGATGATGGCCTCAGAGTCTCAAGAGGGAAAACTGGCACTAACCTCTTTTAAATTGACTTGCCGCTCTCCTGAGTCAACGTCAGATTCACGAGACAAATGCCATTCCCCTGCTCTGCGCCAAGTGCGTGCTGGTGGAGGGTCTGACATCCTTAAAGCTACCCTTACGCTGTACTTTCTCCCCGGTGAGAAGAGCCTCCCAGGACGGCCTCCGCGCAGCAGAAGACGGAAGAGGGGGAGGCAGGGCATCCTGCCAGGGGTGCACAGGATTTTAAGTGCTGCAGAAATAGAGCTGAGTTTCCAAAGCACATGCCATTTAGACATTTTCTCTTGCCGTCCACGGAAAAGTGTTTTCTGAGTTTGCCATTTCCTAGAAGTGGTCTAAGGACTTGAACTTTCAGGATTCCTTCATAAGGAGGTAGGTAACTTAGAAGCAGTATCATCCACAATGCTGCTGACCTTCAGATCACAGAGGGTGAATGTATGTGCTCGAAAGCTCAGGGAGGAGCAAGGGCCCTTCGATACTAATGGACTTAGATGGAAATCTGCTACAGGGTGAGAGAAAGGTCAAGACGAGCGAGGACCAATGGCTGGAAGATGGGAGCGTGGCGTTGTGATGGAATTCGGTCAGCTTTAGATGTGAGCAAAAAAAAAACAAACGCCCGTGTTCTACCAGGGAAGACAGTATCGCCACTCTCTTCCAGCTCCCAAGTACTAGGCAGTGTGCTCCCTTCAAGGACTGCAAACCCTGCCATAGAAGAGAATGGTCTGGGTTTTGTTGTGTCTGATGAAAAAGAGGAAAGGGCGATCAGCATTAAATGTCTCCCAGGACACTAAGGACTTTTCCATGCCAACAACCCCACTGGCTGCCACTGCCTGGGTGCCGTTTTCATCCACCTCCACAAAGGTTTTATGGACAACCTTTGACAGGTACAAATTGGGACTTGGAGAGATTCCAGTAAGGTCAGCCTTCGTTTCATCAAAGACGTCTGTGATGCCCATGTCCTGGAGGACAGGATTGAGATCATAGCTGTCTTCCAGCGTGAACTGGGGGAAGGAGACGGCTACTGTTTCTTCTGACATATTTTCTGAGCTGCTCCAGGCCATGATTTTTTCATAGGTGATATTCCTTTCAAGCTACAAGAGGAAGAAAATAATGTTTAAGGTCAGATGAGCCAGCCAAGGATGCCCCAAATACTTCAAAGGGTCTGGGTCTGTTTCCACAGTTGGAGACAAGCCTCAAGGTCTTTCCCTCAGTCACAAAATACTCTGATTTCATTTAAAACTCCTCAGCAAATCTCTTTCCTCTTTAAAAGTTACAGGACAATTTGGGTTCTGGTTCTTTGGTGTCTGACAAGCTAGCGTTCAAAGCCCAGCCAAGCTCGTTTGATTAAGTTGGGTGAGCTCTGACCAAGTCTTAATGTTCTGGAGTTGAACCTCCTCTTCTATAAAAATAGAGATAATACCACTGGGCTCTTACAAGGATTAAACAAAATAATGTATGTCAAGTAACACATTAACACCGTGCTGACCCATGACAATTTTGAATCGTGGTTATTATTCTGATTATTACACCTGTCCTTCCATCTCCCTGTATTTCTCTCTCTTCCCCAGCCTTTATTAATTCCTACCTCAGCGAGCAGCCTATTTCAGTATCAGTATCTCCACTTCTGTCAAGGCACACGTGCCCAAAAAGAGGATTCAGCTAAAGGGTCCTTAACTGAGATACAGCAAAACAATCTGAGTAAGAGGCCAGAAGTCAGGATATTCAGGGAAAAGGAAAAGCTGTTTCATTCGTAGCAATTTTCAGGTTACATGTCGCCCAGATTCCTTGGTCTGGAAAACCAGTTGCAGAGAACCATGAGATTCGAGAGGAAAATCCCATCCAACTTTTTTGGCATTTGTTCTTTAGTTCTCAACAGATGAGAAATAAATATCTCATCGAAATCAGATTCTTACGTATTCTTTGATTCTCTGATAGCTCAGCTACCATTCTCCCTTAAGATGGTACACAGTAGGTAATGCTGTTCCCCAAAGATCTATGATGATATGTTTGGTAGAGAAATGGAAGTGGAGATTTACCTCTTCCAAGCCCTTCAGGTTGTCCTCTGAGGGAGACGGCAGCAGGACCAGCATGCTGAGCTTGCCCTTGGTGTACCTCAGTTCAAGGATCTGCGCCTTCAGCTCCTCTACGAAGCCGATTCTAAATAGACCTTTTTGATTCATCATCTTTACACTCTTCTTCTCGTTCTGCAGTGGACAAGGTAGACAGTCACAGGACTGCCATGCTAAGGAGCCCATTAAGATGAGAAATGTCTTCACCAGAAGTTCTGAGCCAGACCAGTGATCGAACGGAAAAATGTCTCCCACCCACTGATCAGGTGGCTCTTACTTTGTCAAGACTCTTTCTACCTGATGAAACCATAATAGGTTCTTCAGCTCCAGGACCACTTGTTGGTAGACTGTCCATCCAGGAGTCTACCCACACAGCGTGGCCAGCAGAAACTAGCCCTGCCAGCTCGATCTCCCATGCCTGCTCAATCCCAGTCTCTTGGCTTCACACGACCCCCATACCCCTACTGGCCTGAAAGGCCCCATCAGTGGGAGCCTTGGTTAAATAATAATCTTGTATATATTAAATAACAACTCCTGCTCCATAGACTTATGTCAGAGGAAAGGGCACCACCCCAGGTCCTTACACCTCATAATAATCTCCTAATAATCTCATAGTATGTGGGGGATCCTCACTCTGCAGAGAAGGATGTGCAGAGCTTGGAAGAATAACATCGAAAGTTCTGGGCTTGGATCTGATCCTTCCTGCCTTCCCTGTCTACAGCCCGGCAGCCTAGAACACGGGATTTTAAGGCAAACACTCACAGATGTGAATCCTAACACACGATTTTGGCTCAGTTACTTCACCTCTGCATTGTTTTGCCCTCAGTTCCTAAATGGAAATAATAAGGACACCCATTTTCATGTTATTTTGAGGACTAAATGAAATAATGATGGGAAAACGCAGCTCCTGGCAAAAAAACGCTTCCTAAACATGCTGATTTTTGCTCATAACAAAATGCTCTTATTGTAAATGTCAGATGTAACCCAGAGACCTAAGCTGAGATTGGATCATACTTGCTGCCAATCACTCTTAGCGGAACCCGTGAGGGGACTGCCTGGAAAACTCTGAGTTCTCACACAGTACCTCATTCAGAGAGAAAAGAGCATCCACCGTGTTTTCACAGTCAAAGTATTTGTCCCACTTGGCCTTGAAGTAAACAGCATTCACCAACACCAGCACCGTTGCGTTGTTGAGAGTGTCCTTGCTGAAGAGTTCCTTGATTTTACCTTAAAACAAAAAGGTTCCAGGGAATAACCTGGATATGAATTGTAGCAAAGGTGTTCATCTACACAGGCTTTTTTTTTTTTTTTTTTTACTGCGGTTTAACATCCCTAAGGCTGGAGCATGTCTCATTCAGGAACTAATCCAAGAGGATTCAGCTAAAGGGCCACCTGGGTCGGGTGGAAGCGGAGGTAAGGGTGGGAGTGATGGGGGGGAAGGGACCCTCTTACTCCTCCTAAAGGAGAACTGTAACTGACAGAGTGTCTGATTCTCTGTATCATTGTTTGGAACTGGTCATCAGATATTTTATTCCATGGTTGATCTTTCAACGTATAGATCCTGCCACCTGATTTTATTTATTTTTTTTATTATTTTATAATTTATTTTATTTTTTTATTATAATCTCCTTGAGAAGAACTACCTCAAGCACTCATCACAGTAGAGTCTATTTGCTCACATATAAACAAAAATGCAGATACATGTGCTAGACCATGATAGAAACTCTGTTTTGTAAGGACTTGCACATGCCGTCTCCCATTGCCTCCTACATCAACCATGAGATGCAGATGTTATTATCCCTTCCTTATAGAAGCATAAACTACATCCCATGAGACGTCAGGCCACACAGCCAAAAAGCGGCAAGTCTGGCTAGGATCAGTCCAGAGTCTTTCCCACTCCTGGCCCAGCTCTGGGCTCCTTCCACAAGAACCCAGCTCTAAGGCAGACTGGAGGAGCCCATGCTATCAAGCAGTCGTCCATTTTCAGGATGTATCCTTCCCCACCTCAAAATGCCAATATAGCAGTTACTTGAATGCATGCCTACGTCTTAAGATGAGAAGACTCTTCCACCTCAAGAAGAGTCCCACTTCAATCCCACAGTAATAGACGACGCTGACGTCACCTACACTTGAAGTACGTGGGAAAGTGAACTAAAATAATGAAGGAGAAACTAGATATTCACTTCTTAGTACGAATATTTTCAGTGAGCCCGATTTCCTCTTGGCAACGGAGTGGAACCTTGAAAGAATGGGAATTTTTGTGGATTGGAGAAGAAGTAAGGAGAAATAAATATGGAGTTTGGGTGCTTTCCCCAAGGAAAGACCAGACAGGGCAGTTTCATATTGAAAAATTATTCCATTTATGTTGAACTCAGATTTTTTACCACTTATCACTATCTCTAAATGCCCTTCACCCAGAAAACACTTATGTATCTAGTGAAATTTTGATAAGAATTGGAATTTTACTGTTTCCATTTCCCTCTGAATAAATTTTTTCACAATCTTTCTACTGACCCTTTAAAAAAAATGGAAATAGTGACAACCTGCTGGTATTGTGCCTGGATGAAAGGCATCTCACCTTTATGGTGGAACAACTGACCAACAATAAGTACCTGTAACATCTAAGCATTTTAACTGTTTGACACCTGCAAAATAAGCTTTGGACCCAGTCCACACATGTAAGCATCTGGTCCCGACAGACTAGCAATCTGAAAAGCTGGGCTGATTTGTTTGTCTTAAATGGGAAAGAATAGGAGCTCCAGTGTGTTGAGTCTTTCTTACCTTGGGACTGACATTCAACCCAGAAGTTAATCTCTTGTCTGGATTTTTCAGTGTCTTTCCGGAAATCAACACTTTCAATCGTTGTATGGTAAAACTGAATCACACCATTTAAGTATTCCTGACAAATTAGAATAAATGGAAATAATGCAATAAAATCATGTAATTATGCAGAAAGTTAGGAATGAGGCAGTCATGAGAAGCCTAATAAGAAAGATGTCTCTAACCACTTAAACTGGATGCCTGTGGCCTCTTTCTATGCCAGGTCTTAATTAACAAGAAACATTTCAGTGGTTGTAGTGACAATTTAGGGTACAGAATGCTTATTCATGGAGCAATCCATAGTTACGACGGCACAAGCTTTTCCTACCAGATTTGGACATTCCATTTGTCAGGACATCACGGGTCAAATAACAAGTAACTTTAGAGGCTTGGCTGTAAAATGC
This sequence comes from Camelus dromedarius, assembly GCF_036321535.1. Classification (NCBI taxonomy): domain Eukaryota; kingdom Metazoa; phylum Chordata; class Mammalia; order Artiodactyla; family Camelidae; genus Camelus; species Camelus dromedarius. The sequence continues at coordinate 18,360,290 of NC_087463.1, read as the reverse complement.
TTCTAATCCTTAAGAGTTAGAACCCTGCTTAATGGTGACAGAGTTTCTATTTAGGATGATGAAAAAGTTTTGGAAATAGATATGGTGATCATTATACAATATTTTGAATGTAATTAATGCCACCGAATTGTATACTTAGAAAAGGTTAAAATGGCAATTTTTATGTTATAGATATTTTACCACAATTTTTAAAAATTGTAATATAATATACCAAAACCATTGCTGTATGCATTTTTAATAGGTGAATTGTAAATTATATTTTAATAAAGCTAGTTTTTTTAAAAAACCAGCATATAAAATCTCATTTCCATTGTAAGAGAACCTACTAATTTTGTCGAAGTAGGCTCCCCTTTCCCCTTACTAGACCAGCCCTAAATACTCAACCTCATCTTTCCAAATGGTCAGGCCCCTCGTGTTTATTGCTAAATCTGTGGTTCCTTCTAGTGGCGAGAGAGGAAACTGACAGATTCAGAGACATCTTGCTCTAGGTACAAAGCTGTTTAGCCACAGAGACAAGACTTGCGCCTTTTGGAGTTCCATAGGGAGGTGGCCTGATCGTGGCACAAAAGGTGATCTTAGAGAAGTGCCTTGAGTGGGGAGGGAGGAGCCAACGGGAAGAGGGGTTCCCAAGTGCATCTACCAGGCACCTTGATTGGGAAGGGCTGTCACGGGAGAAAGCACCATTACCCAACCCACACGGGTTCCCAGGCTATTGGTCACGTGACCCTCTTTCCACCCATTCTGTTTCACCCAAGGGGCCTTGTAAACAGCGCAAGCTGGAAAACTGGGAGGAGGGCAACAGAAGGTGTGTGAGAGAAAGAGATGGGTCCCAGACATCCCACCAGCACATCCTCCTGTCGGAGGTTTGTGCTCTAGGTAGCCAGTGAGTAATCCAGCTACTCCTTGATTTTTAAATCCTAGCCTACATGGTGTCTACAATCACCAGTCACGCCTAACTCACCGGACAGATTGGGAATTCCTGCTCTCCATAAAGCCGGTTGGCAATGCTCAGGGTGTAATCAACTCTGATCCTGTCTAATCTGGAGAGAAGCTGCCCGAAGTAGCAGCTGAGCAGCCCACTCTCGTCGTTTGAAGACTCAGCCTAACAGAAGAAGAAATAAAACGTGATCTAACAGGAAGAGTCACAGCATCACTAAAGCACATTGTCATTTCACACTGTTACCACGTCGGGGAGCAAGCTGAGAAGAGAGGATGGAGGGTGAGACACGCTCCCAGTCACGGTTCCCATGTTGGTATCAAGATCACCCAGGAAATATATACCTGGGGACTCCACAGTGAACACTAGATTTTAGATCAGTGTACTTTGTTCTTCTCTGTATTCAAAACGATTCAAGAAAGAGGTCATCTTCTCCCCATCCTCCTCTTATCCTAATGTAGGGGTATATCTAACCTGGAGAGGATCTTTACTGCTCCTGGCTTATGACAACCAATGAAAGGTCTGTGTGTCAGCGCCGATTTCAGCATGAAATAGAACAGGCAGAAGTGGAGAGAGCGTGAGGCGTAGCTGCCTCCTCCACCTTCCTGCTGCTCACCCTCACCCAGGCTCCACCCTGGGGACCTGGCGCCTGTCAAAGGAGGGCAGTACCGAGGCTACGCTCTAACGATCTTTGCCATGAGCAGGAGATACTGTGTCCTTACAGACAAGGACATCAGAAAGGCATTGTGGGTCACACGGGAGTTTTGCTCGGATGTTGCTGATGATGACAGCCAGGACCTAATGCCTGGGGATAAGCAACCGTAACCAAACCCAGGGCTGCCAGACTGAGCATCTCGGAAGGAAGAGGCGCAGGGGTTCACAGTGGCTCACCTCCAGAGTCAGAGATCCTGTCGTTTCTTTTTTCTGCCCTTCCAGAGAGTTGTCGACATGCCCTTCTCGTTTTTTGCTTTTCAGACAGGGATCAGGTTCTTTGGTCTCATTCTGGGAAAACTCATTGAAGTGTAGTACCTGTGTGATCACAGCAGACAGTACAAATGGCAGGAAGTCTGAATAGCTTCAGACACGTTTTTACAACGTGGCAATGACGATAATGACATAGTCAAACAGAACAATCAACAGCAGTTGAAAGAAAGGTGGATGTTTCTTTTGACCAGGGTTGTGAGGTGGAATGGAGGGGAAGTAAGCTGAATGCTCCCCCACCCCTGGGACTGCATTTAAAAGTGAATGTAACCAAACCAAAAGAATATCAATATCAAGGCTTCCAGGAGCCACAGAGCCACACGCAGCTAAGGAGCCAGCCTGAATTGCCCGTGAGTATAAAATACACACCAGATTTTGAAGACTTAGTATGAAAAAAAAAGTAAACTATCTCATTTAAATGTTTAACTGTTGCCTGTTGATATGATAATATTTTGAATGTGGTGGGTTAAATAAAACAACAGGCAAAGGGGGTGGAGCAAGGGCCCCAAAGCAGGAACAGGTGTGGATTTCCCAAGGAAGGGAGTGGGCTGTATGGCTGGAGTGAGGGGATAGGGAGAAACGGGGTCACCAATTGACCTGGAACTCAGATCCCCAGACCCTCATCTGCCTTTGAAAGGACTGGGGCTTCTATCATTTGCAAAGTGGAAAGTCCATATTTTGAGCCAATGAGAAAACAGGGTCTGACTCTGGTTTTGAAAGGAGCTTCCTGGCACCTGGGTTGAGAACACCGACAGCGGAGCAGGGCAGCCCGTTAGGAAGCCGTCCCCAGGTTAGAAGGGACAGACCTTGGGGAGATGGTGGGAAGCTCTGACAAATTTAATGGGAAGTGAGAGAAAAAGCAAGAAGTCAAGGAGGACACCAGCATCTTTAGTGTCTGGAACCACAACTGGTGCTTAATAAATTTTCATTTAGTGTAAGGAGTGAGAGAGAAAATGCATGCACATATTAAAAATTACTGTCAATATTGGTCTCGATAATTACAGAGAGAAAGATGAGTGGACAGAGACAGAGGAGATGAATGAGAACAGCTGTCAGATGGGTGAGGCTGGAGAGGCCTCATGAAGGAGTTGGAGGCTTAAGTGAGTCTTGAATAAAGGCTGGATGGCAGAGAAAGCAAGGCGGGGACATAAATAACAGCACAGGGCAGACACGGGCTCCCAGCAAGCCCAGGGCACAGGGAGCAGAGAGCCAGGTCAAAGCGGGATTCGGGTCTGACTCTGAGCCTGGATCAAGAGTCCGGGATCTGTACCTGGTCGATCTGCCGGGCGCTGTCACTTCTGGCCCCCAGGCGGACCATGCCAAGGGCAGCTGAGATGCTCAGTGGACAGAAGAAGATGTTCTTATGATAATCATCTTTGCTGATCTTTTGGAAAAGATCAAAGCAAAATTTGGTGTTTGCAGCAATGAGAGAGTCCATGGTGAATCTGATGACAGTCTAAAACCAACAAAACAAAACAAGAGAGAGAGAAAATGATGATCAGGGCACAGTAGGTAAACAGTTCTCATTTTAAGCACTCGAGATGCCATCATGTGCACTTACGCTGATATGTTTTAAAAAACTGGAAAGCTAAGGTCACCAGCTTCCTGGTATATAGATGGAGATACTGCCACTGATACAGACAGAGATCTATTTTCATGGAGTGGTGTGAACCGGTTTCCTAGGGCTGCCACAGCAGATTGCCACAAACTGGGTGGCTCAAACAACAAAAGTTTATTTTCCCACAGTTTCGGAGGCCAGAAGTCCAAGCTCAAGGTTTTGGCCAAGTCGGTTCTTTCTAGAGGCTCTCAGGGAAAAATTTGTGTCATGCCTCCTCTCTCCCAGCCAGCCTGGGTTTGTAGAGGCATCACTCTAATCTCTGCCTCCATCTTCACCTGGATTCTTTCCTGTGTCATGTGTGTGTGTGTGTGTTTGTGTGTGCAAAATTCTTTTTTCTTATAAGGACCCTAGTCATTGGTTTAAGACCCACCCTTATCCAATATGACCTCATCTTAACCTGATCATATCTGCAAAGACCCCACTTCCAAATAAATCACATTCACAGGTACTGGGGATTATCAGGACTTAAATCTATCTTTTGGGGGCCAATTCTACCTGCTTTGTGGTAGGACTTCCTTTATTCAGGTAAATAAGGTCATGGGCTACCATTTCCCCACAGCCAAGTCAACAGCCGAGGAAGCGTCATTCCACCTCCTCCTTCTCCCCAGGCCCTCCCTGGTTCTGCACTCTCCCCTCAGGGTTCCACGGCTGAGGATGCACCCAGCCAGTTGTCCTGGGCCATGTTCTTTGTAATATTTTACTCATTTTTTTTACCTGTTTTACTCCTTTTGACTCATTCCATATGCAACTTACAGGACATGAGGCACTGCGGTCTGCCACTGATATTGTTCAAGAGATAACAGACCTTGAAAGATGTTGGGGGTTTAGCAGTCATTAGGTTTAACGCCTTCTCTTGACAGTGTAGACCCACAGGCAACACCAAACCAAAGCAAGAGAGTAACTGGTTTAGGACAGATTCTTTGCTCCCCCATCAATAATCAATTCCAGAAGTAGCAGAGAATCTTACACAGATCCTGCCTTGGACCTACCCCTTGCATTGGGTTCAGCATCCTCCCAGTTAATATGGACTCTTCAGTCTACTAAACCTAATGCAAAAAGATAGCATTGGGTAACTTGTTTTAAATGTGCCAGACGTGTTTTATATATATTAGCTTTAATCCTACTCTGCAGGGTAGATATTATCGCTCCCTTTTTACAGATGAGAAAACTGAGGAACCAAATCCCATTTGCACTTGGAAATTAAGTGCTCTTTCTATTGCATCTACTATTGCTCCTAAGTTGCACTCAGCGTGGGACAGGCTGCCAAACGCACGCCTGCTACATGCTGGTACTTTCCCCCTTGTCCAGCTTAGGGTCTGTTTTTTAATCTCACATTTTTTTCTGCCAAATTTGTTCATAACTGTATTTCTCATTTTGTGCTGTTAAAGCTGGGTTCAGGGAGGTGTTTTCCAAGAAACATATGTTCTGGGTGTGTCTGGAAATTAAATGCCTCACACCTCAGAAAACTACAATTGCACATCTTCAAAAATATCTTCACCCCTATCATGTTCTCTCTACAACAGCTCCTATTACCCATGCACTAACAAGTCCACTAGGGAAGTAGAGGAATCAAGTAAATTAAAGATCTGAGTTGAGGAGATTTCACAGGCTTTTGTTAAATCATAAAATGTTGGATAAAAGGCAGCCTAATATTTGTAAAGCCTTGGTTGTACAACCGAGGTTAATATTTGATCAAAATGTCTGGCATCAAAGGAGGGGAAAGCAATGGACATTCTGGCTCTTGGTTCACTGCTATTGAAGGGAGACTGGGGGGGAGGGCATAGCTCAGTGGTAGAGCGCGTGCTTAGCATGCATGAGGTCCTGGGTTCGATCCCCAGTACCTACACTAAAATAAAATAAATAAATAAACCTAATTACCTCTCCCCTCCCCCAAAAAACCAAAAATAAATTAAATTACATTTTTAAAAAAGAAGACTACAGACAGATGATATTGAAGGAAGAGAAGGGATTTGTATTAAAAAGCTGAATGATCCCCACCTGGTCCTCTGCTCCCAGCTATTTGCTCAGTGTCACCCTCGTTCCCTGGTACAGCTGTGCCCCTGGCATCAGAGTGGAAGGGTGTTTCTTTCTGGCATGATGGTGCAGAGAACTGAACAATTAGTGTCTTACCTGCTTTAAAAAGAGTATGATTGCTCAAGCCTGCCAACTCCCTTCTTCTCAAGATTAAAAAAAAAAAAAAAAAAAAAAAACCTGAGGCCAGAAGAGGTGAGGTGATTTGCACACAATCACACACCAGCCAAGAGCAAAGCAGGGCTAAGACCTCGCCATGCCCATCCTGTCTGCTGGAATAGATGCTCTTTGCCCTCGTTTCTCATTCTGGAAGCATCCTTACTCACTCTGTTGTCTCTAATTCTCAAAAAATCTTATAAGTTAGAAATTATCTTCATTTCACATCCAACCATTAAGTGATGCACCTGGTGTGCAAACCGGTCCATTCAGCCTACTCTCAAAGCCACCCTCTTCCTCCCACACTGTGCTGCCATCCAGAGCACACGGCACGGGTGCCCTAAAAGGCCACGCCCTGAGTGACCCGCCACACGGCTCCATGGCAGGGAGATGCTGCCGCCAGCAGGTACGTGTTACATTGATGTCTCTGACTGGGGTCTTGGGCTGTAGAAAGGACCTCCCAGCATGGTGCCCCCATCAAGGCTCTTTGAAATACCTCTCTGCCTTCAGGCATCTCAGGTTCCATTTGTTTTTCCAGGACTCTGGTGATCTACCCAGGAGGTCTTCTCTAGACTGAATATTTACTGGAAAATCTTTTCACATTGCATTGAAATCTATGCAAATGCACCATAATATAGATTGGAATTGCAAGACTGTAAACACCTTATCCCAAATTGGGACTGATTTCCATAATTTCATACTTACAGTCCCATTATCACCTCCTGCCAGCCATAGCTACAGAGGGAGGAGCTAATGGGAAAATTTTATTCAGAAAAAAATATATCACTTTGATAGCAATAAAATATAATTATATTTTTGCCTATAATACTTCCCAAAGAAGTGACTTGTTATTTAACCTCTAATAAGGTAAAAGAAGAACTTTGATTCTAAAGTTCAAATTTATTGTACAGACGGCAGAATATGAGGTTCTGCCGCCTGTACAATAAACTTGAATTTTGCTTTCACAACACTGACAAATCAGTTGCCTTTACTTCTCCATGCACTTTCTCATTTCATGGTCATATACATATGTGCAACTCACAACATTTATGTATATTCCTATAGATATGAAGTATACACGTTTGAATTTCTATTTCGCTTATCATTTGCTTTTTGATATTTCTATTTTTGCTTTCAAAACATAATTCTCTTGAGGGTAGTTTTCATGTCTTTATTCATCTTTGTATCTTATCAGTAAAGAATACAAATGATGGCACATATGAGCACTTGGTAAGTTTTTATCGATTTATTTGCTATCATATGCTCCTTCTTCATTGTAAATAATTCTAATGTTTGAAATATTAGTGTTAATATTTCATGTTAATTTTTTATATGTTCTGCAGGCAGCTATAATCAATAGAGATATTATACAGTAGAATCAGCTTTTAATTAATTTTCTACTATACCCAAAATAGTTCATTTATTAAAGTATGGTTTCCTTTAAAGTAAAAATGTAAAAGTTTAGGCTAAATAGATTTTTTTAAAAATATGGCTCACTTTAAAGAAAAAATGTAAAAGTTTAGATAGATTTTCTAACAACCCAAAATATTATGAGTGAAATTATTCCTGCCTACATAGTACAGAAAGAAAAATTTATATCCCCAAAGTATTTCATGTCTTATAATTTCCATAATTACCACAAAGCTATTAACAACCCAAGAATGAAATTCAAAGTTCACAAAAGTAGATGCTACCCTGCTGGAATAAATATACAAACCTGGTTATAATTAACTGAATGATAAACAGTATCTGTAAAGAAAGAATTACTTGTGAAAAATGCAATTAAAAGCATTTCCAACTTATTTTGCAAAAGAGAAATTTAAACTCATATGATGTAAAATACAGATAGAATTCTAAGTATTTTACCATTTTATATTCCAGAAATAATTAATAAAACGATGAAATAAAATCTATCTAGTATGTAAAGATAAAAAAATATTCAAACATCCCCATTTTTAAAAAAATCAATCAAATACATCAGGTACTCGGGGGCTGAGGGAGGTGACAGATATTGCTAATATCTCCTAGCAACCACTGCCACATTTATAAAAACTTCAAAGCATCAAAAAACAAATTGCTCTTTTTTAAAAAACACTTGACTTAATAAAAATAAAAATAGCATATTCTTTGGTTTCAGTCAAGTCTCCTTTGGGTTTCTATCATTTAAAGTAAAAATTCCAATGCATATTCATTGCTAAAAATGATACTAGGTAATGTCAGCATTTACCTCCTTGCCTTCAGAGTTGCTGCTAACAGCTGGCCAGGTGAGTTTCAACCCACACCCTGTCAGGAATGGAAATATATGAACTCTGTCCCTCCCACTACGGCGTTGTTCCAAGTACCATTTTGGAATCCATTGTAAAACTGTCATTGATAGATTTTTAAAAAAAGAAAAAGAATGTGTGGCTTATATACTTCTAAACAAATTCTCATGCTCTATGACTTCAACTAAATTTAATATTTAGCTTACTGTGTTTATATTTTCTTTGCTCTTTCCAATTGGTTCTCTTTATAAAGGCCTCATAATAATATTTGACTCATATCTTTCAACCCAAATCCTTATATTAGATAAATGGAGATGCAAAAAACCATTTTACTTCATATCCCATTTCTTGGACATTCTCTTATATGTGAATTTCTATAGTTTATTCTAAACTTTTTTAGACGTATTACATAGGACATGTAGGATGTGCTTTAAGCAATAGTTTGTTTTTTTCTTTTTCTCTTTTTTTTTTTTTTTTTTTTTTACCTGAAGGTGGAGGAGGGGATTGCTATTTAATTTATCTACTAGAAAAACTGAGTAACAACCAGACGGTAGAAATTATCAAGACATACTGACAGAGCCTGGCTGGGGCAGGGGTGGTGGGAGGAGGGAACTTTCTAGAAAAGAACTAATTTGCTAGGAAACCAAAAGACTGATCAATTTTGTACCAATATTGCCAGGAAATCTCTCCAATTTCCCTTCCTGCACCTTGTGACCTGCTCATCTTGCATCTTTTTTTCTCGAAGGATTTCGGCACCCCAGATGCTCCCACTTTCTTCCTGTTTCTTCTTTCCTTCCTTCCTTCCTTTCACTTCACTTTTGCATTAGAAATTTTTTTTCCCTCTAATTGTTTCCACAAACTTCTTTAAAAAAACATCACTTTTCAGTTGAGTTTGGTCATTGGTTACAAGGGGCTGGAAAAATTTAAGCTCTACATCAATTAATAATTCATACCAGTTGACCAATAACTACTTCATGTTATTGCTGTCCAGCAACGCCATGCAAAAAGGGTACTACTGACATTTAGAACAGCATGATTTGTTTGCCTGGCTCCCTGGATGTCTGGTTATCATGTTTGCTTTTGTTGGCTGGTGATACTCACATCACATCAGGCTGCTGGCTGCCTGAGCTGATCCAACACTTGTTTGATTATCTTTAATCTAGGATAGCATTTGTTCATCCTTTCAAATAATCCAACAAAGATCTGATTACAGATGACTGCGCCCTACAAGCCTAAAAATTTGTGTGGTGAGATTGTTCAATCAGCAGTGATGAATTTCTCCCCCAAATGTAGCTAAATGTTAACGTAATGTGATAAATTACTAAAAGAGGGCATGAGAATTCATTGAGCACTTACCATGTGTCAAGCACCATTTGGAACTTTGCATACATAATCTCATTTGAGTGACTGAAGAGAGTCCATCTCTCTAATATTGGTGACAAAGTGTCAGAGAATTACTCTTGAGTTTGAAGGAATTTTGGAAGTCAGTGTTATTCAAGGCAAGCTAAAGAAGTTTTTCTGTGTCAACATGTTGTAAAAATAGGATTTCATCAAGTGTCAAATTAGATGACTCCGCCTAGATATCTTAGGACACAACATGAGTTATGAGCTAATCGTAACCCGTAATCATTCACCTTTTAGTAACTAGTCTTTTTCTGCATGGAATTCAAAATTCACCTATAACAAAACATTATCTGACAAATATCAGCGGAGTTCTCCCAGGGCAGTCTACCCAAGGGATGATATAAAGGCAAAAATAAACAAATGGGATCTAATTAAACTTACAAGCTTTTGCACAGCAAAGGAAACCATAAGCAAAACAAAAAGACAATCTACAGAATGAGAGAAAATACTTGCAAAAAATGAGACTGACAAGGGCTTAAAAGAATATGTAAACAGCTCATACAACTTAATAAGAAAAAAACAAACAACCCAATCCAAAAATGGGCAGAAGACCTAAACAAGCAATTCTCCAATGTAAACATACAAATGGCCAATAGGCACACGAAAAACTGCTCCATATCGCTAGTTATCACTCCTTTAGAATAGAGCATCGCACTAGCCAGCCTCTCTTTACAAGCTATCCCACAGCCTGCCGTTTCCTGGAAACCACAGGTTACAGAGGAAGCCTTTATAAAGGTCTGCTAGAAAGCCTGGACCTCCTATCTCTGTCCCTCCCTCCCCCTACACGCATTACAGAGTCCAGTAAGTACTGTGAAACCCCATGAGTTCATAGTTTGTACACGGAATATACCAAACCCAAGAGGAATGGTTTTCATAGCTGGTCCCAATCCACTTCCAGCAAATGGATCGAGTGGCCACAGAACTCTGTAGTCTCAGAGAATGTGAAGCAAAGTAAAGTGCGGCTGAGAGAGAAGCCAGGCATTGCCCACTCTTCTCTATGCCGTACCACCTACTCAGTCATGGCTGCAGCTCCACAGCTGTCCAGCGCAGTTCACTGAGCATCCCCACCAGTGCTTGTCTCAACCCTGGCATCTCAGACACAACCTAGCAAAAGAACAAGTTCTCCCCTCTTCCCTCATCCCCCCGGTTCCCTCTCTTGATCGCTTTCTTCCTCATCTACTCATTCCCCATTGCGCGTGCGCTCGTGCGCCCTCACTCTCTCTCTCTCTCTCTCTCTCTCTCTCTCCCTCTCTCTCTCTCTCTCTCTCTCTCTCTCTCTCTCTCTCTCTCTCTCTCTCTCTCTCTCTCTCTCTCTCTTAGGCTAGTTCAGAAGAATTAATTCACTTGCACAACCCACCAGATATTACCCATCATCATAGAACAAGATTAGCTCTTTTTCAAAATATGGCTCATATTTTAAGGAAAAGAGGACTTTTGAGATATTTATAGGTCATTTAGTTCTTTTGCAGCCTTACAGCAAAGCTGTGCTCCTGAACTTCCATACAAAGGCTCTTCCTCTTGATGAAATTTCAGGACTCAATGTTCTGTAAAAACCCATCTCTGGGCCATGCGTGAATGACAATCATAATTTGAGGAGCAAATACTGCCTGTAATTGTGTAAAAAATGAAATCCTTACCCCACTACAGAAGTAAGCCCTACAGTTCTGCGGAATGTTAAAGTGGTGAGCTCCTAAGCTGGCTGCAAACCAGAGAATCAGAGACGCTACAGGAACTTAAAGGAGCATGTAACTTGCAAACATGAAATTGGATTTCCGTAAGTCAGACAACTCATAAAATATAGTATAGCTGGGATTATAACTATAAAAGTAATAAAAGTTTTGAATTAGGGAGAGGGTCAGAAATTTTGGGTAGTGAGCTATACATGAATTTTAAACAATATATGTCAGTTGAGAAAATTAAAGATCTTTAACTTTAAATTTAATACAAATTTAAAACTTTTAATACAAGTTTTAAAAATAAAGATAATTATAGGCCCATCTAAACACATAATTTCCTTTTTCCCACATACTCTCTTTTTACATAGTTGAATTCATGTCACATTAGTAGTTTTGCATCCTGCTTGTTTTCATTTCATACTTTTTTTACCTGTTTATTAAGTATAATCATTAAATTCTATACCCTGATTTTTTCTTGATATCCTCTTCAGAATTTTGTATTTGGTTGTCATTTTTCAATCGTGGCTAAATAATAGTTTACTTTAAAATTTCCCTATGTTTTATATCTAGATTGTTAACAGTTTTCCCTTATTAAAAATATTCTGCCCATAGATTTTTGTGAATTCTGTATTTACCATTTTAATGTTTTATAGGTGAAGGGAATTTTTTCAGCTTATCAAGTCCAACCATGTCAATTTTCAGACAGGAAACTGAGTGTGTGGGTAATTAATTGAGTTCTCAAACTTTCATTTATTACTTTTAACAATAGCCAAGACATGGAAGCAACCTAAATGTCCATCAATAAATGCTTGAATAAAGAAGATGTGGTATATATAAATACAATGGAATACTAGTCAGCCATGAAAAAGAATGAAATAATGACATTGGCAGCAACATGGATGGACCTGGAGATTATCACACTAAGTGAAGTCAGTCAGACAGAGAAAAACAAATATCATATGACATCACTTATATGTGGAATCTTAAAAAAATTATACAGATGAACTTATTTACAAAACAGAAATAGACTCACAGACATAGAAAACAAATTTATGGTTACTAAAGGGGAAGGGGGGAGGGATAAACTAGGAGTTTGGGATTAGCAGATATAAACTGCTATATACAAGATAATTGAACAACAAGGTCCTAATATATAGTACAGGGAACTATATTCGATATCTTACAATAACTTATAATAAAAAAAAAATTGGTAAGCTTGGAGCTAAAGATGTGGTCAAATCCACTCAAGCATGCAAAAGGGGTCCGGAAAGTATTTTCATCAAAGAGTACATGTTAATGTGCTCAAAAATAAACACCTGACTTTGTGGCTAAGGCAAGCCCAATTTTTTAACTTACAGCTTGTTGAAGCATAACTGGGTCATTTGATTGGCTATTGTTCTTCATTTGGATGCTGAGAACGTGAGGGGAGACACATTAACTGGAAAGTACTGATGAAGGATTTTCCAAGAAGGCACGTGAGTTTAGTGAGCAGGTTATCAACTTAAAATCTCACGCAGTGTAACAAAAATAGAATGGAACCCACGACAAGCAGAACTGGAAGCAGTAGCCTGTGTCAATAGAATTCCAAACTCTGAGCGCAGCAGTCTTTGTTCATCCCACAACCACCCCTCCTCATAGCCTTTTTCTCCAGAAATGATAAGCAGAAGAGAAACTGTTAGAGAATTCAATACATTCTCACTCAGGCACTGTTCTCTTTATCCAAGTCTCCCCCCCACCCCAAATTTTCAAAAGACCACACCCCAAATTTTCAGAAGACCACAAACACTTAGACCTAGAGAAATATTAGGGAGAAAAAATATCCCTCCTTCTCCAAATATGAATGTTTCCCACAGACCTGTGCAGGTTTCTATAATTCTACTGTTGGGGATTCTATTCTTGGGCCGGGGAAATCCAAGAGTTGGGAGGATGCTCTGGAAAAGGAGATGGGAGGCTGCCCAAGTTACAGATACCCCCCAATCTAGATGGAATTCTGCCAACTAATCTCTAAAACCCTGGAGCTGGGTCAGCAATGAGGATCAGCACCCATTCATTAAGGTCATGAGGGAATCTGGATTAACATGTTTTCAAAAGGATTTAAAACTATGCCTCTGTTTCAGTATCTGTAAAATTAAGGGGTTGGACAGAATGAAATCTCAGCAATGACATTCTGTTATTTCAGACTTGGTGTAAGCTATAATCAGGTGCCATATTTGTTCATGTGATAATTGGATGGGAGGACAGCTGGATTGACTGGTGATCCCACCAAGATGTCAAAGTTGAAAGACATTAAATGCCACATACATGATTCAACCTTCTTACACACCCCCAACCGTGAGGACTTAACTCTTGATTTATTCATTTAATACGCATATACTGATTGCTTACTGTATACCAAGGATTTATTTATAAGGCGATTCTATTCTTCCCAAGGTCAAAACTCTTTCCGGCTGGGGAAGGTTTACAGACACACCACAAACATATCCCGGTTTCTAAAAAACAAGCTGGTGTTGGGTTTGCCGTTGCTGCTGTTACGGTTGTTGTTGCCATTGTTCCCCTTATTTTTAAATCATCCTCATTTCAAATGATGCCCAGCAGCCAGAATTTCACCACCTGATTTGTAGACACACCCTTAGAAGAGGTTCGGCATTGTTCTTGAGAGCAATCCTTTAGCAAACCCTTCGCACTGGGCTTCAAGGATCATTTGCATCTACCATGGAGACGATCTCTTTAATCTCAAACAACCCTGATTTGTGGATGAGTACAGGGCAGGGTGAAAGACAAAACTGGAGCAGGCAAACTTCCTCCAAAGCTTTCTTCTCTGCCTACAAAGTCCCCATGGCTCCTGGGACACCCAGACCAGGACTCCACCAGGTAATACTCATTTTCTCGGTCAGCATTCTCTTGCTGTATCTCAAAACCCCCAACACTCAGACCCCAAACTTTCCATCATTCCCTTTGAATTGGAACATGTGTTAACTAGCTGGTCTGATACGTGCTAAATGGAACACTTCCTGTAATAGGTATGGCCTTCCTAGACACCCTTGGCCTTGATGGTCAACCAGTAACATACCAATGGGGAGTATTTTCAAACCTGGGGTAGAGAATATCAGAGCTATGTAAACTTGTAAGTACAAGCTAGAAATAAGCCACCCCTGGTTCTCTTGAACTAACGTAATTAAGTCCTATATCTGTAGGTGTCCACCACCAAAGTGATGTCTTCAGTATTAGCCAGTAGGATGCAAGGACTAAGGGGGCAAAAGTGAGCTAGAGCCCCGTCGGCTTTGAGTACCACGTGATGGGTCTGTGTTAATTACAATGAGACTATTCCCAAGAACTCAGAAATAATCCTTTAACCCAGTGGGAATTCTGTGGTTACACAGTTGCCATATAATGTGGAAGAACACCGTTCCTAAATCGCACTGGCTGGATGTTCTTGAGCTGGGCCCCCACAGCATCCTGGGTGCCACAATTTGAATCAAAATGTTCCTCAACTGCAGTTAAATTAACATGTGCCCAGTTCACAGAAATGAAATATTAATATATTTGATGGTTTCCATTTAAAGAATTCCTTAAACCTGTGGCATTAGTTACAAGTTACTGACATCACAAGTAGGTTGAAGATGACATTTAATTTAAGATGATGGAAAAAGCAGAAGTCACAAATACTTGTTGACTGTGGATCATCACCAGGCTCCAACTCGGTGTTTTATTGGTTTATCTCCTGTAACCCTCAGTAGGAGACTGGGGCCATTATCACTATGTTACAGACTGGGAAGTGGAAACTCGGGGAGGTTGAGTGACTTGCACAAGCTCGCTGAACTTAAATTGTGTGATTCAGACCCACATCTTCCTTATTCTGAAATCTGTGCTGCCTCCAAAACTGTGTGCCAGAGCTTTGCACCCAAAACACAATGTTATTTGAGTTTAATAGTGAAAATTGTATTGGGGTCCATCCCTGAACAAGGTTGAAAACTACAACCCCGTTTATATATTCAGCAGTTTTTCCTTCCTCCTTGTAAAGTCTGCACAAATTACTAATTCATAGTTTACTAGAATTTAAGAACGGCTTTGGCATTTCAAGCTTAAAGATCTCAGGATCTGTAAGGCGAGAGAAAGGTAATAGACCCAAGGGAATACTCTTAATCTATTTGTGTGCCTGGATTTATTATTGTCAGCAAACACCGACTGAACCCTCCCACGTATTGGGGATTTGGCCAACCCCAGCTGCCAGCCCTGGCATACCCCTGCACGTCCGGGCCGGCATGCTATGTCCTTCAGGCTACAAATTTTGTCATGAAAGGTGGAGGTCTACCTTGCCTTAGGTTACGCTGCTGATTTCTAAGCACTGTGGTTTCTCCCTGCCACACACTGTGTACCTAAGCGTGAGCCCTATTTTCTTACAGCAGAATAACGTAGGTGGAAGTGCCTGGCGCTTGGTAGCTGACCAGGGAATGCTCATTACATACAATCTGAGTATCTGAGCTGTTCAGAGCCTGCCCCCTCCGAAGGCTTTCCCAGCTCATTCCCTCTCTCTCTAACCCAGTTAAACATGCTGTTCTAATTACTGCCCTTCTGTGGACATACTTTACTTAATTACACACTTGTCACCTGAGGGCCCGAGTCTATGTGCGTGATGTGTTGCACAATCTGAGAGAGCCTGATAAGTATCTGCTGACTGATAGAACTTAATGATACCAGCCATCGAGGGCAGCCCTCTGAAGTTAATTGGAGGGCGGAAGTGTGAGAGCAAGTTCTGACTTCGGCTAATATTGTTTTGATTGATGTCTAACAAGTTGAGTAGAGAGATATTCATCCTAGGACAAGAAATGGATCCAAGCCCTGAATCCAAGGGAAGGGGTGTCATCTTCTGCTTCAAAGACTGAGACATGGGGAGAAGGGTAGGTCCGGACCTGGCTGTCCTATAGCATCCCTTAGAAAAATGTCCGTGTGTGTATAAATTAACATATAAACAACAGCCACAAAACAGCAGAGTACATGAACAGAGTTCAGAGCTGTGGTAGAGGGGTCTTCACAACTGGGAAGGGTAATGGGGGCAAAGACATCACCCACCTTATCCCCAAAAAACTTCACACCAGCCGTGGGAGCTGCAGCCTTAGGTCACCAAAGAGCTTTGCATCAGTGGACAAAGATGACCGGCCACTGCGGGGTGACCTGGCTGGTGCTCTGCATGCCTGGGTCACCTAGGCTGCTTGGTGATGGATGGAGGCACGGCACCCAGGATTTCTGGGTTTCAGTAGGACAGCGAGTGTAGAGACAGAACAGGACTCCTCTACAGACTTTTTAATTTTCTTTCTCGATAGAATGGTAACCAGCCATGATTCCTTGGAGCAAGTAAGCATCTTGCAGGTTTTGAAACTGTCATGGGAGGGAGTACTTGAAGAAGGGAAGAAAGATATTCATCCAATAAGTAAGATGACTAACAACAGTCATTTAATTTTAATACAGTGAAAAAACAAACTAACCTAATTTTGTGTGCCAAACTGATGAACAAGACATAAGTTGCTGAACGATCGATGATTTTACCTTTAATTTCATGCTTGCGTTTTCACTGATTTGGACTCTGCTTCCCACCCCAAGCCACTCTCCCCTCCCCACACCTGCGCACAGCACTCTGTAAGTTTATGCAATCATATTTTACCAGTTGTTTATGCTTATGAAAGGCCATTCTAATATATGATTGCATACTGAAGTGGTGATGTTTGGGCCAATAGAAAACTGTCAACATATCGAATTCAACACATCCAAAACTGAATTCAATTCTATTTCCTTCCAACTGGCTTTCTCCTCAAGTCTTAGCCTTATCTATGTCTTACCTTACAGATTGCCGTCACTACCTGTTCATTTACTGAAGTTTAAATCTTGGAAGTTCTGTTAATTTCTCCATTTTTCCCACCCCCACCCTCAATTGGGCAGTAGGAGCCTTCGTTCTGTACCTCTGCTCCCTCATTCTCTGGTCTTCTTAGCACTGCCCTGGGTTAGGCCTTCATTATCTTTTTTTTTTTAATTTTTTTAAATTGAAGTACAGTCAGTTATAATGTGTCAATTTCTGGTGTACCACAACGTCCCAGTCATGCATATATATATACATACATATATATATTCATTTTCATATTCGTTTTCATTAAAGGTTATTACAAGATATTTAATATAGTTCCCTGTGCTATACAGAAGAAACTTTTTAAAATCTATTTTTCTATACAGTGGCTAATATTTGCAAATCTCAAACTCCCAAATTTATCCCTTCCCACCCGCTTTCCCCAGTAACCATAAAATTGTTTACTATGTCTGTGAGTCTGTTTCTGTTTTGTAGAAGAGTTCATAGTGTCCTTTCTTTCTTTTTTTTAGACAATGGAATACTACTCAGCCATAAAAAAGAATAAAATAATGCCATTTGCAGCAACATGGATGGAACTAGGGATTGTCATTCTAAGTGAAGTAAGCCAGCAAGAGAAAGAAAAATATGAGATCACTCATATGTGGAATCTTAAAAAAAAAAAAAAAGCCTTCATTATCTTTATTCTGTGCTACGGCAACAGTCTCCAACCAGCTTTTCTATTTCCTACTGAGTCCCCCTATTTCAGCCTGGATGATCTTCATACTATTCCTCTGGCCATGTGGAATACTGGGTCCCATGAAGGTCCCTCCCTCCACATATTTTTAAAGCATCATTGGGCTCCCACAATATAAAAGTGATGGTCAAGAACAGCACTGTCCAAAAGCAGTGTCTGCAGTGGTGATAACGTTCTGTGTCTCTGCTGCTCGATGCAGTTGCCATTGGCTACATGTGGCTACTGATCTCTTCTCCCCAGAGAAGCAGCGGCAGGTCTAAGGCGCTGCCTGAGTTGAAGGATCTTAAAAGCTGTTAGCAAAGGATAGCTTGGGACGCTGAGCAGCACGTTATAGCGTGACGAACAGCGCCATCTGGTGGACGATAAGATGAACACTCCAAGGAATCATCGCTGGTTACCATACTATCGAGAAAGAAAATTAAAAAGTCTTGATTGTTGATAATCATTGTGCTGGAGTTGGAAAGAACTTTAGAACAGAGGGCACATAGGCCAGGCGGACTAAGTTTGATTTCTCCAAAATTTACGCCAGCTCAACAGTGAGAGAGCGAGGACTAGTAGGTGGCATGTCAGATCCTAAGCCAGTAGCCTCATTACAAAGCACTCGGACCCGGACTAACCACAGCCGAGGTGTCCCGGAGTCTCCCTGCCCCTTAAGACCTTTACAAGTTTTGGATCAAATCCCCCTTCCTTGCCATGCGGACTGTCCAGTGCCTTCCCAAGACGTATATGAATTCTCAGACGCCTCCGGTTCCAGAATCTTCCAGCAGTAAATTCCTATCCTCAACTCTACCTCATAGGGCTCTTCCTTTATTTTAGTCTTGGCATCAACCCAAACAGGGAAACAAACCCTTTCCGTGGTACCACGGCGGAGATAACCACCAGATCCAGACAGCCTCGCTCAGCAAGAACGAAACACACCTCCCCCACGGCGACACATGAGCTGGGCATTAAAAAGCCCTTTGCTTGACAGCATTTTGACTATTCCATCTCATTACATGGACTTTATTATCCTTTCTGTCTTCTCTGACACTTTCAGGGGGAAAAAAACATTTTTTTCATATTGTCTTTTATAGAGAGTATGACCATATAGTCAATCTTCCAAACCAGGACACTATTGAAAGTGAGTTCACCAACAGTAATTAAAAAACAAACATACACACACATACATGAAATCTTTACTTGACTGACAAGCTGGTGTTATTTTATTGGTGGGCCTTTAAAATAGTTCTGTACAAAAATTACTTTCAAAAATAAATTTATATTTTAAAATAATTTGTATCTCTGCACACCAAGTAAAATATGAGAAAGAAAAATACTTCCTTGAATCAATTATCTGATGGTTAAAAAATCATAAACATAAGCAGAAGCATTTTTGTGTAGTTTAAGCAGTGTTTTAAGTATACTCGTCTCTAAATTTGTGTCACTAGTATTTTTCTGAAAAATGTAGTCTTTCAATATGATTTGTTATTTTTAAATCTTTCATAAAATTGCCAGAAATTCTCTTCAAAGTTTCATTTGATGATTAATAAAATTTGTATTATTGAGAAAACAGTCTTTCTCCAAGTGCTGAAGTCCCTGGTAAGCTCAAAGCAAATTCTGCTACATGATGAATATTCTCAATTCAAATTTTCTGTATTTCAGTGCTTAAATAATCCAGCTCCAATACTGTCACAGGGACAGTCTCTGTATCTCTTTTCAGAGAAAATTTCTTCAACAGAACAAAGCTTGTCAAAAAAAACTATCTCAATGTATGCTTCTCCTGAATGTTTCATCAAAAGCAGATTGGGCAAAATTGAAGGCCTAAGTTTTATTCTACTCTGGTTAGAAATATAAATGTATCCAATTACACAAGTTCTATCAAAAGATTCTTTCCACAAGTGCATTTATAGAATTTCAAAATTAAACCTTGTACATGGTTGAACAACTTGTTCCTTTTTTGTTATCGAGTTATAGTTGATACTACATACATTACAATATTACGTACATTCGGGTGTACAATGTAGTGATTCACAATTTTCAAAGGTTGTACTCCATTTATAGTTATTACAAAATATTGGCTGTATTTCTTGTCCTGGACAATATATCTTTGTAGCCTATTTATTCATACACACTGCTACCCCACCCCTATTTTGTTCCACCCACCTCGCCTCTCCCCAGTAATAACCACTAGTTTGTTCTCTATATCTGTGAGCCTGGGTGTTTCGTGGTTTGTTTGTTTGGGGTTTTTTTGCTATAATGAATAGTTTTATTTTTTAGATTCCACATATACAGTATCTGTCTTTATCTGTCTGACTTCTTTCACTAAGCATAATACCCTCCAGGTCCATCCATGTTGGAACAACTCTTGTTCTTAAATTTGTTCAGTTGCCCCCTTTATTTTTCAGTAATTAATTTAAATGTCTTTCTGTCTACAAGTTTTGTTTCCAATCATTGCAATTAGCTAAAGGCTGAGGTTTGTAGGGGGTGCTGTTCCTTCCATGTTTTGAGTAGGGACTTCCCCCGATAGTGAACAAAATGCAAACAAAAGGTAAAGGATTTATTTTCCAGAAACGAGAACAAAATCTTGAGACTTTGTAGCACATGAATTGGTTTACAACATAGTTCTTCGAAGATTCAAGTATTTCTAAGACCCAACTGATGATGGCTTCACAAAAATTCTGCATTACTCTGTGTGTACATTGAAAGTTGACACATTTTAAAACTGTAACTTCTATTTTGGTAGAATATCGGCGTATTTGGACACAATTGTGAATTTTATAAGGACCACAACCAATTTCAGCTCTATTGCTATTTCATGAGGATTCTTTTAATTTAGAAAAGAAAACTGTTTTCACTGTAACACTGAGGTCACCAAAGTTTTTATTTGTTATCACCAGAAAAATAAATATTTTTAATCTCTAATGTTGAAACTTTTTAACTAAATTTACTGTTGAATTCATAATACTGTCAGATTTTTTATATTTGATAGACTGAAATTCCAAAAGCTTTATGAACCAGACAAAAGAAAAGGGAACCATTACTGAAATTACCGGAAATGGTTTTCTATTTGAAACAGCTCGTGACACTGATACAAAGCTGACATCATTTAACTGTTTGGGGGACCCTTCTTCTAATGAAACTGACACATCTCTAGCTCTTGCTTCCTTGGCCTTTGTGCACAAAAAAAAAAAAAAACAATAAAAACACCTTTTCAATTGAAAATGAGTTCATTCATTTACAAGGATGGTCACATGATCTGAATGAAATATGACACTTCCCACGTGCTGCATAAAAGTCCCTTCTCAACAGGGTGTGTACATACAATGGACTATTATTCAGCCATAAAAAAGAAGGAAATCCTTGCCTTTTGCGACACGGATGGGCCAGAGGGCGTTGTGCTGAGTGATCTCGAGTCCCTCACATACTTTCCACCCAACAACCAGGCATGAGCCTGCCCGTCTGCTTTGCAGAGGCTGCTCCCTCCCTTGGCCACTCACCTTAACAAGTCCTGCTCAACCTTCAAGACTCAGTTCAGGCACCCTCAGCCTGAGTGCCCTCCCTCTGTGTTCCAGTGCTCTGTCTAATTTCCCCACCACAGATTGTTCATTCTCCATGTGATGATGGCCTCTGCGTCTTAGTCACGTCTGTCATCTCCCCCCATTTTGGCCAGTGGCTAATATAATAAAGGTCTATCTAATGAATTAATGAGTAAATGAATGATTGAATTGATGAAAATTTTCTTGAGGACTCTGTGGACTAGATGGAGACACGAAATGACAGATTAGTTATGTAGTTTCACAGTCAGGTGGGCAAACAGCTTTACCTCCTAGATGCTCAATACGATTTTATTTAATGAAGAAATAACTCATGATTGAGGCAGATGTGCTTAAAATGACTGAAAACGGAAATGTAAAGCCCAGTCACTGCCCGCTGTACCTCCACAACTGGTGCTTGTGTTCCCACTGGGATGAAGTTTACGGCAAAGAAAACAAATGACACTCGGCAAGGTCTCACATTCCCCAGCTCAGACAGGCTGACTGTCCTGCCCACGACTTTGTAATGATGCCTCCCCAAGGATGGGAAAACCTGTTCTCTACCTGGAAAGCCACTGACCTAATTAACCTACTCAGCTAGTTCCTGCTTTCCCCTAAGTCAGCAAAGTCAGCAAAGAAGAAGAATTAAGGGCAGGGAAAGCAGCTCAGCCCAGCTCCCCATAACCTGCCTTCAGTGTTGGATTAAAATTAGCCATCAACATCAAAGTTCACTTGGGTGCAGGACACAAAGTGCCCAGCTCCTGCGATGTCCAAGCTTTCATCCTCAGGCGTAAAACTCCGTTTATTCCTATGTCCTCCCTAAGAAGCAGTGGGACCAGAGACAGTGATGTAATGACCACTTTTGGACCACAGGCTGACCTAGGAGGGGGCAAGGGTGAAACCAAGGAATCAAGTCAAGTGTCTACTTGTCACGGCAGCTGGCAGGATGGTCACGCAACAGTCCCAGCTGTCCCCAGTCCTCAGCACACACACAGAGATTCCCTGCTCCTCTCTAGCCCTCTCTCCCTGGGAAGGTACGTCCTCAAAAACCTGGCCTATTTCTCATCAGCGTATTTGCTCCTAAAACCTTTCTACTTCTTTTTTTTAATTATGGTAACAACTCTTAACATGAAATCAACCCTCTTAACAAATGAAGTGCACAATACCATATTGTTAACTGTAGACATGACATTGTACAGCAAATACCTAAAACTTACTCATCTTGCATAACTGAAGCTTTATACCCACTGAACCCCTTCTTCCAGGCCCTATTAACCACGATTCTACTCTCTTCTATGAGTTTGACTGTTTTTGATGCCTCATGTAAGTGGAATCATGCAGGATTTGTCCTTCTGTGACTGACTGACTGACTTCACTCACTATAATGTCCTCAAGATTCATCCATGTTGCCACATATGGCAGGATTTCTTTCTTTTTCAAGACTGAATAATATTCCACTGTATGTGTATACCATTTCTTTATCCATTCACCCACTGATGAGTATTTAAGTTGTTCTCATCTCATCTCTTGGCTGTTGTCAATCGTGATGCAGTGAACATGGGAGAGCAAGTATCTCTTTGGGATCCTTGTATCAATTTTTTGAAATATATACCCAGAACTGGGATTGCTGGATCACATGGTAGTTTTATTTTTAGTTTTTTGAGGAACCTCCATACTATTTTTCACAGTGGCTGCACCATTTTACGTTCACACCAATAGTTTACAAGGGAAAACCCTATCTGCTTCTAATTAGGTTCATTTTACACAAGGATCATTATCTTAACAAAGTGAAATATTGAATTGATGAGGATGACGACACCAGCGACAGTAATTGTAATAGTAGCAATAATGATGATGTGAAGATGCTATTATTTCTTTGGAAATTTTTACTGTGTCCTGAACAGGGCCACTGTTGGCCTGTATAGCACCTCTGTGTGAGTTCAAAACAAGTGGCCCTTCTGCAGACAGACACAGCCCCGCACCCTGGTGCATCGCGGCATGGACGGTATGCCGGCTCGGCCTCAGCCCCCCTCACCCTCTCAGGGAGCCCTGGCGCACTGCTCAGTCTACATAACCACATGCAATAGTGATTACGTAGGGGAAATCCAAATAAATAGTAAAAGACTGGGGGTAGGGTATAGTTCAGTGGAAGAGTGCACACTTAGCATGTGCAAGGTCCTGGGTTCAATCCCCAGTACCTCCATTTAAAACAAGAGTAAAAGACTAAGCAGCCTACAGGAAAAGAACCAGGTCTGAGTTCATAATAAGACAGAAAAAACAACTCTGTGATGTGGGGGAGAAGCAGCCTGCGTTCTTGCCTTGACCTTAACAACCTCCTCTCTGGGACCGATGGGAGAGGGGTCCTTTCACCACCGAGGTGAGGTCCTAGACTTGGCACAGGAGAGCCTCTACCTCAGGTGTTTCCATCCTCCTTCCAAAGTCGGGGGTCAAGGCCACCACGCCTCTTCCCCTTGGAGAGGCCAGCCTGGGCTCCCATCGTCAAGAGAGTCAGCTCAGTCAGAGCCCTGACCATCCTCTCGGGGATGGAGGCGGCCGCTGGCTGCACATTCTTGGTTGGGGGAGGACTGGTGTGGACTGGCTCTGGCAGAGAAGATCTGCCTTGGCCCAGGGGACTCCTGGTGTCCGGAGGACTCTCAGAGATCTTTGAGATAAAGGCCCTCCCTCATGTCTGAATGGAACTCGAGCCCTAGAAACGGTGAGCAGCTTGGAGCTGGAATCCAGGCTTCCCACCGCCTCCCGCGCCAGCACCCACTCGGCAACCTGCCACACCAAGGTCTTTCTGCTCGAGCTAATTTTGGTAAGCTTATTTTTCCCAAAGCTGCTCCACGAAACTATAGTCCTCTGAGAGGC
The DNA here is from genome assembly GCF_036321535.1 of Camelus dromedarius. Classification (NCBI taxonomy): domain Eukaryota; kingdom Metazoa; phylum Chordata; class Mammalia; order Artiodactyla; family Camelidae; genus Camelus; species Camelus dromedarius. The sequence goes on along the minus strand of NC_087463.1, from coordinate 18,336,250 downwards.
AGTGTGCCTAGCAGGTTCAGAGGTCATACACATTTAAGAAACCAGTCTCACAGCCTCCCCCAGAGAGTCACAAAACACCAAATGGCTTCTCAAAACCTTAGAAAATACTGCAGAACATGTTACACTTTGGTTAGCACAAACTTTTCAAGACTTTTTAACCATGGACTCCGATTTTCATAGCGGCTTCTCATCCCAGAAGAACAACTGTTCCTCCAGACTCTCCTTTAGAGATACTGAATAACTTTTTTTTTAAGTCATCAAAGAAGCCTTTGTTAGGTCTAAGAGACAGCCACGACAGCTCAGCCACGTGGGTCGCCCGTCCCAGCAGATGCTCTTTTCCCAGCAGTCAAAATTACGTATTGCTATTTATCATCTGTGGGAGGCGCAGGAAAGCCCACGGAAGAGACACGGAGAGCTCGGCCCACGGGCGCAGGCTGCGTGGGTCTGGCCAGGCTCCTGGAAGTTGGCGAGAAGGTCCAGGGACACATCTGGCTCTATCCCATTTCTAGTGGGAAACAATACCATCTACTTTTTCTGTTGCAGAACTCGGGTCAGGAGGAGTCGTTTACTGTTGGTGAACAGGCTTGGACCCCCTCCCTTGAAAGCCTTCGCAAACTGGAGCAGCTGTCGGGGTGGCAGGTGGCCACTGGGACAGGAGCCACCAAACAGGGAAACGCCCATCTTCCACGCCTTCCCATGATGGTGGGTGGGGCTGAGGGCAAGAATGTTGTCGAAGCAGTGAAACCTGAAAGGCCTAAGAGCTGAAACTGAAAAAAGGAAAATAAATAAATAAATAAAATAAAACTGAAAAAGGGAAGCCTTTCAAGTCTGGTATGAATAGCAAATGGCATACAGTTGACTGAATATGACCCCTGAGAGGAGGAAAAAAAAAACAGAATTTTCCAAAAAACGTGTTATGTTTATTTAACCAGAAAGGTTGGAAAAGTAAACATCCCTAGAAGGTTCGTTTGTGATATAAATGTTTAGCTAAGGTTTCTCTTTGTCTACACTCCTTTTTGTCTTCTATTTAGCATAATATTTCATTTTTAACGTAAACAGGAGAAAATCCGCCCTCGAAGGTAAGTGGCTTTATTTCACCAAGTGAAATGTTGTTAATGTAACCAAACGAACAGAGATTATGCACTTGGGCTCTGGAGGCAGAGAGCTGAGGTTTAAATCCCCAAAACACAGCTCGCTGGCCTCCTGTGCTCAACCAGGCTCCTCGTGTGTCTCATCCTCTGTTCCTCTCACCGCAAACAGGTCCTCAAGGTGAGCTGTGATATGTGTCATGTTTAGCACAGTGCCCAGCTCATAATTTCTCCAAGAATGGCAGTGGCGCTGATAAGAGTTGTAGCTGGAAAAAGTAATCATTAATAATAATGATGAAATAATAATAATAAAAGAGAGGGGCACTGGGAGAACCACTCTGGAAAACTCTTTGGCAGTAACTTCCAAAGCTGAATATTTGCATAACCCACAGCTCAGTAACCCCATCTCCAGGGATGTGTGTGTCCGTGTGTGTAAATATATAGATGCTATATTTTGCTATATTTTAATATATGTCATTCACAAGGCAGCTCCGGCGTCAACACCGCCACCCTGAGCACCGTTGTCATCAGGCCGTCTGGACGCCAGTGCCCAGGCACAGTCACAGGCTTATTCTGGGCTCCTGCCTATCCCCTCAGGTCCCACCGCCACGCTGAGCCCTCCCACGAGTCACCTCACTTCTCCTCCCATAACCAGTGGGCACGCACATCTCCTTCATGAGAGCCCCGCCTCCACTCTGTCCTTCCACGTCTGGACCGAGGCTCCAGGCCCTTCTAAAATCTCACTCCCCCCCCCCAATACTTTCTGGGTCCAGCCACCTCAGGCAGAAATAGGCTATCCTGCCAGTGAGCACCAGGGCCCCTGTGCACCCACACAGAGCAGGAGAGAGGTCTTGCTGCTCCTGGCGTCCTGGCGGGGAAGGCACAGGGCCTGGCCTGGAGGCTTGGTTTGGTTTTCCTGAAGGACAGGAACAGATTGATCACGTTGGCAACACTGGACGCCCAGAGTTCCCATGTGATGCACCGATCACAGCAAAGCCGTCCAGAGGGAGCCTCCCCCAATCGTGATCCGAGGCCTTGAGTCACAGCGGAAGGCGAGTGGGCTGCTGGGACAGACCAAGCTGCAGCCAAATCCTGCTACTTCCCAATTTGGAGGCTTTACCCACTTCCTTTGAGCCCACATTTCCTGGAGAAATAGATGGGCACAGCCCCTAACTCTAGGGTTACTGTGAGAACACAACACCTGGCCCTTAAAAGATGCTCCACACATGGGCCTAATTGGGCTGGTTACATTGAGGGATGTTTTGGTTGAAAGAAAAGGACAGCCATTTGGGAACTCTAAAACGGAGACGGTGCTGCAGAGAGAGGAACTCCTCCAGGGGCACTCAGCGGCCCTCTGCCAAGGGCGGGTGCCAGTGGGAAGACGCTGGGATGCAGGACCGACGTCAGGCGCCCTCGCTCTGGCCTCGGTTTCCATGAGCTGGGACCATGAGCCAATTACATGCCGATGTCTCCGTTATCCTAGTTTATGAGATGGGATGGTTGTTTCCTCCTCGTCTGTTTGTTTCGATGATTAGATGAGACAGTAGGCCTGTAGTCAGCGTACTGGTGAACTGGACCAGGCAGGTGCGAGGCACATGCAGCTGAATTCTTTCTTTCTGAGCCGTTTGAAGCCCACTGCACTGCATCCTCCTCCCCAGCCCCTCGACCAAATCCCCGAAACAGCCCCAGACTAACACGTCTCCAGCCACTTTCTTATCTTAATAAAGACATTTTCAGAAATGAAAAAGCCCCGAATTCTTCCAAATCAGAACTGGAGTCCCTCTTTTGATCGAAAGCGTCTCCCTCCGCCACAGCTGGGGTCTGGTTCGGGCTCTCTAACCACGGAGGAGAGGAAGCGGAGGTGGGCTTCCCCGACTCCCCTACTTTGCTCCTCTGCTCCTTTCCTCCTCCCTACGGCACCCGACTTGTGGGGGCAGAGGGAGGAGGGAGCGGTAAGGAAGTAAGGACCTTACCTGACAGGCGCCGCTGTAACCCAGCATCTCATACAAGAAGTGTCGCAGATGAACTCTTTCTCACAGGATGCCCTTATGGGCTCTTTGGAGACACACACCCCCCACCCCCACCCCCGCTTCACTGGGCAGACCTGCTGAGCACAGTCTCAAAATAATCAAGCCTGGCTACCTCCACATCTCCCTGTAGCTGACAGCAAGCAGTCACCTGCCCTGCCCCCCCTCCCCCCCCCCCCCCGAGACCTGGCCCCTTGCTCTGCCAGCATCTGAGCTTTAGCTAGAGCCCCTGGTTTCTGAACCTCGGCGCTGTTGGCGTCGTGTGATTATTATTTGTTCTGGGCACTGTCGTGTATTTAGCAGCATTCCTGGGTCTATCCGCTAGATGCCAGTAGCACCCCTCCCTCTGGCTGCGACAATAACCACGTCCTCAAGACACTGCCAAATGTCTCCCCTAGGGGGCAGAAGTGCACCTGGATGAAAACCACTGGATTAGACTATCCCAGGCAAGAGTTAATCAAAAAATTTCAGCGCGCTCCAAATTCCAGGAGACACTTTAAGCTCACTGAACACTTACTTGGCTTAAAGAGGCACGAATCTCTCCCCTCCTCTAAACACTCACTAAGCTTTTTCGCCCACACTTTCTATTTCACAGCCTAAAAGAGGGGGCTCATGAGCCAAGAATGGTAAAACCCGGTTGTGGCCACCCCCGTCCCAGAAATCCTGCACAAATGGTCTTTTCTTTTTAGAATTCCGGGGGCATTTGTCACTTTTTATAGTCAACATTTATTGCAAGAGGGGACACATTCGATCTGAGCACACCATAGGGACAGGAAAAGGGCTGCGCTGAATATTCGGTTCAGGGACGCTATAATGGATTGAAAACAAATGTACATGACATTGAGGGGGAAAATGGACTTAATAAGAAAACCATTTGAGGCATGTACAGCTTACTTGATAAAATTACATTTTGAGGTGGGGTCTAAAGTGGAAAGAACTGGAGGAAAGTTCCATGTCTTCCTGCAAGGTCTCTCATTTCATTATATATTTTTATGTAGCTGAGAGTCATTCTAGTTCGTCCCTGGTCTTGTCTTCCCCAAGACGTAAGGGAAGCAAAGGATGCAGCAAGAGCTGGTGGGCAGGAGGAAGACAGAGAACGGGGCAGTCATTCTTCTTGCTCCTTTCTGTTCTACACCGTACCCTCCAAAAAAGCATTTACATCCAGGAATGCTTTTATGAATGGATACCTTGGTTCTATTTCAAAGTAATAACTCTAACTTCATGGGGAAAAGTAAGTCATGAAGTTCAATAACATTTCATTGTCAACAGCAGAAAAAGAAATTCAACATTGAACCTTCGGAGCATGAAGAAAGTTGAGCCAATTTACAGTGGAGCCAGAGAAGAGAGGAGGGAGGGACTGTCACCAAATCTTCAGTACTGTCCTCTTTCAGTAGTGAATTAAAGTGTGAGCCTGTGACACAGGTAACTTCTCAGGCCAGCTTTGAAAATTGTTGTAGCTTATCAGCTATCTGCAGTAACTAAACCCACGGACTTTGAAAAAAAAAAAAAATCCCGGTCAAGACAGCATGAGCACTTAAAGAACTTTAATTACATTTTCTAACAGCTTTGAGTTCCTTTCCCTTTCCCACTATCACAGAAGACAAAGAGACCAGTTTCTCCAACACTCATAAAATCCCTTTATTGGCTACTGTGAAAGCCCCTGTGCGTTTTAACTGCCTGGTGGTCAGACACCCAAAAGCTTGTGAGTCGGTTAGAATTCCGTGCCAGAGTTGTCTCACCAACCAAAAGACCAGGTGGGCATTCTAGCAAAAGTGAAAGTGAATTTTTAATAAGAGCTGAACTTCCCCATGAGGTGCTGCCCGTCAACTACTAGAAGTCTGCAATTCCCTGTCCCACACTCCAAAATTTCAATAAGTTCTGAAAACAAAGGTTTTCTCATAAGCTGGTGGCACGCTCCTGACAACCAAGCCTGACACTTACGGGCTACTTAGCATCTTTGCTCATCTGTTTCTTGCAAATATTGTACATTTTGTGGCAGAAATATTAAGATGTGGACTTTCAGGGGGCCGTTCCAGCCTCTATCAGTGGAGTTCCATAACATACAGTATGTGCAAAATATTATCTTTCTAAAATCAAAAAAAAAAAATCAGAGTTTGAAGAAAATATTTGTCCCACAGAGTTTAGCTTAAGGAACTGTGTTTCTACAGTAGCCTGAACGTGTGCCCAAGTTTCACCGGTGCCAGGAAAAGTTCTGAGGAGCTCACGTACCATGGTGTCTTTAGTCTTTCAGGGAAGTGAGAATGTCTAGAACGTTCTGTATCCCAGTGAAGGAAGGCAAAGCTTTGGGAATAAAATCCTCCACATCCTCCTTATAGGAATTTTCTTGGTGGAAGACTGTATTCCTGCCCCAAACCCCAGACAGTCTGACAGATAATGAACACATATTTTTCCTCTAAGGTGATTCATTTTCGTTAAAAGCACTGTCTTTTATGGGGTTGGAAGAGAGGGAACAACAACAAAAGGATTGGAAAGAGTGTCTATTAGTGTGAGTGCCAGCTGTTCCTTGATTCAGCAATATTAACAATTTACCATATTTAGAAAGTGATTCTCTGGATGCAGAGTTTGGCTTAACCTGGGCTCTGCCACTTAAGGAGAACAGAACTTGCCCAAGAAAATGATGTTTCGAGTTTTGTTGTGCCTGATGATGTAAATAAATGGGTGATCAGCATTGAATTCATCCTTGTGTTGTAGGATTCGTGATCCTGGCACCTCTATGGAATCCCCACCATCTTCAGTTATTTCTAAGCACACTCTGTGAATAACATTTGAGAGGGCCACTCCCTTGGCCTCTGACATTCCAGAGAAATCAGATGTATCCTCATTAAAGATAGTTTTCAGCCCTAGGTTTTCCAGACTAGCCTTGGGATCAATCATCTTTTCCACCTTAAATTTTGGAATGGAGAGTTTGACTTTGGCATTGGCCATGGTGCTGGGGTTGGTCCACTGCAAGAGTGTCTCTGAGTTGAGTTGTTTTTCAACCTGAAGGACAAAAAGGAGAGGAAATTACCTTTTTTTAATTTCCAATCGTAAAAGATCCTGCTTGTTTTAAAACATAAAATGTCATCGTGAGCCCAGTCTCAAAGCAGCACAGACGGACCATCAAAGATGCAATCAGCCTTGCAGTTCTGCTCTGTGACTAGGTTCTCTTAAAAATGGTCCACGCAGCCACCTAGCATCGTTCTCCTCCACTCACTCTACCACATTGGTCCCTTTGCTCTAAAATGTATGAGGCCATCTCTTTTAAACTACAGAGCAGCACTGTAGAAATGAATGCATGGATTATGATGTTACATGGATAATAGTGGAGTAAGTAAAAAATCAGAAGGGCTTTATGCAAAATATTTATTGAATGCTTGTTTTACTTTCTCTACTAGGAAATCCAGAATATTTGTATCCTAGGAATGGCATCAAATTTAATAAGCCAAATAAAAGCTTAAGGTGCTCCTTCTCAAATGAGACTTTGAACTGTCTAGGATCCTTCTTTAAGATCAGAGGTGATGAATGTGTCCATTTCAGTTGGTTATTTTAAAAATGAGAGAGATGTGATGATGCATAAAATGATTTAGTCATAAAATTCTTCACTGAGCAAATCTTAAATTGCTCCTTGCCCTTCCAATCGCCCCACCGGCTAGAGGAGAAACATGCATACAACAGAGAATGATAACACCTTGACTGTTATATCTGGGGCAGTCCTGCACCACAGTTACTCAGATGAAGCCTATAAAAATCAGGGCGATGACAAGGTCACAAGCTGGCCACAAGTTTTCTTTCTTCTTTTTTTAATGGAGGAAGGAACCATTAGATTCTCTTGCTAATCTACGATAAGTCTTTTTTCAATGGAAACTCTTTCATTTAAGACAAATTATGAGTGTTATGGGTAACTAGAATTTTTGAGCCAAAAAGCATATCCTTTTGCCCACTTACTACCTGGCAGTGAGAAGATAGGAGAAAATTCATCCATATATCAAAAAGGTCATTTAGAAGAGGGAAAAAGCTTTTTTTTCAAATTTATCCCCCCAGAATGTATATGTTGAAGTCCTAATCCACAGTGCCTTGGAATATGACCTTATTTGGAAATAGGATTCTTGTAGATATAATTAGTTAAGATGCAGTCATTAGGGTGGGCCCTAACCCAATATGACTGGTGTCCTTTTTATAAGAAGGGAAAATCTGGACACAGATAAAGACATGCATTCACACTGCAGGAAAAGAATGAGACCAAGGCATGAAGTGGGAGAAAAAAAGAGAGAGAAGAGTGACTCAAAGAAGAATGAAGATGGGAGTTATAATTCAGCTAATAAAGTGATGGATAAAACATAATGAGAACTAAAGAAGCAGACAGGATGGGGACCACGTTAGATCATCCCCTGGAAAGTCAGGGAGTAAGGGAGGCATGACTGGAGATGAGGCAGGTGATCTGTGGGTCCCTCAAGAGCCGCTCCTTTCTGGCCAAGGTCTTCGACCGGCAGAGTGGGTGAGGGAGAGCCAGGAGGGGAGAGGCTGCAGGAGACCAGCGGGCCCTGGGCTGCACGGGGCTGCCAGAGCAGAGGGGAAGCTGGAAAGACACTCCCAATCTGCTGAGATCTCTGCTGTTACTTAAACCCCGTGCCTCTACCGGCACAGAAGTGTAATACAATCTCAGACATGTGTATGCATTAAAAGAACTTTTCAAAGTCCACAGAATGTGCAACTTGGAGCCCGACCCCCTAAAGTCAACTGTGGACCTGAGCGAAAAATCTGTCAGCATTGGCTGGTCAACTGTAACACACACACCACACTAACGCAAGATGCAAACAACCGTGGCGTCAGCCTGCGGTTAAGAACACAGATTCCAACCACCTTCCAGGGCTCACATTCCGATTCCACCTCCCACCCACGGCTTCTGTGACCACGGACCAGTTACCTAGCCCTCTGTGCCTTGCCCCCTCACTGGTAAACCCGAGTGCGGTAAGAGTGGCTAACTCCGACTGCGCACGTGGGCAAGGCACAGTTCCTGGCGCTTTGTGAGTGCCAGATAAATAAATACTAGCTGTTTTAATATTAAGGAAAAAGGTCCCAAAAGAACCATGAAAGCTTTGGAGACGACTAGCCAAATGGCCCGTAAGGAGGGCTGCCGGAAACCCCGCCTCAGCCGCACACAGCCCCGCCCGCGCGTCTCCAAGGCTCCGGGGCACCTGCGTGCTCAACACCCGCTCCCTCCTCACCTGCTCCAGCCCTGTGGACCCATCCTCCACATCCTTGGGCAGCAGGATGAGCATGCTGAGGTGCTTGTTTTGAAAGGGAAGCTCTATGACCTTACAGTTAATACCGTCAATGTGGCCCATACAGAACGTGGCCTCCGTATTCATCATCTGCACTGGTTTGGTGTCCGTCTGTAAAAGGAGAAGAAATTTGCTCTGCTTGCTTTTCACACACACACCACACTCACACACTCACTCACACACACACACACACACACACAAATCTATACACGTATATATACACAAACAACTATACACACATATACATCAATTTGTTCTTTTTTTTTAATACACCAATTTGTTCTTGATATAATTTCAGATCATTATGGCTTGAAGCTGCAGCCACGGGGACCCACGCCATCTGAGACTGTCCTGTCAAGAGTTTATGACTTCTTTTGAAAACCTATTCGTGTGCTTTATAATTATAGGAACTGTACATAATGTAATACTGTATTTGCATATATAAAACATTAAAAATAAGACAGGATGACTGGAAATATAGGCAAACTTCAACTTCATCTTTATAGATGCCTGTAATTACAAGGTCTTTAAACCATGCCTGGCAGAACGCACTTGAAAGTAAACCCTAGTGCTAGCCCACACATCCATTCACACAGCTCAAGCACAGTTCTGAGCCTGCGCTCTTAACACAACTCAGATCTCATCAAATGAGACCAAATCAAACCATCATATAGATTCCTGGGGCTTCCTCTAAGGTCCTCTAAGGAAATGGGTCAATTTTCTAGTCTCGGTTCTTTGGTTTCATTTATAGAAGAGGCACTTTACCGATTTATATGAATTATTTTTGATGTGGGATATGGCCTCATTATTCACTCAATAGTATTTATAAGGCTTCCCTGCAATACAGGTTTCTAATTCTTCCCCATGTCGACTCCCAGCGTGGCGGATGAATAAGCTATACTTTTTTCTTCACAGCCACCAAGTACCTACCTCAAAGCATCTTATAAATAAAATATTGGAACCACTGACTTCACAATTAACAGGTGCGAAATGAGATCACAGAGGACCTTATTAACCTAGAGCAGGATTCCCACACAGTCAGCATCTCATGATGATCCAAAGGCCTCTGATGCTGGGATTCAGTTTGTTTCTCTTCTCTTCCTTTCTTACTAATGGTCCCAAATACATGTAGCTATTTTCCTGTTGGTAATTTAACTCCACCCACTGTGTTATAAGTTCTATAAGATCTCACTTAGTCAGACCCTGAGGACATTCTGGAAAAAGTGTAAGAGGCTCTGGATTATGGTTCTTTTTCTATACTCGCCTCCCAGCTGTTCATCTCAGGAAAAGCACACTACCTTATGTTCACAGGTAGTGAACGTTAATTTTAATGTTAATTTTTCTCAGCGGAGTGAATTCCTACAGTCCCTTGGGTTGCTATAATTTTACGGATCTATAGTTGGAATCCTTTGAAAGCTACATGCAGCTCGCATACCTTGTTGACTCTGAAAGGGCATTCTTTGGTTTCTGATTCAGGAAATTTCTTCATCCACTTTCCAACAAAGTAGGCAGCATTAACCACAAGGATTTTGGTCTGGTCATTTACGCTGTTGTCAGCTAAAATGTTCTCGAAGCGGCCTGCAAACAATTTTAGGAAACCACAAATTGTACAGCGTTATTCTTCCAAACCACAGCTCATGGGCACATGCATGTCCACTCCCTGGGCATTTAATACTGAGCCCACCATGTGAGGTCTGGTAGGCCAAACCAGCTCATTTCAGAAGGACCCCTTTCTCTCCTTCCATCTTGCCACAATCAGACTTATCAAAGAGACCTAAGGAGGAGAAAGAGGGAGAAAAGGGAAGGAAAAGAAAGGAAGAGGAGGAAAAAGAAAAACACAAGCTACCACTGTTGAATGCCTATGCTGTCCCAGACTATGGCTAGACATCGCATATGCATTTCTCCCCACTTTACAGATCAGCAAACTAAGACTTGGTGTTAAATCACTTGCCCAAGGGTGATTCAGGATTCAAAGCTGGGTCTTTGTGACTCCAAAACCTGTGCTCAGGAAGGAAAATGTGAGAGCACTTACTTCCCACCTGGTCTGTGCTTGGTACTGGCACGTGTCTTACCCACTTCTCTCAGGATGATGCTTTGGGGCAAAGATCATTATCCCCATTTTATAATTGAGGAAACTGAGGCTCAAAGAGGTGAAGTGGCTTTCCTGGGTCACTCAGCTGTGAAGCGTGTCTGATGCCAGGACAGTGCTCTCCTCTTCCCGCCTCCCCAAATCGCACCGTGGCTACATCAAGGTCAGTAGTCACCACCTTAGGCTCCAGAACAACTAACTACCTTCGACCAAAAACCCCCAGTGGAAACAGCTCAAAGGTGATAATCCCTTAACAAAATTAAGTCCTCGCCTTTGAGGAGCACTGACTTTTTCCGCAAAGGATTTTCATTTACCTAATCTCTCTCCATCTTCGCCCCAGGGCTCAGGCCAGTTCATGGGCCTGTGACTCTGTGTGAAGAACCTCCAGGGGTTTCATGCTCTGCTGCTACCATCTTACAGTTCTTAACACAGTTTTTAATAAAGGGCCCTTCATTTTCATTTTGCACTGGGACCCGCAAATGATGTGACCGGGCCCGCCAGCACTATATAATGTGTTGAACAGGTAATAGTGTCACTGAAGAAGTAGGAGGGGGAGGGCTAGTAAGAGGCTGTGCTTCAACTTGAACCTCAAGCTTCTGATTTCAAATTCAGAAGTCCTTTCACTCAACTACCTTCTCCAGTCAAAACCTTAAATTTACACAGAATGGAGGATGTACCTTGGAGAGAAACTGTAATTATCTAACAATTTTAAAGACAAAACTGTTGCACAGAAATTTAAATAGGAGCTGCTTTTTGCTTATACTTTTTAGAATTATGCCTAAACTGGTATTACTTAGACCAGATTTTTCTTTACATATAAAGCCAAAGAAACTTCATTTTAATAACAAATACATATGTATGTATACATTTGTGTGTGTACATATGTTTCTATGGCTACCATATATTATTTGTTCATATACATTATCTAATTTGATCCTCACAACCACCATGTGAAAATTAAATTATGTGAAAGATAACATATCCCCCATTTTACAGTTTGGTAAACTGAGGCTCCATATCCAAATATCTCAGTTAATAAGTGGCAGTGTCTGGATTTGAATCTAGGTCTTGCATGACTCCCAGACCGTGTTCTTTCCAGGCCCCCACTCAGTGAAGAGCCTGGGCTCCATCACTCCTGAGCCAGTGCAGCAAGAGGACCGCACTGGCCTTCCTCACAGGGAGTCAGCGTCTCTTGCCACAGAAGTAGAGCTCTCCTTAGACTTGGGCCACTGCAGTGGCACCTGAAAACCCAGTTTGTTCTTTCACAATCAGGTGCTGTGTCACAAGAGGTCCCTCCCTATACAAATATGCCCCCGGGAAGGAGCACATGAACACTGATTTGCACCCCAAACTCATCTTGGCCTCAATTCCTTTCTAGCAAGAAGGACAACTCACAGAGAATTTTAGTGGAGGGAGGAGTCGGGGAAGGGAGAGGCCTGGGGGAAGCACTGAGCCAGACGCAGGGCCAGGTAGAGGCTGCAGAATAGACCTCGGGGCTATCGGGGGACCGACTGGGACGGCAAGTCATGAGAACCAAAACAAGTTTCCACCGTGGTTTGTTTTGTTTTGCTTTTTCTATATGTGTACTTGATTGCCTAAGACCGTCTGCCTTTTTTCCACCATAAATTTGTAGAATTTTTGAGCTGAAAGTGGCCTCAGGGATTATCAAGTCATAGTCCAAGCCCTTCATTTCCAGATTGAAAAACCAGCCTGGAACTTGCCCAAAGCCATACTTCATCAGGGACACAGCTAAGACTCCAGGAGGGCACGTGGCAGCTCGCTGGAGAGCAAGCTCGCACGGCGAGGCAGACTAAAACTGAAGCACCCGGAACCTCTGCCAAGTGATGACATGATGCAGGAAATGCCCAGAAATCCAAGTGGTTGGAATGGCTCGACGGGCAAGAATTTAGCTTGTTACCGAAAACAGCCAAGGAATTCCCCAGACGTTCAATTTTATAACTTAGCAGAAAGATGCCTGAGAAGACACGGTCTGTTTACTTAGTGGAGTTATAGCAGAATACGTAAAAGATACTTGCCGTCTGTGAGTTCCTTAACTGAGTTGTTGATCTGACTTTTTGTTTCTTCCAATTTATCTTTGAAATCAACGGTCTCCATCTCCTTTCCATAGGGTCTCTTCGTAGAGCTGATGAACTCCTGAAAAACACCCAGTTCACAAAATCACAACGTCCGTGAGGCCTGTCGTCAGAGCACGGCACTGTTACACAACTCTAACAGAAGGACTTCTGAACGTCCATTACCATGAATACTCCTTCAAAATCTGTAACCCGATATAAATCGAAACCTCATGTAAAAATCAATGAATTTTCTTTGTATTAATGGTTCATATATTCAATTCCAAGACAATATCAATTATTAAATGCCTCCATCAATTTAGTATCAGTTTGGGGGGAAAAAAGAAACACCATGCTAAATGCACAAAACAATTATAATATAGATTCCAATTCCAGAAACGTTAAAATATAAATATATATAAAACGTAAGTATACATATATACTTACATATGTATGTCTTAGGATAAAAGAAATGTACCAAAAAAAGAACTGTGTGAGAAGAAAAATCTTACCACTGAAATAACGATTCTGTGCTTGCTACTCAAAGTGTGGTCCAAGGACCAAAAGCCGCAGCATCACCTGGGACCTTGTTAAAAATGTAGAATCTCAAGTCCCATCTCAGACCTACTGAATCAGAATCCGCATTCTTAACAAGATTCCCAAGTGATTCATCTACACAGTAAAGTTGGAAATACAGTGCTTTACAGAACAGAGCGGTGCTTCTAATTGTAATGCTTGTTAAAAATGCAAAACCCTAAATCCTGTCCCTGGCGATCTTGAGTCAAGTGATCTGAGGATAGCAATTTGCACTTTTTACAAACACCCGGGTAGTTCTGACACAGGTGGCCCTCCTCAGACCACCCTGTTTGTATTGTTACTAGTAAATTGGTAGATGATACACAACGAACAGGAGCAACGGAAAGCAACGGAAATCTCCCCTTCAGATTTGGAAAGCTTGAAATTCTGGCCATCCAAACACAGATTGAACCAACTCCGCATTACTAAAGAAGAGAATGAACATCTATATAGTCGAGGATGTTGGCTATGTGTTTCAAATACAGATTTTTAAAACCTATTATGATATACTCTGGGATCAAGCTATGGGCATCACAGTGTTCTTTATATGATTCCTTCAAGAAATAGCTGAAATTATCACAGCTACCTTATATAGATACCCACATGACCAGCCTCGTCCAATAAACAGAACCCATTTGTGACTGATGAAAACCGTTAATTCATACAGTTACTATTTGTCTTCTTGATTCTGAGAAACATCAGGAGAACACTGTGCGCATAAACAAATGAGGTGAAGAACTTAAAGTGTGGTCCCAGGCCACACGCCCTGCTGTTTAAGGAGAAAGAGGTTTAAATCCTGAGCTGTCTTGCATCTTTAGAGATACGTTTATTACAGAGTTAATAACCCCATTTTCCATTTCTCTCAGGGAGGAAGCTAAGAGGAAGGGTGGGATCCTGCAAGTGTTTGAGAAGGAAAAGGAAGCTCACAGCTTCCCTATATTTTAAGCTATATTATGTGACTGCAGTTGATTCCTCCTCTATTTAACCTCTCCACTAGGACTAATTTATTTTAAATAAATCATAAATGAGCATCCTAGGAATTAATTTCATGGGAAAAAAAGGTTGTTGGTCTAAGCATGAGAAAATGCCACTCCTGGTAAACAGTCAAATCTCTCTAATTGCTTTGAACCACTTACTGTGGAAGGATTCAGAGATTTGTCCACATACAGCCGTTTGATTAATTTCAGTGAGTAAAAGGAACTAAGTTTGTTGACATCCGATGTTACTGTCTGAAATCCAAAGGGCACATCTTTGACATTTTCAAAATGAAGGACCTGTGAAGAGAGGAAAACCCATGACCCGTGAAGCATCGCCTCTTCCCGCTGCAATGGACACATGGTCATGGTCAGCCTCCTGGGGCTTCATCCTGAGCATCGATTGTTCCCGGAAAGCAAGGCTTCTCCACCTCAGCAGCACTGATGTATCAGCCTGGACAATTCTGTGTTGTAGGTGGGCTTTCCTGAGTATCCTCGCCTACTGGGTGCCAGAAACGCTCCTTCCTCCATTTGTGACAACAAAAATGTCTTCAAACATTGCCCAGTGTCCCGGAGAAGGCTGGGGTAGGGAAGGGGGAAAACTGTCCCCAGCTGAGAAACCCTGCCATAAAGGGCACTCTGCTCTTGAATTAACTCTAAGGAAAATGAGCCCTTTCTTCAGAATGATGCCTCCCTGCCCTTTTCCAAACTTGGAAAAGAGGGAAGTTGAGTTCTGATTTCTATCCAATTTAGAGACAAGAAGAAAGAGATTAATTCCAAAGAGACAATCACTAGGCAGGAATCAGATTCCAGGATAGAGGTGTCTCTAGCCAGGGTCTATCTAGTCCCCTCCGTTGCTCTAACAACTGCCAAATGGCTGATGCATCACTGAATGTAGGCAGCTGCCGGAGATGGGGGGTTGCCCAGGAGGGCTACAGTCAGATAGCCTGCCTTTGAATCCCAGCCTGTACCTACTAGAAATGCAATCCTGCTCAACAGTTCAGAACCTCACCTTCCCCTCTGTAAAATGGACTGAGGATACCTACTCTTCTGAGTTGCTATGAGGCATACAGACATTATATGCAGCACACCTAAAATATCATATGGATTCAAAACGTTAATAATTATTCTTACAGTAATGTTATAAGCCACATAAAACTAGGATGTTATCTCCTGGGGGCTTAAATCCTTTTATTTTGTTCGTAACTTTTCCATTGTGCCAGTCAATAGCCCAGAGTCCTCTCTGTTTCATCGAGCCCAAAACATGATGACAGGATATGGTGATTCTCTCCTCATTCCTCACTCATAATAACCGTGTGCTGATGCCACACCTCAGGTAACATCACTAAACGGGCACACTGTACAGATGAGTCACACAGCCTCAGTATCGAAGGGACAAATGGGCTGGTCTGAGGCCGTGCCTAACTCTCATGCCTAATGACAGGCAAAAGGACCAGAAAATTAAAGAACCCAAGTGACTACCGCAGGCGAACAACTGCATGTCCTGAAAAGACCTTCGTTATTATTACTGAGGAACAGACTCCCTGCCAGGAAGTCGTCTTTCTGTCCCCTCTCTAATGGGAGATGAGAAATGAGGAATGAGAGATGGCATAAGGATTGGGAGTTGAAAGAGGAGGACAGATGAGAAGATACAGCTCCTCTTCCCACAAAGGAAGTTTCCTTGTCAAGTCCCAGTCAATTGCAAGTGTAAATTCTTCAACTTGACCCAAATTACATTCTGTGGGCCACGCTTTTGGGGGATTTATGGGTATAAGAAGATACCCCCTTTTTAAATGCTTATGACCTCACAGCAAGAAAGAATCCGTTGAACTAGAATGATCAAAGAATAATAATGGAATGGAATTAGAAGGGCTTCCACTTACTATCTAAAGGTAACTGGTTGGGGATGGGGGTGAAATGGGTAAAGGGGTTCTGAAGGTGCTAACTTCCATTTATAAAATAAGTCATGAGGATGTAATGCACAGCATGGGGACTATACTTAAGAATACTGTATTGCATATTTGCAAGTTGCTAAGGGAGTAGATCTTAAAAGTTCTCAACACAAGAAAAAAATTTTTGACACAACATTGTAAAATGACTTTAACTCAATAAAAAAAAAAAGTTTAAAAAAAAAAAAGAAAAGAAAAAGAAAGCCCAAATATGAAACAAACCAAATAAAACATGATTTAGTGAAAAAAAAAAAAGAAAAAAAATTTCTAACTCTGTATGGTGATGGCTATTAACTAGATGTGATGTGATGGTCATTTTGTGATATATACAAATATTGATCATTATATGGTACACCTGAAACTAATATGTTATATGTCATTTATACCTCAATTTTTAAGAATCATAAAATAAAAGTAAATAAGGACTTAAAATGTTAACAACCTGGAAAATCATCTCATCTGAGGGTCTAAGAATTTTACAAAGACAGTCAACCATAGCCAAAAAGAAACTCTCAAAATTTTTATTTATATGTGTACACATGTATATACATACACCTATAAGCATATGTGTGTGTGTGTAAAACATCGTCTTAGTCCATTCTTCTCAGATGGGACTCTCAAGCCCCAGGGAGCATTGTCAAAAATAAGCACAGCCCATCTTATTTATCCTTGTTACTTAAAGGCAGATCATTTTAAATGTTATTTCTATATTGAAATCAGCATGGATATATTTCATCTATCCCACAGGGATCTAGAACAGGGTAGAACACATTATAGACTAGAATGCAGCTGAGCCTGCATCTTACTAGAAAGCATGATGCCGCAAGTGACTTCTGTGCATCAGAGAGGGGTACGGGGTTACACTCTTGCTGGTCGGGGTGTCTGCAGGAGAACATCTGATAAACATCATCTTGATGGATGCTTAACAACTAAACAGGCAGAAAGATGTCAGGCGACTTGCCAAAGACCACCTGTTAGTGGAGAACGTGTGATCACCTAGTGGATCCCCAGGTTTTCTAGCACAACATAGTGTCTGTTCTAAACAGGCACTATGGGCTGCAGGACAGATAAGGAGCCTTCACATTTAGAGCCAGATGAAGTGAGTGAGAGAAATGCGCCATCCTGAGCAGTTCTGACTGCAGAGCCTCCTTCCTCTCTCCCTGGGTGCTGCCTACGTGTTCTAATAAGTCTGCTCCCACTCAAAGCAGAAACCAGGTGTGTGGGTCTTACCTGACCAATTTCGTTCGCCGTGTCACCTTTGGCACCTACTTGGGCAAGTGACAGAGACGTGGAGAGACAGATTGGAGAGAAGAGAACATTGCCCGCTGGCTCCTTTTCACACAGTTGTTTGAACAGGTCAACTGCAAATGCTGAATTTGCCAGTTGCAGGGCGTCCATTGTGGGCCTGGAACAAAGAACAAGGGTGAGGTTATTTCTAAAGCATCTTTAATGTGTTCTCAACTGCACTCTGCCAAGGCAATAAAAATTGTAGTCAAACAAAGTAATGGTCTTGGGTAGAAAAGAGGAAGGAATTTTCAGTAATTTTCAAGCCAGTGGTGAAAAAAACATCTGAGCGAATGTCCTAAGGTCTGAACGTCCAGCATGCGAGGTCCTCTGTGTGTACGGCTCTGCCCAGAATCTCCAAATTCGGGTTCACTTGGCTACAATGGCTATTTTTGGGAGCCCAGTGGTCATGCCTCTTCCTCTGCATGCGGTCAGAACAATTGACAGCACTGATCAAAATCCAAGGGTTTTATTTATCCATATTGTTTTAGTTAGGATTTAGGTTCAACCATACAAAATTGAATTTTTTGTAGATCAAAAATAGTCAAATCACAGCAGTTTTGAGTGGTTCAAGTTAACATTTAGTATGTGTTATGGGCTGCACTGTGTCCCCTCCTCAAAAGATATGTTGAAGTCCCACCCTTGAGTACCTATGAATGTGACCTTATTTGGGAATAGGGTCTATGCAGACTTAATCAAGTTGAGATCTTCAGCGTGGTCCTAATCTGATACGATTGGTGTCCTTATAAAAATAGGGGGAAAGACATAAAGACGGACATGCACAGAGGGAAGATGATGTGAAAACACGCAGGGAGAAGGCCATGTGACCACAGAAGCAGAGATTATTGGAGTGATGCTTCCAAGAGCCAAGAACACCAAGGATCACGGGCAACACTAGAAGCAAGAGAAAGGCATGGAACAGTTTCTCCCCTAGAGCTTGCAGGGAGAGCCCGGCTCTGCCAGCACCTTGATTTCAGACTTCTGGCCTCCAGAATTGTGGGAGTATAAATTTCTACTGTTTTAAGCCACCCAATTTGTGGTTCTTTACTACAACAGCCCTAGGATACTAATACAATAAGTAATGCCTTCGTAGGGCACCCGGCACCTGGCAGTGTTTAACAAACAATAACTGCTATTGTTTCTGTGGTTAGTACATGACCTACTATGTGGAAGATACTACACAACGTGTTGTAAGGATCACCTGAGTTCTCTGCCCCACCCACTTCTCTGAGTTTCCCGTCTCTTTGGGAAGATATGTAGACAAATGCGTGGAATCAGGGCTTCCTGTGCCATGTGAGCAGCAGAACAAGGAACATGGGAGGTAAAGGAAAAAGAGAGAGAGGGCAGCTTCAGCTGAAAATATGGAGCCTGGTAAAGTGGCCACAGCAGCGGTGAGCCTCTGCTCCTGTCTGAGAACCTGCATTCTGATGCACAGCTTCTCCAGGTGGTGTCCATAGACACCTGGTGGTCCCTAAGACCCTTCCAGTGGGCCCATGAGGTCAAAACGCTTCATGATAATACTTAGACACTATTTGCCTTTCACTCTCAATCTCTCACAAATACACAGTGTTTTCCAGAGGCTGGATGATGTGTCTGCTTCCTTGGAAGCAGACCAGCACGAGGTGAGCAGAGGGCAAGGAGACAGGAACAGAAATGTGGGGCGTTTCGACCAATATGTCCACCACGGGGAAATTAAAAGAACCGTCTCTAAAGGTTTGGGGAATCCCAAACAGGCTTTCAGGACAAGAAATCTGGCTTATCTCCAGCTGCAAATTTTACACTGATAATGCTGAGTTCATCTATGACTAAAATTCGACACCAGCTATTTCTCCACCAAATAGAAAAGCCTAAATGAGCTATTTCTTCAACAAATAGAGAAGCTTAAACCCAAATCCCCGTGAACTTCTCAAAACTTCAACAACTCAAGGCCTACCCACACTAATAATAATATGAAAACATACCAACTGTGCTTTAAAAACACCAGTAGTTCTTCCCAGCATGTATTTCCAACCACCCAAGAGGAGAAATTAGAATAATTTTGCATAGTTCATAACAAAATTTAAAGTCTGATTTCCTTTGTGTCTTTAAGGCCTTGGAGTTATCTCCTGAGGGAGTTGACTGCAAACACTTAAAAGTGGATCCAAGAGGTTGATCAAAGGGTAAGGAAATGCCATTTCATTCCACAGAGGTATTATTTATTCATTCATTATAACACTTTGAGACTCATTTCACCTAATGGCTCCACGTGAGTACAAGATCATGGTGGCTTTTAGTACAGCTAATTACACAATATGATGAACACTGTGTTGCAATTCAAGGCTTAGATTCAGTCCCTGTCGGAAAATGTAAATCAAAGGCACACCTGACATCTGAGGTGTCCATAGCAGCAAATGATCACCAGCTAAGTAATCAATCAAATACTGTATAGTAAATCTGATTGGTTGCTTAGTGGCAATTTGTTCCAAGTGACCTAAAAACACTGTCAAGCTGATCTGGTTTGAGGCAGTTCAAGGGATGATTTTGGCCACGGGCAATTGCCACCTTGCTGTGCGGCAACACAAAGCATTTAAACAAATCTCAGCAACTTTAGCACTACATTCCCAGGAAGATGGGTCAGGTTCCTGCACAGACCATTTTGCATGAGCAAATGCTATAAAAATTACAGGTTCAAAAACAGAGATTAGCAATTCTTAAATAGTAAATTTACATGTCTAATGACGTGTTCAGTGCTAAAATCTCTGCAGATCTTTTTTCATTTGATTATCACATTGTTACAGAAATAACTTCCTTCATTTTCATAAAAACCTTCTAATGAAAATAACAAATAAAGAGAATTTTATTTACAGCTCCAATGTAGAAACCTCTACATCTTTTAGTCACTTAAAGGTTTAAAAGGCACTTTTATTTGAATCAGGGAAACGTGAGATGGAAGTTTAGGTAGTAATACAAATGCAACACACAAGCAACAAAGAGTTGTAAGAATTTAATTGTAAAGTTGCCTGTTTTGTTTTTTTTTTAATTTGCAGTATGTCCTAAAGTCACAAACTTTTAAAGTGGGACATTGGAATGGATCTAGTCTGGCCCCACCTCTTCATTTTACAGATGAGGAAAGGGAGGCCAACAGCGATGAAGTGATTCTCCCAGGCCACCCACGCGGGGAGTGAGAGTGGTAAAACCAGACCTAGCACTCACTTCTGTGTCCCAGCCCGGGAGTTCCGGCCACACCTTGTCACCCTCCTTCTCAGCAGTTGCGTCTTTGTTGGCATTTGTTCTCTCAGGGGTCTTTAGAGTTCCAAAAATCCTATGTGTCCTGATTACTCTTTTAGAAATAATAAGATACCTTACGTGTTTTCTTTTTTCTTTCTTACATTTTTTTTCATCAACATAGAACTTTTGTCCTGATTTTCCTACTTGAAGAACGTCTTGTTCTCATTCTGCCATTTATGTTGCAAATTTTTAATATTATATTGCTTTCATTTAATTATTAACTGAGTACCTGATAATGTGTGTCAGGCACTGAGCTAGATATTAAGAAATCCAAGGTGAACACAGAATGGTCCCTGCCTCCAAGGAGCATGGCATGTGTTGTTGGCGTGCTGAGTGTCTTGATGAGGGGCAAAGTTATGGTGCTGCCCCGAGGGGAGACAGCACACTCACAGTAGGATTCTCAGTGAGGTTTTTTTATCTGTAGACCATTCGGGTGAGATAAAGGCCCTTTTGGGGAGCCGGTCCTTAGGTAATGCCTTGAGAAATTTTGCCTATTACAACAGCTATAATGAAATGTCTAAAAACACAGCCTCTGCTGTTCACTTTCTAAACTCACAAGGAAAAAAGTCAGAGGCAGATTAAGAAAACAGGAGATTATGCAGCTTCTGTCATGTGAAGGAATATCAGGAGGATTAATGAAGTGATGAAATAAGCAAACGCACATGGAAAGTACTTTGTTAGCCGGAAAGGACGCCGTGGCTCTTAACAATGTTAATCTTTAATTTCAGATGGTGGGGGAGCCTATGCTTTGCTCAGATGCTCTGAGACATCACATCTGTTCCCATCTGCTTAGAAGCCTGATCTTGACCGCTGAGCCATCCCACTGCTGCCTAACTGTAAACTGGAGCCAGGCTCGCCATACCAGAACGCCCAAGACTGCTGAGACTCATACCATCAAAGTTAAACTACAACCCAGAGGGACTGAAGTGGCAGGATTTAGGTGTTAGGAAGCAAAGATTAAAAAAAAAAAAAAAACCTGACTCATACAGAGAATCCTTTCTTCAGACAAGCTTCCATCTCTCCACCCAACCAAGAACCCATCAAACACCTGCATATATTGGTGGGGACTGGGCTTGGACGCCTAATTCTACTCAAAACCTCTTCAGTGATGTAGGGGTGACAAAGCTGTTAAAAAAAATCCATGGTGTTCAGGAGCAGTCCACTCATTGTGAGTTTGAAGGCTTGGATTCCACTTTATCCTGCCCTGTATAAATTAGGGGACTGTGTTCACCGCTTTACCGCTATGAGTCCCTGCTCCTCATCCACTCAGCTCTGCAAATCTGAGCCTAATCTGATCATGAGCCTAGTCTGTTAAGCTGACCTTTAGTGGGACACACTTAAAGAAAGCCATCAAAACAGTAAGCATCAATGAGGAAAAAACTATGAACAACCTATGCGAAAAGTCGCCCGAGAACACACCTCTGAAATCTGTGACTTGCTTCAAGTATCCTGACACCCAGAAACAGGGAGGGAGGATATTTGCTGCCTGGAAGAATGCGATTGCAAATAAATGGATGCTGACTGGATGCTTTAAAATGCCCAAAAGAAGAGCACTTCCGAAGTCTGAATCTCACCCCACAGGGCCAACCGGGAAGGGGAGCCAGACACTCATACACAGCTCCACTTTCTCCACGTTTTGAGCACCACACCCTTTCTGAAACTAGGACGGCAAAACTCATTCTGAGTCCCAAGGCAGGGCTGAAAATGCCCTCAGAATAACCTTCTCCTTGGCAAATCACCGTTGGGCACCCCCACCACCCAAACCTCCCAACCATGCTGTTTCTTCGTATTCTTAACCTTGGGCAGTTAAGTGATTTTGCTCCCTGCCTGGCTTTCCTAGCTCCCAAAGGACTGGGCGCTGGAAATGCAGCCCACGTGGGGGTATATAGCTGTACTGAAACCGACAGCCTACCCTTGAAAATAAGCCATTTTGTCGACTTTTTTCACCATCTCAAATCAGCTCAAAGAATTATTTTCTTTTAAGACTTGCCAAAGAGGAAATCCCCAGCCCTGCTACCCACACTTTGCTTACCTGAGGTTATAGCGATCCTGGGAAACGCAGGGGAAAGGAAAACCAGGTGCAGAAGGACCTTGATGTGGAAGGAAGTCTGTGGGGCAGAAGCAGAGGCCTGGCTCACCTGGGGCGCCTCCCGGGGCCACGCCCATTGTTACCACGCCCAACCTTCCCTCCCTCGGTCCCTCCCACTTCTGCATTCTCAGCTCTTATTCATGCCTCTTGGCAGCTTGTCCGCGATTGAAAAAAAATGATTCAGGATGAAGTTGCTGTTGTCTGCCCAGCTTCTAAAGGCCTCCAACATGCTCAGGCAAGAAGGGGCTGTCGGTGGATCCAGCCTTGGGCTGAAAACATATATACAAAAGGGTAATCCTAGAAACCCACGTGGGACCGGAAGGTGAAATGTTATATAAAATAGAAGGAATATGTGATGGTCGTAATAATTCATACTTCTTAAATATGGTGGCACCACAGAAAGCACCCTAACCTCATTCTGCTAGGTGCCAAAAGAGGCAGCCACCTTTCAAACAGAAAGGTGATCACAAAAGAAAGAAGAAGATATATAAATTAAATTAATTATACTTAGCAAAATATGTAGTACCAAACTGATGGAAGAAATTGTTGATGGGGTTCCCAATAAAACAGGTTGATTAGGATTACCCAGCTTTGTCCTGAAATCTCTCTGCAGGTGGAGCCTGCTCTTTGCGTTTTCCTGTCTTCCTCAGCTCCTTCTTTCAGGAGGACCCACTCCTTTCCTACAGAAGCTGTTCTCAGGAAAGGACTTGTAACTGAACCAATTACTTATCTGCTGTGCTCACCTAATATTCTCTGTTGTTCATTTACCACACTGTCTCATAATAATCTCTTTACTGTAGGTCTCCTTTATCTCACTATGAGAATCTTAAAGGTAAGGACCAAGACTCATGCATTTTTGTAATGCCAACGCTTGGTATGGTCTTGATAGACAATGTGCAGTCAATTAATGCGTGTCGACTAAATGAATGAGAGCAACACATTTTGCTAAACTAAGAGTGACTAATAGCTTCCCTTCCCCCCATGCCCCAGGTATCTGATTACCAACTAGGATCAAAGTCATACATTAAATGAGTTAAACTCTGAAAGTAGAATTTCAGCCATCAGGGGAGCAAATAGAGGCAAGAAGGTCATAAGAGGGTGATGTGGGCAGGATATTTCTTGAAAATAACACTATCCAGCAGTAGTGGGGAAATATGGGTTTAAGAGCCTAATCATAAATTTGGAAACTGACTCTACCACTCATTGTTTGAGAAATCCTAGACAGAGTGCTTAACCTCTCTAGCCTCAGTTTCCTCATCTGTAAAATGAGACACATCCATACATGAAGAGACAGACAATACATAGAAAGTGTACGGCACAACACGTGGTTATTACTGCCACTTTGCCTAGTCCTCAGGCAGGACAGGCTTGCAGAATCATCATGATGGCCAAAAGGCTGGTGCAGAATATTCGCAATTAATTCACTACACTCATTTATTGACTACCTGCTGCATGCTTGCTACTGTGATCCAAAAATTTTAAGAGACTTGCACTTAAATCAGAAATCTTAAATCTGAAATCTTTGTCCATTGTCCCTTTTGATGTCTGAATTCCCTCTACAACACTCCTGCTGAGTGCTTGCCTAACCTGGTCAGAAACACTTCCAGAGACAGGGATTCACAATGCCCAAGGAAGCCCAAACATAATTTTGACTCTTGGAAATAAATGTTTCTTTAAAAGAAAAATTAGTGGGAAATGATATACCTGCTTGTAGGAGGAAGCATTTTCTCTATAATTCCAAAAATAATCTATAATTTTCTTATCTCTCTTTTATTTACCACAAAACCATGTTATTGACTTTGTATTTGAAAGAGTAGATTGATTTGGGGGGTAAGGGATAGAAGGGAAGAAATACCACTTCATGAATTATCCATTCGTTCATTATACAATTTTATCAAGCAATAATTTCCTGTAGTTCAACAAAAGTAGTCATCAGCCCAAATACTTAATAGCCTAGGAGACTGTTTTGCTGGTGCTTTTTTCTCACCTATAGGTTGAAACATTGCAAATATTATAACTTGATTACTCAGCACTCTGGCTGGGGACAGCTTGACACACCCAGGCACTCCCGGGAACAACTCAAAGGAGCTTTGTTGCAGCATGCTTAGAATCATTTTCTCCCTCTCTCTCTCTTCTTTTCCAAGAAGGCGAATTTCAGCCACAAATTCTTGAGCACTCTCCCCAAATACCTACAAAACATCAAGTGTTTCCCCACTGATGAGTGTGATTCCCACTGACGCAGATGACAGCTCTCCCGAACAACAAATAAACCAGAACCTTAAGCGTTTCCAACAATTCACAGAAATCGCACAATAAAGGTTCCCCCTCATTGCTGAGGACTGTTATCTCCTTTTCACACATGGAGAAACTGAGTCAGGAAAGATAAGGCAACTTCACCTTAGTGCTTCTGACTGAGACAGAAAAAAAATGTCCAGAACCACAGATTTAGAATCCTTTACCCTATGTCCACTTCGAGAATCCAACTGCTTAATATGCTTTCCTGCTTATTATCTTACCATCTTCTAGTGTTTGAGAAGCCTAAAATTTCATCTAGAAGATGTTTTATATTAAATGATAACCTGTTTTGGAATATAAATGGCATGAATTCTGCTAATTTACATAAATTTACATGAAAGTCTACTAAGAAGGAAACTTAAGGGGGAAATAATAATGAAGAGAGTGGGAAAAAAATAAAGAACAGGACCCCAAAGGTAATCCACAGATAAACAGAAGGTTTAAGTGGCGTGATTTGCCTTCAAAATCCTTAACAGTGTGTGTAAAGTGATAGCCAAGCAGAAAATTCAGTATCGAATCACATGGATTTGGTTGATGGATGTGGAGAAAAGAGAAGTGACAGTGTGAGAAAGACGATTCATCTTGGAGTTGGTTCTGAACCACACTCCACTGCTCGCTGTGTGTTAATCATCAGCAAAAAATTCAACTTCTCTGGGCCTCAGAATCTTGCAAAGTGAAACTGAAGGAGGGGTTGGACCCCTTCTCCGTATGTTCCTTTTGGATGTAACGGTCAAAGAGCGAAAGCCTGCCTTTATCTAACCCAAAAGAGCTCAATTACTCTAGAAAATGGATGTGGAATGCCTTTAGATGTGACAAAAAATGAAATAAAAATTAAACATATTAGTTCATTAATAACTGGGTTTTAATCCATTAGTTGACAGAGCAATGTAATCTGGTGACTTCACATTTAGTTGTTCAAATAGCTGTATATGTAAAAGATTTTCTAATTTTCTTTTCATGTATAATTCTTACAGGACAAAAGGAATAAATATAAGAATCAAAATGCAATCTTACCAAAATATCCAGTAAAAATAAAGAGTTTCAATACAACTGGTAGAAATGTAAATTGGTCAACTCTTCCAGGAAATAATTTAGCAATATGTCACCTTTTTAATATTCATCTCCTTCAACCCAATAAAACAGCTTTTAGAAGTCTTTCTTAAGGAAATAATTACAGAAAAGGTCAATGATTAATGTAAGACATGTCCATAGTAGTATTATTTATAACAGAAAAACTAGAAACTAGCTAAACGTCTGTCAATAAGGAAAAAACTAAATAAAAGTTTTCAAAGAGTAATACAAGATGAAGTTACATAAGAGTAGATTAAGAAATATATATACATGTGGGAACTCTGGTTTCTTGCTGTAATGCATTTAAGATTGTTTGACATGTATATGTGTGTGTGTCTGTGTACTTACAAGATTTAAAGAAAACGCATAAAATAATTTTAACAGTAGTTATCTCTGGCTAATGAAATTAAAGATGATTTTTATTTTCTTTCTACAGTCTCCTGTACCTTCCAAATTTCCTACAGTCACCATGTATCATTTCTTATGATTAAAAAGTTTTATTTCTTAACCAGTTACTTTCCAAAAGCTGTCTGCCACAACTAGGCTTTTGCATGAGAAGTCTCCAGTCAACCAATGACTACTGTGCTCTACAACAGATACTTTCTATTTTAGTTGCTCATAAAAGGCTACGCAAGCTTTTTTTAAGTTGTGTTTCTTAAGCAGTAGAAATTCCAGAGTTTCCCTTGACGAGGTCTAGGACTGCTCCATGCGCCAGCAGAAGTGATGTCACAGCAACCCACCCCGACAGCTGCCGAAATGAGCCAGACCAGGGAGGACAGGAGCCTGAGGAGCTGGGGCACAGGAGCACCTCCGGGAAGATCCCCGCCCCAGGAGGGGAGCACAAGTGGGAACAGGCCTGACCATCTTTCTCCTCCACCTCCTCCCTCCTCCGCTCACCAGCCCACGTGCTGACTCAGTGGCTGCGTCATCTCTGCCTCGCTACCTGATGCAGTAAGGCGCTCAAGGAGAAGCGCTGCTCAGCTCTAAAGGAAACCCGGCCAGGACCAGTCCAAATCCCTTGTCTCCAAACAGTGAAACCTAGGCCCACAGTGCCTTGCATTTTTTTTAAAGTGATATGAGTAAGACCTTTTACTACATGTCTTGTGATAACCATTTTAAGTTCTATTTTTATTCCACTTTATAAATGAAAAGGAGGCACAGGACTGGTGAGTAATGCTCTTAAACTTTCCACCTGTATTAATCACCATAGTCTTGTGTTTAATCTGAGATTAGATGGGTACATTTAACTAAATGTACCCATTTAATGTGGAATGTGGGCTCTATTTTGTGGAATGTAAGAAGTACTCCCTCCTTTAATGAGCATTAGTTCTATGTGATGACAGGACCACTTAAATGAGAGAGAGAATGGAAGAGGTCACACGTCTCAGAAACATGAAGCCAAACTGGCTTCACGTGGAAAGGGAAGGAATTCTCAAGGAGGCTTCCCAGGAGTCAGGGGGAAGAGGAAGAAATGTATGAATCCACCTATCCTATGTATGGAGGCACCATGCTAGGATCTGTGTTAAGCCGTGGTCTCCACCTCCTAAGAGGGGATTTAAGGGCGATTCTGTCCATCCAGTGTCCTCACGCCCCCATACCTGGAGGACTCTGGGATCCGCTTGTTGTAGCTCCAAGTCCTTTCAGTGTAGAAACTCATGACCAGACATTTCTTCACTGTGCCCCATTCCGTCCTTGTACCCCTTCATTCACACCCATTTATTGTGAGCACTTCATTCACACCCTGAGCCACAGGAAGGGCAGGACCACATGTGATTTCTCTCTGCATCCTTACTCCCCTCCTAGAGCTCACGCAGGGCTCTGCACACTACACGTTAAATAAACATGTCTGAAATTTGTAAAAGGACACACGAGTGGGGATCTAGTAGTAGACAGCAGTAAATTATTTGTAACTACAGCATGGTGCAGACAACAATCGCTATGAAAGGAAGTGGTGTCCTCTTCCAAGAAAGAGAGTAGCTATTTGAATATTTTGGAACACAAAGAATTAAAAGTTATAGCAGGTAAATCAAGGTTTTCTCTTTTTTTAGCAGTTAGATCAAAATGCTTGTGTATGCTACTGATTCTTCAACACTGTTGTGCAACAGAATCACGTAGGGTGGGGAGTGGGGAATCAGGAGAGGAAGTGCCATCAAATTGCATGTTCCCAGACCCAAACCCCCAGAGACTGGAGTCTGAAATCCTTCCCATGATTTATAACTGGATTTTCACAGATCATACTTTCCAAATCATAGGCTTCTGGCAGATTCCACACTGACATAGGTCATCCAATAGTGAGCACTGATTCTGGTATGAGATTCGCTGGTTCCCAGCTCTGCTGTTTGACTCCATGGCTTTCAGCAAACCACTAAAATTTCCCTTTGCCTCAGTCTCATCTGTAAAATGGGGGTGACATTAGCAACTCCTCACAGGGTTAGGATGAGGACTAAATGAGATAACACAGGTAAAGTGCTTAGACTAATGCCTGCCACCAATAAACGTCCAATAAATATTAACCATCATGATTTTTACTCTCTAAAAACTGGACTAAAGTTACATATCTCAGAGAGATTATTTTTCCTTTATAGTAAATATAAAGAAAAAAGGCTAGGTTTTTAAATTTTTATTTATTGGGGGGGTAATTAGATTTATTTATTTATGTTTAGAGGGGGTACCGGGGATTGAACCCAGGACCTGTGCATGCTAAGCATGCGCTCTGCCACTTGAGCTATACCTTCTCCCCTGGGTACAACTTTTTTAATTGGAAGAAAAATTGATAGTCTTTAAAGCTTGAGAGGAATTAAGACTTATTGACTGTATCACACACGCACATACATATGCACATACACATACACACACAATTTATGTGAAATTTCCACTTTCTACATTTAGGTCTGGGTGTCTTACAAACAGCAAAGAGAATAAATATGAAAAACAAGTAAAAGTGAAGTTTACTGTGGTGAGAGAGGAGGATTGAGACTTTGAAGAGAGGAGTCTGTATTTGATATTTCATATTAAATAATGGATATTTATCACTACTACCACTATGACAACTTATATTATGTTTTGCAGTTTATATGTTTTTATTGCATACCCAACCTTTTCATCTTTCGACTTTCATACAGAAAGTTTATGTATATTATCCCTTTCAAAGTCAGTTATATGTTATGGTACCAATTTTACAAATGAGGAAATTGATATTGGAAACTTAAGTAATTGCTAGTAAGAGATGGAGTCCAGCAGACACCCAGAAACCCAGAATCCAAACCCTGAGCCTGTACAAATACCACATCACCCTCCACTGCTAAAAAAAAAAAAAAAAAAAAAAAAAGTTTAAGGGTAAATACTGAATTCTAAATATAGATCAAGAATGAAAGAAAATTAATGAAACAAAGAAAATTCCTTACGCATTTACTATAGGTTTTCTTTTCAAAGGAAATCTAGAAAGGGAAGCCCAAAGACTGACCTCAAGCAGAACCACCATCCTGGCTCACCTGGTTAGAATCAAGCTCCATCCTGCCTGAGGCTCAGTGCCATTCACTGCCCAGGAGTCTCCCCTGCCCTCCATGATGGCGCTTCCCCCACATCATTACGGAATCCTGATTCTTGCACAGCCCTAAACAGAGCTACATTGTCAGCTACACCACTTGTTAATATCACAAGATGATGTAGTCACTCTCCTTGTGTAAAATAACATGTTCTTTTTTTTTCTTCTTTAATGGAGGTGCTGGGGATTGAACCCAGGACCCCATGCACGCTAAGCATGTGCTCAACCACTGAAATATACCCATCCCCCCAAAATACCGTGTTCTTGATATAAGTCTTAACACATACTTTTTTCAAGCTCTAAGTAGTCCAGGATTTGATGAGCATACTAGCATTTACCTACTGTCACCAGTCATGACTTCACAGGAAGGTGCTATCAGCCAGAGAAGGAGGAGTCTGAAGAAAGCAGAGAGAAGTCTTTGAACAGATACGGAGTAGGAGGAAGTTGTGTGAGAATGGCAAGATCCCCCTTCTTTACCAGTCCAAAAGATTACAAGGATGCCTTTAATACCTGAGCAGCCTAATAGCAAGGCTAGCCTTCAGCTGGGAAAAAGAAAAGCTAAAAACAAATGCAGTTCCTTAGAAAAAACTCAATAAATAGGGTTATTGGCACAGGAGTTGAGAATTAAATAGAAAGAAGAAACACGGAGTACAAATTAAACTGAGATTTCTCGCTCAATAAATCAAACATGAAGCATCTGATTCCTGAGTTATAAGTCTACAGTACATGGAAAGAATTAGCCATTCTTTTCAAAGAGGAGATAAATTACTAAGTCATCATAAAGCTCACCACGTGGGTTTTAGGTTACTAGGTGTTGTTAGGTGACTCATAAGACAGATTTAGTGTCAGAAAGAAGCTTCTGGGTTTCTTCCTTTTGAAAAACACCCTATGTTGCTTTTCCCCTCACTCTCAAACCATTGACAGTGGTGTTTGTGATAATGAGGCAAGCTTATCCAAGGTCTAAGCAATTATTAAATCCTAAGCCAGGCTGTTGGGGTAATTAATCTGGGTGGAGAACATAAATTTTGTATAGTCCAGCTCTAAAGTGCTGGGATTATTTTAACTTCAACATCTCTACCATAAAAAATCTGAGAACCAAGCCAGTGTGAAGACCAGTTCACAAGAATTATATCATCTCTTGTTTGATGGAGTCTCACAATTATAGGTGATCTGTCAGCATGAACAAAGCATATTTAAAGTTTAATAGAAACACTCTCTTTGCTTTATACAAGAAGTAATCAGCATACACTAAATAGTACTAACTTTGAGAAAAAAATGACCGTCATCTTCCAACTGCTGGTGTACAGTAATTGAGAACTGTGAATCTAGCAGAGAGTTTCTGTCCCTGTCATACTATAGAGAGCTCCACAGTGGCAAAGTGTAGCAAATTATTCATTTTTAGTCATTTGACAGATATTTGCTCATCACCTACCATTTGTCAGACATTACAACATCAAAGGCTTCATTGAAAATCCCCATGGCCCAGGCTGTCCCCAAATTCCTGCACACTGCACAATTTACGGCGTCAGAACTGAGTCAGTGGTCTCCAGCTCCTCTTTTCTTTGGCTCTCTCTGTATCTCTTTTCCTCAGAGTGACATTTTAAATTATGCCATACACAAATTATATCCTTATCGTTCATGGTGACGCCCTCCTAGCTTGAGGCAAGTTGCTCTCATATCTTCTTCAGGTCTCCATTTTCTTATCTTTAAAATGAAGGTAATAACACCTACTTCTTGGCGAGATGGGAGGAATAATTAGCCCTGAAACGCTTTGAAGGTGAAAAGTGACACATTACTCTTTGTGCTCATTATCTGGCCGCAGATGTTGAGTTTTCCATTTGCACTGGCACGTCCTCCGGGAAAACCACAGATGAGACTGTACTGAAAGAGTTTGTATGGTTAGTTCTTGGCAAATGAGCAGAGTCTATAGTTTCATTCTTCTACTTCTACCGTCTTAAAGAATACACTGTCCTAACCAACTGTTTTAAAAATGGATGCGTTAAAAAAAAGAAAAAAGAAAGAAAACAGATGCAAGAGAAAGAGCCCAACGTGCATTCTGCCTTTCCAATGCCAATCTCAGATAACCACATAGCTGGTAAAGAGCTTCCTCTTTAGTCATGTGCCACTTTTCACATCTCTATAGATGTATTCTAGCTAATGAATAAAGAAAAAAATGAAGAGGGGGAGGGTATAGCTCAAGTGGTAGAGCGCATGCTTAGCATACACAAGGTATTAGGTTCAATCCCCAGTACCTCCTCTAAAAATAAATAAATAAATGAACTTATTTAACTGCCCCCCCACTAAAATAAATAAATAAATAAATAAATAAATAAATAAATAAATAAATAAATAAATAAATAAATAAATAAATGTGCAATACATTCTAAAAAAAGAAAAAATGATAAGATTAGAACACCCTAATGAATTAACACATCCAGGCTATGATCATCAATGGCTGATACCATCACAAAAAAGAGACTAATTCGGACATTGCGTGTTTCTGGATGGCAGTTCACAGCATCACCTTTGAAGTAGTCTAACCAAAACAGATCAGACTTGAATACGATCAAGCTTCTAGATTTAATTACAAAATTCAGGAAATACAATAAATAACTTTAAATTATACCATAGAGATTCCATCAGCAAAATCCAGACTACAGGAAGTTCTGGTGTGGCAAACTCAGGGGCGTGTCATTTTCACCCAAAGTCAAGCTCCAAGGCAATCAGGCTTCCTTCTCCAGCCTCCCAGCCCCCATCCCTGCTCTCCTCACCCCACTGAAGTGACAAGAGGAAGCTTTAGAACCTGACTATGATGATAAGGATGAGCATAGCCAAAGCAAAATAATTTTAAGAAGGTCAGGAGTAGCCACGTCTCATAGAATATTTGTTTTTCTCTTCCTTTCCTTATATTTCCAATGTATTTCAATTAATGTACATAGTTTTTGTAATGTTTTAAGACCCCACAGCACAAGCAACAAGAAGAGAAACCTTCCAAGAAGATATTCTAGATAAAAAAACTTATGTGTTATAATTACTAATTGTGATTTTAGTCAAAATAATACCTAGATGTGTTATAAAAATGAAAAAAAATCATGTAAAGCTAGAACAGGAACCTACAGGAACCCTTTTTGCATATGAAAATATGTTTTTTTCCAGAATTCTCTGAGACAAATGATTATATGTTAGATTGGACAAACAGAGGAAACAAAATCTAGGTCTCATTTTTACAATGCTATAGTTTAAATGGCCAACAGTTGTGAAAGAGCTATTGCTGTCATAAATCAATTGTATTATAAACACGTGCATAGAAAAGTGTAGGCAGCCACAGTGATTACTCATGGATTCACAACACCTTTTCTAATCTAGAACACGTTTGTCAACACCTAAAATCCAATTTGAGTAAGTTGTGATTTTTCACCTAACATCTGGGGTGCCTTTGGATAATCTTACCTATAGCCAGAATGGTTAGCAATTTACCATACTAGAAAATGCTCAAGTGAAAATTCTAGGATGAAGAAAAACACACATATATACAGATAGATACATATGTATGTTTATATATATGGTCAGAATTGTTTGTCACACACAGAAGCACACTTGAGTTAGCCAGTTGCTACAGACTGAATATTTATGCCTCCCTCCCCCAAAAAAAGCGTATGTTGAAACTTAATGCTCAGTATGATGGTATCAGGAGCTGGGGCCCTTGGGAGACGTTTAGGTTATGAGTGTGAAGCCCTCATGAATGGGATGAGTGCTCTTATAAAAGAGGCTCCCAGACTCTCCAGCACCTTCCACCACGTGAAGACACGGTGAGAAGACTGCCATCTGTGAACCAGGAAGCAGGCCCTCTCAGCCACACCGTATCCGCGGGAGCCTTGATCCTGGACTTCCAGCCTCCAGAACTGTGAGAAATAAATTTCTATTGTTCATAAGCCTTAAAATCTTATGGAATTTGCTTTGCTAGATTTTGGACTTGCTTAGGACCCATCACCTTTTCTTCTTTCCCATTTCTCCCTTTTGGAATAGGAATGTCTAGAGCCTATGCCTGTTCCACCATTACATTTTGCAAACACATAATTTGTCTTATGTCACAAATTCACCAAATGGGGCAGCACCTTGATCTTGAACTTCTCAGCCTCCAGAACTGTGAAATATACATTTCTGTTGTTTAAATTACCCAGTCTATGCTATTTGGTTAGGGCAGTCTGAGCTGACTAACCCAGGTACTGAGACAGTTCAGTGGCCTAAACAGTCGTTTCAACAAATGGTGCTGGGAGAATGAAGTTGGAGCCCTACTTCACACCACATGCAGAAATTAACTCAAGATGGCTCACTAACCTACATATTAGAGTAAATGCTGTAAAACTTTTAGAGGAAGACATAAGAGTACGTCTTTGAGACCTTGCAGTAAGCCACGGTTTCTTGATATGACATCCAAAGCACAAGCAGCAAAAGAAAAATAAACAAATAGGACTTCAGCACAATTTTGTGCTGTAAAGGCCACCTCCAAGAAAGTGATAAAGACAAAAGAAAATTGCAAATATTTGCAAATCAGATAAGGGATTTGTATCAGAATATATAAAGAATTTTTGTCTCTCAACAATAAAAAGACAAACTACCCAATTTCTTTAATGGGCTAAGGATTTTAAAAGATATTTCTCCAAGGATG
Source organism: Camelus dromedarius (assembly GCF_036321535.1). Taxonomy (NCBI): domain Eukaryota; kingdom Metazoa; phylum Chordata; class Mammalia; order Artiodactyla; family Camelidae; genus Camelus; species Camelus dromedarius. The sequence continues at coordinate 18,301,974 of NC_087463.1, read as the reverse complement.
ATATACCAATGGACAATATTTATTTTTTTATTGAAGTACAGTCAATTACAACGTGTTGATCTCTGGTGTACAGCACAATGTCCCAGTCATGCATATACATACATATATTCGTTTTCATATTGCTAATGGCCAACAAGCACAAGAAAAGATGCTCAACCTCATTAGTGATCAGGGAAATGCAAATAAAAGCCACAAAATACTCCTTTACGCCCACGAAGATGGCTGTAATCAAAAAGAGAAAAATCCACAAGTGTTGAAGATGTAGAGAACTTGGAACCCTCATACATTTCTGGTTGGAATGCTAAATGATACAGCTGCTTTGGAAAACAGTCTGACAGTTCCTCAAAATGTTAAATGCATGACCCAGCAATTTCAGCCCTCAGTATATACCTTCCTCATGAAAAGACATGTGCACAAAAACTCACCCATGAATGTCCATAGCAGCATTATTCATAAATGTCCAAAAACGAAAACAATCCAAATGTCCATCCACTAATGAATGGAGGAGTAAGATGTGGTATATGCATACCATGGAACATTATTCAGCCATGAACGGAAGGGAAGCAATAACACACGCCACAACAGGGATGAACCTTGAAAACATGCTAGGTGGAAGAAGTCAGTCACAAAGGACCATATGTTATGTGATTCTGTTCATATGAGATGCCCAGAATAAGCAAATCTGTAGAGGCAGAGAGTCAATTAGTGGTTACCTAGGACTAGGAGAAGGGAGGTTGGAGCAAAATGGGGAGTGACTGTTGAGGGGCACAGGATTTCTTTTAGGGGTGGTGGCCATGTCTAAAATTAGGTGGCAGTATTGGCTGCACAATTGTGAATATACTGAAAAAAAAATACACAGTGAATTGTACACCTTAAAAGAGTGAATGTTATATGATGTGAATTATATCTCAGTAAAGCTATTATTTTTTAAAAGAATCCTATAGGGAACGTCTGAGTGACATATAAGTAGTAGTGGTAAGCCAGCTTCAGATTGGAGGGAAATCATGCTTTGCTGGACGCTCCTTGAGCATCGGGGGCTGTTTTAGAGGCTCTGAAGAGAAGATAGGAAGTGAGACTTTGAGATGATGCTAAGACAATCCCTGGAAGATGGACAGGGGGAGCCAGTGAGCAGCAGGAGTGGCCGTTCAGCCCTCAGGTTGAAGCTGTCACTTCAGACCATGGGAAGGAGAGAGAAGAAATTTACACTGGGCAGAGCTATATTGGGGAATGGCTTGGGTTGCAATTTACATCATACAGTAGCATTCTAGTTATAGTTAGGAGCACTGTTGAAAAATCTAAAACCTACCGACAACATAATG